>NC_081825.1:236711212-237961212 GCF_030867095.1 Alligator mississippiensis | reverse complement strand
TTGCCTTCCTGACTTCCCTTCTGCTGCCCTTGTGAGTCAGGGTGGAAGTTTTGACATCGAGGATCTAAACCTGGGGTTGTCGTCCTTTTGCCTACACAGGCCAGGGCTTGCCACCTGGCTGTGGCTGCAGGTCAGAAGTTTATGCTCCGCAGAGCAGTCAGCTGCCTGTATTCACCCTCACTGCAGATACCTGCCCCCTCTGTAGCAAGGGAAGTGCAAATGCTGCAGAGCAGCAGTGAGAGATGCAAAGGGACTGTGTGGCATGGCACAGCTCTGTACCACAGAGCCCCTGTGCTGCATTGAACCTTCACCAGCCAGATCCAGCCCAAAGACTGTAAGTTGCCAACCACTGAACTAAACAATTCCAGTTTATCAAGATGGTACAGCGCTGGGAAAACAAGTAGTTAAAAACTAACTAACTAACACTATTGCAGATGGAGCAAAGACTTTGTGGTCAAGTTCAAGTTAGATGCTCTGATGGATACATTATGATTTCTTTTAATATGTTGGAAAAAGAAGAGAGCTCACAGTAAAAATGGAAAATCTCTCAAGCGATGAGATATTATGCTGGAGCCTGCCTCTCTAACACTTACCTAACTTGTCACTGGTTTGGAAAAGTTATCATAGTCAAGTTCAGGTAACTTAATTGTTTTTAACAAAGATCTTACAGTTTAATAAGGATGGTGGAGTGGGGCAGTGGGACAAGCAGCTATGGACTAAGATGCAGCTTGCCATGTTGGAGGCATGCAGACAGTGGTGAGGCCAGGTGGCCACAGGGTAACTGAGGGCTATATCACACAGCCTTCACTTGCCAGCAGTCACATCTGCTGGGGCCCCAGGGTAAGGTGTGGTATGGATTCTGCAGCAGGCCATGTCCACCACTAGGTATGACCCCAAACATCCTAGCCCAGCAAGGTCCAGATGGAGAAGCTCTGCAAGTTAGATCCAGCCCAGAGGTCATGTTTTTGACACCCCTGATCTAGTCCAACTCCCTATTAAAGGATTATTCAGGATCGTTCCCAACTAAACCACCCTAGACACTGTATTGTCCATAAAGATTTACCAGGATACCTTCAATAATCTCTTAGCCTCCTTTATATGTGACACAGCTCTTTCCAAATTACCGTGTGTGTACTAAAGAATTGTAACAGGCAGCAACCTACAAGGAGTAGTCAGTTAAAAAGGTGAAGCACTTACATGTACTATAGGAAGAATTACTTTCACTTCCTGTTCCATACGAAGTAATTTCAGAGGCATAATCAAGGATGCAGTGGAGTTATTTCCATCTCCCCCATCATCACTTGACCAGTGCTGAAAAATTTAATGCATTATGACCATAAGCAAAATGCATTGGAAATGAAAAAATCATCTTGAATTCACATATGACATCCTTCTGTTAATGGATCCAAAAGTCCTTAATAAAATTGTGTTCTATTATTATTACTATTGAAACAAAACAAATTTTATTATAAAGTACTAAATAATAAAGAAAATGTAGAATGCAGTGAATTCTTCTTTATTACACACAACCTGATGAAGAATGAACTGGATTCGAAAAGTTGTCCAACTGTAGCCCAGCCATGCAATTGGTTCACTAAAAAATAGCACCCAAAAAATCCTGGCCTCCAGCCTGTTTCCTGGACCATCACAGCTACAACAACTCTCCAACACTACCAATTAAAATGTATATAATTATTTATAAACAAAAACTATACAAAAATTGACAGCAAATTAATTTAGGTAAGCTTTCACC
Organism: Alligator mississippiensis; assembly: GCF_030867095.1. Lineage (NCBI taxonomy): Eukaryota > Metazoa > Chordata > Crocodylia > Alligatoridae > Alligator > Alligator mississippiensis. The sequence goes on along the minus strand of NC_081825.1, from coordinate 237,959,459 downwards.
AAACCTATCTGGGGTAAAAGACTACAGTTGTTTGACTCTCGCACCTTTTTGTCACCAAGAATTTTATAGAATGCCTCTGTCTATATATAGGCTAGTGGTAAATCAGAGGAGGAATTTTTAAGTAGTAAATATGTTACCTGCAGATGGGCATTCAGTTCTGGTTCCCAGTATGCGGGGTAGTGGAAGAAGAAAGATTCCACTAAGCCAGAGTCCAGTATGGTTTTCTGCGTTTCTTCATATGACCCTTTCACTCTAAGCTCAAGCTTATCTTCTTCTGCAGATATAAGTCAAACAAACATGGAGAATGTTCTTAGTGATGGCAGATGACAGAACAAGGAGCAACGGTCTCAAGTTGCAGCAAGGAAAGTTGAGGTTAGATATTAGGAAAAACTCTCTCACTAGGAGGATAGTAAAACACTGGAACAGGTTACCCAGAGAAGTGGTGGCCTCTCCATCCTTGGAAGTTTTTAATACCTGGCTAGACAAAGCGTTGGCTGGGATGATCTAGTTGGGGATGGTCCTGCTTTCAGCAGGGGGTTGGACTAGATGATCTCCTGAGGTCCCTTCCACCCTCATTTTCTATGAGTCTATGATAACAGTGATAACAGCCAAAATGATGGAGGAAGGTAAAGAAAAAATTCGTCATAAGTCTATAAGCTAAGTATCTATGCCCCTAACAAGCCCTCATTGGCCTTTGGCACTATGAAACTATGATTGACATATCTCCCAAAGCCCATCTATCAGATAAGTATTTTTCCATCTTCATACACAGGAAAGTTCCTCCAGAGGACTCTGTGAAGTTTTTCACAAATGAAAAGAGAGATTGTGCAAGTTAAAAAGACTTTGGGGGTTTTTTTCCCCATAGTATGTCAAAATATGAAATGTCATGAAAGTGATTACAAGTAATGGTAATTTAAACAAGTAAAAATTCAAGGTATGAATTCAGATACCACTGTATCTCTGCAATAGATCTGCATTACTTAAAAACGAAAACTTTTGTCAATCTGGAGAGCAAACATTTAATTTCCTGCTAAAAGGTATGTTTGATGCTATTTCAAAAGTGGATAGAGACAGTGGCGTTAATATGGAAAAGCAATGAGGAACGTCTCTCTCTCTCTCTCTCTCCCCTACACATGCACATATATACACATCATTGGTACCATAATTACTATTTGAAAACAATCCTTAAAAACAAGGGAGCCTTTCTCTAGTGAAGTATAATATCATTTTCACATTGGTCTGCAGAGATACACACCTTCTAAACACTTTGGACTCCTTTCCTTGGTCACAGAAACTTCTAAACAGGAAAGTGGACGGCTCTGTGACAAACAATTTTTAAAAAGGGATGCAAGTTACTGAGAACGTTACCTATTGAAATGGAACCACCCCCTTGGCAATTAGTATCTTGAACCTAACTGCATTCCATATTTAGAACAACTTGGGACAGCTAATAATACACTGTCCTCTAAAATTATGTCATTTTATCACATGTAAAATAATACATCTTTCATGTTCTGGTAGCTGCTCAGACCGTCTGCTGTTTCCTAGGCAAATTCATGATATATTGACAACAAAATCATTGATATAACTGGAAAGCATCATGATAAAAAGTCTGACATATAACTAAAAATATAAGTAGTAAAAAATAAATGGATAAAGCCAGACACAATGAGTTCTGATAGAAACTCTTCTGTCCAAGAGATAGGGGTGAGACCCACCATTACTCCACTGAAATGTTGTATAAGCAAGATATTTCTCTTCATCTCTTTCAAGTTTAACCCCCAGGATGCCATCACTGCAAATCACTCATTCCTTCTAGGCAAAAGTACATTTTTTTTTACAATGTATTTCAGAAAGAATGAGAGGAGACAAGATATCAATCAAAAATGTAAATATTACCACTAAAATGCCATTCGTAATGAGGTTTTCTGGAGGGTCCAATCTGGAGGGAAAGAACATTTTTCACAACAGGCCAAATGCATTACAAACTTCAACCACTCTTATTTTGCTTTTTAATGAAGTGAGAATTGTCTGCTGTATGGAAGAACTTCCTAACTGTAAGAACTGGACAATGGAATAATGTGTGTACAGAAGTCACAAAATCTCTCTGACAGAGATTTTCAAGGAGAGGCTGGATAGGAATCTATCTGGAATAGATTAGGAATCCTGCATATGTGCAGAGATATGGATTAGAGGATCCAAGGCCTCTTCCAGTCCTATGAGTGTATAAAATAATTCTATAATCAGTTATGAGCTCATTAAAAATAGCAAACAGAATTCAGCAGCATTGCCATTTTAGAGATATCATTCTATATTTTTTTAATAATGTTAATTCTGTTTCTTTCATCTCTTATGACATAAAATATGCGAGGGCAATTGGGTGTTGAGAAAGTAACACGTAAGAATGTGTGCTAAGAAAGAACCTGACTTGTCTGAGACACAAAAGGCTTGACTCCCCATGCATTGTATACAAACAACTCAAGTCACAGACAAAAGTTATATTTCAAGGGACGCATTATGCGACAAAGTGCTCTACAGCTGTGCCCTTACAGAAGTGCATGGCTGCAAAGCACTTTAAAAGGGCCCAATCCTGCAACAATCTGAATCCTCATTACATGAGGGTTCAGACGTAGGTGTTCCAAACCAGACCGCCTTCATTAACTTGTGTCCACATGCACCAGGGGCAGGAAACCCTGCTACTAGCACTGTCTTCAAAAAAGGAGGGGAAGAGAGGAGTGGAGGGACTTCCATCTGGGGTTTTTTCAGCTGGTGCTGGAGCATGAGGAAGATGAATTGGAACCCCCCCCACACACACACACCCCTCTGCAAAGCACCATGACTGCACCTTCATTCTGGCCTTTAAAAGATCATTAGTGCTGGAAAAACAGGCACCTGAGTGTTATTTTACACATGTAAGCACAGGTCATACCCATACATTTGACTCCCCCTACTCCTTTACTGATCGTTCCAATCTGCTCACTATTTCAAACAACCACTCCAGGCCTCCAAACTGTTTGCTCTTATTCCAAGTCCCTATATGGCCTCAAATACAGACATGCTTAACATAGATATATTCTGTATGCACTATAGTTGGGAGAAGTTCCATTGCATTTGGACAGCAAGTAGTGCTGCTATATGGGGTAAAATGGTTTTACCTTAAAGAGAGACCATTGGTAATACACAGCCTAAATGTGGCCTTTGCCTGCCTACTTGCTGCTGCACTGCAAATGCCTCCTTTCTTGCTCTACATTTCAGCATTTCAAAACTCAATCATCAAGAAAGAGCTGCAAGGAGAAGATATCTATTGTGCAAAAGCCCATGTGTTTGTTTTTTTTAAAAATCATCCCCAACCATGCAAATGTAAAGTATTCTTTTTAGAAAGCAAGGATTTTAACAACCTTTGCAGCAGGAGGACATTGGATTCCATTGTTCCCTAATTTAGCTGTGGCAAGTTAGGGTATGGTGCTTTGTTGTTGTGTGGCAGGGTTGCCTGTGTCGTTTTAGTAACACGTTAAACTAGGATTTGCTTGGAATGGTTTGGCTAGGAACAATCCTGCGTTAGGCAATGTTTAGATTAGATGGTCTCTAGAGGTCCCTTCCAGTTCTGCTTTTCCATGATTCTATAATTCTATGACTTACAGCATTATAGACAACCTGATATATTCTGTCCTCAACTGTTTTGTTTCATATTTGGACTTTGATTGGTTTCTGTGCTTCCAAATTATGTCATGCTACATCATCAAAAATAATTATATCAGCATGCACTAAAGTGTCAGCAAGCTAATGATGACACATTCCTTGTAAGCCTACTACTGATACACATCTTTTAGCCCAAAGTGCCCCACAAAAACAGTTTTTCCTCCCTCATCCACTTTTGAGGTCTTACATTTCATCCATTATGAACTCCACTTCCAGCTCGGTATTACTCTAAAAATAGAAAAAAAGGCAAGAAATTAAAGTTGGGGAACAGAAAGCTTCCCATGGAATAAAAGGCCGAAGGACTGTTTACTCAGATCTGGTTAGGCACACAGTTACCAAAGAAAGGGCTAAAGAAAGATATATAAAAATAAAATGAGAAAGACACTTAATGATGAGATGACCACAGAAATATAAAATGCTTCATTAATGTCATCCATTTGGCGTGCAGTGTACAAATGTTAAAATGTAAGACTGGAAGGAACCTCAAAAAGGTCACCTGCCAGAGACAAATAACTTAAGAAGAGGTGCTAAGAATGAGCTTAGTAGCTGATTGGTGAATTTCTAGATCCTTGCTGGAAGTGCCCACCTCAGCATTATAGAAAAGCCCTCATGCTTTGTTCTAGACTGAGCAAACCCAATCCCTCCAGCTTTTCATCCCAGTTTATGTTTTCTAAATTTATTTTCATCTTTGTTAAGCTCCTCTGGACTTTTTAATATTTGTCTACATCTTTCCTAAAGAGTGGTGCCCAAAACTGGAAACAGAATTCCAGCCAATGCCTCATCAGTACTAAGTTGAGAAAAATAAGTGCTCTATTTTCATTTATAACCTGCTTCTCAGATGAAGTACTCTTACTCAAAACTAAATACTTAAATAGCTCACATCCTCAGATGATTATAATGGCTAGGGACAGACCGTCAAAAATCCTGAGCCTGAATTGATTCACTCTTTGCAGGTTAGTCTAAGCTGCTGAGCTTAAATTGATTAATAACTGAACAGACATTCTTTGTTAAACCAGGAAATGCAGCCACACGCCTGCAGCGGCTCAAGCCAGAAGTCGGGGGGAGGCACAGATGCTAGAGCATACCTGCCAGTCACTGCCAAAGGGGAGGCAAGAAAAAAGCCCTCTAAGGCTCTCACCCATCCCTCCTGGAGCAGAGGAGACATGACTAGGCACCAGCTGGAGCTAGCAGGACACAGGGGATGCCAGACACCATCGGGGGAGGAGGGGGGAAGCTGCTGCCAGACTGAGGAGTAGGGGTGGGAAAAAAGTCCTCTCTCTGAAGCAAGCATATACTGAACACAACAATTTGCAAAGCATACAACAAGGAACTACTAAAAATCTTTGCCTATGCTAAGATACAGCCCAGTAAAACACAGAATACACAACTTGATCAAACTTAAAATGTAAATGAGGAAGACAAGAGAAAGCTTTGCATAAATCTTACATAATCCTGTGTCTCCTTACAGCCAGGCATTCAGAAAGGCTTTATTTAGGTATTCTCACTTTTTACAGGTTCTGCTTTATATAAATGTAGCTCTCTACATTCTTTGGTGAAGCTGTCTGCAACTTCCCTTAACTACATCTCCATCACATATGTGAGGTGATTGAGACTGAAGCCAAACCCCCGGGGTTCCGGAGGAGAGTGGGGACAGGGAAGAATTAACTCCATCCCTGCCTGGCTGCAGGCAAGTCGTGGAAGTGTGGCTGGGGCTGGCAAACCCCAGCTGCAGTCCGCAGGGTTTGCCAGTGGAGAAAGGGGACAGAGGGAGAAATTTAGCTCAGGGGCCATGGTAGCATCTGGCCATGCCTTGCCCCTGCTCCGGCTAGAGAGCAGAGGGGAGGGGCCAGCCCAGAGCAGAGAGCAGAGCCCTGCCCAGCCCAGAGAGTATACTGGGATGCTGGGGGAGTGTGGTTTAACTTAAACCAGCAAGGGGTCTGGGACAGATTATGCATAAACTGGCTTGAGCCAAATCAGTTAAGTCTGATGCTACATTAAACAAGGTTTATCTCAAACTGGTTTCAGCCATTTTCAAACTGGCTTATGTGCACTGAATGTCTTTAAATGAGTTTAAACCAGTTTCTGATCACTTAAACTGGTTTATATTTAATATCTGTCCCTAGCCCATTAGTTTAGTGTGGGTTACTTGCCAAATAGGTGCAACTGAATACAATTTTTCAAAGATGACAGTTGCCCAAAATTTTACTGAAACTCACTGATTTTGAAGTTTTTATTGTTACTGCAAGACATATGCAGCATGCTGGCATCAAGAACTGAACTTCTTTTATAATCTATTTCCAATTCATAGTCAGCATTTGGAGATGGATTTAGGTTTGCATCAGTTTCATTTTCTGGGAAGTTGGCTATCTTCAACATTAAGTTCAGCACATAAGCTGCAAAGGAAACTTGCTTCAATGAGATTTTTGCTAACAGACTTCCATAATGATTTGTCTTTGTTCCAGCACCCTGCTTCTTGGATTAGCCTAAAGGTACTGAAAAATGGCAGTAGCTTGATGACAAAGACTCTTTCTACAAGGTAGCTTATAGAAATCTTCCACCAGTCAGAAACAGAGCTTTTGTCTGTCCTAAATTTTCATACCACAGCGCACTTTCCATGTTTTAAAGCACAAGTCTGCAACCTTCAGTTTAAATTCAGTTAGAAAACTGTCATATGTTTTATTGTTATTGTAGTTATTGGAGCCATTTACATATTGCTATCAGGTGGTTAGGTAAAGGTGTCCTCCTTTAATCTTTTTTGTGAAGACTGAAATAAAGGAGGCACTAAATACTTCAGCCTTCTCTGCATCATCTGTTATCGAGTCTTCTTTTCCTTTTAGTAATGTAGCTAGGGGTGTGTGAAATGGGTTGTATTCGAGTCGGGTTCAGCCCAAATCAGGGACAGTGATTCGATTCGTTGATTTGGATCACTGTCCCTGATTCAATTAGGCTGAATCCAAATCTGAAGATTCAATGCTGACTCAGACAGACACAGCTTTAAATGTTTTTTCTACATACCTCAAGGTACCAGGCACAGCTCATGAACACTGCGATACTGGGGCAGATGGAGCATCCTACGGGAGTGCAGAGGCCCCCCCCCCCCATGCCTGGCAGTGAACCCAGAACTAGACCAGAAGCACTTCCAGTCCACTCCTAGGTCTGCTGGTGAGCCTCTCCTATACCCCACAGCTCAGTGATTGGCCATGGTGGACCTCGGGTGTCCCCCCAGATCCAGGAGGCACCAGTTGCCAAGCTAAGGGGGTGCAGGGGCCCCTCCCTGCATGCTCTCCAGCAGACGCAGAAGTGGACTGGAAGTGCTTCTGGTCCATTTCTGGGTCTACTAATGAGCACGCTGGGGAGCCTTCCATGCTCCTGTAGGATGTTCCATCCACCCCAGCATCTCAGTGTTGACAAGCCGCCTGGTATCTTGAGGTACGTAGAAAAAAACATTTAAAGCTGTGTCTATGTCCAAATCGCTGAATCTTTCTGAATCGATTCAAAGGGTTCCAATTCGATTCAGAGAGATTAAAGGGTCTCCTGATTGGATTCGGATTCAGAGATTCAGCCACCAAATCAGGTCAAATCTCCACCGTATCGAATCAGGGACCGAAGATTCGCACAGCCCTAGTATCTACATGTCCCTTTGTATTCTTCTGAATTACACTGTACTTACAGAATCTTTTCAAGTTGTTTTATGCTTCTTGCCAGTTGGAACTTATTTTGTACTTTAGGCTGTTTAATTTGACATGCTTGTACTATACCTTTATTTTTATCCTTACTTATGTGACACTGTTTCCACTGTTTGTTTGTTTCTTGCTTAAATTTTCAGATCACTAGAGAACTCCTGATGCTTTGATAATGGTCTCTTACCATGGTTACAATGTTTTCTAGTTTTCCTTTGCATCAAGACAGTTTGCCAATGTATATTATTTAATATACTTTAACAGCCACTACCAAATCACCTAGACTTCTTTACCCTTAGACTATCTTTGCAAGACTCTTTACATCAATTTCACAAGTTTTCCAATGTCTCCTTTTCTAAATTCTACTACCTTTATTCTGTTGCTTTCATGCCTTCCTTTCCTCAGAATAATAAAAACTCTAGTACTTCATGATCATTTGGTTGGTTGATTGACATCCTTTTGTCTGCAAGAGATGGTGGATATTGTAGCCTATGAGCAGATGGTTTGCAGTGTCTTTTGACTGAATAGTCCAATTTGAGATCCGCATGATCTGTGGCAGTGGTTGCAAGTATGTGTGTCATGGTTGGCTGCTTCAGGAGCTACTTGCTTATTTCATGATCCTCCCACCAAACTTGACTTTCCCACTTTGATTTTCAATTCCTTCCTTCCTATTAGTGAGAACCAATTCTAAAATAACTACTTTTATGAAACTTTTTTCCACCTCCCAAAACAAAAAGTTGTCCCTGATACAGTCCAATAACTTAATAAACTGTCTCTCTTCCTTATTGCTTTCCAACAAACAACTGGGTAATTAAAGCCCATCATTACCACAAAGTCCTTCTCTGTGGATATTTCCCATATATAGCCATAAGAAAGGCACCCATGGAATGGAAAGGAGGTAGAGAAATGATAGCCCTACCCATTTCTGGCTGGAATTTCAGTCTCTACCTCTGAATTCAAAATGAAGCTTGAATAGGCTCTTTCTCCAAGTCTGACTTCAGCCACATCAAAGAGAACAGTGAAGAGAAGGTCATCTTTGGTGAGTGGATCTTCATCATAGACTCTCAGTTCCAGGATGTTCTAGAGATGAGAGATTTTCAATAATAGTATGCTTTTGTTTTCCATTACATTTGAAAATGACAAATTCTTTGTGATAGGTTTCTGCAGGGTTGAATTTAACGATAATTACTGTGGAGGACAACAAAGACATTTTTTAAAGTGATGCAGTCATGCCTTTGACCAAACAACAAATAAGCATGTTCAGATATTAACTGGTAGGTCAAAAAAGTTTTTACCAACATTATCTAGATAAATAGTACCTGGGTAGAAACCACCTGACCCCTGAAGATCTAAGATCAGTCAATTTCCCTACCTTAACTTGGGTCTGGATTCTGAAACAGAAGGTTTCATTCCATTCTGGTTCATTAGAATTCAAGATAGTTTTGGTCTTGGCCTCTTCCTTTGAAGATGTTGGCAGCCACAAGGTTACATAGCAGTCAGTGGCACTCACTATATCAGAAAAAAAAGATAACATATTTAAAACAATTTTCTAGTTAGCCATCAGTGTTCCAGAACTAGTGCCTGCTAAAAAGACACATTTTAAATTAGCATAGCCATTGTTGAGGTAAGAAAATGCAGTTACCAAGTATTGTGTTGAAAAGGGAAAAGAGATACAACAAAAATATAGGAGTTTTAGGGTTAATTAGTTTCTTTGCTTTCTATAAGCCTTAATTCAATTTTATAACACTTTTTAACCAGGAATCTAATGAACTAATTATATTTCTAGCAATTAATGAAACTACGTAATGTAATAACATTAAATCTAGAAAATTTCCAGTTTTGAAGAGGGGATGCTAATACACAGTGAATGCCTGGGATTGCATACAGTGCATTGAAATAAATAATAAAGCACCTAAGTCACTCAAATCAAGCCACCTGCCAAGAGTTACTAGAGGAAGTCAGTTTCTACCCCACACGCACCCTTTGTGGCAAATTATTGGCCTGGGCTGAGGTCTCTATTGCCATAATTAGACTCCAACCAGAACCTGATCTAACTAATTTAAAGCTAGCTTGAGGCACCTCCACACATCACTACAGCAACTTTATAGCTGTAGTGTATACACACTCTGTATGTTTCTTCAGGCCCAAATCTTTCTCTTTCCCTTCCTCTTATAATGTTCCTAGCATTACAATCTTACCTTGATAAGAATCTTCAGTCTCAAGTACCATTAGACTTGCAATTCAAGTGAAGTTACATGTTACACTTAGACCAGACTAATTCTGTAGAAGGTTAAGCAGTGTTAAAGTTAGAACATGCTGTAAGCAGTCACTCATTAAGGACACTTACAGAAGTTGTAAGGGTACCTTGATCACACTGTAACTTTTTGCACTTTACATAAAGCACTGAAAGTTACAGCATCAAAATCTAACACACATGTGGCTCCTGTGCATGAGGGCTCAGTTGCCTGCCTTGTAAGCCAGCTAGAGCTCCAGAAGCCCCTGGCCAGCTGTCTGTGTGGGCAGGGGTGGTCTGGAGTCTTCTGTGCCCCCAGATCCAGTGCCAGTGGGTACCAGGGACCCCCCTCCCTAGGGAGGGACCCAGCCAGGGCCCCCCACCATGATCTCTGGCTCAATCACCCCTCCCCCCAACCCACCTACACAGATGCAGCCAGCCAGCCAGCCAGTCAACCAGGTCTCCAGTGGAGAGTGCCGGCTCAGGCTACTATCAAAAAGTGGCAGGCGGGCTAGGCAGGTGGCCTGCGAGCCCCAAGGCTTCATAGACCCAGTCTGGCACTCCCCCAGACCCCAGCAGGTATAGTTTGGCTGGGCCCACGCAAGCTTGCAGCTCACATACCACCCTGCAGTTCATCTGCCGCTGGTTGTCAGTTACAGCATCTCCGGGCAGGGGTGCAGCTAGGTACCAATTGCATTGCAGCTGGGGGGGGGGGGGGGGGGGGGGGGCAGAAATTGTCCCTAATGCCCCATGGCACCAGTGGAGAGGGGGCACCCTCCCCATATGGGGGAATGTCAGTCAGCTCAGAGACATGGCTGTTTCCAGGCAGGCAGGGGAACACGTGCTCTCCCCCTCCCTCCCTGGCTGGCTGCATAGGGAGGGGATAATTAGCCTCCTCCTTGTGACAGGCACTACTAATTTAGAGCACCTTCATTTATTACTTGATTTAATGAGGGTTACTTTTTGCACAATCAGCCATTTTAAAAGCACTCTGAAGCCACACACATGTGTTATGTGGTTGTAGAGCTCTTTCAGGGGCCCGATTGCATGAAAAATGTCACTTCTATCTGCTCTCTAACGGTTAATACCATTTCTTGCCTGTATAGCTGAGACTGGTGAGCAAGGTCATCACTAGGAACCAGGACACCTGGGCTCTATCCCTGCTCTGTGTAAGGGATGTGAAGTTGGGAGCAGTGTATCCTGAGATGCTGGAGGATTACAGATTGTTCATTTTATCCCTGTGGAGCAGACTGAAGTTATTCTAACATGAGCTAAGTAGCACAGCCTAGAGTTAACCCTCACCTGAAATGAGAGAACATTAAGAAGCTCAGCATAAGTTTGAGATACTTGGCATAAGTTAATAATGAGCTTTAACATGCAGACACATGCATTTTAAGTGCCATTATTATGGTCTAAACAAAACATATAACTTCACCCTTAGATGCAGAAACACCCACATTCATTATTTATGTAGCAAACACGTAGGCAGAGTCTTCTGTCCTCTGATGCACTTAATGTTTTTCACCTTGCAATGAAGTTAGTGCTCAACACTTACCACTGGGGCCAAAAGGTCTACCTGACTTTTATATTTTTTTCTATTAATTAACCTTATTGGGTCTCCCTTATTTCTCTGTCTTCTACACTTCATTCAGCTCCCTTTCCTTGTACTGCATACCTTCTCCATATCTTTCATAACACTTTAATTCATCTGTAATATCTGGTACTCCCATTTTTTTTTTTAATTCTATACCTTTCTTCAGCTTCCCTTGTTTTCCAGAGTATTATTTGCTTTAAAAAGATACTAGCCCCAACACTGAAGGATTCTGATGGAACAAGAAATGTACTCACATAGATCTGCTTTGACCATATTTCTGGCTCTCACAATTTTCACAAAAAGCAAAGAAGTGGGAAAGGCATCTACCTGCAAAACAAATGCAGGATGCTCATACTGAATTGGGTAGCAAACTTTACATTATACTTTGTGGTAAAGTAGGAAAAAGGAAAACAATACTGTTAAACACACAACTAAATCTTTCTGAAATAAACAAGGAAGAGAAAAGATGCCCACTTTGCATGTCAGGTGGGTAGAATGTGAAATGCCAGTAAGTAACTAAGGAGCAGGCATTCACATTTAGGGTGACACTACAGCCAAATGACCAAGCATTGTGCTGCTAGTGCTGATGTCTTCTCAACGAAAGCTAAATACAATGTCCAGTGACCATTCATGGTGGCTAATATGTCATATTTTGAAAGTAAACAGTACAGGTACAAACCCTGTAGCCATGAACATTTTCAAGTAATTCTCCCTAGGTAAGTCAATTTTACTTGCTAAAAAGTTCCCTCTAGAGCTTAATTTGGGAAATTTATTGATTACATCTCCTAACCTGTTATGTTGGAGTCTGACCTACAGTTCAAGGGGAACTTCACTCTTCACAAAAAGGATACTTATGACAAGATGTTTAAAACTAAGCAGAAGCTTAAGTTCTTTCCTCGATTGACGTCTGTATGACTTTAGAAATATTCATAGTAGTCACTAAACTAAGCAACTTTCTGGAGTTTATGCCTTCTATGTATTTATGCTAACTCATGGTATGTTTCCTAAAAGATACAATGCACAGACACAAAAAGCTAAAGTGCATGTGAACTTTTAAACTCTGTTTGTGTGACCATGAAATATTAGGAATAAGGAAGGGATTTTAAAAGTATTAAGTACTAGCAAGTCAGAACCAAGCTAAGGGAAGGAAGGAGATATGATACCCTCCTTCATCGCAGGAACTACATTAATTTGGAACAGTGATTGTCAACCAGAATGCTGTGCCTCCCCCCTGAGATGCCACCGGATCCTTTGAAGGGTGCAAAGAGGTGTGAGGAGATAAGCAGACAAGTGCAGTCTCAGGTTTCCCCTGACCCAATCTGGCCAATCCCGTACCCCATCCTCTGTAAGGAGGTGACCACTATAAAATATAAACTAGTTTTTTAAACCGAGTGCCATTCAATTCACAAAAGTTAGTGAGGGATTCCACTAGTGAGTCCAATAAGAGGTGCCTAGAGTCCAAAAAGCTTGAGAACCACTGACTTAAGAGAAATAACTCTTCTTTAATTGACATCTTTCCAGTCTGGACTTGTTCCCAAGAGTTTCAAAGAACAAAGTTCTACTGACCAATTTTGCAAAAAAGCTAAAGCCAGCTCTATTCTGACAGAGGTGCATGAACAACATAAACAATGAAAGAGAAATCCTGGCTGTGAAAGAGTGGTGGTGCTGGTGATTATGAAAAGGATTCCCTGTTCTTCTGTAATAACTATAACTGATTTGCTGATGTGTACTTAGGAAGGTGTGTCTGTGTGTTGCTACCAATTAAAAAGGATTAGAAAAATAATTTCTGGGGTCAGCCACCAGTCCTTTGCCATATTTGAAGGGGTAGGGGGGCTCACATGTAACATTATCAACTAAGAGGTTACTCTAACCTATCACCAACCTGGGAAAGCTACTCTCAGTTCTTGCAGCTGTGGATCAAAGCAAACAGTATGTAGTATAATACAGATGAAAACAACAACAAACATGTTCCTTTGGGCTGCGGAGCTAAGTAACAATCTAAAGCCAAGTACATTAAAAGCTGGTTCCTGCCTGGCTATTCAGGAACATAGAAATCCAAGGAAATTATCTTCTCTAAAGTATGTGTTCTTGGCTCTGTACTGTCTATCTGGCTCCCCATCTCCAGGGAACATAGTTGCCTTCCCTTTTAGGTTTTCTTTTCCAGAATTTACGTAATTCATCAGCAATATATGCCATTTGTTTAATGCATTGCTGTAAGAACCGTGCATGGCTTTCTCAAAACTTCTGCCCTCCTTAAGAATTTCAAAATAAATCCATCAACACCTGCTCAGAAGACTCAAATTGCTTGCCTGCCAGGGGATGTAGTATAACTACTACACTAGGCCCTCTCCCCTAAGAGGCAATATGCTAAACATTCTTTAGATGAATATACTCTTACTCTGGTATCTTAGAAATACAGCTGGACCACAGCTATGATGAGTTTATTCAATGTCAGAGCATCATTGTGTAATTCTGACTTACCAAGTCTTTCTTCAAGTCACCAGTTTCCCTTGGCAGGCTAAAATTTTCAGCCTCCCAAGATTCAAAGGTATTTGTCCACGTTTGTCTTAAATTGCCATGCTCAGAACTGGAAATAGAGGACTCACCATTGCCATACAGTGGAAGTATCACTTCCCTTGACTTACAAGTGACACTTCTATTAATATCGCCCACTATACTATTGACCTTTTTGAAACAAGATCAGGCTGTTCCCACTTACACTCTACTGTAACCCCCAGATCCTTTTCTCCAGTACTAGAGCTTAGCCAGTTATCTCCGGTCTGTACAGGGCTTTGCCTTATTGAATTTCAATTGACTAATGTTGGACCAGTTCTCCAGTTTATAAAGGTCATTATCGATCCTAATCCTACCCTCTACAACGTCTGCAACTCCATTCAGGTTGGTGTCATTTGCAAATTTGCTAAGGATGCACTCAATCCCATTTTCCAAATCATTAGTGAAGATACTAAAAAATACCAGACCTAGAACAGTTACCTGGGGGACCCCATTCAAAATCTCCTCCCCGTTTGACATCTAGCCATTGATGACTACTTACCAAGCATGATGATCCAACCAGTTATGTATCCACCTTACAATACTTTCATCTAGACTGTATTTCCTTAGATTACTAATGAGAATGTGACGGGAAATAGTGCCTAAAACTATGTGCTAAAATCAATGCATATTAAAGTCACTGCTCACTGAAAGAAGGAAAACAGGTTGGTCAGGCATGCCTTTCTTTTAATGAATTGATGTTGACTATTCTTGATCATCACCTTATTGTCCTCCAAGTGCTTAGAACTAGATTCCTTGAATCAAATTGCCAATATTTATCAAATTGCAGCTTGCAAAGAACAAAAAACACTTCATTTTCCATGCGAAAACTTAGAATAACCTCTTTCACTGAAGAACACAATTCCAAACCTGACTAACTTCCATTAAGTTCATGGCCTATGTAAAAGGCTTATGTAATATAGGCTTTATCAAACAAAAACTAACATTTTGTAAAAACTCCCTCTGAAGCAAACACAAAAATGAGTACACGTGTTCTACTCACAAATGCAATCTTTACCTCAAAGGATATTTTTCTAGTGAGCTTAAAAAAAAACTACCTGAGAATAACTTGCTGATGGTCCAGCAGACATTGTGGTCTCAGCTGTGAGTAGATCAGATCTAGAAGCAGAAAAACTTCAACTCCCTCAAAAAAAAATCAGTTAAAGGAGACTATTCTAGTTTGATGTTACCTTCAAAAACAGGCACTGGATAACAGCTGCAATTTAAATAGAAGCAGAACTCCACCCTCTTTATGACTATACCAATAACTAAAGGAAAAAAAAAGGGGGGTATTCTCTTGTATGTATATAAATAGCAGAGGTTTGCTGCTAAGCTCTACCAAGAGCATGTTACATTTTAATGATAGGTCTCAGTGAACTGAGTCCCGTCTTTGACTTGCTACAATGTGAAACCCTGGACTTAATTTTAACCACTATATATTCTGCCTTTTTCAAATAGATATTATGAGGATTATTTAACGTTTTGACAGTGTTTCTGGTCAATATATGTGTTCCTGCTTATGAGAGCTGGATCTTGCAATTTTATGTTCTTGTATAATGATGATTCTGTTAGCATCCTTGCTGAAGCCAAAGTTACCAGAACTGAGTAGGTGATCCTCAGGTACCAACTTTGCTAGACCAGACATTGCATGCAGGTGCCTGACTAGACTCTCTAAAACAAATGTTCCAGTCCCAGCTTAATTATGGCCTAAGATCTTGCACTGGCCAGAGCACATGCTACAAGGACACACAACTAAAGGCATAACTCAAGAAAACAGATGCCAAATCAAGAGCTGGGAAGAGCTGGCTGCTAACCAACTTCAGTGGCACCATAACCGTAACCAAGTAGCACCCATTTTAAGGTTGTCTTACCCTCAAAGCATAAGAGAGAGAGCAGAGGAAAGAAAGAGAAATGAATCCCAGCCTACTGACTACTCATCCCTGAAGAAAGACCTATAACTTCTGCAGATGGATCTGTGGCTCAAGGATTGAACCCTTAAGTCACCTTAAGACCCACCAATGAGCCATGGTAAAAATCATCCTCAGATCAAGGGATTGTCAATGACATTTACATTTTTTTCAAAGTGTTTCACTTGTAAGACCAAAGTAGTGTTTGGAAGCTGATGTTTTTTCTTTTTAAAAACAAAAAACAGAGTTGAAACAAAAAACACCCGAGAACAAAATTTTGACTAACCCAAAATAATTTTTCCCCACTAAATGAAAAACAGAGTTGAACAAAACTTTTCCCCTGTTCTTTGTTTCAGCCACCAAGTAAAAATGACAATTATTTAAACAATTCTGCTCTTGAAACAAGTGTTGATACTGAGTATTTACAAATTGTTCAGCATCCATGCTAACTTCAGAATCACCAGTGCCAACACCTTGCAGCACTTGGGTTCATTTGTGGGTCTCACATCCATATGCCACTGACTGGATGCTTTGTAGCCTGCTGTGGAAGATTTGATGAGTACATGTCCCAAGGATGTGCATGGCTGCAGGCCAGGGAAAATTCCTTCCTAAGATAGTGTTAAAATTGGACCTTAGCTCATCAGCAGTCCTCATGAGTATGCATTCCCTATTCCAACCCAACCCAAGGATATACAAAAAAAAGCCCTTCTCTCTCCTAAAAATAATATGTTAAAAGGTCTCTTGACATCTCTTGTTTGGAACATGTTAATTAATGCCTTTAGACCAGCCTTCAACTGACTGTTTCACTTGACACTAATACAACCACCCATAAGCAACCTGTGCAAAAATAGCTAACACATTATTACTCTTCTGTTCCTTTGATCCAATAGTATAAGCAAAGATGCTGTGGTTAAAGTATCATGTCCACAAGTGGTAGTCACTCTCATATTGGCATGTATTGATGAATCTGACATTTCTGATCCCTATTTAATCAAAAACTCCACCTCACAATCTGGATTTTTGTTCTGAGAGAATTGTTCTCTCTGGTTGAGAGAAGTCATGCTCCTCCATCTTCTGACATTAGGGTCTCTCTTCTTGGGCTAGGGACAGACATTATACATAAACCAGTTTAAGTGATCAGAAACTGGCTTAATCCTGTAACAGAACAGATGTTCAGTGCACATAAACCAGTTTGAAAATGGCCACAACTGGTTTAAAATAAACCTGGTTTAATGTAGTATCAGATTTAACTGATTTGGGTCAAACTGGTTTATGCAATGTCTGTTCCAGACCCCTTGCTGGTTTAAGTTAAATCAGAGTCCCCCAACATCCCAACATGCTCTCTGGGCTAGGTAAAGCTCTCTGCTCCACAGCAGAGCTGGCCCCTCCCTTCTGCTTCTTGGCCAGAGCTCCAGCAGGGCCTGCTGGCTTTCCAGTGCCCCTTTCTCCCCACCTCCTCATCACTTGCTGCTTAAGCAGGGATCCCTTCCTCCTCTCTACCACAGCACAGACCATAGCCAACATGTGGTACGCTACCTAATGCTGTGTAAGACTCCAGCAAAGACTGCAGACACAGCAGGGTCTGCCTGGCTTCTCCCTGCCCTACCCCGCCTCGCTGCTCAAACAGGAATCCCCCCTCCCTCCCTTCCATCTCCCACAGCATGGACCCCAGCCCCATAGACCCTAGGCATGTGGTATGCTAGCTAATGCTGAAAGGTAGCTATGTGCATCTCTCTCTCAAATTTCAATGGGGCAGGCAGACAGAACAGTGACTGCTTAGGGCTGTTTGGAGCTAATCAGCAGGTCAGCAGGTAAGCTATTTAAGAAGTTTGAAATAACAGAAAGAAGCCATTGTTTTGCTAATTGGGTGATAAAGACTATTATCACTATCAGCCCCAAGCTGGCTTGCTTGCCTGTAAATTGGCTGCAGACAGTATGATGAGGCAGGGAGAGAGATTGAAAGGCTCTGTATCATCAACAGATGCATGCACTGCACCCCAACCTCCCTTTGCCTCAGAGTGCTAGCCAAGGCTGGGGGCTAGCAGCACTCCCACCCCTTGAGGAGCCAGATGGGAAAAGCCTAGGACCATACAGGCAGACCTCCTTAATGAGAGAGTCCTGCTGGGGCTTGGTTATGCCCCTCTCAGCTCAACTACCTGCAAGAAGTGAGGGAGAGCTACTTTAGCACCCCCTCCCTGGTTCTAGCCTGAGCCACTGCAGGCATATGCCTGAATTTCCTCAGTCCAAAGAGAATGTCTGTCCAGTTTCAAAACAGTTCAGCCCAGCCAAGTTAGACTAACCTGCAAAGATTGAATCAATTCAGCCTCAGGCTTTTTGAATGTCTATCCCTAGCCTTAAGGCCCTTGTAGTTAGTTTTTCAGATTTCCTAAGAGGATCTTGCTTCCACATTTGGCTTTTGAAACCCGTCATCCCACTCACTGAGATATGGCAACAATTGACAGGAGGCCCTGATACTAATGGAGAACTAAATTATCTACTGTCATCTGGACCAAATGGAAGGAGTCCAGAAGAGAAAAATTATTAGAGAAAATATGATGCATGAGAAGGGAGCGGAAAAATTCAGATTACTTAGTCCAGAGAAAAGAAGACCAAGGGGAGATTTAATAACAGTCTATGGATATTTTTAAAAAGTGGTTTTAAGTGGGGTGGAAACCAACTGTTCTCTGTTTCTCTGTCTCCACCAAGGCTAAGGCAAGAAATAATGCAATTAAATTGCAACAACAAAAATTTAGGATAGCTGTTAGGAACTTTCTTCATAGGCAATGCATAGCATGGGCACAGGGGGGAAACATGCCCCCCCTGAGAATGGCCACCCCTGTAGCCACTGCCGGCTTCTGCAGGCAGTCGTTGCCCCCCGCCCCCCAGCCACTGATGGCTGCAGGAGGTCCCTGCTCACTACCACCAACAGCAGCTATGGGCAGCCCCTGGTCTGTCCCCCCCACCACCAACACTGCTGTGGCCACCTGCAGGTGGTCCCCGCTTGGCCTGCCCTCACCATCAAAATCACTGTGGCCGCCTGTGTGTGTGTGGCGGGGGGGGGGGGGTCCATACTCACTGCTGCCATGCCCCCACCACTGACACTGCTGCTGCCACCTGTCAATAGTCGCTGTGCCTCCCCACCCCACAGCTTCAGGAGGCACACATCATTCATGACTTTCTTTGAGGGTGATTAAGCTCTTGAAGAGATTATGTAGTCATGTTGTAGAATCTCTATCACTGGTAGCTTTCATATGCAGATTAGACAACTTTTGTTTTAGGTGGTTTAGACAGGAATGAACTGGCCTTGAGCAGGTCCCTTCCAGATGGATTTTTCCACAATCCTATGATCTGAAGGAATGAGATAATGTGCAGATGGGACAGTGAGAGTGAGGGAACTGAGATGGACACAAAATAATGATAACTAGCCTAAAGTTTCCAGTATAGGTTTTCCCCTCTCTGCCTTAAAAACAAAAAAAAAAGTTTCTTATTACTGGTAAATATTGTATTGTATCTATCCTAATTTGTGCACTAATTCAATAATAAAAGAGCACCTACTTTGCTCTGGGCACTCTTTGCCATGTTTTAAAATTACAGGTATAGCAATGAACTTCTTTTGTGCCCCTTTGTCTAGTAATTTAAAGATATAAAAACTGTGTTTGCCACAGCCTGCTCCTTTAAAAATACAATAATTATTATTAATTCTGGTGCCTATTTGTGATTAGGCTCATATAAAATGCACATAGTGAAACTTGGAACAAGGCAAAACTTGCTAATTTTTCATACTTTGCTACAAATGCTACAGAAGAGATTACAGAAAGATGTTTTTAGAGCTTGCAAATGCCCAAGAGATTCTGATTCCAAGTTCTTGTAAACCAAATTTATTTTTAGTAAGATTAGACACTTTTTAAAACACAGCCTCCTTAATTGTGTCAAAAAAATCACAAGAATGTGATATTTGTTCCCTGAATGTGATTGAAATCTAGATAAACTTGGCCATGTAAAATCACTTTGAGAATTGAAATGTGTGACTATCATTCAAAAAAAAATTTAGGAATACAACCACTGCTACATCCCACCTCTGCTCCTACACCATGCATGCCAAATGCAAACATGTAGCAGTGAAGCTGCCATGAGGGCACTCCCCATAAGGATGTTTTTAAGTATACTAGGAATGGGGAGCTTGAGAGATGACAGAGTGGGCCTTCAGTGTCTCATTGCTGGGTTTGGCATGTGTGGATTGGGAGCAGCTGAGTGAGGCATACTTTTCAGTGATACCCTCCAAAGTACTCTGGAAACCCATAAAATGACACATTTTCTTCTTTACTTAGGAAGAGAATCATCTCTAGTGTTCTATGACCTGCCATGATAGAGATCTGTAATAATACAGCTAAAACTCTGTAGCACTCATGTGTATATAATACCTTCTTCTGGGCAGAATCAGAACTATTCATGTGCGTCTTACAAGTACTTTTTTGCTAAATCTGAATTACTCTGTGTACAAAAAAGCTTTGCTTCTGGAGGAGAAGGGATTTGAGTTTTAACCTCACAGTCAGGATAAAGTTATGTGAAGTCTTAGGTGTCCTTGGACTGCCATCAGATTTCCTTACAAAGGGAAAAATTATGGTTCATAATTTCAGGGGCAAATAAGCAACATTGAGTGTCCAACTTGAAGTACCTTAAGAGAACTTGATTTTTAGAGGGTAGCATCTCAGCACTTTGGCCCTGACTCAGGAAAACCATGGAATATGATCTTAAGCATACTCAGAAGCACTTAAATATTTACTTAAGTCCTACCGACATCAATGGGACTGAAGTCCACAACTGAGTGCTTCTGGAAGCATGGTTCTTGAAGTGTCAAGTTGGGCATCCAGAAATGGAGGTATCTAACATTATTAGTCAGTTACGAATACCTGCGTCCACATACCTAAATATAACTTGTTTACTTGACAGATATGGAGGCAATGTGTTTTCTTTTGTTTCTCTGCTAGAAATAAAAAAGCTGATATTTGAAGTAAAGAGTAATAATTGATTCATATTCACCACTGGGTGGATGGCTCACCATGACTCAGCTTGACTTAACCTGTCATGCACTAGAAATAGGTCTGCACTGAAATATGTAGTTGCCATACACCTCATTAGAATCATGTGAGAAAATGTTTAATTCAAATACTGTATAAATGCCTCTTTAATTCAGTATACAATGGTGTCTGGGCTATTGATTTATTTAATCTATGTTTAGCATTTGCATGCAAAGAAAGCATTTTAATTAACATTCCCTTCAACTTGAAAAATCACATTCCTGTCTGAAAATAGTGTGCCTGCTTTAGCTAGCAGTACCACCCAGAACTGCTGAAATGGGAGGAAGTTAATGCAAGAACTGTCTCTATTTTCAGTTTGTTTACTTTGCATTATCTGTCAACATTTCTCGGCTAGGGACAAAATTACACATAAACCAGCACAAGTGATTGGAAACTGGTTCAAATCTGTAACACAACAGAAGTCCAGTGCACATAAACCACTTTCAAAATGGCCAAAGCCAGTTTAAGATAAATCTGGATGGATGTAGTATCAGAATTAACTGATTTAGGTTAAATAGGTTTATTGAGCTTCTGTCCCAGATCCTCTCCAGATTCAAGTTAACTCACAGTCCCCCAGTGCCTCAAGATGCTTTGCATATCCCCCACAACCCCCTCTCAACCCTTGCAGGGCAGGCAAGCTAGCCTTGACCCAAGCTGTCTGCTCCAGCTAAGCAGGGAGACATGCTCTAATGCCCCCCAGCTTCTGGCCTGGGCCACCACAGGCAGTGGTTGTATTTCTGGAATCAAAAATGAATGTCTGTTCACTTGCCTATCAATTCAATCTATGCAGCTTAGATTAGCCTACAAAATTTAAATGGATTCAGCCTCAGGCTTTTTGACTGTCTGTACTTAATCCTCCTATATAGTCAGTTTCTCCATTGCTGCAAAACTGGGGATGTTAAACAATTTTTAAAATGGCATCGCAATTAGTTGTGCAATTTAAAAAAACAGTTGCAATTAATCACAATTTTAAGCACACAACTATGCAAATACTTTGTATTGTTGAGGGTGGGGGTAGAGTTTGGTGGGGGAGGAATTTATGAATGTGTGTGTTGGGGAAGAGTTGGAGCCTGGGAAGGGGGGGTCCCTGCACACCCTGGCAGGATGTGAGGGTACTGTGGGCCAGGCCTGAGGGGCAGCAGCAGAGTGGGAGCAGATACACAGACAGACACTCATACACACACACAGGCACACAGAGACACAGACAGCACTGCACCAGTAAGTCTGTGGAGGGGAAGAGGCACATGGAGAGAGAAGGAGCCAGGGGGGCAGAAGATTGGGGCCCCCACAGTGAGGAAGGAAATGGGGATAGGGCAGGGGCAGGTCACGAGACAGTAGGTCATCCAGATGTGCAGGGTGGGGTGGCTGCTCACCAGTGTGTGCACCCCCAGGGGAGGCATGTTCCCCCTGGATTTGTGCATAGGGGGGAGGTGGGCTGTGGCTCTGCACCCTGCTGCCTTTGCCCCAGGAGCCATGCAATGTCATGTTGTGCCTCCCACTACCAGGTGGGCAGGGAACATACGGCATGACCAGTGTATGACTCCCAGGGCAAAGGCAGCAGGGCGCAGAGCCCCAGCCTGCAGCCCATCTCCACCCCATGCACAAATATGCCTCCTCCAGGGGTGTGCGCAGTGGCAGGGAGCCACCCTCCCCTCCCCCACCCCCAACGCACCCCATTACCCGCTCAGCACCTGGCCCCACTCTCTCCCTCAGCATGGGGGCCTCGATCTACCCCCTGACCCCTTCCCCACCCCTCCTCCTCCACATACTTACCAGCGTGGCACTGCTCTACACATAGTGTGCAAGCTGCAGCTGCTCCTGTGTGTCTACATCTGTGCGTGCCCGTCCCCGCGCTCCTGGCTACAGCCACCCAAAGTCCGTGCCCAGGCTGCCCTGAGATCCTCTGCTCTGCCACACCTGCCCCACTGGGTGGAGCAGGTGTGACGGAGCACAGCCCAGGTGCAGGCTCTAAAGCCAGGTGCATGATTAACACGTTAAGAAAATTAACTCAAGAACCAACTAATGTGTTAATCACAGGCATTAACTGTGATTAATTGACAGCCCTATGCAAAACCTTTGTTAGTGTCAAAACAGGAGGAAAATCTTTATAGTGTAAAGATTTTTTGCTTACTATTTAAGCAGTTCTTTATTAGAAACTGGATTTTTTCTTATTTTGGTTACTTTCAAAATTAAAATTGATAGTATGCTTAATTCAAGACCATCTGAATTCAACAGAGGAACTGGAATGTAATTAGTATAAATACATACTGTAAGAGTGGAAACAGATGTTGCCTCTGTGCCATCACAAGAAGGGAAGCATGTCATCCACTGTCCTGCAAGATCAACAGGTGGGACAACAGGTGCATGTTTCACCCAATGAAGCAGCACAGCTGGTCCACTTCATTTGCTGAAGTGCATCTCTAGCCAAAGCTCATCATGGTGCAAGTCACACAGGAGAAGAAGGGTGAATGACACTGATGTTGGGCACCTTGCTTTATTGATATACTGTTGTCTTGTGTTGGAGAAAGTTCTTTGAATTTCAAACAGAAAAATGTGCTTTTTAATACTGACCTCAGTCATTATGTTACTGCCAAGGATATATCAACACAGCAAAATGAAGAAGTGATTGTAAAACATGGTAACACAATGTAGCTAGCACACAACAAGAGCAGTGAAGCCACAATATATTTATTGGCGCACATTATTTACTGATTAAAAAAAAGCAGTCAGTCTCTTTAAAATAAAGACTTAAAGCTATGCTATCACTTGCAAGTGTATGTATTTGGATATCAGTTGGCCACATTTCTTACATACATTTTCATAAAAATAATTCTCATAAGAATAAAGAACACAGTATACAAGTATAGTTTTAATCAATTCTAATATAATTACTTCCCAAATAATGATTGTAATACTTTGCCAGGCTACGTTTCTCATTGAAGATGTTGAGTGAGATACCAAGTTATGCATTTTAAAACATGAACCAAACTTCTTTTTGAGTTATAAGCACCCGATTAAAAAAAAAAAAAATCAGCACTTTTTTTGCAATCTCAAAACTCTTTTGCACCCAGACAATACAAGAGCAACTTTGGCCTACTTCAGATTTCTATAACAAAAATTTTACCTATTGACTGAAAATTAGCATGCTAAATGTTATCCCACAAGAAAATCTTTCAAGAAAAATACAAATTTCTAAAATATTACCTGAAAATGGAATTGTTATTTCAACCTTAATTACAGGTCTATTTCTGGAATGCTGATGGTCTATGAGGTCTGCCTGACTGTATGAATTTGTATTCAAAAGACAGTTTGTCCAGTTTAATAGATCTTTTCAATTAGTTATAATGAGACATCTGCACAAAATCCTGAAAATAAAGTAGGAAGACAAAGACTGCTGACATGGAAAATAAAAACAACAACACTTTACTGGAGAAGGAGCCATGTCAATTTGACCCAGCTCGCCCAGTATCTGTATAGATTGTGCATTTCAGCGGGGCTTTTTGGCTCTTATCTAACCCCGCTGAAGAACATGATCACTACAGACTTTGGGTGAACCAGGTCAAAGTGACATGGCTCCTCTTCTGGGCACGTGCTGGGCTCAACGCAGGGGTGCACCAAGCTGAAAGTAAAGCGCCGGGTGTTTTTTTTTCCCCCCAGTCTGTCAGCAGCCAAAATGCCAAACAGAGCTGCTGGAGTGTGCAGGACTAACACGCTTAGAAACCACTAATCTGGAAAAGGAGGTTGCAATGGCTTGGCCATGTCAGAGGAATGGAAGACTGTGTCCCCAAGAATATTTTGTACTGTGAGATTTGAGACAGCTTTAGGAAGTGGGGTCGCCCTTTATGATGGTACCATGATGTGTCAAAATTATATGAAGCCATTCAATATCAGTGTAGAAATCTGGGAGTGTGCAGAATCCTGTCCAATCTGGAGGGGACATGTGGCACTGGGTGCAGCTCAACATGAAGCAGCTTTGATCCACAGGACAGAAACAAAGTGAAAACAAAGGAAGCAGCCTGCTGTAGATTTGGGCTCCAACCCAAACAACACATGGACCTGTGAAACTTGTAACAAGCTGTTCCACTCTTGCATTGGGTTTGTCAGCCACAAGCAGATTCATCAGGCACCTGACAAGACTTCTTAAGCACACACCATGATCCAGAAGATCAATTGTTGCCTACCAGTTTTAATGAATTTAGATTAGATAGGAGTGAACTGTAGAGTTTGGATCCAGAAATGACACGTCTCAGATACCTCTTGATTCTGGTTAATCTTCAAGTCATTGAATTAAGAAGCAGTCTGCAGATACACATATATACACATGCTTTTTATTATTATTATTTAAATATCTATTCTGGAGATAGGGAAACTATGCTGTCGTCATGTGAAGTGACTACATTTTTACTTCCAATCATATCTAAATGTTGTTCTGGTTTTCAAAGAAAAATATCAAAGCTAAACAATGCCAAGTACTGAAGAAAAGGTATCCCCTTCCATTGAGCGAGTACACACTTCCTTGCTATTAGCCCTCAGCACTCCTTGATGACACCCTGGCAATACTGAATATGGCCAGAAAGAAACCCTCTTTGCCCTGAAGAGCAGGGCTTCCAGATATGAGTTACTCAATATCACCTATTTGTTGAAGGAAAAGCATCATGCTTTCAATCCCACTTGATCACATGCTACACAGGAAATTCACAAGGTCTCAATAAGGCAGACATAAGAGCACACAGAAGTATTTTAAATATTATTATTGTTGTTGTTATTATTATTAAAGCTTAATTCATACATTTCACCCAGAAATGTCTGGTTTCCACAATCTGCTTGTGTATAAGGTATTTGAAAAGCTATAAACTTTAAGGAAGTCGTCCAGTGGGTTGGTCACTTGCAGATACCTTACCCAGTAAGTGTTCCTGTTTAAAGCCTTCATTTATATTCAATACTTTGTAACAACTATCCAACACAGAATACCATCTTACTGTCTTCTGGCCTTCTTGAGCGCCCTTCTTTTCATGCCCAAAGCAAGAGCTTTTAAGATTGTGTCCTTGTTGTTTAAAACATTGTAGCAGCTTAATTCTAACAGCCTATCAAATTCATTAGGTTTATAGGTGAAGTTCATTGAACGGTAAGGAGAGTCTGCTCCTTCAATGAGGAAGTTGCCAAAGGATTTCTCATTCGCCGTCTCACGCTCTACTCCTGCACACAGAAACAAAATGAAACAACAGCATTCCTCTCAGATCTTCACAATCGGATGTTCAAATGTTTGTACGGGAGAAAAAAAAAGTGCTGTATTCACTTATATTTATCATAAACCTATCTGTAAGGTGATGAGAAATAGGTAAAGGATTTAACTTTATTTAAGTGACGTTCTGCAGATGATACGTCTCCCTTAAGGAGACAAGGTTTATGACAAAGGTAAAATGGACATATACCTTTAATGTATTTTAATCGCATGGAATTTTAAGGCCTTGAGCTTTGTACCTATCTACAAATTAGCAAGAACAGATGAATTTCAGAAGAGGCAAAGATTTATTAGGGTGACAGCTTTTATCGGACCAACTATGTAGCTGGGATAAAGTTGAGACAAGCTTTTTGAATGTAAGACATTCTTCCTCGTGTCAGCTTCAGACAACAGCCAAACATGTCTCTTAATCTCACTATTCTTCAGCTTTGCATTCAAACCTCAGAAACAAATTTCTATATGCAGAATGCTGCTATTGATCATGATAGCAAACTACTCAGGGCCCAATGTCTTTATCTTAAAATAAGGTTTCAGTCTAAATTCAGACTATAAAAGTTTTAAACACAATTAAAAAATAATAATACTAATGAACCCAGAAAACAGAATAAGGATGGCTTCTGAAAACTTAGACAAGCAATATACTTGAGCCAGTGCAGTCAGTGAGACAAAAACTGGCCTGGAATATTAAGACAAATTTATTTTAAGAAATATTCATCTCTTTCCCTAATTCTAGCAGCTATAGTAGAAATCTTTCAAGTAAAAAGTTAAACTTAATTCCTACTAAAATTCTGCTCTCTACTCTGTGTCTATGGTACTCCTAAATTGTTCTTTGTGTAAGAAGACATTTGCAAGTTCACTGAGGAGAAAAGAAAGAATGGAATCAAATAGGTCCTGGAAATGGGCTTCTCTCAGATTTCACAACACAAAAATCAAATGGCTGATCCAAATATCTACGCTAATCAAACCAATGAAGTCAATACACTTTATTTATACCTTGAATATTAAAACTTAAATGCAAAATAACTAACCTATGTTAACTACTCAAACCAAATAAAACAAAGAAGTGGGGATCAACTGTTGACATGTGTTTAGGGCTTTACTAAAGAGCCTAGGTCAGCAATAAAGTATTTGCAAATAAACAATACAGCATTTGCACTTGGTTTTGTACTAACCATATACAAAAAAAAAAACAGTCCAGTAAAAAAAGCATTTGCAAATCTGAGGTTTGCAACACCCAGGGTTGATGCATATTATAAAAGGTTTTTTCCTTTCTTTTTATGCCTTACACCCACCTGCTCCATGAGACCCTGATCTCTA
Organism: Alligator mississippiensis; assembly: GCF_030867095.1. NCBI lineage: Eukaryota > Metazoa > Chordata > Crocodylia > Alligatoridae > Alligator > Alligator mississippiensis. Next base: position 237,932,156 of record NC_081825.1, on the reverse strand, counting down.
GCACTCTAAGAGTTAGAATCATAGAAGATTAGGGTTGGAAGGGATCTCAGGAGGTTATCTAGTCCAACCTCCTGCTCAAAGCAGGAACAGCCCCAACTAGATCATCCCAGCCAAAGCTTTGTTTAGCCAGGTTTTGAAAACCCCAAGGATGGAGCTTCTACCACCTCTCTGGGTAACCTGTTCCCGTGTTTTACTACCCTCCTAGTGAGAAAATTGTTCCCAATTTCAAACCTAAATTTCCCTTGCTGCAACTTGAGATCGTTACTCCTTGTTCTGTCATCTGCCACCACTGAAAACAGTCTAGCTCCATCCTCTTTTGAACCCTTGCTTCAGGTAGTTGAAGGCTGCTATTAAATCACCTCTCAGTCTTCTCTTCTCTAAACTAAATAAGCTCATTTCCCTCCCCCAGCCTCCTCACCATTTTCGTTGCCCTCTGCTGGACTCTCTCCAATCTGTCCACATCCCTTCTGTCGTGGGGGCCCAAAACTGAACACAGTACTCCAGATGTGGCCTCACCAGTGCTGAACAGAGGGGAATCATAACTTCCCTTGACCAACTGGCAACATACCTACCAATGCAGCCCAGTGTGTCATTAGTTTTCTTGGCAACAAAGGCATACTGCTGGCTCATATCCAGCTTACTGTAACCCCCAGGTCCTTTTCCACAGAGCTGCTGCCCAGCCAGTCAGCCCCTGGCTGGGCAGGGCCAGCCACTAACGTGGGATGCAGAATGCATTTTGCTGATGAGACATCTAACTGAGGCTTTATTGCATTCTCCTTTACCTGGTGCCTTGTATTGCTGGAAGGTGTTATTCACCAGTGGGAAGTGGAGTACTATGGGAGCCTTTGGATTTTCAGCGTCCATAAACATATAACACTCCTTTGGCTTCTGTCTATCTTTCTCACTGACAGCGATGTGTGGAAAGGGGATTTCCCGATCTTCACAATACTTCTGGGTCTGATGTAGGACCTGGACCCAGAAGACAAAAGTTCCTTTCTTTACTGCATGAGATTTAAAATCAGGTGATATCAGATTTTCAGAACAGCTTAGCTCCCTTTTAGACACATAAATTGGAGAGAGACTTTCAAAAGTGCTCAGTCTATAGAAGTTGCAGAGCATTCTGACGCTTATGGCTAGATATACAAAACAGCTAACAGAGGGGTGCTCAACCTCTACCCCACAAGGCCATGTCATCCAGCCTGTGGGTCTACCCCAAAAATTTGGCAGCAGAGGAGCCAAGACAGCATGAATTGCAGCTCCCCTGGTGCCAAATTTCCAGACAGGTGGGGAGCCCCGTGGCCTGGATAATGTGCCCTGCACACAAGACTGGACCAGCAAATGGCTGGTTCCAGTGTGCAAGTTCAGGCCAGCACATGGTTGAGCTAGCACACCAAACTACACCCATGAACCAATCCTAAGTACAAGATCCAGCCTGTGGCCTCGCTTTGCACTATTCATCTGGCCCACGGGGCCAGAAGGTTGAGCACTAGGGCTGTATGAAATTTCGCCAGTTGTTTCGACTCGACACTGTTTCAACTAATTTCGAGCTCAAAATAGTGAGATCGAATCGAAATGAAGGGCTTCGAAACAGCCTCGAAACAAAACGAGGCTTGTCGAAGCATTTTGAAACTTTTTAAATGTTTTGAGTTTCGAAGACAGCAGTGAGAAACAGGGGAGAACCAGGGCTGCACTCCCAGCACTTGCCAGGAGTACAGCCCTGGCTCTCTCTGTCTCCCGCTGCCGGAAGCCAATAGTAGCACAGGGGAAGGGAATTGAGCATGGGCTCAGTTTCCCTCCCCAGCATTGCAATCCAGTGGGGGACACTGCGATCCAGTGGGGGGTGTGGAGAGTCAGCCCAGCTGGGCTTACTTCCCACCCCCAGTGAAACATCAAAACAGCACTGAAACAGCCTTTCAGTTTCGACGGTACAGAATGGAACAGCTGTTTTGAATTGAAATTAAATTTGAAACGGAACACTGTTCCTTCAAACTGTCAAAACTGAAGGCAAAACGGAATGGTGCCATTTCGCACAGCCCTATTGAGCACCAGTGCTGTATGCCATTGAGGTATTTCTAAATGTGGCATTTGAATATTCTGCACAGATCTATGAGATGACAGGTAATATGAATGTGCTCAACTGTACTCATTTGTGTCTCACCTCAAATGGAGCTTCCCAAGAGTAGTTGAATGACAGAATGACATCAACATCTCTCCCCTGCTGGAGCATCAAGGGAAAGGGAGAGTTTATAGAAAAAAACCCATCTATCAGGTACAGTCTGTTTTCCTGGGGAGTGAGCTTGTTGGGGAAAGCATCCAAGCCTGAAAGACCCCACAAATCACAACAATAAATAAAATATACAAAAACTGATTCTCTGAAGTTACAATAAAAGGCTGCAAATCATGGAAAACCTAAAGGTGAAATGTGTAATTATCTTGCAATTAGCTGTATTTCCATCCAACACCCATCCACGCCCCCAAAGATATCCCCACTGTGGATCATACATACTTAAGCATTTAAAGGTGAATTAAGTACTAGTGTAATTAGGGATGGGTAAGCAGGGCACCAGCCCTGGGCACTGATTTAAAGAGGGCACCAAAATGATGGCTGCTGGGGAGCCTGCACTGCAGCAGCAGCAGCCCAGCTGTGGGGAGTGTCTGTGTCAGATAAGACCCTCCAGCATTTGCCAAACCTCACCCTCCCCACCAGGTATTGAGCATCTCTGCCCAGAACACAAAAATTGCTAGTTATACCTCTATGGAAACAGGATTTGGCCTCAAGTGATTTGTCCACAAAGTCAATGAGGGCATAAATAGATGTTGCCTTTGGGCTGCCATAAAAATGTTCAGGGTGGCACAAGCTGTAGGAAAACAGACATCCCGGACCCTTGTCAAGTTCCAAATGCACAAAAATGTTGCTTCAAGCAAAAGTAGTCAGTTTGTGACCTTATAAGGGAGGACATCTGTTTGCTTATAGAGCACCCCAGGAATTCTCCTGCACGGGATTCCCATGATGCGTGTATCAGGCTGCCATATCCCTTCTTCAGGCACACATCTGCAAGTACTGCAGATGTGTGGGGATTCCCCCACTTGCAGACACACAGTGTAGAAATCCCCTGCAGGAGACTGCCACTGTATGCCTGTCTCACTGCCATGTCCTGACCCAGGGGACAAGTTGGCAACATCAGGGCCAGGCATCTGGGACAGCTGTCCTAGAGGTTTAGGCCCCTGAAGTCCTGAGAATGGCCTAGGACTTGCAGGACAACAGCCCTGGGTGACATCTGTAAACACCAATGAAGCATATCAGCTGTGTCTGGACAAATCCTAGCACAGCTGAATCCACTCCAACAGTGACATCTGTTTATACCCTGGAACACAGCCCAAATTTCTTTAGTCTTGGGCCACTATGGTAAGCACAGAGTTGTCCATACTTTCAAGGCAAGTTATTTCCCATTATCAAATAGGATTTGCAGCACTTTTGTCCTAAAGTATATACAGCCAAACACTGTTCTTGTTTATACTTGCGTAACCCTGTGAATGCATTGGTGTAAGTAAGAGCAGAATCTAGCCCACAACATTTCCCCTGGTGCTTTAGTTACTTTACTCAAAGATTACAGAGTTTTGTCTTGTCACTAGATTTGTCACTCACTGGTCACTTTGCCCTTCCTGGCAGGCCCAAATGTCCCAGATGCATACCCTACATTCTCTCCCACAGAATTGTTACCCACCTTTCCAAGCCACGAATTGCTTGGCATTGAGATAGTCCTTATGAAGGTGAAGTCCATGCATAAAATTGACATTTTCTCCAGTGGAAACACGAGAGCTAAAGAAACCTTGAAATAAGTTTGAGAAGGCTCCACCTGGCATGACCATCCGAGTCTCTAACTCTGAGGTGTCCACTGGCTTGTAGCCATGAGCCTCATCTACAAAAGAAAAAAAATATCCAGAGTTCAAGCCTAAGCATTATCCCCTAATCATTTAGCCCTGGAGTCCTAGGAGTCTGACACTTTTCTTTAGAACCACTGGGCTCTTCATCACCAGTGCTATATTTTTAGTGGGAGTTACCTCCAACCTATACTTCGAAAATGAAGGGTGTTATTAAATCCCCATGTATAACTTTATGATGAAAACTCAATTAAGACAATCATCCCTAACCTGATTACATCACAGATCTCCACTTTGGACACTGCATGATTTTTACCTAGTTACAGAGAGAAATAAATAATATAAACCTTAAACATACTGTAGTAAGTGTGTTTAGAAACAACTGTGACATTCCCAGATCTGCGAACTTCATTACAACCGTAGTATAAATATGGCTTAAATCCGAGGTTTTTGTGAATTTTGAATACAGTTGTTGTACTAATCAGCTTTTGCTTTGAGTCTTAGTTGGTTGTAAAAAAGGGTTCCTTGCTTCCATACAACTTTAAGAACAGCCCAACATATCTCTCCTTTACCTGCAACTTTGATGGCATCTCTCAGAGTTTCTAAGAACCCAACTTTTGAAACAACCACCTCTTCCCAGATCTCATCTAAATTTGCAGCAAAGGCACTGGACCATATTCCTGACATAGGATAAAATATAAAGGAAATGATTAAATTAGACTTCTTAAGCACTGAACAGCACTGTGCCAATAGAAAATGACCATATTCCGGTTCAACGCACTAGATGCACCATATTAAGGACACAGCCTGGGTAGGACTAATTATATATGATTTTAAAGAATGCTGTTAAGGCAGGGGCAGGCAACTATTTGGGCCCATGGGCCACATAGGCAGTTCTGGGGAACTGTCTTGGGCCGATCAGCATCTCCTCCTCCTCCCACAATATTCCAGAGCCCTTGCATTCTGTGTCTCCTCCCTGCCACGGCCACCGCCACCAATACCCACCAGCAGCTGAGCACACAGTCCTAGCACCGGCCCCAGTCTGCCCTGGACAAAGTGGACCAGCACCAGACCAGCTGGGACCTGCATGCACAGCCCTGACCCCAGCCTCCCCACCTGCCCACAATGAGCAGCAGTAACTGCAGGGACAGCAAGGCAGAAGCTGCTGCTGGCCACAGCAAAAAAGCAGCCCCTCCCCTTCGCCACTGCTGGGCCTTTCTTGCTGCAGCTTCCCAGAGCCCACACCCAGGTCACTGTGCATCTTCTCTCCACTGCTACCATTGCCCCACTGGGTGACATGGAGGTGGCAGTGACAGTAGCAAAGAGGAGCCACAGGGCAGCCCAGGTGTGGGCTCTGGGCAGCCACAGCAAGAAGGGCCTACCAGCAGCTTCTGCCTAGCTGCCACTGCTGCTGCCACTGCTCATCGTGGGTGGGCAGGTCCAGAGTGAACATGGGGCAGGCCAGAGTCAGGGCTGTACGTGAAGATCCTTGCTGGTCTGAAGCTAGTCTGCTCCAGTTGGGACAGTTCTGGAGCTGGTGCAGGGCAGGCCAGGCCTGTGCCAAGCCTGTGAGTGTGGGTCCCCGCCAGTACCATGGGGCTGGAGCCAGTGGCAGCAGCCAGAAGGAGCTGCTGCTGTCTGGGCTGCCTAGAAATGCAGTTCAGCTGCAGAGCCGCCTCAGTCCTGCCGTGCATCTGGGAGCAGCTGGATGTGCCATGGCCTAGGCAGGACCAAGAGACCCACTGCAGACTGGAAAAAGTCCCTCCATGGGCCAGATCCAGCCCACAGGCTATATTTTGCCCATCCCCGAGTTAAGGGGACCAAGAGTATGAATAAATCCCTAATAAGTTTCTGAGAGTATTATCCTGTGCAGAATAATACAGTGTTTCTAGAAGCATCAGAACTTACCCTGCAGAAAGGAAATCCTGGGCTCTGCACGTTTCTTAAGAAGCAGCCCCATGAAGAATTCACTGCCAAAGTCTTCTGTATGGATAAAGGCTCCATACTTGAGGATACCAAACTCATGTGGTGTGAATTCACACCATTCTGGGAAAGAGTTAACCAAGATAATTATCTCTTGAATTCATTTGAACAATCCTCTCCATTACAATACGAATGCTTTACAGAAAGCCTCTCCCTAGTCCCATCCATATCAATGCCCATGCATTGTCATGACTAATCCTTTAATTCACTAACATTACTAGATGAAATTCTCCTTCTGGCATATACATGGGAATTCACTTGTAAGAACAGTAATCATCCACACATTTTTAGTGGGCACAGGAAGAAGTGAAAAGGGAATTCAAAGAAATATTTTGGTGCCACAAAAAGGCATAATTAACAGAATTTCCAGTCAGTCAAACTATTTCAATCAGGCATGTCTGCATATTCAAAATACTACTGAAGACAAAACCAAACATACATTAAACAAAGATGCCCATGTGCACACACATGGAAAGGTAAACATATGTAATGAGCATCATTGACACAATGAGATGTTAAAGTCAGTGACAAAACTACCCTGGGAATGTTAATGAGAAGAGGAGTTCATGCAGTAAATTCAATGCAGAAAGAGTGCACAGGAGATATTTGCTGCTGCCCACCACTATTACAATTTACCAGGGTATCCACTAAAGAGGGACAAATGTGGGCCATAGAACAGTGACAAAAGTAGTTAAAGCTGAGGTAGTAACTGTTTGTAACAAAATTTAAAGATGGAAACCTCTTTGTGTCATACCTGTAAATTTATTGCTGCCAACATGGGGCCTTACATTGACTGCTGCATAGACAGGGAAGGGGTTTTGTCCCCACCTGACTGCTGCCTGCTGGTCAGATAGCTTTGATGGATCCTCCTGGATATGGCAGAATAAAATCATATCACTATGGTGAACAGTTTAGCCTTTAAAGAGATTCTTCTTGCCCTTGCAATATTGTGTGATAGAGGTAGTTTATCACATAACACAAGGGCAAGAAAATTCTCAAATAACCATGAGTCAGTATTATTTGATGATCACTCAACTAATAAATACATATTCAAATAAACTCAAAAGCATTTCATGGACAAATTGATAATCTAAAAGGGTTTGAATTTATAAAGAATATTATTTAAACAAAATGGCACAACCAACTTTCAAAAGGTAATTCAAACCAACAAATATCTGCCTTCTCTAGTTTTCCTGGGGGGGTTAATACCTCAGGGAGTCATCTTAACTTTTCAAAGGGTGTAGGCGGATTAATAATTATACCAGAAACAAAGGATACCTGTATAAGTTGTACTCCCATTCTAATATAATAAAGGGCTTAGTCTGTCTGTCTGTAACACTTTTGGCCAACTGCAAATGTGCTGCTGAGAGGGTGGGCGGTGACGGGCCCAAGTTTGAGCTGCTGCTGGGGAATTTTTGTGGCAGCGGCAAACACACCCCAGCTGCCCAAGCAACAGGGCTTCCCCACACCTCCCTCCTGCCCATCCCAATGCCCCCCAGAACAGGTGGCAGGGAGAGGGAGGCGAAGGGGGGGTCATGGTCACGGCTGTTGTCAGGGTCAGGTTGCGGGAAGGGAGGGGAGCCGGAAAGAGGCCCTGACAACAGCTGGCAGGGAGGGGGAGGTGGCGGGGAGAAGGGGCAGGATCATGGTGGCAGCTGTTGTTGGGGCTGGGTGTCAGGGAAGGAAGGGAGGGAAGCGGGGAGGTGATGTGACAGTGGCGGCACCCCCCCCAACCACCTGGCCTCAACAACAGCTGGCAGGGAAGGGGAGGCAGTGGGGAGGGAGGGAGGGGAGGGGAGGGGTGCGAGAGGAGGCAAGGGGAAGTCTTGATGTGAAGCGGAGGCAGGCGGGGGGGGGAGCCCCCACGCCAGAGGCTGGAGGAGGACATGGCAGAGGGAGTCTTTACATGGATAGCCCTGAAGAGCGAGCAGGAACGAAGGGGGGCCATGTAAACACTTGCTTAAATCCATCATTCTTGATGGGCAATTACCTAGTATTAATATAAGTGCAGCAAGAGCATTTTAAATTTTAACTGTCTTTCGTTCAGAATTAAAGTGATAGCAATTTAGTTCATTTATACCACTATAAGGAACATGGAGACATAATAGCTACATTATAATAGCTGATGCCCAGTCTCTAATGGCAACACCATAGCCTCTTTTGAAGTGGCCAAAGTCATGCAATTTTAACTTTATGTTTTAGCATGCAGAAACTGAAATCACATGAGAAAACTGGGTGTCTCATTTTTCAGCCCTGAAACCAAGTTCTTAAGCATTAAGAGAGACCATCAAAAAAGTAAAACCAAACATAAAATACTACGCATACACACTTCGCTGACCATAATACTGTGAGCCCCAGATCCTGGAATTCTAACCTTATCTGCCCCTTACTCAGCTTTCACTCTGGAATCATATACATAACATCTTTGTGTAAAAAGCTTCCCCACCTGCAGAGTGGGATAAAAGTTCCCTGTTTCTGCAGTGTTGTGAAGATCAGCTAGCTCAGGGGTTGGCCACCTGCAACCTGTAGAGAGATTTTATCCAGCCTGAGAATCTGAGGCATGGTAGGGGAACTAGGGATGGCACCAGCCCACCTTAGGACCAAGCTACATTAATTTAGTCCACTGTTGCTAAAAAGTTGCTGATCTGAATGCTAGCTAATGGTTTGGAAGCATTTTGAAAATATAAACTGGTCTGCATATAATGTATGACTGGCTTGTGGTTTTAATCACTATTAAATGTTTCTTTTCTCCTGCAAAATGTATTTAATCTCTGAGAAAATTCTAAGCAATTTTTCACAGAGATAAGTAGTAAGCTGGCCCAGGCTTTAGAGAAGCGATGGCCTTGTTACACATTACAGTCTGAGCTTCTCAAATGTTGAGCAGTGTTAGTGTTAGCTTGAGTTTGGAGCAGTCACACCTTAAGGCTATAAATTTTCTCCGACTGTCCCCCACCTGCACATCGGTGAGTTGCCACTACAAGGAGGGTTAATCAGGATGGGTTTCTATCCCTGCTCCAGGGTGGGGTATATGAGAGATGGGTTGAGGGGGAGGACAGGAACATAAAGATGGCAAGTGAAGAGTTAATGGGATGGGGGTGAGTAATGAAATGGAAAGAGGAAAGGAAATGGGGGTGCTGGAACGGTGGTGAAATGAAATCAGCCAGCCAATGAAGAATAAGATAAAAATAAGTAAAAGAAAAAACATTTTTAAAGAAATAAAGAGGAAATAAATTAAAGAAGGTCTCATGTTTTACTAAACTGGGATTTTGGTTTAGGGTGCAGGGCACTGATCGTGCTTCCCAGGGTGGCTAGGAGATGAGAGTAGTGAGGAAAGGTCCTTTGGGGGGAGCAACTGCCCCTGCCCCAAGAAGGAAAATAGCTGAGATAACTGATCTTCACATCCCTGAAGAGACAGAGTACCTTTACCCCACTTTGCAGGTGGCGAAGCTTTTTTACACAAAGATGTTATACATACAGACCCAGGGCAAATGCTGCCCCATCCCCAGTTCATAGGGACCCAATCCAGCCCCCTACCTTGCTCTCCCAGCACCTCCCCTAGACCCTACTCCTGGACCCATCTGTGCCCCACAACCTGGCTAGCTGGCATGTGCTCTGCAAGCTGTTTGCATGGGGGTGTATCTCTAGGGGTGGGAAGGTCACATCCCTGTAGAGCAGGAGGGAGACTTGGTTTATGCTGGACCCCCCCACCACCACCACCCCCTCACCCCCCAGGCGGTAAAATTCAGAGGGCGGAAAATTTGTCCACACAACAGGCAGGTGGGGAGGAGACACTTGCATCCTGGGATGCTGGAGGACTACAACTTGTGCAGCTCATCTGTGGGGAGTGGCCACACATTAATGGAACACAAACAGGGTAAGGTGGATCAGAGATAAACCTGCCCTGGAGTCATATGACTAAGCCACCTAAAGTGTGCTTGAAACTAGTTTCAGGTGTTAGTGTGTAGACAGTCCTGGGGTTAAGAGCTCCAAGAGTTGCCTAAATTTAATGTGTAACAAGACCCCAAGTTTGAAGTTACTGTACTCTTCCCTGAGGGTGAGTTTAATAAAGGGAATGAACCATTCATAATCTGGGACTCCTGTTACCTTCTGGTGTAAGAAGTATTCAATGATGAGACCCCACAAGTCTGTAAGGGTGACCTTCCACCCTTCTTTCTCCAGCAAGAATAGCTGATGGAAGTAATATGCCAGGCGCTCAGCAGAAAACGCTCCCACTTTGCTGCTGGTCACAAGTTGTCGAGTAATTCCAATTGCCTCCTGGAGGTCCTTTTGGGACCAGTAAGGATCTGCGTAGAGTTTAGACAAACACCTAGAACAATATCCACCAGGGTTTTCAGTTAAGAAAAAAAAATCAAACTAGTACACAAGATACCAAAATTCCTAAGGAAAGATTGTTATTCTCCTCCCATTGTGATTAGAATACAACCAAAATTAAAACACAGATTTTTTTTTTTTTTTTTAATGTATATCCTTTGTTCATTAAAATGCATAGCAAGTTACGTGGTAGAAGAAATTTGATTTTACAGAGTTTGGGCCTCAAAACTTTACATAGTTTTAAAACCTTAGTACCATACTCCTTTACATATCCTCAGACTTTCAATGCCTCCCTAATTAACTATTACCATGCAGAAACGTTTCTAATGTATCCACCACTTTCTACATGTCCCCTTTACCTCCATCCTGAACATTCTCTGGATAGGTCTCTCTCTCTCTCTCTTTTTCTCCTCCCCCACCATCCCTTTTCCCTTCACCATCATTTCTGTTGTTTTTCTTAACAGTTTAACTCCTTTTTATCCACTAATTATAATATTACTCTGTACCTGGCAACCTTGATCTCACTAAAATCTAGTTCCTTAGTAAGATGAATGTCAGTGGCAAAAAATACCTAGGCCTCAGATCTGGCCTATTCTAACTATAGTTGCAGTTTGGCAACTTCAGAAAAGAAAAGTGTCTATGAAAAGATTGTATGGATTAATGAAAAAAATGTTCATGTTAAAAAAAAAGGAGGCAAAGATATGACTATTTTCTCACATATCACACATCCCTGAAAAAAGGCAATCACCTTGTTTTTGGAAGATGGAATAAAGATCTTACCTTGTAAATACCAATATTTTCACAGGAGAACATAGCAGCTGTAATAGGGAGGAAACAAAAACCTGTGGCTGTTCTGATAACCCATTAGCTGCAGGGCCCAGCAGGGGTGTGCGTGTGTGTGGGGGGGAGGGGGGGGTACACACACACACACACACACACACACACACACACACACACAGAGTATATAAATGTACTGTGTATAAATGTATAAATGGAGGGAGGACCTGGGCAACTATAGGCTCGTTAGTCTTACTTCGATCCTGGGGAAGCTCTTTGAGAAGATTATCCAGGAGCACACATGGGAAGGACCAGCATTGGGGATGATGCTCAGGGGCAACCAGCGTGGGTTCATTAGAGGCAGGTCCTGTCAGACCAACCTGATTGCCTTCTACGATCAGGTCACAAAATCATGGGATGCAGGTGTTACGGTGGATGTAGTCTTTCTGGACTTCAGGAAGGCCTTCAACACTGTCTCCCACCCCATTCTCATTAAAAAACTAGGTGACTATGGTGTTGATGCCTACACAGCCAGATGGGTTGCAAATTGGCCGAGGGGCTGCACCCAGAGAGTGGTGGTGGACAGGTCATATTGGACCTGGAGAGATGTGGGTATTGTGGTCCCCCAGGGCTCGGTCCTCAGGCCCACACTGTTCAATCGCTTTATTAGTGACTTGGATGAAGGGGAGAAAAGCACCCTGTTCAAATTTTGCTGACAGCACCAAGATTTGGGCCAAGGTGGGCATGCTAGAAGGAAGGGACAGGATACAGCTGGACCTGGACAGGTTACACGGGTGGGCAAATGAGAATAGGATGGGATTCAATACTGACAAGTGCAGGGTACTGCACCTGGGGAGGAAGAACCAGCAGCATATCTACAGGCTGGGGAACTCCCTACTCGAAAGCACAGTGGCAGAAAGAGATCTTGGAGTTGTTATCGATTCCAAAATGAACATTGGCCGCCAATGTGAGGACATGGTCAGTAAGGCCAACCACAGATGCATCACAAGCAGGTCCCAGGAGGTGATCCTCCCCCTCTATGCAACACTGGTCAGGCCACATTTGGACTATTGTGTCCAGTTCTGGGCACCGCACTTTAGGAGGGATGTGGCCAGCATCAAGAGGGTCCAGACGAGGGCCACTCGCATGATCCGGGGACAGCAGGGCAGACCCTATGAGAGGCTATGGGACCTGAACCTGTTCAGCCTTCACAAGAGAAGGCTGAGAGGGGACCTGGTGGCCATCTATAAACTTACCAGGGGGGACCAGCAGAGAATGGGAAAGACCCTGTTCACCCGAACACCTCCCAGAGTAACAAGGAATAACGGCCATAAGTTGTTTGACAGTAGGTTCAGGCTGGACATTAGAAGACACTACTTCACAGGGCGGCTAGGATCTGGAACCAACTTCTAAGGGAAGTGGTGCTGACTCCTACCTTGGGGGTCTTTAAGAGGAGGCTTGACAATTACCTAGCTGGGGTCATATGAGCCCACTATTCTTTCCTGCCCAGGGCAGGGGGTCGAACTTAAAGATCTACTTAGGTCCCTTCTGACCCTACATCTATGAACTATAACTATATCTATATCTATAGATATAGATATTTATAGCTATAGATATTATGCATACACACATATATGCACTATAAATTTTCATATTTATGGAAGAGGTACTCAGAACAGTAGCAGAGCATCTATAAAAGCACTTAAGAAATTTAAAAATACATGAGCAAATATACAGACACTAAATAGCAGAGGCTGCTATTTAGCAGACAATAGCAGATATATTTATCATAAATCATCCATGTTAGTTGGTATAGTATTAATTCTAACACTGTCCTGACTGTCGTTATCAATGTAACGTATGCATTGGGTAATGTAATGCATTGCGTGCACTGAAAATGTGACTGTGTGACTGAAGGGGAGCAACTTTGTGGAGGCTTGTTGACTGATCATGGGCTACATGGACTAAAGGCTGGTTCTTGGGAACACCTCCAGAGGTGGGCAGGTGACCCTATGTGCTGAATGTCAGGGGTCAGCAGTACTGACCCCTACCTGTTTACTTGCCCTCTGAGTGTATCTTGTCATAATATGGATGCCTATTTACCTGTATTTGTCCTTTCCCATTGGCCTGTTAGCCTGTGACCCTAACCCCTAGGATACTCAATATAAAGTAAATCCCTCATTGGCTGTAGTGACTGTGCCTGACACTGCAGGGGTTTGTTACAACAGGTCAAACTCCTACAGGAAAAATGTTCCATGTACATACCAAGTGGACCCTGAGATCCCACACAGATAGATTAGGATATCCAAGAGGTTAAGCTTCTGGAGACCCAACAGATTGCCGTAGAGTGCAGTCATGGCTCTCATCCCACCTCCTGACCCCACTACTGCCACTACCGGGACCTACAGGAAGAAAGAAACAAAAGACTAGGGAAAAACATGATGGAATTATACCCACTAAATTACATTACATACAAGGGTCATTCAGTTTTAAGTTTCATTTTACAGATTTTCTCCGTCATATACAAAAATAAAAAGCAGGAAGCATGGAGATAAACTAACCTACCCAGGAAAGAGATCTGCTCCTATTAAAAGACTGAGTCTACGTGCAAATCTTTACCTACTTTAGCCTCTGGAGTGTTACAGTGGGGGGTACTATGGCAGAGTGGCTTCCTTGCTACAGAGTCAAAGTTTGAGCTTCACTATGGACTTGCACTATCTCAGTCAACCAATTTGTGAATCGTTACATGGTTATTCATGCAAGACACATTGCTCCCTTGTATGCTGTGGGTTTAAGAAGCTAGCATACCTTAAACAAGCTACCCTAATGGGCTGCTAGGCTTCATGGACCTTTGATGTTTTTCCCCACTCCCCTAAATTTTATTCAGGAGTCTGAAGACAAGCTACTATTTAGGGCAGAAAACAGACAATTAACAGCTCAAACATCTTTGTTTCTCACTGAGACTCTTCTCTGTGTTATATACCCCTGCTTGGTTCCTGTCAGCCCAGCTGTAACTATGGTATGTCCTGTATAATGCGTTACTATTTCTCTATCTGCAACTCAAAATCTGTTACTACTACTTCGAGGTTCACTGAAAGCATAGTACTACTCTTTCCCCTGATTATAGGCTTGTCTGATAGCTCTAAAAGGGGAGTTTCCTACCTCATTTTTCCTAGGTTTCTTTGGCAAACCTAGAAGCCTCCTTAGTGTAAAAGAAGCTCTTTCCTTCCTCCTGTCCAAAAAATCTCGTTCTCCTTTAGCAAGGTCAAAACTGAGGCGCACATCAAGTTCCTGCAAGCTACCCCCAAACACAGAGGTGGAAAGGGAACAGCAAAAAAGAGAAATGAATTTTATGCAAGATTGGATGCCTGAGACCTCAGTAGTTAAGATCAGTTTAGAAGAGCCTGCATGCCAGGCTAACTCTTAACAAACTGCTGCATTGTGCACTTGTTTATGCTTTGATTAGCACTGCCTGTTTAAAAAAATAAAAATGAAAAAGCTATTACAATAAGAAAAGCCATGGGGGGGGGGAGAGGGGGGAGCGGGAATCAGTGCTTCCATGTCCGAACAAACATTTCATTCCAATATTCCAGATCAACTTCATACCATTTAAAATCTCTGTTCAAAGCTCAGTTCTTTTGGAAATATGTTTACAATCTTGCTCTCTTTCATTAAATAATTATAAAAGCAAAACTAAACAAATATTTAATTAGAGGTGCACTGATACATTGGTCCGATATTGGATCGGCACCAATATAAAGAAAATTGGCCTGATGTGGCCAATAATTTGGCTGATAAATGCCCGTGCAGCACAGCACACAGGCAGTAAGGGGCAAAGCCCAGCAGCTTGGAGAGCTGGCTCCAGCTGGTAATTCTGTTGTGGTGGATGGGGATGGAGGGAAGGGGCATGGGGGGAGGGCAGATCAACATCCCCTGCGGTGTGGGAGGGAGTGGGGCAGGCACTACCCAGCCAGTGTAGTACAGAGCTGCGGCTCATCCAGGAAGGAGGGGGAAAGTGGGCATCTCCCGCTGCTGGGCACAACCCGGGAGGGCACGGAGGGGGCATGTGCCCACAGATCTGTGTGGGGGGAGGGGGTGGCAGCAGCTGCAGGCTGGGGCTGGGAGGCTGGGCTGGGCTCTGGGCAGGTGGTGGCAATGCTGGGAGAATGGCTATAGGGGAGTAGACTGCAGCCCCCCAAATTTCACCATGGCCCACCATTCCAGCACCAGTGCCGCCCACCCCAAGCACAGCCTGGACCAGTCTCCCACCGGGAAGAGCACAACATAGCCCCGGCCCCAACCCGCAGCTGCAGGCTGCCCTGCCTCTCCCCCCCAGCACAGATCCGGGGACAACAAACTTACCAGCTGCAAGCAGCTGTATCAGAAATTGGATCAGTATCAGCTCCTCCTCAAAAATTGGTAAAGGGTATTGGCACGCAAAATCTCTATCAGTGCACCCCTACATTTAATGATTGCAATGGTGTATACTGACAATTTCTCAAGTAATACCTGTATTGAGTTTAAAAAGATAACTTTTAGACAAATTTCATAGACATTAGGGCTGGAAGGGACCTCAGAAGATCATCAAGTCCAGCCCCCTGTATCATAAATGCATTATAACCATCAAAGAATACATTTAGAAACAGAACACCAAAAAGGCAACTAAAGCTACTGGAAAAAACCTTGAAGCACTCACGCACCTGCAGGTAAACACAGACCTGTGCAGTCACTTTACTTTAAAGAAATACTCCTCCTTATGTATTTGAGAAATGCTTATGCTCTACAACAATTTATATTTCTAAATAACATCAAAAACTTTCCTGAAGGCAGATGTAAAAGGTGATTAGAGGAAATTTGTAAACTTTCAGCAGGCTGAAAAACAAATTAAATATCTACAACTGAGATAATGGATTGCAGTCCAGGCCATCCTCAGAGCAAAATCTAAAACATCTCAGAAATAGTTTTTTGCTTTGAAGAAATACAGCCTACCAGTGGTAAGATATTTTACAATTTGGAGCTGAGTTCAGGTTTTTCATGCTCCCACAAGTTTTAGCTTGTGGTGGGAGCTGCACATAACCAATTTATCCATCCCAAGTTAATAATCATTTTAGCTTTTCCTTGCACAGAGTTTCCAATACCATGAAAACACATTTGACATTAAGACTACATTGAACTGGTTCAACAGGAGAAGAAAATCCATTGTAATAGGAATTGTAAATGGAACTGGGAAGTTGAAATAGTTAAAAGACATATTTATAACAAGAATAGCATCTACTCTTCATAAGCTCTTTAATGCAATTTTAGGGTATCAGACTCACCATTCTTCAACCTTAATAGTCAGATCCACACCTTGTTCCTGGAAAAAAAAACCCCAAAAAACAAAGCTAAGACAGTTTTACAAAAGTCCGCACTAGTAATGTACAAAGAACGGCCACGGCTTATGATAAAAATTACAGTCATATCTATCCAGAAGTAAAGCCAACTTACCACCATATGGTTTTCCAAACACAAATTAAAAAAATGAATGAATTAGCCAGATTGGTCATTATTTTATAAAGAGAAAAAACTAGCAATGAAGGGAATCAAACAATATGTATTCACCTCCTCTGAAAGTCTGCCCTGACCTGAAGACAGAATGACTTGTCACTATAAACAGCAAGGTGATCCATCCTTTGATCTTCTGACATAAAATTGAATTACTTAATAAACATACAAACTTTAAACTTGTTACTACACTAAGGCAAACTGGCTTGGAAAGAAGTCATTTGTTTCAGGAAGTTTTTAGCAAAAGTCCTGAAACTCTACATATGGCAAGAACACTACAGCTTTCATTAAAATGGACAACTCTTTAAGACAATAAATATGTGGGTTTTTAAATTTTTTACCAAAAAAATAACAATTTATTAATGTAGCCTTCTGTCAAGATGGTGGAAAGTTTTGAGTATCTAAACTAATATGACAGAAGTTTGGAGACATCACGGTCAACTCACTCATTCGTTCCTGGCTTTATTTTCTGTTCTAACATTTCTCTTCCCAATTATTTCCTTTGTGTTTCATTATTCACTTTAATAATCAACCTCCTCCACCTTGTTACCTCCTTTATTCATAATCAAATGTCTCTCCTCCCTTAATGGTTGCCTCCCCCCATCCATCTTACCCATTCATTATAGCCCCATCATTCAAACATATTCCTTCCTCTTACCCCTCCTGCCGCTTTACTTAATTCACACCCACCCATTTATGTTCACCCTCCCTACTGTTACCCAATAACCACCACTCCTGAAAATGATTTTATTGAGATGATTTCCAGAACTAACATAAAAAATTGGCACTAGATCCCCCCGGATAAAGGACTGGATAACTGAGGTCTGGGTTTATTTTTTTTAACAGCAATCATTTGCTCTCATGCATATAGAAAAAACAGGATATTCAATTTTTTTATTACTGTATCACAAATGCCCTTGTCAGATCAGGTTCTTGTTCTAGAGTGCTGGTTAACTACACAGTAAGAGACAGTCTACGCCTCAAATCGCTTATGATTAGGAACCTACTAAAATTGTGATTTCATGTTTTTCACAAAAAATGCAAAACCAGGTGGGCTACAAAAAAAATGGCAGGCTCACTTTAAAAACAAACAAACAAACAAAAAACTTTACCAGCAAGCAGAGGAAATGGAAGGAAGCCGTGCAGTCCTGAAGCACATGGAGGGGCAGGGGAGCAAAGCAGAGACTGAGCCTGTGGTGTAGGTTTAATACAGTAGCCAGTCCAGGGCCAGTCAGGGAAGAGGGAGGTGTTTAGCACCAGCTTTTAAAATAGCCGCAGGCATCTGCAGCCTAAGAAGGATTGAGCATGAACACTGAGAATAAATCCTCCAAGACAGCCACATGTTTCAGCTCTGGACCGTGTAAGGCAATATCCTGCAGGGACCTTGCACACAGATGGAGACAAGCTGTTTTGTACCACCTGCAATTTGACTCTGGAAGTGTCAAGGAAAACCAGTATAGATCAACACTTAGCCCAAGGCACACAAAGTGAAATTCTGCCATAGAATCTGAAGGCAAGAGCAAGAAACAATCAGCTGTGTCCTTGCTCTTTAAAAGGACTATGGAAAGCAGCTTGGTAAGGCAAGAGACAACATTTTCCCTCATGGCAGTTTTTGTAAAGGCAAACAGCCCACTGAAGAAACTTGATCATCCTTAGTTAAGGGACTTCCTGAACCCAAACATGCCAAATGCTGGCAGTTTTCCATGTGCAAACAAGCTTTGTCAAAACTGTCTCCCCGCAGTGATTGCTTCATATGTACGGCCCACAAAGTCTGTATTGGCAGAGTATGAATCCTTCTCCGTTGCGGCCAATAAAGCCACCAGCCATGAAGATAACTACATGTTGCACATGTTATTTGTACCTGGGAGCTGGACAGACTGAGACCTGCCTGTGTTTCAAACAGAGCCAGTTGACCTCACATCTGTCAATTTTTCTACCGTGTTTCAGGCCATAGTGAAATCAATTGTCAATTGTGGCTTAAAATTTAAGATCTCGGCACTCCCATCCAACAATGCCATGTACATATGTAGGGCTTTCTCTGATGTGTTCAAAGGAATGCTGCCCAACATAGTTCATGTCACCTGCAATGAACACGGTCTGTCTTTAGTAAGTGACATCTAGCACACGCTGTTCCCCGATGTCAATAGCCTGATGTCCTCCTTCAAGAAAGCCTTCAAGCACTGCCCAGGCCATAAGCTCTGGTACGTGGAATCCATTGTCAGTCAAAGTGGGGCCTCACATGCCACTGGCACAAGAGCCTGTGCTCACAAGGTGGAATTGGTGGTTCAGTGCAGTCTCTAACCATGCCAAGCATGTGCAGTACTACACCAGCAGATTGTGAGTGAGGAGCTGGAAATCACAGCCAGCACGCAGTGCACACTTAAGCTTCATAATATCTTAAGATGGGGCAACATTTAAGATCAAGTGATGTTTGTGACTGAAAATGTCGCCCAGTTCATGGAACTTCTAACGTGGCTTGAAGGCCAGCACGCTATGATCTACCACACACACAACAAGCTGACGGGTTTGATAAGGTGGGTAGAAGACAGGATATCACAAGAACTGTCATGTTGTCCTCATGATAACCAGTGGGGAAGGGACCTGTTTCAGGCAATAGCTGTAAAGCTGAACCAGTACTACAGGTATGACCCATCACTGCCACTGCAGTTCAGACAACTGACTGCCTCCTTCCTTAGTGTTGTTCACATTTTGGACCCCAAACAGGTGCCTGTTCCAAGTTGTGACCCTTAGCTACTGAAATCAATTCCTTAATGGCAGAAAGAGCATGACAAGGAAGTGCTGCTTACATGAACTTTGTCAAAGAGTGCCACATGCCTGTGCCTGCATTTTGGGACTCTATCTGTGACTGTTTTCCACATCTCTACACCCTGGCAAGACACTCTCTCACCATTCTAATTAACTCAGTGGATGCTGAGCATGCCATCTCAGTGTATGGACAAGTGTTCAGCCTACAGAGACAGAAAATGTCTGCAGCTACTGCTGCTGGATGCAGCACACTAGCATTTAACAGTTAGCATGAATTAATCTACCTCAAGATTAGCATTGAATAAACTTCTTCTTACAATGTCCTTTAATAAATTGTATAGTGATGGTATTAGTTACAACTCATGTTGCGTTTAATTTCATAAAACATTTCAGTTTAGCATTTCATTGATTGCTTAATAAGGTATCAATTAGTGGCTTCCACAGGCTTAATCCCCTGATTAAGCCCATAGAAGCCATTAAGGGAAACATTATTAAGCAATTAAGCTGCAGTTTCAGGCCATCCGGCAATCTGTGGGGAGGGACAGGACTGCCAGGGGTCCTTGGCCCATCAGAGGCACAAAAGGTCCCTGCCATGATCAGCCCACGAAAATGGTGGCTGGTCCCACGATCTGCCCATGAATTCAGCCAGCTGCCTCCTCAAGTTGGATAGACCCCTACTTATAATTTAAATTAACAAGACAAATAATAACAGAAAAACAGTATGAAGTTTAAAAGTACAAAACTTAGCCACAATCATTCCATGCTAGAAAAGAATCAAGAGAGAGAGAGAGAATTACCTTTCCTAGTAGAACACTAAATTCTGCTTCTTGTCCCAGTGGGAGGGTTCCCACAGGAACTGATCCTGTTCCTAAGCGTGCAGTGTGCATTTTTAAGTCCTCAGTCCACCCCTCCTACAAATCAAAATGCTCAGCTTGAATCAACAGAAACATTGGTATATACAAATAAAACATCATCTTTCCATCATTAAATGTGCTATAGAATCATTACCAAACATATAGCTCAATGGTGAGCTATTGACTAAAAGAAAACCTTATATCCACCATTAGAAGAAGCAAAACTGGTTGGCCATTTATTATGCACATGCAAAAAGCCTGCTCCAACACACTGGAAATCCTTTTACTGGAATTCAATTTACTGGAAAAGCACATGAATTGACATGTTCTGGCAGCTTCATGAATCACATGCATCGGCAGGGTGCTTTGAACTAAAAAACATTCAATGTGCTTTAGTTCAAAGCACACCACCACCATTTTCTCAGCACAGAGGCGTGCTGTGTACCTGATGTGGCACTGGGTGCTTTTAATTAGAGAGACTTCCTAATTAAAAGTGCCCAGTGGTGCATTGGGAGCATATGTAAAAATGCCCATAATATATAGTTTTTAAACCACACTTTGTTAATGTGGAAGTTTTAAGTTGCAAATGCAATTCAGGAATAGATATACTGCCTTTAAATTCTCTAACAATAAAAAAATGACACACCAATTTCCACACTTGGACCCAGACTTGAAGTCTAACTGAGGATTTACAATAATATATAAATGGCCTAATCCCACTTCCACTGTAATCAACTATTGTTTCCTTTGACTTAAACCTTTGACTATGCCTCTTAAAAAGATAAATTTAGGCAATTGAATTATATGTATATTACAAAAAAAGTTACAAAATTATTATTAAAGTTGTAAAGTTGAGCACTCAAAAGTAGAAAATGCCAGACTAATATTGCCTGTGCAATCTTAAATTCTGTCATTTTTAACATATTCACTTTCTTACTGTCTGTAGTTACATACCGGTTTTTCTACAGGACCCATAAATCATTCACTGTATGGGATTGACCGAAACTCAATAAGCAGCTATAGAGTATTGTGTTTACCCTCATTATTTAATATAATATGTAGCTCCATTCTTGCACTGTTTAAATCTGGATCTGCCCTAGCGCATCAAAACTCTAAAAAATGTTGTTTCTCACCTCTATGACAGCTGTAGTTTGCAGCAGTTCCAAGTCCAGCTGAGGGTGGATTTCTCTATCTACATGGAAGAAAAATGGGATCTTCCTTCTGTTTTCTGAATCAGCACTGCAAAAAGTAGAGGACTGATTCTCAAAGGCACCGGGCACTGACAAGTGGACCTGACAGTTCTCTGAGCAGTAAAATCAGAAGTCTAAGTCACAATTAACAGCATAGGCAGAAAAGGAAACTTACAACATTCTAAATTACAGTCATTCCTCAGTGACAAATTTCCCAGCCTGAATCCCTATCCTAGCTGCTCACTAAAACCAGGCTGTATTCTGATCTCCTAAAATCCGGCATGCAACAATTGCTGCAAAATAAGCTACTTCATTATCCTCAGCTGCCGATCCTACACATGCACTCTAGTGTAACAAAAGTATAGCCTAAGTCTTGTTTCCTGGCTTCCATGGGTAGACTCAGGCCTACCTACTAGGGCTGTCCGAAATTTCGCCACCAGTTTTGTTTCGAATCTGTTTCGACCTGCTTCAGGGTCAAAACAGCAAAACTGAAATGAAACAGATATGGTCAAAACAGCCTCAAAACGAAATGAAGCAAGTCTAAACATTTCACCATATCGACGTTTTGCCCATAGGATATAATGGGGAAGGTCAAAACAGCCTTGTCATTTCTGGCCACATTGGATAAAACTTGCAGAAATGGTAGCCCCTTCTGAGGGCATAAAGCGTGCCAAGTTTCAAGAAGATAGGTGCAGGGGGTTCGGAGAAACTGCACCCCAAAATCTTGAGAGCCAAACTTGTGTTGTGTATGTGTGAAGCCACAGCAGGGTCAAAACTGCAGGCATGCTAGCCCCTGCTGAGGCCACAGAGCCTGCCATGTTTCAAGGAGATAGGTGCAGGGAGTTCAGAGAAACTGCACCCAAAATTCTTGAAAGCAAAACTCATGTCACGTGTACATGTTAAGCCACAATGGGGTCAAAACTGCAGGTTTGCTAGCCTCTATGGAGGCCGCAAAGCCTACCAAGTTTCAAGGAGATAAGTAAAGGGGTTTGGGGGAAACTGCACGTCAAGCTGCAGACAAGCAAAACTCATGACATGGGTGACACTGTGTGTGTTAAGGCGCAGCAGGGTGAAAGCTGCAGGGATGGTAGCCCCTGCTCTGGCCACGAAGCCTGCCAGCTGTCGAGGAGATCGGTGCAGGGGGGTTCTGGGGCCCTGCACCCCTAGCTGCTAATAAACAAAACTCATGGCATCGGTGCTTGTGCAACTGACTGTCTCTGTCTTGGGACACATAAGCACCCATGTCACAAGTTTTGCTTGTCTGCAGCTTGAGGTGCAGTTTTCCCCAAACCCCTGCACTTATCTCCTTGAAACTTGGCAGGCTTTGTGGCCTTAGCAGGGGCTAGCAAGCCTGCAGTTTTGACCCTGCTGTGGTTTAATACATACACGTGACATGAGTTTTGCTTTCAAGATTTTGGGGTGCAGTTTTCCCACCCCCCCCCCCCTGCACCTATCTCCTTGAAACTTAGCAGGCTTTGTGGCCTCAGCAGGGGACTACTACTTCTGCAGTTTTGACCCTGCTGTGGCTTAACATGAGTTTTGCTCTCAAGACTGTGGGGTGCAGTTTCTCTGAACCCCCTGCACCTATCTTTGTGAAACTTGGCATGCATAATACCCTCAGAAGGGGGTACCATTCCTACAAGTTTCATCCAAGTCATGCCAGAAATGACAAAGTTATATCCTGTTTCAATCTTCCCCATTATATCCTATGGGCAAAATGTCGAAACAGGGTCGAAATGGCAAAACGTTTAGACAGAAGGAAACAGAACAGCCGTTTCGACTCAAAACAAAAGTTGAAACGAAATGCTGTTCTGTCAAAACTTCGAAACGCTGGTTGAAACAAAACACTTCCGTTTCGCACAGCCCTACTACCTACTATGCAGGTTGGGCATGCTGCCAGCCTAGGTGCAGGAGCACTTTCCTCCGGTGTTCCACATAGTAGTGGGTGAAACAAGCCAAGTACAAGATGGGATTCTTGTTGGGTAGTTGTGGTGAACAATATTGCTCAGAAAGTGTTTGGATGGTCCCCAGCTACCCCAGGCTTTTCTCCTCAGCACCAAATGATTCCTACCTAGATAGACATCTGTTCCTGCCAGCCAGCAGAACAAAACCACCATGAGGAAGGAATATGACAGACTTCCTTTAGGTCTTGGGCTAACTGACTGCAGTCACCCCATATCAGTTATAATTAATACCAGCCTGTGGCACAAGTCTGTGCCCTGCTGCTAAGTTGCTCATAAGCATTTTTTGCAGTTATAGGGCAACACTTAACTGCATAGTAGGGAAAATGTTCCCCAGAGAAAAACTAGTAAATTGTTGTTCCTGTTACCAAGGGTTGCTACAAACAGACATTATTTTATAAAACTCTGTAACAAGGACACATGCAGTTTCCTACCACATCCTCTGTCTTAAAAGAGCTGTACATGCTAAAGGGAGAAATGCTTACCCTGTATTATCCATTGGGTCTTCTTGCTTTTATTGAGGGTGCCTTTAACACACAGGCAGGGATGAGCCTATATAGGGAGCAAAGGGTTGTAAGATTCTTATCTACAAATTTCTGCTCTTCTCCTCATAGACCACTAGCTTATGTTTCAGTAAGGAAAAGTTGTTTAACTAATTATCCAATGACAAAATTAAGACCTATTTAGAATTAATTTATTTTTGAGCCCTAAAGAAAATCACAGGCAGGACTCCTTTCCACTGTGCCCAGAATGACTCTTGAACCTTCAAATTATCTTCCAACTACTTATTCTTCATTTTGTTTCCTACCTCAAGCAATGAAATAAAATAGCCTGGAAAGTTTGGATCCCAAGCTTATTTGTTAGTAAGGGTACAGGAGTGAGTGTACATGGCTAGGAAGAGGGAATTTCCTTGAAGGTATTTGCTGGAAATCAGTATGCTCCTTAATGTTCATAGAAGTCTACAATACTTTCCCTAATACACACACGCGTGCGCGCACGCACACACCCTTTCAAAATCTGCCTTGAACATGAGACCAGGCTTTAATGGTATTTATGGAAAAAGTATATCATGCCACTTTCTAATGCCATGTCACCTAGGAAACTAGGGTATAACAGCCTATAATGGCAAGCAGCTAATTCCTTTAGCTCAAGTGATAGTGGTCTCTTCTACAGTATTTAAGGTCTCCAGTACAAACCCATCTGATGACCTGTTGGAAAATGGGAAGAAGCAATTACTATAGCAGCCCAAGAGACATCTTCAATTTTTCACTCATAAGCAAATGAAAACAAAGGAAGGGTTTAAAGAAGATTGGAAATCAAAGCACCAGCACTACTGAACTACAAGTAGACCACACACAAAATAATCCTTGCAAGAGTTAGCAAAAATGTTGCCCACTCACCACTAGAACTCCATTGGTGATGACCTCAGTTGGAGTATCTGTGCTGTGGAAATTAAAGGTTAATATGAACCAGCTTTGATCCTTTGGCTACACTCCCCCTTTTACATATCTACCCTAACTTAATGCTTCAGGGACACTCACTGCAAGACATTTAATAGTTTATCATCTGACAATGAAAGAATGTTTAGCAAAGGTTTTTTTTTCTGTTTCAGACACCATTTTCCCCTACTGGTAGAGAAATAACATTTTGGTTTTATAAGATGGCTTGGATTCTCCCATCTTTTCATAAGGAGAGTCATAACCCAGGAATTGAGGAGTTGAAGAGGAGGCCAGTCATCCCACATATTACCTTTAAAACATTGGATTATATCATGTGAAATTTCCAGACCTACCCAGGTTACTAATAGTAATGCAACTTCTTCAAACCAGGGCTTCAACAATACCTTCAGGCTAAGGAAGCAGCAGCCTCATGGACATGTTTAATCAGGTCTCTGGCCATAAATGAGCCAAGAAGTGCTACCAATAACTGACAAAGAGTCATTCACAATTAGATTTGCATTAAGCAGCATTTGATAAGAACTTTACCTTTCTTCCAAATAAAATTCCACATCCAACTCTTCTTTCTTCTCCTTTTTCTTGAAAGAGATCAGATACACAATAGGTCAGCTATGTACAGGAAAAAACAATTTGTAACTCCAGGAACCCAGTCCCCCTGTGGTAATGTCTCATGAGAATATCATCTCCAGACCCCCAGCGCAAAAATTTAAGCTGCCCTGACCCTGATACAAAGATTCAGCATCTCTTTTTTAGGTTTACTGTTTTATTTTCTTCATCTGCAGTACCTTTCCCATGCTAACCTGCTGCATTTAGAGCACCTTACTGCCAAAAGGGAGTGTGAGTATCCTCCCCTGAAGTTGGCAAATGAGACAAATAGAGCTTTTTGGCACATGTGCAGCACCATAGTAAGGCAGCTATATGGTTTCTGGTTCATCAGGTAGCATGAGCAGCACAGCTCAGTACAGTGCTCCTTGGAGCCAGGCTGGGATGGTATAGACCAGCAGCACTCAACCCCCAGGTCTGGGGAGCCATGACACCTGGCTGGGGGGCAACCCATGGGTTGAGAAATTTGGTGGGGGCAGGTGGGAGCAGCAGCAATTAATACCGCCATCCCTCCCTGCTACCAAATTCCAAAGCCCTGCATTGATGGATCAGAGCTGGGCCATGCCCCCTTCACCTTATGCAGCCGAATCAGGACTGGGCTGCCCTTCTACCCCTCCACACAGCTGGATCAGGCCCCACTACACCTGTCCCATGCACCAGATCTGGGTCAAAAACTGGATCCTGGCCCATGGAGCAAAAAGGTTGAGCACCACTCACCTAGACATATCAAAAATACCCTCTAGCATACTGTAACAACCAAGATCTTTACAAGACAAGAAACCCCCGAGTTTCATAAACTGGGTGCTACAGGAAGAGAACACAAGAGACTATGGCACAACCAAAGCCACTGAGACCATAAACATTGGTAAAGGAGATGTTTTGGACTATTCTCACCTTATAGCAGAGGAGTTCAATTGCAACATAACAGAACAATGAATAATGAAAGCAACCACGAGATGATTGCAAAACAGATACAGCAGCCTACAGACTTACCCAAAGGTAAAATACTTCAGATTTTCTTGAGGTAATAAGCTAATATCTAAGGGCCACTTCTGACCATGAGCTTTCTGTGCCAATATTTGTGCTTTAATTGACTTTCATCTATGGTCTGCAGCCCTGTCACCTCAAATCTCAGCATCCAAAACATGACTAGAGTATATCAGCATTTTACGCAACTTCTCCAAGAAAACTGTAGGTAGTGCAGTGTGGTTTTTACCTCTAAGGAAAGGAACCAGAATTACTGTGGAGGGATTGTGGTTATTTAGTATAAGTGCCATTAGCAAATGAAAGGCAAGAGGGATGTGCTAGAGAAGGAGGAGCCAGTAGAGGGATGATGTGAACAGAGTGACAGCTTCAGACAGTGGTCTTTGCAGTATCACCCTGAATGGATGTGGGCAGCTGCATGCGTCAAGGCCAAGAAAAAGATGTTGAATTAATCTAAATGGAAGATGCCTCAATGAGAGTTTTAGCTGTATGGTTGGATAAAATGGCTGTACTTTAGAGATTTTGGTAGAAATAATCTCCAAGACTTTGACATAATCTATGTGTGAGAGCCTGGAGATCCCCAAGTGAGGTACTGGTGACAGGTGGAAAGACAGTCTCCACAGTGAATGAGAAGGAAAGTAGCAGGGAGTGGAAGAGTGCAGGAGGGAGGCAGAGAGGAATGTGTTTAATGTTGCAGCAAAATAACTGCCCAGATGTTGATATACAACCTCAAGGAGAGGTTTTTTTTCATTGTACTTTGGCAGCACAGGCTCAGGGGGGACATGGTGACTGCCTATAAGTCTATAAGGGGTGTACATCAGGATATGGAGGAACACCTGTTCACCAGAGCACCCCATGGGATGACAGGGTCAAACAGTCACAAACTTCTTTAAAACCATTTCAAGCTGGACATAAGGAAGGACTTCTTTACTGTCCGAGCCCTCAAGGCGTGAAACAGACTGCCACCAGAGATGGTGCAAGCACCTACTCTGGACTCCTTTAAGAGTCAATTGGATGGTTATCTTGCTGGGATCCTGTGACCCCAGCTGTCTTCCTGCCCCTAGGGCAGGGGGCTGAATTTGATGATCTTCCAAGGTCCCTACCAGGCCTAATGTGTATGAAATCTATGAAGCTGCCACTAATTCTTCCAGAAATGGGATGAGGAAAGGAGTAACATGAACTTGAATATTTCCCTAATGGAATTTTCAGCATGAACTTCATGTCAAATACTGCCAATAGTTTATGAAAGTGTGTATCCCACTGTGAATTCTGGAAGCAAAACCAAAAAAAGGGTGTTTGAGCACAGCACTCTGAATGAGGTTTTATAGATTAAGGTATGTGGGTAAAAGGTAGAGCAAGGGTGTCAAACTCCACCAGGCCAGATGAGTGGCACAGGGCTGGTCCATGGGCTGGATCCGGTACATGGCCCCCACCCACACACAGGCCTGAACCTGACAGGTAATGTAGCCTAGGACTAGCCCCAGCAGACAGTGCAGCTTAGAACCAAGCTCCAGTGGGCTGCCCTGCTGGAGCCTGTCCCAGTCTGTACCACTTGCTGTGGCATGGGTGGTACAGCCAGAGACTGGTGCCAAGCAGCATGGTTGACAGTCTGGGACCAGCCCAAGTTAGCACCTCAGGTGATGCATGTCCTAGGCACTGCATGGGGGGCTGGTCTGGTACAGCAAAAAGGGAAGCACCAGGGGCTGGATTATAGGATACTGCAGGCCAGATGTTTCGCACCCCTGTGGCAGAGCATGATCTCTGAAATAGAATCCAGGGTCATTGCATTTTCAGTTTAAACTTATGAAAAATCACATCAACCCTCCATCCTGGAAAAAACATCTAAGAAATTAATACCTGCCACAATCCAGCATACACCTAGCAGAGGAAGCACCTTCACTGCATGTTCCTTCATATGACTAACTTTGCTTGTCTTCCCCTCTCCCTCCCCCCCCCACCCCCAACACGACTAGGAAAATCTTACCTGGGGATTTAGCACAAATGTGTGACTCAACGCCTGGCCTGGTTTAATATTCCCTACATCAAAAGCAATCGATTTAGCATGACTGTCCATCACCACATCTTTGTCATAGAATGTGAACTCCAAGATATTCTAAAATGGGAGAAAAAGAGGTAGAGATCACACGTGAACATCTTCAAAAGACAGCCATATATACCCCAGCCTTATGCTGAATGAAGAGGCATTTTCAATTCATTTAGTATTCTGTCTTTTCTCTTTTGCCCTTTTGTTTTCAAGAAAATGAATGATTTCTCCTACTAGGTTTCTGTTCCATTATCCCTTTTAAATTATGACGAAACTTAAAATTACGACAAAAATTATGACAAAAATTATGACAAATTATTATCCCTTTTAAATTATGACATTGTCCCTTTTAAATTATAACAAAACTCCACACCGGTGTTATTTTTTATGGAAAAGATCCAGTCTGAGAATGTGGGACAGACAATTTATACATGGCATCTTCACTGAACATTTTACACCTGAAGACATAGATAAATCAACAAGCACAGAGGCATCTGTGGGAAGCCCCATGGGCTGCAGACCTACATGCTAGATTGGGCAACTAGAGTAGCACAGGGTCCCAGTCCCAGCTCACGGGGCCCCAGCACCCAACCCCAGTATGTAGGGCCAGACAGGTGTGGTGCAAGGCTCTAGACCCCAATCCCAGCACATGGGAACAGCATGGGGCCCAATGCAGCCCATGGACCAGCCCCACACCACTCATCTGGCCTACAGGGCCAAAAAGTTGAGCACCACTGGTATAAGGTGAAGTAAGTGGTAACCAGGGATATAATTCAATCTGTGTCCTACAGTAACACAATTGGTGCCTGAAAGAAGCAAAGGAATAGAGGGATAGAGAAATCAAGAGAAAAAGGAGAAAAGATTAGTAGCCAAAAAGGAAGGCAGACAACTAGCAGAGGCATGTAACAAAGGAAGCACAAGCACCACAGACAGCAAATTTAGTGCCATTGAGCATATTATTCTGGGAGAACAAATCCTAAACTAGACAAGTATTCCAATATTGCAAGGCATCCCTGCTTCTAGCAAACAACACTGCTCCGGTGTAGGGCACAAAGTCATCACTGAAGGAGTTTACAATATCAGACAGCAAGCTGAACACTTAAGATACATATGAATTCTCCGTTGACAAATAAAAAGTTAGCAGCAAGCATCTGCTCTGGCTGGATATGAAAACTTTTCTAATGTGTTCAGCCTCCTCTAGGTTGTGAGCAGCTTCATGCAATTTAGTCCTGAAATTATAAATAAAGCTATGATTTTGGCACCATCATTCTTAGCAAATTACAGGGCAGTAGCATGGGAAAAGAAACAGTATTCACAGAAATATTAGCAACATGCAATTTTCTGTTAGAAATCTCACTGGCTGAACTACACCTTGCTACATGCTTACAATAGCAAAACAATAACCTCACTGAAAGAGACCAAGTGATTCAAGTTGACACGGGCATGTGAAAACATGTACTTGTAAGTAAACTAAAGAATCCACCAAATTAGATGCATCTTTGCACCTATTTGCAAGATTTTATGGAATGTATTCAAATTCATGGTTTCCATTGCTATCAGGACAGCTATAACAAAATCATGGCTTTAGCCATAATTTATATAATTATATTCAGCAGTTTGGCATACATAAGGTGTTCAACGTAACTGTAAAGTCTGCTGACTTAGCAAGTTTGAAAACATAATAGGTAATATTTCAGGTATACAATGGCACACAGTTCTCAGAAGCAAAATGTCGTACAGATGTCATTATGTTTTCACTTGTCTATCTACAATAAAGCTAATTAGTTTAGTTTAGTTTTGTTTTTGTATGGCCAAGGACTTCTTGGTCACCTTGTTATCAGAAATTGATTTTATGTACATATTCATGTTAAAAATTATGGGAGCACAGGTGCCAAAGCCTTTCCAAAAGGATAACGTTCAACCAGCCAATCCCACATGGCATCCTGAGGAAGAACTGCATTCCCATCTATCCACCTTCTTCCAACTCCTGCTTTGGGATGTTGAACTGATTCCCCATCTCCCTTCATGCTTTACTCTTAATTATAAAAGAGGAAGTGGCCTCCAGAAAAAAAATAGACTTCTAATCCTGCCTTTGTCAGACTTCCAGTGTGGCTGGAGCAAGTCACAAAACTTACATGCCTCAGCTTGTGTGAAACAGGAATTTGTTTACCCTACACACCCTGGAGTACTTTGAAGATTAGTTTATACAGTACTTTGTAGCACATAAATATGATTAGTCAATTTGCAAACAAATCTCCTTTTTATGAATGCAAAAAAAAAAAAATGACATTTTTTTCTATCAGTGCTGCCACCACCCCAAAATCCTGAAAGTGTCATACTTTCCCTCTACCATTGTAGAGCTCTGCTCTTCCTGTGACAACAGAATTCTTCACTGAAATCTACCTCACGTATATCTGATGTAGAAATACTTCTTCTCAGTGAAACAAAGATCTTAATAGAGACATGACCTGAGGCTTTCATTTTTATTTCACAGTTTTTGCATCTTACAATAAAGCTTGCTTGCTTTTCAAATGCCAAGATCGTCTCACTGCAGGTAGCATCTGGTCAGCTCCTCAGTAGAGGCTCACCTTTACAGCACTGTGGATTCTGTATTCAAAGGTTTCGTTCCATTCTGGATGGCTGGAGTTATAAACAACCTGCGTTCGAGAAGTGAATGGAGATGCAGCTGGAAGCTTCAATGCCACATAGCAGTTTGCTTTGGACACTGAAAGGAAAAACAGAAAAATGATGGAAGCCAATCCACAAGCAGGCTGTCTTTGCCATAATAGTTCATGCCTTCTTCACAGCACATCATGTCCCAGTATCTGACTTATTGCCAATAGTCTGTAGTACCAATTATGAAATGTAACAACACAGCATTCAAAGTAGCTGTCAGAACATTCATGTCCTCGTGGGGTTCAAAAGTCAGTTACTGCACCAAGTTCAGAGGTCTTTTATTTATTAGGATCTACTAATGAGCATTTGAACAATTGCAAAATTCCCATCTCTAAGCACTTACACACATAAACAACATACACACACACACACTAGCCGAAACCTGCAAAACATTTGTGATTACATTTTTTATTGCAAAAGTATTTCTTTAAATACAGGATTTTTAGTTATCCTTTAACCAAATACTTTAACAGAATCAAAACTTCTCACCTTCAAAAAGGCTACATAAAGCTGTCCATGTGTAAACAGGCTGAGGAATATAAATACATATTTTGACAAAATCTGACCTTGTGACCATGGGTGACTGGTGCCTCCTGAGACCTGGGGGGGGAGGGGGGGGCACTAAATCATCCCCCCCATGGCCGATCACTAACTGGGGGGGGGGGGCCACCGGGGGGGGTCCCCAGCAGCCAATCATCGAATGCAGAACCACCAGCTGTGAAATCAGCAAAACCAGAAGTGCACTTCCACTGGCATTTCCAGCTTCGCGGCTGGCACTTCCAGGGGGCGCACAGCCAATCTCAGGGGGTAAACGTACACCCACATGCACCCCCTACGCATTACCAATGCTTGTGACTTAATTATAGTTATCAAATAAAAGGACCCTTGTACACGTGACTAAGGGCCCTTGTACACATAGGGAAACTGCCCCTTTTAGTGGTTTAGGCACCCTTTTTAACAATTTAATTGTGTAACAGTGCATACATTCGACAGCATGTTATGATTACATTTTGTAACAGTGTATTTCAATGGCGTATTTTGATTCAAATTACTTTATGAAGCAAATTAAAACACAACCCATATATTTTAGTTTGCTACATAAATTAAAGCAATATTCCTCATGTGTACAAGGGAGGGATTTGTATGCAGTGAAGGCAGCAGGGACAGTGCATGGGGCACTGGAAGCCCAGGCATGCTTAGGGAAGCTTGGGCTTGGCGGGTTTGCACTGCCCTGTGCACCATTCCCACCACCTTCTCTGGCTGCCAGCACACCCAGTTGCCCTCCTGCCACCTTCCTGGGGCTGCCAGCCCATTCCCAGGCAGTCCCAGGCAGCAGGGACAGGCAGCACTCACCTACTGGCACCCCACCAGGTGGTCCCAGGGGAGCACCACCACTGTGAAAGGAAGCACTGGGGCCCCCCCACAGCTTAGGGCCCACAGGCAGCTCACCCACCAGCTGCTTATTCAGTCTGTCTGGAGCACTCTGATTGGTTGCTTCAGTAAGCATTGTGACTGACTGTCGAGGCAACCAGAGTGCTCTGGACAGCCTATAATAATAAGCCTATTATTATTTATTATTATTATAGATATCAGCTGATGAACTGAAAAACTGCTTTACCCCCATCTCTCTCTCTCAGGGACATATAGAAAAGCAAATGTTACATTTCCATCTACAGAAACCGTCATCTATTTGTACACAAACAGGTATCTATGCTTGGTAAAGAACAGTTCTGTTCTGTTATTTAATTTGTATACACAAGTACCTGTTTACATGCACAAATGGTTTTGAAGATATACTGCCATTTTTATAGATTCAACCACATTTCAAAATCAAGCTAAACAAGATT
Organism: Alligator mississippiensis; assembly: GCF_030867095.1. Taxonomy (NCBI): domain Eukaryota; kingdom Metazoa; phylum Chordata; order Crocodylia; family Alligatoridae; genus Alligator; species Alligator mississippiensis. Next base: position 237,899,256 of record NC_081825.1, on the reverse strand, counting down.
ACAATGCCAAACTAAGAACTGATGTAATGTTGAATTAAAACATTGCTGTTAAAGTGAGTTTGTGAAAGGATTAGTAACTTGTCATTAACTTTGCATAGATTTTTCTTTGTACTTGTCACAGATTTTACAATAGTGCAAATCTCTTTATTTGATTGGTGTCGGTCCTGATTTACACTGGTGTAACCGAATAATCAACAGAAACATTTCCTGCCCTATCAGATTAATATGGCTCCTTCTTTACTTCTTTTACTATTTGATCACAACTAATAAATTAAAACTTAAAAGTTTATGGCAGTTAATTTAGTATCGACTGACATCTCTCCATAGAGCATGAACACTAGGTAAGGACTTACACAAATCTATGCCACGGATGTTTCTGGCTCTGAGTAGTTTCACTGTAAGGTTGTAATAGGGGTGTGTCTCATGCTGAAATAAAAATGAGCCTAAAAGTTAAAATCAGCCTCAATCCACCTTTAGAAAACTGTAAATATCAAATAAAGCAAGGAAATGACAAGCAAGTAATTGACTATATGCTACTGTTAATGTCAGCCTGTAAAAATTAACAACTTTCAGTTTAAAACAGTGGAAGTTTGCTAGACACAGCAGAATAGAACTGGCCTATCTACCATTTTGTAAACGGTTAACTTGCTTCAGTAATACGCCTTTATAAATAAGATTTACCTATTAATTTTCAGCTATTTTGCCTTTATTGAAAACTGAGTATTCTGAACTGTGGAAAGATCCCTAATAAAGGAGCAGGGGGAAAACATGGTGGTCAGAATATTTCTATTTTATTTGAGTTTGGAAATGAACACAGTACAAGAACCTGAGTTTCTGTCATGTAAGGTTAAAGACCTTGTGTTTAATGGTGCAGGGTGAGCATGCAGTCACATGCAGCAGCACCAGGCCCAGAGGGGACCAGGGACCCTCCCAGCACTGCCGTTGCTGCAGTCCATAGCAGCTTTCCCCACCCCACAGCATGCCCTCCCCCACCAAGAAAGGGCTCATGCTCCAGGAAAACCACCAGGAAGGGGCTTGTGCTCCAGGAAAATGTGACAGGGGCTTCAACAGTGAGGGAGGAGCATCCGACAGACCCAGCTCGGGTTCCTGCTGGTGGGACAAGGGGTGGGGGATTAAACCCCTCTCTGGCCCCTTCAGCCAAGACTAATGCCCAAGCTGGTTGTGTTTCCTCCCGCCCCCCTCCCACGCACGCACGCACACCTTCCCTGCTCTAGCATCCCAAAATTCCTGGCCTGAGCAACTGCAGGCATGTGCCAGAATTTCCTCAGTCCGAAGGGAATGTCTGTACAGTTGCAAATTGGTTCAACCTAGGCAGGTTAGACTAACCTGCAAAGATTGCATCAATTCAGGGTCTGGCTTTTTGAATGTCTGTCCCTAGCCTAGAGGACTACTTGTGACTGCTGAAAAACCATGGGCTTGTTTTTAGAAAAGAAACCTTCAAACTATTTCTTTACTAACACTTGAAATGTTGCACCCTTCTGTATCAAAAATATAAAAAAGAAAATGAGGAACATATACTTTCGGGTTTTCCAACCTGGACAAATGTTACTTGACCTAACTGATTTAAAATGTGTAAAGACCTACTTGCAACAGAGAAAAGGGATATGTTCTCACCTTGGCGTTAGCTAATCAGAAGTAATATAGGATAAAAACACAGTGAAGACAGTAGATCTAATATTAACATATTTCAAAAGGTTGATTTAAACTCTAACCTTACCTCAATCTGCTAACAAATGAAAACTATGAACTGCTTCATCTCCAATAGAATTTTGTGTGTTTTGAATTACCATGCTAGCTCAAACCAAGGTCTGTGCATACAAGTGAATGATCGGGAAAATATCAATGGAAATGGAGAATTATTTTGGCAGAAAGTTCGCTGGTAATCTTATATGTGTAAGGCTACCTGTGCCAGAAGATAACCAAGTAAATAGTAGACTTAAATGTTCTGAAGCATTGATTACAGATACATACATTTAAGTACTACTGCCCTGTACTTGAACAGTGAAACAATATTCAAAGATGCAAGTACAAGTTATTCAGTCGTTTCAGACTGAATTAATTTTTCCTTCTCCTCTCTGCAACTACCACTTGAAACAAAAGAATTAGGAAATAGGAAATAGTAGCAAGTCCAGCTATAATTCATGATAAACAGTGCTATATTTCTTATTTTGTTGTCTCACCATTAAAAAAACCCTTTCCATTTGGCATAGCACAGTGGAGTCCAACCTTTTTTGGCAAGTGTGTCACAAATTAGCCCTGCCCCCTTCCTGAGTGCCACTCTAGTCTGCTCCCCATACCCAATCTACTACTCTGCTTTCTGGCCTATGCTTCCTGACCAATCTGCTACTCTGCTTTCTGCTCTATCTACCACTGTGCTTTCTGTCCCCTCCTCAATCTGCCACATGCCACACAGAGAGGCGGCCTGTACCACTGGTGACATTCATGCCACAGGTTGGACACCCCAACATGGCATTTCCTAGATATTAAAAACATTTCACTCTCCTGATAGAGACTAAAAGGGATTGAGTTAGGACCCATAGCAAACATACTGGAAAGTACAGATTTATTATTGTAAAAACTGTTGACATCAGTGGGCCATAGTTTGCATTAGCTTCAACACTTTGTGGTTTCTTCATTCACTAGCTGCAAAATTGCTTCACATTTACATTATTATTATTATTATCATTATTATTATTATTTAGCTTTCTATCCTACCTAATCCAAATGGTTCAGAGCGACTTACAATAAAGAGACAAATAACCCATCAATAGGGGGAAAAAGTAGATTTCCCCAAACAGCACCCTAAACCTTGAAAACCCAAATGACTTGCATTACCCGCTGGCCATAGAACCGAATGTCTTCGTTCCTGAACAGCACAGCAGACAGAAGTGGCAGCATTTGGGCTGACATCCGATGAAGTGGCACTGCATGAAACATGAGAGACTGGGTCCAGGCACCTTTCAAGCCTAAAGGAAGTAACAGACAATGAACAGTACGTAAGACTGGGCTTTTTCAGTGGTATTAGCTGATTCTGTTCCTTCTTCTGTGCTGCTGTTAATCTAATATCCTTTCCTTGATATTCCTCATTCAGCACAGATCCATCTCAGTATTTCCTCAAATACTAATTTCACACCCCTTTCTTAAAAATCTTACTATAGCAGCAACTCAAGACATTATCAAGTCACAGCATAAGAAATTAATGTGTTTGTTTCAAAATAGCTAGTGCCCATTCAAAAACAAAAATCACTGCTCATCTGTGCCTGGATGCACGTTTCTTAAGCCCTAGCAACGAAACGTAAATGACTTCAAAGTCCAGAAGGCCCCCTATGTGCAGGAAAGCAGGTTTGAATTTAGAAACCTCAGACATCTTGCTGTATGAGTAGCCAAGATATTGCTGCCTGTCATACCACCTTGACAATGGCATAAAAGAGACCAGGTTTCTTCCCATATTCCTACTTGTCTTCCAAGTTCAGAAGACCAGCTAATTCTCTGATACTTTGTGTCATAGTTTGATGAGGCTCCTTCAGAAGCTTTACAATCAGCTTCAACTTTCTTATAGCGATTCCACTCTTGTTCTCAAATTGAATCTGCTCCCTCAAACATTTACACACAATATTTATGTCAATGATAAACTTTTAGATCAAGGGTAGCCAACCTGTGGCGCACACAGTCTCTGCACACAGCACAGAGCAGATAGAGGGGGACAGGCAGTGAAAGGGTACAGTGACAGAGCAACAGGTCATTCAGGGAGCACAAGGCAGGGAACAGAAAGCAGAGCAGCAGATCAAACAAGGGAAGAGGACTGGAACGGCACCTGGGGAGGGTGTGAGGGTAATTTGCCAAAAGTTCAGCTCCCACTGTATTAAAAAAAGGATTGTCCAGTGGTTTAGGATACTAGACTAGTATATCTAAGACTCTGGTTTCACGTCCCTGCTGCATTATAAACATACAAAATCTTATCCATATTTTACAGATGAAGCAAAGCGAACAACATTTCCCAACTCTATTAGTGTTGTAAAGATACATTGATGAAGACTGTGGGGTGCTCAGATACTGTGATGGGGGCCATATTTGTACCATAGATAGATATATACAATAAAAATAAATGTGCAGTCAGACCTAACAAGATATGTACCTCATCTCAACTCTTGATCTTTTTCCCATGTGGTTACTCCTGTTCCTCCACTCCACCCCCATCCTTTGCTTATAAACACAGGACATGGGATAGGGACCAAGTCTTAGTTTACTATAAAGCATTACACACATTTTTTGATGGAAACACAAGCAATAGGTGAAACATAACTGAAACTATTAAATTTCCTGGCAAGAGAGAATTATTATCATGACAATACTATTTAAATACATTTTATATGAACTTCCCTGTTCTCATTCTGTGCTGCTTTGTTTCTCTTTTATGGTGGCTTTGTGCACCCCTGCCTGTTGGCAGTAGTGCCCTGTTCACTTCCTATCAGATAAGTCTAAGCTCTTTGTGGCTGGGACCCTTTTTGGTATAATTGTGCTAGACCATGTACACTGGAGCCCCGATACCTAAATGAGACCCCTAAATGCCACTGTAACAAAACAATATAATAATAAAATATAATAAATACAACCCCCCCCCCATAGTAATAAAGGATAAAAAAGAGGAGATCCAAGCAGCCAACTAAGCTTTTCAAATAAAACACTGGATTTCTTGGTCTACTCATACCTGACGTTTCTGTTCCTCTAACTGAAGCCGGTTGGTGGATTCCAACGGGGGCTCCCGGAATTTCCACTGCAGACCAGATTCCAATTGCCGGAGGTCCAAGGCCAAGCACAAGCTAATTCCCCAAGTACAGGAAAACACGACTGCATACATGATATTCAGCACACTGATAAACTGCTAAGAGTCCAACAGTGTGAGGATGATATGCAAATCCCCAGCTATGCAATTGTCCACACAAAAACTATTGACATATTTAGACGGTCTGGACTTTTCTTCCAAATGGATTTAAACTAGGGTTGTGGAACAATTCAAATATTTGATAGCAACTAGTTGCGCAATTTTAAAAAATGAGTCACAATTAATCACAATTTTCATCACACAGCTAAAGTTTTAAAATTACGTGCAGAAAAACTCAAAGTTATGTAAAATTATGCAGGTACTTTGTATGGTGGGTGAGTGTCGGGAGGAATTTGTGAAGGTGGGGGGAGCCTGGAGCCTGGGGAGCAGGGACCCAGGCACTTCCTGGCAGGATGTGGGATACTGGGGGTTAGGAGTGAGGGGCAGCAGCAGGGCTGGGAGCGAGAGGCAGACACACATGCACACACACAAAACACACACAGGACCCAGCAGCTAAGTCTATGGAAGGAGAGGTGTGGGGGAAGGAAGGGGCAGGGGGTTGACTGAGGCCTGCACAGTAAGGGAAGGAGTGGGGCAGGGACAGGGCCGAATGGGGCCAGGGAAGATTGTGGGACAGAGCCATGGGCAGCTTGTCCAGGAGTATGGGGAGTGCACACCACTCCCTACCATTGCATGTACCCCTTGGGGAGGCTTGGGGGCCACGTGCCCCTGGATTTGTGTGTGGGGTGGAGGTGGGCTGCCTATTGCAGGCTGGGGCTCTGTGCCCCACTGCCTTTGCCCCAGGAGTCGTCTGCTGGCTGCCTACCCAGCCATAGGAGGCACAACATGGTGTCACACAGCTCCCGGGGCAAAGGCAGCAGGGCACAGAGCTCCAGCCTGCAGCAGGCAGCCTGCCTCTGCACCACGCACAGGCACCCCTGGGGGTGTGTGCAGTGACATGAAGCCACTCCCCCACTGCGCCCCAGACGATCTGCCCACAGCTGCATTCCACAACCCACCCCGGCCCCAGGCCCCCATTCACCCCAGCCCCTGCCCCACTCCCTCCCTTACTGTGTAGGCCTCAATCTGTCCCCACTCCCCACTGTCCCTCCACAGGCTTACCTGCTGGGCATGCATGCATACACACATGCACCACACCCCCTCTAGTTATACAAATAGACTTTTTGCCTATTGCTTTTAATTTTATGTATTTTCTTGAGTTTTGCATTGCCTTAAGAAACTCTGTTTTGCATTGCTCTGTAGCTTGACATAAGTGTTCAAACCTCTGTATGCTGTATGTGTGAGAGAATGGGTGAGAATGTGTCTGTGGAAAAGGAAAACATCAGCTGGTGACTGGCTGAAGAATGCAGACAGATAAAAGACCAAACAAGAAGAATCCACCCCAGAACAGCAAGAGAACTATGGCAACTGACCTTCAAGAAAGAACCCAGTGATAATACAGCAAAAGCCTAAAGGACTGGGTGGATTGACAAGAGTATAAAAGATGGGACGAGACATATCAATTTTGGGTCGTGTTCTGCATGTCATCCTGGAGCATGGGTTTCTCTGATGAGATGGACTGGCAGGAGCCTGGCTTCTACTTGTAATCAACTGGGGGGGGGGGGGGGGGTGTGTGTGTGTGTGTGTGTGTGTGTGTGTGTGTGTGTGTGTGTGTGTGTGTGTGTGTAAGCGCTCAATCAATAAACACAGCATATTGCTTTACCCTCCCTCGTAAGGTCTCGCTTGTGATTTGAGCAATTGGCAATTTGTGTAACACTCTTACCCCCACTGCAGCCACCCAGAGCCTGCACTCAGGCTGCCCTGCGGTCTTCTGCACTGTCACTACTGCCCCACTGAGTGGCATGGAGGCAGCATTGATGGTGGCAGAGCAGAACCCAGGCATGGGCTCCGAAGCCATGCGCACAATTAAAGCATTAAAAAATTAAGGCAAGTACCAATTAATGCATTCATCTCACACATTAACTACAATTAATTGACAGCCCTATTTTAGACGCATGGATTTTGGATTGAACATTTGAAAAAAAGGAAGTAGGGGAAGATGGGGAAGTAGGCTTTGTTTTTTATGAAAAAAGAATATACAGAACAAAGAGTCAGATGAGAAGAATTCCATACCTAGCTCTGTCACAGACTCACCATATAACTGCAGGCAAATGAGTTATTAAACCTTTGTTAGCACTGGTTACTTGTAATACTGAAATGCCTCCAGGGGCCTTGTTGTGCTAGGTCCCCACGTACAACATTATAAAGATAGCTCTTGTCCCAGGAAATTCATGGTCAAAAACACAAGAAATAAAATCAACAAAGGAAGATAAGCCAGTCCAAGTACAGTACCACACTTTGTATTACCTGCAGCAGTCACAGCTGTAGGTAACACATTTGGGTCAGAAAACAATATATAGCCATTGTGGTTGCGAGAATGATATGAAATTAATGTAATACCCAGTCAGGGCCAGCTCCTATTAACTGCATTCCAATCATCTGATCTCAGTCTTCTTTACTGCTTTCCCAGTTCATCTCCAAACCTGTTTTTCCCATCCCTTAATGGCTTCTTGCCCAGCCTCATCCAGGCTCTGCTCCCCTTCTCTTAGCAGTTCACATAAAATCTTGGTACACAGAGTTAGTGATTTATATGTCTTGTGTTCATTGTTCATCTTCTAGCTCCATTTTATAACCCTGGCACAGAAAGAGAAATAGAGGAGAAGTCAGGATAGTAAAAGGAAATAGATAGCAGTTTCCCTCTCTTAGGGTGAGCAGGAAGAAAGTGAAATCTGTTTGAGCAGCTAGGGGAAGGCATGCATTTTATTTGCATTAAAAAGGTAGTCTTTTCAATATAAAATCATCAGACATGCACTGGCAAAGGAGTAAAGGGGGCTTAAGGGAAAAGCAAAACAAAAAGAAAAAAAACACTATTTGATTTCTTTAATCTCACTAATTCCTGGTTCAGACTCAATTTTTGATCTCCTGAAGTTGTTAAACTAGGTGTGTGCGCGCATGACAATAAAACAAAGTGACTATAGACCATTCCTAGGCTCCACTCCATTGTCTTCACCACTAGAGACACCTTGCAAGGACTTGGAATTCTGCTCCCATTCAATATAAAGATAATTATTAACGAAGTGAAGTCACGGCCTCTTAACATTCCTCTTGCCTTGTACCATGACTTCCAGTTTCAAAGGGAATGTTCATGAAGTACTAGAATAGAAAGGAAAGTATGTGTGGTACAGTGACAATGCAGAGAGTTTCTTGGCTCAGTCAAAAATTGAAAAGAAGGATTTATTTTGGGAACTGTGAAAAGTTGGAGTCATAGAGGAGATGCTTCTGTGTTGATTTAGCAGCAGATAAGGGATTCTTTCCTCCATTCAGACCAAGTCCTGCTACTCCAGGAAAGTTTAAGGAAAGTTTGGGCATTGGTTGGAGTGTGATATGTATCTAGAAATTTGGGGAAAGCTAGTTTTAGAGAGTAGTACTAATGTACTTCCTATTTATATCTAGGAGGATATATCATCTTCTACCTCTGTCACATCCAAGTGCCTCCTGGAAGAAAGGGAAAACCAATAAATAGAAGAACTTTGGTTCACTGAAGATTCACACAAGCAGCAGCAGCTTTTAGCTGGAAGGGCGAGACTTATTACCCACCCTGTCAAAACACACAATTTGTTTCAGGCTGTACTAGGTCTGAGCCAAGAATATTTGCAAACCCATGCAGAAAGCACAAGAAAAAAAAAAATATTGAACATTTTATTAACAAGAACGAGCAATAAGAATGTATCAGACTTGCCTTTTGGAGCTTGGGTTGAGCCCCAGGCTTGAAATCTTGCTGTTGCTGTTTTGATTGATGGAGCTTATCCACCAATCAGGAGGCAGCAAGAGCAGTTAAGTCATGCCCCTTTCCTGAGGGAAAGGGGAGAGGAGTTTCCTCCCTCCCTCCCCACTCCCAGACCTGACTGAAGACTGCAACACTCAGGTCCGGAAGACTTCAGGGGCAGAGCCCTAGAGCATATAAAAGGAACTATGTGCCCAGCACGAGGAGAGCACATCTGGGACAGAGAAGAACAGGGTTAGAAGAGCTGAGGAGAGCTGCTCAGCAGAATGAAGCAGTAGCCCAGAAGCGCCCCTGAAGACTTCCATCAGCGGGGAATGGCAGATGACTCCAGCAACTAGGCTCTCAGTGTGCAGCACAGTGCACAGCGTCCAGACCCTGGGAGCTGCATGAGGTGGCTCAGGTTTGCAATCTCTGGCGTGCGGCCAGAGACACGGTGCACAGGGCAGTGCACAGAGTAGGACCTTTGGACCACTTGGGCAGCTCGGGTCCTCAACCCCTGGAACAAGGCTAGGAGGTCGGTGCAGGAGGTGCTGCAGGGAGGGCCTGGGAGCTGACCGAGCCTAGTGCTGCATGAGGCAGCCCAGGCTGCCGACCCACAGCAAAAGGTTGAGTCCAGGGAGCCAGATGGTGCTTGGGCTACTGAGCCAGCAGACAGGGCCGAGCCAGAGGCCCCAGAAGCCCTGCATAGTGGTGCCCAGTTCCAGGGGACAGCGACCCCCCCCGAAGCCCACAGCAGGCAAGACAGCAGCTTGGCTCAGAGGACAAGGGCCACCCTCCAGGCCTGGGAGCTGTGAGTTGCAGGGAAAAGAGGATTCCCACAGGGGAGGGGGAGTCCCCCCTGGTTAGTTAAAGGTTTCTGAAAGGGGAGGGCCCACCTAAAGTTACCAGCTTCCTTGTAGGGCTTGGGAAAAGCCCAAGGGCATTGGGGTTTCCCCTCGGGATTGAGTTTATCTTTGGGGTTCTTGCACCACAAGTGGTGTGATGTCATGCCTTATATTTTGTGAACTCTCATGTTGTAAATTAGGAGATGAGTAAAGTCCCAGGGCTCTGCTGGGACCCCCTGTTGTTATCATTTCACCTGTTGTTTATTTGTATTTATTTGTGGCTTATTTATTGTTCACCCGTACTTATCTATAGTTTATCTGTTGGCTATCTGTTTATTTGGGGGTTTATCCATTTCAGATCAGATACTTACCTGTGACTTACCTGTATCTGGAGCACTGATATAAGGTTTTATGGCATTTACCCAGAGGGTATTGTTTATGTTATTTGTTTAAATATATATAATTCAATAAGCTATACTGGTGTTGAATATATCTATCTAGAGATATATCTAGAGAGAGAGAGAGAACATATGTTTATATCCATGTTTCTTTGCCTGTGATAACTATATTCACATTTATTTACATTAACTTTAGGCCCCTGACTGTCCTGGCCTGGCTCTATAGGGACCAAGGGAAAATGAGCTGTCTGCAATTCCCCCGCAGCACACTTGCCAGATGATAATCCCCCTCAATTGGAGAAAGGGAGTATATACCCAATTTACTTGGGCTACAAGAAGTTCCAAATCCTTTAGAGAAAATAGCTTATTGGTGTTGAATACAATAAAAAGCAGCAGTGAATTGCTGATTCTTATGCCTCAGCTGGAGAAAAGAAATAAGAGTTGAGGAGGTGACAGCTAGCAAGAAAGTTTAACAGCTCCTGAAGCTCTCAAGTTTTCTGAACCCACATATGCATGACCCCTGGAGTGTGTATTGCTTACATTTGTTATTATTTTTGAGCAGTATGAAGAACAGAGCACTGAACTGGTACATCGGACAACCAGGATCCATTCCAGGTTAGCCTAAAAAATGACCCTGAGCAAGTCAGTCACTCTCCCCCCTCTGCACTACAGTCTCCTTATCTGTAAAATAGGGATAATGACAATGACCTCTATAAAATTATTAGAGATGTAATAATGAAGAGGTGCTATGTAATACTGGAGGTAGAATTCTAACTAATTAATTACCTTTGATTGACAAATGCTTTAACTGAAGATGGGAGAAACACTACCATTAAATTGAACAAGCAAGAGTCAATGAAGAAAAAAAAAATCTTCATTTCAATCATGTGGCCTCAAAGTGAAGCAAGTTTGCACATTAAGCAAATGTACATTTTCTATATTTCCCTATTCATTTTGGTTTGGTTTGGTTTGGGGTTTTTTGTTTTTTTTGGGGGGAGGGGGAGGGGGGCAGTTCCATTTATTTGTTGCTTTTAGAAATGGAGGACTTAAAAGTTAACAAAAACGATAAACTAACTCATTTCTGAGTGAGACATCAGCTTCCCAGTATGACAGTTCAAATGTGGAGTCAGCACATTCAGTTCAGAGTAAATGCCGCACATGTGAACAGCAGAGATTCCCAAATACTTTGTTGTTTCAATTAGACTGTAGAGCAAAGTAAAGCAATTCCATCTCACATGGCAGCAGCATCTCACATTCATTTTATTTCTTCACATTTATAAGTTGCCTACATCTTGAGAACTAGATGCATCACAGACTTCCTCCAACACAAACACTTTAGTAAAATCATCTTATAAATCTCTTAAAAACATACTACCTCAAAAAAATCTAGGCAACTTTAAAAAACAGCCTACATTCCAACCTCCTTCAAACACCTTCCCTTCATCTTCCATAAGAAGTTCTGCGAAAGTAGATGAGTTCTCACAAAACCTGGACAAAAATCAAAGGGTCTTGTGGACCAGGTTGTAGTGGCAGGAGGGAAGCAATTTTCAGAGTCAAGGATTCTTTACCGAAAATTCCCAGCACCTTCCCCAACTACGCTAGAGGACTGTTAAGTGGAACTGCTCTAGAAACACCTAGGAAAGCACTCTCTGTTTGCTGACAAGGTTCCTTGGGTGAATTTGATATCTTTTATTAGACCCACTCAAATGGTTGGAGAATAGTTATTAAGCAAGCTTTCAGGTTCAAAACCCCTTTGTCAGGCTAAGGAAGTTTCAGCAGTTGGCGTGTGCTCTTCCTGGATGGAATGAAAAGTAAAGAAGCCAGGGGCTGGGCTGGGGAGTCAGTTGCCAGCATATTATAATGTATCAAAAATCCAATGTCTATGTTTAGTCCATGATCTCTAGTATCCAGCAGGTTGATGAAATGGAGCTCATAGGCTCGTCTCTGGGAAGTGCTGTGTAAGTTTCCCTTGAGGATCAGGACTGAGAGATTGGAGAGAGAGTGGCCCTCCTGTGAGAAATGTGCCCCCACCGGTAATTGGGTGTTTCTGTCTTTGATGGATTTCCGGTGTGCGTTCATTCTGGTGCGCAGTTGTTGTTTGGTCTCTCCTACATATTTTCCTTCAGGGCATTTGGTGCATTGGATGAGGTATATTACATTTCTGGAGGTGCAGCTGTAAGATCCTGGGATGCTGATGGCTCTTTTGTGGGGTGTAGTAATTGTGGGGGTGTGTGGGCAGGCTTTGCATTTCTTGTCCTGGCACGGTCTGGATCCTTTTGGTGTGTTCTGGGCTTGAGGAAGTTTGCTTCTGGTGATGAGGTTGGCGAGGTTCGGTGCTTGTTTGAAGGCTAGGACGGGTGGCTCTGGGAAGATCTTTTTAAGAATAGGGTCTCTTTCTAATATGGGTTGCAATTTTTTGAGGATTTTCCGTACAGGTTCAAGGGAGGGGTGATAGGTCATAACCAGCGGTGTGCGATTTGTGGGGGGTTTTCTTCTGTACTGCAGCAGTTCTTCACGTGGTACCCAGGTGGCTCTTTCAAATGTGCGATCTACCTCTCTGGAGGAGTGTCCTTGCTGGGTGAAAGCCTTTTTAAGATTGGTGAGGTGGCGATCCCAGGTGTTCTCTTCGGTGCAAATGCAGTGGTATCTGAGGGCTTGGCTGTATATCACAGCTTTTTTGGTGTGTTTCGGGTGATTGCTGGTTCTGTGCAGATATGTATGTTGGTCTGTGGGTTTCTTGTATACTGTGGTCTGTATTTTACCCTTCTGGATACTGATCATTGTGTCTAAAAAGGAGATGGTGGTGCTGGAGTATTCTAAAGAAAGTCGGATGGAGGGATGGTGACTGTTGAATTTCTGGTTGAACTCAATCAGAGATTGCAGGTTCTCAGTCCAAATGATGAAGATGTCATCAATGTATCTTAAGTATAGCAAGGGTTTGATGGTGCAGTTCTTAAGGAAGTCTTCTTCCAGGTGGCTCATAAAAAGGTTGGCATACTGTGGGGCCATTTTAGTGCCCATAGCTGTTCCCATCACCCACCCAACCTGTTTAAAGGTTTCATAGTCCAAACACTGAACACTTTAAAACATTACATGAAGCAGATATTAAAAAGAAATAAATAAAAACCTTTTAGGCTTAGATGCTTGAATTAGGCTGTAGAATAATAAGCCCACTTTATCTAGGCCTCAAAATATAGGACTCTGTTAGCAAACCAAATTCTTCCTCCATACCTTGCCATAGTGTTTGATTTGGATTCTATCAACATCTCACACCTGACATCCAAATGTCAACTCTTACATGAGTCACTGAAAAGAACAAATGTTTCTAGAACACCATTATACCTGTGGTTGTGGCAAACACCAAGAGAAAAATTGCATTCTCCCTAAAACACACATAGGTAAGTGAATCTGAACATGCATTTGGTAAAAAAGAACTATTACTGTTATCTCTTTGGGCTTTGCAAACTCTGTAAAGGCACAGAAGAGTAGGAGAGGGAGAGAAAGAGAAAGGTTTCCACCATATCTGTAGTAAGTTTTCAGTGCTATGCGTGCCTCTCCCATTCGAGGAGGTAGCTTGCAGCAGCCACAGCCTCAGTGTTGCTGTTTGAACCATATGCCTTTGGTGCATCACAGTCCACTTGTATCCCACACCAAGAAGATTCTTAGGTCCTGATGCCCTTCTTTAACTTCCTCCTGTGCAGAGCCAAATGGAGGGCTTTGAAGAGTGTGTCCTTGTTATTCAGAACATTGTAGCAGTTCACTCCTACCAGCCTATCAAAATCATATGGCTCAAAGGTAAAGTTTAGTGTACGATAGGGAGAATCTTTATTCTCAATGACAAAGTCACCAAAGGATCTCTCATCTTCTGACTCCCGTTCTATTCCTGTAGCAAGAGAAAAAAATGAATTCTGAAGGTTTTCCTCAAACCTTTTAATGGGATACAGCAGAGAAAGTCACAGAATAACTAAACATGTATTGAATCTGGGTCATTCTTCCGGCTAGTTTTGTCTCTCCTTGGCAGACAATGTCAAATTACTAAACTGTTACTGAAAGTAGTAAGGCAGACAAGATTCTTTGGGTAGATGTAATATCTTTTATTAGAACAATTAAATAGTTGGGAAAATTGTACTTTGCAAGCTTTCAGGCACAAACATCCTACTTCAGGCATAGAGAGAGAGTCAGCTGGTGAACTGTGTGCACTCCAAGGTAGAATAGGAGCCAATATGTAAAATGCAGGTCTTTAAAAATGCAAATGCATGGCAGTGAGGATCGGAAGGATGGGAGACAATAGGTGAGAGACAGGTGGGAGGGGGGGAATGGTGCACTAATGATACAGGAATATAGGCGGTAAATTGCAGACAGGTCACCTGGAGTTCAGTTATAATGTGCCATAAATCCAATCTCTATATTTAGTCCATGATTTTCTGCATCCAGTAGATTTATTAAGTGAAGTTTGTAGGCTTATCTACAAAAGATATTTTGTAAATTCCCTTTGAGGATTAGAACTGAGAGATCAGAGAGACAGTGGTTTTCTTGTGATAAATGTGCACCCACAGGTAATTGGGTATTTTTGTCCTTGACAGATTTCCAGTGTGCATTCATTCTGGTGTGCAGTTGTTGTTTGCTTTCTCCTACATATTTTCCATCAGGGCATTTGATCCACTGAGTGAGATGTATTATATTTCTGGAGGTGCAGGTGTAAGATCCAGGAATGGTGATGGTTCTGTTGTGGGGTGTAGTTATTCCGGGAGCCGTGGAGATGTGTTGGCAGGTTTTATACTTCTTGTCCTGGCATGGTCTGGATCCACTTGGTGTGCTTTGGGCCATAAGAAGTTTGCTTCTGGTGATGAGGTTGGTGAGGGTCAGTGATTGTTTGAAGGCTAGAATGGGTGGTTCTGGAAAGACCTCTTTAAGAACTGGGTCTTCTTCTAATATGGGTCAGAATTGTTTGATGATTTTCTATTTAGGTTCCAGGGAAGGATGTCAAGTCATAACTAATGGTGTGCAATTCATGAGGATTTTCTTTTTGTACTGCAGCAATTCTTCATTTGACAACCAGGTGGCTGTTTCAAAAATATCATCTCTCTCTCTGGAGGGTGTCATTGTTGGGTGAAAGCCCTGTTGAGATTTGTGAGGCGATGACCACAGGTATTCTCCTCAATGGAAATTTGATGGTATAGAAGAGCTTGGCTGTAAATTACAGCTTTTTTGGTGTGTTTAGGGTGATTGCTGGTTCTGTCTCACATCTATTGTCTCCCATCCCTCTGATCCTCATTGCCATGCATTTGCATTTTCACAGACCTGCATTTTACAGATTGGCTCCTATTCTACCCAGGAGAGCACACAATTCACCAGCAGACTCTCTCTATGCCTGAAGAAGGATTTTTGTGCCTGAAAGCTTGCAAAGAACAATTTTTCCAACTATTTAATTATTCTAATAAAAGATATCACATCTACCCAAAGAACCGTGTCTACCTATGTCCTTAGATGGACATAGCCAACACAGCTACAACCAACAACCCTAAAGCATAACTGAAGTAGTAACACATTTGCTTTTTAAAATCATAGTAATTAAAGTGTTTAACATCCCAGCAGTAAATCCAAGAGACCCTATTGAAGCTAGTGTGTAAGAGACATGTTAGTAATTATGCGTCAGAAGGAAAAAAAAAAAAGAGAACTTATAACCTAGTGGGCAGGGGTCCTTAGATATGTTTAAAAGAAAGCCCCATATTTTCTATGCTCTCTAAACTTGATTTTAAAATGGATCTTAGAGGGCTAAGTAGACAAGAAGTATTTGTATTCTCAAGTGAAATAATGGCTCATAAACCCTAAATTACAAGGTTTGGGGCAAAAGCTAAGATATTATTTCAGTCCTCCTAATGCAAATACAAGTACCATTATGCCACCAAATGAAAAATTTTAAACCATAAAGATTAGGTTACTGCTAACCATCATACAAGGCAAAAATATTCCATGGGGCAGCCACTAGTTCACAGATAAACAATTAAGTATCTAGCTAGATTCTTCCACCCCTTAACCAGCTTTTGAGACAGATAACAAAGTTGTTACTGTTCTGGCTGTAAGAAAATAGCAGTTTATTAAGTTAAAGGAAACTAACAATGGTAAAGAGTCGAGCTTTTACAGTTAGGAATGTCCAGGCAGTCCCAACACTCTGTCTAGCTAAGCATACCTGAATGCTGTAAAGAATCTGCACACACTTTCCCTTACCTGGTGCTTTGTATTTCTGGAACGTGTCATTCACCAATGGAAAGTGAAGCACTATAGGAGCCTTTGGGTCCTCATCATCCATAAACATATAACACTCCTTTGGCTTCTTTTCGTCTTCCTTGCTCAAGATGATTTTTGGAAAGGGGATTTCCCGTTCTTCACAGTATTTCTGAGTCAAATTTAAGACCTATGATCAGAAAACAAATCTTAAGAGTTATTTCAGCTACGTCTAACCATAATGCATAGAGGGAGGGCATTAGTGAAAAATTTCAGCCCCCTAGTCAGCAATGCTATCAAGTGCTAAAGAGCAAGGGTGTGGGGGGAGGGCTGGAAAGGAACATGCACAAGGAACAGGGAAGAAGACTGAGTGGCAGAGCAGGACAGTGCAGAATATGAAGAGTTGCTGCTGGTATCACCTCTAAAGCGGGCAGCCACAATTAGGGCTGGTGCCCCACTGATCCGGCCCTAGTTACACTACTGTTTCTGATACAAAACAATAGCAAAAGCATTAAAAACCAATCTATTCAGTGAGTTGTGTGCTCACTGCAATAGGACTTGACTCCTAAATGCTATGGAAACAAGTTTACATAGAAAAAATAGCTACTCCAGCATCAAAGTGACACAGCTGGAGTAGACATAAAACACACACTGGAATAACTTTTTCTGGAGTAAATATACATCTTGCCTCCTCAGAAGTAACTATATTTGAGAACAGCATTTTCTCTGGCATAAGTGCTACGTGTCACGTGTTATCTCCAGAGGAAATTGACAACAGCCCAGAATAAATGCATTGTATGCCTGCACCCTGTTTACTGCCTGCCTATCTGACTTTTGGGTCAGTTTCCCTAGATTATTTCTATCCCAAACATCTTTCATTCCCAGAATCTGTCTAAACAGATAAAATGATTAAAATGAGGAATGAATGATGTGGGAAAAGATTAATTTAGTTTCCTCAAGGAAACAGAACAAACAAAAGCCAAAATACAGCATAACATTTGAGACAGAGAAATATGCAAATGAGCAATACAGTATTTATATTGTATTATAAATTTTATACAATTTATACAATACTTATATGGTGAAATTCTAGCCCTTATTCCAGGCCTCTGAGGAATTTTAAGCTGTGTCTGCCTATACACATGCCTATACACATGCTTGGGGGTGGAGGAAGTGTTTTAATGAGAGCAGTTCCCAGAGAGCCACTCTAATTAAAATGCCTCACCGTTGCATGTATTATGCTCCCAAGGGCTTAAAAATGGCTGCAGAATGCTTTACCTAAACCTCATTCAACGAGGTTTAGATAAAGTGCTCCAGTGGCCATTTTTAAACACACGGGAATTGACACATATGACGATAAGGCCACGCTGGAGCTTTCTATTTAGAACACGAACCAGCACATGTACAAGCAGCCATTGGCTCTGACACAAAGGGGGGGAAATCTAAACAATAAGCTAATATCTAAACACTGCATCACCTTTAAAACTCTCTCAAAGGCACACTTCAATTTCATTTTCATTTAATTCAAACAAAGGAAATTCCCAGCTGGTGCCTGGGGTATACATCTGTTTTTCTAGAAGTATTATAAATGAACTACACACTTGAAAATTACAGAAATGTTGTATATCCACATTCACAGTTAAACTTGAAAGGAGACTTTCAGAAGACACTCTGATTTCTTTCCTCAATAAAACCAAATGATACAATGTTTCTGTAATTAATATGCAAATGTAACATTGGAATGTTAGAAATATATCATCTGACACATTTGTAGAAAAATGGGATACTGTTTTATTACCTGTTTCTAGCAATAAAATAAGTAGTTTGTTATGAAATGATGGAACAACTGTTATTACTGAATCTCATGGATCTCCACTTCTATAAACATATAGTGGACAGCCGCTGAGAAATGTCTTACTAGAACCAATATTTACATTGATGAGATAGTTGGAAATAAACAGATTATATCTAGCATACTTTGCTAAAAATTCAAATCAACTTTTTAAGCTTACATATGCTGAATTTGGCTATGTTAAAAAACGTTTTAAAACACACACTTGCCTGATCCACAAACAGCATGTGGAGAATAATAAACAACTATCCCCGTTGCTTGCTCACCTAATAACGCATTTTGCTGAAGAATTAGAGTTGCACAATTACATACTACATATACTGCCAAAAGAGTCTTCCATTAGATGAAGTAATAGCAGTTTATGCTTTTTTCAAGCAGAAAGAGTGGAATTCAAATCACCAATGTCACTGTGAAGTTCCAAATGTGGAGTTATGCTGTAGTATGAATTTCACAGTGAAGTGTGTGATGTGACAGTTGAAGATCTAAGTGACCATAAACTTGCTAAAATATGTATTTTCTCCATAAAAGAGCATATGTCAAAACATCTATGACTGCTTCACGTAACCATTACTAATATACGGTCCCATGCTTTTCCCTTTGTCTAACTGGGCTCAGATCTCACCTCAAATGGAGCTTCCCAAGAATAGTTGAATGAGACAATAACATCTACATCACGCTCTGACTGGAGCACCAATGGGAAGGGAGAGTTTATAGAAAAGCCACCATCTACCAAATACAGGCTGTCTTCCATGGGAGTCAGCTGGTTGGGGAAGGCGTCCAGATGAGTGCCTGAAAGGTCCCCAAGAAGTTACATTAGTTATCAAAACACTTCTAGTTACCCTTCACCTAAACAAGCAAATGAAGCAGCCACTGAAACTTTTAGAAAAATTATTTAATACACATGCTATAGTCCCACATCAAAATCAGGTCTGCCTTCTGGATATTGAGGAAGCAAAGCAGAAAGCAGATGTCTACCACCTGCTACTTCGTATCAGACAATTTTTCAGACTAACTGAGTCAGATCTTCTATTGCAGTATAAATAGGCAGCACTCCATTGATTTCAGTGAAGCTGAACCAAACTTATACTAGGAGGAAATTCTCCCCATGTGGTGAAGTAACACATGATTTTAAAATACTAACTGAATATTCAAAACACAGCCCAATTTCTTTCATGAATAGCTACCTTTCCAGGCCACAAACTTCTTGATGTTGACATAATCCCTGTGAAGATACAGCCCTTGCATGAAGTTGAAGGTTTCACCACTGGTGAAACGGGACTTGAAGAAATCCTGAAAAATTTGTAGCAAGGGTCCCCCTGGTATAACTAGACGAGTCTTTAACCGTGTTGGGTCCCGAAAATGGGATCTTCGGCAGTCATCTAGGAAGAACACAGAAATTATCAGAATATATTTCAAAGCATACTTATCCAAATCCAACATTAAGCAGCAAATCTATTCACCTACAAAAGTTTAATCTATTGATGGAAGTCTTTTCCCACTCCCCCATCTCTGGCCCCCACCCAAAGCATCTGGGCACAATAGAATGAAGTCCAATCTACTTAATTACATATTCAAGCTTCATAATATGCATATCTCATTTAGGTTGACCTGCATGAGTCATGCAATAATTTCTAACTCATTTCAGTGAAACCTTTGCCAACTTGTGATCTTACGGATTCTGTTGCACAAGGGGACAATGGTCACCATGAAACATTCAGAATTCACTATGATGTTCTTATACCTGCAGTGGGAAGTAGCGTGGTGAAATCGACAAACACAGAGAAAGAAAGTCTACCTATGGGACTTATATGGCCCCTATCATCAGGGTAAATGAACAACTGACAATTGTTAATGAAGTTATTCTCTTAGCACCCTCTGAGAAATTTTACATGTTGAGGAACTAAGGCACAGGGAGACAAAATGATTCAAGAGTTGTACACAATATCAACAGCTTAGTAGGGGAATGAAGTTAGGTCTTCCAAATAGCACTGGAGCATTCTTCTTGTCCTTTCAGTTGAGGCATTGGACTGGGATTCAGATCTGGTTCCGTTCCCAGATCTACAAACTTTCTGTGTGACCTTAGACAGGTCACCTAACCTCTCTGCACTTCTGAACCTCAGGTCCCCATCTGTAAAACTAAAACCTTGAGTAATATGTTCCTACCTCAAAGAGGCATTGCCAAAGATTATAGTCACAGTGTCACCTTTAAGAACAAATATTAAACGAGAGAGAGAATGCAGGTATTGAATAATCATTGTAAACCATAAGGAAAAAAAGGAAAAGGTGGCGGCCCAATGAGACATGGCAAAGCATAGGAGAGAGAGAAATGAAGAAGTATGGAAGAGCGTGTCAATTTTAGAAAGAAGAGAGGCTGACAAAGGAGCAGAGACACTTCCTTGTAGGTTCTATATGCTACACAGCATGAAGGACAATAAGCAGTGCATGTCCTTCCGAGAGATGCTCCATGATAGGAGACAGTGGGACTCGGGTGGTTTTAATTTTCCAGCTCCACCACCCCTACTCTTCCCTTGAAAACGATAAAGGACTTCTTCAATTTTGATATATGAATGTCATGTGATTTTGCTGAAAAATCAAGACCTCTGGAAGCAGCTACTAAACAGGTATTTGGACTTTCTTACCTATGACTTTGATGACATCTTTTAGAGGCTCTAGAAAGCTAAGGCCCATGCCAACTACTTTCAGACAAATATCATCTAGGCTTGCAGCAAAGGCACTTCCCCACATTCCTGCAGAGAGAAGGAGGGGTGAGGGCAAGAGAGACAAGGAAGCATTGATACCACAAATAAGCTTCCCAGACCCAGTGCATTTGCTGGAAAGGCCTAATGGGCTGCTGATCACTGCCTCCAGACAGGTCTCATGCAGGACAGCTCCTCCAGGCCCTCACAGCATGTGCACTACACAGCAACCTTCAAAAACATCTTTCTATAATAAACACACAAGTAGCTAAGGTTAGCAATAGCCCCTGATCTAAAACCATAAATTGCGGTTTTACGATTTTCATGGAAACTAGAAAAAACAACGGTTTCCACAATCACCATGAAAAATGGTGTTTTCTGCGATTGTATGTGGAGTCACACACAAAAAAAAAAGCTTACTGAAATACAAAGAAAGTGCAGCAATCCCTCTAACCCTAGAGCATGATGTTTGAGAGAGAGCTACTAAGAGGCTGAGCTAGAGACAGACTCAGTGAAGGTGCCAGTTGGGAAAGTGAAAGGGCTTCAGTGCCATCTTTTAAGAAGCCAGATGCAATGCTGCAGTCTGAAGATGACTGACTGGCCTCAGTCAATCAGCAGCAAGAGGCGGAGCCTCTGGGGCTCCTTAGCCAATGTGGGGGGAGGGGGGCTTGCCACAAAAAGACCATGAAATCAGCTCCACACAGCACGAGCAGACCATAAAAATTCCTTCGTCTCGCTGCAGTTTAGGTAGACCCCTACTCATAGAGTCACCACAGCTCATAGAAGCGTCCCTCTGACATCTGACCGGACTCTGACTATGTGGCATACTGCAATGTAACAAATGGGGAAAACATACCCTACACTACCATGGACACATTGCTGCAACATCTCCCATGCTCTAAGATAGGGGGAAGCAACCTTTTTTAGTAGCCATGGCACAAATTAGGCCTGCACCCTCCCCAAGTGCCATTCTTATCCCCTTCTCTTGCCAATCCACAGTTCTGCTTTGTTCCCTACCACATCTGCCACTGTGCTGCCTTCCTCCTCACCAAGCTGCTACACGCTACACACAGGGGCTGCCCATACCACAGGTTGGCCACCTCTGCTCTGAGATAAGATCCAAGAGACTGTACTACTGTTAAAATAGCTTAACCCTACTGGTTAACCTTGACTGCATCATGTGAAGAAGAATATTGTATTTTAAATAAGCTACAGCTGTTGAGAAGCACTGTTCCTCATATGTTCTTCATCTGGGGACTAGCAAATGTGTGAAACCTAGCAAAAACCTAATTTCTATATTTTCAATCCTGGCAGCCATTTACAGAAATTCATTCTCAGGAGAAAAACCATTTCTTATCTTTCAATTCAAGATCCCATCCCTCAGCACCCAACTGTCCTCAAACTTCTTGGTTTAAGCCCTGACACTCATCTGCATCCAACAGAGACCACAGTGCAGCCCAGAGGAATAAGCTTCCCCAGGGATCTTAGGCAACTGATTCCATTGGTCTCTTCTTTACACACAGAGGAATGGGGTTAGCCAATAATAGGTCACTTCTCTCTGCCAAGGATAGTACTCTTTTGAGCAGAGATCGTGCCTGAAAAGCAGAAAGTCAGGCAGAGAAATAATGCCACTCCAGTGTTGCCGTATATTTTTTAAACAGATAGCAGCTGCCAGCTGGTATACAACTACTGATTTGCACTAGCCCCAGCACTCCTAACCCTCACCACCACAATCACCAGTGAGCAAAGGATACCTTTAAATAACAGGGAGTAAAACAGTTAACATCAGGTTTCAAAATTAACTAATTGACATGAACAGTATAGACGGGGTATGTTATTATTTCATGATGTCTGCTTGCAGACCAAGGAAGTCTGGATTGTACTTGGTAACATATAGATGGACTTTTTTGCAATCATTGGAGAAGTTTGGCATATTTAACCTTTCAAATTTTCCAGCCATGGACAAAATAAGATAGGGGCTTATGTTCCTGAGTTTCTAATCTTCCGCTCCAAACCACTAATTTCAGATCATACCCTGTAGATAGCAAATCCTGGGCTCTGGACGTTTCTGGATTAGCTGGCCCATGAAGAACTCACTGTCAAAGTCTTCTGTGTGGACAAAGGCCCCGTACTTCCGGAATCCAACCTCATATGGAGTGAACTCACACCATTCTAAAAGCAAGGACAGCAAATCAATGGCAACCTCAGGAATGCAATCAAGTCATCTTTACCTCTGCACATATAAATGACTGAAGAAGAACATCCCTCTGTTTCTTCCAGCAGTGCTCACAGAAAATTTTTTCCCCTTCTTTCAGTGAATCACACATGCAGTGGAACTGGCAAAGCTGTTCTGCACAGGAACGTCACAGATTTCAGATGCTTCCATGAAGGATCCATGAGAAAGGTAGCCCCTGTCAATGAAGCTAGGAGCTAGGATTTCTTAGTGTCTATCACGCTGGTGGCAGTAGAAGCAGTATGACTGTCTAAATCAACATTTTTCAACCTTTTTAGATTTAAGGCACCTCTCCAAAAGTGCTAGTTCTTAGTTTCCACTCATTTTTTAACTATAGGAAAAGAACAGGGCAATTCTGCTGTTGCAAAGAACTGAAGATGACTTCAACAGGTCAGAATGCTTTAAAGTTATTGATGCCTACTTTCCTCTGGGTTTATCTTGTGAATTGTGTTTGCATACCTAACATTGCTAACATTGCAATGCACCCTTGAAAAGACATGAAGGTACCCGAGAATGCCATGGCACCCTAGTTGAGAATCACTGGTTTAAATGCTTAATAATGAACATGTAGTGAAGCACCTGAATAAGAATGCTCAGTAATTAGATGGTTTGATAAATACTTTGCAGTACTGAAGTTTTCATATATTTATTGATTGAATCATTAAGGTGTGAAACAGCTTGTGACTATTTTAAAACAGCAGCACAGAGTGTTATTGAAGCATGTCAGTACTGAGCAGAGTGCCACATCATTACTCATACCTTCAATCCATAATTAATTATTTATATTTCCAACATCTAAACTTTCTGAAATTTGTTTGAGCCATTTACTCAAGCCTAATATCTATTTTATCATGAAAAATGGATTAATTAAGGATGCTATAAATGTCCTTGGCTCCTGTTTAATACTAATCATCAGAAGATGTCATTTTACAGATAAGGAGACTGAAGCACAGAGAGTGCCCCAGGTCACCCAGCATTCCAGTGACAGAGCTGGAAAAAGAGCCCAGTCTAGCAATCTATGCAGAGGCCACATCACCTGCCAACTCAGACTAGTAGGTTTGCAAGAACAATCTAGTTAAGATAGTTCTAAACAATGCCATGAGTATTGCTAAAGATCAGTGGCACAGCAACACAGCTGGGCACTAGCAACTTCCAGTTGCCACTGGTGTTGCTGTGGCAACTGCAAGGCTGCCAGCAGCATTTGTTTTTTCACCCCCACACCTTCAGCTCAATGCCCAGGACAGTTGCCCCACTGGGGTTACACCACTGTTGAGGAGAGAAATATTGTTCTCTTTCCAGGTTCTCAGTTCCACTAAATCCTGCCAATTCTTCCTATATAACATTTTGAGAATATCGTCTTTTTATGTGTCCTTACCTAAAACTCTGGTCTCGTTATCTTGTGTATCTCAACTTCTTTTTCTCTTGCTTCGATTATTCCTCAAATTCAAAGTGACAGGTTCATCACATAGATTATGTCACCCTTTCTCCTTATAACCCTGCACTGAGATCTTCTCTATTGCAGCAAATACAAACTACTTGACTTGACTTCCACACCTTTCATAGGCTAGACTCATGCTAGCCATCTTCTTTCATTGACCCCTAGGAGGCTGACTGCCCAGAGAGCAGGCCCACAGAGCCAGCTTCCACCACCCCTCATTAGCTTTACATAAAAACCTTTGGGTTTGCTCTTTCGGAAGAAGCTCCTCAGAAACATCTGCACAGCTTCTCTGTTGCCCTTCATCAAATCTTGCATGCTTACAACAAGCCTGGTAGCAGCTCAGCAACTGCAGTGCTGGAACAACTGATTGGTATCATGCCATCATTTCCTTAAGCTTACCCTTCTATTGTTTCTTATCTTTTACTTTAGATCAGTGCTTCTCAGCCACAGTGCTGCAGCACCTTGTGGTGCCTTAAGATCCTTTCAAGGGTGCCACAAGATGCCATGCAATGTTAGCACTGCTGGGTGTGCAAACATGATTCATAAGATGAACCCAGAGATTTTAAACAGGAATTCGTTGTGTTAAAAAAAAATGGGGCTGCTGTGGTGTTCCTGAGTTCTTTGCAACAAAAGAATGGTTCTGTTATTCTACAGTCAGAAAGTGAGTGA
This sequence comes from Alligator mississippiensis, assembly GCF_030867095.1. Classification (NCBI taxonomy): domain Eukaryota; kingdom Metazoa; phylum Chordata; order Crocodylia; family Alligatoridae; genus Alligator; species Alligator mississippiensis. Next base: position 237,874,234 of record NC_081825.1, on the reverse strand, counting down.
AAAGTAAAAGCTGGAATTTTTTGAGGGGTGCCTCAAGCCAAACTAGGGGTGCCTTGAATCTAAAAAGGTTAAGAGACAATGCTTTAGATTATAAACCCTTTAAAAGCAGACAGCATCCTTCACGGCTGTGTTTGTACAACACCTAGCACAAAACAGTCCTAGTACGGTTGGGCCCCCTAATTTTGCTACAGTACAAATAATCATGGTATTATGTGTGAAGTGGGGTAGGATGGTAAAGAGAGTTAGATAACTGGGGCTCCAGAGGCATGCCTAAGGGCCTCACTCCAGATTTAGGAGGATGGCTGCCCTCAAGCAGTCCAGCAGTAAAGAGGCATGCAGTCATTTTAGGCTCAAAAGTTAAAAGATGACTGAACATCATACTAGCCACATCTCTCCTTAGCTGTGGAAATCAGTGAGCTTTAACAATGTTAGCCTAAAGGGCCACTACACTCAGAACGGACCTTTGAAACTTGTATATGCTGCCAACCTCCCAAAACACAGTAACGTAACTAAGGCAGGGCAACTGAGATCTCAGTCTTATTCTTATTCATTGACACGCTAGTCTCAATTTAGGTGGGGTGGGGTCAAAAAAATAGTTGCTGGCAGCACAGTGACAACCAGAAGCTGCCATTCTCTGGTCCCCGACTGCCTTGTTATGCCTCTTTCAAAACGTATTGTTATGCATGAATCCTACATAAAAATCAAACATTGGACACTACAGAAAAAGAACAAACCAACCAGGTCCCAAATAATAAAGTGCATCAATAATGATCACTTTATTTACCCTGTGCTAAGATCAAGACAAATAAAGTTGAACTATTTTTGTAGTGTACTGTTGTTCACACCTGCTGAAGAATTTTGGCACTCCCTATGAAAATATTTAGGGCAACCAATTTAATCAATCTTTGCTGAGGAAAATGTATGAAGATCCTGAAGCTGAATTACCACTTTTATCATGCTAAGAGTTAGGTTATGAACTACTGGCTGATCTCTCATTACCCAATCATCAATGAATCAGAAAAGAGTGGTTACATTTTGGTAGGAGGAAATGATTTACAGATGTTATAATTAGAAAAATAAACCTTCCTTGTTTATACCTGCAAAGTCATCACCACTAATATTGGGTCTCACATTGATAGCTGCATAGATAGGATAAGGATTCTGGGCCAACTCCACTGCTTTCTGTTGATCAGACAACTTTGATGGGTCTTCCTAGTTACAAGAAGGAAAGAAAAACATCTTTTTTGTTGTTATACTAAAGCACCTGTACCCACACTCCTGTATTCTGGGGCTCTCTCACACCCCACTCTTGCCCATAACTGTTTCACTAGCTCTGAAGTTCCTCTTCATTTGAGCGTAGCCATCATCTAGGTTTCCCAGCATACTTGGAACTAGCCAAGTGTTCTTCACCAGCCAATCACTGCTTTAATCAAAATCCAGTTTGCCATTTCATCTACACAGCAGTGTCGGCCTAAATCTTTTTTTGCAAAACTACACTGAATGCATCTTTCCACTTTTTTAAACCTTAATATAAAGTAAATGGCTAACAAAATAACCTCAAATAAAAACCTAACTTGCATATCATCTGTAGATCTCAAACTGCTTTAAAGGGGTGGTAGTATTATTCCCATTTTATAGATATGGAAACTGAAGCAGAGTGAGGTGAAAAACCCTCATGTTTGTGCCTTAACACCTCTCATCTCCAAAACAATTCTAAAAAATGTAAAGAAAGCCAAAGAGAAATAAGATTCTGGAAATGCACAATAAGTGGCTATGTTGAATTTCTTATTTGAAGGTAAGAAGACATTTCAAAGCCTAGAATTCTTTACCTTCTGCTGCAGAAAATATTCTACAATAAGGCCCCACAAGTCTGTGAAAGAGACTTTGCGTCTGTCATTCTCCATTGAGTTCAGTTCCTGGAAATAGTATTTCAGTCGTTCTGGAGAAAATGCCCCAGCTTTGCTATTTGATACATTATTCCGGGCTCTGATGATTGCATCTTGAAGATCCTTTTGGGACCAATCAGCATCTTGATACAGTGTAGACAAACACCTAAACATTTACATCAAAAAATCAACATGGAAATTAAACACTGGATTCAAGTTAGTTACTATTGCAAAATTGAACTGAAAATTAGAAGCCTGACATCTTAGAAGATTACAAACTGTTAAAAAAAAATGCAAAACTTAAGGCTCTCCCTCTGCCTGAAGAAGGGTGTTTTGTACCTGAAAGCTAGCAAATAACAATTTTTCCAAATATTTAGTTGGTCTAATAAAAGATATCACATTTACCGAAAGAACCTTGTCTGCCTCCGTCTTTAGACCAACGTGGCTACAACCAGCACCCCTGAAAGTTAAAAAGTGTAATTTTGTATTTTCAAATGTACTGGGGAAGATGAGACCAAATGTCACTGTATCACCCTGCTTGCTAACTGCTCACAACAAAGATGTTCAAAGACTAGATGAGCTGATGTGAATCTATTTATAAATATTACCTACCTTGCCCTCACAACAACCTCCAAGAGCTAGGTGAGCAACTAGTGTGACATCACAGCAGAAAGCAGGATACAAGTTTTGAACATCACAAAACTAAGAATACCAGTTCTGAAAACTTGCTTCTAACATGAGTAACTGGATCTTGTCAGAAGTCTGGCCTTGAGTCAGAAAGGTGTGGTCCAAATTATTGAGTTTGTGAAAGGACATTGCATGGGAAAGACCTAGATTACACCTAAGCCTCAAGAAAGGACTGCTCCTTCAGGTTGCACAACTCCTCAATGGCACTGCACAGAAGAGGAGTCCTGGTCTGTGTACACATACTGAAGGGCACCATTAGGCTTTGTGTTCTGAAAAACTAAGAGTTAAAGAGGACAGAATTCAAAACAATCTTGCTTACTAGGGATACCTCAAATGTGGAGAAATGCCAAAGATGGAGAGCTGGCATAGCCAAGTCCCATGTCAGTTATGTCCATGGCCTTTCATGCAGGAAAGAAGTGTAACCAGAGAGTTCTGCCCACTGGTTATCTGCAGCTGACAAATGGACATCAGGAACCACAACTAGTTGGCACATATTAGAGCAGCCCCCCAAATCCCTTCAATCCATGAAACAGCCCCCAAAAAAGAATCAGACAGAGAATAAGCATATCTAACTTTCTGACCCTCCTCTCAAAACAGCATTTGTCTCCATATATTTACGCTGCTATATGCAGTACTGTATGTATGTAGAGAAGAGGAAGAGAAAAGCCAAGCATTTATTTACATTGTCAATTATTTTCCATCAGACATAAAGGCAGAGAAGTTGGGAAGCGCAAAAGGCAGTTGGGCAATCAAGCCCTGATGTAACTCAGTGGAAGGTGGACATTTACTTCCTGACTTTGCCTTAAAAATGTCTCCCAAAGTATTTGCTTTCTACATTAAATTTAGGTATATTCTGCTCCCAGTTTTCACCCAGCTACTGTTGTTTTTAATTCACTGATAGTAACATGCATTTAAAATAGGAACAGATCTCTTTCTTAACTTCCTTTTCCCGCTATAATATTATGAGTATTGATATCAGGTAGAAAAATTATATTTTGGCCCTACCATTTTTCTAAAGAGAAGATGCATTCAGCTTAGTGTCCCTCTTGGATCTACATTAACGCATCCAGCTAAAAGTTTCAGGAACCAGCGTTGCATTTTACGTACCACGTAGAGCCTGAAATTCCACACACATATGTTGTGCTGTCCAGAAGGCCTAACTGCTGAAGGCCTGATAGGCTGCCATAGAGTGATGTCAGTGCTCTGGTCCCACCCCCAGATCCCAAAACTGCTACAACAGGAACCTGCAGAAATAAACCAAAACCAATATATTTACATAGCCTTTCTTGATTTGCTATTTATTTTTAAAATAACTTTTTACTTGTCTTAGAATAAGACCCATCAAGCACAGACACTTCTACTCCTATTAATATATCAATTAATTTTATATTTGAATTTAATCATTTCGGTCAATAGCTGTATTATAAAAATATTGTACTAGCCAAAGAGTCAGTCACTTGCTAAAATGAGGTGCAAGGTATACTGCCCACAGATATGGTCCTTTAAATGTGTGTCTTGTAACTCTCCATGAAACACAGTTACAAACAACAACAAAAACACAAGCCATTTCTACAGGAACAGTATTTAAAGACCCTAAGCAGTGATCAGAGCTTTATTGTATCAGGCACAATACACAAAACACACTCTTCCTGCTCACTCCTACATTTCTAATCCCATCAAATTGGCACAAAGGAAGCTGCATATATGGGCATAGTTTGGCCCAAAGGCTGATTTTATTTTAAGCTTAAAGAATTCAAAACATAAGATGCAGCAGCTCTAGATAAGAGAATCCAGAGAGAGTCTGACACCTTGAACATCTAGACATTTTCATCAAATTTTTGGAAAACTTTTAATAAAATAATTTTGTGCATTTCCTAAAAGGAAAATTTAATAAAATAAATGCAGATATAAAGAGATTCTGTAACCTGGAATTCAAACTTCATATTTCTCTAGTGAGAAACTCAAAATAGGACACGTTATAGGTGTCCCTCATGTATGAAGAAAGCTCTGTTGTTTATGTGCAGAGTCCTACATTGTTATCCTGAAGACTAATCAAGCATAAATGAGCCTGCAAACATCTCCAAAGTTATGCTGCATACCTCATCTTTCCCAGGGGTCTCCCTTAAGTTAAGGGCCGTCTTCAATGCTTCAGCAACTACTTGCTTCCTCTTGTCCAAAAATTCTCTCTCTTGCTTACAGAGGTCAAACCCAAGGCGTATATCCAGATCCCAAGGGCTGATGTCAGAAATTGGAGTTGGAAAGAAAAATCATTAAAGGGGACTTGAAAGCTCTAAAGCACCTCATGAAAAAGGTGCTTACCAGTCTTTTCTCAGCAAATATTCTAGACTTTTGGCTGAAACATGGCATCAGAACACAAAATCAACATTCACATAAAACCAGAAGTATATGTATCTACCAACAATAAGAGAGTCCCCTGGTTAAAAGTGAACTTTACCACTCTATTATCACTATTTTATTTTGTGACAAATTAGATCATACATAAATGCCAGGTTTCAGTTGTTTCATATAAGAGTATGAATTACAGTTGGGCTTCAGAGATTGCAGAGGAAAGAGAAGATTCTTGGTAAAGAGAGAAAGAAAGTCACTAAGAGGCTGGGAACACTGCGTTGAAGAAAGACAAAGGAGGTTTTGTCATACATAAGTGACTGGCTCCATACCTCCGGAGTTAGAGCACTAGTCTTGTTAACCAGGGATTGTGTCATAACTCATAAGGCAAGTTCAGCAAGAATTTTAGCAGATTCAGAAGAAAAAACACCTTTCTATTGGCTTGTAGAGGAGAGTTGGGGTCAGGAACTAATGGAAAGAGAAAAAGGTAATTTAGGCTAATTCGTATCTCTTTAAAATGTTACTAGAAAAGATATGGACTTAGCCACTCATTATCCAACTACTTTTGCTTCTATGTGCTATCCCATTCCACCAGAGTTCTCCTATTTCAGATTGTAAACTCTGTGCCAGGGATGGCATCTGCTTATTTGCCTGTACAGTGCTCAGTACTTTATGTTATTATATTTAGCTGCCTATTTATAGTCCTTGCTCCTTGGAACACATGAACATTTTGTTCAGGTTTCAGGTCTTTTCCCAATACCAGTGCAACAAAAAAAAAATGTTTACAATAAAAATTAAAATGGAATTTGACTAGCAGAAAAAAATCTCCAACAGGATTTTATTTTTAAAATCAACCTGCACAGACATCTGGCAAACTGAGTGTATGACAGAGATAAATTAGTCACCCATGTTGTTTGCTAAGAGAAAGAAGACCTTTCCTTAAAGGATATATCAAGAATATATGAGGCTCTGACTCACCTCACTTCAGAAGTCATGCTGAAATCCAAACACTGTCCCTGTAAAGTGCAACAAATTCCTTGTTTTACAAGGTCCCATTGAAGGGCATAGAAAATGTGTTCAACGTTGTCTTCAAATATTCTACAAGTTCAACATGTCTACTAGCAAAGCCAAATATATAGAATACATTTTTTCCCCAATATCTATTTTATACTTAGGACCATAGGGAAGTAAGAATGGAAGGGACCTCACAAGTTCATCTAGTCCACCCCCTGTTCCAGGCAGGATCATCCCTAATTAAGCCATCCAAGCCAAGAGTCTGCCCAACCTACCCTTGAAGATTTCCAAGGATAGAGATTGCACAATTTCTCTAAATTACCTGTTCCAATGCTTGACAACCCCCATAGTCAGAAACTTCCTCCTAATCTCCAACCTAAATTTCCCCTGCTGCAGCTTGAGGCCATTGCTCCTTGTCCTGTCCCCCGCAGCCACAGAGAAAACTCAACTCCATCCTCTCTATAATTGCCTATCAGGAATTATAATGAGAATGGAGATGGACTACATACACAAGTATTACCCTGAAGGAACATGGATTTGGAGAATATATACTTTTTCTGTGAACATTTTGCTTTACTCCCTTCTTGCAAAGCCTATTTGTTTCTTCCCTTACTTCTACAAAACGTACGAGCACTAATGTTTTTCTCAAAAGGAACCAGCCCCCAAAACACCACTTGTGAGAATGATTCTTGAACAATCTCTCCAAGAAGTGTCTTTTCTTGAGGTATTACATTTTAAATTTCAGTAAACACTAATCACTCAGTAATCCTTCAGTGAAGATAGTGTTTTTAAACCAAACTTCAGAAGTGCTTTTTATTAAATATTGGAACAAATGGCACTTTATTCCAAGATTATTAAAACATGCAAAAAAAATTCATGTTACCTCTCCAAGAGGAACAATCATGTCTACTTTCTGTCCAACAGGAAGTGACTTAACTGGTACAACCCCTGATCCCAAAACTGTGGTCTGCTTTTCTATGTCATGGCTCATTCCATCCTATTAGTAATAAAATAATAACAAAAGGGTAATGATTAAATAATGATAAACCATAATTATAAAATAATGATAAGAGATGTAATAAAATCTCTTATGATAAAATTATAAAAAATTATAAAATTATTAATAATTGTGATAAAACATAACATTATTCTAATAAATAGTTATAATTTCAAAAGTGTTTTCAAATTCACAAAAAAAAATGTTCTTGGAATCATTGATTTTATCTGTAAAAATATAAAAGGCAAATGAGTGTCACAAAATAGAGTTCTTCGCACCCTATGGCTAGGGACAAAAATTACACACAAACCGGTATAAGCGATTGGAAACCAGTTCAAATCTGTAACACAACGGAAGGTCAGTGCACATAAACCACTTTCAAAATGGCTGAAACCAGTTTAAGATAAAGCTAGAAAAATGTAATATCAGACTTAACTAATTTAGGTTAAATCAGTTATTGGACTTCTGTCCCAGATCCCTTCCAGATTCAAGTTCACTCGCAGTCCCCCAGAATCTGAGGATGCTTTGCACCTCCCCTGCCAACCCCACCTTGCAGGGTGGGTAGACTAGCCTTTGCCCAACTTGTCTTCTGCAATTTAGCAGGGAGGCATGCTCTAGCACCCCCACCTCCCCCAGCTTCTTGCCTGGGCCACTGCAGGCATTTCCAGAATCAAAACTGAATGTCTGTTCATTTGCTTATCAGTTCAATTTACACAGCTTAGACTAGCCTGTGAAAATTGAATCAATTCAACCTTGGGTTTGTTGACTGTCTACACTTAGCTCACAAGTTTGCTTCAGCTAAATCTTTATTAAAATAAGCCTTAAGTTGTCACCAACCATCAACCACCATACCTGTTCTCTGCCAAACCTTCTCTGCTATGACTTATTTCACTCATTCCAAAACCTTACATTACTTAAACAGTTTTTTTTTGGGTGGGGGGGTTTATTTACTTACTTTAAATCAACCTTCCACAAAAAATGTTCCCTTCATCCAAATGTGGAATTTATCTCCAAAAAATATATGAAGTCTAACATAAGCAGCAAGCAGTACTGCTTCATTAACAGAAAGAAATCTCTACTGAGAATTTGCAAACTTAGGGGTTCCCCCTTCCCCCAAAGATATATTAGAATGGATTTTCATGGGGATAGCAAAAGATATATTCCAAATACAAATTTCAAGTCCCTGCTTCAAAACCCAGAGGCATTAGAGCTGTTCAAAGAAAAGGCCCCCATATGTTTTGTTTTTAGGGGGGATTAAATGTTTTTTCCCTTACCTTGCTTTGAAAAAATCTGAATCGGGTATGCAGAAAATTAAGCAGAGAAAAGCACTAAAAGCACGTTTAGTGTAAGACAGACCCCTGGCCTGAAAAAATTTCAGTCTGAACAGTCAGTTTATAGGGGTGTGTGAAGCAGGCCCTATTTGATTTAGATTCAGCCCAAATCAGGGACAGTGATTCAATTCATTGATTGAGATCACTGTCCCTGATTCGATTTGGCCAAATCTGAAGATTCGATGAATCAGCAATTCAAACATAGACACAGCTTTAAATGTTTTTTTCTACATACCTCAAGGTTCCAGCATGGCTTGTGAACACTGCGATGCTGAGGTCCACAGAGCGTCCCACAGGAGTGCAGGGGGGGAGGAGGGGAGAGGGAGCCCTCCACGTGCTAGGTGGCAAACTCAGAAGTGGACCAAAGTACTTCAGGTCCACTTCTGGGTCTGCCAGGAGTGCACTGGAGGGCACCCCCATGCCTCCCAGCTCAGGAACTAGCCATGGGGGAACCCTGGGTGCCTCCCCAGATCCAGGAGGCACCAGTTGCAAAGCCAGAGAGGTGCAGGGGGCCCCCAGCATGCTCCCTGGGTGGACCCGGAAGTTGACCAGAAGGAAGTACTTCTGGTCCACTTCCGGGTCTGCTGCTGAGTGTGCTGGGGAGCACCCCACACTTCTGTGGGATACTCCATGAGCCCTAGCATCACAGCATTCACGAGCTGCCTGCTACCTAGAGAAAAAACATTTAAAGCTGTGTCTATGTCTAAATCACCAAATCTTTCCAAATCAATTCACAGTGTTCCGATTCGATTCAGAGAGATTAAAGGATCCTCTGATTTGATTTGGATTTGAAGATTCAGCCACCAAATCGGGCCAAATCTCTGCCAAATCGAATCAGGGACCGAAGCTTCGCACAGCCCTATTATTTTAGCAAAACTACGGGCAGCTTGAGAACAGGGCCTTATAGTTTTATAATAGGTAGCTTTACCAGCATCACACAAGCTATTTCTACTATTTCACAAGAAATTAATTTTAATGCACACTTTAACAATGGTATTCATTTATCTACCTAAAAGTGGTAAACTAGATTTTAATTTGCATTGAACTCTGGAGCAGTTTTGGGCCTGGTGAGTAAAATTCTAAGTCAACACAAGTTGCTCTCAAAGACATATCCATAAATCAGGACCCCAAGTTTCTGGAGAGGTTTGTTCCAAAAGTGGATTGCAACCTTACCAAGTGTCAACACATTTGCTTACCTGTAAGAAAGATGTGGTTTGTTCCAGCTCTACCTCCAGGTCTGGACACATTTCTTTGTCTACATGAAAAACAAATGGTATCCCACAATCTTGATTATCATCAGGTTTCAAGGGAAAGCACAACTGCTTCTCATATGCCCCAGGCATAGACAGCTTGACCTGACAATTCCCTGAAAACAGAAATGAGAAATTTAGACCTACAGCAATCACTGAAACATGGCAAAAGCCAGAAAATATTATTAAAAACAGTCAGACAAGAGAGACAAAACCAGAGCTTTTGTCCATGTGGCATTCCATAGAGGAGATATAATATAATTTCACGTTAATTCCAGATTCAGTAAAAGTCACTTTTTCAAAGAATCCAGTAGAAGAAAATATGTATAGTAATGAGCGAAGCCAAGTTCCTTAGAATTTGATGGCAAGAAAAACTCTCAGAAAAAAATTCAAGCGACCCCAAACAAAAGTAAACATCTGCCTTGACATTCACACACAGCCTTACCCTGGTCTTTCTGCTTTGACTTATCTTGGTTGATTGTGCCTTTCAGACAAAGGGAGGGATGAGCCTACATGAAAAGAATGACATCTCTGGTTATGAGGCTTGGTCCATTTCCCATTGAGATATAACCAGCAACTAAAGGAACTAAATTACACCTATAACCTGTCATCCTTTAGCTAAACAAAGATTTTGGAGATTTTCCTTCAAGCGGATAGAATTTGAACATTTTTTTCCTGGGGGGGAGGAAGGGGTTCCCATTTGAAGGCAGTGGGGTTGTTTGCTTTTGACCAAGTAGTATGCTCTTCTCCTAGCACTTATAACTTCCTCCCAACCCAGTCTATGTAGCTATAAACTCTCAGAATGCAAGCAGACTTTTTTTTCTCTCTTATTTAAATATGAACACTTGCTGAAATATATTTACATCTAAATGCCTGCCAAATATCAAACACTTTCTTGTCCTAGAATTTGGGAAAACTAAAAGCTTCCCTGATCTGTAGGGATCCCAGTGAGAATGGAAATTAAATACAAACAGCAAAAGCTGGTTTTGCACATGCCAGGGGAAAAATAGGTTGCTAACTGTCCTGAAGTTCATAGGTAGTGAACAGGCAGAGACTCTGCAAAGCACCTCTTATGCTTTATAATAAAACTCCCTCCAAAATTCAGAGAGACCACATAAAAATCAAACCTTCTGCCCCCAAGTTCCAGATTCAGCTCCCAATCCTGCTGTGATTTATCCTGTCTATTACTGCCATTCAGAAATGCATGAAAGGAATGAACACTGATACAAAAGAGAGGGCCTTGCAAGTGTCCAGCACTGGGGGACAGAAGAGTCCACAAAACACCCACCAATAGTTCAAAGGCATTGCCTTGAACAACATTTTTTTTGGCTATGATATTCTCATCCCTATCTTGGAATCACAATTTCCACAAATTCAAATTACACATTATCTTTACACAAATCAAATATAAGAGGGAGATGTGGGCCGTACAGAGGTATATGCATTTTGGTCATCTAACTTGGAAGTGCTCATGTCCTCTCATGTCCTGTTTAATCTACACAAAGTAACTATTCCCCAAACATAACCAACTGACTTTCACTCACCACAAGGACTCCATTTGTGAGGATCTCAGTAGGGGCATCTGAGCTGCAAAAGGAATGAGCTGTATGAACGTATTTATACTTTAATTTGCCCTTTGACCTTTATTTTGATGCCTCTCACTCCACTTTCCAAACTGGTAGTCTTTGAGCACCTGGAGCAAAAGGACTATGCTCACAGTCTATAGTCCAACACAAAGAATGACAGCTCATGGTCACACCTGTGGTGCCTGCCACTCAAAGAGCCTAAGTAGACAGCAGATATAGCCTGCAGGTGACTGTACTCCCCAATCAGGAGTCACAAGGCCAGGAAGAAACTGCCTGATTGGGGAAGAGGGCTCAGCTGCTAGCAATAAGAGCAGGCTTGAGCAGTAAAGATGGCAGCAGTTGCTGCAAGCAGCTGCAGGCAGAACATCACCTGGCTGAAGCTGCTGCTCAAGAACACCAGGAGGACAGGGTAGAAACTATGGGGATGGCAGGAGGTTCCTGGTCCTGGGGTATGACCTAAAACTACAACCTGCTAGGGTTGGATGGTGTCAGGGGCCTGCTTCTGGCAAAGAAACTTCCAGGAAATGCCACACCTGTGCCTACCTAGTGAAAGGCAAGTATGGGGCACCAGAAAGCCTCAGCCCCCACTGCCTTGTGGGTTACCCCATGGAGGGGAAAGGCTAGGGGAGCACACCCCAGCAGAAAAGCACAGGGACCCAAGCCCATCGAGTGGAGCCTGAGGCAGGGTCCAGGTAAGTTGACAGATGACTGAGACCCAAAGGGGCGTAATGCCCAAAAGGGTCCAGGTAAGTCGATAGACCCCAGAGGCCTGAACAACCATAGGCTGAGTTAGGAGAGCCCAGGTAGGTCAACAGATGCCTGCAGCCTAGAGGCCCCAGTGAGGGGCCAGAGTAGGAGGGACCCAGAAGCCATGTAGAATAGGGCCTTAAGACTGTCTAAAGGGCTGAACATAAACTGACCAGAGTAGTGGCAGCTAGCAGCTGTGTAAAGTAGGGCCTTAAGACGGTCTGAAGAGCTGCATGTGGGCTGACTGGACTAGCCGCAACTGGCAGCCATATAGAGTAGGGTCTTAAGACAGCCCAAAGGTCTGCATACAAACTGACCAGAGTAGTTAGAGTAGAGGCCCCAGTAAGGGGGCATGACTTAAGGCTCAGGCACGTCCAAGGACTCCTGAGGCCTAGCTGGACCAGAGTGGCTCAGTAAGGGGCCAGGGGAGCGATAGTAGAATTTGGATGTCATCTGCATGGCCTGGGACAAATAACTTATTGTCTACATCAAGGCATGGCAGGTTAGCGTAGGTGGGCAGACTGCTTAGTTGGGGAGGTGGGCCATCATAGCAACAGGTAGAGCTGTGCGAAATTGCAATGAGTGTTTCATTTCAATGCATACAGAGCTCAAAACAGTAAAAACAAAACAAAAGGCTTCAAAATAGCTGTGAAATGAAATGAGGACACTCGGAATGTTTTGAATGTTTCAAAACGTTTTAAGCTTCAAAGCAGCCCAGTGGTGGGAGGCAGGGGAGAGCTAGGGCTGCACTCGGAGCGGCTCCGCCAGCCCCATGGAGCTCAGCCCGGCGGCGAGACAGCCAGTGGCAGAGCCACTCCAAGCACAGCTCTGGCTCCAAGTGCAGCCTGGGCCAGTGACTCTTCCCTGCCTCCCGCTGCCAGGGTCAGCTCCGTGGGGCTGCGGAGCCTCCCACAGCCAGGCTGTGCTCACCAAGGCTGCCCTCTGAGCGGCTCCACCACTGGCTCTTCTGCTGCTGGGCTGAGCTCCATGGGGCTGATGAAGCCGCTTCAGTTGCAACCCTGGCTCTGAATGCAGCCCTGGCAAGCACAGCCTGATGGCTGGAGGCTCCACAAACCCACAGAGCTGAGCCTGGCAGCAGGAGGCGGGGGAGAGCCACTGGCCAGGGCTGCTCTCAGAGCGGCTCTGCCACTGGCTCTCCCGCCACCGTCCGCCGCCAACCTGAGCTCCATGGGGCTGGAGGAGCCACTCAGAGCACAGCCCTGGCTCTCCCCCACCTCTCACCACTGGGCTGAGCTCCATGGGACTGGCGGAGCCACCCGGAGGGCAGCCCTGGCTCTCCCCTGCCTCCCACCACTGGGCTCAGCTCTATGGGCCTGGCAGAGCCCCTTGAAGCACAGTCCTGACTCTCCCCCATCTCCCACCACCAGGTTGCACTCCAAGCGGCTCTGCCACTGGCTCTCTGCCACCTCCCACTGCCATGCTCAGCTCCATGGGGCTGCAGAGTCTCCAGCCACCAGGCTGTGCTTGCCAGGGCTGTGCTCGGAGCCAGGGTTGCGCTCCAAGCAGCTCCGCCAGCCTCACGGAACTCAGCCCAGTGGCGGGAGAGCCAGTGGTGGAGCCACTCGGAGCACAGCCCTGAGACCCAGTGGCAGAGCCACTCATAGCACAACCCAGCAGCTGGAGGCTCTGCAGACCCATGGAGCTAAGTCTGGCGGGAGCCAGTAGAAGGCAGTGGAGAGCCAGTGGCAGAGTCGCTCAAGGAGCAGCCCTGGCTCCGAGTACAGCCCTGGCTCATGGCTCTCCCCTGCCTCCTGCCACCAGGCTCAGCTCCATGGGGCTGCAGAGCCTCCAGCCACCAGGCTGTGCTCACCAGGCTACAATTGGAGCAGCTCTGCCACTGGCTCTTCCGCCACTGAGCTGAGCTCCGTGGGGCTGGCAGAGCCGCTTGGAGTGCAGCCAGGCAGCGGGAGATGGCGAGAGCCAGGGCTGTGCTCTGAGCAGCTGCACCAGCCCCACAGACCTCAACCTGCCCTTCCAGCGCTGCCAGACTCCTCCTGGGAGTGCAGGCCCCAGATCTGTATGTGGGGTGACAGGAGGCTGCCACTGCTGCCAGCAGCAGCAGCAGTCTTCCTGGCACTGAGCCCAGCACTGGTCCCAGGTGGCAACGGCAGCCTCCTGTCATCCCAGGCACAGATCCAAGGGCCCACACCTCCCAGGAGGAGTCTGGCACAGTCCCACAGGCCTACCAGGGGCACAGGCCCCCAGATTTGCATGTGGGATGACAGGAGGCTGCCACTGCCAGCAAGTGACATGAGTTTTGCTTTAGCAGCTTGAGATGCAGTTTACCAGAAACACTTGCAGCTATCTCCTTGAAACTTGGTAGGCTTTGTGCCCTCAGAAGGGGCTACCATCATACAATTTTCATCTGAATCAGGCAAGAAATGACAAAGTTATAGGCATTTTCATGATTCCCCATTATAGCCTATGGGCGAAACATCAAAACACGCTGAAACAGTTTCGACGAAACGAAACAGAACAGTGCTTCAAAATGACAAAACAAAACACTGTCCCTTCAAAACAAGTCGAAATGAAATGGTGCTGTTTCACACATCCCTAATGACAGGCCCCAATGATTTCCTTGTTACAGTTTTGCTCACAGAAACAGAAAATGTTCACTATTAAAAGAGCAATTGCTCCCTGGCTTTACATAACTGTCATGCATCCTCCCATTCCCATCACCAGCTAAAGGCTAGACAGAAGAGAAGGTAAGCTCTAAAAGAGGGGGATCAAATATACAAGAAAGTATTCTGTATAGGTACATGCATATCTAAACAGTACAAGACAGCACCTGGCAGGGATACTGGATCTAGCTCTGCAGACACTCTCCCCAAAGCTGGAAGCAAAGCAACCATGTCTACACAGAGCAGCATCCAAGCTAATTAGCTCTCTCAAATCCTCCTTCCATGTAGACATACACAAACTGTACTGTAAGGTTAACTAAGCAGGTAACTTTCAGCTGCTGATTAAGGCTTCATACATGCATTCAAATAATCTGGGAGAAATTCTACCAGGAGAAAAAACCTGAAAGTAAATGCTCAGGGACACTGGAACAGACATTTGAATGCTGAGCCTTTGAAGAGTACAGAGCTTGCAGTGTTGATGCTACACAGCCGGGGGGACCCTGTGCACACATCTCAGTGGGCTGTACAGGCTCCTTTGGTCTGCTCAGAGACAGAATAGCAGCAGTATACACAGTAGCCTTGATTGGCTGACTCAGACAGCCTAGACACCTTGCATCTCCCTCCAGCACAACATGGGCATTGTGAAGGAAGAGGGTGTTCTGCTCTCTGCTGGGCTAGAATAGTAGAGTCCAACCTGAGTAATACACTGTCTTGAAGTGGGGGTGGGGGAGCAGGGGAGAAGAGAAGAGCAGAAGCAAAGCAACCTGGCATGCTGGAGTTTTGTGCTGTGGCTTCTCTCAGAAAGGTAAGTTGAACAAACATTCACTCTTCCATGAGAAAATCTTTTAGAAGCGATTTAAGCCTGGCTGTTCTAAGATAATTTTTCTCCTGGAGCAGCCATTTTTGCTGTGGGACAAAAATCCTGAACATCCATATACATGTGATTTCTCCTGGAACTGCAACAACTCTCCCAGGCAACACTGACAGTATCTATGCATGTGCTCTGAGGTGGTGGGGAGGGTGCTTTAATTAGAGTGGCTCTGAGAGATGCTCTACTTAAAACACCTGCAGCATCACGTGTATTCAGCATCCTATGCTTCAAAATAGTGGAGGCACTTGAACTAAAATTCATTCAACAGGCTTTAGTTTAAACAACGCTACTGCCATTCTGAAGCATGGGGACACTGAATACATGCGACATGGAGGCTGCCAGAGCACGTTAGTTAACACGCTCCAGCAATCTCAATTAATTGAGTCTGCTCCAACGTGTACTGATTAGCAAACATCAGAGCAGACATCCAGCACGTATATTGGTGCCCTAAATATCTGTATGTGCCTTAGGCTTTATTTGTTTAGCTTTAGGCTAAACTGACTCTGAGCAGTCTGGGAGAGCCCATCAGGCTTACTCTGGACAATATGAGAGCCAATCAGGGCTGTCATGTGTACCATTGCCATCTGTTGCCATGCAAAATGAAGGAGCCTGCACAGCATGCTGGTGTGTGCACAGGGGGCCTCTGGCTGCACAAAATCGGAACTGAAAGCTCTCTGCTCTTCAGGGACTCAGCAATTTGAATGTCTGTTCAGACATCTACTGGAGAACAAACCCAGCAGAACTCTTCCAAATCACTTGAACATGTAAATGCATCTTATGACTCAACTTTTCTGAGCTTCACTACCCATTGCATGCTGCAATATAGGAATTCAAATTACTGGAATCTGTTGCGATGCTAGACTAAAAGAATAATATCCCTCATGTGTTGATGTCTGAAGGCTGAGGAAGTTGCAGCCTTGAAGACATTTGTTAATCGCCTTTGGTAATAAGCTCAAAAATAATTCATAGAAATGTAAAGAATTTCACCCACTCTTGTATGTGGGAGACTATTGCTGTACTATAGAAAATATAAATAAAACAATATATTAGCAATGATTATTTTCACTAAGCAGTGCATTTAGATTCAAACTCACCATTTTTCTAAATAGAACTCTACATCCAGCTCTTCATTATCCTTTAAAAGGGAAAAAGAAAAATCATACACAAGTTCATAATTAAAAAGGCAAGGCAAGGTTTTACCCAACAGCTTTACCTGCAAGATATCTGCACATTAGATTATGTATTCTCAAGATTCTAAAGTATAATTATCTTAAGTGTGACTAAGGAAAAATAATGAATTACTTGGCTAGCCTGGTATCTTTATGTCGTCACATCTGCTTACTTTCCTGGCAGGCAATTCCTACTTGTTTTGCATTAGCATTTTTAACTAATGCAGCAGTGATTGCACAAGTACTGCCAATTTCGTTTAAAAACCATGCATTAGAGCCTTAGCATCATAAGACTGGCCCCCAAATCATGAGTTTTTTAAAAGTTTATGAAGTGTTTTTCTCCTCCCTTCCTCTCTTTCCTTGTGTGGGTGCAGAAAAATGATAGGAAGTGTTGCCCATTCTCTCACATTTGACTGACATGATGTTGGCCTCTTCTACAGAAGTTTTTAACCCCAATGTGCCAAGTTCCCATCATTTTTCCATCCACATCTGCCCTAGTGCCTATGTATTCTGGCCCCCACCCTTTCCTCTGCTTCATTTGTTTGCATTATTAATCATCATGGTAAAAGGAAGGCAAGTATATATTCTGCCTGGGCTTGTAAGTTTTCAGATCAGTATGCAATGCTGCTGTATAATAATGAAGGGATAAGAATAAGGTAGAAGCAGGGTGACACAGATTACCTTATTTTTCCAGTGATTTGATTTACTCAAATAAAAGATAAGTCAGTCCATCCATCCCACATCAGCATGGAGGAAAAAGACCTTCATTTTACATTTGCATACAAGGAACCCTCATTAAATACACTGTCTATCATTAAACTGCTGCCAAAAGCAGCATGTGTTCAATAATGGAAGCCAACCATGAAGTTGATTAAATGTAGCCAGCATAACTATAATTTTAATGGCCCCATGCTGGGCAAATATGTTTCTGGGAACCTACCACGAGGATTTTTATTTTTATTTTTTTACATAATATATTTCATGTTCCAGGTCAAATCAGCCAAATCAATTCCAATCGTATCAACTGAGCAGAATGTAATCATTGCAAAAACCGTATCAATTGAGCAGGCAGAACTCAGTCATCCTAAACACCATGTATGGAGCTACCACCAGCAGGCTCTCACCTAGGACTTCAGATGCTTCCAAATCCTTTGGCAGGCATCCTACATGCAGGACTAAACCTGGATGCTTGGGGTTTGGATGCCCCAGAGTTTTGCTTGACCTCAACCGTATGACTTCAGGAGCAAGCTAGGGAAGAGTCTCCCATTTCCATAAAGTCAGTGTATAGCCAAGATCTTCCCACTGGAAGTGAAAGTGGGAGGCTAACTATGCATTACCTCGGCCAGGGGAGTACTCTCTGCCAAGTAGGAAAACCACCTTAGTGGTCATGGTATTTTCCCTTTGGGTGCTTGCCACTTTAAGGGCTGAGGCAGACAGCCAACAGGTGCCTGATTAGGGTGGCCATGTTAAGGCCCAGCTTATATAGGGGGAGGCAGCAGTTTGCTGACAGTGGCCATGAGAGAAACATCAGCCAGCAGAGCTATGGCTCAGGAACATCCTGGCTGTAAGGGCAGGAGCTATGGGGATGGCATTGAGGCTCCTGGTTCTGGGCATGACCTAAAACTGCCCCCTTCCAGGGTAGGTAGGCCTGGTGGGACTGCCTGTGGCAGGGCAGTCTCAACTAAATGCTAGGACCACTAACCTCCCAGGTAAAAAGCAGGTAGGGGAACCTTAGCCTCAGCCCCCACCATCTGGTGGGTAATCATGGGAGCTGTGGGAGTAGTAGAGCCAGGTATGGTCATTTCTAGGTGCATGAGCCCAGTGGGGATGCAAGATCCTGGAGGCCCCAGAGAGGGTAGTTGATGAACATGGTTTGAGGCCCCACACAGAGTAAGGCTGAACTGGGAGTAGGCCTGAAGGACAGTCCCAGGGGTACGCTGAGTAGGGCTGACCTGGGAGTAAGCCTGAAGGCCAGCACAAGGGCCAGCCCCATGAGTAGCTAGTTGTAAGTATGATGAGCAGACCCCAGGGTGGGGCATGGTATAGAGCTGCCCAGTGAGGAGCTTGGTGCAAATGCAGCCCAGCATTGGTCTAAGGCTATGCCACATAGAGTAGGGGAACTCATGGGAACTGAAGTTACTGTGTGGTGGTACCAGGGAGAGAGTAGCTATGCCTGAAAGCCGATGAGGGGTTGCTCAAGAGGAGCTAGGGCTGTGGAGCGTGGCCCAGGATGGGTGGTATGCAAGAGACCCCTGTGAAAGGAGGGACAGAGTAAGTGTGAGAGTGAATGGAGCCCATTTATGGACTGAGCTTCCCCTAGCCTCAGGCCAGGGGAAGTAATCATAACCTGGATGCCAGCTCCGAGGCATGGGTCATGGTATAGGGAAGGTTTGGAGCTATGGATAGTGCCCCTGGCATTGGGGCAAAGAATGGGCAGCCTCCCACTTAATAAATCAAGTTAACAACCAAGTTGTGGCAGATGAGACAGAGCAGACTGCCCTCGGCAGCTGGGCAAACTGCTTTGGGATCTGGCCTTGAAGCTACCCTGTCACAAATAGGTTACTACAAAGCATCAGAATGAGACAAATGATAGTGCCCATTGAGTGCAGCCCTCCCCCTCAGTGCCGACTCTTTTTGAAGTCATAGTGAACCGATACACCAAACATATTTTGACTTCCTCTTCACTCCCAGAGCTGAACTGCATCTTTCTTTCCCATTTCCAATTATTCCTGTTTTTTCACCAGCCTTAAATGTCTGGCAAACATCACCAAACCAGGCCCAAACAGTTCACCCAGAATCCCTCTGTCACCCTCAGTTTCTTGCATGTGATTAGTGTGGCCCTGTCCTCCGTGAGGTGGAGCTAGACCAGGCTGACCTGCATCTCATCTGCATATCAATTTTTGAAGGATCCCAGGACTCATGATAAGAACACCCAGTTCCGGTCATGAGTGGGAGGATAATTAGCCCATGGATCCTTTGTGGGGAGCTGAAGAGGGAGGGGGAGAGAAGAAGGGTATCTGGAATACACATACATACTGAACAGGGCTGAGCTGAGGGGTCATCATGGCTTGAAATGATGCTGATGCTGCTGGGGCCCAGCCCAGTGAACTACAGGAAACCCTCGCTATTCACAGGTTCAGCATTCATGGTTTCAAATATTCGCAAATGCCAAACCCGCATTTTAAATACACTTACAGGAGCTCCTCAGGAGCTCCGCACTTGCTGCTGTTGTGCTCCCACCGCTGCCGGAGCCGTGCCCCCCACCAGCCACCAGGGGCACCGTGTTCATGAACGCAGACTGCATTCATGAACACAGTGCCTTATTCATGGATTTTGCCATTCGCAGGGGATATGTTCTCGTATCCCCCGCAAATGTCAAAATCACCTATATATGGTAAATTCATGAGCCTTTTGGATTTGCACTAATACCATGGATAGCTTGTAATATATAGAGGTACAAAAGTGCTGCTTAGAAGTGTTTATGGAGTACCTGTGCTAAAACTTGCAGGGGTTTCAGAAAAGGCAAAATGCATCCATTGTGGATTAACTAAATCTATGGGTACCTGTAGTAATTTGTGAGTGTTTTCAAAATTGCCCCTCACTTCTGTCATGACCCAAAGGGTATGATTTTGTGAGTGCTTCGGCACTGCAGAATTATTTCCCTCCACATGGAGCTTTCTTTGCACGGTGCAATTCTCAGTTGCAGAGAGAGAACCCCGGTGCAAAGGAGTTCCCGCCACCCGCATGCAAATTTGTGTCCCACTATTGGCCGTTTCTAAATTATTCCCACGTGGCGGCTAGCGATTGGCTTGCTAGCCGTATAAGAGGCTAGAGCAGTTTCCACCCAAGTTGGAGGACTCCACAACCATCTCGTGGAGGAGGAGAAGGAGGACTTCACATCTCGTGAAGAACTCTAAGCGCGCTGTGGAGCTTAACGAACCCAGCGTGTGCCTTAAGAAGAATACAGGGGACTGATCAACCTCTAGCCTCTCCCCATCGCCACCTGATCCCTTGACGTACCCTTCCCTGCGCGCTTTCGTGGATAGTCACTTTTTGGACTCTCATCGTGGTATCCAGAGCTCTGTCCGGGTTTAAGAGGCTCGAGTTTTCTACGGGCCTTGTTCATGAAAGTTTTCTTTTCGTTTGTAACTGCAACGCAAGCAAGTTTTCCTGCCTGCACCGTGACCATCTACAGTGTAAGTAAAATAATCTTTAATCAACCGCTACGCATCCGTGCCTAATTCTAGTCCGCCGTGCCAAATTCCCCGACCCACGTGCTAGGGCTGCTGGCCACAGCCCACCGTGCGCCCCCCGAAACTCTTGGACCGCTCCCGGCCCGCACATGGCGACAAGGATGGGATCCGGGGAAAGCATGATGGAGCTAGAATTAGTTAAGAACTGCCCTTGGCGCAGTGGAAAACGCCAAGTAGAAAACTTCATGGAACTGGAGGTGCATATTGCTTACCACCAGGTGGGCAGAACGGGTGAGAGGTATATCAGCGGACGCCTTTCACTGAAGGGAGAAGAGGGAGCTTCCGAAGACGGAGCCCCAAGAGAGAGGGAAGCGTATCTGCACCCCGCGGCATTCGGGTGTATAATGAATAATGAACGGGTCCTGTTTAGGCCCCTTGACACTGTGTCCCTCGCCAGAGTCAACCCGGCAGGCGCAGTAAACCCGACCCTCACCCGGGAGTGTGCCAGTTGCCTAAGATGTGCTTGGGAGAGTGAAGAACCGGTGCTGATCGACCGGTTCGCCCCCTTTATGGTAGCGTCTAGATTGAGGGGTCGTGAGCTTCCATCCAAGCTCCGCGAAGACCTGGAAACGGAGGGACGTGCCGCAGATGAGAGGGCGGCCCCACAATGCGACAAGGGGGGAATGCTAACTGCAATTTTTCATACTGTAACTGATTTAATGCAGAAGAATTTAAGTTTGAAAGCCCAGCTGCGTATGACCGTTCAAGCGGTCAAAGAAGCGGCTGCGAAAGAAAATCTTGAGACGCCACGCCAAGATGGCGCCAAGCCAGAGGGAGACCGCGTGGAAGAACCGGAAGAGAAGGGTGGAGCTTCGGAGGAACCCACGAGAGTTCAGCCGGCGACCCCGCCCACCGATGCAGCGTCGTTTCCGGCGACCCCACCCACTGACACAGCGTTGCTTCCGGCGACCACGCCTTCTTGCCGACGGAAGGGAGAATCGAGCGGAGGAGTGCATCCGCCCCTCCTGCCTGAAGCAATAACAGCAGCAGTGACTCCCGAAGTAACAGATCAGCCTGTAGCAACAACCAGCCGAGTTGCTACTACCTATTACGCTCGCACCAGAACTGAACTGCAGGAGTTGTGCAGAGAATCAAGAATCCAACCTGAAGAAACTCTAGCTGTATGGTTGGGACGTTTGGGTGGAACTTGGGTCTGACCTGCTGAACCAGGAAGAAGCAAGCTTCTTGGTCAGACAAGCTTCATGGAGTAGAGGACATGTCACTGACATCGACATGGTGGCGTTTAACGTTCACTGGCCTATTCCACTGCCAGCGCTTGTTGCAGGACTGATCGGTCAAAAAGCCCATGCATGGCATGACGGACGGCCAGAACATACCGGCGCAGAGCAACTCATGCTAGCGATTATCGGAGTCTCGTACTGTGCCTGAAACCCCAGAGCATGTGCACTAGGACTGACATCACTCAAGTGAATAAGACCATGGCCTCACCGTCATCTACAGAATCCTGGAACCGTTCCAGTGACCATTCACAGCATAGATAGTTGTCTTGAGGTTTATGGGCAAAAGAACATCGCTATCCTCCAGATTCTACTTAACCCAATGGTGAACCAACCCGTGAGTAATCTTCTTCGTCAGTTGTCACGACTGCGTATCCTGATGGAGCCAAGAATACCTAGTGATCGGGAACATCGACACCCGACCGAGGCTCAAGGCGCAAGACATTGCGAATCCGATCTTCCATCGTTGCCACAGAGAACACCAGAGGAGCGATACATGTTTGGATTTCTCCTACAGCGTTCTGGACTCAATAAGTGGCAACTTTGGATTTTAGGGGACGCAGGCCAATGGCAACTGGCCTATGAGTTAGGTTTCCATTATCTGGAAGAGCTAGATGACGGCTCCTCAACGATTTCATCCAGTTGAGTGTGCAAGAGACCTGTATTATATGTTTTAGAAATGATAGTGTGGTTCCATGTGAACTTTGTAAATATTAGTGAAATAACTGTTTTAAGAGAATTCTTTTCACAGATCCGGAATTTAGAGTGCATGGCGGAGAGAAGCCCCAAGAAGGATAACATCATCGGCAGAAGTGAGGGCTTGACGCGCGACTTCGCCATGACACCCACTGAAGCCCTGATTGTGCAGTTTTTTGTTATGAATCTGGTTATGTGTGTATGTATTTGTGCCGGTTATTATTTGATTCAATCCCTGGAAGACGAACTTCTTACGTTAGCTGATTTTGTGTTTACCCTTTTAGTTCAACAACCCGTTATAAGAGCTACTGCCGACCCGAGTGACAAGCATGTGATATAATTCAGCTGTGCCTTCAGCAAGGGGGGGATGTCATGACCCAAAGGGTATGATTTTGTGTGTGCTTTGGCACTGCCGAATTATTTCCCTCCACATGGAGCTTTCTTTGCACAGTGCAATTCTCAGTTGCATAGAGAAAACCCCGGTGCAAAGGAGTTCCTGCCACCCGCATGCAAATTTGTGTCCCACTATTGGCTGTTTCTAAATTATTCCCACGTGGCGGCTAGCGATTGGCTTGCTAGCCATATAAGAGGCTAGAGCAGTTTCTGCCCAAGTTGGAGGACTCCACAACCATCTCGTGGAGGAGGAGAAGGAGGACTTCACATCTCGTGAAGAACTCTAAGCGTGCTGTGGAGCTTAACGAACCCAGCGTGTGCCTTAAGAAGGATACAGGGGACTGATCAACCTCTAGCCTCTCCCCATCGCCGCCTGATCCCTCAACGTACCCTTCCCTGCGCGCTTTCGTGGAGAGTCACTTTTTGGACTCTCATCGTGGTATCCAGAGCTCTGTCCGGGTTTAAGAGGCTCGAGTTTTCTATGGGTCTTGTTCATGCGAGTTTTCTTTTTGTTTGTAACTGCAACGCAAGCAAGTTTTCCTGCCTGCACCGCGACCATCTACAGTGTAAGTAAAATAATCTTTAATCAACCGCTACGCGTCCGTGCCTAATTCTAGTCCGCCGTGCCGAATTCCCCGACCCACGTGCCAGGGCTGCTGGCCACAGCCTGCCGCACACCCCCGAAAGCCTCGGACCACTCCCGGCCCACACAACTTCCATGTGCTCACAGACAGCAGGGTCTAACAGTAAGCAGGTGGGGGGGGGGGGGGGAGGGCTACAGGTGACACTAACATTGTTTCATTACAGTTCGGGATCAAACAGTGCTTTAAACTTGAAAGTTCTTAGTAGTGAAATTGCACAGAAGTGAACAATGAGCATTATTCTCAGAGATGTGTCAATCTGCTGTGAACCCAAACCCTTTTGAACCTCCATAACTATGTGATAATAATTTGATTAGTTTCTACCTGACACCTGCATTTGTTTAGATTTATTTATTCAGCAGGTCATACTCTGAACTCATTAATGCCTTTCATAACCTTCTGTAGACTTGGACCAATTTTCCTTTTATAGCAGAGCACCCAGAGAGCACTTAGATAATGGACTATGAACTGCAAGTCAGGAAACAAATGTAGCTTCTGACTCAACAGCACTGGAACCCCTACCTCCATTCTAACATTCTTTCCTTAACAGATTTAGAAAGTAACTGGTGACAGGGTGAGTGGGACTAACCTCTGGGTTTAGCTTGAAAACACGCTTTAAAGGCTGGCCTGGCTTTATACCTCCCACATCAAAGACAACAGAAGTAAGCTCATCGCTGATCAGAACATCTTTGTCAAAAAGGGTCAACTCCAGGATGTTCTAAAACAAAACATAATGCAAGGGATGAACAGAGAAACAGCAAGCAAGGCAGCCACAAATATATCTAAACAAGTAGTAATTAACACGCCTTATATCTAAGAAGCACATTGATGGATCAAAGCAGTCCTGATTCCTCTTTACTGGTATTTGCTTTACTATCTACAGTTTATAACACTCCTTTTAAAAGATGGTAAAATTTCCTGAAAAAACGTAAGTCCTTCCCAACAATTTTACGTTCTCCTATTTGTAGTTAAGCTGTGGTCAGCCAGAAGTAGTCAGACAGAAGTGTGTGTGTCAGGGAGAAGGATTTCTGCTCCTGGCCTTCTACCCTACAGGGATTCACAATGATTTCTATGCATTGCTCACATGACTTAGCAGAAGGCATTCCAAACAAGTTAGCTCAGTGCTGGTTTTCCTGAGAAAGAAACAGCAACTTCCTCCCCGTCTCAGTAATCCAGAATAAGTAAACAGGTAGAGCAACCAATCATTTCCTGATCATCAGTGCCACGGGACAGTGGCAAGCCCAGAGGATATTAATTGAAAGGTGCTTAGCTGATAAACAGCAGGTAAAAGAAGTCAAAAGACAAAGTCCAATTGCCTATTAAAGGTCTGAGCAATATCAGTTTCAAGAAAACTAGCCTGAACTCAAGATATATTCTGGCATAGCATTCTCACTTGACCTGTTATATTACCTGAATCACTGGGATGTTTGGGCAAGTACAGCCATGAGACGACAATAGCCCTAGGGTGAGAGAGTGTATATCCCACAAAAGTTAACCTGAGTTTGTTAAGGAATTTCCTGAAACGATTGTGTCAGAATCAAGCAGCATCCTAGCTTGCTCTTTTCCCTAAATTACATCAGGTTGGTGGGTGAGGAACATACCTTCTTAGCTGTGCTTTTCAAAATTTTGAGCATTGATGAATCATCTCTTGAGGTGGCTCTAGCTGATGATGTAGAATAAAATGGGTACTGAGTCAAAGGTGCCTACTGATTCATGTGAGACATTACATGCAATGGCCCCCTTTTTCTGGTAATAAAAGTCCTTTATCTTTCATAGCACCAAGTAATCTGACTTGCTCCATATCAAATGGCTCTCCTTACCTTGACAGCACTGTGGATTCTATATTGGAAGGTTTCATTCCACTCTGGATCACTGGAGTTGTCAACAACCTGAGTCTGAGAAGTGACTGGAGATGCAGCTGGTAGTTTCAGTTCCACATAGCAGTCTGCCTTGGATACTGGAGTAAAGGGAGCAGAAAACCAGCATCAGAACTAATGTAATCAAATGCATTTTTCCACAGCAGCTCACTGTTCTCCATACCTTTACATGTGCAACATTAAGAAGAAAACTGGATTGGAAGAGAGAGAGCTTTTAAGATGTAAATATCTTAAACAGCAGCAAACCTGTTTTTTTTCTATAAATAATTTACTTTTCAGACATATCCCTATACAAAGGACCTTCACACAAAGGAACACTGCTCAGAGAAGGACAAGTGCTCCAAAAAAATTTGCAACACAAGGACTTTTGTGGGCGAAATCTTTTACTCATATCATATTAGTTTATTTTATTCAGGATATTGATATATTTTATTGGAATAAAATTAGCAAGCTTTCAAATGCAAGACATTCAACATCATTCTAGCATCAATCCCAAAAAAAGCTTATCCTTCTGAAGCAACTGCACCACTGTTTAGCCATTAAAGCTACACAATTCCCACATTTTTTTAAAATATATCAGGGACAGTCAACCTGTGGCTTGTGTGTCACAAGTGGCACAGGCAGCCTGTGTGGCATGTGACAGATGGGAAGTGGACAGGCAACACAGTAACAGGTAAGTCAGGGAGCAAAAAACAGCAGCAGATGGGGTAGGGACACAGGGCAGTGAATAGAAATCAGAGCAGCTGATTAGGAAGAGAAAGGAGGTGACAGTGGTACTTGGAGAGGGTGCAGAGCTAATTTGTGGCAGGATGCCAAAAAGATTGACCCCACTCCCACTCCAAACCAATTTATATCATGCTTAACACACATTTGTATATGCAGTGGTGCTCAGGCCCCATCAGTATAATACCAGAACTAAAAAAAATGTTCAATCAGAGCTACATGATATGACGACACTACAACCAACACTCATAATGGGTAATATATACCAATTATCTCCTCTCCCTAACGTGGGCCATAAAGACTGAACCTGTCACAAAGAAAATAATACTACCACCTAGATCCAAGCTTATTGTGTATGAGAGAACAGACTCAATTCTGCCATTAAGGTCAAGGAATTACACACAGTGGAACTACAGTAAGTCACAGAGGAAAGTTAAAATACCCTGACAATCCATATTAAATCTATCTTACCAGATATGAAGACACAGGGACCTAGTTTTTACAAAAAAACTCTGAAAGCAGAATACGATAGAGAAAAACCAGTATAAACAACAAATTATTTTATAATCCCTACATAATCCAGTTTTAGGCAACTGCCAGCTGGCTTCATCCCATGGTTCACTCCCCATGGCACAGCTTTCTCAGATAGCTGCAACCTTCCATAGAAATTGCAAAAGATTTACCTTTCCCCATCCCCACAAATCATCAAATCTGTCCAAGAGAATAAAACTCTCTCTTCCCAGCCAGAATATCTTCCAGCTAAGCCCCTGCTGGGGTCAAGAATGAAAGTTAAACAACTCGCATTTCCATCCCCAAAATCATTTTTGGATCACTAATCTAATCTACTCTAACTGGACAGAGCCATAATAAAGATTTCTTTAGACTTTGTTATTGTGGAACTTAAGAACAGGATGGCAGTGGAATGGGCTGCCTGAATAATCTCTTTTACTGGAGGTTTTCAATAAGAGTCTGGGATGGTTCTGGAACAGCACATTTTGTTCCCAACCAGGAGTTAGAATAGATGAGCCTTGAGATCCCAGCCATATTTCAAAGCAGCAGTTCAGCAGCTATATAGACACTCAGCATTTAAATTCCCCTGGTTTGGGATGCAGCAAGAGATAGGTTCTGCTAGGATCAAAACCCAGACTCATTAGAAAGCTGACAATGACAGCCAAAAGAATCTTAGGGCACCTATACACATGCCCGGGGGGGGGGGGGGGGGGGGGGGGGGGGGGGGGGGCACTTTAATTGGAGTGACTCTCAGGAGCCTCTCTAATTAAAACACCCGCAATGTCTCATGTATTCAGCATCCCATTCTTCAAAATGGTGGCAGGGGCACTTTAACTAAAGCGTGTTCAACCAACCAGGTAGGTACTTCAGAGGTGCCTCAGTATCCCCAGGAGCACCAGCATACCCTGACCAGTCTCCTTGTCTCTAGCAGTAGCAAGCATCTAATGCTTAAAGGGAAGGAGAAAAATGAATGCACAAAAGCCAAGTTACACATCCAGGGGGAGAAAAAAATCCTTCCTGGTCCCCTACAAGTGACCAACAGAAGCCATAAACCATGGGATTAATTAATTTAATATAATATAAAATACAGTATGGACAGATGCAGGAAGGCTATTCAAGCTGCAGGAGCCAAAGGAGACTTATCCATTGCCACAGTGGTGGGACTGCATGAAAGAGCCAACACAAGGCCAGTGTAGGATATGTAGAGGGAGCAAAGAAATAAGAGGTCTCAAAGAATTGCATCTCATTCTTATAGATAGTAAGGTTAATTTCAACCCTGGTCTACTTTCAACCCTTAAAATGCACATGGAAAGGTTAAAATTAAAAGTTATGTGTAAATATCCACTGAAAGGCAAGTGAGCAGTAGGACTGCAGAGTTATAAACCAGAGGGAATGCTCACTGTTCTGTCTTTTGTGCTGCATACAACTTTAATCTGCATAATATTTGGTCAGGTACTTACACAGATCTGTACCCTTGATATTTCTGGCTCGGAGGATTTTTACTGTGAGATTGTAGTACGGGTGCTTTTCACGCTGAAAGAGACAAGCAGACTGTTACATTCAGCCCCAATCACCTTCCAGCAGCATGTTAATATCAAGCTGGCAAAACAAAATAGAACCATCAGCTCACACAATGATAACTGAGTCTCCCTCTTGAACTATGAGCTACCTGAAATAGGTTTTATTTTCCATAAAAGAGCAAAAGCAGAGCACTCCATTGGAGGGAGGCTGAGGATGAAAAAAAAAAAAAAAAAGAACTAAAGAAAAGCACATGGTTTTATCCATGAAAATGATCCTTACATATTTTATGTTGAGAAATTCTAGCACATGCATGCTTTGAAAGGGGAACTTGAAATTTGGTTAAGCATTGCCCAAATGCCAAGGAACAGCTTCTTGCTGTTCCTCTGAAAGCCTGCCCAACAATGGAAAATGTATATGGCCTTGCAAACTGTGATTCCGCCCCCCAAAAGTGCTCAATAAAAACCTTTGGAGTCTGGTATATCAGCTGGGAATGTATCTGGCACTATGCATGTTTAAGCACAGGGCTCAAGCTGGTAAAAGCCCCTGCCTCACTTGTATTGAGCTTTGAATTGACACAGGCATTGAATGAGGCATGGGGCTGGCATGAAGGTAAAGTATAGTGTTGTGATGCAATGCAGTCAAATGCTGCCCCAGAGAATAGGATTCAGTCATGGTCTCTGCCACTCTGCAAGGCAAGCCACTGGTTCAATCCAAACTTTCCAAAGGCAGTTGCCAGTTATGCATATCTGTCATTTTCTGGGTGCTCAATGTGAAATCCTGGGGTCCAATCTGAAAAAGTTCTACTTACATCACGTGAAGTCAAGGGAAGCTGTGCTTTGAATATACAAGTACTACATATAATATATATGCACATGTGCTCAGATATACATAGAATGTATCAAGTACTATGGAAAAAAGTGCCTACTTGCCATCTGATATTAATGGACACTTTTGATATTAATCTTTATATCTCAGTTGCCTCTCTGTAAAATGGGAATACTGCTACCCTCCTCATCTCCCAAGATTGCTGTAAAGATAAATCACTCAGTGCATGTGAAACACTCGGATGTTATAGTGATGAATCATAGAAAAACAGTGCATAGTAAATAAAGACCGGGACTACATATTGTATAAAGTAGGAGGAAACAAAATATTGAATAGCTGCTTATTAAATTCTGTGTGCACATGAAGGGGCCAAATTAAGGTTGTATAGACATCCTTAACTTGTGGGGAGGTGTAGGTTAAATGTTTCTCTTTGCAATCCTATGAAATTTTCTTGGTGCAAAATACACGCACATACACAGCATGCCACACACAGATCTCATCCCTTCCACCCAAAGGTCAAACCTTTTCTTTGAAGCTTTTCCTACTAGTTTATAACCCAAAAGTTATATATGTAAACCCAGCCTGTGAGACCTCTCCCCATCTCTGTAACAGACCAAATATTTGATCTAAGTTTAAGGAAGGATATATAAGGCTTCAAAGAAGGTTATGTTCTCCACCTTTCTGGTGTAAAATTGCTGCTGCCCTGTCAGCTATTAAATAGAATGAAGATTTTTTTGCAGAAGTGCCTGCCATTCACCGGTGACCGGAAATTTCCCATTTGTGTTCCATTGTGTTGACAAGAAGGAGGTCACACAATGCCACCACAAGAAGCAGTAACACCACACCTTGATGGCAGAACCCATATAACTTTCACCCCACCCTGGAAGTTGTTGTTACTGTATATTTAACCATAAGTTGCAATGAAAATAATGTTGATCCTTCCCCATTGTCTGAGAGAAAGGATATTTCTCAACTATCATCACTTAGCTAACACTTTCCAGTTCAAGGACCACAAAAGTCATATTAAAGACTGCAGTGGAGCAGAGAGATTTCAGTCCATTTCTAGTCCCGGGCTTTCAAATAAACAGGAATTTTCCTGAGACTATTCTAGTTAGACTTCATCTGAGGCAAAGCAGTGTCATAGTACATTACAAGGGGCGTTTGCAGAGTGAGGCTGCAAGGGGAGTGTGACGACATCAGGTAGGCACAGCCTGTGCCCCACAGGGTGGCAGGTATGGCAAGAACATAGGACTGCACATAGAGCAGCTGATCCATACGGGTCCTTGTGCAACAGGTGCAAGTGACTGACAGGTCTTGGAACTGAATTTGCAGGTACTTTCCTCAAAGATGGGGATAGTGCACAGAGGGTGAAATTCACCCTTTCATGAAGTAAAAGATCTTGTAGAGAAGACCACACAGCACCCTGTATTGAACATGTGCAAACACACCACATCCCGAAAGCAAAGAATGACTGTACCTCTGCACCCAGACTAAGGCTGGAAATCATGGGCAGTCAAGGATTGCATCCCAACCAGTGATTTACCACCACTGCAGATCTAGTGGCCTTTTTGCAGTATATGCCCACAATTCCTCTCTCTACTTAGTATACGTGGGATCAGAGCAGGGACCTGCACAAAGCAAAAGGGTTCTCAAACTGTTTAATATAAAGGCACCCCCCTTTTTCTTAACCTCTCTGAATTGAATGGCAACACATTTCAAAAACTTATTTCACACATTTTTTACTATGGAAAAAAATTATAGAGCAATTCTTCCATTTACAAATAACTCATTCTGACCTGGTGTGGTCTTTCTGTTTTTGACACTGCTGATTCCTGTTTGAAATCTCTGAGTTTAGCTTGTAAATCATGTGTAGGTGTTTATCATGGCCACCCCAGTTGAGAATCATTGTCATAAGGGCACAGAGGATTCCCTTCACACACACACACACACACACACACACTTCTCATCAGAGGCCAGCAAAAATTAAATTTTCAAACAATAATCCACACATAATCCTACTTCTTTTGGATTCAAACCTAAAATGTACTAAACAAGCAAGTTTATTTGAGGAAATTTTGGGTCCTGAAAATCTTTCATTCTTTAAATCCGTCTCTGGGTAAACAGTTTTTTTGGAGATGGAGTTTCATAACAAAACATGCAGCACATGGCCATGACAGATCTTGCAGGCTGAGTGAAAAGCTAAGCAGTTCAACAGCACTGAAAAAGCTGTCAGGTTTGCTCAGTTGCAGTTAGCTGGATTTGATTGAGCCTGAAAGTTAAATTTAGTAGGTCTGAACCTCAGGAAACCAGGAATATTAGTGTTTGTTGAAGCTGCGGACAAAGTCCAAAGGGCAGAGTCTCCACAGCTTTTATTCTTAACAGCATTTCATTTTAAGATAAAGTTTCTTTGGAAGCTATTTGATCAAATCAGTGAGCCTCTAAAAACATGACAGCTAACTGTCAACCATGCCCTTTAGTGCCTGCACTACCTCAGCTTTCATAGGCAAGAGACTAATTCAACAAATTATATTTTACTATAAGCCTTGCCTTTCACCTTCCTTAGTAGGCACCACTGTAAAGGAAACCAACTGCAGATCAGGTGAGGATTTAATCAGGTGAAGCCTTATCATACTTGGTCTAATTTAGATCATTAGTTCCTGTTGGCCTAGAAAGTAAGAAAAATGAACCCGATTCCAACCCAGAGCCTACTGGGAGAAAGTTGCAGCATTGTTCTGGTCAGCCAACACAGACTTAGGTGGGATTTTCAAAAGCAAGTCATCACCAAGCACTATTTAAAAATGTCATTGCAAATTTCCAAACAGTCTTTGATTTAAAAAAGCAAGAGCCTGGAATTTAAGAATGGTCAGTAAACCTAGCCACTAGCATCACCCCGTCATTATCCAGGCTCACTTTTCTTGAGCTCTTTCTAGAGATTATAAAGCACCTTTGGGGTTTGTTTATTTTTTTTTTGGGGGGGGGGGGGGTGTTGTGGGGGTGGTGTTATCATCTTAAAGACACAAGGATGATGGTATGTATATACAAGAACACCGAGTTGCATTTTAGGGATGCTTCTTAGGATTCTTAGGGTGGCCGTAGCGCTTCTTAGTCAGTGCGTAGAGAAGCTTAAAGTAAAAGAAATGCTAAAGTTTACCTTACCCTCCAGTGATACAGTCCAGTGTCCTTCCTCTTTTTCTTCTGGAAAAGCACAGCTGCCAGGAGTGGCAGCATTCGGGGTGACATTCGGCTAAGCCACAGTTCATTGAATATAGGAAACATAACACGCTCTACATAAAAAAGGAGCAAGAGCTAAAAATCACCAAGTCTAAAAATCACCTGAATTTGACTGGCTGCTTCTTGCTATAAAGGAGCCTGCTCCACCTTCACCTTGAATTACTGGCACATAACTATGCTCCAACTGAGAAAAGCAAATGCTCAGTAGGGGTGTGGCTTGGAGTTGCCAAATAGTCAGGTTCAGAGCCTCACTAGCAGGTTTTTCAAATACTAATGAGAGATAAGGACACCAAATAAAAGACTAAGAGGAAGCAGCAGCAGTGACTAAAACAAAAGTCTCAAAAGCCACAGGTCTGGGTTTTCCTTGTGACTTTGGGCAAGTTGCAACCCTGTACTTCAGTTTCTCTGCCTACATACTCATTGCTATCATTGCAGTAAAGTACTGTGTGACCTGCTAATGGATGGTGATGGTTATTATTTAGTCCTTTAATAATTATCCCAAAATACTCAAAGGGATAAGGTACATATTTACAAGTCTATTATGGAGATGAGAAAAACAGTATGTAGAGGAAGAAGTCATTGGTTTAAAAATAACCACTTCAATACCCACAATTCTGAAGTTTGGGATTTTAATAAAATTAATAGCGGAAAACAGAAACAAAGTGGGGAGGGGGGCTTAGAAACAGAGCAGAAGTCAAGCAAGATTCATTTGTCACAGTGATTCCAGGGAGACTGCTCAGGTAAGCAAGTCAAGTGCTATTTGACACCTACTCAGTATGGTCCCAATTCAACACGCACCGATTGCTCTCAAATTAGTAATGGTTGGGTTAGGCCTTATGAAAATGAGTAAAACGTCAGTATTGGAATAGTACCATACCAATGCCACATGGATATTAGTTACTTAATTTCCTGAATTACTGATAACCTTATAAATGGGGAAAAACAACTGTAATGCTAACTTTAAAGCCATCAGGGATAAGGACAGACATTACACATAAACTGATTTAAGTGATCAGAAACTGGTTTAAACCTGTAACAGAACAGACATTCAATGCACATAAACATTTCAGGGCACCATAGCCCCCGAGGCAGAGGGGGCAGGGAATAGGGTTAGTCTCCCCTCCTCCGCCACCAGAAGCCAGGTCTGCCTGCCGTCACCGCCACGCATACTCCCTGCAGTGGAATAAGCCCCTGCTGTCCCTCCACTGGATGCCAGAGGGAGGGGGAATAATGTGCAGCCCCCCAAAGGGCCCTGCCAGCTGGCATCTAGCCATGCCCCTGCCCTGCCACTGCAGTGGGAGAGGGCTGGGCCTTTGATGGGGGCAACAGCCCCTGTCATAATGTCAGGGAGCATGAGCCCCTTCCCAGCAGAGGTGCTGCACCATGGGGCTGGCAGAGCTGCAGCAGGCTGCATGTGGCAGCACCAGGGTCTGGAGAGGGCCAGAGCCCTCCCAGCCCACCCAGCACCATCGCACTCTGCTGCAGCTTCCCTCGACCGCAGTGTGGCTCTCTGCCAGGAAGGGGCTTGTGCTTGGGGGAACCGTGACAGGGGCTGCTGCCCATCATGGTCACTTGCCCCTTACTGCTCCAGTGGCCGGGGAGGGGCGGGAGCACAGCCAGACGCTGCCAGCAGGGCCAGAGGGGGCAGGGGAGGAGGGAAGGGCAGGGAGCGAGGTTATTCCCTGCTCTGCCCCCAAGACACCTCAGGTGGATCTGTCCGACCCGGCCACAGCTGCCACTTGGTCTGCACTTGAGGTCAGCCCTCCCCCAGCAGGAGGGGGTTTATTCCATTGGACACTGCCTCGAGCACAGACCAAGTAGTGGCTGCGGCAGGCCCAGGGGAATTAAACCCCTCTCTGGCCAGTTCAACCTGGACTGGCCACACTCCCACACCACTCTCCTGCAGCCAGGGCATGCTGTAATGCCCCCCAGATCCTGGCCTGAGCAACTGCAGGCATGTTTTCACAGCTCCTCAGTCCAGAGAGAATGTCTGTCCAGTTACAAACCAGTTCAACTTAGGCAGGTTAGACTAACCTGAAAAGGTTGAATCAATTCAGGCTCCGGCTTTTTGAATGTCTGTCCCTAGCCCAGGTGATTTGACAAGCCTCAAACTTCATTCTCTAGTTAAATAAAAAAAGACATTGGAGAGCTGTACTGAGAATTCATCCACTTGTTTTCTTTATAACCACAAGTAATGCTACACGGATAACAAAAGCAGGGCAAGCATTTTAGGTCTCGTTTTAGAAAACTTGTGGCAATATAACTACACCCAGTTCAAAGTGGACTGAGTTAGGTGTGTCTATATTAGAGAGTAAGCTATATTTAAACTTACCTAATTTAAAATGCTGAATTACTGATGAACTTTAAGTGCCTCAGGCAAAAACCAGAGAGGCAAGGGAGAAAGCATGCTTTTCCAAATGTTCATTACAAACTACACTTCAGACTGATACTTTTAAATTTGAAGAGGTCCTTCCCTTCTTGGTTTAAATAAAATGAGTTTATTTACTGTCATGAATTTCATCAAATCCATTTTACATGTCACAGAACCATAAAATACTAGGGTTGGAGGGGACCTCAAGAAGTGACCTAAGCCAACCCCCTAATTTCCATGGCATCTTTCACTCAAAGATCCCAGGGTGCTCCAAAAGGTACACACAGGAATTCCTCAATCACTGAACTTTTTCCTACATTGCTAAACAAAACATTACTAATGCTACTGGATTAGGCGTTCCCAAATAAACGGGCTGCTGACTGCTGTCATTGGTTTTAAGCATTCATACAGTTCCATTCAACCCCATCTAATCAACCCTGTTAAAAACACTGGTAGGCCATCTAAAAGCTCTCAAAATTTCTAAACCCTGTGGAGCTAAATCAATGTTGGCTACACTGAGAAGTGTTGAGACTAGTATAGACTGCACCTGCAACTCAGACACTCAGGCTCCTTCTACACATAACAGGAAGTGTGCAACTACCTAGTTAATTGCACAATTACTGGGAGACCAGCTACATGTGCAAAGTACCTACCTCGCCATAAAAAGCTCCAATCAACTACAAAGTTAGACCTTGAAAATGTGTATTAACTGTATAGCTGGTCACTAGCAAGCTTTAATTTGTACATCTAGCAGGGTCTCCCCTCCCAGCAGCAGGGGTGCGCCATGCCCAGTCAGGGGCGGGAGTCCCACAACAGAGGGGACTTTCAGCCCCACCAGCTGCTGACTCTGGGTTGAGGTAGCACCACTTCACAGAGTCCCACAGCTGCAGACGCTGGGTCCCAGAGGCACACCTCCTGGTGCTGCGACCCAGCTGGATCCCAGCAGCTGTTGGGTGTGGCTGCAGTCTCCCAGCCCTGAGGCTGTTCTGAAGGAAGGAAGGTACCTGGTAAGTTTTAATACCCTGTTGATTAGATAAGTGCTGTCTGACTCAGAAAAGGGTTTTTTTTTAATAAAATTAAGAGGTTCTACCATTAAACATTAGAAAAGTATCCAGGCACATAAGATTGATGGATGCTACTCTATTTTTCACCTCACAACATCTTCCTGACTAGGTAGCACACAGCCGCATTCAGGTCAAATTAAATTTCTCTAAACTAGTTTCCCCAGAATGGAGCATAACAGGCTTACATATCAACATAGGAACTGGTCCTGCATTAAAGTTCTTCCTAAAAATGCCTTTTAATTAGGACTGAGACAGAAAACTGGCTCAAATGTCAAGGGCCCATAACATTTCTATAACCTACACTTTCTTGGCTGCACAAAGAACACAATCTAAACTGCTCTGCCCTGGTCCCTGCTATCTTCTCCCCTTCTTCTACTTCAGCTACTTTCAAGGTCTGCACCTGCCTCTAGAATTGTGCATAAGAGGACACATGGCACCATACCCAAAAAGGTATTTTAAGTAACTAACTCAGGTGGAGTTTAGGCACCTAATACCGTTTTGAACCTGGACCATAGTTGTGAGATCACTCAAGAGTTTTGAGAACAGTAGCCAGAGCAGATCAGTGTATATAATCTTAACTGAAGAGGCATTTACATTAATCACCACACTGACTGGTGAATGGCTATCAGCCACAGTGCAAGGATTTGCATGCTGTGGGCAACATGACCAAGCTATGTGTGGCCTTGCTCTTGAGAAATAAGTA
This sequence comes from Alligator mississippiensis, assembly GCF_030867095.1. NCBI lineage: Eukaryota > Metazoa > Chordata > Crocodylia > Alligatoridae > Alligator > Alligator mississippiensis. The sequence goes on along the minus strand of NC_081825.1, from coordinate 237,837,662 downwards.
GTCACACAAATGCTATTTTTTACCAACACAAAGGAAATCGTGATTGACAAATAAAGATTCCACTCTTAATACATGGTAGGGGTGTGAGATTTTTATTGAATAGCAGTATGCAAAAGGGCTATGTCTGTGGAGAGAGGTACTTAGCCAGGTTAGTCTGAAGTCAGGCAGAAGGCAGAATAGATCTGCACCTTTGCTAGGCCTATGCCCTACATACCTAGACAAACCTTCAGACACAGAAAACAGATCCAGCCAAATCTTATTGTCAGAAAAAAACTAGCTATGAGAGAAGGTGGCCATGCAATCTGTGTAGACATTCCTAGAAGTACCAGAATCACCTATAAAGTATCATCCTACTGGGAGACTGTCAACACAGATTCATCTAGGTGACTTGACTTAGCTGTGTAATTGTTCGGAGATGGGCACAGAGTCCTGCCTAATAATGGCTGCAAGACAGTCCTACCAAAATTAGCCTTTGAGCTGGAGAACTCTACTGAGGAACAGTCTTTTTATAAATGTGTGAATGCAGCTCCACATAACTGCTCCTATATCTGAAATGTTGTAGAACAGCTTAAAAACAGGCAACAGATGCTGGCATGTTTCACAACACCTGCATAAAGCTATGTAACCCAGGAGTCTGACACATGCCTTCACGGATTTGAAGGAGTAGTGGCAAGACAGAGATGAACCTCACAGACTAAATAAGAGATGCATACATTTTCATGAGCCACAGCTCGCATCAAGACCACCTCTACCTTGACTTCTCCCTGATTTCAGACTAACATAGCAAACTAGAGGAGATACTAGAAAAGGAAGGGGGCATGGACTCTAAGGAAGGTGGAAGTTTGTATCTTCTGGCAGCAAAGAAGTCAGCATTCCCATGTGCAGTGGCTTGCCTGGAGAACAGATATGGAGCGCTAGCAACAGAGAAAGAACAGCACATTCCATTGGTAGAAGAGGCCAGGCCAGGAACACCCAAGGTGGGGAGTTTCAAGACCACTGCCACAAAGAGAAAGTGATGGGTGGTGGTGGTTGGAGACTCCCTTCTGCAGGGGACGGAGAGATCCATCTGCCAGCCTGACTCGTTGCCCTGGGAGGTCTGCTGCTTGCCTGGAGTCCAGATCCGAGATGTCAAGGAAGGATTACTGAAACTCGTCCAACCCGCTGACTACTACCCCATGTTGCTCATCCACATGGGCACCAATGATACTGCTAGGGGTGACCCTGAGTGGATCAAGAGTACTACAGGGCCCTGAGTGCAAGGGTGAAGGGGATGAGGGCTCAGGTGGAGTTCTCCTCTATCCTTCTAGTCAAAGGGAAGGACCCTGGTAGGAGAGGATGCATCCTCCAGATCAATGCATGGCTGTGCAGGTGGTATCACCAGCAGGAATTCAGTTTCTTTGACCATGGGATGTTGTTCCAAGAAGAAGGATTGTAGCAAGAGCTGGGGTCCACCTGATGAAGAGAAGGAAGAGCAGCTTTGTAGACAGGCTCACTAACCTAGTGAGGAGGGCTTTAAACTAGATTTGCTGGGGGATGGAGAACAAAGCCCTGAGGTCAGTGGGAAAGTGGGGGACCTGGAGGAAGCAGATGCAAGAGGGGGCAGCAGGGAAGGCCTCATTCTTCCTGAGAAAGTAGGGCAATCGTCTAGTCACCTCAGGTGTCTGTACACAAATGCAGGGAGCCTGGGAAACAAGCAGGAAGAAGTGGAAGTCCTTGCACAGTCATGGAACTACATTGTGATTAGAGTAAGAGACTCGGTGGAAGCTCACATGACTGAAGCAGTCATAGATGGGTACAAATTGTTCAGGAAGGACAGGCAGGGGAGAAGAGAAGGAGAAGTTGTGCTGTATGTAAGAGAGCTATATGATTGCTCAGAGCTCCAATATGGAACTGGAGATGGGCCTGTCAAAAGTCTCTAGGTTAAGGTTAGAGGGGAGAGCAACAAAGGTGATGTTGTGGTGTGTGGGTGTTATAGACCACCAGACCAGGAGAATGAAGTAAATGAGGCTTTCTTCAGACAACTATCATAAGTTCCCAGATCATAGCCCCTGGTTCTCATGGGAGACTTCAAATGCCCTGACATATGCTGGCAGGGCAATACAGCAGTACACAGGCAATCCAGCAAGTAGAACTGTGCTAATTTCCACCTAGTGAAAAAGTATAGTAAGTGAAAAGGGTCAAAACTAGGGTTTACCATATTTCTAATTCCAAAAAAGGGGACACCTGTCAGGGGGCACACCTCGCTCCCAAACCAAACCCCTTGGTACTGCCAGTGCCCATCAACTCCTGACCTGCAGCCCCCTGGCACTGCCAGTGCCTCTCACTCTTGACCTGTAGTCCCCTGCTCCCCACCCCAGCAGCATCGCCTGAGGCTGCCCATCCAATGCAAGCATGAGCACCAGCCCCTGTGCTGTTGGCCCAGCCATGGAGCTCCCCACCACCCTCAAAGGGCCCCCCCCACACCATTCCCTTGCTGGAGAGGCAGGAGCCTCACCCTGCCCTGCCACAGCCCTGGTGCCCAGATAGCTTGACCCTACCTGGCTGCTTGCTGGCCACTTGTGTGCGTGTACAGCCAGACAGCAGCAAGAGAGGGGCTGCTTTTCCCCAGCACGCACAGCTAGGCAAGCAGCAGCAAGGGGTGGGGGGGAGGGTGCTTTTCCCCCAGCACGTACAGCCCAGCAGCAGCTATTAATGCACCGTAAAAAAATAATGCACCCATTAATGGCGATTGACAGCCCTAAATTTAATGAATCAGGGCACAAACTTTACAGCTGGGGCAATGGAAGGAGTCTGTGTGGTCCTTCAAGTAAAACGTCTAAGAATGTCCGTCTACCACCCCCCAGACTGATGGGCTGGTAGAGCACTTTAACCACACTTTAAAGCATATATTATAGAAGTGCATATAGGGCAATCCCAAGAGATGAGATCAGCTCTTGGCCCCATTAATGTTTGCCATTCAGGAGGCACCCCAAGTCTCCATGTGCTACTCGCTGTTTGAGCTAGTTTACGGCCATCAGCCACGGGGTTTGCTCAAGGTAGCAAGAATGCTGGGAACAGAAGCCAGAAAGGGGAACATACATAGCAAGGCACCTGACAGAGTTAAGGGAACACCTGACCTGGGCGCAGCAGATAGCAAAAGAGAACTTGGGACATACCCAAGCCCAGCAAAAAGAGCACCATGATCAAAAGGCAAAGGAGCAGATTTTGATATTAGCAACTGTGTCTTGGTCTTTTTATGTGACCATAACAGTCGCCTACTGGCCAAGTGGCAAAGGCCATTTGAAGTGATGAGATGCATGGCCCCAGTTGATTATGAAGTCACATGACCAGGCCAACAGCTAGAGGCAAGTTTATCATGTTAACTTATTTAAACAGTGGCATGGCCGTGAAGGGTACCAATGACGCCATACCCTGACCAGGTAGAACTAGGGCCCTCTAAAGAAGAGATGGCATCCCCAGAAGGGGTGGTCTTTGGAAAATATCTGTCCCTAGGTCAGAACCAACTCCACAGACGTGTTTCATGCTGAACCCAAAGAAGCCAGGGGGAAAGTGCACCACATAGCCACACCTGAAGGGTGTGTGATACGCGAGAGCTGGAGTCGGATTCCCCAGCAGCTCCATGAAGCAGTGAAGTCGGAGCTGACAAAACTGCTAGACAAAGGAATAATCTGGGAGTCCTGGTGCCAGTGGCACCAGGCACTGGTCCCACTGGCCCACTATCGGGCGCTGGTCAGACCGCAGTTGGAGTACTGCGTGCAATTCTGGGCGCCACACTTCAAGAAGGATGCGGATAACCTGGAGAGGGTCCAAAGAAGGGCCACTCGTATGGTTAAGGGCCTGCAGACCAAGCCCTACGAGGAGAGACTAGAGAAACTGGACCTTTTCAGCCTCCACAAGAGAAGGTTGAGAGGCGACCTTGTGGCTGCCTATAAGTTCATCACGGGGGCACAGAAGGGAATTGGTGAGTATTTATTCACCAAGGCGCCCCCGGGGGTTACAAGAAACAATGGCCACAAGCTAGCAGAGAGCAGATTTAGACTGAACATTAGGAAGAACTTCTTCACAGTTCGAGTGGCCAAGGTCTGGAACAGGCTCCCAAGGGAGGTGGTGCTCTCCCCTACCCTGGGGGTCTTCAAGAGGAGGTTAGATGAGGATCTAGCTGGGGTCATCTAGACCCAGCACTCTTTCCTGCTTATGCAGGGGTTCGGACTCAATGATCTATTGAGGTCCCTTCCGACCCTAACATCTATGAATCTATGGCATAGCCCCCTAGTTGTGGTGCCCAAGGAGGATGGAACCTTGAGGTCACTCATAGACTTCCAGAAATTGAATGCGATGGCCAAGTTCAACACTTCTCTAGCATTTCATTGATGCTGGGCATCAGAAAAGGTGGGCCAGGCCTGGTTCATATCCACACTTGACATGACCAAGGGGTACTGGCAAATCCCCATGGCCACCACTGACCAGGAGAAAGTTGCCTTCAGTAAACCCTGGGGATTATTTGAACTCCAGCACGTCTTTCCATCTCCACGACATAGCAGCCACATTCCAGAGGCTCATGGACTGTCTTCTAGCACTACACCAGGCTTATGCATCCGTGTATATTTTTTCAGAGACCTAGGACCAACATCTGGAGGCTTTTCAGAGGGTTCCCAAAGAACTGCACAGGACAGGGCTAACTGCTAAACCCACCAAATGCAGATTAGCCAGTTGGAGACCTAATACCTAGGATTCCAGGTTGGGCAAGGTCAAAATATATCCATTACAGGATAAGGTCAGGACCCTAAGTTTCTATGAAAGGCTACAAACCAACGGGCAAGTCCGAGCTTTTTGGGGATTTGCCAACTATTACCACAAATTCATCCCAGTTTTCAGAGATAACCACACCCCTCACTGACTTGACTCAGGGCCATCAACCAGACCAGGGTCAATGGACAGCCGTGGCCCAGGAGGCATTTGAGAAGGTCAAATGGGTGTTGTCAGAACCCTGGGCTATACACCTCAAAACTTCAGTAAACCACTTGTTTCACAGACCAATGCCTCAGGGGTCGCAATAGGGGTCATCCTAATGCAGGGAAAAGACCCTGGGTACCGTAGCTTATGCAAACCGTAAGTTGCTTCCCCACGAGTGTTGGTACTCGACAATTGAACAAGAATGTCTGGCCATCCAGTGAGCTGTGGAATTATTTCGATATTATTAGTGCAATCCTTTGCCCTCATAACCAATCACACCACCCTTAGATGCCTAGTCAGCAAAGACGGATAATACTCGAATCACACAGCAAGTGTTGTGCTACAACAGTGATCCCCAACCTTTTTAAGTAGATGACCTTTGGCATTTGAAAGCAAGCCAAGATCTACCGTGTGCTGCCACCACCCTCTCCTCCCCACCCAGCAGATAAGTCTGTGGGAAGGGAAGGGTGGGCAGATCAAGGCAGAGGGAGAAAAAATTATTTGTGGGTGCGCCTCCCCAGCAGGTAAGTCCTACCTGGCTGGGGCCTCACTTAACTTATCCCTCCTCCTGCCTCTGCAGCACTGTCCCTCACTGAGGGGGCCTCAATCTAGCCCCAGCCCCTTCCCTTCCCCACAGACTGACCTGCTGGGCTGGACCAAATGTGTGCATGCACGCAGGCACTCAACCCCTCACCCCAGCCTCGGATTGACTCCAAGAGGGTCTGAGATCTACTCGTGGATCAAGATCTACTGGTTGGTGACCACTGTGCTACAAGCTTATTTTACAATCCAGCACCGGCCCAGCAAGCAGAACGTGGTGGAAGATTTTCTCTCTCACTGGCACCAAATCAAGCAGACACCCAGAGGACCAGAACCTGGGTTGGGGGGGGGGGTGTTTGCAACAGGCCCCCTCCTGACTTACCCTACTTACCTTGTTGCCGTCATGGCCAGCACAGCTGGCATGCCACAGCTGAAGGGTCCATCCCCAATTGGCCCAGAGCCTGGTGGCTGCATGCAAAAAGGCAGCCCAGAGACCAGAAGCCTGGTGGGAAGCGTCTGTGCACTGGAACCGGCACCAGACGTGCTCCCTGCCACCAGAAGCAACCTAGTGCCACCTCAGTCAGCCAGAGAGCCTGGAGCAATGGCCCAGGCCAACCTGAACCTGGAGACGACCAAAACTGAGGGGCATCCAGGCCCCAGCCAGAAGACTGCCTGGAGGGAGCTGGATGCAGCTTCGGCAGCACAGCCAGAGTCAGACGTACTCAGTGGGACTGAGCAATCCAGACAGGAGCAGCAGAGTCAGCCAGCCTGCATAAGACAGAAGCTGACACCGAGAACGGTCAGACAGGGATGGGAGAGGGCAGCCTGGCAGGCCCTGAGGGTAGCCATTGAGGGTGAACCCTGGAAGGACACCCCACTACACCCTAGTTGCCCTGCAGTCCATCCACACACAAAAAGTGCACCAGTGGGGGACATCTGCCTCATTTGGCCACAATCAGGCCCAGCGGGGAACATGCACAGCCCTGGGACACCTGGCCAAGAGTCTATCAGGGAAAGCCCCAAGGAAAAGAGGGCCCAAGTAAAAAAGAGGGAAGGAAGAGCCAGGGAAGCAGACGCCAAAGCCCTGGTGCTTGAGATCAAGCAGCTCAGTGCAAGGGGGACAACAGTGCCCTGCTCACCACTCCGGCTGAGCCACATTGAATTATATTTTCTTGTGTTGGTCTTTTTCTTAAAGTGTGACAGAATTGCAGAAAAAATGTATTTCTAAATACTTGGAGAAGGTGTTTAGGAACAGTCAGCATAAATTCACCAAGGGCAAGTCATGCCTGACCAACCTGATTGCCTTCTAGGATGAGATAACTGGTAGGAGTGTGTGAAGCAGGCTGAATCTCCGCCAAATCAAATCAGGAATCGAAGCTTCGCACAGTGCTAATAATTGGGTCTGTGGATGCAGGGAAAGCAGTGGACATAATATATCTTGACTTTACCAAGGCTTTTGATGCCGCCTCCCACAGCATTATTGCAAGCAAGCTGATGAAGAATGGGTTGGATGAATGGACTGCAAGGCAGACAGAAACCTGGCTGGGTTGTCAGGCTCAGTGGCTAGTAATCAATGGCTGTGTCTAGTTGGCAGCCAGTATCAACTGGAGTGCCCCAGGGGTTGGTGCTGGGGCCAGTTTTGTTCAACATCTTAATGATCTGGAAGATGGGATAGACTGCACCTTCAGCAAGTTTGTGGATGACACCAAGCTGAGGGTGTAGTAGATGCACTGGAGGGAAGGGCTAGGATTCAGAGTGACCTAGACAAATTGGAGGATTGGGCACCTATCACCTTGAAACTTGGCAGGCTTCATGGCCTCAGCAGGGGCCACCACCCCTGCAGCTTTGACCCCACTGTGGCTTAACACATACACGTGACATGTTTTGCTTTCAAGAATTTGGGGTGTAGTTCTCCCCGAACCCCTTCTCCTATCTCCTTGAAATTTGGCATGTTTCATGCTCTCAGCAGAGGCTACCAGCCCTGCACGTTTCATCCAAATCAGACAAAAACCAACAAAGTTATAGATATTTCATTGATTCCCCATTATACCCTATGGCCGGATCTCCGAGGCAGCTCTGAAGCTTTTCCGAAGCGGTTCCAAAGCTCCGAACCACTTCGGAAAGCCTAACGAAGCCAACACTTCGATCCAGACATGCTGCTTCAGATGCCAAAGCATCCAAAGTTTCTCCAGATCCGAAGCACGGTCCGAAGCCTTGCACAGCCCTACCAACTGGCTCTTCTGAGGAAACTTGATTTTTTGGAGGAGTGCAAACAACCACTGATGGTGATAAAGAAAGTCTAGTAAGACCAAGTGATTAATTACAGGCAGGAATAGTGCAGAAGCACACTAACCCCTCAGAATCCTCTTCTCATTCTGCCAATTACGTGACAGTAGACACAAAAGAGGCTCAAGCTTTTTGGCACCGTGACACACGTAAGAAGGTAGTACCTGTGGTCTCCAGTCATGTGGCATGGTCTCTTCTGGACTAAAGGCTTAGTAGGTAAACGGAAATGATTTAGCAACCCTACCTTTGAAGTCATAGATTCCTACAGGAGGAAAGAGAAGAGTCAAACCTCACAAATCTTGCACAGCTCAACCAGTTTCTATCACACACACAGTAAATGGAAAACAGGATGGTTTCACAATATTTATTACAATATATTGCTTTGAACAAACCTGCTGTATGGTTAGTAATTCCAAACCATAAGAACTGACAGAATTAATTACAGCACAAACCACATCTCTGCAGAAGGTATGCAATGAAAGTGAAGAGGCATATAACCTTCACTGTGAAAGAAGAGTACATTGAATGCCCCTAGTTTAGTGGCAGAAGATGGATCAATCAAACTAGTCTCAGCAATATCAGAAGTAATTGCTTCTGCATGCACACTGTAGGGCCTTAATTAATAACCTCCTTTCACTATCACTGATCTGTAAACACAACTCCCCCAAACCATCTTCCTCCTGTACCTGAACTAGTATATAAACATCTATACAGAATGTGCAAATTGAATACAAGTGTATTTTAGGCCCTCTTCTTCAAACAGAAGACAAACAAAGTTAAAAACAGTAACTCAGACTCAGCACAGGTATTCCCCCAATCCATACAGAAAGACATCACTAGCAGTAGTGCCCAAGACATCCAATACATTAGCAGCCATGACTGTGTAATAAAATATCCAGGGGAACATGGATAAGTTATCCAGGGAAAGCATCATTACATGGGGCAGGCTATTTAACTCCGTGTACAAGTTTGCAGTATCTACCACAGGTAATGTAGAATAGTTTGCATCCTACAAAAAAAGCTGCCTTCCTCCTCACCTCAAAAAATGTAAAAGTAACAAAGACTTAAGTAAACAAATGATGTTACTAAGATCCAAATACATTGTGGGCAGATGGATTTTTGCTTCATGCTTTTACCATCTTACTCTGCTGTTTGGAGAAAGAAAGATTTTAAAAGAGCAAGTGTAATAGTTATATGCCATGCTCCACATAATTTAATGGGTCAAATTTGTACAATATTGTTATGCTGGGACACTGAGTCAGTTACCCAGTTAATTGAAAATATGTGTCCTGCTGCCTTAGACCTCACTGCTGTTCAGATTCTTCCTACAGTAAATGAACAGTCTAGTACCCTTATATCAATTTGCTATAAAGTGTGTGGAAAAATAAGTTAGACAAAAATATTACCATCTATAAAGGAGTATGCTACAACCCAGTTTCTGTATTTAGAGACCTCTGGCCAAAGTGAAAAGGAAAAAAAAAAAAAAAAAATTCAAGAACAGTACCAGCCTGAGCAAAACTGGATTAATCTAAAGCACTCAAAATACTGCCAGAAATACAAACTGTATGTTACTTCAGTGCTGAAGTGTAAACTGGAGACTGAAGAACTTTTTACATATACAGGAAAAACAAATGCAATCTAGAAGCTCAAGCAATAGCTATAGTTCATTCCTTGTTAAAAGCATTACTTTCAGAGGATGCTTGTCTTGTTTCGGTACAAGTGCAGATATGAACTCTCCCTTTTTCACGTAGTCTCTGCTACTTTTCAGAACTTCTGCTCATGCTGGGAGTTACAGCATACAGTGCAAAAAGTACAAGTTAATTCTGTTTACATACCTCTAAACAAAAAATTCACCAGTGGAATCTATCATGTGTGACCCATCTCCCATGTAAAACTTCTGTAAATCAGAAGGTGAGAGCATACACACCAAGCTTGAAAGGTAATACTCCCTTGGCACACATCTAGTTATTCCAAATATTGGGAGAACGAGGAAGTTAGACATGCTAGTTCTAGAAGTACCAGGCACAAAAGCCTTTCCCCAACCCCAACAGACTTTGTGGATTAAAGTAGATTTCAATGCAACGCTGATACAGCTGCAATGATTTAAGGATATTTCCCCCTTTGAGGGATAGCAGTATGAGCCACAAACAAGGCCAAATCAAAAAGGTTTTACATTAAATAGAAAAAAATTACTTTAAAATTTGACCTCATTGGTAAATACTTAGATGCGCCTGAAAACTAATTTGAAAGATTCGGAGTGCAATACAAACTCATTGCTGGTCCATTTCCATTCTTCCTCATCTCCAAGCGTGAAGAGACGCAATACAGTTGCCAGCACTTTAACAATAAGCTTAAAAAAAAGTCAATTTTCTATTAAGTCTATATTGCCAAGTTATAGGTGTAGTCCATCCACAGATATTCAAGAGAAGTCATTTGTAAGTTGCTCCTGGCAATAAGCTTCAAAACTCCGGAAAGGCATCATTTCACTTCTGCATGTCAGATTAATATTGTGATCATGTAAGTCTACTAAATCCATGAGCACGTAGTCAGGTGTCCACTGCATTGACTTCTTTGGAGCAGAAATAATGTACAACTATTGCATTAGGATATCTGGCAAACGCACTGTGAAGACAGAACAGCATACAAGTTAAATTGTCAATATAAGCAAAACCCAGGTTTTTCTTTCTTCAGTATACAAATGATTGAAGTTTGATTTGTGCTAAGGGCAGAAAAATGCCCATGTAAAACTGGCACCTTCTTACTGGTCTAAGATTGCACTGTATTGGCAAAATCTGAACTAAACCAACTCAGCTGGATCTTACTGTAGTGTCACTCAAATTCTTCTCTTCAAAAGGTTCATCTGGGGGGAGTGGGGGAGGGAAGGGAATCACTGCTACAGATGGAATCACCCAATTATCACGTTTCTAAATCGAAACTGACCTTCAAAAAGGTTTAGCAAGGTTCAAGTTAACCAAAATGAACTATACAGCACATACTAACCCTAACAATATGGCATTACAGTGATCACCTAGAGGCAGCACCACCTCTGTACTTGAAGGGGAAAAATGGATCACACACGCCAATAAGTCAGTGATCTTTTGGACAACTAACTACACTCATTAAACAGCCTGTAATGAGATCTAGTCCCTATATGATTCTGAATGTCATGACTCAGAGAAAAGGAGCTTACTCCCACCAAAAGTAACAATAGCTGAAAGTAGTCAAGTAATGCAACTGACTTGAATTAGAGCTCAAATCACAGAAAGGGATGAAGAAAAAGCAGCAAGTGGAATGCAAACATCCACACCATACAGACTGCAAACGTAGTCCCAAAAACTCTAGGGATAAGGCAAGGAGCAAGAGACGGGAAATATTACCAGAGGTCTCGAGACCACTCAGATGCAATGATAACCATCAGCATCTGAAACGCAAGTTGGTTAGGGGGCAGAAGGCAGCAATCACCACAAACATGTTTCAGATTGCAGAGTATTTCTCTCAGACCATCACAGCTGTGCAACTCTCAGCTATGAAGAATTATGTAAAGAAACTATGCACTACCCCCAAGAAGGTCGCTGCATGTGAACTCAATTTATGTTCATAAAGAGCTCTGAGCTCCAAGTTCGGAAGTTACTTGTTATGCAGTCAACACGTTTAGTAAACCTACCATCTACTTGTTTCACCATCCTTGTAGGAACAGTCTCATGACCTCAGTGATCTATTAGAGATGTGAAAATCCTTTGGAAAATTCAGAAAGTGTATTTTTTGCACAAGTAGGAAGAACTTTCTCACAGTTCACCTTTGCTGCATCAAGAGCTTAGGCAGTTTTAACCACTGCTATAAATACTATTTCCAATTCATCATATGATCCTGGAAGGTCAACCCTGAGTTGTCTGCTCTTGATTTCTATGCCTTGACTTACTGGAGTTGAATCTATAAAACGAAATCAGACTCCTTTTTTCTGTACAAAGTCCTTTGAGAAACACATCACTCACCTATTCCCTATTTTCTTCTTACACACAGTGCACACCTTCTCCTCTGTGATGATACATTTTACCTGCTGATGCAAGATTCTCTCCTCCTGAACCTACAAAAGAATGAGAAGTTGGTTAGAAAACAATACTGCACCACAATCACCTTGCCATATTGGCCAATCCATCTTTATATTCCCCGATCTCTTGAAATGTGAGAGTTGTGATGTACTACTTAGCATGTATCTGCTAATTTTGGCTACACCATAGCATCATCTAGAGAACAGGTTTTTCCCATATCTAAAAGGAAAGAACTTTTTAGTCTTTACATAAATTTCTTGGAAAATCACTCCATAATACATGATGCATAGGTAGGTACATACCCTAAGGAATTCTGCATGGAGAAGATTCTTGAGTACTTGATTGAATCGCTTCTTCTGGGCATTTTCCTCAAGGACCTTTTCTAGGAAGATTCTAATTTCGCTAATTTGTGTATTTGCTGGGAGCAGATTTATTGCCTAGTATAGACAAGAATGAGTCAGAAAAGGAGCATAAAAGAACCAAATTGGGAGAGTCATTTTAGCCAGATTCTTTTAGGAACTGAACATACACCTATTCCTATATCTTTTATTCTGCTCCCCCATGTTGTACAGATATTCACACCACATATGCCAAAAGGCTTCTTTACCTTAGTGGTATCCAATTTGCTGTGGTGCAATTCCAGAACCTGCAAGGCAGCTGGGAGATTGGTTTCAGGCTTTGGCAGTTCCATCTTGATTGGCCCCACACAATGAACACTAGGAGGTGATAGATACATTCGGAGCAGAGACAGATACACCTGTTTAACACAAATAAAATGAATGCACTGAAATATGGTAAGCATATACTGCTGTATTCAGGCTATTATGAGAGACCTTTGCAAGACACCATAACACAAGTCAGATAAGAATTTTAACAAACAAGATGTTTGCTTGTGTAGCTCTTATATACTAAACAATTTTCAAGTCTTTTACTACTTGTGTTTTATGCTGTAAGGAAGATGCAAAATGATACCTTTCCTCCCTCCACATAGGCTGAGAGCATTTGGACTGAGCTATTGTCTTTAGACACCAAACCAAGGTACATGGGCTTTTTCTTTTATTTTTTTTAAAACTGCTTCATCAACAGGCCTCAGAAGTATGAGTTCTGGATTCTGCCCCAACTTGTATATCATCAGAATTTTGCCCAGATACTCCCAAACAGAAGATGCACAAAACGTACATGAAACTGTATTGAGGATCCTGCCTGCCTGAGTCATTCTAAGCAAACTTCTACAAGAGGCAGTATTTTAATAGGCAGTCAGATGACATTCAGACACTTATCTCATAAAAAAGCAAGAATTTGAAAATAAAGCTACTCACATCTTTGCTACCATCTTTGTTTCTGTCATAATGTTTGTGGCAGTAACTAGAACAGAGAAGAATTAAGTGTAAAGGAGAGGTAGTGTTAAAAGGCAAAAGCACATAAGGCTAGGGACAAACATTACACAAACTGGCTTAAGTGTTCAGAAACTGGTTTAAACCTGTAACAGAACAGATGTTCAGTGCATAGAAACCAGTTTGAAAATGGCTGAAACCAGTTTGAGATAAACCTGGTTGAACGTAGTATCAGACTTAACTGATTTGGCTCAAACAAGTGCTACGTCTCAGCTGTGTGTTCTTGGGAACCCTGGCACAGGATGCAGTCTGTCTGACTCACCCCCCCTCCCTCCCCTCCTCTACATAAATGAAACTGATCAAGATACAGTGAGAGACACACCTAAAACCCTCCAGATAAGGGTGACAAGAGTGAAACAATTGCCCTAGGTCTCATTTGCATCCGAGATGGAACCAGATGACCATTCATTTACATGAGAGATGGAGAACAGAAAGCCTGAAGCAGAGACTGCAGTGAATTCTGGGACCTGAAAAGCAGGGGAGCACTGCATGATGGGGAATCTGTGCTCCAAATGTTAATCAACCCATGTTCACACACACACAGCTCAGCATTTATCAGACCAGTTCTAATCTGGATTTACTAAGGACTTTCCCCCTCCCAGACGCGCACACACCTCTAAGTTTAATAGGCATCTCGGGCCGTACATTCCCTGGTCCCACTGTGGGAGGCCTATTTAAACTTGATTGACTAAAACTCGGTTGCCAGGTTAGGGAATGCTGAGGCAAGAGACTGAGTCAGAGGGGGTATGGGCAACATCTGAACAACGGTTAAGGGTTCATCACAGCGTCCAGCCCGTTTGGAGCCCTAATCTCAGGTGTTGTCATACTTTTCCCGAGACGACTGGTGGGAGTCCTCTCCACAAAAGGTTATGAACACCCCAATAATTGTCTTAAGTCTGTTAAAAGACTATAGTAAGATCTGGAAAAGTCATGCTAAGCTGAGGCTTGTTCACAAGTAAAAATCCAAAATCCTGATGCTGCAAGCTATCTATTGTTTCTGAAGAAACCATGAGATATCCCATCAGTATATCTGCCATCCATAGGAATTTCAAGCTGGCTCCCAAGTATTTGGGTTACTCCCTAATCTTAAGTGTTTCCTGATTATCAATCAGTTTCTTGAGATGTTCCAAACCAGATAAACCCCTTGTCAATAGAAAAGACAATGATTTACACAATTAAGGATGCTTCGAAGCAGCTGAACTGAGGGTATACAAATCTGTAAAAAGTGTGTGTGCTTCAAGAAAAAGAAGAGAGAAGTGCTTCAGAAGAAAGAAAGAAGAAAAACTCCTGTGCTGACACCATCCCCTGTTGTTCTTGGGACGCTGGAAGAACAGATCATCTCCCTTCAAGGACTGTGCCTGTCAGCTCTGCAGCCTGAGTACCTTGGACTGGTGAGATCCCAGCTCTTTCTCTCTCTTTTCACTCTAGGCATAAATTTCTGAACCTGAACTGTATTAGTTAAAGCTTGATCTAAGTTTCCCCAAATACTTAGTGAAACCAGGGTAGTATTGTAATTGTTTGTGTTTGTTTTTCTTTTACATGTCTATTACTATTAGTACCATTATATATTTCATATACTTTGCAATAAATAACTTTTATAGTCAAACTGGTAGTGACTGGGTATATTTTTCCTTCTCTGCATCTCTTTCCTCTCGTGGTCTGCAGCTACACTTCTTTTACCTAAACTAAAGATCCCTGTGAAGCCCCAAAATACTGTGGGGTCTGCTCATCCAGAGGCCAAAGATTGGGACGTGCTGAGTTTGAAACACTCAAGGGGATCAGCTTGTACAGGCTGATTGTCCCAGTTTGACTCAGACGTGCCCTTATGAACTGAATGCTGGCCCATGAGGGCGTCAGCTGGACACCCAGCCGGATTCAGAGGGATTCTGTTCACCTGTGTGCTTGTGTCTGACTGCAGTTTATTGTTGCTCTGATGAACTGATTCTTGGCATATGAGGGTGTCAGCCTGTCCATGCTGATCAACCCAGCCGGGTCAGGCGTGTCACGTTAATCTGTGTGTGTTTGCGTGTATGACTGATTTGGTGACTGGAGGAACCCAGTCCCATTGAAACTGAGTCCTGCAAGATAGCTCCACTGAGGGTGAGGGCTTGCAGAAGGGAGAGATACAGCTCCATATAGTAACACAAGCAGCACATTGACAGAATTACCAAGACCCTAGAAACTGTCCCTAGTAAATGAGCATACCCCAAAGTAATGGGCAAATCTGGTAACACAAGTTTATGCAATATCTGTCCCAGACCCCTTGCTGGTTTAAAGTTAAACCAGAGTCCCCCAGCATCCCAGCATGCTCTCTGGGCTGGGAAGGGCTCTCTGCTCCACAGCAGGGCTGGCCCCTCCCCTCTGCTCCCTGGCTGGAGCTCAGCACAGACTTGCAGGCACAGCAGGGTCTGCCTGGCTTCCCTGTGTCCCCCTCCCTTCCCTCCTCCCCACCACTCACTGCTTAAGCAGAAATCCCTTCCTCCTCTCTGCCACAGCAGGGACCATAGCCAGTATCCTAGCTAATGCTACAAGATGTCTCTGTGTGAGTCTCTCTCCAACTTTACTGGGATAGGCAGACAGAACAGTGACCGCTTAGGGCCTTTGGAGCTAATCAACAGGTCAGCCAGTAAGCTGTTTAAGAAGTTTGAAGTAATGAGGAGAGAAGCTATTGTTTTGCTAATCGGGTGATAAAGACTGTTATCAGCCCTCCCCCCCGCCCCCCACCCCGGTTTGCTTGCCTGTCAGTTTGCTGCAGACAGTATGTTGAAGCAGGGAGGGAGATTGAAAAGCTCTGTATCATCAACAAATATATGTATTGCAAACCCCCCTTGCCTCAAGAGTGCTAGCCTGGGCCTGGGGGCTACCAATACTCCCACCCCTTAAGCAGCCAGCAAGGAAAAGCCTGGGACTATGCAGGCAGACCTCCCTAATGAGAGAATCCTGCTAGAGCCTGGCTAGGCCCCTCTCAGCTCAGCTCCCTGCAGAAGGAAAGGGAGCACTGCTCTAGCACCCCCTGGCTTCTAGCTTGAGCTACTGCAGACATGTGCCTGAATTTCATCAGTCCAGAGAGAATGTCTGTCCAGTTTCAAACCAGTTCAGCCTAGTCAGGTTAGACTAACCCACAAAGATGGAATCAATTCAGCCTCAGGCTTTTTGAATGTCTGTCCCTAGCCTAAAAGTTATATGTACTACACTCCAGATAGCTCAGACTTGCTAAATTAAGTAATTATAACTAAATAATGACCAGTTAATGCCAAATGAAAAGTGTCTTTTTAAAAATGCTCTGGCTCCATGTGGTTCTGGAGAATAGGCAGTTTTAAGTCTAAAGTGCCCCTCATCTCAGCCCAAGCCATTACTATAGAGCCTCATTCTACAGAATAATGAAAACAAAAAAACCCAAACCAAAGAGACTCTTCTCAAGCTGGCTATGAAGACAGCCTGGAAAGAAAGATATCCTGGGGCAAAATAATCAGTAAATGGCAATCATTTCAAACACAAAGGAAAAAATAGAGTGATTATAACTACATGCTGCTTGATTGTTTCATACTGGGGTGAATGACTCCC
Source organism: Alligator mississippiensis (assembly GCF_030867095.1). NCBI lineage: Eukaryota > Metazoa > Chordata > Crocodylia > Alligatoridae > Alligator > Alligator mississippiensis. The sequence continues at coordinate 237,820,876 of NC_081825.1, read as the reverse complement.
AATATCTCTTCAGTTAAAAGTTACGCAAAGGTTTAAAATTTACCAGGCCCATTGTTTAGGTACCAAGGAACCCTAACCTGTTTGAAACATACCTACCAGTAATTAGGTGCTAGTTAATTTTATTTTCAGCAAAATTAATTTAGTCTATCCAAAAAAGATAAGATATATCTAAGGCCTATCGAGAACTATTCATAGCTAAATGAAGGCAAATAACAAGTAGACACCTGCTGAGAAACTGACAGAGGAGCTTATGTTCTACACAGTGAAAAACTGAAAGAGCCTATCAATGACATTAAACTACCTGTAATTTAAGATTGAGCGAAATCCATGTAACGACAGAAGATTCCCGATTGGGGCATTCGAACAAATGGAAGGCCAGTCCCTCAAAAAGGCTAGCAATGCAACTTTGATCAGACAATGTGTAAAGGGCAAGCTCAAACCAACAAGCAAGCAAGCAAGGAAGACTGCAGATCCCAAAGGGTTAGAGAGCCTGTCATGCTCCAACCACATGTCCAATTCTCTTCCTCCCACAGAGAAGAGAGCAAGCCAGACCTTAAGAAATTATATTAAGGGAGACTTACTTTTCAGCCATTTTAGTATCCTTCAGAATGTGGACATAAATGAAGAGGGCTTGTTCATGCTTCCCCATACGACCCAACAATAGGGCACGCTCTTCCAGGAGCCCTGGGTCAAGAGAATGAATGATTAATCTATCCCTGCTTCAGATATGACCAGACAACCAGCTCCGTTATGGAAAAGAACAAGCAACTGGGCAAGGTTGTGGACAGAACCAGCAACAGAGTTAGGAAAAGTCAGACCGATGTCTGAACAACGGGTGAAATGATACCGACTAGATCAGGAGTGGCCAACCTTTAGCACAGGCAGTTTGCATGTGTAGAACACAGCAGAGTAGGAAAGGGACAGGCAGCAGGGGTTAACAGGGGCGGGGAAACACAAAGCAGCGCAGCAAACTGGACAGGGGAAAAAGATCAGAGTGGTACTCGGGGAAAGCGTTGGGTTAATCTATGGCACACCTGTCAAAAAAGTTGTCCCCCACTGGACTAGATGACATCAGAGTTCCTCGACACATTTATGAGTTCCTCAAACTATTTATTTTAATGCTTAGCACCAATATTTTCTATTACATATATTCTCCCCAGCAACAAGCTTAGGATGCTCCAAACTCCAATGCTTGTTTGGAGCGAATGAAGATCACCTGTTTCAGAGGGAAGCCAGGCATTACCTCATCTCAGGCCAACACAGATGTAAAAGGGGAATCCCACTGTGCCCAGTACTTACTGGTAGACAAGCAGACTTTTGACAACTACTGACCTACTAGTTCTTTTCCATTTCTAGTTACCATGGTCTTTTTAAAGGAAGAACAATTGAGATTTTGCTGTGCAGATGAGAAACTAGGGTTCCGATGGAAAGAAACTAGCTTTGCGTGACTAACCACTCACCATCAAAAGGGAAGTCACTGATAAGCTGGCTAGGTTCATAGCAACTAGAAATCTCAAGAAAGGTAAGGAGCTTTCCCCGGTATTCCCCCAGTTCTCCTTCCTCTTCTCCAGCAGGCAGTGGAGTTTTATCTATAGAAGACAGACAAAAGAAAAAAAAAAAACCCAAAAGTTAGTATTGTACAACTTCGCCATAATAATGTGGAAGAGCAGCAAAGTATATATCTTCCCCAAATTAGTCTGAGTAAAGATTCAAATGCTGTTTAAACTGCCCTGGGGACGAGGTGCAGAAGAAAAGCTATTCATGAACTTTACAGAGCAGAAGAAAATAGACTTTGATTATATGCCATCAGAGAAGATAGGGCAGATTATGAAGTGAAGAATGTTTCCCTTTTTGTAACTTGTAAGGATTCATGTAAGTCATCTCAACTCCATAAGGCCATGACAATAGTACCTTCTATTTCCTAGAATTCCTTTAGCATAAGAAATTAAAACCTCCATATGCTTTCACTATTTGTGCAGTCCTTTCAAATTGCAGAACTGTGTTCTTTTTTTCCCCGTTGATGTGCAATAGTGAAGGGAATCTTTAATTTGGGAGATCTTAAGACTACTGTCCACAACTTCCCCTTCCTGTGTCATTGCCAACATGTTGCTGCAGAGAAAAGAGGAGCATAGAGGGATGTACCTGGAGGGAAGGTGCTGAGATATTCCTTCATTAACCCCTGCACTCTCTCGCAGTACAGCTGGATCAGGCAGTTGTGGAAGTCTGAGCCAGTCTCCTCCCAGACGTAGACGATGTGTTCCTATGAATGCACACACATGTTCAAGGTAAAAAAATGCTTCCTCTTTCTCCAGAAAGTGCTTTAACAGACTGTAGATAACAATTCTATACTCTTATAAGGCAGCTTATGGGCACATGTTGTTTGAAGCACTCCAAGGCTGCGTCCACACATGCATGGATGTTTGGTTCCCTGGGGACAACTAACGGCAGCGCACCTTGTGCTACTGCTAGTTGCCCCTGGGGAACACCCATGCCGCACATGCTCTGACATTAGGCAACTTACCCCAGGTGGGGTAGAGAAGGCTGAGGCCAGCACTGGGCTGGCCCCAGCAGCCTTACTGGGGGTTCTGGAAGCTTCCCGGAGCTACAACACTGGCGATCCTGCTGCACAGAGCCTAGCTGGCAGTAGCCAGCCAGCCAGGCCGGCCAGCAGCCAGCCGGGCTCCAACCTCAGGTGGCACACACTGCTACAGTGTGCGCCACTCCACCTTTTTCCCCCCCCAGATATCCAGAGGCCAAAAAAAGACACCCTCCATGCTGCTCCCTGGCAGCACAGAGAACAACTGAATGCCCAGTATGTGGTGCAGCACAGCCACACTCGTTTGGACGTAGCTCCAGTGTCTCTGAAGCACTACAAACACCATGGGTGTAGATGTTCACACCCAATTAACCACTTCAGTAAAGGCCACAGCACTTCCTAAAACATCTCAGCACATTCCAGAAGAGTGACAGAGGATTGCTTACTCTCCCAGCATCCCACACTGCCATCTCACAGCAGGAGGAAGATCAAAGCAGAGAAGCAATAAGCACTTCCCTGTGTGCTTGGCTCTCCTATGGCACCTCTATAAACCAGCCCAAGAGGCGCGCAGAGATTCCTGCTCTTCATTCCCCTGACGAGACAACCACTGCTATGTGCTTTCATGGACATTTTGAAGTGCGCTGGGGATTGGAGGTAAACGCATGGAGCTGAAACAATCCAAATACAGAGCAGGATTTGGAGCACTTCAGATTATTTTCTGTCCATATCCACAGGAGCTATTTTTAGCCTTCTCAAGTCCCACTCAACTTCCACTTCTGATTACCTGCATTTTTTTTGCACCTCAGGGAGAAGTTAGTGCTCTCCACACAAACTGCAATGTTCTGGGAAACTGAACAATCACGTGACACACAAAGCACTGAAAGCCATATCTTTTTACGCTCTTACCAGGTACGGAATAGCCAGATTTTTAAAGTTTTCTATCAAGAAGCTGAGCACTTTGTCCCGTGGCAAGGCTTCCACTTCAGGGAGGTCTTCTGTAAATATCTGCCAAAAACAACATTTCTACTTAGGCTGATTTTACATAGGTCTGTAGTCTCAGTGTTCTGCAGTGCAAGGATCAAAAATACTGCACTGTACTTCACAAGTCCACATCAACTATGGGAGGCAGTAAAGAACCAGAACAGCAGATTTAACCTCCGTTTCTGATATGAAATAGCGCACAGAAGAGCCACAATAATTGCTCTACTGCTGCCCAAGGTAAAACATAACACACCCTTTCATAAAGTTACCCACTTCTAACCAAGAACAGGAACAGGCAGCCCGTTCAAAAGCTGTAATAGACAGAAATAGCAAATGTCTCTTCTATCTGTATTTAAATATACAGAATGGAATTCCATACTGCATTCTTCTTGTACAAATTTTTTTGTAGCACATGTTCCTCTTTCAGATGACAATGTGGATAGAAGAGTTCCAGAACAAACACAACTATTCCAATAAGTTCATCCTTAAGACATCAAGACAAGGACATGAAGGACCACACTTCCTTGGTCCATTACCAGGCATGTCATTTGCTACAGGATCTATATTGATCATAAAGTAAAAACCTGAACTTTCCACTGAAGTTCTAAAGCAATAACTGGACTCTCACACCCAGCTCACCAAGCCGAAGGAAAAAAAATGATCAAATGCCACTGTTCTAGATGGGTGTAGGTAGTATCTGTGTTGGTCTAAGGATATTAAGTTGGTCTAATAAAAGATATCAGATTCACCCAAAGTACTCTGACTGTGCTAGATGCAATTTCAAGAAATAAGATATTTGCTGCAGCCATTCTTACCTTCAGCCCATCTTCAGGGAAGTCTCTGAGCACCCAGATAGAATAGGAGAATACCAAGTGCAAGTTCTCTGAGCCTACAGAACAAGGAATAGAGATTGACTACATGAAAGTAAAATTGAATTTGTCTTTATAGTTTGCATTTTCACAGCTTGAAAAAAATCACCATGAACAACGAATTTCTTTTAAAATAAATTAAATTATTTTCACTTTTAAAAAAAAAATTTTTTTTATTCTAATCTTAATGATAACCCTGATAAAGACGTTGGCTGTGAGAGGTAACTGTAAAGGAAGATGCAAAACCTGGAAGCAAAACACAGACCAGGTGTAAGGTGAAAATGTTTTCTACATTCTACTGCTTAAATGATATCCATCTAAGCAGAAGAAAAACTAACCTTCTAGGAGAAAAATGAGAGGACCAAGTTAAGACAAAGTTTCCTGCTTGAGGTACTCTGCAAAGAGAAGGCCAGTCAAAGAAGGATGGTGATGCTAGAGAGCCCAAATCAACAAGTGAAAGAAAGATGCAGGTCCCAAAAAGGTTACAAATGCCCATAAGCAGATCTAGAATTTTGAAGAAGGGGTGGTACATCTTCACATGTAACACAACACTTATTTTTCTCCAATTAGAGGGAAAACTAGAAGCTTTAGTGATATGCTAGGTGCCTAGCACTATATTATTCACTTTGAGATCAAAGCAAAACCAAATTAACTTTATTGGAACGTGCACTAATTTGCTAGATAATATATTCAGTTTAAAAAAAATAGAAATTAGGCAAAAAACCAGTCAACAGATATTATTCTACTAGGCCTTTGGTCATTATAGGTAAATGAACATCTCTTATTCAGGATTTATAAAACTAAATCTGGTAGGTCTAGAGCATCCTGACAGTGACTCCAATATTTAGTCAGTCTTGTTTACACCTGAGTTAGTAGTACCATACCCAAGTTAAGGTTTCTAGCTAGAGTCTAAAACAGACCAAAGGGCAGTGCAATAGAAGAGACAGGAATGGCTAAGACAGCACAATTTAAGAAGAAAGGATACTGGAACTTCCAGAACATTAAAAAAAGAAAGAGGTTCATTAATATCTGTGGAGTGAAATTAGCAGTAATCAGATAAGATTTTAATGAAGCATGAAGTCAATTAATTCCCTTTGTGCTGCCTAAATAGAAAAGCCACTGTTCCTCCTAGGCAGTTGGTTTTAGTTCAGGTAGAGCAGAAGTCAAGAGGTAGGGGTGCACTTGCACCACTATACCTGTCCTGGATCCCACCCCTGATGTTGTGTTCCACCTGCACATACCCGGCCTCCCGCTCACAGAGAAAGACGCAAGACAAGCTTTGCCAAAAAAAAAAAAAAAAAATCTTCTAGGGAATAAGTTGACTACACTAGCTGCAGTCCTTTGGGAGGAAAAGGAGAACCCACATACACAATGCATGAAGGGACATGCAGAGCAGTCTTTAGTATCCTATACACCAAAGCCAGGATGATTAAGAACTGTTTGTTGTTATCACGAATTCTCCCTGCTTGCTGCGACTAAAACCCTGAAGATCAGCTGGCCGACATGTTAAGTCTACGATTCTAATCTGTCAAGCAAGCACTAAGCAAGCAAAAAAGAAGGGGCTGCAACACTCACAAGTGGTTTCATTTGTGTCCAACCTTCTGGCAACTCAGATGCTAATAGTTCGATAGGAAACAAATCAGCGCTCTAACTGATTAAACACAGTATGACACTAGATCAGCATTACCCAACCAGTATGCCACAGCACAATGGTGTGCCGTCAGGCACGTCCAGGTGTGCTGCGGCATATTGGGCTGGAGCCGTCCCCCTGCCTACTGCTGCTGCAGACACAGAGAGACAGGGAACATGGCTCCAGCCCAAAATGCCATCCAGCTGGCCATGCGCCATGACCTCCTCACCAGCGTCTGGCTGGCCATACACCAGCCCTGCCCCTGGTCAGTGTCCAGCTGGCCACATGCAACCCCCCTCCCCGCCATTCTGCATCCGATGTGCCACAGTGCTTTTTTATTTAGGTAAGTGTGCTGTGGGACTTGTCTACAAAAGATGTTTTGCAAATTCAAACAAGCACCGAACCTCATAGTTTCATAGTAGCTAGGGTCAGGAGGGACCTGAACAGATCATCTAGCCTGACCCCCTGCCACAGGCAGGAATGAATGCTGGGTTCACAAGACCCCAGACTGGCGATCATCCAACCTCCTCTTGAATTTGCCCAAGGTAGGGGTGAGGACCACTTCCCTGGGAAGCTGGTTCCAGATTTTGACCACCCTAACTGTAAAATATTGCCTTCTGATCTCTAACCTAAACCTATTCTCCGTCAGCTTATTACCATTGTTCCTCATCACCCCAGGTGGTGCTGGGGAGAAAAGGGCTCTGCCTATTTGCTGTTGATCTCCCCTGATGAGTTTGTAGGCAGCCACCAGGTCCCCCCTCAGCCTCCTCTTGCTGAGGCTGAACAGGTTCAGGTCCTTCAGTTTCTCCTCGTAGGGCCTGTCCTGCTGCCCTCTCACCAAGCAGTTGGCCCTCCTCTGAACCCTCTCCAGGCTCGCCACATGCCTTTTGAAGTGCGGCGCCCAGTACTGGACACAGTACTCCAACTGTGGCCTGGCCAAAGTCACATAAAGGGGGAGTATCACCTCTCTGAACCAGCTTAAGATGCACCTTTGGATGCATGACAAGGTATGGCTGGCCTTGCTGGCTGCGGTCTGGCATTGGCGGCTCATGTTCATCTTGGGAATCCATAATGACTCCAAGATCCCTTTCCGCCTCTGTGCTTTCAAGAAGGGAACTCCCCAGCCTGTATGTATGCTGTGGATTCCTTCTCCCAAGGTGCAGCACCCTGCATTTCTCTACGTTGAACCCCATCCTATTCTCGTCTGCCCACTTTTGTAGTCTGTCTAAATCTAGTTGCAGCCTCTATCTCCCTTCAAGTGTGTCCACCTTGCCCCACATCTTAGTGTCATCAGCAAACTTGGACAGCAGGCTTTCCACCCCCTCGTCCAAGTCACTGATGAAGATGTTAAACAGTGTGGGCCCGAGGACTGAGCCCTGGGGTACCCCACTGCTCACATCTTGCCAGGTTGAGCAGGGGTCATCACGGAGCCCTTGGCCCGGCTGTATGAGCATTTGTGGTCATCTGGCCAGGTGCTGGGGGATTGGAAACTGGCTAATGTGGTCCCAATTTTCAAGAAAGGGAGGAAGGAGGACCCAAGTAACTATAGGCCTGTAAGCTTCACTTTGGTGCTTGGGAAGATCTTGGAGAGAATCATCAAGGAGCACATCTGTGGGGGGCCTGCAGGGAAGATCATGCTCAGGGGCAATCAGCATGGGTTCATCAAAGGCAGGTCCTGCCAGACCAGCCTGATTGCCTTTTATGACCAGGTAACTAAATCCTTGGATGTTTCTGTCGCCATGGACATAGTCTTTCTAGACTTTAAGAAGGCCTTTGACACTGTCTCTCACCCCATCCTCATCAATAAATTAAGTGACTGTGGAGAGACTGAGGGACCTGAACCTGTTCAGCCTCAGCAAGAGGAGGCTGAGGGGGCACCTGGTGGCTGCCTACAAATTCATCAGGGGAGATCAACAGCAAGTAGGTAGAGCCCTTTTCTCCCCAGCCCCACTTGGGGTGACAAGGAACAATGGTAATAAGCTGATGGAGAATAGGTTTAGGTTGAGATCAGAAGGCAATATTTTACAGTTAGGGTGGTCAAAATCTGGAACCAACTTCCCAGGGAAGTGGTCCTCGCCCCTACCTTGGGCAAATTCAAGAGGGGGTTGGACGATCACCTGTCTGGGGTCTTGTGAACCCAGCATTCATTCCTGCCTGTGACAGGGGGTCAGGCTAGATGATCTGTTCAGGTCCCTCCTGACCCTAGCTACTATGAAACTATGAAACCCATCCACCACTACTCTCTCGGTGCACCCCATCAGCCAATTTTTTACCCATCCAACTGTGCAGGCATCAATGCCACAGTCACTTAATTTATTGATGAGGATGGGGTGAGAGACAGCGTCAAAGGCCTTCTTAAAGTCTAGAAAGACTACGTCCATGGCGACAGCAACATCCAAGGATTTAGTTACTTGGTCATAAAAGGCAATCAGGTTGGTCAGGCAGGACCTGCCTTTGATGAACCCATGCTGATTGCCCCTGAGCATGATCTCCCCTGCAGGCCCCCCACAGATGTGCTCCTTGATGATCCTCTCCAAGATTTTCCCGAGCACCGAGATGAGGCTTACAGGCCTTACAGACCTCGCTAACCTCATCACGAGAAGCAAACTTCCTACAGGCCAAAACACACCAAATGGATCCAGACCATGCCATGACAAGAAATGCAAAACCTGCCAACATATCTCCAGTATCCCCACAATTACTACACCCCACAACAGAACCATCACCATTCCTGGAACTTACAACTGCACCTTCAGAAACGTTATACAACTCATCCAGTGCACCAAATGCCCTGATGGAAAATACATAGGAGAGACCAAACAACAACTGCGCACCAGAAAGAATGCACGCTGGATATCTATTAAAGACCAGAACACTCAATTACCTGTGGGAGCACATTTCTCACACGAAAACCACTCTCTCTCCAATCTCCCAGTCCTGACCTTCAAAGGGAATTTACAGAACACTTTTTGTAGACAAGCCTACAAACTTCACTTCGTAAATCTATTGGATATAAAAAAAAAAACTCATGGACTCAATATAGACACTGGATTTATGATACACTGTAATCTGCCCAACATCTGACTCCCCTGGGACCTCTCTACTTTTACCTGGCTGCTACATCCCCCTTCCCCCACAGCCCCAGCCTGTGTCTCACTCCCAGAGACCTCAATTTGCATTTTTCACTGACTAGCTTTCTTGCCTGCATCACATGCCAGCCTCTGGCTTCTTTACTATTCATTCAATTCAGAAAGAGCACACACACAAACTGCAGATGCTTCCTCAGCCTGACAAAGGGTTTTTGCTAAGATATACTTCTCCATCTATTCAGTTGGTCTACTAAAAGATATCAGACTGACCCAAAGAACCTTGCCCATCTTGTGTGTGTTAAGGCAGAACAGGATGAATGCAGCAGGGATTGTAGCCTGTAACAGGGGGCCTTCCCAATGCTGGTTAGATCTCAGCCTGCCCACCGGATTCTGGGCCAACTGCCTGTCCCTCTTTCACCTCCCACAACTTGATGGAAAACTGATTCAGATGTTACCCAGTCAGGAGGCTGCCCATTTACACCCCTGATGTCTAAGGGTGACATCCATTCTGCAGCTCCGTACCTCCCCCAAAATGCGACCCATGCTTCGCAGATGGCATCCCAAGCAGTTAAGCTCACCTCTCAAAGATCTGACAGGTCTGGGCTTTCCCTAGCCAGGACTGTGCGTGTGCGCGGTGGCTGGAGATTTTCAGGTGACCCCTGCCTGCCTTTCACCAGGGAGGTTCATGGTCCTAGCATTTCCAGGGGCACATGCGCATGTGTGCGTGTGCATAAAATGTCTTCTATCTGCTTACTATATCTTGTACCTGTAATATATTGGAAAGGTGTATCCAATCCTTTCCAAGAAGAGAGACTAGCAAGAGACTGACTAGGAAGCCAGCCACTGCAGCCAGTACCTCTCACACATTGTTGCTTCCAGACAGACAGCTCACAAGAAGGAGAGAAAGGTTTCACACAGAGCCTTATATGCTATTTCTACATCCCTCCCCCACAGCACTGTGATTAGAAGGGAATTCAGGGAAAGATCAATCACTGGCCAGCTACAGATGTCAATATCAGAGCAGTCTTTCCCTCTCTCCCCTTCTCAGTTTGTTTCCCTGAAGCAAGATCGCCTTCTGAAATCGCCAAATATTTTCCGAATCGATTCGGATGCTTCAAATCAATTTAGAGCTTTTAATGGGTCTCCCAATTGTATTTGGATTCAATGATTCGGCCACCAAATCAGGCTGAATCTTCTCTGAATCAAATTGGCAACCAAAACGTTGCACAGCCCTAGTAAGCACCGTAATCTTTTTTTTTTTTTTTTTTTTTGTACATGCCACTCCATTCACAAAAGTTATTGGAGGGTTGCCTTGAGTCCAAAAAGGTTGAGAACCACTGCCCCAAGACCTAGAAGTCCTAGTGAAGAACCAGGTCCACTGTATTAGGTTCTGTAAAACACAAACACACAGACCCTCCCTGAACTCAGTCTGCTTAGTTTGATTGTTTTCTTTACACAGAAGTGTGGAACCCAAACCCATGATATTTATTTGATGCTTTAAAAAGGGCCAGTCTAATATACTGAAAGTTATGGACCATATCAGCTGGGAGAAAGAATGAAAGAAAGAAACAAAAAAGAGCAAACAAACAAAAACTGAAATGCCAGGACTAACTGAGTACAGTCCAAGGAAATTTTCCAAGATTCCCCCAAACCTTAACTGTTTAAAAACAGCACTGCTAGCTGGAAAGTGAACGTAGTTTTAAAAAATAGTACCCAAAATGGGTAAAGGGAAGACACATAAGAAGTTAGCAGCTATGAACTATGAAAAGTAGGTAAGGGAAGTACAAAGATAAGAAGATCAGTGGACAAAACAGTAAAAGTCCTTCAGTAAGGAACTAAAGGAATCTAACAATGGAATTGATCTATTAAGAGAGAGTAATGGTCGATTCAGCAACACACTAAGGGCAGAAGCAGTAAACGTTTCTGTTCAGTATCTGGGGAAAATCCAAATTATATATTGCCATCATACGGAATCAAAAGAAACGCTTTCTATTCCAACAGTAACTCAAGAAAGCCAAGTTAAAATATTTGAATCAGCCAATTCAAATAATTTGTATCTGAAAGTTTTAAAGAAGCTGGGTGAAGAACAGTATGGATCACTGATTTTCAGTAAGTCCTGAAGCACTGAAAAAAAAAAGTTCCAAAGGCTTGGAAGAAAATTAAATATTATAATACTTCAAACGGCTAAAACGGATTACCTGGATAGTTAAGCCTGTCAGTGCTCCCAGGCAAAGGTACAGGAGGATTTATAAAGGACTTGATCAATCAAATCACAGCAGGCAAGTGCCAAATCAAGACAGATTTATAAAAGAGAGTTTTTGTCAGGCTAATGGTGAGATAAAGAGTTGTATTGACTCTATGTCAGAAAACAAGTAAACCTAAACTTCTGCAAGGTGGCTGACATGATAGTATGTGACATCTTAATTAATACACTGGACAAAAAATAAGATTTAAAAAAAAAAAAAAAAAATCAATATGGCACTGTAACAGGGGACCCGAAATCTGTTACTCAGCCAAGGGGAAAGAGAGGGCAACAGAGATCGAAACATGGGAACAAATGGTCTGGACTGGAAAGACCTGTGTCACAGAGCTCCTAGCCCCTGTGCAGGCTGAGGAGGAAACAGGCAATTGGATGGGAGAATGAGCTCAAAGCCAGAGAGGCTTTTCAGGGGGCAAGGGAAGCCACACGGCAGCTTTTGTATGACAGGCAACAGTTTTCCAGAGGCCCTACGCTGAGTGCTCAGGAGGCATCAGGTGTCACATGCCAAAGAGGCTCACTCTCGCCTGCCGTTTTTGTTTTCCTGGAGTAAGATGACTTTTGTTAAAGCAGTAGTTCATTTCCTTTTGATGTTGTGTTTACCCAGTGAGGAAAGGGGTTTTTTTTTTGTTAAAGCCACAGCTTACTTCCATGTTGAAGTTAATCAGCAGACTGGAAGTAGCAGTAAGGGGTGAGTGCAGAGGCAAGGCACCTGCTAGGGCAGGATGTGGGGCTGTGAGGGCCAAGGGTCAGAGCTCAAGGGGGCAAAAAACAGGGCCAAGACCCACAGTCTGAGAGGGGCTGGAGCTCTGGGCCAGTGCTATGGCCCTAAGCTAAAGGAGCCCAGCTAGAGAAAGGGGATAGAAGCCAGGATGGCCAAACTGTATATTGAGGCAAAGTGCCTCCTAAGACAGGTAACTGATGAAACTAACACCTGCAAGGCATGCACATGACTCAGCAAATGGGCGGATGAGAATCTGATGGTGTTCAATGCTGATAAATGCAAGGTTCTCCACCTTGGGAAGAAAAACCCGCAGCATCCTTATAGGCTCGGCAGTGCTATGTTGGCTAGCACTAAGGAAGAAAGAAAGAGACTTGGGGGTCATCTTTGACCACAAGATGAACATGAGCCTGCAGTGCGATGCTGCAGCTAGTAAAGCGACCAAAATGCTGGCTTGCGTCCATAGATGCTTCTCAAGCAAATCCCAGGACGTCATTCTCCCGTTGTACTCGGCCTTAGTGAGGCCGCAGCTGGAGTACTACGTCCAGTTTGGGGCTCCACAATTCAAAAAGGATGTGGAGAAGCTTGAGAGAGTCCAAAGAGCCACGCGCATGATCAGAGGTCAGGGAAGCAGACCCTACGATGACAGGCTGAGAGCCCTGGGGCTCTTTAGCCTGGAAAAGCGCAGGCTCAGGTGTGATCTGATGGCCACCTATAAGTTTATCAGGGGTGACCACCAGTATCTGGGGGAATGTTTGTTCACCAGAGCACCCCAAGGGATGATGACTAGGTCGAATGGTCATAAACTACTACAAGACCGTTTCAGGCTGGACATAAGGAAGAATTTCTTTACTGTTCGAGCCCCCAAGGTCCGGAACAGCCTACCACCGGAGGTGGTTCAAGCGCCTACATTGAACACCTTCAAGAGCAAACTGGATGCTTATCTTGCTGGGATCCTATGACCCCAGCTGACTTCCTGCCCTTTGGGCAGGGGGCTGGACTTGATGATCTTCCGAGGTCCCTTCCAGCCCTAATGTCTATGAAATCTATGAAATGACTATGAGGGCTGCTGGTGGTCACAATTATTGCTTGTAAGGCTCAGTTGAGGTTGTCTCAAAGGAGTCTCATCCCATAGGATTTAGGGGTAGAGTAGCGCGGAGGATCACACCCTGAGAAAAGATACCTAGACTACCCAGTCTCTGTCGACAGCATCCCTTATTAAAAACCCTAAAGATCAAGTCATGGCAGATGAGAAGTAGGAGGCAGAAAGAGAAGACCGAGGAGCACAAGCAGGCTGGTTTGAATGCTAGAGCAAACACTGAACAGATTGCCTTGAGCCTGCTACAGGAATGCTTTAGGAAGTCGAAAAGTTTGGTCTCAGAACCAAGCAGACATGGTACCAGTAGGCTCTGTCGGTCTGTCACTATTTACCAAGTGACCTAGAAGAAAGATTAGAAGAGTGGTAAGTAAGGAAGACAGGCTGCTGATGACAAAAGCACATCTGGATTCACTGGGTAAACTGGACATAGGTAAACAATATATGCACTGATGCAGCTAAAGCTTACCTCTGGGAATAGAAAGGTACCCTCTATCCTGGGAAAGTATTACACTGAACAAAACAACAAAACAAAACAAAAAAAGAATTATGTCATGGGCATAATTAGCTGAGCACAAGTTTTCAGAATGATGCTGTGGCCAATAGGACTGTAATCCTTGGACAGAAAAATACTGAGTAAGGGGAGAGTGGTTAACACTGCTGCTGCAGTTGGCTCTGCTGTGACTGTTACAGGAATACTGTGCCCAGTTCTGGTGCTAAGGTTTCAAGAAAGATGTTGAAAAACTGGACATATAGGAAATACAGCACATATAGGAAATACTTTACAAATGGTTCTTCAGTCTAGCAGATATACATACAGCAAGAACAAATGGGTATGAGCTCACAATATACAAAACAAGCAATAAAGCACAAATTTTAACAATGTGGACAAACAAACACTGAACAACTAAGCCAAGTCTGTGGTGAATTCTGCATCATTAGCAATTTCTAAAATTAAAATGGGATGTTTTTGAAAGAGAGACGCTAGTTTAAATTGTTTTTTTATTCACAGAAGTCCTGCGGCCTATGCAATGCAGGTCAAACAAGATGACAATGATCCCATCTAGCATTACAAGCTACAAAAATGTAGAACAGCAATACACAAAATTGAAGGAAAGAAGATGAGAAGTGTCCCTTTAAAAGGGAAATTCTCAGCATCCTCATGGTCTGCACTTACCCAAATGCTGTAGATATTGCACTGTCCTCTCATGACCCTTCAAAGGTGAGTTGGCTTTCTTTGACTGATCCACTAATACCTGCAAAGCTTTTAGCAAAACAGAGATGTCAGTTCCACACGAATTATCTTTCAGTTTCAGAAAGTTTCCTCAAACTGTTTCCAAAAGACTTGGGGGGAAGGGGGGGGGGGGGGAGATATTTTTGCCCTCCCCACAATGCCAGCAGAACACAAAATGTATGTTGGGAAGGAACATGCCTGTGCATACCTGCTCACAGGCTTTGTTGCACAAAAAAAAGTCCAGGTAATGGCATATGCCAGGCCCAACATGAATGAACACATGCCAAGCTGACTTAACAAAAAATAAACAATCAGTAGAGACTGACACTATGCAACCATTCACAAATACTGGCTATAAGTTTAAAAATGGATGAATGGGTTCCTGCCAGAAAGGAATTAAGATGCAAACATATGCTTCTATTCACTCCTCAATTCCACTTACCTTTTTCATGCAACCCCTTCTTCTCATATAGTATTATCAGTTCACTGTATTTATGTGCCTTTTTCAACACATGTTCACTCTCTTCAATGTGGCAGTGATTGTTCTCCAAGCGTAGCAATGGTGCCACAAGGGCTACATTTGTCTACAAGGAAGAAGGGGAATTGGGTACTTGATTCACATACTGGGTACACCCCAAGCTTATGGTTAGCAACAAGAGTCAATAGCATAGGAAACAAATATTTGATAGTAAGTCTTCTACTGTGTCCCTGTTGCATGCAATTCCACTTTGATGTCCGGGGGGAACAGAGGGTGGCCAGTGGCCGATACATCAGTATTACTTCCCTCCCTAGGTTGGAGGCCACTTTAAAGGAGCCTAGGGGGAAACCCAAGCAAACACCCTCAGGAGTAAAGATCTCCAATATTCATCTGGTTAGCTGCGGAAGATTTAATTAAATGAAAAATACACTTATTTCTCTCTGCAATCTGAAAGGGCCTTTTCCCACTGAAACTGTGTGTTCTTAATGAAGAAAAAGCCAAAACCAAATTAAGATTTACAGAGAGCTTTTAACTCATGAAGTGATCAAGGGTCAAATCTGAAATGAATTTATTCTTTATCCTAATTCCTCCATCCCAAATCCCCAGTGGATGTTGCATTTTACACACAGACACAGTCCAGGTCAGGCATGGAACTCACATGCAGGTAACACTTCAGCAGCGTGGTGTCAATTATCTGCAGCAGCTTCTTTTTTGATTTGATTGTGGGTGTTCCCTCCATGAGGGGTGAGGTGCTAGATTGGTGGTCTGAGTCATTCAGCTTCTTTACCAGCTGACTTCTTTTCTGCAAAACACAAGATAGGATTAAAAAGAAAGAAAATCCATGTACTTACCTGTCAATATCACTTGAAAGGAAAAGGCAGCTTACCTAAACCACCCTTATGATTTTCATCAGACATGCCCACCACTTCTCTTATTGTGCATCTCAGTATAGATTCAATATGTCAATTACATGACTCAATTACATGACTTGAACAACTGGAAATATAGTTAAAATAGCATTCTTACACCCACTGCCAGACCTTCTCCCAAGCCAAAGCTTAAGAACAAGTATTCTTTGTAGTATGTTCTTGTCAAAAGAAGGGAAACTGCAGTACAGAATTGATAATTACTTACTGCCATTAGAGAGGTAATCTCCAAAACATCAGTTTTACATTTTCAGGCAAGCACACTGTTAATCTACGTTAACTTTTACACTATAAAAGAAGTCAGGTAAGACTTCAAAACTGCCAATGGCCCTTGGTGGTATCCTCCACTAGATGTGACAAGTTAGCTAAAAGAATTCAACATAAATAATTAAGAAAAATAACTATTTTTCTAAATCCAGGAAACCTGAAAACCCACTTTCTAAAGGTTGATGGGTAATGGCACTTACTTGTGTTAGGTAGTCTATGAGTGCTAAGTGTGCCTTCTCAAGCTCAGCCCCAGAGAGCACTGGCAAAGGGTTGGGATACTGCAACTGCTTTCTATAATCAGTAGGAAGCAGATCAGGATACAAACCCATTACGTGTGTAGGATCTAAGCAAAAACACAACCACACACAATCAGTATTTGTGATTCTCACAAAATCTTGCTTTTCAAAATCCTGTATTTTTACAGAATTAGTGATTAGAGTTGTTCAGCTACAAACCTACACTACATAACACTTGTCAGACTGGCAACCAGCTATCCCCATATTACACAACAATGATGGATAAAACAAATGAGTATCAGTTTCATGGAATTTATTAACTCCCATTAGTTTACAAGAATTAGGACTCTTAGAGCTCTTAATCTTTTTCTCTAGACACTAGAGATAAAATTTTCAAAAGCTGCTTGCTTTTTTCAAAACTGAATCTGGCACTCATATCTCCTCAGAAGTCAATGGGTTATAACCCTCTTGAGTCTCCCAATAAACACTAGTGCAGGGATGCAGTCTAAAGTAACTATTCATTCATCCTTTTCTATACTCATAACTCAAAGAATTCCCCATGATTGTTGTTTGCTCTCACTCCAAGACCTCCACGTCTGTCAAACAGGAAATTGAGCACAAGGTCATTGCTTTTTTTTAGCAGTAGATGATGCTGAGACGGCAGGAATTGGAAAGCCTACAGACACCCCTTAGTAATACTTTTGATAGGGCATTAGGGGATTTCAACACCAAAAAGTATCTCTGCATAAGGAAGATGGAAAGATATTCTGAACAAGTGATGTGGATTAGGCTAAAGCCACAAAGGCACTTTTAATAAGGAAAAAGTGCACTCATACAGGAAGTTAGTACAGAAAAGCTATTCCAGGCTATTTCCCCATGTACAAAAGCCTGAATAAATTCATCACCAAGTTAATGACAATGGTGGTTTTCTTCCCCCCCTCCATTCTAAGTCAAATCCAGAAAGACTTACAGTAGCCTCCCCTTTCCAGAACTCCTCAATTCCAGCCCATACCAAGTTACCTGTACCAAGCTTGGCAAAAACTTGCATGGAATCATCAAAACGCTTCTGGCAAAAGAGGTTGAAAGCATACAGGTTCTTAATGTGATGAATTTGTTGCCGCTTCTCGCTATCTGAATCATCCTTCATTTCCTATACAAACACAAAAACTTATGAACATCAAGAGTTCTTGTGCTTAAATACAAGTTAGAGAAATATGGAGCAAACACTGACAGGTCTTGAAATTAAATTTCAGTGAAACCAGTCTGGGATTTTCCCAAGTCTCTTTCAGTCTCTGAAACAGAAATGCTTGCTGAGGACAGGCAGAACTAGTAGTAGCCTGATGCAAAACAGCCAAAGGGGCAAGTGATTGAGGAAGAGAAAGACATTTAATCACATTAGAGCTAGTGACAAATGCTTCAATAGCACCCAAGATCAAAACCTTATGATAGTGGCCAGAGCACTGCCTTCCCCCCTCAGTGTCTGAATGAATAATCTTCCCTCCATCCATGCTTAGGGAAAGAAGAAAGAAACACAGTCAAAGGCTTTCCATTTGCTGAGGCAAGGACCGCCACTGCCTGTGTTTATATCATGCTTAACACAGTGGGGCCCTAACCTAGTTAAAGCCTGAAGGCCAAACATGTCAAATGGACTGATGGATTTATTGCCAATAGGGCATTTCCACATTACTTATTTAAAATAGCAACCAAGTTTGGAGCCCAAACTGCATCTGGAAGATTACTGTAGCAATCTAGATAATAGATACACTGTTGTCTACCCTCATCCTCAGACAACCTGAAACAGTGGCCCAGGATTTAGAACTTTCCTGTCTATGCTACGATGCCTAGTGAAGTTAAGTTGCATATAGACATTTGTTTCTAAATAGGAAGAAATTTCTTCTGGTATAAAATAGCCCAGAAGCTGGAAAGCCACACAAAACCACCTATAATCCTCCTAGGCAAGACAAGTTTCGGTAAGCTTTGCTGCAGGGGCATCGCACTGCAGACAGGCTGACCCCGAGCAACGTGGGCCGAAGCAGGGTAATTTTACCAGGCAGCAAGGCTCCCACAGCAGCCTGCCTCACCCTGCACTGCTCCCAGTCAGCTGGACAGCAAGTGGAAACTGGCAGGGCCGGAAGGCAGACTTGGGGAAGGCTTCAGCATACCAGGCTCCGGGTCTTCCAGTTTTTCAAATTGTCAACCGGGCTGCTCAACTGAACAGCAGGGCAAGGCAAAATGAAGCCAGCACAGACCTGGCTTGACACCCCAGCCACTTAGCTGAGTAGGGGGCAGGTCACAGGTCAGGGGGGCCATGCTACCTGCACTCTGTTCCCACTACACAGGAACTGAGCAGGGGGAGTGACATAACAAAGCTCTTATCTACTTCTCATGCTGGGAATTTTTATGTAAAAAGCAGACAGGGAGCAGCTGGGACTGCTCCTTCTTTCCCCCAACTTCCCTCCAGTTTATGGGGAGGGAGTTTTGGGGGAGGCAGAGCAGCAGCTTCCCACACTTCCCTCTGCACTGGTCTCTGACTGGGTTGACCAAGCTCTCGAGAAGGCACAGGAGCCTCTCCTTTGGCTCCCATGCCTGGTCCCCAGGAGGAGTGAAGCCTGAGGAAAGGGTGCAGACATCTAGTCTCCCATGAGCACTGTAAATCTGGTTGCTCCTGGGTTATTTTTTTCTTGGGGTAGCCATTTTTGTTCTGGGAGAAAAAGCTTGAATGTCTGCACACTTCTGGTTTCAACAGGGAGAATGGCAATTCTCCATGTAGAAATGGAACATCTGTATGTGGCTTAAGTATAAGCACTAACTACTTGGTCGCTTAATTTTGCAGAGAAAAAGAAAAAGGATGGAGATCTCTCGCACAGAAAAGGACAGAAGCAGCAAAATGGGCATGAGGCAACATCTCTGTGCAAAACTAACTGCAAGACATTACTGAACATAACTAAGTAGTTTAGTGATAACTTAAAGGCCCATTTCCTGTCTTTCTCTATGAAATGCTGCATTTGCCATTCAGAAAAGTCCATATGAAGCAGGGAATATGTAATCCTGGTTATACCCTGGCCCAAGAATTATAATTGTAAACTGAATTTGCTTCCCCAAAGACTAAGTTTGACACTTTATTCTAGACACTACAACAATGTAAGGCAAATGAGGGTACACTTTTTTTTTTTATACCACAACATTAAAGAGAGTTGTCCCATTTCCCTGCCAATATACCAGCCTTGATTTAAAGGCTCAAAAGCAGGGGTACTCAACCCCTGGCCTATGGGCCAAATCTGTTCCACAGAACTGATGTCATCTGATCTGCAGTGTCCCATAGGGTCCAGAAATTTGACAGCAAGGAAGCAGTGGCAATTAGTGCCAGGCCACTTCTGCACAGTAGGATCAGACCCAGCTGGACCAGTGCCACATGCCCACAGACCAGATCCAGCCTGCACACTTACCTGTCACCACTCATCTAGCCCACAAAACCAAAAGGTTGGGCACCACTACTGTACGCAGTACACCAAGTCATCTAGATCTGTGGGCAGATGGACCAGGTTCTCTGTCTACTCAGATCAGATATTTCAAGAGACATATTGAGGAATGTAGCCACACCAGAAGTAGCCAGTTTGGCATATTTTTACCATGGCCGTGAAGTTGGAAGATATGTCACCTAGGACCTCTAAAAGGACCTCTGATCTCTCTTAGAAGAATAAATCAGAAAGGATTTAAAAATTCACTGGGTTTAGGGTTACACAAAGAAGAGGGAGTAACCTCTAGTCTTCTATACATACACTATACAGTAGGGTTTTTTGTTGGGGGTTTTTTGTTTTTTTTACTTATTTCTTTTAGTGCAATAGTGCTCAATATTTTGACCCTGCAGGCCAAATGAGTGGCATGGGGCCCATCTGTGGGCTAAACTGGGTGCTAGGGCCCAGTGCTGCCTCCCCTGCATCAAGATTGGGTTTCAGGGGCCACCCAGGCCTACATGTTTCTAGAGCCTGTGGGGAACCCTGCAAGCTGGCTGGCAATGCTGGGGGTAGATCTGTCCCATGGACTGAAGGTTGAGAAACCCTGCTTTAGTTGTATGTCACAGCACCCTGTCCTGCTTTGTTTTAGTGAAGCAAGGATGAAGTTATGATAGCCTTGGAACCCATACAGGCCATAGCATCTTAAGAAGTCTATGGCATTTTCAATGGATGGACTGGTGACCTGCACAACTGCTCAGAATAATCATGGTCATCTAAAAAGAGTCACAAAAATGGTTAAATGGTTTGAGTATAAGGTTTGGAAGCCTTGATTGACCAAAAGTCTACTGAGAAAATACCATGTTCTTTATAAAAGTCTAGGGGAAAAAATCATCATCATAGGAAGATATAGAACCCCAGTCTATAAAATCAGAGAACTGGCAACAAAAGAACTACAGCCAAGAGCCCAGGAGTTGCAACATAGCTAAAGAATTAGCCAAGAGGAAACAGTTTGTGCAAGGCCCACAATAGGGAGGTTAGATATCAGGATAGCAATAGCAGTTGGTAGCAGCAATACCAATCAAAACATCAAAGAGATTCTGCTGTATGCTTCTATACCCAGAAACAGAAATACACTGCATTTCACCCCACCTCCTTGAGAATAGCTACTTACTGCCAATTGTAGAGCCAGTTCAAATTGCTTGTCTTGTAAAAGCTGTTGTATCTGGGTTGCAATGGAGACTGGAATAAGACGCCAAACAAAGTGATTGCTGGCCACATATACAATATTCGTACTACAAACAGAAGAGGAAGAAGAGGCCAGTTACCAAGATGCACCAGTTAAGCATGAGTACTATCCCAGTAGACAGTTTCTCAGAACAGGTTTGATGCAACCTTGTCAGTGCTCACCTCTGACCAAGTGGAGGGCAAATATACTGTACACAAAAAATTACCAGGATAAACTAAATCAAAAAGAATTTAACACTGAGAAATGAGGATGCAAATGTGCTTGGTGTCAAACTGCTGCAGAAGGAAAAAGTACTGCAAAAACATACTAGTATAGTCTACAGAATGCAAGAGAATGGAAGAAAATAGTGTCACCACCTACCCAATAACTGTAAATGCAGCACAGCTTTTTTGGGGAGGGCTGATTATTAGGGCTGTTAACCACAAGCCATCAAGTCTGACTACAAATCTAGAGACAGAGTAATGACAGTACTCCTAACACTGTTTTAGTTCCAGTTTGGCAGGGAACAGTTCATAGAAATTGTCAAAGAGGAAAGAGACAAGGGATATGAATAGAATGAAAAAAAGAAATGCTCTCTTACCCTCCAGAGGTGATGAAGCGTGGTCTCTGCAGTTCGATACTCTGCACCAGCAGTCGTGGTTCAAAGGTACGGATCTCTACGTATCTTGGCAGCACTGCAATGATGTACGGAGGCTGATGTTCTATTTGGGAGATTAAACAAGCAGACTGATATTTCTCCAGTATATGCTGTAACAGGCTATGACTCACAGAATAACTTTTTATGAGAAATTTCTAGTAAATTGTGCCTTTTACCTCCCCCTTAATCCATCACAGAGAATGATACAAGAAATTAAAAATAATTTGTTGGTAGATTACAGGTGTTTCTCTCTTCACCCACCCCACTACATGGCACTCGAAAGCTCACAAAAGCCTCAGCAAGGTTTTACTTCCAGAAACACTTGGCACTTACATTCTGCCTTTCACATGTGAATTTCAAACAACTTTGCAAAGGAGGATTATCTCCATTTTACCATTAAGGAAACGGAAGCAAAACAAAATTGAGAGCAAATAGAAGAAACAGAAATACAACGCATGCAACTCTGCTCAAGACGGACAGAAATGAGGATATACTACTGAGCACTCAGATGTTCTTAATAAGAGAAATTGCAAGACAAAAACAAAAATCTTATACGTTAAGGCTGTTTGCAGATGTTAAAAAAATGTGCTTTAACAGAAGCAGCAAAGTGTAACCTTGACCCGGCTCTGCAGCACCTGTATCTATAAGGTGCTTCAGTGGGGCTTTTTGGCACTTTTATCAATTCAATCAGCTATTAGATAAAAGCACCAAAAAAGCCCTGCTAAAGCACCTGATCTATACAAACACTGGATGAGCCAGATCCAACTAACATGCTGCCTCTTCTGGGCATATGCTGGGCTCTGCGCAGGAGCAGGCCAAGTTTAAAATAAATCACCGTTTTGTTTTGGGGTGGGTTTTTTTTGTTTGTTTGTTTCTAACATCTACAAGCAGCCTAAGACAGTAAAACTTTAGTTTGGTTCCATTCATAAGGGACAGAAAGCTGATCTCTAAAAACCAGTCACCTTTGAATGTCTGATAAGGAAAGGAAAGAAACTGCTGCTAAGTCCTCACCCATAGCTATGGGAATATCTGTCCAATTCAAGGCACACTTCTGGGTACAGACCCCCTCTTCATTAAGAACTACTGTTAGATCATCTTGGCCAACTGCAACTTTTCTGTCTGCTAAAGGGGCAACCAATGGCTCAAGCTGCTTCCCTGTTGGGAACAGTTCTTTGATAGATCCTTTTCCATCCACCTATTAGAAAAAAAGAAAGCAAATAATGAATGCTATGGAATGGGCCTGAACTCCCAATTCTAGATAAAGTAAACAGACAAAAAATCAAAGTCTTAGTATAGTCATTAATAAGACACAAAGATAATTTTGAAGGCTACTATGACATTTCTTATGCCTCAAAAAAATCTTATGAGCACTCCATTTATAAAAAAGTTTTTTCTTCTTACTATGAAGAAGCCTTCCCCTATCAATACTGTCAGCAGCTGATGTTTTTCTTATAAAGACTGCAGTCTGATATCAGTACTGTTGTACTATATAGACATCAAAACACCTAAAGACATTCTACTTTAAAGTAACAAGATTTTTACTTGGTCTCCCCTCTAACACGTAAATTAAGCCTGAGTTGAGTCACAAATTTAGATACTTAAGAGAAACTGTCAAATTGAAACTGCAATTTTGACTTAAGGACTAAAATAATTTTGGTGCCTTTACTGTAGTTCCCCAAACACCATCACAATTTTAAAAAACAGTGTTGAAAAGGCTTTCTGGGTTACTATCACAAAAGATATTTCCATCACAAGCTAGCAATTTATACACACCAGATTTAGACCAACCGCTGCTCAACCAAAACGTGTTTCATCTACAGTTCAGTCACAATAATCTTCAGTGTTACTTGCAACAGTAAAAACATTTTCTCATTTTCTGATAGAGGAGAAGTTAACAGGAATGCAACTTAAAAACTTCCTTCCTCAAAAAACATTCAAAGCAAGTCAAACAGTGCGGGTTTCAATACTTGTTTACCATAAGACCAGGCACCTTCCCGAGACCTGTCAGTGTATTTTCCTTCAAGTGATTACTATCCCCTTACATATTCTGTTCCAATTCCTGTCCTTACCCTGATCAGATAATAATCTCTCTTGAAGCCCACACAAATAGAGTTTTCACACCATGCCATAGACTTGGGCACATCTGGTACACTGAAGTCCCCCTGAAAGGTAAACGGAAAACAAATTATATTGGCTGCTTCAGGACCTAATGAGCTTTTCCTTTGTGTTTTAAATTTGTGGTCAGAAAGTTTAATAGTCCACATTTGACTACTTTAGCATGAGGTATATAACCTTTTCTTCTCTCTTACTCAGTAGGAAGAGACTCCTTTAAGACTGAAGTTCTACACAGAGTAATGTTTATGTACACCTTACATCACAGAATCTCAGGGGAACTTGGAAGGGGCTCTGACGGTCCTCCACCCCAACCACCTGAGGCTGCAGGATGTGCTGATCCTAAACCATCCCAGACAGGTGCCTGTCAAGCCTCTATGCAAAATCACTGGGAGTTTAAGCTTCCTAGAGTAGCTTGTTCCATTGTCCTATCATTCTTAGATGTGATGTACTTTGAGATAGACACACACACACACAAATAATTCTAACATAATATTTAAAGCAGAAAATGGCAGAGTTAAATTCATTTACCCACTGAGATCTTCTTTAGCATCACTCCCAACCTTGGCTGCTCAAGGGAACAGCATCCAGCTAGATTGCCAGAATGCCAATCAAGGCCTAGCTCAACTGTGACTTTCTAGAAGAATTTACCTGGACCAACAGAACTAAAGGACAAGAAGTAGTACAGGCACATTTTGCCTTTATACCACTACTAATGATCTTTAAGAGTGGAGTCAGCCTTTTGGTTCTTGTACCTACTGTTTCCAATTATGCCCTTTCACTTTTAGTTATTTCTTCTTTGTTAAGCTAGCATCAGTGGTAGTTAAGCTATTCAGAAGCATAAGATAGTACTCATTGTGAATTGTACCAGGGATTATATAGCAAATATTGAAGACATTTTCTATCAAGGACTCTTCTACAGTCTAGTTACCGCCACCACAATCTCACCTGTAATTCATGGAATTCCCTGTCCTTCCAGAAATAAAGCTGTAGCTTCTTTCGTACTGCCACACACATTCTCAGCACCTCCTCCCCTGTATCAGAGTGCTATGAAAAAAACCAGCCCAACATGAATCAGTAGTGGTGAAAAAAAACAAGGATGAAGACAACAGGACCATAATCCTCAATTGAGATCACAACTGACAAACTGAAGAGCAAAACAGCAACTGAGCAACTAAGCAAACCTTCATGCTTCCTAGACAGCACTGCAGATCCTTTTCTCCTCTAAAAAGTTTTCATAATAAGAAATGCACTGGGACGAGAGTGCTGAATTCCAGCCAGAGACCAGAAACATTGAATATCAGCATCACAAGGTTCCCCCACTTGCTATTCTTTACAAACCTTATTTTGAGACCACCTGTTATATAAATAGACTGAGCAGATTGTACACAAACCTTTGGCCCAAAGGAACTATCAATTCTAGTGGTCATCTCTGCAATGTATGTAATTGCACCACGTCCTAGAAAAGATTTACCAATCCTTTTCCTGTAGTCCAGCCAACTTTCAAATCAATTACTCAGTTGTGACCCAAGCTATTCAAATTACCCAAATGATTGAAGCTACATTTGAACAGCTCATGAAAAATACCACTTTCCTTTGGCCACTATCCCACCATCTACTTCCACTATTTTTCCCCTGTAGCCCCCACACAGTATTTTTACAAAGGCAGGCAATTCCAAGTCCCAAAGACCCTTCAACCAATAAGATAAGACAACAGAAATACACAATTCTGGTGATGGCTTGCTGTCCCAAGACAGCCTTCCACCATTAAATGATTAAATAAATGAATGGCATCAGTGTAGAGTATGAAGGGGGAGAAGGGGAGGGCAAGCAGCAATCTTAATCAGTTCTGAAAAGCAGTTCCACATGCAGGGAAGCAGACAGCCTATTGTGTGATGCTGCAATCCCTCCCAGTCAGTATTATCTTCAGAGACAAGGACAGATAAACAGAAAACACCAGCATTAGCCAGGACCTTGAAAGCAAGGACAAGCTACTTTATGGGGAAGGAAGAGGGGCAAAAATGGAGTGATACAAAGAAAGGGTGATAACCATAACAATGACAA
Organism: Alligator mississippiensis; assembly: GCF_030867095.1. NCBI lineage: Eukaryota > Metazoa > Chordata > Crocodylia > Alligatoridae > Alligator > Alligator mississippiensis. The sequence continues at coordinate 237,795,042 of NC_081825.1, read as the reverse complement.
AAAATAACATGTTTAATGGCTATGCTTTCTATTTCAACAAGTTAGAAAAGCTTTTTGACAAGAGACATCATGTTCCAGCAAGTTCAACATCCACATGCAAAAACAAACACTAATAATGAACTCTACAAAACCTTATATTTTTTTTATGAGATTGGGTGTTATATTTAAACCTAGGAGTTAAATACCAGAAAATATTTATGCTTGCCTACAGAGGCCAAGATCCCTATGTAGAATAAATCTGCACACTAGAAAATACCAACTTCAGTCTCTTCTGCCTGGGATGAGGAGGGTGGACAGAAATTACACCGGTAAAGTGATGAACTGACTTAGGGGGGAAAAAGAGCACTTTTGAGAAGACCGTAGGCATACAGATGAAGAACCTTATTCTTATGGAACACTGTACAGGCTTGATCTGCCATCAACCAATTCCCAGAGGCTTACTGTATCAACAGTTTTGAAAAAAAACTTGTGGTAGGAAAATTCAGACAATAGATGGAATGGAAGTTCCATTCCCTGATTAAACACTACATGAGTCAGAATGGGGAACTGAAGAAAGCTCTCAAATAAAAAAAACCCTTTAATATTTTCATCCCACAATAATAGAAATTTAATTTTTAGAATTGTACTCTGTTATGAAGTGCAAGAAGCCAAGGTCACATTTTAAAACCTACTGCCTATGACTCTTATATCCCTGGTTAGGCACATGGAAGGGAAGCCTGATTTTCAGAAACGCTCAACCGTGAATATCTGTCATGGAGAAAATGTTCACAGAATATAAAATACAGCACAGCTCACTTTAATTTCACATGCAAAATCCTCCAAGCAATATGAAAGATAGTCCTCATTACAAAGCTGATCAAACATCTGTAACAGTAGCTGCCTGCATTTACCTGTAGGTCACAAGTGAAGAGAGATGCACCTTTTGCCTTAGAGACTGCAGTGATTTGTTGAAACGTCAACAGGTCGTGGACATAAATGTTATTTTCTGTTTTAAACAGAAGCAGAAATATTTTTACTAAGTTCATTTCTATTTCAGACAAACTATCACAGAAGACATTACAAATATAAACAAACAGCTTTACAAAGCAAATGAGAACTCGCTAGCAAAACTAAGGATTGCAGGATAGAAGGGGATATTTTTCAGGCAATCTGAAAAAAAAAGTGAGGCACAAATACAAGATGGCCACCTGATTGCATAAGCTCAGCTGCTGAAGAGAAGACTCTCGCACCACTTGTGACAGGATTGCATGAAGGAGCTGAAAACAAGTGCTAATTAGACAAAGAAAGTGGGAGAGAAACAGGAAGGCAGTGCAAATCAGAGTGTGTTCATGACAGAAACTCCTATAAATGCAAGCCATTTTGAACTAGCTCGAAGTTAGCAGACAGTGAAAAGTCAAAGGTTGGGTGTGTTATGGTCAAGATTTTGTACGCACGAGGACGCAGGCAGCAGCATTCTACACATGCTGGGGTCTGGAGAGCTGGGGCTTGGAGATCATAAAGAAGGGAGTTGCAACGTAAGTAAAAAAAGACACAGGAAGATAATAGGGTTAAATAAGCATAATAATGCCAAGCAAACTTAGAGCTTTCTCATGGTGGTAAACCAAGTCATCTACCTATCAATCCAAGCTGGTGTTACAAGTTGAGAGCAAGTTCCCCCCACCCTAGCGTACTTTGGACAAAGATATTGTAAAAAAGGATTGTTCAGTTTTGAAGTCAAAATCAATGAACCTTCACATACAGCACTAAGACGACTCAGTCGTGCATAAGTTACCCAACTGTCAGTGCTGTTTCCCCAAGTATCTTCGGCTGCTTAACAACAGAAAAGCTGCCTTTTAACCTATGCTGCACAATGCTCCCCATGACAAGTCAGAGGCCTGAATGCCAGAATCAATGGCTTTTCAACAATCAGACCATAATACAGGGGTGCAGAGGGGAACCCACTAGCCCAGAAGGGTGGAAGACGGTTTTACGCATGTGCCAAGGCTGATTCAAGTGTGAATTTTTCAGTTTTCTTACAAACACAATGCTGGATTTATATACAAGGGGCTGGGAAGGCCATGCTTGGCCAACTACACACACACACACACACACACACACACACACACACACACACACACTTCACGTAGTATTAACATTTTCTTCACTTACCTAACAAACTGATGAGAATTTTAAATTGGGAAACAACATGAATCTGAAAGACAGAATCTGTTTAAAGCAACTCCTTTACAAGCCAAATACACATATACTCACACACAAGCGCACATGCATACCCTCTGCTCCACCGGCCTTAAAAAGATGCAATTAGTCTAGGCAAATTGTTTGATATTCATTCTTTTTTAAGGGTAAAAAAAATAGAGATGAGGCTGCAGATTTTTTTTATGGAATATTCCTATATCTGCTGTGCAACCCTTCACCTACACCCAAGAAGCACCAGAAGACTAGTGTTTATAACCCACCCTGTCAAGGAAGCTCATGGATCCCTATGACAGGGGTCAATCATGTTTTAGTATCTTACCAACAGAAGGATGCACGTAACTACAAGATCATTTGCAACAAAAAGGTGGTGCTCTTCTGTGTAGTGATATAAGCAGTATGCTAACAGCTATGAAAAATTTAAATAGTCATAAAAAGTACATAACTACTACTTCTATACTAGCCTGTACTGGGAGGAACAACATGCATACTTTCATTGCATCTTTCATTCATGGTTCTCAACTGCTAATGCTTTTATCCATACCAGCAACATATTATTATTTTGCAAATGCATCAAAGTGACTGAACAATTTGTTAGCCATCACAGTGCTTTACTAGCAGTTGGAAAGGCTCCTGGCTTTGCCAACTCCCAGCTAACCAAGAGCTTAAACTCTCTTATACTGTAGGAAAAGGCTGAGGCAAGCTCATGGCTGGTCCTCTCTCCGCCACTCCCAGCAACTTTTCTTCTTTAAAAAAAAAAAAACCCTCAAGGGATTTCAGATGAGCATATTTCACTTCAAACCCTCTCAGCTGAAACCACTGGAAACTTCCCTCCCAGTACCAAGAACTGCTGTTTCATACCTGTTGAATTCTTTTTGAGAAGTTCTTGTTGGACTTCTCTAGTGTCACTTCAAACCTGTTGCAACCTACCAAGAAGAGGTTAGAGATCAAACAAAATCATACATGCCTTTTTAGGGCAAGAGTTTACAAAGTAATACATCAATCTCATAGAGTTTTAGTAATGAACAAACTAGACAGCTAATACCAGAAAAATTACTAAAGAAGTATATGCCTTTCTTTTACTTAACACTTAGGAGACCTGAGAGTTTCATATATATCCAGGTGATTAAGTCTGAGCGTAGTCAAAATTCATGAATATCCCACGATTAGCAAAATCATTGCCCTTTATACTCAAATCATGATAAAATTTACTATTTTAAAATCCCAAGATATGAAAACAACCATCAAGCACTTTTTATCCACACCAATTACCAGCAACTCAAATCTCTAGGGGACACATTACTGCAAAAAGGACAAAGAATAAAACACTTCACTACAAGGGTTTAAAAGGAGTTTTATGGATACAAACTTACAGCCACTTTCTGATGACATTCTCTCTCCTGGTATTGATGCAAAAAAGGGGGAGAAATTTACCAAGTCAGACAAGCACTAACAACTCACATCTAGCACAATGTGATTGGAACAGACTGCCTATAGCATGGGCAGAGCAACCTGAATTCAGAATTAGACATCCAACTGACTATAAAGAAGCAGTATCCTTCTAAGAGCTGAGAGTAGACATCCCAAGCCCTTTTGTTTAGTTCTTTGCAAAGCAAAACTGAACTAGGCTGAAGTGTTTAACTCTGAACACTGCCATGTAATTCGTAGATAATGTGAAATGTAGATGTTAAATTTGAGTAATATTACATCTGATAAAACATCCTGAACAAGCTACGGCAGTAGTTCTCAATTTTTTCAGGGCAATTTTCAGTGGTTCTCAACCAGGCGCCGCTGCTACCAGGAAAACTGCCCTGTGCAACTGCTGCACAGCTAGACTGGGAAGGGCTGTGGCCTGTACTCATGGTCCTACGGCATTAGGGTTCTCCGATAAGCCTAGCACAGACACAAGAGCTGCTCGTGCTGCCATCTGACCTGTCATCTCATGTCCCTGAAACAGACAGGCACACAACAGATGGAATTATTCCATGACCCTCAGACCAGAAAGAGTTGCAGCCGGAGTCAGCTCTCCTGCCTGCTTTAGGTTATCAAAGAACCTTAATGCAGGAGGAGCTCATGTACATCGGAGCCCTGTACATGAATCTGGCAGTCATGGCAATAGCACCTGCAGAACAGCACTCTCATTGAGAACTACTAGACTAAGGCCACCTGTTACCAATTCCCCGAAAGACAGAAAATGAAGTTCTTACTTAGTGTCCAGTAGTAAGATTCTGAACTGTTAGCTTTTGACAAATACTGACAAAATTAGTAGGCCTTCCTTTAATTCTGTTGTCCCTTTTCTACTTTGCCAATCTAATCCATTCATAACATGGAAAACGTATTGATCTGACTACTGATCACCAACAGACTATATAGACTCTGTTTGAGCTATACACAGGTGGTATTGTATTTATGTACGTATTACACTAATTTACTGTAAATTCAAATACGGGGAAAGGCATTATAGCTCAAGTATTAGATGATGTAATACTGGAAGAAATTCTGAGAAAGGGTCATTTTTTAAGTAAACATGAAGCTGTAGATGTCTCTTCCTTTTACATTTCTGTTACAGTACAGTCACACACCTATTCATTATGCTTCTATCAGTTAATACTAAAAGAATAAGACACCAGCATAATAAAACCAAGTGTTTAAGAAGAAAAACTGCACAATGTTATTTTGTTACTCACCTATATCCTTTCTGATCCTATAAAGAAGGAGATGTCCTTGCTTGGTGCCAACAAGAAGCCATTCCTCTACAAGAGAAGAAAAATCTTATCACTGACAGTGGGGTGGGATAAAACAAGTTTGTTTAATTATAAAGCCTTTGTCAAAGGTGAAAAAAACATAACAGTCCTGATTCTACTCAGGGAACTGTGCATGGCTCTTCAAATACTTTTGGGCAGAACTGTGGAAATATGTAGTAAGTTTCATTGTGAGAAACATTTCCAAGAATCAGGAAGCAAGTATGAAAATATGATCATGATATAGATAGCCACTTGCTCACAATCAGGGATCCTTGTTTTCAGTTTAAAAATTGCAAATTCTCTGATAAAAAGCAACCCTGATATGCCAGTGCCCTGCCCATGCCATTGCCCCTCACCCACAGCCCCACCGAGGCCTGTTGGTGCCCCTCACTCCCCACCCACTGCCCCCCAGGTCCTCCAGCCCTGCCAAAGGGGGGCCCCAGCTGCCAGGTCTATGGGGCCAGGGACCCAGGTCTGCAGCCCCCTGCAGCAGCACTGCAACTCTGGCTGCTGCCTGTGAGAGGCAGCAGGAGCAGAGCGCAGAGCCCAGCTCCCACTCCCCCATGAGCAGTACTGGTGGAGTGGAGCCTGTGGGGTTGTGGATGCAGCCTGCCCCTAGGGGCTCAGGCTCCTCGCCCTGCAGCCCTCCCACAGGGCCTCAAAAGTCCAGCAGACAGGATTCAGCAAAGCAGGACAAAACGGAGCTGGGAAGCTCAATACCATCACTGGGAGCTCCGTGCCACCCTGGCAAGGCGCCCCCTGCCCACCCGGCAGCAGCAAAGAGCACAACTCAGCACTACCACCCCCACTGCTACCAGGCAGGCAGGGAGCACTTTGCCATGGTGGTGCAGGATTCACAGCAACAGCATCAAGCTTCCTCACCCTGCTCTGCCCTGCTACACCAGGTCCCACCCACTGGATTGCAGAAGCCCAGGGAGGAGGGCAGCAGGGCAGAGAGCCCTGAGCCCGCAACAGGAGCCTGCACCCGCCCCTCACACAAGTCTGTGGGCATGTGCCCCCCCCATGTCCCCCATCTGGAAGTGCACACAGTAGCAGGAAGCCAGTCCCCTTCCTTCCCCCCACAAATGAGTCACCCATGGCTCCATCCCACTCCCTGGCCAGGACCCTGCAGTCGTGCATTTCAGCCCTGGACCCCAAGCTCCACGCACTGCCCAGGCTGGCCAGCACCCCTAGCCCTGCCCAGCTTCCTCCCTCAGGGGGCTCAATTCCCAGGTCTCCCCTCACCAGACTTACCCATGGGGAGCTGCTCTCCAGGCTGCCTGGCAGCCACGTGTATATAAACATGCGCACATGCACATGGTGATCACCCTCTTTCTGCTCCCCCCAGCCCCTTGCCGGCTGAAACTCTGACAGCCTGCAAGGGGAACCCCACCATTTCCTGTGTTTTTCTCTTCAAAATGAGAAAAATCCAGGTTTTATTGCATTTTTCTGTCATGAACAGAAAACCCAGATCCCTGTTCATAATGAAGTAAAAGCACAAAAGCTCTGCATCCTTCATATCAATGCACATCATCTGTGTTTAACTATTTTTCGAGCACTAGAGGAAGATTTTGGTGATGTTTAACCACTATATCAGATGGTACAAGGAGAAAAAGTCAGAAGACAAATATAGATTCAAAGTTGAATTTCTCAACTGTAGAAAACAGTTGTCAAACATATCTGAGATGAGACTTCATGAACTATTCAGTTATAAGATCATAGAAAAACAGGACTGGAAGAGACCTCAAGAGGTCATCTTCAGTCCAGAGGTAGCCAACCTGCAGCAAGCACATGTGCCATAGGCAGCACAGGCAGTCTGTGTGGCACATAGAAACCCAGCAGTAGAAAACTTGGGCGCAAAGCAGAAAACAGAAAATCACAGAGCAGGAAGTAGAAAGCAGACTCACAAATTGGGTAGGGGCACAGGACAGGGAACAGAAAGCAAAGCAGCCAACTGGGCAGAGGAAGGGATACAAGTGGCACTCTGGGAGGGCACTGGGCTCATTTGTGGCACCTTCCTAAAAGGTTGGCTCCCACTACCTAAGTTAAATCCTCTACCAAGGGCAGAATCATCCCTGTTTGAGCCAACACAAGCAAACATCTGTGTAGCTTGTACTTAAAAGACTTCCACTGACAGAGGTAATTACACTTCTTTTAGCAAACTGGTCCAGTGCTTAACCAACTTTGTCATCAGGCAGTTCTTCCTGACATTAATCTTAATTGTTATAATTTAGACCCATTACTTCTTGCCCAGTCCCCAATGGATGCAAAGAGCAACTAATCTTCATTCTCTTTATAAGCAACAGGGGTTTTTTTATATTTGAAGACTTCTTAAATCCCTCTCCCCATCTTGACTCATAAATAGTACAAATTCTCTCTCATATCACATTTTCAATGCCTCTAATTCTTTTTATTGCTTTCCCCTGCAGTCTACCACAATTTATCCATTCTCAGTATAGTGCCCAAAACCATGCAGTACTCCTAGTAAGACCTCACCAGTGCTGAAGACGGTAAAAGAATCATTTCACATCTTGCATACAACACTTCTTAGCAGCTTATTTTTGGAACAATATGACAGTATTGATACATGTTCAGTCTACTTTAACCCTTGGATCTTTTCTGCTGTACAGCAGCCCAGCCAGGTATTCCCTATGCAGTGTATGTGCATTTGATTCTTCCTTAAGTGCAGTATTTCACACTATTTGGGTTGGTCTAATAAAAGATATCAAATTCACCCAAGGAACCTGATTTTGGACAAGTTTTCCAATTTAGTACAGTCATTCTGAACCACAATCTCATCCTCTAAAGTGTTGCAAAGCCAACCAGTTGGTGTCATTTGGAGTCTGTACACTCAATTTCACCCCCAAGTCACTAGTGAAGGATATTAAACAGTACCAGCTCCAGCACAAACCCCTGGGTGGGGGGCGTCTGACATACTGATACCTCTTCCGGATTCAACACTGAGTCACTGCTGGCTACTCATAAGGCATGATCATTCAGCAATGTGCTCACCCTATGGTAGTTTTATATAGATGTTATTTATTTAGCTTACTTTTGAGAATGTCGTGGGAGACAGTGTCAAAAGCCCTACTTCAAGCTGAGGCATTTAAAAAAATACCCCCCCATCCACAAGGCTCACTTGCCTACTGTCGTATCTGAAGGGATTACATTAGCTGTACCAAAACAGTATTTAACTTGCCGATAACCCCAAAAGTAGAATTTAAAAGCAGGACTTTTGCAGAGGCTGCGACTGGTCTCAGGAGCTTTGGACGGGCTGGAATCTACTAGCAAGTCCGCAAAGCGTGGTTCCTCCAGGAAATCTATGTAAGCTTTACATTTCCACAGGCCCTCAGCTAGAAACCCCAGTTTATAATAGCAGAAACTTTTAGCGAGTGGCCAAATTCATCCCTTCCCAACACCACAAGCAGGTCACGCTTTTGTATGGCCTCCCTACTGTGGAGAGGGGTCATAAGGCTAGAACTAGACCTCATCTCCAGCACTGCCTTCCTTCAAAATAAAAACAAAACAAAACATAGCTATGACTTCAATGAAGAGATGAGCAACTTTGTTCTGGAGCAAAGCATTTCAGGATTCACGTTCCCTCTGCTCCACCATGCGGGACGCGGTCACAACCACCTCCCTGCTGACTGGAAGACCCTCCGCTCCCGCGCTGCGGCCCACTGGGCTGCACGGCGCGTGTTCGGCCTGGCGGCAGAGCACTCCCAGCCCCCCTTTAAAGCTTCGACAGGCCTGGGGGGTCCCGACCCGACCCGTCGGCAGCCCCGGGGCGGGGAAGCGCCCCCAGGCCGAGCTCGGGGACCGGCGCCGCGCCGCGCTCACCCCAGGCCGCCAGGCAGTCGATTTGCAGCGGCAGCTTCTCCAGGATCGGCACCGGCTCGAAGGCGTCGTGCATGGCGGCGGGGGGGGGCGGGACACGGGGCCCTGCCCGCTCCCAGCAAGAGCCCCAGGTGGGGTGGAGGGGGCCGGCGGGAGCGCGCAGCCCCAAGCACCCGCATCCGGGCCCTTCCCGGCAGCCCCCGCGGCCCACACGCCCCGGCTCCGCTTCCGCGCCCAGGCCCCGCCCACCCTGCCCTCAGGGCTGGAGGGGGCGGGGAGCAGGAGCGCCCCCGTCCCGGCCGCCCAGGAGTGACGTCACTGCGAGCAGCCCCGCCCTCCGCGCGCTGGGTTGCGGTGCGGCCGCCGCCTGGCAGCGACTGGGGCAAAGCCGGAAGTGTCGTGATGCCCCTTTGTAAGTCACCCGCCGTGGCCTGCCGGCAGTGCCCACTAGTCGCCACCTCTCCTATGCTGCTAACTCATGGTTTTTGGCATTGTTCTCAAAGTCTGCGCTTCGGGAACGTGAAAACCTTAGCTCTTTCATGTATATGTACGTGTATCCATACACGCATATATATATATATATATATATACACGCATGCATACACACACACACACACACACACACATATAAATAAAAGAAAGCTAAGTTTTTCACATTCCCAAAGCACAGACTTGAAGAACTGTACCACACACCATGAGTTGGCAGCACTGGCCCTCGCACAGGGCGCGCTGGCACCAGAGCAGGTCTGTGAGCAGGGGCATGGAGGGGCTCCCCTGCGAGGCAAGGAGAGCGGCTAGGCCTGCCCGGCTTAGACAAGAGAGGCTTGAGGGGGGCAGGATCAGGGTTACAGGCAGAGAAAGGAGAGGGGTTTTTTTTACTGACTCTCTTCCAAGATGAGTGAAGGGGTCACACCGTGAAACCCGTAAGGAGCAAGTTTAAAACTAACCCAAGGAAGTTGTGTTTCACAGGGCGCATCACGCAGTACAGAGCTCCTCGCTGTCCCGTCGTGGTGGGAGCAGGAGCCGGGTTCCAAAAGGGCTGGGACAGTTCTTGGTGGGAAGGGGCATCAGTAGCTATTGAGCATGGGAGTGAGGGGCACGGCCTCTGACTCAGAGCTTCCTCGACTCTAAGTGCTGGAGGATGCAACTGAGAGGGGAACAGTGACAAAACCCTGGTCCTTCCCAGATCACTGCCTTTCAGCATCCACTCTGCTGTTTTGTGACACAGGAGACTGGCTAAGATAGAGCTATAATCTGACCCAGTACATGGCAGTTCTTATGTTATAGCGCACACTGTCCCTTCTGCAAAAGCTGCACGCTGCCCTTCACCAACACCATGTCTGTTTTGGGGTGGCTTTGTGTGAACCAGAGGGAGCCACCCTTAAGCACAGCAAGGGAAGAGGGAGGTGCTGATGGTAATATGGACAACCACTAAGGCCGAGTCCAGATGTGTATGGCACCACTAGTTGTCCCTAGGGAATGCCTGTGCTATGAGTGCTTTGGCACATGACACGTTACCCTGGGTGGGGTAGGGGAAACAGGCCAGCACCGTGCTGGCCCCAGTAGCTTTAACTGGAGTCCTGGGGCTGCAGCAGCAACAATCCTGCTGTGCAGAGCCTTGCTGGCAGCGGAGTGTGGCTCCAGCTGCCCAGGCTCCAGCTTTGGATGACATTTTTTTTTTTTTGTCTTCTGCAAGTTTTTTTGATCCCTAGATATCCAGGGGGTAAAAAAAAAACCCTCTGTGCTGCTCCCTTGCAGCACAGAGAACAACTGAACATGCGGGATGTGATGCCTCAGAAACGTCTGTGATGCCACGTACCCCAAAGCTGCACTCGTCTGGACGTGGCCTTAGAGGCAGAAGATCAGTTAAATACAAAGAAACCAGTGGGGAAGGAAGCATGGGGCTGAAGTTGGATCTTTGGTCCCAGTTCTCTATTCCCAGTTCCTTTTCCAAGGTTTCTCTTTCCACAACTAGAGGTTGTTAGCAATGAATGATACATGGCTAGGCTTGGCAGGATTTTATTCTCATCAGTAAATGTTGATAAACGGCGATTTCACCTCACGCTCACTGACTGAGGAAAAATATTTCCATCATCAATAATCAGAAAGGGAGAAGAACAGAAGGGAGTCACAGGCCAGAGTACAGAGGGCCAGTCTCTTCAAGGAGGAAAACAGCGGGCAGCCTAATGCAGCATTTCTCAACCCATGGGTCACAACCGGAAAATGGGTCCTAGGAATATATGGAAGAAGGGTTGCAAACAAACTTTAAAAATGGATTCTCCTTTGAAGGAGAAAATGTGAGAAACCATTGCTTTTCTCTTGCAGGCTGACAGAATTCCAGCCTGCAAGGGGCTGCTTGGGGCACCCCATGCCCCACACACCTACCCCCTGCCCCACACACTTGGGAGCTGAGGGAAAGGGGGGCAGTGGGTCAGGACTGGCCTAATGACTCCTCAATTAAGCAATTAGCTGCTTGTTCACAGGTGCAGTGAAGCTGATTGGAGGGAGATAACAGGTTACTTAAACCCCACACCCCAAGGGGGAGAGAGTATTCCAGCTGGACTAGAAGCAGCAGCTGTGGAGGAAGGCATAGGGAAGCAGTGGTAGGGAGGCCCGTCACCAGAGTGGGACAACTCAGCTGCAGAGAACCCAGGAGAAAGTGTAAAAAGAGATGAAGCAGCCTACTGGTGAGATTGATACATGGAGAGAAAGACTCTCGTTAGAAAGAATACACGTTTTGGTGTTTTCTTGGCCTTTTCATTGTCTGTTTTTTTTAATTTTTTTAAGTTAAATTGTTTATGTTGATTTAATTTAAAACAATAAAAATCAAAATATATGCTTAATAAATAAGATTCAGTATCAGTCAAACTTATTAAAAAATAAAAATTGCATTCTGCCAAGCCTACACATGGTGGAGTCACATAATTAATTAAACATGTATATTTGCTAATAAAAATGGAATATTATATCACATATCAAGTACACGGTCCTAAATAAGGAACTGAGTAGGGCTGGGATTATAAGGCAATCTCCCCCTTGGGTCACCCCAAACCAAATATCTCTGTGACTGGGGGATTCTCCTAAAGCAGCCTGGGTAGGGTGCTACTCAACCAAAAGCTTGGTTGTTGAATGGCATGGTACCACATGGCAGGTCCCCAGGCCTATGTGCCATGTACATTGCACTGAATAAGGAGCTGAGGTTGGGCTGGCAGTTTGGGGCAAAATTTACACCCCAAACCACACATCTTTACTATCAGAGGGCTCTCATGAAGCAGCCTGGGCAGGCTCCTGCCTAACCCAAAGCTCATTTTTCAAGAAGTATGGTTGCCTTACAGCCCACAGGCAAGCATGCTATGTACATTACACAGTATGTTTGTCTGTGGGCTGTAACGTACTATGTACATTACACTGAATAAGAAGCTGAGGTTGGGCTGAGATTATCAGGATAAACTTACTTTGGGTCACCCCAAACAACACATCTCTACCATTGGAGGATGCTCATAAATGTTGAAGAGTCCTGAATACCCCTCACCCCTTTTTTGCTATGCTGGGTGTGTCATTATATTCCTCCTCCCACATACTCAGATCCCAGAAGCGGTTCAGTCTGAATATATATAAATTCCATTTCTTTTAATGCTAACCATTGTGATTCAGACTGAACTGCTTCTGGGATCTGAGTGTATATAAGTGGACAGAGATGTGTGGGTTGGGGGTGAACCAAGACAGATTTTATCACAACCCCAGCACAGTTTGGCTCCTTATTCAGTGCAAAGTAAATAGTACTCAGGCCTGGTCACTGTTAGGTGGCACCATGCAACTCAAAAACCAAGTTTCAGGTCAGGCAATCCCTCAATGGCAGTTCCTCAATGGTGTTTGTACATGCCATATCCATACACATCACATAGCACTATGTACACACATATCACATAGGCCTCGCGGGCTGTCAAGTGGCACCACATCACTTGACAGCCAGGTTTCAGGTAGAACAGCACACTGCCCAGACTGCTTTAGGAGAGAGCCCCTTGTTTGTAGAGATGTGTTTGGGGTGACCCAAGGTGGATTTTGCCCTATAGCCCCAGCCCAACTCAGCTCCTCATTCAGGCAATGTACTTGATATGTGATGTAATAATATTCCATTTTTATTAGCAAATACACATATTTGATTAAGTATGTAACTCTTTACAGTACTGTGTCTCATTCATTGCTAAAAACCTTTGATTGTAGAAAGAGACACTTTGAAAAAGAAACTAGTAACAGGGAACCAACTTCAGCCTCATAAAGGGAGCTCCACTAAATTGTGCTTTTTTTTTTATTTCGTGTTTGTGTCTAGATGATGTCTTTGCCACCAAAGCCAACCTTAGGAGTGGGCAACTGCCCAGGGCACCGCGGCCAAGGGGCACCACACACACACACGCATGCGTGTGAGCATCCCACGCTCACAACAGCGCTCTGACCCCACCCCACCATGGCCAATCTCTGCCCCAGGCAGGAGGAACAGTGCTTAGCCCAGCCTATCCCCACAACCTCCAGCCCTGGGGAGGAGCGGACCAGGCCCTGACAAAATACAAGTTAACCCATGCCACCGTTTTTCTTAAGGGTGGTTCTGCCTGCCACCCTTGTCTCCCGCATATGATCAGATTATAGAAGAATATATATTTTTTTTTAAAGTGACCATTTTATTTTATAAATATTTACATGTAAATAATTTTAGAGCCACAAGGTAGAAAATACCACAAAACAGTAAAATATCAGAAAGCTACTTCACTGCAAATAAAGGCAAAAGTGATCTGAAGAAAGCTGCATAAGAACATAAAATATCTCCTGCTAAGTAGTTAGTGCCCATTTGATTGGAGATCGTGCTTGGAAAACTAACTATGACATGCTTTTCAAACCCATTAAAAGCAATGCCCAAGTTCCAAATGACTCACTCCTGCTATTCTAAGGTAGAGGTGATATTTCTGTTTCAGGAGTTTAATTTTTCTTGGCTCAGAAATGATGCTTAGCAATGCAGGCAATCCTTCTTTCCTTATGATTTATCTTGTTGAGCTGTACACATAGGTGTCCCCATTATCTTTGGGGACAATCTCTACAAGACATTCTAAAAGACATTTTGTGATTCTTTTCCTGAAATTTCTGGGATTGGTAGCTTTGCTTCTGCAACTATGATAAGAAACATTCCCATGCTGCATTGTTGAGACCACTGATATAAACTATGAAGGCACGTCCAGATGAACACAAATGTTTGTTTCCCCAGGGAAAAAGTAGCAGCAGCACACCTTGTACCATTACTGGTCCCTGGGGAACACCCATGCCACATGCAATCTGGCATGTGGCAGGTGACCCCAGATGGGATAGGGGAGACTAGGGCCAGCAACTGTGCTGGCCCCAGCAGCCTTACCTGGGGTCTCCCAAAACTGCAGTCATGGCAGGAAGTCTGGCCAGCAGCTGGAAGATGGCTCTGGCCAGCCAGGCTCCAGTTTTGGCCCTGTGTGCACTGCCACCAAGTGTACCACCTTGCATTTTTTCACCGTAAGTTTTTTTTTGACCCCAGGATCTCCCAAGGTCAACCTGCCTCCTCCCTTCCTGCCCCCCCCCACTGCAAGATAGCAGCACAGGGTACATCTGAATGCATGGCACCACAGACAGGTCTGTGGCACCACATACCACATGTCTGCACTCTCCGGGATGCAGCCTGAGGCAGAAAACAGTACACCAATGAATATATATAGTGGTAGTGGATCACAGAAAGATGCAACCTCCACCATCAGTGAAAGGATCAGGAGAGAACAGGGAACAAAAGCAATGCACAAGGGAGAACATATCCTCCAAGCTTCTCCACTTTGCAGAAGCTGCAGATAATGAGAGCAAAGATTGGAAGGACCAAGGAGTGCAAGACAATATGCTCTAGAAACAGAAGGACAAGTCAGTGTGCAGCAGAGATCCTGTAGCTTTCATAGGTTTCATAGACGTTAGGGCTGGAAGGGACCTCGAAGATCATCAAGTCCAGCCCCTTGCCCCAGGGGCAGGAAGTCAGCTAGGGTCAAAGGACCCCAGCAAGACAAGCATCCAAGCATTTCTTGAATAAGTCCAGAGTAGGTGCCTATGCCACATCTGGAGGGAATCTATTCCAGGTCTTGGGGGCTCGAACAGTAAAAGACATTTTTTCTTATGTCCAGCCTAAAACATTCTTGTAGGAGTTTATGACCGTTGGTCCTTGTTTTTCCTTGGGGCGCTCTGGTTAACAGATGTTCTCCCAGATCCTGATGAACACCTATTGTGTACTTGTAGGCAGCAACCAGGTCTCTCCTTACACAAGCTAAAATATTCCAGGTTGGGCATTTTGTTTCACAACAAAAGCTTCCTCCACAGCTTCCTTTGCCTTCCACAGATAATTCTGTCTTTATAGCGCTATGTGTCCCCTACTCTTTCATCTCGAATGAAGGGGAGTCATAGCTAGGAGGCCTGTGCAAAGTGGCTAGTATTCGCTTCAGATTCGACTGATTCGGGGGACAGTGATTCGATTTGGTGATTCGAATCACTGTCCCAAAGCGATTCGGCCAAATCTGATTTGGAGATTCGGCTCCTGCTGAATCAGCAGAGTCTCTGAATCACACAGGCCCCATCCCCCGCCCACTCTCAATGGCTGCCCTGCCCGCCCCAGCTGCTGGCTCTTTGGGGAAAAAAAGTCTTGACTTACTGGCTGCTGCCAGGAGGGAGGGTGATCCCCGCTGCCCCATGCCATGTGAGGGCTCTACCATGAGCCCCCCGGACCCGCCCACTCTCCCAGCTCCAGCCCCCCCCAACCCCCATGGCTGCCCTGCCCAGCCCAGCTCCTTTAAAAAAAACTCCAACTCACCAGGTGCTGCCAGGTTGGGTGGGGGAATCCCCACTGCCCCATCTGCATGGAGGACTCTGCCATGAGCCCCCAGAAGCCCTGAGGCCACTGCAGCAACCAGTGAGTGTGGGGTTTTTTTGTTTGTTTGTTTTTTTTAAGGGCCAGGAGATGGGGCAGGCAGGGCAGCCATGGGGGGGGGGGGGCTGGGAGACTGGGTGGGGGTCAGGGGGCACTTGGGGGAGCTGGGGGAGCAGGCAGGGGATGGAGCCTGGCAGGGGTCCCCCCCATGGTCCCTTCCCTTCTCCTCCAGTCCCTCCTCCCCCACCTCCTACTTACCAGCATGTAGTCCAGGTTCAGCCACCAGGGACTGCCCAAATCTCCAAAGCTGTCCAAATCTTTTCCGAATCGATTCAGAGAGCTTCAAAATCGATTCAGACCTTTTAGTTGGTCCCCTGATTCAATTCGGATTTGGAGATTCGGCCACCTAATTGGGCCGAATCTCCTCCAAATTGAATCAGCACCCAAAGCTTCTCACAGCCCTAAATAGCCAGTATTCTCATCCATTCTGCTCCACACCTGGGGGAAAAAACACAGGAAACTATGAAAATCCATTGGTTATTACAGGCTTTGCAAGGCGCTTGCACATTCCATAACACTGCAAATTGTTTCAAACCTAAAAATCTGTCATATTTTTGCAAACTAACAAAATGCTTTCAGCATGCTTTTCCATATTTTAAAACACAGATTATTCTAACTTTGTTTGCAATTAATGACGTAAGTATTTAGGATATAAAAATACAATCATTAAAAGTACATACCAAAACATTAGCCATTGTTCCTTCAATGTATAAAATAGCTTATATACCATTTATAATAATAATTCCATATACTCTAAAAGAAAAATAAAACCAGCACGTTTTGAAACATTGCACACACATGATCTCTTAAGGACTCTCTCAGCCAAACATCTCTGCCCTAGGACTTAGTAACTACCCTTATGTCAAAAACAAAACAAAAAAAGAAAATCTAAATCCCAGCAGTTTGTCCATTTTCACCTGCCACCCTGCTAGAAAGGTTTTCTTTGCTGCAAATATATTGTGCAATATTTGCGAATTGCTGAGATCCAGCCTGATCCAAAGTCATCACCAGTTGACAAAACAGTCATTTAGCACCTGTCTAGATTCACCTGTTCTTGCTCTTGTCCAGGTATCCAGTGTATAGCTTCATAAGCCAAGACAGCAAATACTAGGGTAGGTCCCCAAATGCCCTATTGGAATTTCACCACCATGAATATGAATGTACCGCTTTTGAAAGAGCCCTATGCTCCTGAAGATGAGTCATCCTCTTTCCCCCCACCAGCCAATAGCAGTGTTAGTGAAATGTCCCTGGTGATCCACCAATGCTTGCATAACCATGGAACAGTTCCCCATTCTGTTCATGTACACAGAGGTTGTGTCAGAAAGTTGAAGATAGAATTGGCCTATATATTCCACTTGTAATCCCAGCCCAGCCCAGCAAGTCCATTGCTTCAGACCCCTGCTTCAAACTGATAGTCTTAGTGACCAGGAGCAGTCTGAGGTTACAAGTTTCCAGGGCATAATCACCACCCATTTTTCCATTTTCAAAGCAGCAGTTAATTCTGGAGGGACTGTAGCTCCAGATATATGTGGCTTCTCTCTTCCAAAAGTTTTGTAGCACCTGTTCATCTCCAATCTGCACCAAAATGTAGTCCCTTCACTTGGTATTCATTTCTAGGGCCCCCGTAATTCCCTGGGTCTTGCAGCAGCATTCCACAATGCAGGAAGCAATGATACAGAGCACATTGCATCAGAAGGTGGTTTTGGAACAATGGCTTTCGCCAACACAACTGCATAGAGGACAGATGGAATCAACATGAGCAAACAGCTGTGCACACACCAACATAGCCGTGTCATGTTCTTTCAGATCATAACGCACATGACTTTCCAGTGTAGACGCTGTCTAAAGACCTCAAGCCACTGATTACTTTCCCTCCTCCAAAGACATTTAGAGGCCCCCATCCAAGAGAAGGAGACAGAAAGGGACATGCACCACTATGTAACATTAGCCACTGGAGTTAGATATATTAAATATCTGTATAATCATGATCCAAGCGACCAGGTGCTAAAATCACAAGTTATCAAAGGAAATTGCAATACTTGCTCATTCCTGTGATCTGTCTCATCTAACATCTTGTGCCATTTCCTGCTAATAGTTTGCAGTGAGACACGAATATGGCATCAGGTTTAATGGAAAGATGATTACATTTTAGTAATAATAATCATTTTATCCCCATACAACTGTTGCCATGCTACAATTTACCGATGTGCAAATTACCTGTGAGGAATCTGCCTCTTCCACAGAAAAGTAGGGCAACTGTAGTGAAAGATGCAACATACAATTCCACTGCTTCACCTGGATCCTTATGGGTGCACTCTCAAGCTATTTACGTATCTAGGGTATTAATAAAACAATCGTGCCTAGTCGCACTGGAGAACATACTCTCTTCAGCATTTATACATGATTCTGACATTCTCTTTCCATCAAGCCTGTGATGTTTCTTCCAGTGTTACATGATCCCATACTCATTACTAGAACTACATTTCTGTACTTCTAGAACAAGCTTCCGTCAACTTGGTCCACTCGTTGTCCTCTGACACGTTGATTTTACACTATAACTCATATTGTGTTCCTGCCCATTCAGTGAAAGTTTCCCATGTATCATGCATTTGGCAAGATCATTATAGCATTGCTGTAAGGTCACAAACACCAGTTGCACCAGACACTGCCCTCCCTTTCCCACGCCAAAGCTCAACACCAAAGTGAACAAAGACTATCTCATCATTCTTTATAGTTACTGTAAGACCTGTTTAATAAATGTTACTGTGTTTAAAGCATTATTGCCATTTTACAAAACAGGTAAAAAGGCATGTATAATTTAAATAACTAGCACACCAAGTCTACATGTCTACACTGTGTTCTAATTATTAAACCCTTCTGCACTCAAATAATATTGGAAGAAAATTAATGTATTTGAGTGTATTGATGTGCTCTCTTCTCCCCACTCGCCCTCCCACTACTGCCTTTCATTTAATGATTGTTTTAAATTTGGCTTTTGTTTAAAAATAGAGGTGCTTTAGTTTTAAAAGAATAAGCATCATTTGTTTTCTAGTAAATTCTGCTTTCCAGTTAGATGTTCAATGCAATTCAAGCTAATTAACAGTTAAACAAGGTCTCAAGACACTCCTTCAAATTCATGCAATTAATATTGCAGTACTTATAATGCAAAGTGGCCTGCAGCACAATGACTATTCTCAAGTAAAAAGTTTCCCATAATAAGGCTGCAGATGAGCCAGGGGCATCATTGTGCTATTTTGCAACAGGCAATTCATGATAGTAAATTGTTTCTTCCCCACAAACATGCAAGAAAACCCCATCCACACACAAACAAAGACAAGTTAAGGGAGCAAGAAAGAGGGGTCTATTGTGCATGTGAGGAACAAGGTGTAGCAGCTGTCCACTGAATGAAAAGCAAACTTTAATATTGAATAAATCTATTAAAGAAAAAGGTAAGAGACAGTATAAATCTTACCCACCATCATGCTTGGCTGACCATATGCTCTCTCTGCTAAGTTTATTAAAATCCTATAGCTGTTATAAACCCAGCCAGTTTTGGAAGTTGTTTCGAGCCAGTCTTCCACTTTGGTTCAAAAGTTCAATTGCACTATCTTGATCAGCAACCCTATGAACTTAAGTGGCAAGTGACTTCCATTCTAACTAATGGAAAGAGGATGACTGTTAGAAAGGAATAAGATATGAGTGTCATAATTACTGGGTGTTAAAGAAAAGGAATTCAAAAGAGAGGCTACAAGCTCAAGGAAAATCTTCCAAAAAAAAGTAAAGACCATATCCTGTTTGGTTCTCTCAGGGCAGACCTAGTCAGCAGAAGGAAAATGACCAAAGAGATCTTCCTGTCCTTTAGCTCCCTTTGATTAGAAGTACATACAAAATCCTTCCCTTGATGCATTTCCCATGTCAAGTGATGTTTTTGTTCTGTTCACCTCTAAAATCAATAGGTGCTCAAATAAAATCAATAGAAGCGTCATGCAGTCAGTAAGACTAGAGAGCAGTTTTACTCTACAAAAGTTGTTATAAAAAGGATGAGTGTTTCCTGTTTGTAGCTCATCAATTTCTGAATCAAGCAAGCTGCTGGCAAGTAAAATCATATTTCTACTTAAGAGATCCTGGCATGTAACTGCATGTACATTAACACATTAACTAAACTTCCCAGAATCTTCAGAGGCAAGCAAAAAAGAATCTAGTGCTAATGATTTTTTTTAATTTGTCAGTGTGAAATAAGTATGTTATATAGAGGAGGAAGCTAATTTATGGACCAGTGTTTCTCTCATCTACAAAGTCCCAGTGAATAGTAAAAGGAGGCTCCCCTTGCTGGATTTCTCAATGTTAAACCTCTTCCAATTGATACCTTTCAAATACCACAAAAAACTAGTTTGGCCTGGTTTTCAGAGACACCAAAACACAGGTGTTTCCCCTATTTTCTATCTTGATAACATTCTTGATAAAAGCTAGACATGCACTTGGGAACATACTTTGTAAATAGATGGATCTGACGCCATTGTGCTCTGTGATTCGAGGGAAAGTAGAAAGAAAAAAAAAATCTTGGTAAGGAAATTTATGCCTTACCCTTTCTTATACTTTCTTCATTTCCATTAATGTGTTAAATATTAGTACTAAAGGTGCACTGATACATCGGTCCAATGTTGGATTGGTACCAATATGAAGAAAATTGTCTATATTGGAAATCAGCCCGATGGGACCGATAATATGGCTGATAAATGCCCGTGCTACGTGCAGCACAGCATGGAGCAGAGCCAGCAGTGTGGAGAGCTGCCACCAGCTGGTAAGTTGGAAGGGGAGAGGGGGGAGGGAAAAGGCATGGAGGGGGCAGATCAATGCCCCCTGCAGAGGGAGGGGGCAGGGGCAGGCGCTGCTCAGCCGGGGCAGGGGGAGCGTGGAACAGAGGCACAGCTCATGAGGTGAGGGCAGCTCCTGCCACTGCTTGCACCCCGGGAGGGCGGGAGGTGGGGGGAGGGTGTGCCCCTGGATCTGCGTGGCACAGGGCGGGCTGTGGCGCTCTGTGGCTCTTCTCACTGGGGGCTGGGCTAGGAGTGGGCTCTAGCGGTGCTGGTTGGAGGCTGCAGCCACCCCAAATTTAATAGCAGCTCCACTCCCAGCCCCGCACCACCACCCAGCGCCCGGTGCAGCCCCAGTTCAATGCCACACCTCCATCCAAGCGCCAGGAAAAGTCATGGCTGCAGCAGGCAGTGGCACAGGGCTGGGAGCAGAGCTGCAGCAAAATTAGGGGTGGCTGCAGCCTGCTCCAAGCCCAGCCCCCAACTAGAAGAGCTGCACAGCACCGGCTCCCCCCCAGCAGCTGCCCCGCCATGCAGATCCCACACACCCCACCAACACCACCCTCCCGGGGTGCAAGCAGTGGTGGGAACTGCCCCTTCCACGAGCTACAACTCCATCCCACACCGCCCTGCCACCCCGGTTCAGTAGTGCCAGCCCTTGCCCCCTCCCTCACCACAGAGGGCATTGATTTGCCCCCCCACGCCCCTTCTCTCCCCCTTCCCCTTCCATCCCACTGGACTTACTGCCTGGAGGCAGCTGTATCGGATCAGTATCAGCTGATATGCCTCCTTAAATATCGGCTACCGGTATTGGCCCCCAAAAATCTCTATCGGTGCACCCCTAATTAGTACTAATAAAGTCCACCTCAGTTGTCCAAACAGGCCCCTAATCTTTTAAGAAACCTGGCCATGGGGTAAATTAAGCAAGGACCAATTGCTTAACTAGCCAGTGATCATATAACTCATGCCTTTGAACAAAAGGATCTAATAAGTAAGTTTACACAGTATAAAACTCTGTCATGCAGGGATACCCTAGCTAGTCATGATTTATCTTGATTCTCAACACGGCTAATTAGCCTCAAAAAGTCATAGAACATCATGTCAGCAGAGTATAGTGTACACATATGGGCTCATTCAGAGCTAGCTCAGTTATCTGTACAGGACTGCAATACACCCCATGCATTTATGGGCCAAGCTGTGTTTCCTCCAGTCTAATTACAAACTATAATTAGCCTTCAGTCTTTACAGTCTCAGTGACACAGATACATTATCACCAAGTGGAAGTTTTGTGGCCAGACTATAAAATAAAAACAAAAACAAAAAGACACTTCAGGTATTTTCCACTTTAGGTGGGGCGGGGGAGAAAGGCAAGAACCTTTTGTACAGAACAGTAATCTGCAACTTGGACAAATACATTGATTAAACAAAGAGTACCTGTTGGTCCAGGGACTGACTGCACAGAAAAGCCCATCAATCAAACCACTTACATGAACAGATGGTTTTAAAATTTTTTAGACAGACACCAAGAGCAAAAATCTCAGCACCAGGTATTCACATCAAAGTCAGCACAGTGTCTGCCAGCATAGATAAACAAAAAACTTGCAGCCTCTGGAAGGTGGTGCCATCTTCTTCTCATAAATGGGTACAGATCTCTTAAAAAAAAGATACGTCACTTGCACAGGGAGGAGAGTCTGTCAGAAACATCTGTTTAACTTCTGCTTAACTTTAACAGTCAGACACACATTTGTAAAGTGCTGCAGGAAGTTTTTATTAGGCCACGCAACACTGAAGGGAAGGGTAATCAATTTTTCAGGCATTCACCACATTGCCGGCAATGAGATGTGCCACAACCACAAATGCTAAAGTTATGCAACTGTTGCTTCTAGGTAAATGACATTTAAAATAGAAAATCTTTCCTACACAGTGTTGTGAATAAAATTGCACTTGTTTTGTTGTTTGTTTTTAACTCCATCATCAATATCACTGTAACTTTTCCAAATATTCCCTTTTTGGTATCTTACTGGACTTCCTTCAACAACAGGAGCTTCTTTCTCTAAAACTTCTCCCTGCAAGTCAGCCAGTATGTGGTCTCCAACAATCACCCATTCACTTGCCAGAAAACAGGAAGACTGTTTCTTCAATAAATCTTCTTTGTCTTTTACCCTCCCCCCCCCCCCCGAAATAGGCACAGGCAGTTGACCTGTGAAAGTTAATTGCAACATTGAATTCACAGTCCCTCAGGCAGGTGTTAGGAATTTGAGTGACAGATTAAATATCTGAAAAGTTACAGAAGGTGCTGGAATAATACACATTTAAATTGCTTAAAAATCCAAACTTGCATCAACATTTTAATTTCAAAGTTTCCAAAGGTTTAACAATGTCCTTGTGCACCTCTTCCACAGCAAGCTGTACAAGACACCCTTCACTGCAGTACAGCAACTAACTCCAAAGGTTAAGATCAAGAAACAGATCAGCAGGATGCCCCTGATTCACTGGGCAGCCTAACGGAAACAGAAGCTCCCCCTCTCCTGACAGCAAGAAGCGGGTGCTTCCTCACTCCATTTTGGACCTTTCAAAGTGTGTAATCATTCTTTCCTGTAAGACAAAAAAAAAAAGGATTATACTGAAGCTTGCATTTTTTTTTTCTGTGCATTCACGTCCCCATAGTGAGAACCCATACTTCACGTGTTTATAGATACAACCATACATTGTAGAACAGTGATTTAACTTTGAAAAAAAGAACACTCTGATCATGGTAAGATATGAATAGATGCTAGTGCACATCTACCAAAATTACCCTTTTATGTAAACATGCCAACTCCTGGTCTCTGAGTTTAGGTCAGACTATTCTCACTTTCATAATCCACATTCTGTACTTTTTTAAATGTCACATAGGAAAAAAGAGTCATATAATTCCCGTTCTTGCAGAAACTGACATACTTCTCAAACAGAGAAAAAAGGGAATATGGCTCTCCTCCAGCAAACAGATCCATACAAGGCTGAATCGATCAGAGCTAAATAGCCTTTACACTGGATATGACAGATAAACTTTCTCACTATATTTGCTTTTTACTGTGTTCATTGTGGACCTATGCACAACATTTTTATAGATTCATGATCTGATTTATCACCATATTTGTACTTGATTATGTTAATTCTAGGAGTTGGAATAATTCTAATATTATAAAAGCCTTAGTCTGTCTGTCCGTAATGCTCTATTCGCACTGATTGGTTGTCTGAAACAACCAACCAAATCAGAGTGCTCCAAGAGCATTCCAGACAGGAGGCAGCAGCGAAGCACCACCATGACAGCAGAGACAGAGTCGGTGGGGCAAGGCCAGCACCCCATGGCCCTGCTCCCTGGGAGGTGGAAGCAATGGGGTGGGCTCCCCCGCTCCTTAGAGGTGGCGGGGGGGAGGAGGGGAAGAGTGAGGGAATGTGCCCAGACGAAGGGGTGGGGGGGCAACACAGGGCTCCATTCCTGCCCCCTCCCCCCAACCTCGTCATTCTTCACAAGTAATTTGCTAGTGCTTTTATAATGGTTGGCCCTATTTTATTATTATATTTGCATTTCTGTTATTTTTACTTAAATTTATATTATGGTTGTATGTCTGTTATGTTGTTTTCGGGAGCATGGCTTTCAGCCAAAATCCTTAATAAATTGAATTGAACTGAAATTGAATGTTATATAGAAGACTTCATCCTAGTTACAGAGAAACACACTCAAACACTGACACTGTTGTTTCTAACCAGGAGACAGTCAGGGTTCTTAGTTCTTCCCCAAAAAGACTTAAAAGGATACCTTTAATTAAGCCTTAAAGTTTGGAACCCTTATGATTAAATATATAAAAAACAGAAAACAAAAAAACAACAACAACCTGAAAAGTTTCTACAAAAGCTGCTCAAATACTCTGAATGTTCTACTAATCCATCTTCTCCCATTAAGGTTGCAGACACATAAATATATTGTGAACATGGAGAAGATATACAACAAACAGATCTACACTGGTATAAGTAGCTCCTTTCCAGTGCAAAGTTACACTTCAGAAAGTTAGGAGTAATTATACACTAATCTAAGTTACACTAGAATCGTTTTTGCCAGAGAGATTCCAGATATAAGCAGTGATAAATCATGCTGTCTACTATATCAACAGAAGAGCTGTTCCTGTGACATTTATCCATAGTGGAGACTGATTTTATATTTGAAAGAGGCACACTTTTCATATATAAATCCTTTAGTTTTCCTAAAAGCAGAATGCAAGTGGCAAATGTTAACAAAAAAAAGAAATAACTTTCTAAGCTAGGTACAGACCTTCAAAAAGCCTGAGGCAGAATCAATCTAAGTTATACAGTTTGCTATAAGCAGTGTATATTGGTAGCAAAAAAAACACACATTCACCCTTTGGGTGGTGTGGAGGGAAAGTGCAAATCTAAGACCAGGTTCCACCATTTTTAAACCAGTCCACGTGTGCTGAACTTCTGTTCTGTTACGGGTATAGACTGGTTTCCGATCACTTATACCGGTAAAAGTGTAATGTCTGTATCTGGCCTTAGAAACAACCTAGTTTGTGGAATGGCATTTATTTACAGAACAGGAAATCTGGCTGTACTTCTACAAAATCCAAACAACAATTCAAATGTGAAAGGGAATGGGGAAAATGCAGTTTTGTTTTCCAATTTATATAAATCCACACAGCATTACTGCAAGAAGAACAATTAAGGTCTCATGTGACAGTCTGCTGCTTAGATAGTACCACCCTTGAAACTCTCTTGACTGAGCACAGATTTGCAGTGCTCTTATTTAAGGCAAATTTGTCTTGCTTCTTATGCAATTTGTTCCTGCTGTGTTGACAAGAACAGAGCTCATTTCAAACAGGCCAAGTTGACCTCCTTAGTAGTTAACTCATGACTCCTTTGGCATGTCATAAGACTTTAATTGGTGCTAGAGGCATGTTTACTGACCTCATCTGAATCCAGAAGAGCTGGAAGAGCACTGCAGTAAAAAGAAAAAAAAGATTATTACAAAAATATGGGACACTTAATTGCTGTAAATAAGAAGGATGGATTTAACTTTTAGTATCCCTAGCTTTTGGGGGGGGGGAGGGAGAAGGAATGGAATGGAGAAGAGGACAGAGTTTTTTGTGAAATTAGGGAACTAGGAGACAATCACAGAGAGAAATGAAAAGAGCATGAAAAAGCAGGGCCCACAAAGCAGCATCAAATATTCAAGTCAGTTTTTATTTTCTGATTTCATTTTCCAGCTCTCAAGTACCCATTACCACTACAAACCAGCCATGAGAGTTTCTGGAAGGTGGCATCCAGGTAAAAGAAAAAGTATTTATATCCATACATACAAAGGGGATTTATTGGGATAGGAATATTGGTATGTTACACTGGCAAAAAGCTCTTAGTATGGATGTAAATATACTGGCAAAGCTTGGCATTGTCTTAATATAGTAGAACCATGCCACACCACCCAAATAAGTTTTACTCGTACAGTGCTGATCTATCAACATGCCTGTCTCAACATGAGGGGTTTCTGTATACCAGCAAATTCCAAGTCAAGACCATCAATTTTCTCTACCCAGACCAAAGTAGTTTTGCCAAAAGAATACCCTAGTACAAATAGTCTCAGTGTGCTGGGCAGGGGGGAACCCTACCTTTAAAAAGAAGTATTAACACAAACCCCACGAAAATGAGAAAAGTGTGTCTTTTTTTTTTTCTCTCCTCAGTGCAGTATACTAAAACTTCTGTTTGTTTCCTGACATGCATACACTGACTTGAATTTGTGCAAAGTAGATTAGTATTTAAATCTAGGCTCTGAGCCTCCTTCACTATCAGGATTTGTACTCCAGTAGAAATTATAGACTATTGCTGTTTTAGCACAGATAAATTTATGTTCCATCACTGACGTGTTTTCAATTGTAACAAACAACATATAAGCAGGATGGATACCATTTCTTCACATATGGCTTCCATATTGCCAACAAACAGCTACTGAACAAAAGGCCCAGATATTCTGACAGTTACAAAGCTTAAAAAGTTATTCACCAATTCGCATCTAGCAAAACACTTGTGTATACCTGTAGTGCATCATACAAAAGAGAAGCAGGTTTATTTTAACTTCACTAAACTGCCAACAAGTCATTAGATATTATAGGATTGAGAACAAAGATGATGAAAAATGACTTCATCCTATTATTCTTAGTAATGATATATGGTACGAGGAGTTCACAATAGAAACAGTTTCTATCATAAAAATATTAGTGCTTATATTCAATGTGTTACAACAACTTGTTCATCTATAGGATAAAACCTATCAACTATCCTATACCTGTCAGGAGTAAGGGCTAGGAATTTACCTACATGTAAAAGCTTCAAAAGCAAAAGAAAAGTAAACCCTTAAGGCTAAACATGTCACCAACATACTGTCTCAGAACAGAGACCTGATTATCTTAAAAGAAGTACTAATTTCTGGTACTGCTGAAAAACAGGACTGGCACCTGCGGTCACCTCCAGAAAAAAGGACTTTTCCCCAGTCAGATTATTATACATTGACCTTTGCCAGCTACAGTGAATATTTAAGATGTTCCCAGTCTATATTTCAAAGGACAAATTTAAGGATTTCTTCACCAAAGGAAAGAGGAGGAACAAAATACTACCAGGGGACCTGCAGTTTAACCGAGTATACAGCCTGTTAAATAGTGACTTGAGTATTATGCATAAAACTACAAGTGTACTCTTTGGGTATGTCTGCACGGTTGGCTTGCTTGGTGTAGCCATGCACACATCTCAATACCCCCTTCTCATCTTCACAAAGCTCTTATCAACATGCTCATGCATGCAAGTTTATGGGCCCATCTTGGGATATGGGATAAAGCACATTGTATGCTTTGAACTACACTCCTACTTGTCCACTTTGCATTACAGAGGCAGCTAAAGCACATGTACCTGAGGTTGTATTTAGCTAGTCCTCCAATGCCATCCAGCAGTTTCCTGTGCTTGTAGGTTCTGACCCTTACACATTCACTCCCTATTAACGCACAACCACCAGAAGCTAGTGGCCAATTTATATATACTCGTAGTTTATCGCCTTTATTTCCATGTTACTGGATCCAGTTTCTGCAAAGGTCAGCCAGAGCACTCTAGAAGATGCCTTCTACTTAGCATACTGCTAGCTAGCTGGATGAGCACTCCAGGATGAATACTATTAGGAGTATGGTTTTGCCAAAAAAGAAGGCAGGGCAGATTTGCACCTTATGGACTGAATAAATCAGAGATGCATAGCATATGCTTTCATAAGCAGCAGGTTTTGAGAGAAAAACTAAGCAAATCTGTACTTGAGAGTAACAGTGCTCACTACAGCTTAGACATACATACCAGTAAATACAGAGGCTCCAGAGTGAGTTCAGCAATTGCTAGATACGGCATTTGAAAATGCATTTCCAACACTGTTCCAAGTATTGGCTTACTTGCTACAGTAAGATACTTACACATCAGTCACTGAAGAAGGAACATTTTCTTCTACCCACTTCAGATCATCTTCTTGCTGGAAGCACAGAAACAGACAAGGAAACGAATAAAAAAACAGACAAGCTAATGAATAAATGCAAACATTAAGAAAGAAAGAAAGAAACCCAAAGAGTTCTCTAAAGATATTTGGAAATGCACAGCCTTTTTTGTTCCAAGCTACTTAAAACACAATAGAACTATAGTGGATTATCCGACAAAAACTCTGATTAATAATTCTGGATTAAGGAATCCAGATCCAAGGCTAATTATCACCATTAAGTTCAAAGCAGATTTCTAAACCTGGTAATTTGGAACCATTTTAAACCAATGTCTAATCAGTCAAGCCTACTCTCAAGTTCCTCCAATAAATTTACATAATACAAAATGTCAACAAATAAATATGGCATGATGTATACCCCATCTTAAATGTAATCTTGTTAATTTTTGTAGACATATTAAAACGTTTATGGTATTGGCAGGATTATTGATTTTCATGTTTTATAAACACATGACATTTTAATTAATACCACATATTTCTTTCAGTGTCTGAGTACTGACCATTTCTAGTAGTAGTGGCCTTTGTCACCTTTACTTGATGTAAGTATGCCCTTGCTACCGACTTAAGAACATCAAAGTCTGTGATATTGGCAAAGAGATTTCTGATGGCATAACAGATTCTAAACAATGTAAGTATTTTTTAACAAAAGTACAGTTCTCTCAGAAGCAGTTTTGGAATCCATTTCCCAAATTAAAAGTTTTGTAGAAAACTCAACTTATCTAGTGAAAAATGCAAATACTTTAGCTGGACCTACAAAAGATATAAAAGCACTTCCAGTGGCTGTAGATACACCAAAGTGGCTGACGAAGCATACAGGATTCGGAGGCATAAGCCAAATACCATAAATTCCTTCAAAATTCAATTCAGCCTCTGTACGGTCCATTTTTATGCAAATCTCAGAACCCAAGAGGTTAGTCACAGACTATATTAAGCAGAAGGTAGGCAGGGTAGCACCTTGGAGACAGTGAGATTCAGAGCAGCATGAAATTTCACAGGCAAGAACCTACTGCATCAGATGCGAGGAATACACAAATTCTCAAAGCACATGACAAGGTCTGACTTACCGGAAAACTAATTGCATGCTTACACTCTTTTCACAAGCACCACACTTGCTACGTTGACCCAACCCACCATCTTGGCAAGTCCATGGAATTTCTGTTCTCCTTCTGCCTTTCTTCTACTCTCAAAGAGATCCTACACAAGTGGCAGCCACCTAAAAGAGCTGGATTTGTCTTTACTGTGAAATCTTTACCAAGGTAGAAATGGCATACTCACAGCTTTGTTTGCTTTCACATTCCCATTTGGCTCTTGTTTTGTACTTCTCATTTTCATCCCTTCTGCAAAGGAAAGAAAAAATAAAATTGGGTGATTAAACTAGGCCAGCATATAGAGTATAGATGGATTTATGCTGTAGGAATAGCCACCTTAAGCCAAAGAATGACTTGGGAGAGAAAGGCATGCTATTTATTTAAAGTGGAGAGCCCCTTTTCAAGTCCCAAAGAATACCGGTAATTTTGTAGGGACACAGAGGGGGAAAAATAATGTATGTGTAGGATAAGCAAATAAGTTCAATGGATAAACACCTCTGTGCAAGAGAAAGATGGTCTGCTTGTTCAGTTTACATTGTACATAATTTCCTTGTTCCTGTAGTGTCAGTTTCCCTCTTCTCTTCCTTAGATCTTTCTGATAAGTGAAATGATTAGAACTGAAGGGCTCAAGGAATGACATCTAACATCTAATTCACATTTACAAAAAAAAGAAAAGAAAACTCAACCTTAATCTGTCTAGCAGTAGCAACAGAAAGACCCCACCATCTAAGGGAGGATGGCCTACATGAAGTAAATTGTTGGTTTCAGTCCAGTTTCTGGAAAAGGATTACACAAGACAAAACAACCATTACATTAACACTCTCACTAGCCAGGTTCATCTGAGAAGTCCATGGTTGGAAGATATGTAAGAGACTGAACTGAATACCTACTAGTTGTTTTCCTCTAAAGCTACGAAAAAGTATAGCAGTGACAGCATGGAAGTTTACACTGCTGTACCTGCTCCTGGTTTTACAAAAAACAGAAGACTTCACTCCCCAGGGCTGCCAAATCAGCAGTTAGATTTATCTCAAAAAACAGAAACATTGGGATTCTGTCCCTACCAAAGCTTTCCTTTAGCATTGGCTCTTTCTGTTCATCATCATCATCTTCCTCAGACAATGGTGAGAAAGCAAACCTTTAGAGGAAAAGAAAGAGACATCATAAGAATGATACTCAGAAAGTTCAAATACTATTACATTATTTTTAAGAGATTTCTCATCTCAACAATTTGTATCACTTGACTGCTCTTCACAATGCAGTGATTATAAATTAGATTAATGCTCAACTATAAGGTAAGCTCAGTATTAATTTCTCTTTTTAAATGGTTATGCCATGAGGGAGAATCCATGCATCCTCTTCAACTGCAGCTTCCACTTCTGAGATCAGGAAGGAATGACATTAAGCATATTTTTCCACCAATCCCTACACATATTGCTCAGGAACCCTGGAGATAGATACAGCAACTGGTTATACACCAAAAATTCTAGAAATGCTCTTTGGATAAACAGACATTGCTCAAATGGTACTAAAAAAAAAAAAAGTAAGAAAGAGGTAAGAGAGAGTAAACCTTTGGTTGTTGGCAGATGGCCTCCACAGAATCATGATGACAAAAAGTATCATTGAGAATAATAACCGCCAGATGGCATCATCCACCCACAGCTCCCGCCAGTCCTGTCAAGCAGAGGAGTGCCACAGGTTAAAAAAAAAAAGACCAGGAACAAACTGCATACAAGTCCTCTTTCCACAGATGGGCAAACACCATACAAAGAATGAGGTTGCATTTCTGTACTAAATGGCTTCCCCTAACAGTGTAAATATTGATGTATTAACACTTTGAGGTGCACTCCTCTACCTACAGAAGACTCAATAGAAAGAGTCCTTTTCAGTCACCACCCCCTCTTACCTAAAAGTACAAACTTATAAATGAAGTTATAATCATGGAAACCCACTTAATGACAGGTAAACTCACCGACTGACAATCCACTAGCCTGAACTTCATGGTGGTCCAGATGATAAATACAATGGAAGCTGAAGGTAAGAAAGAACACTTGGTCAAAGAACGTTGCTATTCCACTCAAATACACAAAAGCCTTATATCTCAAATTGTCTATCTTGAGTATCTGTATACCTATCACTAGAATACTGAGCACCAAGCAATCACTTCCTCAGGGTTTCATAAGCAAAAAGCTCTTAAACATCCACAGTTTACTATGTATTTTCTTTTTGTATATCTTTGTCTTCCATTCACAAAGAGCCAATGCAGTTCTATGCCAATCATCTCCCATCAGCTAAATGTAATCACTGAAATTAAGAGCTGAAGTCAAAATGTTCTTGTTTTCCCCAAAGCATACTCTCACTTATAATGTCTGAGACATTATAAGAAAGGACTCCCCTACTCCCTGTCTCCTCCCCCACTGGAGAAGC
Source organism: Alligator mississippiensis (assembly GCF_030867095.1). NCBI lineage: Eukaryota > Metazoa > Chordata > Crocodylia > Alligatoridae > Alligator > Alligator mississippiensis. The sequence goes on along the minus strand of NC_081825.1, from coordinate 237,763,399 downwards.
TTTTTAGTGGGTCACATCTATTTTTATGCTTCTAGAGAGAACAAAGAGTTTAAGTTTTATTTACTGCTTTTCCTGGTCATGAAAACCACAGCTCTTTACAAACTACACTTCCTGCCCAGTGAAGAAGTGACCTCAGGCATCCATGCCAACAACCAGTTAGGACCCCATGCACTACATGACCAGGTTGGAAGCCTCAATGAAGCATATAGAGAAATCAAAGAAACTAATGTTTCTACAGTACCATTAAGACCTTGTTTTTAAAAGGTTGTCTCTCACAGACCTCCATAGAGTATCCTCACAAAATTACAATTTGAGTTGACCCAGTCAGAAATTGGCTTTATTACAGGAAGGCGAGGTATTTCAAACCTGAAGCCTACATCATTATAGGTCAGCCGTCCTTCACAAACATAAAATATACTTCAAGTCAAAAGGACTTGGTAAAACCTCATACCTCCATTTTCCAGTCTCATGTTTCTTTCTATTATCTAAAGACAGACTAGGATCTTGGCACTCAAACACCAGAACTCTATGACCAGACGACAAGTAGAAATGATTTTTAAGTAACAATATCGCCCACCCCACTATTCCTGGAATTTAGAACTTATTAGCCTGACACACATTGAAGTTTTAATGCTGGAACTAAATGGGCTCACCCCATAGTAAGGTTCAAAGAATGGTTATTTTTCTTATTAGTTGAGTTTGCAGTAGTTTAGTCAGATGTTGCCAAGAACTTCAACCAAAGCTATCTAATGCAAGTAAAACACTTTATAAAACACCTTTGAAACAGCTCGTTCCTTAAGCAAGGAGCATTAAAAGTGAATATGCTCACTGCCTGGTTAAGGTGAGAGAGACTGAGGACCTAATAGCATTAACAGGTTTATCTTTCATATTCAAATGTTTATTTTATTTACTGGAAGTGGACACAAAGTTTCAGTTCCAGTTTTCCAATCCCAGACAGCCTGTTCAGTTTTCCAAACTGAACAGAAGAATTTTGTTTGTTTAATATCTTTTTCAGGGATCTGCTCTTAGCTTGACTGAGGAAGAAAGTATGGAAGCAAAGACTGTGTCAGGATTGTGGAAGCATACTACATCTTAAACTCCCCTAGCAAATCAGCACCCACTCGTACAGCAGTTTTGGAACAAGCTATTACTCATCTTGGGAGCAGACATCAGCCTGGGATGCAGCTGCCAACAAAGCATAAGGAAGCGTTTGGGAGTGGGGAAAGGGCCATAACAAGAACCGGCACAGAACTATTAATCTTACTTGTATCCAGACTGATCTGGAGTTAGTGCCTCAGGAAGCAAGAAAAGCCACACAGAAACTCAAGCCAAGTTTGAATATTAAAGAATAACAACCACAGAAATGGCATTACATATAAAAGACAGGCCAATATATTGAGGCACAGGCTAGCTTTAGGAAATCAAACCAGTCCTATAATACAGAAAGAGCATGCTATTTACTGAAAATAAAATCAGAAGCTCACCTGTTACTGCCAAGATAAGAGTGTTGGTGAAGTGCCGATAAAGAGAAAGTTTCACAACATTCCTCCGTAGTTTCAGCAGCTTCATTGTTTGAGTGAGGCTGATGAATATGTTTGGCAAGTCAAAGAAAGCAATCTCAAAAATCAAACTTATGGCAAATCAGTAGGATGTGGCTGTTATGCACTTCTCAACAACAATGGCATGCAAGGCAGAGTGCCCCCACACAACTTTAGTATAGGATTCTAAGGTGACCCAGCTTTCCCATACACTGGTAGAAGGCAGTTCAGAGGTAACAGTTCTGCAGTGGTTTGGGATAAACAGACTGTTTCCTTCACTTCTGTTTTTTTTTTTTTAAAGCCTCCCAGCTACCATAGCAGACTACTCTGACCAATACACTGACAGGACATCCAGATGCACATTTCAGAAATACGCATATGACAAACAGCAGCTCATACCTCCACATGATTTTTATATGAATTTTGAGATGTGGAAAAAAATTAAATTCAAGAGCAGATTCTAACATAACCTGTATCTTCACCAGTCTGCCTGCTCTTTTAATTCCATAATGATTCCACACATCTTTACACAAAGAGTAGCTATTGTACAAGGGAGGAAATTGAGACAAAACCTGCATGCTGTTTGATTTATCCTGACTTACTGATTGCTCAGCTCTTTCAAGAGTATACATGAAGGGTGCTCAACCCCTGATCCACAGAGCCGTATTATCTGGCCTAAGATACTCTCCAAGGGTCCAGAAATTTGGTGGTGGAGGAGTCGTGGTAGCATTACCTGATGCTCCCTTGCTGCTAGATTTCCAGACCCATGGTAAGCCTTGTTTGGGCTAGATAACATGGCCCTGCATGCTAGATCGTGCTGGCACAGGGCTCGATCTAGTAGGCTGGCAGCATGCAACTGGATAGGGGTGGCAGCTGGCCCAAGGCTGGATCAAGGAAATGAAAGGCATGCAGCTAGATCTAGTAGCAGACAGCGTACAATTTGAGTCATGGACCAAACCTGCGGCACTCATTCAGCCCACAGGGCCAAAAGGTTGGCTGTCATTGGTATACACCAAACCAAGGTAAAACCTGGACTCCTAAGAGCCAGAGCATGACAGACCCTATAAGGTGCAAACCATGAAAGAGAAGGCTGGGAAAAGGGTTTATACAGACACCATTCATGAAAGTTTAAAAGGTCTACTCAGTCCCATTTTGTTTTCAAACTATTTTGAGGCCTGTCAAAGTTGAGAAGGAAATTTGGCTCTAGTGTTGCTATAATAAGGTTGGTTTTTTTCCAGTCTCAAATGTGATAGTAAAACTAAGGCAGCCCATTTTCTGAAAGCTGCTCTTATCACTGCTGCATCAATATAATATTAGAGTAACTGAACTCATCAACAATCAGGACATCATACACAGTCTAAGCATTCAAAGGAGTACGGATAAAGAGTTGCTGAAATAGATCTCTGTTTCCAACATCATTTTTTCTGCACAAGCTGTAAAAGTAGACCTTACCTGAACTCTCAGATAGTGGAACCCAAGGTAAATTTCTCAACAGACAGTAAGTCACTGAACCTGGCAAAAAGTTTGTGCAGACAGACCCCTTGAAAACCCAAGCTCCAAAGAAAAACACTCCACCAAATCGACTAATGAAGGATATCCACCAGCAGAGGGCAGTATCTAGGAAAGCCAGGGGAATAAAGGCCAAGGAGGCAAGATCATTCTGTGCCTAGAGATAAAGAGAAACAGGCAGTGAGAACAAGATGAATGTGAAGCAAGGCACAGAAGAATCAAGAAAGCAGTCCCAGTGTATTTGTTTGTTTTTTTAATCAGAGGACACAAATATAAAACTGCAAAAGCATACATTCCTCTCTGCTTTCCTGCTGAAGCAGAGGGCTTCAATTAGTGTTCAACCCAATGCACAGAGAATTTTGTATCAGGGTATAAGCTGACAATGCCACTCTGCCACTATCAGTCATGACAGGTAAAGCTCTCTCCTATCAAAGACTGTCAGGGCAAGTGGCAGTGTTCCAAAGTAAGGTAAATCTAAGTCAATGAAGAGGTGGCAGCAACAACCTGACTGCTGTGATAGTGCACCCATGCAGGAACACCCCTTACAGAGAGCAGGTAGACAGTATGGCATACATCTAGCTAGTGGGTCTTCTGTAACACTGGCGTCAAAGATCAAATTTCTACTGTTAGCACTAAACTAAACCAAAATTAAATGGGACCCACCACCAGACAATAAGAAATCAGTCTTCTCTCATGTGTATGAATTAATTCAAGAGATAATCTGGCAAAGAAGATGACTTGTACTACCATACATACCAGCCACTGAATGTTTCCTAGAGAAACTAGTTATACCATGCAATTTCTGAAAGGATATCCACAACATTATACAGGCATCAATTACAGAGAGCGCCACATTTGCTATTGGAGCTGTAGTACCATAGAAAAACTGAAAAGGTACCAAATAAGAGACTAATGTCAAAATATACCATCCAAACAGTTCAAATGGAGAGCAAAACCAAAACTGGAACATACTTCTGCCAACCAGCAAGTTTCAGAATGAAAAAAGCAGCAGTGCCACTACCATACTGGTGCTGCCCCTGTGAAGTCAGCAGCCTCAAAAAGGTGAGTCTAATAAAATCTCAAAAAGACAAGTGCTAGTTAGGCTATTAAAAAGTGCACTTCCAAACATTTGCAAGGAGCATCAACTTCCATTTGTCAGTGTTTCTTCCATTTGTCAGTGTTTTCAGTGTGTGTATGTTTTTTGTCAATTCAGGAAAAATGTCTGCTTTTGCATATTTTAGTTACTAAAAACACATATTATTTAATGCAATTATTTCTAACTACATTTTGGGGAGCAAAGGAGGCATTTGATTGGCAAATTATTTGGAGAACAAAGCTTCCATACCCCACCTCTATGCTCTCCAGCTCAAAAGCTTAGAAATTTCATTCACCAAGTTTCCTTATTTTTAATGGAGCCCAGGGATTCTGCACTACAAACTGCAGTCATAATAATTATCTAAAAGATCCATAAATGCCACAGTTACAGTGCACCAGAAAATTCAAGCACTGGTTACTGACCCCTGTAACTCTCAAGACACCTTCCATGCCAGAAAATAATAGATAGAGAGCTCCAGCCATAACCACTTTGTGAAGAGTGACTCCAAGACGAGGCCTGTAGGAAACGCATAAAAGAAATATAAATTAAGTGAAAGAAAGCTAAAGCATGCCCTTACTTAGTCTAGAATGGGGCAAGAGGAACACAATTAAATGAGTTTCTTCACAATTATTCAGAGAGCTAGGAAATTATTGTGTTGTGATGCTCTACATGCACTGTTAGGTTTTGCCTAGGCTTTAATATAAAAGGTGTGATGTGCAAAGTGTTCATTCTTTCACCCTAATCATTATACTAATGAAAAAATGCAAAGTGTACTTAATGTGCTAAACTGCTTAAATTAAATTTAAGATGTCACCTAGGCTTTTATCATTCTAAAATACAATTTTTCTCATCTTAACCAGCTGAATGTAACATGCCTAAACAATGTTTTGTTAGATCAAGCTAAATCCTAATCTAAACAAAGCTTTATAGGCAAGCCTTAGTTCTGGTGAAGACTCTTTCCACCAGGTGTAGGAACTGAAGAAAAGCAGTCCTTTTGCTGTGGTGCTTGATGTAAGCATTGCCAGCAAAATATCTCTCAGTGGCAGTACAGCTCATAATTAACACTACTATTTACATGGGAGAGAAAAGAGCCCTATTTTAGGGAAGGATATATTCACAGAAAGAATGATTTCACTCCTAACATTAAACATAATTTTTCCCCTCTATACAAAGTAGATACCAATATCAAACTCTTACTGTGATTTAACTGCAGACTTCTATTCAGCTGCCTCAGTGATGCAGGGGTTCTCAAACTTTGTGATACTGTAACCCCAAGCACTGAATGGTAGAGGCAGGGGACAGGGAGCTCACATACAGCAGCTGCTACTGCCATCCACCACTCTGTCACCGCCATGTGCTGCTTCCCCGCGTGTACCCCCTAGGAAGTCTGCAGCCCCTTTTTAAGTTGCTCATGACCCCCCCAGGGGATCACAACCCATAGTTTGAGAACCCCTACCAGATGAAAATAAACCTTAAACATTTTCAAATTTCTACTCTAGTCAAATAGTTTGGGAGGAAAAAAAACATAATTTTCAATTACAGTTTTGTACAGCTGTTTAAACTTTTTCTCTCATTATGTTTTAAGTTAGCATTCTCCAAGCTCTTTTGGGTTTATGCTATTCCTTTCTGCAAATGATCTGCTTTGTCTTTTATTTCTATTTCTTTAGTCTCCCATGACCATTTGGAGCACTTCTGTCCAACTTCAGGACACAGTCACGTCAATACGCCACATATGAATCAGAACAGAGTAGATGAGTTGCCAAACATTTCATCTTTGTAAACACAAAGAAACACATGAGAGCAAAAGCACGTGTTCACTGCAGCTACAAAGGCATGCCTATTCCATGCTGTTCCAAATAGGATCTAAGCTGCAATAAGGAGCTCACAGCTGTCAATTTTCCCTAACCTGCTCATACTTCAAGTACAAACAATGGTTTTCCATGTGGCAATGGAAAGTGCCAGTTTGCTTAATGGTCTTCAAATGATCTTCAAATTGTTTAACAAATTTAAAAGATAAGTGCCTAATTTCTGCCATGCAGATAAGAGTCCATTACTCACTTGACTATCCCATATCCCAGGCTCACTATGATGACCAGAGTCCGAGCCAGTGAACGTTTCACAGCAGAAAGCAGTTCTGCAAGTATCAGTGCTCCTTGGACTATCAAGAACAAAGTACAGGAAACTAATTTACGTACATGTAATTTGGTTTTAAATAATACACAGCAACAATAGCAACACTACAGTAACCAAGATTATTTCCTGAAATCCAGGAAAGTGAAGTTTTCAATGCTTTCATTATCCCCTACTGGAACAAATTTCCAGAAAGTACCAAATACTACACTCAGCATTAAACAAGATAATGGGAAATTTATCCTCAAAAAAGGTGAGATACTCAGTCCAAATACCTTGGATTATGCCAGCCCAGCCTCTTTGCTGGAAGAGTGCATCCTCCAGCAAAGAGACAACCTGAAAAATGTTATTTTAGTCTCTTGCCTTACCCCAGAGTACACAAGTTGTCAAACTTAATTTCTACTTCCAGCTGTGTCAAAATTGTTAGCTATTAAATTTACCATGCTTCCCCATTCCTTCCTACAGCTACCAAAGTTACAGCCCATGGCCATCTCCTGGATACTAATGCCAGCCAATAAGATCCTTGTGGCTACAGAATTGGGTGGTTTCTTATAAAAAAATCATTATGATCTTATTAGTTTCACTTACTCACATCCTCCTTTATAATCTTCTGGGGCACCCTGTGCTAATCCATCTCATCCTAAAACCAATTTACCAGTGAACAGCTATGGTAGCAAGTTTTGGTTGTTACCAGCTGGTATGTATTAAATGAGTAAAAAGCAGACAACAACATAACCCTCCAACCCAGCTACAGTCACTGTACTTTGCTGAAAATCGGTCAGCTATTCATTCTCCTACATCTAGATACAGCATTTGAAACTACTATCCAGTATTCTAAGACCTCTTACTGTACCACAGTATAAGAGTATCAGCTTTGAATTTCATTAGTTAGGTCAGAGGATGTTAACATGTGCAAGAATATCATACACATAAAACAGTGCATTTGCAGTCTCAAAAAAGTGTCAGAAGACATCTGAAACAGACTTCAGTTATTCCTATGAAGTAGACAGCATAACGTTTTCACAGCCATTACAATAAAGACAGCAGTTAGCAATTTGTCAGAGGTTATATGGAGAATCTGTGACAAACAGAACCCCAAAAACTTTGGCTCTTGACTGCTTGTTGTGAAGCAGTTCCCAGCTATCAAACAGTTACTGTATTTTCATTATCAAATTAGTTAGCTATCAGAGCAAGTCATTACTGCCTTGTCCCACTACCACCTTTATAAGCCATCCTTGCTACATACCAGATTCTCCCTTGTAACGGATATTCTGAAATTCTGCATAGAAAACTGCTTTCTCCAGCATTCCCAGGAAGATGACGGCACCAATCCAGAACTGGATCCTGAGGAGGTCCCGCCAGTAACAGGCTGACCATGCAAGCCAGAGAACTCCAAAGAACACATACACAATACACATCACCATGAAAAACTATCATACCAGAAAGGAAGCAAGGGAAAAACAAAAATCAATAGGATGGTTAGATCCAACAGTATTTTCATATAAGAACAGCATGGCTTTAATATTGCTATATTTTCCTAGTATATATATATATATATATATATATATATCTCAGTACAACAAGCTAATGTGGAAAGGAGAGGGAGTCAAAAAACTTTACTTCTCTTTTCATCTTGGTGTTCTGTAAAATTTAGAGGCTTAATATACTTTATCATTACCAGCAAAAAGAATCAGTACTACTGGGTTTGTAAGTGATTTCACTCTTGTATAAGAGAAGCTTGCCAATTTCTTCTGAGTTGATTGATCCATTTGACTTATTCCTTTGGAGGCAAATTCAGAAAACTCAGATAAGAGTTTGGACTTGTCCAAATCATCCCATAACACCAAGAAATAGTGTCCCTTGGTATGACTATGTTTTTGTGGTTGTGAACTTTGTTATCTTTATGGTAATTTCCAGATATTTTCCTGAATATCTGGAAAGACTGCCTGAAGAACCAGGGTTACCATGGGAAGAGGGGGGGGGAACCCCCACCAAAAAACAACCCAACAACATTAACTCGACAGGTTGCAAACACCTCAACCCCAATAAGGATGTGACTGGCTTTCCATTATAGGTCATTTCCCTGACTCCTAAAAGTTGAATTTTAGTGCAGTTTTCAAACAAAGTCAAGGTAATTTAAAAAAAAGGGGGGGGGGGGTAGATAAGGGACCCTAGGAAGAAACCCAGAAATTAAATCATAAAAGACTGCTCAAACTAGCACTGTATCATGTTTTGAGCTTATCATGATCTTCCCCTACACGGTGCAGAAATAAACTTGACACATCACAAAACACATTTAATATGCTATTCAGTGACAAATTAGAAACCCTAATAGCCTATAACAACACAATAAATTTCCAAAAGAGCACTGAAGCTACGTGCACAAGAATGATGAGGGTGAAGAGAAAGGAGAAATACACAAAATTAATAACAATTTTATATACAATCAGGTTTAAAGTGGGATATCGTACAGACAACTGTGCAGTCTCCCTTACAGAAAATAGGCTTTTAAAACAGGAACACTGCAAACCTAACCAGGCAGTGCCTTGGAAGCTCCACAATCTTAACACATTTCTTCTCCAGGATAGAATTTCTCTTCCATAAAAATCCTATTTGTGGGTTACTCATGCAATTCAAACAGAAGGCCCTAGATACTGCAACCTGGGATGAATCCTTCCAGATCACATTAACTCTAGACTCAGGGGCCCTTTTCCTGAATCTGTATGTTTTAACATTCAGATATGTGAATGGAGTCTCTAGACATAAGGCTGGATACCTTCTACTGCTGAAAGCAAAGCACAGAGTATCTCAGTTTCTTACTGAAATGCTACAGCTTACCCCTGGTAGCAGAGATCACTCTAGCAAACGCAATTAGGATAAAGACTTTACTTTCTGTCAGCCTTTGTTTGTGGCTTCTATAACTGCATGAACATTTTGCAAAACTCTTGTCATGTCCTTTAGTCAGCAGGAGAAACGGCTAAAGATAGTATAAAAAAAGACTTGCTGACTCAAAGGAATTACAGTATGTCATTTAAAAGCTTGATTATCGTACTTCAGTGGTCATGAAGATCCATAAAAGAGTGGCTGGTTCAGAAGAGCAGAGAAAGCAATGATACACAAAAGAAGAGCAACAGATAAACACATTAAGTTTTCCCCAAAGATGAACTAAGGCGGCAGTGAGAGATTTAAGAATTTCAGTTCATGAGTGAGTAACTGTCCTAATAATACTGATATCCTCTGACATAACAAGTCCACAGCAATTATGTTATATTATTCAGACAAAAAAATTATCTGAATTTTGTAATATAGGAAAAAGGCATTAATAAATTTAATATCAGGAATGCTGCTAGAAGTGAGTTTGATTCTTTTTGAGCCAATATGCAAGTCACTGTATGACAACTCTACTTAATAGTTCTTACACTAGGTTTTGTGTCAATTCTGTGGATGAACTAAAAAAATTCAGTTTTACTTACGATCATGAGAGGATAGTCTGCAAGAGAGAGGTATTCATATGGACCTTGCAGCTCCACTGTCACTGTCAAAACACAACCCAATAGCTGATTTAGATGGGGATGAAAAAGCACAAATCATGGCAGACACCTAATTCTGACTTCACCACTTACACAAGATAATCCTTAATCCCTACACAGTGTAATAACTCTTATACCTAACCTGCACTTTTATCAAGAAAAAAATTAAACCTTGTATAAAATATTCAACAGCAAGCATGCAATTAAAATGGCATTCCTCATTATTCAGCAGTCCTTGGCAGTGTACAAACTAATTTGTGCTAAAGACTGCTAAAGACTGTATGCATAATAAGGCAAGTTCAAGACTGCATTTAAGCCTGTACTTTGAATTTCCATCTTCTTCCTAATTACCAATGCAGTGTATCCATTATTGCAAACACCATATTAACCAGTAACAATTTAAATTTAAAACGCCAAATTTCCATTAATGTATTTCTCAAAAGGTTGGATAGCATTCCAAAATACTGTTAGTTACAATGACAAGGTGTTAATCTTGATTTTGCAATGCCATACACCACTTGAGGCCAGGCTACCTAAGAGGGTCACTCATTCTATAGGGTGTTCTCAAATATATACCTATACATAGACAAGATCCTCAAATGAATTGCCTGAATCTCTTGTTCACTTCCACCATTAACCTGATCATGCTCAAAACTGCTAATCGTCACAACCCTGTGAAAGGATCATCTGTTTCATTAGGATGAAGGGAACTCTAGTGTAGCATATTTAATTCTCAATCATGTGAGAGATGCCTCCATCTCTCACATGACTGAGAATTAAACATGCCACACTAGAGTTCAGCTGACACAGGACCACAATCTCCACATTACAAAATTACACCTTATGTCTGATAGTACTCAATAAATCCATTCTTTTCTTTCTGAAATTGCCATATATGACTTACTTGTAAAGAGTTTCTCTTCAGGATTAGATGAGGGTGTACTTTTCTCCATCCTCTTAACTTTTGTACTAGACTCCTTTGAGGCCATAATCCCAATTTGCACAATAAAGATATATGGCCCATCTCGCCACGTTTTGATCACAGCATTCCTTGCCTAAAAATGAAATGCCCAGATATAGACAGAGGACAATACAGAGCAAATCAGATCAGTGCAAGAGTAAACACTTCTAGTGAGACTCCAGAAAATATTCTGACCAAGCACTATATTCATATCTAAAGCATATACTCATAGATTCATAGATGGAAGAGTCGGAAGGGACCCCGAAGGATCATCATGTATGACCCCCTACCCCAGGCAGGAAAAGGACCAAGGTCGGATGACCCCAGTCAGGTGCCTATTTGCCTCCTCTTGAAGACTTCCAAGTTAGGTGATAGCACCACCTCTCCTGGCAGTCCATCCCAGATTCTGGCCACCCTTACTGTGAAAAATTTCTTCCTAATGTCTAACCTGAATCTACTCTCCACTAGTTTGTACCCATTATTCCTAGTTACTTCTAGGGGTGCCCTGGTAAATAGTGCATCTCCAAATCTCTGTTGTCCTCCCTTGATAAACTTATAGGCTGCTACAAGATCTCCCCTCAGATGTCTCTTGTGAAGGATGAAGAGATCCGTATCTCTCAACCTCCCCTCATAGGGTTTTGTATGGAGGCCACTAATCATACAAGTGGCCCTCCTCTGGACCCTCTCCAGATTCTCCGCATCCCTCTTGCAGTGCGGCGCCCAGAACTGGTTACAGTACTCCAACTGCGGCCTAACTAGTGCTGCGTAGACGGGGAGCATCACCTCCCTCGCTCTGTTGGTTATGCATCTGCTAATGCACAATAAGGTGCGACTGGCTTTGTTGATGTCATTGTTACACTGTCTTATTAGCAACAAGAATGACCTACTTAGAAATAAGGAAGTTGAAAGACAGGATATGGGCAATAGAGTAACAGGGGACAGCTGCTATGAAGGGGTGACTGGCGGGAACCTGTGGCAAAACCATATATGGAAGCTTGTTAATCATACGGGGAAAAAAAAAGATGTAAAACCTAACAAATAGCCAAAGAACAAGCCTAACATTCTGGAAGCCAGAGAAGCAAACAACACCCAGCTACTGCAGTTGCAACCCTTGATGCCATGACAATACCTGGCCAACTGAGTCATTGTGCATCATTTGGAAGGCCTGAGTAAGAATACCTTTATAGATGGTTTCAGAGTTTTGATATTGCTTAAGTGTTTAATACATTTGCATTAAAGACTGGAATAGTCTCACCGATCAATTTATTCTGTCTATACCACACGGCCCTAAAATCAAGTACAACAGTACCCATATCAAAAAAAATTTCCTCTGACATTTGACAGCTCTTATGATGATGGCAAAACAGTCCCCAAATTTAAGGCTGCCTCAAGACATTTTTTAATTTTCATTATAGTTTCTCACTGAACCATTTTAGTATGGAAGAATTTCAAGCTTCCTCTCTTTAAGAAATTACTCAATTACAAAAACTAAAACCAAGAGAATGCTGTATATTAAAAACTATCTTGTGTTCATATTATAGATTATAGAATTGGAATTAAGACGCTTAATAGAAGTAGAAGAATATTAGGGCTTTGTTACAATTTACACTGTGAGCCACACAAATGTTGATCAGTGCTAGTCCAAGCCAGTGATGTACCATGGGTCTCTGGCAACCAGGACCCAATGCTTGCATTTGCGCCCTTCCCCCCTTCCTCCTTCTCATAGCAATACTTAAAAAGTCACATTGTGCAATAAGAACTCTGAAGGGCCTGGCCAGTGGCACCCCCCCCCCCCCAGGGCTGCTGCCTGGGGGCCCTGGCTCCCTCCCCAGCCCTGTCAGTCCGCCACTTGTCCAAGCTGGGAGTTTCATAGATTTCATAGACATTCGGGCTGGAAGGGACCCCAAAGGATCATCGAGTCCAGCCCCCTACCCCAGGGGCAGGAAGTCAGCAGGGATCATAGGATCCCGGCAAGATAAACATCCAAATGTGTCTTGAAGGCGTTCAAAGTAGGTGCTTGAACCACCTCCGGCGGCAGTCTATTCCAAACCTTAGGGGCTCAGACAGTAAAGAAGTTCTTCCTCATGTCCAGCCTAAAGCGGTCGTGGAGGAGTTTGTGACTGTTTGATCTTGTCATCCCTTGGGGCGCTCTGGTGAACAGATGTTCCCCCAGATCCTGGTGAACACCCCTGATAAACTTATAGGTGGCCACCAGATCGCCCCTGAGCCTGCGCTTTTCCAGACTTTTGTGTGTTTGTGTTGTATATCTAGAAGTGATTGCATAATAGCTCAAAATGCAGTCTTATTCTTGTACAGTGTGTGGGGTGTGCAGGGATTCGGTGGGGTATGGATGGGTGGGTGTGGGGTTTGTGGGGAGCTATGTGTGTGGTATTTGTGGGATGTGTGATTGTGTGAGGAAGCGGGTGTGGCTGTGGAGTTTGTGAGAAGGGCTTGAGGGTATATGGGGTTTGCATAGGGCCGGCCAGGAGCTTTCCCAGGCTTCTCACAGCCACAGGAGTATCCAGAGCAGAAAAGTGACCGCGGCCCCACTCCGGCTTCTGGCGCAGCCTCCCCACCAGGCAGTCACACCCGTAGTCTAGAAACCTTCTCTGAATGTCCCACACCTGCACAACTGTGACTTGCCACTAGATGCCTGGTAAACAGGGGCAGGACTAGGAGCTGGAGCTGAGTTTTCTGTAGGGGGCTGGTGAGCTATGGAAGGCTTCTATCCCTGCTCTACAGGTGTGGACATGAGAGATTCTATGATATTAGATTACTTCAACTTGGGCAGCACATCTATGAGGAGTATCTACATTTTAATGGAACAGGAGCTGGGTAGTGCAGATCAGAGAGAATCCTGCCTTGGAGTGGAATAACTTTGTGCAAAATAACAAGAATTTAATCTACTTTAAGGAGTTAACTGTGGACAATACAGGCGTTAAGAGCTCCAAAATTACCATTGCAACGAGGCCCTTATTTAAATTACAAGAAAACAGATAACTTATTTACCATATGCCAAACTTTGAAACAGTCTCCACAGTTTGTGCTGCATTTCAAATCAGTTCCACAAAGACTGAAAGGGCCATATAAACTTTAACTTTACTGAATGCAATCATAGTATTAATGGGTGTAAAGTAAAGCACGTGCATAAATATTTGCATGACAGGCACCCTTGAGGTTGTGGCAAAACAATTATATCTAGTTGGGGTAGAATGCAATATTCATTAAAAGTATTGAGCAGATTACACTTTTAATTATTAATCTAGTTTATTAGGTCTGATGAATCAGTGAATATATCAATATTAAATCAATATTTAATATCTTTGAATACTACAAATATTAAATCAAACTAAATTATCATTGATAAATTAAGTTTGAGACATACTTTATATTTCAATATTTACTGACTTCAATTTTTAAAAAAGCAGCTTGCATTTAATGCAGTTTATAACAGTCTAACCTTTCAGACACAAAAAGAACAATGAATAAAGTTAACAAATATTTCTTATGAAAAATGAGATTCACTCAGTTATTCTATAGTCACTAAATTATCACACATACTACATTTTGTCAAAGCTAAAACATAGCTATGTTTAATAGAATTCTGGTATTGCTATCTTATTTCACACACAAACTACAAGTTATAAAGAATTTGTGCAAACAGAAAAAAAGTTCACATGAGATTACTAGATTCCACACTACCCTTATACCCAATGTTCTCAGGATACTTACAGTTTTTTCTGCCATAGTCGTATGGTTTGCACTGTTCTCCTTTTTATCTTTTAAACTCTTGAAGGTAGAGAGGGGAAAAAAGCAAGGAGATTAATCAGGATGCAAAATTTTTTTCCCCTCCCCCTATTAATAAAAAAAACCATACATACCAAAGAAAAGTCATTACCTCCTGTTTGTTACCTGAGAGGGGTTCTGGATGAACATATTCTTTGTAGAACATCTTTAGGATGAAAAAAGTATTAATGAAAAATTACAACAGCATAAAAACTGTGGGGTTACAAAAAAGAGCACTTTGAAATTAGTGTTTGAGCCTTCTTCTCTATCTAGCTCAAATCCTTTCCCTACTAGAGAAAGCTCTGCATTTCTGCTTAGAAATGTCCTTGTGAGAGACTGTATTACTCATAGAACAGAGTGAGGGTTGTTGTATTTTTTCAAGAAAATAATTGGGATCATGTGTATTTTTTTATAGAAACCAATTGATTTGAAGGGTGGGTTTGTTTCTGCAAATCTTTTTTTCTGGTGGTCTGAATTTTTTTCTTGTTTTAATTTTAGAAATGTGGTCTTGCCTACCCAGAAAAAGATGCTGGTGACTAGAGAACTAATACAATTACTAAATAGCAAGATAATGAAAGCTGATCATCTGGGGAGGGAAAGTCTGTCAGACTATTAACAATCACTGCTTTTTAATTAATACTAAACTGCTATACACTTGGGAGAAACAAGTGTTCTGTTAAAAATTTAGATTGGGCTTCCAAGGAAGCCCAAGGAAATGCATCTTAGGGCCCCTCTACACATGCAGAGAAAGGCACAATGGGATCTTGTGTGGGATCGCATATTAGATCCCATCATGCTTTATGCTAGTGCAGGGGGAGTCTAGGAGTACAAGTCCGGGCTCACCACGCACCAGCTCCTGCAGCTGCAAGCCCAGAAGTTGACAGGGCTCAGTGGGGCTCACAGTGGAGGCTGTGTTCCTTGCACTGTCAGCATTGTTGGCTGCAGGGCTCCCAGCAGGGGCAGTGGGCTTGCAGGGGGGCAATGCTTCCACTGCTGCAAACCCTGCACCTCCAGAGACTCGCACCGGGGCTCACATCAGGGGCAGCATCTTCGGCTGTGGGGCTCACAGCTGCAGCAACAGGAAAAATACTGCTGCAACTACAAACCCCCTATGGTGTGGGGCTTGCAACAGAGGAAGCATTCCACCACATTGCTCCTGCTGTGAGCCCTGCACCTCACAAGGCTCAGTGGGGGCAGCATTGTCCCCACTGAGAGCCCTGCAGCCAACAATGCTCACAGCAGGGGCATTTCCTCTGCTGGGAGCCCTGCAGCACATGCCAGCTGTAAGGCTTGCAGTGAGAGTAGTGCAGGGAATGCTGCCCCCACTGGGAGCCCCAACTGTAGGGCTCACAGTCATGGGAGCCAGCGCAGTGGGAGCTCAGGATCGCCCCCTGCACTGGTGATAAGGCACAATGGGATCTAAAGCGCGATCCCACACTCATACTTCCTGCCATGTATGCGCAGCATGGCAAGAGTCAAGATTGTGTGGCTCACACATTAAATCCCATTATGCCTTTATCTGCACATGTAGAGAGGCTCAAAGCATAGCATCATGTAGAGATGCCCATGCTAACTTTGAACAAGGTGGTACATCTATATAGCACAGTCACTGCCAGGCAGAGAAGCCAGCTGAGGTTCTGAAAGCAGTATTCAATTGGAAATAGCTTGATCACCTTTGTACAGCACTGGATATGTGCTCTAAGACTACCTTGAAAATCCCAGTCTTATTAACTTAACCATAAATTCAGTTAAGATCTCCAGGCTCATAATACACAGCTGAGACCCTCAAGATCTCTTGAAAAGCAATAACAGGAAAAATAGTATTGGCATTTCTGACATATATAAAGGTGAAATCAGGCAGCATGTTACAAAAAACTCTCTCATGCTATTTTTATACAAAGCCAGAAAGAAACAAGCCCATTATTAAAAATCAATTTTAAGCCACCTTTAATTCTGCTTTTTTTCTACGTGTCAGAGATTATGCATCTATAAGAAGTTTCCTATTGTTCATTAGTATGTTAATCTATATGCCACACTGCACTTTTCTCCTTGAATGCTTTATGTCCAAACTCTTAAACAAACAGTGCATACATTGACTTTTGATATTGGTAGGATTGTATTGTTTCCCTTGGCAAGACACAGCTGGTCCATATCCTGCTATTTGTACATGCTCTCTTGATGCTCTTCTGCAAACCATATACCTCCACGTGTCATTTCCTACAGGGGCCCCTTCTTCCCCTTCTAAGTTGGTTTATGCTTCACATGCTCTTTTGTACCTTCTATTTTCTATTTTATTATCAGTATTTATATACTCTCCAGACCCAGCTCTTGTTATTCTTTAACCTAACTTAAATGTTAGTTTTGAACTCTCCCTGGCAAAAAGGAAGAGGACTTTATTAGCAAAAGAAGTGTAAAGCTCAGGTTACTGAGTGCTTCCCACAGCTCCCAAAGTGGCCTCCCACTCTAGCTGTGCATATGTGCAGCGCCACCCTTCCTTGCAATGTGAATTAGGCTGGCAATGTAGGACCAATGAACTGGATTGCCAAAATAAAAGGCATCACAAAACACCTTTTAAATCTGCTTTTCAGGACCTGATTTTAAACAGTGAACAACAGGTTAAACCAAACCCAAGAAATCATGGCTGTAATTGTTTTGGCTCTTTGTTACTTGTTATGCACAGATAAAGAAAAATAATCTTCTGAGATAGGTGTTTATCTCTTAATGTTACAAGTGTAGCTGCAACAAGCTCAACTATTCCAGTAGGAAACATATCAAATATGAGTCCCTCTCTGATCTGCACATGCTGTAATAGAAAGGAACAGTTTGAGAAGTCTGCACGGATACCTGTGGTTTGAAGAGCTCAGAACAGTTGGGGAAGAAGAGTGAAGCCATGGCATAGGACCCTGACCAACCAGAACGCTCCTCAGAAGTGGCCCCAAAATAATATTCCACTTGTTCATCCTGTCAGACACAGAACATGCCTTAGTATGGCATCTTGAGAGTTTAGCTCAAGAGGCATTTTTACATGTACTCCAGGAGGCACCCCCCCGGGGGGGGGGGCAGGGGGAGTTAGGGGGGGCTTTAATTAGCAAATACTTTTTATTAAAAATGCCCGAGCACCATGTGCATCAGCATCCCCCACACTGAAAAATGGTGGCAGGGGACTTTGGACTAAAGCTCACTGAACAAGCTTTAGTTCAAAGCACCCCACTGCCATTTTTACACATGGGGATGCTAATGCACATGATGCCAACCTGCTGGAGTGCATTTATTTCTGTGCTCCAGCAGGCTTGATTCATCAAGTCTAGATTTCCAGCATGTAGGATCCCACGGAAATGGAAGAAGTGGAAAGCAGCATAATTTCACTTGATATGCCAATATCCTTGAATAGATTCTAATAGGACAAATAAAATAACCATCTCACATTCTATCTAATCCATATAAGATGAAGTTTCCCTTCCCTTGTGTTACAAAAATGCTAACTGTATAAGCACAAACATAAGTATGTTTACAGTGGGGATTAAAAGACAGTTCATAACTGAAATCTCAATGATCTAACAACAGAGCTGCAACCCAGTTTCTCTATATTTTTTTAATAATCTCTGACATAATTAGCCTCTTACATAGTCTTGTAAATGCAGTTTTTAATGCCAGACAGCCCAAAAGCTGTACAAATGAAAGTTTTTCTACATTATAAAAATATAAACATTTACTATAATACATCAGAAGCACTGAATGCTTGTTGTCACATAAAAGGAATTTAAGTTTAAAGCTTACTTACTTTATAGTTAACTACTTTAGCCTTTGCATTGCACCTGAAACAAGACTGTGCTGCTGGCTAAAAATGTCAACAATGCTGCTTACTGACTGGTCAGTCCAGAAAACACATGAGTAATTTCAATCACAGGAATAGCTCTCATCAAGTCAGTGAAACAACTTACATGCTTAAAATGAAGCACAAGCCCGAGTCTGCATGCTTGAAGCCTAAATTATTAAAATCCTCACAGAGTTGATACTTTTCAGTATAAATTAGGTCCCTAAAAATACTGAGCCTGACAAAGAAAGTTAACTAACAAGAAAAACACATTATAAAAAGTTGTAAAAATAAGCTGTATGTTTAAACTGTATTTGAAAAACAACATGGCCCAAACCCAACTCCCTTTGGATGGAAAAATGGCACTTACGCAGCTAACTTTAGCTGCATGTGAATCATTTTGAGCTACTTCAATTTTTACAGCCTATGTATCCCTTGCACAACTTGGCAGGTCTTTCTGAGCTTGCTCAGAAAGATGCATTCCAGTCACTTACACTCCTCAGTGTATAATCTCCACCTATGTCGGGGAGGTGTGGGGGGAGGGAGAGGGAAAAATGGATATCCAGGTCAACCAAAGAGAATTTAAACTTACATCTCCCACTTCTCAGCAGTGTCCTAACTGCGAAGCTACAGGTGAGGTATTACCAAGTGCACTCTCTACTCCTCCTCCTGAAGCTGGTCCATTGGGGCAAAGAAGGGAAGGTATATAAGACCATGAGGACAGGCAACTAGCAGGACTGAGGCTCACATAGATGAATCCCAGGTTCCCACACCTATCCTCAATGGCATTTCTGCATTTTGCAGATAACAGTCATCAGAAGAAATAAACAAAAGCTATCCCACTGCTGTCTGCCCCATCTAAAATGCTACTTACCCACCTAAAGGTAGAGTTGGCTTTGGACCCATGTGTTTATATAAATTAAGACCACTGAAATGCAAATGAACTAAGGGACAAAATGAAAGTAGGCAAATAATGAAATTAATGATGTGCTCTTATTTAGAATGCTCACAAGTTTTCTTTCCTTTTTTTCCCTGATATGGGTTGGGTGTGGGTGTGAGTGATTAGATTTATGCATTTATTATTTTAAGCTCTGAATTTAGGGAGCTTATTGGTATAAACACACAAAACCTTCATTCAAAATCCACTGAAGTCAATGAAAAAAAGAAGTCTATTGACTTCAATGGACCATTTCTCAAATCAAATTTCCCCTCTCCAAGAGCTTGCCACAACCAGGGCAGATTAGAATGACAGGGATGAAGAAAAACAGCAACATACATAAACCCAAGTCTGAAATCATCTTTTTATAAAGTCCCAAACTGTTCTAGACAGTCCTTACCCCAAAGCTGAAGATTTCATTGTAGCAATCACAGTATCTTAAGTACCAGGTAACATTGTAACTTTGGGAAGGATTGCAAGCCTTCTCATCTCCTTCAACTACAAAGAATACAAGAGAAGGAAAAAAAACATAAATCCTATCCATGTCCAGTTTTCCCTCAGATATTACTGGACTAACACCACGCATGACAGAAGGGAAGTATATTGAGACTAGAATTCCAGTCATCCCTATTACAGGATTACACTACACTTCCTGAAAGTTGTTGTAATTATTTGTTCATGCAACTGCACGAGGGTATTAAGGCAAATAAAGAACAGTTCTTGTAAAATGCAAACTCAAAGAGCAACAGCACTGAGCCCCACCATTACAATTTTAAACTATAATGAAGGATATTTAGAGGTATGGGTAGTATCACTTAGTTTAGACTAAATATCAGAGCACAGCTCTGGTGACTCTGAAACACTTTAAGATGCTACTTTAAATATACTTAATCCATCCAGTTAAGCTAACATCAAAACCAATCTTTTTTTAAAAATGCAATAAGCTAACAAGCAGTCTGCAGATCTAATGATCCATATGTAGCAAAACCCGGTTTTTCTTTTTTTAATACATTCTCTCCTCTTCCCCTAACCATTTCTGACTTTCTCTCTGCCCTCTCTGTCCCTTATAAGTGATTACTAGTACTAGGTAAGCCAAGTTATTGTGTACTA
The DNA here is from genome assembly GCF_030867095.1 of Alligator mississippiensis. NCBI lineage: Eukaryota > Metazoa > Chordata > Crocodylia > Alligatoridae > Alligator > Alligator mississippiensis. The sequence continues at coordinate 237,742,988 of NC_081825.1, read as the reverse complement.
TTATTGTAATAAGCCCTTTTTTTATATTGTCAATAGTGTTCTGTTATGTTTGTATTGATTTTTACTGTTTTATACTGTGTTGTATTCCTATCATTTGTGCATTGATTTTTATTGTTTCATGTTAACATTGTATGATTTAGGCCTGCAACGTGGGTTGGCATGAGTGATGTCAAGTATTCATTTTGTGCGTCAGGTTCCCATCTTGTCCCCATGCCCTGTTGTGCAAGTATGTTGTAATCTATGACTCATACCTACCCCTCCTATGTAACTTGGTTCCTGAATGAATGGCGCTTGAGAGACAGTGGCAGTAGGTATAAAAATAGCTCCCTCTGAATGACCGAACCATCAAAACCAATACCTGGACCAACAACCCAGCCACTGGAACCACCTTCAGCATTCAAGAAATGAAAGATGAGGCAACCCACCATTGTGCCAAGGCTGCACATGCTCACTATGAACACCTGGAGCCCTCTGGAACAAGACTGACATTGCCTGGACATGCCCTCCCCATAGGAGATCAGAGGTAGTCTGCCCCATAGAAAGGGGTAGTGAAGGCTGACTCCTTGGGATGCCCTCTCCATCTGGACTAGCACCATGCCACACCACCTATCCACCCTGAGGCCCTTCTGGCAACCCCCCTCTGGACAACACCTGCTGGACAAAGAACCCTTTCCAGCCTGGATGGGTAGCTATCACCCCCCACCCTCTCTTCAACCAAGGACTTGGACTCTGTTTCTCTTCCCTACCTGGACTCCAACCCTTCCATTGAGTCTCTTTCTCCTGCTGCCATTGTGAGTGCTTGTGTGTGTGGGAACCAATAACTTCATGGGGCTGTGTAGTGTGTTGTCTGTTCAATAAACCTGTTATTTTGAAACCCCGAGTTGGATCTGTTTCCTGACTGTTTCCTCCTTGCCACCACTTATCTGCCCCCCAATCTCTCAGCTGTCTGCCTCAGTTTCCAGCCCCAAACTCCCAGCTGTCTGCCTCTCTATCTTTCCAGGATGTCTCCTCCTTGTCACCAGGCTTTTTTCCCTTGCACCAGTAACCTCCAGTAACCCTGGGGCCACTTGATGTTAAGTAACCCCAAGCCTCAGTTCCTCAGCCAGCTTTTCTCTAGTCTACCAGTTCTAATCCCAGTTCCAGCAACTTTCACTCCTTACACTTTCTTTCTCTCTCACCTTAACCCTCCCCCAGGTATCCAAAGTCCCCCACACACACATACATACCGTACCATCCAAGTTAGGAACTCACCTGTGTATGTGTGTAGGTAGGTGGTTTGTGTGTGAACTGGTGAATATATAGTCACTGTATGCATGATATACGAATTAGCGATCCGTGTATGTATGCTGAGTGTGTGGGTATTGACAACAGATTGTTGTCTAATTTTCAATGTGTATAAGCTTGAACTGGTGATAGGTGTGCATGTGCTTAGGCAGCAGTGTGTGCGCGCCTGGTGGGGGCTGTATGCACCTGGAGTGTGTGTGTACCTAATTGATTTTTGTGTATGTGCAATTGTATACCACACCCTCCTATCTAACAGTGTGAAATTGGGTTCCTGAACATTGGCCTGACCCCACAAGGCAACACATAACTAGACTGAACATTTTATTTTTTTAAATCAAAACCCTGAAAAAAAACCCCTCTCTTCCATCTCATTCTTTAACAGACATTGTCCTACACAAGTCAATAGTTTGACACAGTTTTGAGTCCTAAAATATGACTGTATGGTAAGAATGAAAGATAATACTTAAGACTTTATTAACCCAAGAAGCATTTTATCATATCCAGTCCTGTTTCAAATCCTGTTCACACAATAAACCCTGATAAACAGAATCTGACAGTATGAATACAAATAGAAACAAGATAGACAACAATTACTCTGTTTACTCATACAGCCACAGCTGTATTTGCCAAGCAACCAAGAAGCTACACAAGAAGGGGATAAAACAGCTATAAAACACTGTATTTCCTCACTACATTTCTCGACTTGTATCTCTGCCCTCATCAGGGCTGTTCATTTCAGATTAGGAGGGGGCAGATAATTACAAGCAAGACCTTTTCAGTTAGGAAAAAAAATATTAGTTTAAGGCTGAACAATGGAGCCCTTAAAAAATTAGTCACATGTGAAGCCATTATGCAAATGATCACCATGAGATAAGGGTTCCATATTCAAGGATGAAAACAAACATAATGCACATACTAAAATTAAGAACCTTATTATGGTTCCTTTGGGTAAGGGTGAAACAGGGCTATCTTCTGTTTCTGCTGTTTGGCATAGCTGTAGACTAGAGAAAGACAAAATCTCAAAGAAGCAGAACAATTTAAATCTCTTGAAAATGCCATACTAACCAATGCAGACCTCAAGACAGAGGTAACATCAAGAATAAAAGAGCCTTCCACAGCATTCCCTAATCTTAACAAGAGGTAGACAAGGTTCTTTGGGTATATCTGATATCTTTTATTAGACCAACTAAATAATTGGAACAAAAATTCTTAGCACAGTTTTGGGTTTAAAAACCCTTCATCAGACTGAGGAAGCATCTGCAATTGGTGTGTGCTCTTCCTGGATGGAATGAATACTAAGGAAGCCAGAGGCTGGTATGCATCTTCCTTCTATCCAGGCAGGGAGGGGTGTCAGTTTGAGTCCCTCCTTTGATCACAACTGTATTAAATATAGCACAAGAGGAGGTGGCCTCAAGTAACAAGGTTCCACCTCACTTAGGATATTATAGATCAAGTGTTAACATGGTTCCTGTGTAATCCTCCAACAGATTACAGATTGTAAAAATGGGTAACACAAGGTAGGGAACACACCTTTAAAGAAGGAAAGAACAGCTCAACCATAACATCCATTTACTTCTTACAACATATGAGTAGGGACCTACCTTTTCACCATGCCTCCCACCCTCAACTCAAGGGGCCACTTAATGTTGCAGTTTTTGCTTCTCAACCACTCAGTGGCAAGAGGGCAGGGAATGTGGCAAAAAGAGCAAAATTAAAGGTACTGCTGTGCTGTGAACTTCTGCTGCAATTTAGGTAGATCCCTTCATATGAGGTTCATCTCAGCTTTATCCAGACTGAGCTTTAGCCTAAAGCTCCTGTCCATGGACAACCTCCCTCAAGCTTTTGCCTTGACTAGCAGCAGCACTGACTGAAAAGACAGCAAAACAGCAGAGTGTCATCAGCATACTGAAAGTCCTACAGCTCTGTCCCTTCTCACCTAGACTACAGCCTGATACACATAGAGCCCAAAGAAGAAAGAAACAACTTCCCTTTATCCCTTGTATGAATGTATGTATCTCCAGGAAAGAAGGGAGCCTCACACCCATCAAGCTCCTCCAGCAATCGCCACTAAGAACCAGTCACCCACTTCAGGAGTTGCAATCGCCATCCCCCAAGGACTGAACCTCCGACCTGGCCTGGTGTTGTGCACCCAGAATAGGGCAGGGCAACCCTGCCACCAGACTCTGTATCTGAGGAGCTGCCCATTCCACCCCTCCAGATGGAAGAAGGGAGACCACCTCATCATGATCACCAGAAGTCATGTTATGGAGAAGCACCTTCCATCCCTACTGCAGTATTTATGCAAGTTAACACCCTCTCAAAAATCAATGGTATCCAAGGCATCTGACAGATCTAACAACAGACAATCATGGACACCCAATCTTCATCAATTAGCAGGAGATTATCTATCAATGCAACCAGTTCAATAATTATTAAACTGAGATACTGTACAGTTTAATGAGCACTTTCATCCAACTGTTTCCCCCTTGTGATAATTAAAAGTGGGACTGCTATGCCATGATCACCCATCAAATCCACTTACAATTCAGGACAACTGTGGTGTTGCTGAAGAGAATCTTCCCAAAGTTAAAAAATTTCTTCTCCTGCAAAGACCCAAAGGAAACAGTTAGGTGCTTTAGTACTATTACAGAAGCCAAAGGCGTAAAGAGAAGCCATGCTGTTCAGCATGTGCAACTAACCTGGTTGACAAGCATTTCCCCACTCCCAATTCCAATGGGACATGCAATTCCTGCTGCACTTTCAAAGGGGATTTGCCAATGTTATCTTTTGTTCCTGTTTTGCTTGGTTTTAAATCAGCCTGTGGCCCCCCCCCTTTTTTTTTTACTTCTTTATGATTGATAAAAAAGATCCTCAATTCTTTCCCTTCCCCCTCTACTCTTTGCCTTCCCCTTCCCTCCCCACCCCCACCCCCATGCGCCTGCCCTCCACTTCCCTTTGCAAACAGGATCTGTTCTTAAAACTAGCTGGACTGTTAACCTGGGTCATATCACAGTATCATAGTGCTTAGGGTCAGAAGGGACCTAAACAGATCATCAGGTCCGACTCCCAGCCCCGGGCAGGAATGGGTGCCAGGGTCATATCACTCCAGCCAAATATCCACCCAGCCTCCTCTTGAAGACCCCAAAGGTAGGAGAGAGCACCACCTCCCTTGGGAGCCCATTTCAGAGCCCGGCAGCCCTAACCGTAAAGTAATGTCTCCTGATGTCTGTCCGCCCTGAACCTGCTCTCGACCAATTCGTGGCCGTTATTACTAGTAACCCCGGGTCATCCAATGAATTTAAGCCACGACCTCAAGGGTGCCAGAGGGAGCGTGCGTTCCCCGGTCTCACAACTCCAAGCGACATCGAATCTTTCCCAGAGACGTCACTTCTTCCAGAGGATCCAAACACGTTGGTGGAAGGGATAAAACCAGGCCATGGTCTCTGGGGGAAGCCCTTCCCCTCCTGGGCTGGGCGTTTTCCTCCCCTGCACCGTTGGGACGTCAGCACCTCGCCAGTTCCAGGAGGCGAGATGTCACCAGTGGCACCTCACCCCGCGGTGGGTGCTGGCGCAGCCTCCCCTGCAGCCCACAGGTGCCTTCACCCCAGAGCCCCTCTCCCGGCGACTCCCACCTCGGCCCGCCCCGGCCCGGCGTGGCCAAGAGGCCAGAGGAGCAGCCTGGGCCCTTGCTCCCAAACACACCGGCCCCCGCGACGCAGCCGGTCCGGCCCAGCCCGGGGCGCGCAGGCCCCTGCCTGGGGGGCCGCACATGCGGGCTCGGCTGACTCGGCAAAGCTCGGCAGCCTGGCTCGGCCCAGCCTGGCCCCGCACGCAGCGGCCCCGGTCGCACTCACCAGCGGCACCGCGAGCCGCCACTTGGAGAGCTGCGCAGCGCCGGCCAGGCCCGGCAGCAGCAACAGCAGCGGCAGCGGGAGCAGCGGGGCCCGGCGGCGGCGGCGGCAGCAGCACGGCGCGGCCGCCATCCCGCAGCAGCGAGCCCGGCCCAGTCCGGCCGCGCTGGCCTCACCCTCTCGGCTCCGCGGGAGGCGGCGGGGCCGCTCGTGGCAGTGACGCGCGCGGGGGCGGTGCCGGGCGCCTCCCTCATGTAGTATTCGTGCGTCATCACAACATTGTGGAGTGAGGCGTGACATCACTTTCCCATTGGGTGACCGCGTCGCGGGGGCGGGGCCCGGCTCCTGCGACTGCTGTCGCGGCCCGACGTCACCGCAGTCGCGACAGCAGCCAAGAGCCTGGGCGGGGGCGGCTCAGTGTTGCGGGGCGTTGGGCAAGCGCGGCGTTTGGAGGATAATGTCAACCCTTATACCGTGTACGAGCAAGAAGAGCCCAAGTGTTCAAAATGTATAATCATTTTTGAGGGAGGAATGGATGCAGCACGGGCAACACCTGAGTCACTCTCGGGGAAGTTTAATTCTTTTGCGGATGCTTCTTTCTTCTTTTTTAAAATATATTTCTATATATTTATATAGTTACTAGCCAATTGTCCATCAAGAATGAGGAGGGGTGAGGGGGATGGAGTGCCGCCACCTAACGCCCCATGCTGGCGCTGTTCTGCCCCTTGCAGGGAGCAGGGTGGGGGAGCCAAGACCAACAGCACTGCTGGCTCCGGCTCCCCCACCCCCGACAGGTCCTCAACGCAGGTTCGGGATCATGGCAGTGCTGCCCTATGCCTAGAGCACTCTGATTGGCTGTTTCCATCAGCCAGAATGCAAAAAAAGCATTAGGGACAGACAGACAGATTTAGACTTTTATAATATTGAAATATATATACTAGCAAATTGCCCATCATGAAGGACAGGGGGGCAGGTGGGGATGGAGCGCCACCACCCAGTGCCCCACACTAATGCCATTTTGACTCTGGCCCTGTGCCCCCCCCCACCCACTCCCCCAACTCCCCTCCCCCAACTCCCCTCCCCCGCTGCTCCACCCTGCACCCCCCGCTGACTCCTAGAAACATGGGGGGGCAGGGAGCTTGCAATAAACAGAAGCTGCCAAAACCCAGCTGCATGAAACATGCGCTCCCTCCCCCTCTAGCTCCCTGCCGCCTCCTCTTCTCTGCCAGCTGCTGTCTGGGCTGGGTGGAGGCAGCAGCAGAGGCATAGGACATGGTGGTGAGGGGGGCGCTGCCACCAGAAACCCGCCTTTCCCCTTCCCCTCTCTCCCTCCCTCGCCACTGTCTTCCCCCTCCCTGCCAGCTGTTACTGGGGGGCAGAGGGACAGTGCGGTGGCTCCCTCACACCCTTTGTCCACAACGCTCCAGGCCCTCGCAACCACCCTCTCAGCAGCACACGCACAGTTGGCCCAGAGCGTTACAGACAGACAGACAGACAGGCTAAGACTTTTATTATATTAGAATACATCATCAAGCATAAGCTTTGCTTCACCCTTAAACCACATGTAAAGCCTGCGCACCTGTCCACAGTCCTTTCCCTAACTCAGTCGCAGTCTCTTAGGCGTAGCCCCCATTTGGGGTTTACATTCTCAATTCATTCACTGTCCTTGTCACTGTTGCTTCCACTACTGCTGATGCTGTTGATGTCATCCTCACTACTGCTGATGTGTTGCTGTCCTCTTTGTCATCCCTGTCCACTCCTCTTTTCAGGGGGACTTTGAACAGCCTGCGCTGAGTGTCTCTTTTCCAGGTGGAGGTGGCTGCATCTTCTCCATCCTCTCCCGCCAATTTCCGGTAGTAGGACTGGAGCTCACGCAGAAGCACATTAACAGTTTGTTTCCTCAAGTTCCATGTGTCCGTACCTCAGGAGGTTCCTGCATTTCCACAAGGCACTCCTAATGCAGGAACATTTTTAAAAAGTATATGTATCCCAGGCCAAATTAGCCAAAACTAATTCCAAATCCAAGAGTCTAGAACCGTAAGTGGCCCTACTACTGACAAACATGCTCCACCCCAATCTGGGGCTTCAGATGTTTCCAATTCCTTTGGCAGGCATCCTACTTGCAGGCCCAAGCCTGGAGGCTTGGGGTTTGAATACCCCCAAGTTTTGCTTGCCCTTAGCCATAAGGCCATCAGAGCAGGCTAGAGAGTAGACTCCCATTTCCATAAACTGGGCTTAAAGCGGCTATACCCCTGCAGGTACTGAACCATGCCAGAAGAGCAGTTCCCCCATGGTACGCTTTAAGAAAACTGCCTTCATGGACACAGATACATGTTATTTCCCCTGCCAGATTAAGAACAAGCACTACACTTGACCTGAGCTGACAAGAGGCTGAGAAGCAACACAAGCTGGTCTCTCTTATGACTGCTCACCTCCGAATAAAACAAATGCTTCAACTTTGATGACCCAGTTTTCACTCACTCACTGGTGGTTACAGTGAGCAATAGAAAGCAAATAAGAAGACAACTTATTTGCATACTTATTTGCTGATTTTTCCAGTGTACAATTGTCAGCAAATACGATAATTTTGAGCTTCCAATATGATAATTTCATATTTAAGACCTGGCAACACTGGTGTGGTTCCCCTGAGAGAGCAACCACAACTGCAGGGAGCCTCTTGGGGTTGCAGTGACTGATGCACAAGGAGGCTGCAATGCACTGAGGTGACGCTGTTAGTGCTGCTGCTGCTTGACACATTGCCACCTCTGATTGCGTCACTTGATGTGATGCAAAAGTCCAGCTGCGCCGGCCAGTTGGTGCAAGGCTATGGGAGAGTTCAAGCAGGTTTAAATGTTCAGGAACACCCAAGGGAGACCTGCCCTAACCTGGGAATGACAAGGTTCTTCCTCTCCAGAAATACATGTCAGGGGAAGGGACTGGTTTCACCATATCATTGTAGGTACAACCACATTCACTGCCTTTTCCCCTGGATTTTCATCAGGACACGAGTGACAATTTTTGTTGATTTACATGTTTGGATTGTTATTCCTCCTTACTTCAATGAACAGGGCTTAATAACACATTAAAATGTAGAATCCCCACAGGCAGGTCACCTTACAGACTTTGAGAATTAAATTGTCTTCAAGTGGGGATATGAAGTATAACTTAAGAACCCAAATCTTGTGCATTGTAAGAAACACAAGGGAGACATCTGCCATTCACAATAGATTATTTTTTAAAGGACAAGCCTGATAGCAGGAATCAAGTCCAACCCAGATCAGAAGTGACTGGAGTTGTTATTCTCAAAAAGGCATTTTGACCTAAGAGATGTGTGACAATGCCTTGCTCTCACTGGAGGGTAATCTCAGAGCCCTGGATCCATTCCCCACTGCCTTGTTGTGTATGCTCAGTGCTTTGACTTGAGCAGCATTTCTCAACCTGTGGGTCAGGACCCAAAAGTGAGTCACAAGAACATATGAAAGGGTGGTGAACTAGAGCTCTGCCAGCCTGCAAGGGAAAAGCCATGGGTTCCCACGTTTTTCTCCTTTAAAGGAGAATCCATTTTTTAAAGTTTGTTCATGACCCTTTCATATATTCTTGCAACCCACTTTTGGGTCGTGACCCACAAGTTGAGAAACACTGTTCTAGCATATCTCCCTCATCTAATTCTTTATGCTATTCAAGGAAGACAGAAACATTTATACCCTAGCGTATGATTTTCTTTCCTAGATGCACATCTGTTTGCCAAGTTTAGGTGTTTGTTATGCATCTGAAAGACAAGGATTTTTTATGGAACCAACTGCATGGCTGGGATAAAGTTAGACAAGTTTTTGAATACAAGATATTCTTTTATCAGGTCATTGTATTGGAAAGCTTGTCTAACTTTATCCCAACCATGCAATTGATCCAATAAAAGATATCACCCCAAAAAATCCTTGCCTCTCACATAACCGTTGGACTGTCAGGGCTACAACAGCACTCTAACACTAATGCATTTGGCCATTGTGTCTGGGCAGAAAGCTTACCACAAGAACTGGTCGTCGGCTACCTGTTGCAGGCTAGTCAAACAGGTTAGACTGTCAATAAAGTGACGACTTTGATTTTCCAGACTACTAAAACATATAACATTTTAGACAAACAACATTTTGCATATAAACCTATGACTGATACAAATGAACATAATTCATTGTTAGCTGTTGATAAGAGGTTAAACATAGTGATATTAGCCACCTTGGGGAGGATATGTGTGTGTGAAAACACAATGTACCCTCCAAATAAGCCACTGAAGATTTAGATCCCCTGTGACAAGCTGGTTGTGGGGGCCATCCATTTTCTAGTGGACAAGACTCATCCCAAAGATCACCACATTCACGGGCAAATCCAGGATTGCAGTGAGGGGAGTGAGGCCACATCCCCCTTTGGCTGCATGGCCCATGCAGGGTGAGCTCAGCATATGCCATACAGCCAAAGGCAGTGTGACTCCACCCTCCTTTCCATGATCCTGGATGCCAGTGAATTTTTTGAATTCCCTAGTGGCTGGTGCTCAGCCCCTGCTTTCACACAGCTCCAGAGCCCAAAGGTCCCCTCTTTTCCCCTGCTGCTGAATTCAGAGGAAGCTACAGGGGGAGAGGAGGAAGGGAGGGCCAAGAGTAGCACTCACCCCCTGGGCTCCAGAGGTGTGTGAAAGCAAAGGCTGCAGCTAGAGCCTGCACTGAGCAGCTGGTGAATCCACAGCTCACAGCACATTTGGGCCTCTGGCAGGAGCTGCACTAACATGTCAGTGAGCTCAGAGTGCTCACTACCCATGTCCAGCACAAATGAAATGGGGTATGGAAGTACCACTACACACCCTCTCCTCGGTATATCCCTGACTACATGTGTCCTCATCCCAAATGATATGTCCACGTCCTTGTTGTGAAACTTCTTTATCTTAAGATATCACCTCTCCCACGAGTTCTGATTCCTTTTGCCTCTAGACCAATACAGCTACAACCTGGATACCTGACACATGGAAGATACCAAATTTTGGCTGATTTTTTTGATGAAATCTTCATAATTTTACAAGGAAGAAACAAATTTTACCACCCGAGACCCTGCTCCTGCCTTTGCTCGAGGTAATTTGTATCATCATCAGAGATACATCACCACATATGAAATTCCTGCCCAAAAGAACACTCCATCCTTTTACTCTCCTGTGAAATATGAAACATCATAACCAGAAGGATATATGACTACATCTTGCTTGCCACCAAACAACTTAGAGGTAAACAGACTATTCCAACTTTTCTCTGAGCCTAACCTGCATAAAATGAACTGTTTCAAACAGGAGATTTTACCACACCCTTAACTCTCCTATAAAATATGAACTTTCATTTCTAACTAGGAGAACTTTTACAATCTTTCCTCCTATTCCTGAAGAAGGGTGCTTGTGCAATTAAAGATTTTTTTTTGCAAAAATCTAGTTAGTCAAATAAAAGATATCACCTCTACCACAAGTTCTGATTCCTTTTATCATAGGAGGTACATTTGCCTTCAGTTTCTGGGGTGAAGGGTGTCTTCCACAGCAAAAATGGGGACTAAGTCTCCTGTAGCTGCTTTTTAAAATGTGTGCATTCAAGAGCTCTAAGAAGGGCAGGCTGGCAATATTACTAACACTTAAATACAGGCTTATAAATAATATTGTTGCCAACTATTTGCTTCCAAAATGTCTCCAAAATTCCCCCACACAATAATTCTCTGGGCACCCCAGTGTTAAACCTGGCTCAAGCCATACTGTTGTCTGTGGTTCATCTTTTAAAATGAATTGGAAATCAGAGAACCGTACCTTGAAGAACAAGAACTCAATTTCCCAGAATCCTTCAAAAGAAGGTGGAGTAACAAGCTGTCATTGGATGAAGCCGGCTGTCTGCGTAGCACTCAACAACCAAGGAAATGAAATATTTCAGACAGATGGATCTGTTGAGAGCCTTGTAGTTCAAACAGGCTCTGGGTGTAATGGAACCAGCCAAGCATGAAGAAATCAGGTAAAAAAAACCAAAAAAACAAACCCAAAACAGGGTGATTCTTTAGTGGTTACAGATCTGAGTCTAGGGGCACAAGATTGTGTGAGGCTGGGAGGAAGTATGGCATTTAAAGTGTCTACAAGGAAACTTTTCTAAATTTTTAATTTTATTTTGCAAACTTGCTATCAATGGTTATCCTTTTGTGGGCACTTTTTCTTTAAAATACAATAAAAATCTATGTAAGCCAAATGTTTACAGTGGCATATTGCAAATAGCAAGCAAATCTTAGCAAGCAACAGAATGAAAGGAAGCAAAGAAAGAACTTGAAATGCAGATTTGTAAAAAGCCTTAATTTTTCCACATAGATATATATCTAAATGCAGCATGCATGTGTGTATGTGTCTGTATAAAGTAAGTCTGGCACCTAAGCAGGCTTAGTTTAATAGAAAGATACCAATCCCAGTTCTAAAGAGTTTACAGTCTAATTTTAGATGTGATGAGATGCGGGTAACAAGAAGCAGATGAAGAGAAGGTCAAGGGTGCAATAGCATTGTACGGTTACTCAGTTTAGGCATGTGCATTTCTAGACTGTTCATCTGAAGTTGTTTCTTATCCTAACTTTAAAATTCTTGACTTTGCAATGTAAACAACACTTTTTAAATACAGATTTTCTATTTAACTTCTACAAGAGGGGAGGGGGAGAGATGTTTTAAAGGGGAAAGGCAAATTCTGTTACATGCAACTAGAATACTCTTTCCCTCATATTGCGTTTGAACATGAACAATCAGAATCACAGGGCTAGCTACATTACTTGGTTTCAAAAGACTTCTTACAAGAAAAAGGTTGGCTGCTTGGTCCACATGCTAGGAACTCAGGCCTGCTCCCTGTCCTGCTCCAGAGGTTGTGGAGTTCCTGCTCTATGTAATGCCCCTAGAAAGAGAAGACAGAGCCACATGCTGGGTCTGGACAGAAATGTGAATGGTGGACTAGGAGAGGGACTCTGTCCAAGTTCTCCATCCTCCCTACTCCAGCAGCTGCTAAGTATCCCCAATAATGATTGTGCTGCTGCTTCAGTGGCACTGTGAACCTAGCACTTGAATGAATATAGGGCGTTATAACAACTAAAAAATGAAAAGATTTGGACTGAAAACTGTTAATCAGCCTAATATATGGGTTGCTACTAGCTCTCTATAATGACACCGATTTAATATACTTAGTTCAGTATAATATTTAAATCAAGCTGTAAATGTTGTATAGACATCATTTGCTATTTTATATATTGCGTCATGAAGCACACAATAAATAAGACCTTACTAAGTGGCAACCATTAGATACCTATAACAAATGTTATCAAGCCTGTCAGAAGACTCAAAGACCTCCTGTTCTTTGAAGTGTTAAAACCATTTCTTTTGTTTTTTAAACAAGTTAACTTATATGTAGCAATTACCCATTCAAATTCACTGCTTGCAAGCCAGCATCTATCTAGATTCTTGTGTCTCAGTTAAGACATTTTAGATGACTGAACCACACAACCCAGGGGTTTGGGGCTTGTAGTTGAAAGGGACTAGTGTGAGATGCTGAGCACGTCTTAGGATCAAATCCATTATGCCTTTTGGAGAAATCACCACCAGAGACATTGGGAGGCATGCAGTAGTGGAGCACCAGGACTTGTGGTCTTTTCAACAGATCCCACCAGCAGAGAAGGGGTGACCAGGGCAGCAGCCTACTTCCCTGTTTGATTCCATGGTTATAAGGAAGATAGGATGCAAGTCAAGGGTTGGGTAAGGACAAACTCTCCCTAAGCCTGAAGAAGGGCGTTTATGCCCAAAGCTTGCAAAGAACAATTTATCCAACTATTTAGTCGGTCTAATAAAAGATATCACATCTACCCAAAGAACCTTGTTTGCCAAGGGTTGGGCAAGACAGCCCACAGGCAGGACTGCTTCTGCTGTGTGAGCCAGAGGGAGCGGGGGAGGTGGTATAAACTGTAGACAGGGTTGGCAGGTTCTGAGTCAGGGATGAGGATTGGGGCTTGCTACAGCTCCCGGGGGGGAGCATCAAACCAGTGTATAGCTGGGAAAGAAAATTATATACAAGGATATGAATCCTTGTATATAATTATCCCTGGAGCTCAGGGGAGGGGTGGAGGATAGGATGAGGACCTGCTACAGGTCCAGGGACAGGGAGGAGGGAGAGATGTGGCCCTGGAGAGGACATCAAAACTCATGTGGCCCTCAAGAGCACACCAAAACTAATTAAGTGGTCCTTCAGCCAAACATTGTAAGTTGCCTCCATTTCAACAACAGGACTGGAACAAAGGAAGCAAGAAAAACTAGCCGCAATTTGCCTTCCTCTCCTTTGTCACGGCAGGGAGTAAACCACTTGCCACCACTTAGGGAGACCACCAAAGGACAGGTTCCCTCAGGTGCAGAGCCCCAAGTAGTACTTTAACTAAACTGCTGCTTCTAGGCAGAAGATTTGATGATTACCAAAATATATTTGAAGTAAAATGTTCTAGTCCTAAAATAGCACACAAAGAACTTCTTTGTCAAAGTACAATAGCTCACAATAGGTCAGTTCTTCCACTGTTTGATTTCAATGCCATGCAAACAGTCAGCATTTTCTTTAATCCCTGGTGCTGTGGTGCAGGGACTGCAAGCATTTGACCAACTAACAGGTGCTTAATGAAAACTTAAAACATTCCCATTTTTCTCTCTGCTCTGTTTCTAGTGTCCAAGATGAAACAATGGACAAAATGAAATTTAAGAAGTGCAGCCAGATCGCTTTTTACAGGTAGGGGTTTGGGCTCCAGCTCAAGTGTATTTCTCACACAGACCACATTTGATTTATTTTCATTTTACCATGTGGACCTTTATTACAAGGGAATATTTTTTTAAATATGATACTGAAGTTATGTCTGAAGTTATCATGCATCAGTTTTAAACTATCAAAAAGTACACAGTTTGTCAGTTTGTGAATTAATAGACTTTTCAAGGAAAGCTTCATATCTGCCTGCAATATCATTTTTGGGAATAGAGATTAGGGCTAAATCCAAGGCATTTCTCACCTTCCCCCCCCCCCCCCCCCAAGTTCCTGACAACTCTGGATATCTCCATATAAAGAAGCCCATACAGTTTTTAATTCTGAGTAGAATTAGAAAAGGCTTCAAGATCCAGAACACATCTGTGGCTCTAGATGGCAGAAAATTCAAGAGAACAGTTGGTTGTGTGGTATTTCTACACACTTGACACCGAAGTTTTGTGGAAGTAGCTAACAAAATTATAGTAATGTTGAACAGGAACTGCAGAAAAACAGTTTTTCTTCAGACCTGAACTCCATACCCTATTATCCTGATAGCGTACTCCAATATTAAATACCCTCTTCTAATCCCATCTCTAACTGAGATCTATTTGCCAGTTATCCACTCTTATCTGAAGCTTTCCCTAGTCTTACTAATTAGTCCCATATGTTTATGTGCTAAATTTTTAATCTTCAATGCCTGTTTCTCATTTACGAAAAGGTCCATTAAAGAAGCCCAAGTCTACTCCCATTAAGGGAAGTGAAATTTTTGCCACTGATAACAGTAGTAACCAAACTGGGCTTTTATCAGTGTGTTGTAACTTCCCAAGGAGTCATTTTCAGCTGTTACAGATATGTCAATTCCTTTCTGGGTTATGTTTTTAAAGACAGCATATGTAAAACAGTATTTCTTTGCAATTTAAACCTATACATTAATGAAATTAAGGCAGAGGAGGTCAAAACAGCTGAACAGAAGAGCCCATCAGCCTCAGAGATGGAAACATGTCTCAGCAGCTAATAAATTCTTGGCACTAGGCCTCAATAGGGAGTAGCCTCCTAACAGTTCAGAAAAATCATTGCCTCAGATAAACAGACACCATCAGTGTAATCAGGTTCAACTGTCACTTAAAACAATGATTACTGCCTGGGGCAGTCTAACCAGCTCCCTCCTCTTGTTTATCTAGCCTAACCCTAGGGTGGCACAGGACATTTCTTTGAGTACAGCCATACAGCTTGTGGGCTCAAGACCATCCCTTAAAGGCTAATATATTTGGTCACGTAGACAGTTGCTCCACTGCCGGTGGAATGCAGCAAATGTTGGACCCAAGGACACAGCCGTTTATGACAGGAAGTGAAGCTAGCTGTGCGCACTTGAAAACTGTTGGGGAAATTTAGGAAAAAAGAATGAAACTACACAACTTGAAACTCCACCAGGGCATTTGGGTTAATCTTGTTATTGCAGAATTAGGGTAGTGAAACTTTCAGTTTCTATGAGTGCTCCAAACCACTAATTTGCATTTTTCAGGGTTTTTTCTCTTTGCATAGCACCTGGCATAGCAGGGCCTCCTGTCCTGATTTTTTTCTCGGCGCTGTAAATAAATGAACAAAAATACCATAATTACTTGAACCCACAACGACCCCTGAAATTAAGACAACCCCTCCAATAATTAGATTATGTATATGGAAAATTTATAAATTTGATATAATTTTCCACATATGGAATCTAATTATTGGAGGATCATCTTAAATTTGTCCCATCTCTCCCCACTATAGCACAGCAAGCAGTGGCCAGGGGAGAAGGTAGAGGGGGGAAGTAATGGGGGAGGCAGTAGTGGCATAGGCAGTAGGGGGCAGGTGCTGGAAGGGCAGTGGGAAGGGCAGGTAGTAAGGGGGCCAGGGAGTCAAGCACCACTTGCCCCCGCCCCCCCCCCCCCCCCCCCAGTGCCTGCCCTCTGTGTATGTTCCCTCCCTGCCACTTGCCCCGCTATGTTTTCTCCCCCTGGCACCTGCCCTCCCCCTCCTCCTCCCCATTTATCTGTCCCCCACTGCCTCTGCCTCCACATCTATCCCCCCTGCCATCTCCCCGCATAGCTTCTGCCCCACCCACACCCACCACCTGCTTCTCCCGGCCATTTACCATCTGGCTTTGGCAGGCTCTGTCCCACTCCAGCCTGGGGTGCAAAGATCATGCTTGCTCTGGCCCCAGCCCAACTCAGCAGTAGCAGCTGTGGTGGCAGCTCTGGCGGGGGCTCCAAGGATCAGCTGGAGCTGTTGCTACAACAGCAGCTGTTACCAGCCAGGCTGAGACTGAAGCAAGCACATGCTCCGTGCCCTGAGCTGGAGGGAGCTGGATGGTAAGTGGTAGGGGGCAGCAGATGGGGGAGGGGGAGGGCAGTGGCAGGCAGGGAGAAATGGAGAGCCAGAGGCGACAGCAGGAAGAACAGACTGAGTGGGGCACAAGTGGGCTCAAAACCATCCCTTAAAATGAACAGGGCCAGAACCACAGCAGCCACCTGCCCACTATCTCGCCACTCCACCCCATACTTGATTCCAAGATGAGGGACTACTTTCTCCATGTGAAATGGAAGGGAAAACCTCATTTGGGAATTGAGTGCATATAGTCATATCTCTGATAGAAAGAAAAGTGAGCTGGTAGAATTCTAACAACATGAATATGATCACAATCTGTGTGGTACTATTTCTAAATATTTTTGTGACTTGAGCAGTATTTTGTTACATCCCCATATTTTTACAAATAAAGATGGAGCAAATTGAAGAAGCAAAATCTTAGTAGGAAAACCACATTCTTAATGAGCCAACAAATAGTTGGACTGGATTGTTCGCACGTGTGTTGTTTACAAACATTAAAGATAATGTACTTGCTATTGTTTAGTTGTAACCATATTGATAATTAGGCCTGTGTGAAGCGGCTAGTATTCGCTTCGGATTCGGGTTCAGACGATTTGGGAGACAGTGATTTGAATCACTGTCCCAATTTGATTCGTCTGAATCTCTAGATCAGCCAAGCCCATTCCCCACCCGCTCTCCCAGCCTGGCAATGGCTGCCCCATCTGCCCCAGCTCCGGCACTTGTTAAAAAAAAAAAGCCCCGACTCAGCAGGTGCTGCCCCATGCTGCATGGGGGGCTCTGTACAAGACCCCTGGCCCCCCCCTTGCACCCCGAGCCCCCCCCACAGGTGCCCCACCCAGGCCAGCCTCAGCCCTTTAAAAAAAAAACAAAAACGAAAAAACCCCAGACTCACTGCTCCTGCCAGCAGGGGGTGATCCCCACTGCCCCCATTGGCCCATGCCACATGGAGGGGGGCTCTGCACGAGACCCCCCAAAGCCCTGAGGCCTCACCAGGAGTGGAGAGTCCCAGGGCTTTTCTTGATTTTTTTTTTCTTAAAGGGCTGGAATGGCCTGGGCAGGGCACCCAGGCGGCCTGGGCAGGGCACCCAGGCCATTCCAGCCCTTTAAGAAAACAAGCAGATTAGCTGGCGCTGTGTGTTCTGACCCCAGAGGGAATATAAAGAAAGAGGAGGCTTGGTAAAACTTTTACCTCGTATTGTTTCCTTCAGTTTAGTGATGGCAGTTAGGATAAAGTCATTTTTCTATTTGGATTGTCTGAACAGTCCTCCTGTGATTTAAGTGATTAAATGACAAAAAGGTAAATTAAATATGTGGATATGTTTGATTAATATTTGACCATCGATCTGTGGATTTCCTTCTGCGAGCAGCTGGTTTACTGAAGAAAGCTAAGATGCTGCTGAGGGAAGATACAATTAAAAGTAGTCTTTATTCTGAAAACAACAAAATAGAGTTATGCTACTCAGTAAGCACGGCGTATTTCTGATAATGCTTCTTAACATCATGTAACCTATATGAGGCCAAAAACACTCTTCTGCCTCTGCAGACGCCAGAAACTCCTGCATCCTGGGAAGTCCTTGTATCGAGCACTTCTGGATTCAGTCACGTTATCCAATGACAATGTCAAATTTCAAATCATCAATGAGGAGAATAAGGTAAGGCCCCACCCATAATGGAACTGTGAATTAGGAACATGGATTCTCTCTCACCAACTTTTTGCATAACAAAGCTGATAATATTTGTCCACCTTTGTAACATGCTTTGAGATTTGTGGATGACAGGTAGTTTTGTGTTACAATGCAACACTTTGTCATTGACCCAGATACTTTCTTTGAGCATAAACAATGGCTTCTATACAGAGGTATAATGTTTTAAATAATATTTTCTATTGTGTAACATTAGAAATACTAAACAAAGGTCTTTTTTTATCTGAAAGGGGTTTTTTGAATGTATGATGGGTTTTCTCTCACATTCCAGAAAACAAATCGTAGTCTTACCCGAAGGAACAAGATTAAGCTGATTTCTTTTTTGTGCTATAGAGTGCATCGAGCGAAAATCTTTAGTATAGTGATACTGAATGTGTTTTTTTGGAAAAAATCTGTAGTCTTTAATATTTTCTCTGAAAAGTTTTCCTCAAAATTCCACAAATAAAAGTTTGCCTACAAGGGGAAATATCCCAGAATAGCTCTCATGACATACCTATTCCATAATGGCTTCCTATGGGGACACTTCTATTATGCATTAAAAATCCTTTTCTACAATTTAATTTAATCCACTCCGGAAACACAGAATAAAAGTGTCCATATGGAGAAAGAGTCTGGAATAGCTACTGTGATTTAAAGTTATATCTTAGCTTAGCCTGTAACAACTTCCCCATGTAGACAATCCCTAAGGAAATTAAATGAACAAGGATACCTGCTTGCTTATCATAGTGTCATAGTACACAGTATCATAGTACTTAGGGTCAGAAGGGACCTAAACAGATCATCAGGTCCGACCCCCTGTCCCGGGCAGGAACAGGTGCTGGGATCATATCACCCCAGCCAAATATCTGTCCAGCCTCCTCTTGAAGACCCCCAAGTTAGGAGAGAGCACCACCTCACCTCATTATGGTCCTAATGATTTTCTATATCAACCAAGTTCAGTCTTTTTCAGCAAAAGGGGAAATTGAGTTAGCCTCTTGAGTGAGGAACAGCTTTATTAGAATCCCTGCAGCCTGATAGAAGAAATAGCAGGAACATTCTTAGTTATCTTCCAGAGGTTGGTGGCCAGAACTCCAAGTATCATCAGAGAAAATAAAAAGGGAAAACTAGGTGAGATTTTCAAGGTTCTGCATCCAAAAGACCTAGTGGAGTCAAGTCATCATTTGACAGTGAGAAAGAGTTAAGTGGCTTTACATCTTCACTTTTCATGTCTCTGAATGTTAAAAAATAGCAAGTAATCAAACATAAATCTTGCTAGGTAGGTCAATACTACACTTTTTTTTTCCTTTTCAAATTACATTGATGCAGTTCAACCATTTTAAGTACCATTTTGAACTCTAGTGTAAATAGTGTAGCAAAGTTTCTATACAATGCCATGGACCCCTGCTCAGATCTTGATGGCACAGAAATAAACATGCCTGAGTTTCAAGTCCTGTCTACACCTGTTATACGGCTGTTGCTGTTACTGGAGGTTCTGTACAATGTTGATGATTCCTAGAAAATCTTTTTTTTTTTTTTTTTTTTTTTTAATCAGGCCAGTTTTACTTACAAACTAAAAGTATTTGTTTCCTGAAAATAGTATAAAAGACATACATGCAAGTGGGCAATGACTGCTAGTATGCAAAATTTTGGGTGGATCAAAAGGCATACATGGTCTTGGACAGAAAATAAATGCCTGGTGATACTGAAATCCTGGAATTCTGCATTAAAATGCGAAATGATGCTCTTATCCCAGTATAGCACAAATGGCTACTGTACCTGTTTGATCATTCCCAGGTTCCTCTCCTAGTAGAAATTTATGAAATAGAAGGCAACATTTTCAGAGTTAAAATTAATGAAGTGGCTCCTCTCAGAACAAGATATGAGGTGCCTGATGTTCTCATAAAAGAACCTACCACTAAGAGGTAAGTTATATATATCAAATTATATATGAGTTTATAAAATTAAATATCAGTTATATGTATAAGATAGTATAAGTATAAAATATACTGCATTTACATTCATATATGTACATTTATATAAAAGTACTGTATAGCAATCTAAGTTGCATACATATCTTCCCTCTCAAAGGTGTGCACCTTCCTCTCACATTTGGACAAAAATGTATTCATTCCCTGGAATATCAGCAAATAACAGAGATAGGAAAAAGCAATTAGCCCATGAAGGTAATTCTGAGAATTGGTAACAAAGTGAGGGAGACAAACAGCCTGTGGCAGAATGCCAGTTCTGTCTCACCCAAACTCTGCTATCAGGCAGATGACCAATCTGACAATTTGGTTACCATGGTCACTGCAGAGGGCAGACACCCTTGGCCCCATCAGCTTCAGGTAACCTTGAGTTGTAACCTAAGCTGGATACAATCCTGAGGGAGGGGAAAACCTGCTCCCTCTGCCTAGGTGACTGGCCTCACACACCTGGGTGGGGGCTTAAACTCCCTATTGTTCTAAGCAATGTCATCATGACTGGGAGGGGGCTAGAGACTCTGTCAGTCTACCTGGCAACCAGTGATGCATTTCAAATTGGTTGGCTGGCAGCCAACAGCTGCTGGCCTTCATTGGATCAGGTAAATTAGGTCATAAGGTCTATATGAGTTAAGGACTGCCCAGGAGGCAGAGCAGGAGCCATGATGAGAACTCTCAGAGAAGCTAGACCATCTGAAACTTGCACTCTCTCTTTAAACTCATGTTCAATGAACTGCTTGGCTCCAGAAGGGATCTCTACCTGCCTCTGGATGATACTTGTGAGTAAGCTACTTGAGATCTAATCAGATATATAACTTGCAGTAACTCAGATGTGTGATCAAAGGCTACCATGCTACAGTTTGCTCTAAGGTATTTCTCTGATATTGATCTACCCTGTACCCTATTCCAAACCTACTCCTTGTAACCAATAAAGTTCTCCTCTGTACCTAGCATAGGAGACTTATGGGGAGAGGGTCTAGATTATGCCTTAGGGCCCCCCTGGTTCAGCTGACTAAGGGAGACCACCATTTGCGCTTCAGACTGAGGGAAGCACCCCAAGTTCTTGCAGTGGGTCGAGAACCCCTCAAGGACTAAGCCTGTGTTTCCCAGGGGTCAAAGGGCCAAGATCAGTCCAGACTCTGGGTGGTGGCAGTGTTACCCCCCAGGCTTGCGGGTGTGCTCCAGGAAGGGGGTTGGCCAGACATGAGGCACCCCCAGGGAGGCAGTCAGAGCCTGGAAGGTGGTTGGGCACAGTGAGGTAGGTGGCTCAGTGCAGGAGCCCACCTACATGCCCACCACACAGCTAAGCTAGTGTATAACCTATAATTACATGGGACAGAAAATCAGCTACTTGTTAACATGCCTTATTTTTTCTTAAGATTTTGCATTGAGAAAATAAAAACTATTAAGAGTGTTTAAGGCAAACTTGTAACCAGGTATTACATCCTTCAACCTGTGGGCCAGACTGTGCACCTATTATACATCACACACTTATTGATGTGAATGGGAGATTTTGCTTCAATAAGAGCTTTAAGTTTTGGCCTTTTGTTCAATTATTCTTCCTTTCTTTTATTTATTGTTGTTCAATTATAATTAGGCAATATATTTTCATATGATTCAGTTATCATTGTTTTGAATTTGGTAGGCTCTCTATAACCCAGAAGGAGACAAACATTCTGGTACTGACAAGCACAAATGAGGACCACAAGCTTCACATCACAGCGAATCCGTTCCAGATAGAGCTAGAGTCCAAGGATGAGACCATACTGAGCATGAATTCCAGAGGCCTGTTGTACTTCGAGCATCTGCAACCACCACCCAAAAATAGGTGTGGGAGCTTCACATTCCACAGTGGGCACTGGCTGTGGCAGAGCTAAATGGCAACCATTAGAAATTCAAATCTGCAAAAATCCCCCAAGATACCAGAATCTGTAAGGCTGCTTTATTTGACATGCACTGGTAAAATTGTGTGGCTCTGACATCCAGAAGAATATCTGTACTAAAACTAAGGCAGAGAGTCAGCCCTGACTTACTCTCTCATCCTGTCCTTTCTTTCTGCATGAAAGCTTAAAAACAATGGGATCTCTTTTGGCAAATATTTTAGCAAAGTGAGGGAGACCCTACATTTTCATTTTCTTCAAACTTTAATGAAAGGATTCTGGAGCAGTTGAAAGGCCATTTGAAGCCATCATTCTGTCCCTTTTACTCCATTTAAGGGCTAGTTCTGTACGATGCTGAGTACCCTTAGGTCCCCTTGACCTTAATGGCATTACTTTGATAAGGTGCTCAGTTTCATCCACCTTCTCATAATAGTTAAACTGGTTTCTTATGAAGGTGTCACTCGTCATAAAATCACAACAGTTAGCAATTTAACCCCATTGCAAAATATTGGAAGAGTTAGGGGCTATAAGGAAGAGGTAACAAGAGTGTAGGGGTATTCTTCAGGGCTGGGAAAGCCTCATCCTGGGGAAAGAATTACTTAAAATTTGTTATAATTGACAACAATCCCTCTGCAAATATAATACACAGAAATAGCCAGTCTGAAGATCTCTTGTTTGGAGCTAAGGAGAAGAGAATGCTGATATTATTAGAACTAATGGTAGAAACCCAAGGGGACAGAATAATCCTAGCTAGCTCAGGTTGGTAAGACATTAAATACTAAAAACACTTGCCAATTAGGAATCTCAAGAGAGGCAATTAATTTGTAGAAATGTCAAATGCAAAATAGTTCTGCTATACTATAGAGCCTGTGCAGACAGTTCTTAGCATTTTGTGCCTGGAATCTTCTCATTGATTATTTCTATTAATTTGTTTTCATTAGCAAAACTGCAGCAGAAAACAAGGAGGATGGATCAGCTGACTCTGCTAAGGTAGCCTCTATTCAATGTATTATTCTGGCATTGGTACGCTATGGGAAGAATAATTCATGGTTACTAGCATGGGTTTATGGTATCTTCTAGTACAGTGCTTTCAGATCTCTGAACTGATGGCCACACTGCCAATTTACCAGGAGCCTAAAGCAGATTGTAACCCAGGTCCCAAAACGCAGTGCTCCAAACCAATCCCCTTGGTCTCTGTTGAGATCTCAGTGGAGCAATGTATGCCGAGTTGCAAAGGTCACACTACCACATTAGATATCATTTTGCAGAATTGTCTTTAAAGAGAATCTCAAATTTGGCAGTGGATAAAGACACTTCCCTGTTTTTTCAGAAGCCTCTTTAATTACAAGAGTGTAATTACAAGCCTCCCTTACAGGGGGCATTTATACACGTACTCTGCGATGTCTGGGGGGGGCGCTTTAATTAAAGTGCCTGGGGTATCACATATATCAGCATCCTCGCACTGAAAAATGGTGGTGGGAGCGCTTTATCTGAAGCTCATCATACACGTGATGCTGGAGTCTGCTGGAGTTAATTACCACGCTCCAGCAGACTCAGTTAATCGAGTCTGCTCTGATGTGCTGTAATTATAGACTGTTGGAGCAGCCTTGATGCATGTGTATAGGTGGCCCCTGTAAGCAGATGGCTGTTTACTTCACCATGTTTTCACATTTCACAAGAGTGAAGCTAAAGAGAAAGTTTTATTTCTCACCTAGTTTGAATAACTTTAATTTCAGCAGTAGATTTGCCCTGTAAGAGTCTTCCTGGGAGTGTCAGAATGGGTGTAGGAAGGCCAGTACATTTGCTGGAAGAGTGCAAAAGAAAACTTGAAAAGATACTGCAAAAAATAAATAAATCCAAAGAAAACTGAGTAGAAGGCCACAGGGCTCAAGAGCTGAGGAAGACCAAAGGTAATCATTGCATACACACAAGATTCCTATAGTGGTTAGCTATTTTGGGCAGCCTGTCCATTACCTTGCTTGAACTGGTAGTTCTGGATTACATACATGAAAACAGGTTTTGTAAATATGGACTGATATGTTTTCAAGCTCTCTGTGTAGACTTTAAGTCCCTATATCTCTGCCTCATAAAAATCATTCTATATTTCTTATTTTTGTTGTTTTACTAGACAAAGCACTGGAGAAAACTTTAGTTTTGGGGGAATGTCAGATAAATTAGATTTTGTACCAAAACAAAGAAGAGAGCAGGTTTCATATAGTGTTTCCCTTTTGCCAAGGTTCTGTGTTGTAGCAGACCACAGTAGTGTTGTATTGAAACATCCATTCTCCAAAGTAGCATACCTGGCCAAACCTGAAGTATTCTTTTGTCCAGGTACCAGTTATAGTCGACATCAAATCAAGTAAATACAGTAATGTCTCTCAAGACAATACTTGTTCTTTGCTTATAAATTAAATGTATGCTAAACATCCACGGTGTCTGTAGGCTAAATAATAATATTTTTGTGCATCTAGGAAAATCAAAAAGATCTGGGTCTCTGGCAAGAGGAATTTGGCAGTTTTTTGGACATCAAAGCCAGTGGTAAGACTAAGTGCAATACAATATTGAAAACGTCTTTACTGATTTGCATATATCTGTGCTTATTCATATTTCTGTCTTTTTCTTTGGTTACTTGTATTTTAACAGTCTCTCTTCTTACTTACCAATTTCTATGCCAGTTAACAAATTTGATGGAAGCATTGTTATTGTCTGTGTATATTTCTATTCAGAAATAATATATAAAAATAAAGCATTTTGCCACTCTTGCATCTCCCACGAGTGATTCCAATATATAGGAAGATGCATGATCCTATACACATTGGCTGAATTCATGCAATCAGTTAACTTTTTTACTCCAGCATACTTGTTTGTTTGTAGGATACATCAAATCATAATGTCAAAGAGTTAAATCTGGCCAAATTGGCAATAGCCAAAACTCATCTGTTGTCTCTTTGGTTACTGAAATGAATGGGCTAACTCAATCCCTTTCTGTTGGTCAACTCTTCACATGGCATACATATTTATCACATAAGCATGGCAGACTCAGTAGAGAAGTTAAGAGCTCAGTGAGGCTGGACACTGAATTGGCCCTCCCACTTCTAGAGTTGCTTCCTCCATTTCACAGCTGAGGCATATGGGTAAGTCAGTAAGGGGAAGTTCCCACTCCCGTCTGCCTAGGCCATACTTGTTCTATGGATAAAAAGAAAACTCCTGTCTTCAGGGTTGCCAACCCAAACCCTTTAACAGGTGTTAGGATCAATGTAAACACAGCTTTTCAAACCTGTGACTGCAAGTCCTGGATCTTACACTGGGTCAAACATTAAATCTGATGTGAAGAAAGATGCATGAGCTGACACAAAGTACCTGAGACCATGTTTTTGTCACAGCTGCCAAAAAGCTCATGGATTCCAGAATTTTTGTGTTTTTTGGAAAAACATTCATGACCTGACATCACGAGAAGCCTACATGTGGTCAAACCAGCTTCACTAAAACTCTTGAGAGCCGCCATGTTGACCCTCAGGAGAGGGTCTAGGTGTATGTCTACAGTGCAAAAAAAAGTTCTGTTTTTAATTTGGGTTGCCTAATCCTATCTCATCTTAAAATAGCAATGAAAACATGGTAACACCGTGTTTAACTCATTGTTGGCAGCTTTAGTTTAAGCATAAAAAAGAGATTAGGTCTAAATTTAAGGTGGTAATCCGAGTTAAAAACAGAGTTTCCCTGTCTTCACTAAAAGTTTAGTCTGAATTGGTTAATTCTGTCTAGTAAACTGGAATTATAAACACACCTTTCCTTCCAGTACACATACCCTAAAAGAAGGCAAAAACCTTCACAGTAAAAGATGATAGGTTGTCCTGAGCAAGAATCTTGGATTCTGTGAAATTCCTAGGGTAATAAAACCCGTACAAGTTAAATTCTAATTGTAGATTCACAGCATCAATCTGGAGTATCTCCACTGACCTAATTAAGGTTGCCCTGGATTTATAGGAATGTAACAGTGACAGAGGTGCCTACTCAATGCTGCATCCCTTGATGAGGTTGATGTAGGACAAACAGTGATAAAAAAAAGGGAGGATTGGGATTGTTACACACACACACACACACACACACACACACACTGCACTGCCTCACAACCTTGGGCCATTTTCAACTACAAATTTATTTTTCTTATTCAGTTTTTATAACCATAATATATTAAAAAAAAAAATCACCTTGTCACAGCACTAACCCCCATTATTTTTCCCCTATATTAAGAATTAATAATGGATGTGAACCTGAAATAATGTGAAGCAATTACTATTCAGGGTATATTTTTAAATGAGTGCACTCTGATCTATTAGTTCACACTAGGCCTAAATGAGAGCAGAGCTCAGTGCTGTTTTGTCTTATTACTGTTTCTACAGGTCCCAGTTCTGTAGGTTTGGATTTTTCTTTGCATGGATTTGAACATATTTATGGAATACCAGAGCATGCAGAAACACTTCTCCTTAAAAACACCAGGTAAAAAGAGAAGCACATTTGGTTCCAGAGAGGGCCATAATTCTGATGTTTGGGAGTAATTAGAAAGGATTCATAGATTCATAGATGCTAGGGTCGGAAGGGACCTCAAAAGATCATCGAGTCCGACCCCCTGCATAGGCAGGAAAGAGTGCTGGGTTCAGATGAACCCAGCTATATGCTTATCTAACCTCCTCTTGAAGACCCCCAGGGTAGGGGAGAGCACCACCTCCCTTGGGAGCCCATGTTTGAAAATCCAGTTGGAATAAGAGCACTGGCTGTTGTTCTTCTGTCACCTATGAAAGTTCAGATATGCACAGTAGTTTAACAGAGTACATTTGATGTCTTGTTAGGATGGCCACTGGAAGCCATAACGGCTGCATCATTCACTAGTGAACTGTAAGGAAATTCAAGAGTGAATGATAGTATAGTAACTGAAAACCTATTTTACTATGAGAGAACAGTGCTATAACACTTTCCAAGTGATTTAATGCAACATAAGGGTTGAGATGTGCATGCCATGTGTCATACCATGTAGTTTCTTTTTATTGTAGAGGCACATGAAATCATGGCTTCTATCCCTAGTGGGAAGACTTTTCTGCCTCCAGTTCTGCACACCTCTGCACTCCCCTCAGTGTTCTCCATTAGGTTTCCTAACAGCCTTATGGAGCAGTTCTGCATAAGTAGTTATCATTTTTAAATAGAATATACTTAATCAACTTTCTTAAAAAAGGTGATGTTGTGAGGATAAAACCAGAGTAACAGAAGTCTCATTGGCTGCAAGAGCTGTAATTTTATAGTTAGCTGTGACCAAAGCAAAAGAAACAATAATCCCTGCCAGCTCCATTTTGGGCCAAGTGATAAATGATAGGCCTTAACAAAAGATGTATCCTATTAGTTCCTGCTGTAACTCAGTGGAATTACAGCAGCCAAACTTGATCCAGTTGGGATGATTACAAGCAATGTGCACATTTGTTTGTTGCAGTGACGATGATGCCTACCGGCTTTATAGCTTGGATATCTACGGGCACAAGATCCATGACAAAATTGGCATTTATGGGTCAGTGCCCTTTCTCTTAGCACACAAGCCTAACAGAACTTTGGGGATCTTCTGGCTGAATTCCTCAGAAACTCTGGTGGATATTAGTACGAAAGCTGTGATGGAGGTGAGAGGTACACAGGGTTCCTGCTCAGGATTCAAAAATAAATTAAGTTATTTCTGAGTCAAATTTATGATGATCTGATAGCGTAACCTCCTGTGAATCAGAAATTGCAATTCTCCTCTTTCTATCTCCCCATCCCAACATTTATTTTGTGGAGTTTTGAAATGATTACAAGGATGGATTTGTTCATTACCGTGCCTCTTGTTATCCTTTTTTTTTCCCCATATGATGAAGTGAATATGACTATCTACTGTTAAATGGAAGGTTGTATTGAGAGTATGTAATAAACTTCCAGTATGTCCATCTGAGGCATGTTGAATGTTTTAGTAATACAATCTTTACCCCTCTGATCTGTTCTTTATTATTCAATAATGAATAGAAAGGTCTTCAGATTCTCTTGTTCCTTTCAAAGCATATACCATCCAGATCCCCTCCAGAAACCACTAAGCAGAGAGTGGTACCTCAGACTGATGTGCGCTGGATGTCAGAAAGTGGAATAATTGATGTTTTTCTGCTGATGGGACCCACCGCTTTTGATATCTTCAAGCAGTATGCACAGCTGACAGGTACTATGTTGTCTTAGTGAAGCAACAGCATTGCATTTTCACCAGAAGGGCAGATTCAGAGGGGATGCAGTGGCATGGCTGCACCCCTTTTTTAACTGAATTATGCCATAAGAACCTCTTGGGGGCTTTTTTCAAGTCCCCAAAGCACATAAGAATTCCTCCCACTCCCCTCTGTGCTCAAAGGCACACCACTTGACCTCCCTTTCTCTTCCTTCCCCTGTACTCTCCCTCCCTCCCCTGCCTGCACCTGCTGTTTACCCCACTGTCTCAGGGCACAGGGGCAGGGAGAGAGGGGAAAACTTCAAAGCTATTCCTGCCCTTGGGTCCCCTGGAAACAGATGTGGGGGAGGGGAACCCACCCTTCCACCCATACTCACTGCTGCAGGTGTGGTTATTTCTAGCTGAACCAAGTTGCTGCGCAGCCCAGCTGAAGTGAGCAGGAGCAGCTTTGAAGCTTCCCCCGTACCTGGGATAGTCAGGGTAGGCAGTGGAGGGTCTGTGCCTTTGAGCACAGAGGGGAAGGGTGGAAATTCTTACATGCTTTGGGGCCTTCAGAAAAAGTCCCCAGAGGCTCCTGCAGCACGAGCTGCCTGCACTAGTGGGTGTGGGGAAGGAGGCTAGGAGTAGAGGTGCAACCATCCCCACATCATAGGTGGCTGCTCCTGCACACCACTTTGCCAAATCCTAGATCCACTCCAGTTCACCAGTGAAGTTCCCTTCTACCACTTAAATTATGTGCAAATATACATTTGCTACATCTAAAAGTGGATTAGTATTTAATATTTAACTAACCCCAAACCACTGTCATTCCCAAACTATGGTTCACAGGGTCCTGACTGTGGAAAGCTGGTCTGCACCCCAGCTGCTTCTACAGGTACCAATGTCAGGCCTCATAATGTAATGGTATGGTAGATCTCGATTCCAGCTAGCTTGGATGCCAGAAGCAGTATAGCCACAGTACTGCAGCACTTTTCCTAAGCTAATTTACGTTCTCAGCAAGTCTAATGAGGCAGAGGCAAGCATCATGCTAAAAGACTTACACTGCTTCCATGCATGGTGTTGCCATGTAGACATACCCTAAAAGTAACTGGAATTGTAAAGCCAGTTTAGCTGTTGCTACTTGGAGCTACCAGTCACCAAAGGGACAAGGATGTCTGGAGGAGAAAGAATGAACTGAGTTGTGTGTCCAAGGGAATGGAAGAAGGAGGAGGACACATAGCTGGTCAGTGTATCCAATCAAAGAAGGGAATAATGTGGAAGGGAAATGTATGCAAAAGGAGAAGGAGAAAGAAAATAGGTTGGAAAAGGCTATGAGATAAGGGACAGGGAAGAGAAGAAAGCAGGGAAGGAAGAGCACAAATGGAGACAATATGACTAATGTTCCTAAAAAGGACAAATGTCATATTGCATTGAAGAGAGTTAAAAGCAAGACAATGAGTCCTAATATTACTTTTCCATGTAATGATCCTCTTAGTCATGAAAAGGAGGACAGCTCTTCACAAGAGATTCTGCCTAAACTGGAGCCCACACTTTGCAGTGATTTTGGACTGCAAAGTTCTGCTGGTAGGCAATAAATGCAGAAGTGTTTTTAATAAATTAAAAAAAAAAAAAAAAAAGAGTTCAGTCACTTGTGACCCTGTGATCTTTTGTCTCCAGTAGTATATAAGGGACTAATTTTATTTTCCATTTCTAAATAAATATTAATTTCTATTTAAATTCAGATGCTGTAATAAGGGAAGTACATGTCATTGCTGAGGTAAATTAGCAGGAGATTACTGAGTCTGTCTCCACTAAATTGGGTTTATCGAGTTATCCATGTCAATGAAAATTAAATTCACCAACAATATTTTTAAAAGTGTAGACAGATTTTAGAATGCAAAATGTCAATAGTCACTATAGAAATATTGACTGTTACCATCAGAATAGTAACAGTAGTTTTTTTCTCACCATCCTATAATCTTCTAATTACAGCAGCTCTGCTGTTTTGAAGCCTGTCATAATATTTGCTCTGAGCTTAGTTTTTGGGGCCAATAACTCAGGTGTGAAATATAGTCTGGACTAATAATTAGGCAAGGACAGGGCTGGATACAGGGGATTGTAATGGTGCAGTGGTACTCTGTCCCTTTTTTATTTCTGTTCCACCCAAATTTTAAAACCAACTGCCTGGGAGGGGCAGTACCATTTCTATTCAGGCAGTGCTAAGAGTCAATTGACTTCATGATTCCTTATCATCTACCTGATTCCTTCTGATTGCCCTTCACTCCACAGATGTTAATGACCCTCTCTCCTTTTTAACGGTCTTGAAGTTCCATTAATCAAGCTATCCTTTCTTCTGCAATGTTGCTGTCTGTTAGAAAAGTGAGATTACCAGAAATGGTTATTTCACAACCCTGAAGACTGTTTTTAGTTCTAGCTAAAAAGTTGAATTCAGGTGCGGTAATTTTAACTCGGGTGTGAAAATGAATAATTGAAGTGTTGGGTGCTCAAGAAGGCTAGATGTTGTATTATGAATCTGAATAAGAGACATACATTTAACTATTATGACTCCAATGAAACAATCTATTTCAACTATTTTTGCCCCATTTGTTGTATTTGTTAAATTTAATATAATCTAGCAAAGTAGTGCATATTCCAAATAAAGTTGTATTTAGTTTTGCTTTGATCTTAAACTGAATAGTAGTCCTGGGCCCCTAACATATTAGTAAATCTTGTTTCTTTTAACTGAAGAAAAATATAGTTTGTGTTGATGCATCATACCATCTGCATCCCTATTTTCGAAATCCTTGATTCACCCATAGGCAAGGACCATCACTCCTCAACTTCAAATAGCTGCCTACAGGTCTAGCCATGCCATTCCCGCTGACTTTTCAAAGACTAAGTAAAACCTGAAAGTCGATAACAATGTTGTGTCTAATAGCTTAGGTTCTAATTTCATCTCTCCTCCTAGGCACTCAAGCTCTGCCTCCATTCTTTTCCCTGGGCTACCACCAGTGCCGCTGGAACTACGAGGATGAACAGGATGTGAAGTCAGTAGATGCTGGCTTTGATCAGCATGACATTCCCTATGACGTTATGTGGCTAGACATAGAGCACACAGAGGGTAAGAGGTACTTCACCTGGGACAAGAAAAGATTCCGAAACCCCAGAAGGATGCAAGAGTTACTCAGAAAGAAAAAACGCAAGGTAAATTATACAGAAAGAAGAAAGAAAATGCATATGTAAGATTACTTCATAATCTAGGCCATAGAGTCATGACCAAGTGCATCACATTCCATATCCCTGACAGTGTTAGGCAGGGAAGGTCACCTGACATTTTGGTGAAAACCAAGGGGTGGGCTTCCTCCTACCCAGTCTCTGTCCCTCTTGGGGCACTGGGCTCCCTCTCACCCTATCTCTAGTCCTTCCTCTGCCCTGCTCCCAGAGCAGTTACCCTCTCTTCCCTGTTCTCAGGATCTGCCCTGCTCCCAGGACTTCTGAGATCCCCAACCTGCCTTGCTAGTCCCAGTCCCAAACCACCATTGTTCTCCAGGCAAGTCCACAATATTCTACTTGCCTGCCCTGCTCCTGTGCTCAAGTGTATCCCAGTGTGAATCAGTATCTCCTCTGGAGCCCTCCTGTTCAAGAGTCCTTCCTTCCACAGCCTCCAGGACTAGTCTGCTGCCCCAGCTCAGGCCCTGGGCTTTATATATTCTCTAAGCCCAGCCCCACTTCCCGTCAGGTGTCTTCCTTTGAGTGCCACCTGAGCCCTGTCTGCAGCCTTTCCCCTCTTAAAGTAACAGGAGGACTAAGCTCCCTGTTACACCGGATTGATAATTTGTTAGTACCAGTTGCAGCGTTTGCTGGGGAGGGAGAGTTCTCTTTCAGTCTGTTCCCCTGATTTTGCTTTTGGCATGTGTTTTTGTCTGGCTGTCTTCAAACTGGCAATAGCCATTGATGTGCTTAATATAAATGTCCTGTAAATCACACCTGATCTCACCCAAAAGTAAATTATTGAGTGAATTGTTGTGCATTTTTTTTAAATTAAGTTACACAATAGTTGTTCTTCTATCAGTGGAATCTGTGGCAGCAAGAGGTAACTATGGAAAATAAAATTTTGGCTGAATTTGAGAGTCTAGAAAATTTGATATTTGCTATATGGTTTGTACTATATTTACCTGAATCCAAGAGGACTTTGAATTCAAGAGGACCCCCACCAAATTAGATGCTATACATGTGTGACAGGAGGCCATCTCGGCGTCAGGTCTCAACATCAGCCCACCCACCTGTCTAGGGCAGCCTGCCCTGTCTTTCCTACCATGACTTGGTGTATAACTATCTGGTGTAAAAATGCAGGAGGCTGCCTATTAAATGCCCTAGTGCCTAGGGCATTACATATGGCTCTAACTGCCCCTATACCATATCCCATGTCTCACAGATGTCATCCAAAGTTCTTAACCTCTGACCCAAAACTTGGCCTCACAACATCTGAGGACTTACTGGGGTCTAACTGCGGTCTAAGACATCTGTAGACTTACCTTGGCCATACTGCCCCCTCCCTGGGACTTCAACTTACACCCTCATACTAGGGCCTCCCACTTATGCCCTCTCACTAGGGCCTCCTACTCATATTGACACTCTCGTGGGGCTGCCCCATATGCAGCCCTTCAAGTTGCCCCTACAACCCTACTCTGCACACCCCTGGTGCAGACCTTCAGGCCCACCAAAGCAGACCCTACTCTGCACCCCTCACGCACACGAGGCATGCCTTCAGGCCACCACCACAAACCCTACTCTGTGTAGGCCTCTACACATACTTCTGCCTCCTCACGGGGGCCACCGGGGTCTTACACTCCATGGGGCTCAGGTGCCTCTCCCTAGGCATGCCTGGTCCCCATGCATGTCTCTACATCTGGGTTACCCACCAGGTTGCGGGGGATGGGGCTATAAGGCACCCCTTACTCACTTTTCACTAGAGAAGCAACTGGTGTGGCGTTTCCTGGGGACCACCCTGCCACAGGCAGACCCACCACACCATCCTACCCTAGCAGGATGTAGTTTTATGTCATTGCCCAGGACCAGGAGCCTCCTGCCATCCTCAAAGCTCCTGCCAGGTGATATTCCCCCTACAGCTGCAGCCAGCAAACCGCTAGCTCCCCTGCTCAGGCCTACTCTCATTGCCAACAGCTGAGCCCTCTTCCCCAATCAGGCAGTCCCCTGCCAACCATGTGACTCCTGATTGGGGAATGCTGCCACCTGCAGGCTGCTCTGCTGCTTGGTCTTAGCCCTTAAAGTGGCAGGCACCAAAGGTGCTCTGCCACAATAAGGAAAATTATAAGAAATGTTGTGCCCGCCTCCGCTTGACCAGGTGCTCTCGGGCTGCTCTAGCCTGAGTGGCTGTTCTCACTGGCCACGAGCTCACGAGAGGGCCCTGGGAGGTGCCTCGGGTGGTGACGGGAGGCCCCCTAACCTCGCCTGCCACGACTTTGAATGTAACCTCAGTGGTGGGGGTCTCCGTTAATGCCGCCTCCCGGGGTCGTCGCGCCTTCAGTGGGCACTCACGGGGCTCTGACCTCCCCTACACCCCGGCCAATCGCCACCTGCTGCTACTGGTCTTCTAGTGGCCTTCCTCCGGCGGCCCCACCGCGTTTCCGGTCCTGAATCTCCCGGTGGTCCTTATTTTTGGGATCCAAACTACCCAGGCTGGAATCTGCCTAGGGGTCTCACCCCTCCTGGTTTCTCGGCTGCCCCTAGCCTGTATGGTCCCGAGGCCTTCGCAACACTACAACCACGAGCTAGTCCCAAAAGAAAGCGAATACTGAAACTAAAACTCCAACTCCTACATCACGCCTAGCCCAGGCTCTGACCCGGGTGCCTAAGCCCCGACCGATGAGCTCCCCCTGGCTACCGGCCTGTCAGGAGGCTTAAGGCCACCGACTTCCCCGGGTGCCTACTCCCTGGGCTTGTGGCTCCCTCTCTCTGGGAGTCTTGTTCCTGGCGTTCTCTCCCTCGCCAAGTCCACTGCCGGCTCCCTGCCAGCCCGTCTGTCACTTCTCTCGCGGGGTCTGCGCTCGGTTGCCTCACCGGTTCCGCCACCCGCACTCCTGCTACGACTGTAGCCAGTTCCTCCTCCTGTCGTGCTGCCGACGTCGTCTTCCTTTTTATCCGCGGCTCCTTTAAGAGCGCAGTCCTCACTGCTGTAGCCACAGCTTTCTCTCCCGGCTCCTTTAACGTGGCGGCTCTCTCTGCCGCGGCCGGTGCTGCTATCACCGCCGCTCTCCCGGCAGCTGCTGCAGTTAGCGCCACTGCCTCGGCTCACCCCGTCGGGCCGGTTCCGGGGCCGCCTTTTATCTCTGCCAGGCGGCGTCTCCTGCCGGTGTTGCCCGGCCCCAGCTGAATATAAGCGCGGCGCTCTCCCTGCGCACGTGTCCCTGCTTGCTCC
Organism: Alligator mississippiensis; assembly: GCF_030867095.1. Lineage (NCBI taxonomy): Eukaryota > Metazoa > Chordata > Crocodylia > Alligatoridae > Alligator > Alligator mississippiensis. Next base: position 237,708,500 of record NC_081825.1, on the reverse strand, counting down.
AGCCTCTGTGTGGGGTAAGTAGGTGGTTACTTCCCCCCTGGTCCAGCCCCAGGGTACCCTTCTAACCCTGGCGTCCCTGGGACAAATGTCTTATAATATTCCATGTATTTGAATCTAATTATTGGAGCATTGTCTTAAATATGTCCCCTCCACTGTTGCAGCATGGAAAGCAACAACAGCAAGGGGGCAAGCAGTTGGGAGGCAAGTGGCAGGGAGGGCAGGCAGTCTGACCCCAGCCCCTTGCCCTCCCAGCACCTTGGTCCCCTGCTACTTGCTACCCTCACCCCATGTCTGGCCCCTATCCCATGACTTCCCTCATGGTATCTGCTCCCCCCTGTGTCTTCCCCCCAGCCACTTGACCCCCCTGCTACCTGTCCCCCACCCACTACTTACCCCCGCCTTCCCCAGCATCACATACTGTGCTTGTGCTGGATCCTTCCCTGCTCTCTGGCTGCATGCTGGATCAGCTGCACACTGAGTTCTGTGCTGCTCCCTGGCTCATCACTACTTTCCTCACTAGTCCCTGGCTCAGCACAGAGCCAGCGGGTAACCCTGGACCCAGTGGGGATCCAAAGAGCAGTAAGAAAATCAGCACAGAGCCAAGGAGTGGCAAGTCAAACAGCATGGATCCAGAGAGCAGTACAGGACCCAATGCTGATTCCCTTACTTCTTTCCAGTGGGGTCCTGCTGAGCTAGGGAGCAGCAGGAGCCAGTGCAGCACCAGGAAGGGAGTGGGAGTAGGTGTGGAGCCAGAGAGTAGCACAGGACACAGTGCAGCCTATGTTTTCACTTAGTATTCAATTAAAAGACAAGGCTTCATTTCCCACCATGTTTAATGGGGGAAAATACCTCATCTTGGAATCAGGTACATATGGTATATTAAGAAATATTTACATTTCTTTGTTTCATCACAGAAGTCATAAATTTGTTTACTGCCCTATGTATACAATCGGGGGCATTTTTTCAGTTGAAAAGGTTGCTTTTGGCTGAAAAGTAATGTTTCACATAAAGAAGCAAATTTCTACTATGGTCTTAAAAAATCAGTTATTTTATGTGTATGTGGAACTGTATGCACAAGATCAATAACTGCTTTTTTTAAATATGTGACAGTGCCTATTCTTGTCTCTAAATCAAAACTAAGCTCTGACTGTATTATACTGCATTATTAATGCTAATGGTATCTTCTACTCTCTGATCCTGGCAGCTTGTTGTCATTATAGATCCCCACATTAAGATTGATCCTGCATACACCATCTACTCTCAGGGCAAAAGCAAGGATTATTTCGTGAAAGACAGGAATGGGAAAGACTTTGAGGGTGTCTGTTGGCCAGGTAAGAAAACACTTTGCTTATATTTTACACAGTTTAATATGTTAATTTTAAAGTGTATGCCAGAATAAAATAAATGAGCCAAAAGTAGGTACCCAGTTGGACAGACCTTAAATTTCACAAGTAAAATATACTTGTGACAATCTTATTCCAGGTTACATTTCTAATATGCTTCTTAATCTTCCCAGGGCTGTGCTCTGAGTTATCCAGGGTAACAAAATGCAACTCTGTCTGTTATATTAAATTATTTTATAAAATTATTTTATTTTAGAAAACTCAGACGTTGCAGGCTGATGGACTGGTACAATGAGAGTTGTTAAAACAACTGTAATAAGAGGGCCTCAAGATTCATGGTAAATTCACTCAAGGTTTTAATAGTAATAATAATCCCTCACTCTCATGTAGCACTTCTCACCAGTAGATCTTATACTTCATATAGAGAAAGTAAGAATTATTGTCTCCTTTTCTCAGAAGAGTAGCAGAGGGAGAAGGAAATTAAGTACCTTGTCCAACATCATCTAGCAGAGCTGAAAATAGAATCCAGCTCTCTGGAGTCCCAATCCAGCCCATTATATCATGGGCCACACTGCCTACTGATGAACACTGTGCTGAAATAGAAGGACATGTTTATAGCTGAAGTCAAACAGATGTGATCATTTCAATGGGAAGAGGTGCTACTCTTTTTCAAAGGTGATTATGACACTGGTAGTAAGCCATTAATAACGTGGTATAAAGCCCCAGCCCATACCCTAATGTTTAATTTTGTACACATGAATAAAGGTTTTTATTAAAATTTTATTCCTTCTTGTGTCCATGACAGTCACCTGCACAGGGCGGGGTTACATGCTTCAGGCATTGTGGACACAGAGAAACCTGCATGCCTTGCATCTTTTAGAACTATGCAGAAAGAGACACCTTAATGGTATAAGGAAACAACAACAGAAGGATACTTGCAGTAGTAGTCAGAACAGCAAAACTGGAAAAAATGTTAAATCAAAGCAGAGGGAAAAAAGGCTGCAGAAGAAAATGGGAGAAAGAATTAAAATAAAGAGAAAAATGGTGGTGAGATGGGAGTTAATGGCATCAGGGCATCATTAAGGGCAACAGGTCCTATATTTATACTTTAAAATAACCCCTTATTCTAAGAAGCAAAACTTTTGACTGTGTTGCTTGTCTTAAAACTCTAGCTCCATGCTGGGCAATCTAAAAATGCAAAAGTCAAAGGGTTATAACGTAGTGGGGCTTTAAGTATATAGGTGTGTTTTGCTGCATTTTTGGCTAAATTGCCATTTGTGGCTTGCTAGAATGTGGAATGTAAAGGGAAAGCTTTCTGTAAACAAGGAAATAGCTGGGGATCCTCAGCCAGGACATAAAGTGACACCAAATTTGCACGCAATGTTTCATCCCTGTGATTCTACACTTATTATAGGTAATTAACTCAATATTACACTCCAGATCACACGTGTACCATAATACAGCCATCAACCTTCTGCGTGGCACTAGTCATTCTCTATGTCTACAACAGCAGTCACAATGCTAAAAAAACAAATCTGGCTGACCCACTCATGGTCCACATTCATCAACCATGGAAATCCGGTGGTAAAGATGTACAAAGAGGCACCCTTGGTTTCCATCATGCTCAAGAGTACTGTGCTGCGGTGTTGTAGATATCACTTAGGAGCTCATAACACCAAACTTCTGTTACTTTACTGCCTTCCAGTTTACTCCTGGGTATAGCTCAATGTGCTGGAAGTACCTTCAAATAGTGTGGAACTGAGTCCAACAGAAGTCAAAGCTTGATGGTCTTCAGAGCACAAAATAAAGTGTATTTTTCAGTTGAGTTGTATTTCCACTTTGTTTTGATCTTTATTCTTAGCATTTTCTATTATATATCATGCAACACTACAGCAACGGCAGGTTTATTGGTGTTGAAAGGCAGCATACCTGCATGTTACAATGCTAACACATGAAAGCAGTAAGCACTGTAGAAGTTAACAAAATAAGTGTAATGCTCCATACTTGCAGGTTCCTCTTGTTACCTGGATTTTACCAATCCTGAAGTCCGAGAGTGGTATGCAGATCTGTTTGCCTTCCAGACATATAAGGTTTGTATTTTTTTCTTTTATAATCTTACATAGTACATAAAAAGCCTGAAAACAGAAAAGAAAAGCAGGTAGATAAGATAAAATACTGGATAAATAAGCTATTGACGTTTCATATTTGTAGATTACTACTAAACTGTAAAGGCAAATATCCAGAATGTAGTAATAAACCCATAAACTGCAAAAGAATCTTCACTGCGGCTGTTACACTAGGAAAATCAGGACTCACCATTGAAGCAATGGTGGTAGCAACAGTGTAGACCAGTGATGGGAAAGGTGCAGCCTGTGGGCTAAATTGGGCCTGCGGTGGACTCCCTTTCCCAGCAGCCCCTGCCCATGTCGCTGTGGTCAGTGTCCATGGAGACCCCAGGAGCAGCAGCACTGTGACAGTGTGGGGCCATGTTTCCGTGGAGACCAGCCCCAGCAGCACGGCTGGGCAGGGAGCTGCTCTGGGGCTGGGATCTTGCGACAGTGATAGCGTGGTCCAGAGCTGGGCAGAGCTTTGATCCACTGCCTGTATGCCTCGGGCAGGGACATGCAGGCAGCAGATTGTGGCTCTGTCCCATCTCTGAACACTCTGTCACTGCTGCAAGATCCCAGCCCCAGCCCAACCGGAGCAGCTCCCCACCCAGCTGTACACCCTGCCAGCACTGTTGGGGCCAGACTCCATGGAAACCCTGGCCCTGCCTTGTCATGGTGCCACCTCTACTGGGGTCTCCTTGGAAACCGGCTGCAGCAACATGGGCAGGGGGTGCTGGGAAATGGAGTCTGACTGCCAGCCGGATCCACCATTTTGCCTATCCCTGGTGTAGACTGTGCTATGAACAGAATCACAGAGTTAAAAGGTTAAGGGTCACAGTCCACCATGCTGCACGGGTGTAGGATTCACCGTCCCTAAACTAACCCAGACAGATTCCTATTCAGCATCTTTCTGAAAACTGCAATGAAACAGATTTCACTTCAGTTAGGGAGTTTCTCCTGAGATCTAATCTAAATCTGTTCTGCTGCAATTGAAAACCATTACCTCATATCCTGCCCTCTGTTGCAAGGGAAAATGATCTTTTCTCCCTCTTCTTTTATGGAAGCTTTCCAAGTACTGTATCAAAAAACTGCTATAATGTCCTCTTCTCCTTGAATGCCTTTTCTCAAACTAAACATACTTCCTAAATGTAGGTCCTTCAACCATTTCTCATGCTCCTTGTATTCAAATCCCTTTCGCATCTTCATTGATCACCCCTACATCCTCCCCAGATTCTCCACAGCCACCTCAAAATACAGCACCCAAAACTGGATGCAGTATTCTAGCCAAGACCTAACCAGTGCCACCTCTCTTGTCTGGCACACAATGCCCAAAATAGCATTTGCTTTTATTGCAACAGCATCACATTACTGACTCACATTGAACTTGTGACCCACTAGAACTACAGATCCTCCTCGGCAGTGATCCTGTCCCCCATTCTTTGTTTATACATGCATTTTTCTTCCCTCTGTATAACACCCTTTCTTGTCTTTAGCCCAGTTGTCCAATTTCTCATGAACCTTTTGAATTTCAGTCTTGTCAGTGTTTGCAGCCTCTCCAGGTTTTGTCTTGTCTGCAAATAAGCAGTATACTCACTATACCTGCATCCAGGGTGAATCATTTTGCTACCAGTTCATCTAGCCTAGTGGTCTTATTGCTAGTTTTTTTCAGTATGAGTCCATGTAGGAAATAATAGGGATCAGCTGTCTTTCATGGAGCTCACAGTTACTTTCACTGTAGCCTCACCAGGAAGGAATACTTTTATGTATTAGCTATCTAGTGCGAGAGTCGTAGATATTCACACCTCACAGTCACATCACACCTAGCTTCCTCCAGGCTGAATCCAATGTTATGGCCACTGAACACTGTCAAATTCCTGCTTTTTTTTTCTTGGAGCCTCACTTAGCAAAGGGCTGGTAAACTCATGCCACTTGTCACCTCTCACTTCATGTCCCAACACAGCTTTTTCTGCCTCGTTTCTTTCTCTTCTCCTTTTCTGCTCTTATACCCTTGGCTGGTATTTTAAATTTCTCTTTTGATCTATCCTGCTTCTCATCCTCCTTCCCCTTCTCCTTCACCAGAAGACAGTAATAGCAGACCCATTTTAGTGAGGGTAATGGATGGCTGTAATAGGGAGATGAGAAAGTATTTCTCAGCACAGAGCAAGGAGAGCTGGGGCAGCAGCAGACATTTTGGGTGAGGAAGTAGGTTGCTAGCCCAAGAAGCAAACATTACTGGTTACACCTCAGGTGGCAACCCACTGTGCTAGCTATGCTAATTTGGTCCACTGGTCTTAAATATGTTGCCAACCCCTGCCTTAGACAAGTCCAGCACCCACTATATTAAAGTAATGACTTAAATATACCCTTAATGCTACACTGTACCTAGGGTTCTACTGACATCCTCTTTGTCTGGAATGACATGAATGAGCCTTCCGTCTTCAAAGGGGCAGAACTAACCATGCAGAAAGATGCTGTCCACCATGGCGGCTGGGAGCACCGGGAAGTTCACAACCTCTATGGATTTTACCAGGTAGGACATCCAACAGAAAAATCAACTGCTATGAATATTTTTCCTTTGGTGGCAATAAGGATGATTATAATTTTACTGTAAGAACTCCTGCAAGGCTCCTAAAATTAGGTCCTGTTGTGCTAGGCACTGTTTGATTGGAATCAGCTTCTCCATGATAAATCACATCTATAATAGCAATGACATCCGTTCACCTTTCTGCCACAACAATGTAATAACGTTGATGTATGATGTGTGCAATGTTAGTAAGCCCTTTATTTTCCTCTCCTGTAGTGTGTTGCAACAAATTATTTGTACTTTGACAATAGTTACTGTTATTTCTGGACATATGTTTCTTATTGTTCCTGCCTTGAAAGATCTAAAAGGGCAACCTGATATACAAAGAATATAATTAAGGCTACCTCCCTATCAGTTATCTTCATGCTTTTCAGCAAATGGCAACTGCGGAAGGACTCATCAAGCGCTCTGGAGGAGAAGAGAGACCTTTTGTCCTCACACGATCTTTCTTTGCTGGATCACAGAAGTATGGTAACTATGGACAAGTTACATGATGTTGCCAAATATACTGGTAGTGCTGATTTTTTTTTAATGCCTAATTTTGACGGGCCTAGTACTTGGTACCTCGGTATTATTAACCACAGCAGTGCATTATCAACATTAAAACAGCTTTGATATGCATCTCCCATATAATTGAGTGGATTTAAAATTTGACTGCTGCCTAATCTTTCAGAGCTGGCAAAAATTAAAGGTTGGGTAGCAAACCATGGTGTTCTATAACATGTGCCCACCATCTGTACTTGCCTATTCCAGTAGTATGCACACATCAAATACAAGACCTGAAATGAGTTTGCTAGCTTGGAATCCCCCTCTTCCTCCTTTCTTAATCAGACCTGTTCATTGACTTATGAGCCTGAACTCAGTATGTAAATTTAAAGCAATGCTATTGGGATTTCCAGGAGCAGTATGGACAGGGGACAACACAGCAGATTGGAGTTACTTGAAAATCTCCATTCCAATGTTGCTTACTCTCAGCATGGTAGGAATTTCATTCTGTGGAGGTAAGGTGTTTATTCTGAATTTTTCACCAAGAGTAGACCATCAACTGTATTAAGCTTGCGTTCTAAGGCCGATTTAAACACAGATAATGAAAAGCTAGTGTTTGAGCCCCAAAACAGCCCTCTTTCCTCTTACAGTCCAATGTATTTCAAAGCAATTTTATATATTTAGGTTAATTACAGCTCCAAGTCCCATCTTGAACTGCAAACCTCAAGCTGTCGTCTGTTAGTAGCACTATAATTTTATCTTGTGTCCAGAAGAAAGACTTACCACATCTCTCAAAGCAAACAAACCACTTCATCAATAGTTGGATGTTACAATTTTTTTATTTATTTTTTTACTTTCAGCAGGGTAGCAGGTGCATATTCAACTAACGCATTTAAGCATTTGGCATGTTTGTAATGGAATTCCACATTTTACAGAAACCTTTCCAAAAACTCATTGTCTGTCTCTCTAAAATCTAGCTGATGTGGGCGGGTTTATTGGAAATCCAGAACCGGAACTACTCGTTCGCTGGTATCAAGCTGGAGCATACCAGCCTTTCTTCAGAGGCCACGCCAGCCTGAACAGCAAACGCCGTGAACCATGGCTGTTTGGAGAGAAGAATACACAGATCATCAGGGAAGCCATCAGAGAGCGGTACAGCCTTCTTCCCTACTTGTATACACTGTTCTACCGGACACATGCTGAGGCTGAACCAGTTATGAGGTAAGATCATAATGGACTAAACCAAAATGAATTCTCTTGTTCTTTAAAGGAAAAATCCTTCTTCCAAGTCAGGAAGTTTAATGGTTATGGCAAGAAGGATGCATTGGAAGAAGAGTTAAATTACCATCACTTACTTTCATAATTGACATATATGATTTTTTTAAAGCAAAGAAAAGAAATGTTCACTTTCTAAAAGAGAAAGATTCAATAAATCAATTTACTAATATTCAAAAAGAATATTATCCCTTATTCTGATTCATATCTAAATATTACTAATAGACCCCTAACCTGCTGACCTGAAAGTGCTAATATCGGTATTTTTTTTCTCTGTTTAAATGCTTTTTGTTCATTTGGAGGAATAGGCTACCAGGTTACCTTTATCAGAATTAATTTTGCATAGATAATTCAAATATGAGGCATAATATGCTGTGCCACACTCCCTACAGCCATTTTTCCTTTAGTAGAATAATACTGTTTAGAAATTGGGTCAGGAAGCTAACTTTGCTTTGTTTTCCAGCCAATAGAGATCTCAATGGAATGGATCACAGCCGTCATTTTGGTGGAAGATAAAATTACTAAACACTCTTGTAGTTTTGTCTTTTACAGATAGCACTGGAATTGTTGTCTGCTCCTGTCAGATTTCCTCTCGCTAGCTGTGAAGCCAGTGCATCACAGATTTTTAGGAAAGATGAGGCCTGGTTTTCAATAGTGTTGAAACCCTGGGATGCACTCAGTTATGAACCTTATTTGTGCATGTAATGGTACAGATATTTACATATGCTAATGTCCTATTGTATGCATGGTCACAGTCACTGCATGGAGCCAAACACAAGTTTTAAAAATAGATCAAAACAAAATTACGAATCATAAATTGTGCATACCAGTTTGGGCAGCTCTAGTATGGTCGTCTGTCCAGCAAGAGGCTTGAGCAAAACATTCAATTAGCCTTGCTTTCTGCTTTTGTAGAGTAGCAGTATAAAAGTACCAGAAGTGCCTTAAGTCTTGTTACACAGCAGAGCTTAACAGGTGACTTAAATATGGCATTTAAAGGCACACATGGGTTACAAACTTATCCAGTCTTCCTGTGTTGGATATTAGTAGCTACAGCTTTAAAGTCGGGGAAAGGGAGACTGAGAACTCCAGGTGGGTCACAGAGGACTTTCTGGGAAAGAAGAAACTGAGCAGACCCAACCTTCTTGCTTCCCACAGGCCTCTCTGGGTAGAATTCCCTGAGGAACTAGAAACTTTTGGTGTAGAAGATGAGTACATGCTGGGTAAGTAGTTGTTTTCTCATCAGCTGGTATTTGTTTGAAAGTTAGGCACTTCTGACTTTAGCATATTGTAATAGCAAGCAGTTTGAAAACCTTGGCCAAGATTTTTAAGTGAATAGTGATACTAAGATCTCCAAAAGCAACTACATTTTCGGAAAGTGAAGTCCTTTAAACAACTCATGTGCAGATGCAAAAAATGGAGGCACCCAAAATTACTAGTCACTCCTGGCCCCCATTTCCCTGTGGGGCACATGGAAATTAGTTCCATCATCTGAGCACAGAACTAAGAGCAGAAATTCTGGATAAATGTCATCCAATGTTAATTGACTGTTGGTCTGATATTCCTGCCCCCACAAGCCAGTATTTCCAGAGATTATACTTAAAATATGAAGGAGCTAGTCTTATAGTTGTTGCAACCCCAAATTCAGTAAATTTTCTAGATCGTGCAGCACAGCACGGACTCCTAAACTGTGCTGTGTTTCCTGTGTGTTCGCAGTGAACTCCCATAAAAAAAGTTCCCTCTTTACAAGTGGGGTGAAAGACTGAAAAATCTACTAATATGTTTTCCTATTTGAACAAAACCCACTCTCCTATAACTAGGAGCAAGAAAAAAGGCAGCACCATTTGGCAACCACTTCACTGGAAACTGTGCGACTTGTAGCACCCTCTTATTAAAATTCTGTAACTAAATTCAAGGCTTTTGCTACCTCTGGTATCGACACATATAAATCACCCTTGTCCATCTTGCTGTTAGTCTGAGGCTGGAGATAACTGAAGAAAAAAATTTGTGCCTCTGAATGTGTCACGTTAGATCTTTAGAACTTTTTTGTACTGTTCCCACATCAGTTGCATATGTTGAATACAGCACTGCCCAACCAATATATATCTTTCAGGAACAAAGTGTAAATATTTCCAGTGAAGCACACTTTAGAGAAGCTTGTGTGCAAAGTGATGCTCTTTTTTGTTAGTTTGGATTATAGGAAAGTAGGCGGTGGGGGTTGGTTTAATAGGAAAAAATTAGAGATTCTCCAGTCCCTTGCCCTGATAGAGAAGGAACATTTTGGTAGGGGACCATTGTTAACAGTAAAAATATGCCATGTTCAGGATTCTGCACTGGTATTGCATCGGCATAACTCTTATGGAAGGGTGGATTTTCAGGTGCCTAAAGGAGCCAGGCATCTACCTCTTATTGACTTACAAAGAGAGTTGAGCGTTTGACTTCATTAAGTGATTTTTGAAGACCTCATCCAACAACTCAATAGTCTTCATCATTAAGATTAGCTCCAGAGTGGTATACTTAGGTAAAGTGTTTTACATAATAACCATGTACAATAATAAGATATATAATAATATAATCATAATTATATAATAATTTTAATTGACAGATCTCAAAGTGTTTTACCAAAGAAGTTGGTGCTATTAATCCCATTTTACAGATGGGGAAAGTGAGGCATATAGAAGAGAAGCTATTTGCCCAGCATCATCCAGCAAGGTAGCAGAGCTAGGAACAGAATATAATGGGTCTCCTGTGTTCTACCCCATGTCCACCTACCGCCACACTTCCTTTTCTATTTTTTAATTCAGGAAAAGCTTTACTGGTGCACCCAGTCACTGAACAAGCAGCCACTGAAGTGGGTGTTTTACTGCCTGGATCAGATGAAGTAAGGATAAGTAAGAACTTACAATCTCTGGTATTTAGTTCAGAAGAAATCATTTACTTTCATTTTTCTGTGACAGTGACACATCACACAGTAGCAATGACCTATTCATATCTTATCTTCTCAGAGGTCCTTTTCTCAAAGCCTCTCTCCCCCATTTTTCTGCTTGTCCCACAGCAGCCCCTGTGCTTTCTATACTTACCTATTCCAGACTGGTACATAAACCTCCAACCCCTTCCTAATTTAAATCACTTCTCAAGATGCACTCTTTCTGTGACCTCTGTACAAGAAATTAGCTGATGGCATAATCCATTTATTTTTCCTACAGTAAATTTTTAATTTACATGGAGGAAAAAATAAAAGAGGGAGTTGAAAGGTAATAAAGACACTAGAATCGATGCTGTGGGATTAGCGTACATAGATTGCTGCACAAGGAAGATGCATGTTGGTAGACAGATATGTTAGGAGAACTTTGGGAAAATATCTCATTTGTGTGCTATATTTCTGTCACTCTGATCATTGTGTGTGCATGTTATGTCCCATTCTCCCACTCCATCTTCACTGAATACAATTCAAAGTAAGGATTCTCATTTCAGGAACTAGTAAGTACATGATACCACATCTGTCAAGATAACAACATAAAGTACTGCAATGCAGACTGTTGTTCAGTGCCCTATTTAAGAACATCAAACACCAACACATTTAAGAAAATCAGTACTTCTCTGAAGTGGAAGTTATTTATCCACATGATGGCAGTGCAATATACTCCTACATAAATGACTTGGTTTCAAAAGCAGAAGTTGTCAAGGAGATACTTCATGGAGAGTGTCCTTAAATTCTAGAACATGTAACTTAAAGGACTTTCACTTCACAACACAAAATAAATATATAAATAATAAATTATATTAATGAATTCATGAGACATAGACTGTAAGATCATTTGGTGGCGGGGGCGGGGAGGGGAGGAAACTGGGGGAAACCTAGTAAAGTTTAGCCCAAAGCAATTACCTTATAATGCAAATTTCATAGAATCATAGAAAATTAGGACTGGAAGGGACCTCAGGAGGGCATGTAGTCCAACCCCCTGCTCAAAGCAGGGCCATCCCCAACTAGATCATTCCAGCCAGGGCTTTGTTGAGCCAGGCTTTAAAAACCTCCAAGGATGGAGATTTCACCACCTCTCTAGGTAAACCATTCCAGTGCTTTGCCACCCTCCTAGTGAAACAGATTTTCCTAATATCCAACCTAAACCTCCCTTGCTGCAACTTGAGACCTTTGTTCCTTGTTCTGTCATTTGTTACCACTGAGAACAGTGTAGCTCAAATTTGTGACAGGTGGAACAGTTAAATTTTATTACACTATTTATTACAATTTTTTCTCCACTGGGTTTTAATAATTTTGCATAATATACAACACATACTGTAGCTTTATAAATGACTCTATTACTTAATACCTCTAGCAGCTTCAAGATCTATTAAAATTAATGTAAGTCCTAGAAAAGGTCTTCTCCATTTTTTTTTACTAGATAGTGAGGATTTGGGTCATTGGACCCAACATTAAAAGGTACTTCTTACATCTCGAGAAAACAGTAAAGGATAGTGAGACCCAGAAATGAAATCACAAGACAAATATCCCTGCAGAGGTATCTGATCTTTCTCTGCTCATATATCATGCTTGTTCCTTCTCTTTTTCTTGGTATAGGTGTGGTATGATTTTAGAAGATTTATTCGAATGGAAGGTCCAGGAAAACTGAAGATCCCAGTAACTTTGGAGAGTGTATGTCGTTTGGCCTAAAATATTGTTTCCGTCTGTCTGATAAATTTAAAAAGTCACTTGCTCAAGCACTTATAAAATCAGGGAGATACAAGGCAGTAAGCAAGGATGTAAATTTACAGCAAAGTAGCTGCTCTGACCTAACTCCCTGTGGTGACACTCCTAATGTGTACTAAGAAGTTGAGCTGGCTACCTTGCATTTAGTATGCACTAAGGGTTAGACTGATTCCATTCCACCTATAAGGCATGTAAGTAGACTTCAGGTGCCTAAGAATGACATTATTCCACCCTGTTCATGTCCTGAAACATCTGTTCATGCATCTACCTTTGTAACATAGTGTCACCTGACCCTTAAGATGCAGCCACAAAAAACAGTGAGAAGGAGGGCCTACCCATCTTTTACAGTAACTGTTTTTCAAGAACTCGGGCAGGATGAAAGGAATCATATTTAGGCACCTGTGTCCACTTACATGCCTAAGAGGTAGACTAGAATCTGGCCCTGAAATTGCCCACAGAGGGAACTAGTGCATAGGAACTAATGAAATGTAAGTTCACACTCACCCTACCTTATTTCACAAAAACTTCCCTGGTAAGACCAGCCCCCTGGGAATGTTGGAAGCACAAAAAGTTTTTCAGCAGCATTTTAGGGATGTGTGAGCTCACTTGGCAACCTGGCATTTCTAGGTGGGACTGCTGTGGTCAAAACTACTATGTGCTTATCAACATCAGGCTTTGGTGACAATTAGCACGTAGAATGATAGCAGCTGTGTTTGCCAGAGCAGGCCAATGCGCCATCTTTGCCTCTCCTTTGCTGATTACACCCTGGCTGCTAACATGTACTCTTAATTGGGACGGGGACACTGCACTGGGTAACAATAATCATTGAATGTTGGTGGGATGAAGAGAATACAGGAAGATTGCTAGCACTCTTATTGTAAGTAGAACAAAGTTTATCCAGTCGCATGCTCTCTGTTGACATCTGGTAAGAAATATCTGCATTTTTCTCCTCAGTTAAGTTAAAAAATAATGATCAGTGAATGGCACTGAGATTTTCACAGCTGAGGTCTTCTGCTCTGGTTTTGCTGTTGGTAGATTCCAGTGTTCCAGCGTGGGGGGAGCATCATACTCCTAAAGACTGCAGTAGGAAAATCCACTGAATGGATGATGGCTATTTCTTATGAACTTCATGTTGCCCTGGACTCCAAGGTACAATGGGCCTGTGTATTTTTTACCCGCCTGTCCCTTTTCCCTTTTGTCCATCTCTTCTGGTACTGTCATGTTCCAGCTGCTCCTCACTTTCTGGAATCTTTTCCTCCAGCAGCAGGACCTGCTATATAGGAAACAGGTGGCTTTGTGCTGTCTGCCTCGCCAACACAGCATGGCTTAGGCCAAACACACCTGCTTGAAGAGGAGCCAGTCTCCTCCAATTTAGTGGGGAGAAGTTTGGCCACCTTCTCACTTTCCTGGGCTCTATTTCTTCAGCTTGGGGACCCTGATGGAGCACAAAGACTGTTCCTTTAGCACAAGATTGTAGGATGGCTGCAAAACTAGAGCAGTTCCTGGTTTTCCTTTTGCTCTTCCCCTTCTTTGTCTGCCAGCCTCCAGTAACCTGGAAAGAGGAGAAGAAAGTGGAGGATTATGTCAGGCCACGAAAGCTCCTCTCCAGTTGCAAAGATATTTTTTTCATGGTGCTGCACAGATAAGGAGATAAATTTACAAAGCCATAATATCCAGACATTCATAATACTGCATCATTCCTCACTGGAGTGTTTTAGTATTCCAGACCTTTTTAGCACATAGTAAGGTTTTTTGTATTTATTTCCAGTTTCATTGTACAACCCTATAAGCTGCTGTTAACTATCTTCTACATTTGGTATCTTCCATAGGACTCTGCAGTAGGTGAACTCTATCTAGATGATGGGCATTCATTTCAATACCTCCATAAGAAGCAGTTCCTGTACAGGAAATTCACTTTCCATGAGAATAGGCTCTCTTCCAGGTAACAGCAACTGACAGAAGTTTGTTCAGCTTCCCAAACTTATGGGCTACCAATAGCAATGCCTCTTACAGTTCATTCTACTTTGGGTCAGATCCAAATTGTTGTAGTTGCCTCCATTAGGCCTTTCACAGGAGAGTGATCAAAACCAACAGGTTTAGGCATCTAGGGTCCATACAACAGTGTTTCATGCCACCAAAGGGCACGATAGAGTATGCAGGTGTAAGCTGGGAGGCGCCTGGAGTAAAGCAAGCTTAGGGGTATGTCTGAGCCCCCACCCCTCCTCAGAGCTTAACCACGTATATGGCCTGCCAGGGAAGCACCTTCATTATCTCAGAATTCAGACTGCCCAGAGATACCTAACTGCCAGCACCACTTACTTTGGGACCAAGTATAGCACCTACACTGACTTTCACTGTCAAAGAGGAGGGGGAGCTTCCCCACCTGTTATATAAATTACCAAGTGATTAGAGCACTTGCCCTCCCCTCGCCCATGAAAAAGGATACCTGGCTTCTAGGCCCTCCTCAGTCTAAAGGAACTCAATCTTACATGCCATACCCTCCAGGAGAGTGCCCAACCCACCAGTCTACAAAACAGGCTAGGTACGGATACCATCCACTCTTTCTGTTGAAGCTGGGCAACTGGGGCAGCCCAATATACAAGAGGCACAGAACTATAAGAACGGCAAGCAAGAGCCCCTAACTCGGTAGCCTACTAAGGAGGGCACTCCCCTGGGAGAAGGGGAAACCTGTGTTCTTGTGACTTCCTGAGTCTGTCCATCTGTCTGTCCTTCCTTCCTGCAGTTTAACCAATGGTTATCTAATATAAAATGCATTAGTCTTGGGGGCAGGAACTAGAGGCAAGTACTGCTTTGCATAGTCCAGGTCTGAGTGCATCTAGAACATCAAGTTTGGTCCTAGTTTACACTATTTACAGACTTACTGAACTAAACACAATGAACGGCAACAAGGATCCCAGGACCAGAGAGTAAAGTGCATGGGAGGGACTGAGGGAGAAAAATCCAGTTTTGCAAAAAGCAGACAGATAGCAGATGGCCTCATTATATGGAAATCTTTGTGTTATAGGAACTACATATATATAAAGAGCATTATTGTAGCTACAGAAACTAGTAGGACAAAGTGCAGTTGTTCTTAGCAATGAAGCTAAGGGAAGAAATGTTAAAACATATTAAGAAACAATGTGATAGTTAGGGATCCTGGTTTTCTTTGATAAAAAAATCCCCAATTTTCGGATTTAAAAAAGTAACCCAAAATCCACATTTTTTGTGATCAAAATGAAACATCACTATATATATATATATATATATATATATATATATATATATATATATATATATATATATATATATATATTCATTTTTCCATGATTAAAATGAACCAGCACTAATATGTGTGTGTGAGCACTAATATATGTGTATGTATGTATGTGTATACATGTATGTGTGTGTATACACACACGCATACATATTAGTGCTGGTTCATTTTAATCATGGAAAAATGTGGATTTGGGGTTACATTTTTTAACTCCAAAATTGGGATTTATTTTTTTTTAATTGGAGAAAACCAGGATCCCTGGTGATAATACAGACAACCAAGGGGGTGGTAAGGGACATGCTAAATACTAGAAATATTGATAGCTGTTTATAAGCAGAAAAATGTCCCACTCCCAGGCCCCTACTAATGACTAAATGAGATCTGTTGTCCAGATGGGTAAGTAATATAGTCATGAACCTACCGGTTTTTCCTTGCTTCTTCAAACTTCTCAGACTGAGGTGGAGATCTATAAAATTTACCATGAAATGGGATCACAGAATGTTTTTGGTAACATTTTGTTAAAAAACACACTTTAAGTCCATCATTATAGGTAAGCCTGAATCCTGTTATGAGGTTTTAAGAGAGTACATTTTGTAGTGTAGATGAACACTTCACCATTTGCATCTGAAAAGTTGAAAAAATATATAATTTTATATTGACCTGAAGCAATGTTTTCTATATGTTTAGCATATTAAAGAGTCAGAAAAAAATCAATGTGCATTGAAAAAATATTTAATTTTA
The DNA here is from genome assembly GCF_030867095.1 of Alligator mississippiensis. Taxonomy (NCBI): domain Eukaryota; kingdom Metazoa; phylum Chordata; order Crocodylia; family Alligatoridae; genus Alligator; species Alligator mississippiensis. Next base: position 237,691,984 of record NC_081825.1, on the reverse strand, counting down.
ACATTTGTTTTCAGTTAATACTTTTTGAAGGATTTTAAAACAAATTTGAAGATTCAAACAAAAATATTTTGAATCTCAAATTGAAACATGTCACTTCAAAACATTAAAATGAAACATTTTAGCTTTTTTCCCCATCATAAGCATTTTGGCAAAACTGAAATGAATTTACAAAACATTCTGGTGTTGAATTTGTATTTTCTATCCCCCTCCCCCAAATTGGCTAAAATAAATCTCTGTTTTTGAAATTAATTGATGCATCCTAAAGGCAGTTAACAAAGGGGAAAATTATCCCTGCTATAACAAAAATTATATTAGGGGAAAAATAAACTGTTCTGGAAACGTGAAGCAAGAGAGTGTAGTTGTGGTTTGTCCCTTAAAGTTTTCATCCTTTGTTGCACTTCCACTGAGAAGCTGCTGTAGTTAAGATATTTTTTTCCAGCTGTGCAGATGGAAATGGACAGTACAGCACCGAATGTGGAGTTGAACGAGTACTAATTCTGGGAGTTCGACAGCAGCCTACATCTGTGATCATCAATTACCAGGGTAACAAACTATATTACATTTCACTTCAATTTTAAAACTCTTGCTGGTGCTCTTTAAAGGCAGCAAATTCAGAGCACTAAACAGAAAACAATTATAGAATGGAAACACTGCAAGCTCTATGGTGCTGCTCTGCCAGTAATTGCACCCATGTTCTTGAGGGATCTTCTTGACACATATTTAGTCATCAGAGCTAATTAATTTCTCAGGAGAGTCTCTATAAACCCAAAGCAAAACAAAGTCTAGTATAAAGTAAAAAGAGAGGCAGAGAGTGTTTCAGCCTGGGGATCAACCTAGCCTTTGGAGAGCTCCCCTGGCAGCAGACATTTTCTGCCAGTCTGAGCACTTATGCTAGGAAAAGTGAAATGGAGGCAGGAGTTAACTCTTTGGGTTTTAAAGAGCAGGTGGTGCCTATGCATGGTGCCAGGGAATGGAAGAGGGTTTTTTTTTCCTGCCCAGAAGAAGCTGCGCTGAAACTTAGGGCTCTGCAGGTCCACAGGAAAATCTGTGTTCCTCTTTCTTTGGCTGTACTTCGGAAACAAGAGATGAAGTTACAGCTTTCTCCCTGCAGCATAAGTCCCAAAACTGAAAATGCTTTGGATTTATTAATAACCTTCAACTACCTGAACAGTGGTTACAAAGAGGATACAGCTAAACTGTTCTCAGCAGTGGCAGACGACAAGACAAGGAGCAATGGTCTCAAGTTGCAGAAAGAAGTTGAAGTTAGATATTAGGAAAAACTTTCTTACTAGGATGATAGAAAAGCACTGGAACAGGTTTCCCAGAGAGGTTGTAGAATCTCCATCCCTGGAGGTTTTTAAGACCCAGATAAACAAAGCCTTCGCTGGGATGATCTAGTTGGGGCTGGTCCTGCTTTGAGCAGGGGGTTGGACTAGATGTGACCTCCTGAGGTTCCTTCCAACCTTAATTTTCTATCATTCTAATATAGTAGTTACTGTAACTGTACTTCTGAATTAACAGTTATTAACAGGCATTCATGTTCTTGATCATGTAGCAAGAGATACAGTTTAAAAGTAAAATAATCCTTTTCTACCCTCCAATAGCATGAGTTAAATCCATAAATCTTCCTGGCCTGAGTGAGGGTTGTTGGTTGTAGCCATGTTGGTCTAAGGACATAGGCAGACAAGGCTATTTGGGTAAATGTGATATCTTTTATTAGACCAACTAATAAAAGATTTCACATTCACCCAAACAACCTTGTCTGCCTATTGCCTGAGAGAGGAAATTTGAAGCTAAGAACAAAAATTTTCATGTTTCTCTCTCTCTCTCTCTCTCTCAAAAGAAGGTTCGTAGATTCTGACTATGGAACTACATGAGCAGAAAACTATGAACTTACACAGAGACTTTTCTAGGGAAAGCAAGTGGAATTTGCATGGTGGCTTTTTCCTCCACCCTGGGCGCATCTACACAAGATGCTTACTGTGCAGTAGCCTAATAACACTGCACAGTAATGTCACGGCAAAAACCATGCTAATGGCCTACTGCACAGTATTATTAGGCTAATGTGCAGTAAGCATCACTAAATAACCATTCACTGGTGCTTCTGCACAGAAACTCTAGGTACTGTGCATTTATTTAGTACTTTATTAAGGAAGTACTAAACTAAATGCGCTGTAACTAAGGTGCATTAATGAACGTATAAATGCACCCGCTGCTGTCCAGAAACCTCATCTTTCTTCCCCTTTAGAAGTGATGTTGATATTAACATGCTGCCTGTACCTGTTCACCTCTGAGGCACATAAAGCAAAAGTTAACACTGTAAAAATTGTTAACTTCTACAGAAGAGTGCCAGAGCATAAACGTTTAGTGGTAGCGTCCCCTTGAGAGACACATAGAACCCAAGTATGTTTGCAGGCTAGAAGAAAAGAAGTAATAGTCCCTTCAACTTTTGTAAAGCCTTCTGAGCAGAGCTTATTGGCCAGCTTTGGCCATAATTGCTCTCCTTTTCTCATGCCATTGTCTAGTGATGGAGGGAGTATTCTGATCCAATGTAAGTAAAAGAAATCAGACAGTCATATACAACTTTCTTTGGAAAAATGTTAATTAGGATGCATAGTAAATTCTCTCTTGTTGAAATCTAGATGGAAAAAACAAAGACGTTATTTTCACCTATGATGACAAGACCTCCACGTTGACTCTGGAAAAATTATTATTAAATGTTGGCACTAACTGGGAGATTTGCCTCAAGTGACAGGAGGAGCCACATCTTCAAAGAACTTGAGAATGTTGAAAGAAGGTGGTGTTGAAGGATTTAAGTTGCTCTTGAGTCCAGCCGTCTTGAAGTATGCGGCTAACCCAGGCTGATCTTCTATAATATTTGCTTTTGGAGGAAAAAAACCCAAAAATATTTTATTTATATTTGAAAATCTCATCCAAAGTCAGTAAATGGCAAAAATTACAGCAAATAAGCCTTGAAAATGGCTCATCACTGTCCTGCCCAGGCTGGCTTCACTTTGACAAACAAAGTACATTTTGTACTGGGTTAAGTTCTGCTCTCGTTTGAAGAAGTAACCCGAATGAGTGTGATTACTTCTATTACAAACAAACCCCCACACAACCCTTTTCCATCTTCCTAGGACAAGGGAAGGCCGTTCAGTCTGTCTAAAGGCCAGTTGCTGCAACAGTGAATAAAAGAGAGATGGGAAAACACTTTAAATGTTCACTCCTGAACTTCCAAACATTTGAAATGTTAAAATGTCCACATTTTTGTACAGAATTACATCAGTTTGGGGCGTTAGCTCAACTTCCAGAAAACACTTAAAATAATGATTCTCCTTTCTCTCTCCTGTCCCCAGATTTTTTTTGTAAAGAGTAAAGAGAGTTTCACTCTGAAGAGTGTGGGTGGTGAAATGCAGAGAAAAATGATCTCTAGCTCTTTCCACACTGAAGAGGAAATGCCACTAGAGTTGTATGCTGTGCCCAGTAATCCCACACAGTGCTGTCAGTCATTTCCACCTGCTGCTGCTTATTCTCTGGGGATTTCTGGAGGTGCCAAATTTCAGTCAAAGCATGCTCTGACCATTAAATTCTGACCTACTGAATATGATTGATTTAAGCCAACTCATTCTTTATGGGAACCAAGTATTTTCTCCCCTTTATTCTGTAGAACTATATTTCCTTTCACATGTACCCTTACAATCACATGCTCCTTCTAGCAGATGTGATTGGCAAATTTTCCTCAAAACACTCAAGGGGCAAAAACCTGAAAATTCAATTCTCAGGATATTTGAGCAGATCTCTGATAGGTGACCTCAGATGAATCCTTTGCTTCCTTGAGCTATGTAAGCTGGCGAGCTACTCACCAACCTAGGAGGGGCTGACCTCTCTGCCTCCCTTTCCTACTGCCCAAAACTCAGATCAAACCCTTTTCCTCAAAGCTTAATTCATCATTAAAACAAGCCAAAAATAATGCCTTGGCAAAAGCGGGTGAGAGCAGCAGACAGACTTTCCCCAAGATCTGAGATCCCTCTAGCTCTCTCAGATTTGACCACTTCCCAGTTTCTGATAACTGAACAGGACTGATGGACCTCACTGATGTGACTCTTCCAAAGGGCACAAATTACCCAAATATTGTCTTTAGTTATGCCAATGTATGTGCATCAGAGAAGGAAACACTAAGCAGACTAATAAAATCATCTCCCAACTCCAGAAATAGGGTAAAAAGCAAATGCCCTCTTCTACTAAGACCTTTTTTCTGCACCTGATGTCTCTCCTCTTCTGTTGATTGTGTGTAGTGTAAATCCACTGATTGCAATGGAATAAATACTGATGAAACACACATGTGAAAGGACAGTCAGGTCCTAGCTTTCTGTTATGTTGTGGGATTTATATAAAACTATCTCTGAAGACATTTATTATTAGTTCCTGCTTCTGAAGATAAAGGTGCTGCTGGTGGTGTGCAGTTAATGTGCCATTAGGATGCTGCAAACATTTTATCTTGATTTTGTGAATTGTGAAGGTAGATATAATACCATAACAATGATTGTTTTCATCATGAAATGAGTCATGTGCCTTATTTCTTCCAACTTTAAGCATCTTTTAAAATGTTCCAGTTAAGATTTACTGGGGGCTATACCTATCTATTTATGCTTATGCGTGTCCTGTGCCAGCAAGTCCAGGAATCTAGTAAAGTGATTTAGGGCCTGATTTTGAAAGAATTTTAGGTATGTAAGTTCTCTAGGAACTAGGTGCCTAAATACTTTGAAAACCCTTGTTCTTAAAAGTAACTAACTCTTTAGGTCTGAGAGCTTAGCTATCTAGTAGTTGCAGAAGAAACAATCATATTACTTTTATAGCAACTTTTATTATTTTCCATGTATTAATGCAATAAGTTGGGCAAGTCCAATAATAAACATGTTTACAAGCTGAAACATTTGTTATAACTAGAGATGAATAAAAATAATTCAGATAGGAAAATATTGCATGATTAGAGATGAAATAATGAAAATTATATAGAAATAATATTATGAGTATATCTGATTTAGTTAGTGCTTTGCCTAAGCAGTACATTTATTTTATTCTGCCTGATTTTTTAAATATATGTATATCAGAACATCCTCTATATTTTTTCCAAGGGACAGATATAATATTGGATTATTTCTCTTTGCAAAGATAAGCCACCGTTAAGTTTACTTTGTTCCAATTAGGCAAAGTCTTTCTTATCTAAGTTAAAAGTAGCCACAGGGCATCCATTCACACGTGTAGTAAATATTGTTCCTTTTTTTTAAAGAGAGAGAGAGAAGGAAAGAGGAAATGAGACCCTTCCCTATAAACAATACTTGTTTGTCTTCAAAAATGTCATGGAACTAGCTTTACAAAAGAACCTGCCTATTCAAAAAAAACAGCAGAGGGAGAGTGCACTCCTGAAGACATCTAACAGGAAATACTTCTGCTGACCCATGCAAAACAGGCTGGCATTAGTAGAAAAAACTTATGTCCGTGTGCAATGATATATCTGCTCATTACTACAGTCCACTAAACCTCAGTTTAGCTACTGGCTCTCCCAAGAACCAAACAGCCTGTAGGGACATTTTCCACAAATGGAATTAACCTTCTGCAAAACTGTATTTTCCCTATTGTGGAAAGTACCCTGGAATGTGTCATCCTATGACATCACAGCTACGATTGGTTTCAATGAGATGGTTGCTTGGAGATTGGGCCAGAGAATTTTACTCAGAAGGGATATTTGTCAAAGATAATTAAAATATGGGTATGTTTCTGTGCTGTATGTCCCTATAGTTCAGTTAATGAAGGCACTCAGCACATGGAAACAATTAACTCCATATCAACTTCCTTGTTGACTTCTTAAAGTTAATGGCTTTTTAGTTTGATCACACACACAATCATTGCATTTCAAACAATAAGTGATGCCAGCTGTTTGACTGTTCTGAACCACTTTTGATAATATCATGGAGAAAGAAAAATGCATCCCTGGCCAGGCTTTTCCATAAAGTCATATCAGAAAGAGCCCTACAACCCTTGTGACGCAATGCAGTGAGTAAATGACAAGGCTGTGCGAAGCTTTGGGTAGTGATTTGATTTGGAGGAGATTCAACCCAATTCAGTAGCCGAATCTCTGAATCCAAATCGAATCAGGGGACCAATTAAAAAGCCCGAATCAATTTGAAGCTCTCCATATCTTCAGAAAAGATTTGGATAGCTTCAGTGATTCGGGAAGTCCCTGGTGGCTGCAGCAGGGAGCTGCAGGTGAACTCTGAGCTGGTAAGTACTTGGGGTGGGAGAGAGGGGGCTGGGGGAGGGGAGAGGGGACCATGCAGGGGACCCCTGCCAGCCCCCAGCCCCTGCCTGCTCCTCCAGCCCCCCTGCCCCACCCGCTCACTCCCCCAGCCCCTCCATGGCTGCCCCGCCCGGCCCAGCTCCCGGCCCTTTAAAGAAAAGCCCCAGGGCTCACCGGTGCTGCCAGGTAGGGGGTGATCCCTGATGCTGTCCACTGCCCCACCCTGTACTGGGGGCTCTGCACGAGCCTCCTGATCCCCCCACACTCCCCCAGTGCCCCCATGGGTGCCCTGCCTGGGCCAGCTTTGGCCCTTTAAGAAAAAAAATGGAGGAAAGCCCCAGGACTCACCACTTCTGCAGCAGCCTCGGGCTTCGTGGGACTTGTGCAGAGCCCCCCATGAAGTGTGGGACAGCGGAGGGCAGTGGGGATCACCCCCCGCCAGCAGGAGTGGTGAGTCCAGGGGTTTTCTTGGGTTTTTTTTTCTTAAAGGGCTGGAGCTGTGGCAGGCAGGGCATCCATGGTGGGCTGGGGGGAGCAGGGGGGGCCAGGGGGCTCACAGCCCCCCATGCAGTGGGGGCAGTGGGGGCAGTGGGAGGCAGTGAGGATTGCCCCCCCCCCCCCCCCCCCGGCAGTGCCTGCTGAGTCAGAGCTTTTTTTTTTCAAGTGCTGGGAGCTGGGGCGGGCTGTGGGGCATGCACCTGGCTGATTCGGAGACTTGGCCAAATTGAATCAGGACAGTGATTTGAATCACCGAATCGAATCACTGTCCCCCAAATCAGCCGAATCCGAAGCAAATACTAGCTGCTTCACACAGGCCTAGTAAATGACGAGTTCTGCAGCTGGACAGTGCACCTTGATGCAGCTGCTTTCAGATTTTCAAGGACAGCTGGAGCTTTTTCAAATTCCTCTCCCTATATTGCTTAAGCTTATTAAGTACTTCTGATACTGAGCGGCTAAAAGGGAGTCCAGTGTTCAGACAGCAACTGCTACAAGCTGAGGGATTAATAGATTTGGAGGTTATAAACCCATTAGTACTGCACTAATTATACGTGATACAGTCTTGCTGGATCTTCAAGAGGTGTTCCATACTTTCAAGGATTGAATCCATATGATTTAAAGCATTTAATCTGGGTGAAGTTCTAAGAAACAACTGAATAAAAATCGCTGTGCTAACAAGTTATAAAATTAATACATGCACTGAAACCATAGACCGACCAATTGTGTCACAGTCCATTTATAAACCTGGATCTCTTGCGTAATTTAACACCTCCTGGTTAAAGAAAAACTTGATATTGCAGGTCTTTTCCAATTCCACATATCCAGATTACCATTTAAACAGCCTGAAGCTAGCAAAGAACCAGAAATAAGCAATGCATGTTTCAAACAAACAGCCTAATATCCCTTTCACTTATGTGAGTTTTAAACATCAGTAGATTTATTTCTGATTTACAACAGTGTAATTGAGAAGATAAATGGACCCAAAATCAGGCATTTCCTCCAGGATTAATAATGCCAATAATGGGCTCTTTTGACCTGGTAGAGAACCGAAGTACCAGGAACCCAATCGTAAATCCTTTAGGCCACAGTGCCTACCAAAAACAGCTTATTTTGGATTTGTGTAGAGTATAGGTGTTGACTTTTATTTTGGCTGAGGGGGACCTAAGATGATGGTCATGTAGAAAGTTTTATGCATTTCAGGTGACAGCCCTCTTCCCGAGGGGGGCCAGGGCCCTCAAGACCCCACGTATTCAGCACCTCTGGTGCAGAGTTTCTTGGAAGAGGATACATTTAGTTGCACAGTTATCACATGAACAATGCATGCCTATCACTGTGTAAGATGTTCCCTTTTTCACAAATGTGAAAAATCCATTTCCCATTGTGGTGGCAGGGGCCATCCTCAGGGTCCAGAAGTGCCAGAGACAGACCCCAACACCCCTGGTGGAGGGCTCAGGGACCCTGGCCCTGCTCAGAACTTACCTGAGAGATGGGACAGGGACAGGAAGGAGCCGCACGAGCTGGTGTTGCACCGGCTTTTCAAGCAGCTGTCAATCAAGCTGGGCAGCTGATGATGTCAGCTGTGACCGCCTCCATGGGAGATTTAAAAACCCTGGCAGAAGCCGGGTGCAGGAAGAGAGGCAGGAGGCGAGACGCCAAGCTCTCTAGAGAGTTGCCTGGCAGAGCTGACTCCCGGAAAACGCTGCCCTGCTGAGAACAGGCAGCAGCAGCAGTTGGGAGCCGGGCGAGGCGTCCACATCTCTAGTCCCAGGGGAAGGGACTCAGAGTCAGCCATCACCTCTGGAGCCCAGGATGGGCATATCCAGCCTGGAGCCGGCCATAGGTCTGGCAGACAGAGACCCAGCCTGGGGGTAGAGCCAGGAGAAGGGAGGCAGCAGTGAAGGGCTGGATGCAGCTACAAGCCAGCAGTTTGAGTAGAGGCTGGGGAGTCTGAGCCAGGAGTTGGCACAGCAGCCCAATGCAGCTGGCGGTTGGTGAGTGGATGGGGTGTAGGGGAGGCAGAGCCCCAGGACTAACTGCGACAAGTCTGTGAGTACTCCCGTCTCCAGGTGATGAAGGAGAACACCACTGAACCTCTCCTTTTAGTTACAAATTCCATCAAGTCGTGGCAGATGAGTTGGGGGCCCAATCCAGGGAGCAGGGGGATACCCACAGCTCCAGCTGAGGTCACCACATGCATACATGCAGTGGAAATTCTAGGTGTATGGCTTTTTCCAACTAAATCTAAGCATAAAGAAGCCACTTAAGTAGAATTTTCAGTGCCATGTAATTTAACATGATTTGGGGAATCTGATATGTCACATCTGGTCATGCAGAATGTTTTTGGCTAGGTTATTTCCTTTGAAATTGTGGGAATCCAGAATCTGTCATGTTAGCCATGTGTCACTACAAATGTATTTTTCCAGTAATTAGATTACAGACCAGCTAGGACCTTCAGTGATCATAAAATCATAGAAAGTTAGGGTTGGAAGGGGCATCAGGAGGTCATCTAGTCCAACCCCTGCTCAAAACACAACCATCCCCAACTATATTATCCCAGTGAATGCTTTGTCTACCTGGGTCTTAAAAACCTCCAAGAATGAAGATTCCACAACCTCCATGGATAGTCTGTTCCAGTGTTTTACTACCCTCCTCATGAGAAAGTTTTTCCTAACATCTAACCTAAACTTTCTTTGCTGCAATTTGAGACTATTGCTCCTTGTTCTGTTACTGACAACACTAAGAGCAGTCTAGCTCCATCCTCTGGATCCCCCCTTCAGGTAGCTGGAGGCTGCTATTAAATCCCCTCTCGGTCTTCTCTTCTCTAAATAAGCCCAGTTCCCTCAGCCTCTCCTCATAAGTCATGTACCCCAGAGCCCTAAGCCATTTTCATTGTCCTCCCTTGGACTTTCTCCAGTTTGTCCACATCCTTTTTGTGTGTGTAGGGGGAGTTGAGAGGGGAGTGAGAAAGAAAGCAAAACAGCACACAGTACTCCAGATGTGGCCTCACTGGTGCTGAACAGAGGGGAATAATCACTTCCCTTGATCTTCTGGCAATACTCCTACCAATGCAGCCCAGTATACTATTAGCCTTCTTGGGAACAAGGACACACTGTTGGCTCATATTCAGCTTACAGTATTGTCCATTGTAACCTAGGCCTGTTTCTGCAGAGCTGCTGCCTAGCCAGTCAGTCCCTAATCAAACCTGAATCTCTCCTATACTATCTAAATTTTCAGATGAATACAATTTATATTTTGCCATAAAATCTTGGGCATATAGAGTAACTATCATGCCATAATAATCTTCTAAATATACTAACATCTCAAATTAGTATCACATTAGGTTATTAAAGACTCAAAACTTATTTTTCTAAAATCTTTGCATTTAGGCCCCAATCCTACAAAAAAAATTGTGTTTAACCTTACACACTGCAAGTAATCCTATTGAAGCTATTGCCATGCCTTCACTGCAAAAAAGTGTTTTTGTAGATAGTTATCTTAATACAGAATCTTATTAGGGACAAATCACTGTAGTTTCTGTCTTGATGTAGATGAATAAATTAACTCAAGTGGAGAGTATATAGTTGCCCTCAACTAAAAATACCAAGGTAAAAACTACCCATTACTTTACATCAGAATAGTTTTTTTGAGTGTAAAAACCTACTTTTTCTGAAGACAAAAGTCAATTAGGCAAAATTAAGTATCTACATAAATCTTTGCAGTATCAGAGTCTATCTTAATTGTATGAAGTATAATAGGAAGTTAAACTTCTTAAATCCATATGTGACTGTTACTACAGTTTCAGCATTTTTGACTTGAGAAAAAAAAGCTACATGGCATCAGAAACCAGCCTACCTGTGTCTATCCTCTAGGAGCAAGCCCCAAATAGGAATAAGCTGTACATCAAGCTGTCACACACTTTCTTGCACAACCCCTCTCTCTCTCCCTGGGGCTATTTTTAGTTTTCCTGGATGAAAATTGTTTCTACAGGGCACTCACATGCACAGGGGACTCGCACACACATGCTAGAAAAACACCAAGCACAAACAGAAAAGGTACGCAATTTCTCTTGCCTCATGGCAGAGAAGGATTTCTGGTTTCTCGTAACAAAATGACCACAGGAAGTCATTCAAGATGGTGTATAAATTATTCTACATCATGAGCCTTCATCATTTTCAAATTTGACGGGTATTTGCTGCAAAGAGAAAGAACTGTTTGCTGAGCTGCCTGTTAAACAACTTCTTCTTTCGGGTAGTTTCCTTCCAGGTTGCACGATCTTCCTGTTTTTTTTCTTTCTTTGTTAATCTGTTTCAATTTGATTTCCATGCCGTCGGCTGTAAATGTTGCAGTGGCTCAACAGACTGAGGCTGGGTCAGCTCCTGATGCTACCGTTAATACAACCACTGAAGCAGGTGGAGGTGCAGGGGGGATCTACTCTGCTATTATCAGTCGAAACCAGCCCATTATTAAGGTACAGGAAAAAGCCTATGCAGAACTCCACAAGAAATGCCTGGAAAAGAAGATTCTGTATGAGGATCCCGATTTTCCACCTAATGACAGCTCCCTCTTCTACAGCCAGAAGCTCCCCATCAAGTTTGAGTGGAAAAGACCTCGAGTGAGTAACTTATCTACATAAACTTATAAATATAATGAATTCACTTACCCATGTAGGAAATGTATTTTTACTTGTTTTCCCAGCCTGGAAAATTACCTTCTAGGGATGGGGAAGTGCTGAGAGAGAGAAAGAAAAGTAGAGAAAGAGTATAAAAAATTAACTGAACATCAACAAGAGATTGGAATGAAGTTCTTTAGTCTTCTCTTAATGCATTTTAACTGGCTTTTACTTGTCTTGATTTGTTTGGAATTTCCTCATCTGAAGATACCAGTCAAAACAAGTTCTAACTCCTCCTCTTTCTCTAGCATAGGCAAGTGGGCTTATGAAGATTTATTTTTTCCACTTCTATTTTATTGATGACATTCTTAATTTTACTTTATTACATATAGCCACTTGGCTGCACTTATTCCTTTTTGGAAGTGCTAAGGTAGAACGAGGTATAGATAAATGCTGATCTACTGTTTTTATGTACTGTGAAAATAAGGGAACAAGCTTTACTCTAAGTTAGGGCCAGTGGATCCAGCAGATCCAGTGAAGTTGTCACTGGATCTAACAGAGCAGAATTGGGACCCTATTACTTAATTTTTTTGTCATCATTTATTTCAAGCAACAGTTATTTCAAATGCAAAGTTTGTTATCCTATTATTTGCCTGCCATGAATTAGGGGGTGGTATTAATAATTATTGCCATAAAAATATATTACATTTCTCCTCAGAGTGAAAAGTGACCCTTCAAAATGAAGGGCAGGAAAAAAAGATGATGTCATGTGATGTACAGGGGTAACCCAGACATTCTGGGATAAATGCAGTATGGATTTATATCTCAAGCAATTTATCAGAATTTAATGGTCAGAGACTGCAGCAAAACCAGTCTTGACATATAAGATAATTCAATCAAAACTAAGGCATGGATAGACATACAATTAACTCTATTTTAGAGGGACAGGGATGGCTTACAACCTCTGAGTATGTGTCTGCTGAGCCAATTCAAATGTTTTATCTGTCTGCTGTTCACTTGTGATAAATTAAGTTAATTGCAGTAATTTACTACTGATTGAATCAGATTTATTACTGAGGCTCAGCCTCACTTACTGTAGTTGTCTATGACAGGGGGGTTCAACCACCAGTTCAATGGCCAGATCCAGCCTACAAGGCCATGTCGGCCAGCCCATGGGTCTCCCCACAAGGTTGGTAATTTAGCAGCATGGGGAGCAGTGGCAACGTTAATTGTCCCAACCATGGGAAATATCCACCCCATGGATCAGCCTCAGGCCACTCATCCAGCCCAAGGATTAAGCACTACTGGTCTATGGCACAAAGAAAGCAGTTACATCAGGTTCAGCTGCCATGCAGTTCCCTCCTTTTTAAAGCAATTTTGTTCCCACTGCAAGAGGAAGAATTTACTTTGGCATGAGTTGAAAACATTTCAGATAATGTCTGACATGTCCACTGCACAGGATTTCTATACATACACATACTGCATTTGAAAAGGTCCTACTGACATGTCTGACAACTGATGTGCTTTCCTACCTTCCTTTTGGAGGCTGAGGCAGCAACATAGTGGATGAATGTCAGAGAAAAAAGTGACTGGAGATATACACAAATGCCAGTAGTAATATGGGAAAAGGTACCCACTCTACACAGATATAAATGACTGCAGAAGGTAGAAGGCACCGATACATCAAGCCTTTGGTATCTGGGCAAAATCAGACTTCTGGAACCCGATCCCCAAGATCATTCTTTGATGATCCACCTTTAAGAAGTCATCAGTGATGCAATTTCAAAAGGTGTATAATAATTGGGTTAGCACAAACGAAGCATTCAGGAGCCATAAGACTCAAAAGGGAGGCGGTAGTCATAGGAGACCTAAACTACCCAGACATCTGCTGGGAGACGCAGACAGCAAAGTCCCGCCAGTCACGCAGGTTCCTATCCTGTGTACAGGACCTCCATCTGACGCAGGAGGTACATGGGCCCACTAGGGGGAATGCCTTACTGGATCTGGTATTGGCAATGGGGGATGACATGGTAGGAGACCTACAGATCGGTGGTCACCTGGGGGACAGTGATCACCAAATAATAGAATTCACCATAAGACGTCGAGTGGGTAAGGTAACTAGTAGGATGGAAGTGCTAGATTTTAGGAAAGCTGATTTCAATGAACTCAGGCGTTTAGTCAAGGACGCACTGCAGAGGAAGAGTTTTAAAGAGATGGGAGCCCAGGAAGGGTGGCTGTGCCTTAAGGAAATGATCCTTCAGGCACAGAGGGAGATGATCCCGATGCAGGGGAAAAGGGGGAAAGGGGCCAAGAGGCTTCCTTGGCTGACCAGAGAAATCCAGAGCAGTCTACGGGCTAAAAGGGGGGCATATAAAAAGTGGAAACAGGGAGAGATTACTAAAGAGGAGTATACCTCCTCTGCTCACGCTTGTAGGGAGGCAGTTAGACAGGCCAAAGCTACCATGGAGCTGAGGATGGCATCCCAAGTTAAGGATAACAAAAAATTGTTCTTTAGCTATATAGGGAGTAAAAGGAAGGCCCAGGGTGGAATAGGACCTCTACTAAATGGGCAGAAGCAATTGGTGACGGACAGGGGGGACAAGGCTGAACTCCTCAACGAGTTCTTTGCCTCAGTGTTCCTAAGCGAGGGGCAAGACAAGTCTCTCACTGGGATTGTAGAGAGGCAGCAGCAGGGCGCCAGACTACCAAGTGTAGACCCGGAGATGGTGCAGAGGCACTTGGAGGAACTGGATCCATTTAAGTCGGCAGGCCTGGATAAGCTCCATCCAAGGGTACTGAAGGCACTGGCTGACGTCATTGCACAGCCACTGGCGGGAATATTTGAACACTCATGGCGCATGGGCCAGGTCCCGGAGGACTGGAAAAGGGCCAATGTCCCCATTTTCAAGAAGTGGACTCCAAGATGAACATGAGTCGTCAATGTGACGAAGCCATCAGAAAAGCTAATGGCACTTTATCGTGCATCAGCAGATGCATGATGAACAGAACCAAGGAGGTGATACTTCCCCTCTATCGGGCGCTGGTCAGACTGCAGCTGGAGTACTGCGTGCAATTCTGGGCGCCGCACTTCAAGAGGGATGTGGATAACCTGGAGGGGGTCCAGAGAAGGGCCACTTGTATGGTTAAGGGCTTGCAGGCCAAGCCCTATGAGGAGAGACTAGGGCACCTGGACCTCTTCAGCCTCCGCAAGAGAAGGTTGAGAGGTGACCTTGTGGCTGCCTATAAGTTCATCATGGGGGCACAGAAGGGAATTGGTGAGGCTTTGCTCACCAAGGCGCCCCTGGGGGTTACAAGAAATAATGGCCATAAACTAGCAGAGAGCAGATTTAGACTGAACATTAGGAAGAACTTCTTCACAGTTAGAGTGGCCAAAGTCTGGAATCGGCTCCCGAGGGAGGTGGTGCTCTCCCCTACCCTGGGGGTCTTCAAGAGGAGGTTAGATAGACATCTAGCTGGGGTCATCTAAACCCAGCACTCTTTCCTGCCTATGCAGGGGGTCGGACACAATAGGGTCCCTTCCGACCCTAACATCTATGAATCTATGCAATCTGCAATCCTGCTATATCATTTTCCACAGTTTGAATTCTAGTCTTAATGCACATTAATAAATTATATTGTCCATAGATTAGAACAGGGGAGTGAAGGGAGAACTGAATTCTAGTGCCAGAGCTTTTGCTAATGTGCTATGGGACAATGGGCCAGATGGATAAAGCCCATTGTCCCAGTTCTCAAGCTTGTCCACTTATTTGGGGTGATAGTTTGAATGCTCAACTTGAAGCTTCCTGGGCCTGATTTGCAGAGCCTGTGAGCTGTCAATGATAGATGGGGGTGTGGAGTCTGAAACTCAGGTCATTGTCATAAACTGGGTACCTAGAAATGAGACACTCAAGATTTGTGCATCCTTTTGGAAAAAAATATGCCTTGACCTCTCTATTCACTCATCTGTAGAATGGGGTTAATACCCACCTTCTTTGCAGAGTGCTTTGAGAGTTTGAAAAGGAGATATAATGCAAACAATAATAGATTATGGCCAGGAGAGCTTGTTTCCTTCTCACTAGGGGAAACTGTAGAGACACTATGCTGATGAGATAGATCAGCAGGGGCAACTTCCTTTTTAATCCAGTCCTTTTCCTTCTGTGCTTGGAAGCATGAGTTTCTAATAGTTCGTGGTGCTGCCTGCAGATTGACCTGAGACTTTGCTTCATTGGTATTTGACACCATAGGTCAAATCCTTTTGCTAAGAGAAAAACTTGTCTGATAGTATTACAGATAGGAATAGAATAGCAGCTATAAACTAATTATAGAATAATTACATAAAGACAACTGATTAGGATGGAGTAGTACTGCAGTCAAGAATATTCTGCTAATAATAAAAACATATATTGAAGCACTAGAATTTCACAGCTCAACTCCACAGTTACAGATTTTTGTAATACTTTCCATAAAGAGCTGGACATCTATTCTTTCTGAAATCACAAGAAAGAGAAACTTTAGTTGAACAGAGTTAAGACTGTAAATGAAAGATTTCTTTGCAACCATATTTTTTAAATATTGTGGTCATTTTAAAAACAGTTTGAATATCAGGTCATTTGGATGCCTTCAAAAACAAAACAAAATGCCAGAGAGTTTAGAATCACTGCGAGAATATTCAAATGCCACTATAACTCTTCTGCTGTTTCCTTACTACCAGACATACATACTACCAGACAAAAAAGCAAATACACACTCTAGAAAAAGCAAGGTCTCTTTTCCTGACGGACAGTGACCTACCGAGTTACCTTGGGCTTAAATTTTTATGCTTAAATTTTGCCTTAAGAAGAGCATGCACGAGAACAGATGTTTACACCTCACGGATGCGCCATTTGTTATACTGAACCATCTAAGATTCTTGAATAGCAAGTGCTGCAGAAGAGCTAACGTAGTATTATTCTGGCAATATAGAAGTGAAGAATTTTTTAAAATTAAGCTGATAGCAGTAAGGGATTTGTAGCCTGTATGCTCTATTATATCTCTTGTGTAAATGATAAATAATAATTAATAATAATACTAGGGCTCTACACCTAAAAGCACTCCTCTGCAGACCTCAAGGGTTTTTACAAAAATGTCTACATCTTAGTCCAATTTTATAACCAGCTTTTACTTAATGGCTCACAAGAGGCAGTGGCAAAACTATGAATAGAGTGCAGGTGGTAGACAACTACAGCGTGGATGATCTGTCCCAAGGGTCACCATAACACATTATGATTCAATAGTATACAGAATTAAATAGGCCAGAATTGGAGCCTGCTTCCCTTTTCATCCAATCAGCTGGTTGGATGGAACAGCCAGCCTGAAATGCCTCAGCTGGTTAGACCAGGAATGGCTGATGGTTAGGGCTTTTGACGGTAAGTCTCCTAACTCCCAGACCTGAACTTGATCCATTAGATGAAGACAGTGAACACAACCCTATATTCCATGTGTAGGTTGCAGAGAACTTTGGTGATTTTCCACTTATGCTGGTAGTGGTAGAACTGCAATTCAGGACAGGGTTTTTTCACAACACGCTGCATTGATACACCTTTGAAATACTTACAAGGACTGAGAAATATGTGCAGGTTCACAACTTAGTGTTATAAGCCATTTATCACATGAACCACTAACAACATAAAGAAATTCATTCTTTCCACCCCCCTCCCTCCACCTCCTAAATAATTGTTGGCCTGTGGGGTGAAGTCATGATAGAGTCAAAAGGACAGACTGTCATATGGTGCAGCTGTGAACCTTGTCAGAGGGCTGGGGGTGGAAAGAGAAGCATGGGATTCTAGTCAGCTGGTACTACCATAATATGATCTGAATGCACGCAGTAGACCAAATGCTTCATCCAGGCAGAAGTCCAAGTAACGTCTATGAAAGTTTTCCTCATGGAAGGACTGCAAAATCTAACCCAGTGCTTTAGTTCAGATCTAACCTAGTATAAATTCAACTGGTTTACATAAATAGCAAGAAGCTAATATCTCAGACTTAGAGCCTAAATCACCTGAGAATGGGATAGAAGAGAAACTCATGTGGTTACATTCTCTCCTCAACAAGTTACATTCAGACCAAATTGCAAATTGAGACTATTAAGGAGCAGCTTACAGTTCCCTGATTCTCATGCTGCTCTGGTCCCAGCAAAATTAGAGTACCTCTGCTCCCTCAGGGACCTTACATTAGCAGAGATTTGTCATAGGGGAGCAAAACTTTGTTCCACGCCGGCTTTTCTCCTGTCACATCCTCAACCTCCAGTGAGGGATAGTGGAGACTGGTTTATAAGCTGGCTCCAGTGGCTTCATACCAGTTGAATATAGTCAGTTAGTCAGCTGTAGCCAGACAAAATCTGCTTTCTGCAGATCAGGTGGGTCAGAAGAAGCAGAACTGGAGCTGAGAACTTGAGCCAAGAGCTTAAAAAAAAGAGGCTACACAAAGTCCCCCAAGGAAGCTGAGAGCTATCTGAAGAAAATAAACTGTATAATTAATATATATTAACTAGAGTTGTAACTTAATGTAATTGTAATTACAGTAAAAGAGTGGCCCAGTTAACGTACATTTCTTAGTTTTTTCTTACTTTTTAGGAGTCTTTATGAACATTACTTAGCTATTTTACTACCCCTTTGAAGTAGGTAAGCATTCTCATCCCTATTTTACAAGATGGGAAAACCGAGGCACAGTGTGGTTAGAGTAGGTTCCCTAAGGCTATAAAGCAAAGTAGTTGCAGAGCTAGCATTGGCACTCACAGATTCCTGACCTGCAGTTCAGTAGGGCTATATGAAGCTTCCGGTGGTGATTCAATTCGGAGGAGATTCGGTCTGAATCTCCAAATCCGGAGGAGATTTGGTGGCCGAATCTCCAAATCCGAATCAAATCAGGGGACCAATGTAAAGGTCCGAATCAATTCAAAGCTCCCCAAATCTTCAGAAAAGATTTGGAGAGCTTTGATGATTTGGGCAGTCCTGGGTGGCTGCAGCAGGGAGCTGCAGCTGACTCCAAACTGGTAAGTACTAGGGGCAGGGGAGTGGGGGAGAGGACCACGGGGGGACCCCTGCCAGCCCCCGACCCCCCCCTTTCCCCCAGCCCCCCATGGCTGCCCCTGCCTGTCCCAACTCCCAGTACTTTAAAAAAAAGCCCCAGTGCTCACTGGGTGTTGCTGGGCGGGGTGGGGGGGGATCCCCACTGCCCCTACTGCCCCACGCTGCATGGGGGGCTCTGCATGAGTCCCCTGACCCCCCCCACTCCCCCAGCCCCCCCACGGGTGCCCCGCCCGGGCCAGCTCCGGCTCTTTAAGAAACAAAAAGCCGAGTAAAGGCCTGTGAGTCACTGCTCCTGCAGCAGCCTCAGGGCTTTGGGGGCTTGTGCAGAGCCCATGGCACGGGGCAGTAGGGATTGCCCCCACCAGCAGGAACGGTGAGTCCGGGAGGTTTCTCGGGGGGGTCTTAAAGGGCCAGAGCAGGCCCAGGTGGGGCACCCATGGGGGGGCTGGGAGAGCGAGGGGGTTCAGGGGGATCATGCAGAGCCCCCCATGCAGTGTGGGGCAGTGGGGGACAGCAGGAATGCCCCCCCCTGCTGAGTTAGGGCTTTTTTTTAACAAGTGCTGAGCTGGGGCGGGTGGGGCAGCCATTGCCAAGCTGGGAAAGAGGGTGGGGGATGGGCCTGGCCTGCCTGATTCGGAGATTCAGAGATTCAGCAGCAGCCGAATCTCCGAATCAGATTTAGCCAAATCGAATCACGACAGTGATTTGAATCACTGAATTGAATCACTGTCCCCTGAATCGGCCTAATCCAAATGTGAAGTGAATACTAGCCACTTCACACAGGCCTACAGTTCAGTTCATGAATCCAGGCTCTTTCTAAACATGAAGTAACACAGCAAAATGCCTTCAAGATTCAACCATATGGTACTAGATGATTCACCAGACAAGCCCTGGATTCCCTTGCAGTTACAGAACACATCTCCTTGTTACAGATACGTTACTGTGATTGGAAGTCTTTTATGCATGAAACACATCTTTGTTACAGGGTTCTACAATGTTTAAAATAATAGAATTGGTGCCTCTGTACCCTACCAGAGTACATACAATAAATAACGATGGTTTATGAGCATGCATGGAGCATCACAGAGTAAGATACCATACTGTCTCATGAGGCTCAGAGTGGATCCTACTGCACTGCATTTTATAACAAATGGCATTCTGTAGTAAGAGAACACCCAGGAAATCATATAAAACATGGTGTGGCTTGAAGGCACTTCCAGGATTATATTGTTACACCATGCTATGCTTGTGGAGAAAGAATTACAATAAGATCCATAACATGTGGAGATTCCCAAAAGGCTTGTATTGTAATACATCATATGATGATGAGGCTGCTATAAGGCCCACATTATAATGCACTGCATGGTGAGGACATTGAGCGTTCTAAGCTCCAGTCTTTTTATAATACATTACACTAAGCCATGGATAGGCATCCCTAGATTCTAAAAAGGTCTCACAACAATGTGAAATTACCAATATTATATGAGTAATGGGACTTTATTCCAATACAATGAAGATTAAAAAGGGGACCTGCTACAATCCCAGCATGGTATGCTAACATTGAGAGCTTAATAAGAAAACATCATCACAGTACTATACTTCACATGCCCTATTAACATGATCTGGGCTTACTGCCAGGAGCTCATTAGAGATTATTAAGAGGCCTTTCAATGCAAAACACTATCTGTAAAATTTAATGGGCATGCCTCAGAGACTGCTATGATGGTGTCCTATCAGTAGTGAAGAAAATTCATAAGAGTGATGTTCTATATTTTTCATAAAGTGAAAAGAAAAATCTGGATATTTGCTTGGAGTTGAAGCATAGCCCTGAGTCATCTACTGAGTGTTCTGGAGGGGTGCAGTCTTTTGTATTTAAAACTACAGTATCATGTATTCATCATCATGTATAAGTATGTGGCCAGAGCACTTTAAGTGCTGAGAGCAGGCAGCCAGCAGGTGCTGGCCAGCCCTGATGAGGCAGCCATTTTAGATCCAGGTTCTCAGGGCTGGAGCAGCAGTCTGCTGCTAGCAGCTGATAAGGCAACACCTGGTTGAGCTGCTGCTCATAACACCTTGGAGGTAAGGGAAGAACTATGGGGATGGCAGAAGGTTCCTATGGACCCAGTGGTGCCCAGAGCCCCAGGAAGAAGGCTTCAGTCTAGTGTGAACAAGGCCCAGGCTGACAAGGGGACTAAAGGTTGTAGGCCTACAAAGGGGCCAGGCAAGCCCTGGAGTAGAAGAGGGCTCTCTGGTGGAACCTAGGAGGGACCCCTCTCTGGAGTATGAGGGCCAGCAGCTGATAAGTTGACTCTTTGATCCCTTGCACTGGTCAATGCAAGAGCACCAGGGCCTCAGGGCAATTAAGCCCAATACAAAGGACAGGCCAGGACCACTGTGAGCTATCTGGCACCCTGAATGGCCTGGAGGCAGGTCCAGAGCCCATATGGGTGGAAGGCCTCTCTGATGGGGGGCACATCACAGCCAAAGAGGGTAGGGATCAGCCAGCATGCAGGCTGTTATATTATTGGAATGGGGTCAGAATGAGAGCTGGGCCCAATGAGAGACAGCCCAAGGACATCATCCAGGAGCCCTAATAAGGGAAGTAGACCAGGGCGGGTAGGCCTGCATGGTCCTGGGCAAGACCTAAAACTGTACCCTGCTAAGGAAGGGTGGTCTGGTGGGACTGTCCATGGTGGGACAATCCCCCAAAAATCCCAGGCTGGTTACCTCCCTGGTGAAAGGCAGGTAGGGGCACCTGATAGCCCCAGCCTTCACCATCCAGTGGGTCATTCAGATGAGAGGGCAGGAGGGTCAGGTGTGCCTAGGCAGATGCATCTGAACCTGTGGGGGTGTAAGACCCCAGAGGATAGTGGGACCAGGCATGCCCAGGGAGGGGCATCTGAACCTGTGGGGTGTAAGACCCCAGGAGTAGTGGGGCCAGGTATGCCTATAGAGAGGCACCTGAGCCTGTGAGGGTGCAATATCCTGTGACCCCAGCATAGGGGCAGAGTGTGGACCCCAGAGAGGGGTGTGTGTTGAGGCCCTGGTGAGAGAGCAGGCATGTGTTGAAGCCCCAGGAAAGGAGCAGCTTGGCCCAGGTAAGTCTTTGGATGCCTGAGGCCACAAGCTGGAGCATAGAACAGCTCAAGGATGCCATCTGCAAGGCATGGGACACAATAAGGGAAGGTCAGAATTGTATGCGAACCCCTAACTATTGGGATCTTAAGTGGGCAGCCTTCCACTTTATTACAACCATTTTACTTTACATCAAAGGTGTGGCAGGAGAGATCGGGCAGACTGCCCTAGATAGGCAGGTGGACCAGTACTGTGACCAGGCCTGGAAGAATTGCCCACTGTCACAAAGGTAACAAAGATTTTTTTCTAGTTTCTGCAAAGGCTTACTTTTCAGACCAAGACAATCCAATAGAGGAACTCTCAAAGCTGGAACTTTATCCAAATGTAGCATGTGCTGCCTTCCAAAACCCTATTGTCCATAAAAGCCATGGCAGGATGGATACAAGCAAGATATAAATTGTTGAAAGTTGGAGGCTTTATTCATCTCAAACAATGGGCAAGAGCAGATGTCTCCTGTGCATTCATTAGTTTGCGTAGGATTAGTTTATAAAGTGAGTTCAGAATGCCCAAAGCATGACTCTATTGACTGTAGGTTTTAAAGGCATTAATGCTTTCTGCTGATGCTGGGTGAGACAAACTGCATTTATATATATATATATATAGATATCTCTATATATATAGAGAGAGAGATATATATATGAAAAATAAAGCTAATAAACATGTAATGACATTCAACACTGTTTTTATTAACATACACACACACACCGGCATTTTCTCATACTCTCTTACATTCCCACTCCCCTCACCCCATCAGGGAGTGACAAGCACTGCTGATGAATGAAACAAGTTTTCTTTTAGGATTCATAGCTATTGTGACAGTTAATATTCACTCTGTGATTATTTTTAGTTGATCAGGGATATAATCTAGATTTATAAAATGGGGAGAGAGAAACTCTTTGGGTTACTGCTAAAATTGCCTGGTTCAGAAGAATCTTACTGAAGGGTGATGCGTCTTCATCAGATGTGCAGGCATTTGGGCAGAATGCCACCAAGAAGTAAAATGAAGAACGTTACCTAGCTTGAGGTCCATCCAGTGATGAGTGACCCAAATGCAGGTGCAACCTAAGTACAGTTCATTAAACAGCTACTAGCAATACTGAAGGGAAAGTATACCTTTATACCCAGTCAAAAGCCATAAAAGTACAGACTATATGGAGATTTTGCAAGCAGTTATGCTGGAAACCTCCTTGGTAGAGGCTGCTGCCATTTGCCATCTGTGATGGCTGCTTTGCCATCACAGTTACCTTTCAGGTTTGTCTGCCAAACCTGAAAGGTAACCATGTTTTAGTCAATGGCTGACAGCCATACTATATCTGATGCCATACAGGGTAGTCATTTCCCTCTTTGCCTATCTTAAGAAGCCATAAATGAAAATATTCTAGGATGAAATTAATGTATGTAATGTATTGCCTCTAACAAGACTCTATCCTTGTCAGTGAAGAGAGCAATATGACCAAATAATGGATTTAAATTGATTCCCAATATTTTGACCTGTGCAGCTGAAAGTTCCTAACTGTTAGGTGACCTTCCTTCTCTCTCCTGTGAGACTGAAAGAGCAAGGAGCAAATTAAGGAAGAGTCTTGCAGAATCTGTGCCTAGTGGTTAGAAAGGGCTTAACACAACCATAAACTGAAGCAAAAAAACAAGTGAGAGAGCCTAAGAGAAGACTAAAGTTTCCTTTCCCCTGAGGGTGGGGCAAGAAAAGAAGAATCTTTATAGGAGAGGAGGTACTGGAGGAAAAATTAAGTGCAGAGGAAGGGCTGAAGAGGAAAAAGGAGTCCTGGAGAGGGACATGCAGAAGTCCCTGGTTGTGACAGATATGTTAACTTTTTGGAAGAAAGGTAGCATTCAGTATTAAAACATGATAGGCATGCTAAGATGTCTCCACTTAAGGACTTCTCTTGGTACGTAACTACATTTCACCCTTTTTTGTGCTCCTAGTTAGCTACCATTTCAGATTTTACCTTTTTTTTAAGCTTCTGGAAAAATGTATTTTAAATTAGGAAAGAAAGGAATGAAGGCTCAGAAGCAAAGCCACTCCAGACTGGCCTATATTACCTATACATCAAGGAATTTATACAGGCAACCCCTGCTTAATACGTTTTTGCTTAGCACTATAATGCTCATTTTAAATTGATACCTGATTTCACTTGGCGCTCGGCGCGTTTTGTTATAACACTCACCGTCACCACCTTGGGTCATTAAAAAGAATTGTGGTTGCCATCTTCGGTCATCAGATACTCTCGGTTTCACTTAACGCTTGTTTTGCTTAATGCTTAGTTTTTCAGGAACCAATTAAGAGCGCTAAGCGGGGGTTGCCTGTACAGCTGAGCGCTAAGTGAAATCAGGTATCAATTTAAAATGAGCATTATAGCAAAACAGCGGGAAGTGAAACAGCATTAAGTGGGGGTTGCCTGTATGTGAAAGGAACACCGTAAACAGAAATCCGATCAGGTTCTAATCTAATCTAATCCTTCTAACATACTACATAACAGTTGCTAGGAAATCTCATTGTACCCGCCTCCGTTCGATTAGGAGTTTGCGCGCCGCTTTCGCCCGGGCTCGGGATCTTGCGCCCCCGAGCTTCGTTGGTACGCCCCAGGGTTTACCCCGGCTGGTATTAAGGGGGACCCCAGAACTCTCCTGCCACGACTTTGATGACTCTCTCAGTGGGGGGTCTTCCCTTTGGGGTATCCCCTGGTGCCGGCACGCCTCTTCGCGGGTACTCTCGGGGCTCCGTCCTCCCCTACACCCCGGCCATACGCCACCTCAGGTCTTCCTGTCCTGGCCTCTAACCCGTCCTCGTCTCGTCCTCTCTCGGCTCGGTCACCCTAGCCACTACCAGCTGTCTTTGGACCGGGTATGCCCCTCCCAGTTGGGGGTGCTGCCCTGATCCCCCCTTCCTTGGGATGCAGACGTCCTCTCTGCTTCCCCAATAGTCCCGGCCGCAGTTACCCGCGCCGTTGGCTCTGTAATACAGGCTACAGCTGGCCCCACTCTCGGGATAGCTGTTGCCCCTCCTGCTGCCTCGGGTGCCGGGTTCCCCGCTGGCTGCTGCCCCACCTCTGGGGCTGACTACTCCCCCTGTCTCCTCACTTCTGGGTGCTCCGCTGCGCTGCTCACAGCCTGCTCCGCCTCTACCCGACGGCGTCCCGCACTCTGCGGGTGGCGGCTGATCCCCTGCTCGCTGGGGCTCCGCGCTCCAGCTCTCTCCCTTCAGCCACCCCGCTGCTTCGGCGGGGCCGCCTTTTGTTCCTCCCGGCCGGCATGCCCTGCCCCCACCGCTCAGCCGCAGCCGGATAAACACCCGGCTGATGACCCACGCCGGCGCTGCCGGCGCGTGGAGTTTCTTCGGGTCTTCCGGCCCTGCGGGAGGTAAGCAGACCCCTTGGCCGCCGCGGGGGTCTCCCAGTGCCCCCGTTCCCCTGGGACACTCATCATGATTTGAATCAGATCTAATTAAAGGGTTGGAAAATTAGTGAAGTAAGGTCTTACAGACAACTCATGCATTTCTTGATTACTTCACAACTAAACATACACACATTCTTTTACTTTTACATTATGTACAAAGGACATGTATGCCTCTGTCACTGGAGACATTTTGCAAACACTTCCCACCATTACTAAAATTGGTTCATTTCCACTGGCAGTAGTAATACTGGGAGGCCACACATCCACTGCCACTTGTATTTTAAAGACCATATCAGCTTTAGAAGGTACACTCATGGGCATATCGAGGATTGTGGCAATGGGGGTATGGCCACACCCCCTTTGGCAATGTGGCACATGTGCAGTGAAGACAGCTCACTGCACATGTCACACAGCTGAAGGGTTGTGGCAGGAACCTTCTACTGTGATCCTGAATGCTGGTGAGCTCTCAAGAGTTCCCTGCTTTCAAGAAGCTCCAGAGTGCAGGGGGAGACGGCCACTGCTTTTCACTCTTCCCCTCCCTCCTCCCACACTTGAATTCAGCAGTAGGGAAAAGGAGGGTACAGATGGTGGCTCTGGAGCTGCAGAGAGCTATATGGAAGCAGAGGCTGAGCATTAAGGGTGTGTGAAGCGGGCCCTATTCGATTTGGATTCGGCCCAAATCATGGACAGTAATTCAATTCGTTGATTCAGATCACTGTCCCCAATTCGATTCAGCCAAATCCAAATCTGAAGATTCGATGCTGATTCAGAGAATCAGCGATTTGGCCATAAACACAGCTTTAAATGTTTTTTCTACATACCTTGAGGTACCAGCATGGCTTGTGAACGCTGCAATGCTGGGGCACATGGAGCGTCCCACAGGAGTGCAGGGGGCCCTGCACGTGGTTGGTGGCGAACCCGTAAGTGGACTGGAAGGACTTCCGGTCCACTTCCAGGTCTGCTGCCGAGCGTGCTGGGAAGCCCCCCATGTGCCCCAGCATCGCAACATTCATAAGCCACCTGCTACCTAGAGGTGTGTAGAAAAAACTTTAAAGCTGTGTCTATGTCCGAATCACTGAATTGATTCGGAGAGTTCTGATTCAATTCAGAGAGATTAAAGAGCCCTCTGATTCAATTCAGATTCAGAGATTTGGCCGCTGAATTGGGCCGAATCAAATCAGGGACCGAAGCTTTGCACAGCCCTACTGAGCATGGCTTCCAGCCACTCCTCCCCCAGTGCTGGACTGGGGAGCAACAGGAGAAGAATGAACAGCAGCAGACTTTGAAGCTGCTTGAAAGTCAGAACTCCAGGCAGAACCTGTGCTTACGAGCCAGTGAGTTCATATTGCTCACAGCACATGTAGAGCTCCTAGCAGGAGCTCTATTGACATGCTGGTGAGCTCTGAATGCTCACTGAGTATGCAGTGTACAGTCAAAGGGGATTGTCACCATGGTGTCGCATCCTCCTGGATTCGCCCCTGGGCACAATGTTTAAAATAGGAGTGAACTGGGCTCCCAGCATCATTACTGCCCCTGAGAGTGAACTTGTGCCAGCAATGGACAAGGCCTCATACAGCAGCAAAGAAGGTGAGATGGTTGCAAAATGCTGATTTTTTATCATGAGCATAAAAGCATACGATATCCTAAATGGATCTGGCTGTGTGACCATTATACAACTTGTTCCTTTTGTTCTGTTGGACAACTTGTAATTGAACATAGTCTGTGGTTGATGTGTGCAATTACATTCTTAAGCTTTGTGTTTACATTGTTTGGTTTTTAACTGGTCTAGTTTTTACCTAGATATTTACATATCTAACTATATTTATTTAGAAGACTGTGTGCCAAATCCTGAAGCTATTACACTCAGCCATAAAAATATTTCCAACAGAGCAAGCAGATGCAGAGAAGCTGGAAGTCATCTCAAGCAGCTGACTTAACAGAATTTAACTTCCAACCACCTGACCATGGCATGAAATTACATGACACTTTCTCTTTTCCCAGCAGCAGGGGGGATAAAGTGACTATTACGGATTTTTGGAAGTATGTTTTTATCCTGCTATGGGGTTTACCCAATTGGTTCCATCGAAGCGAATGCATGACTAAGCTAACTACTTTGGAGGAGAAGAAATGGTCTTATGACCAACAAAACAATTAGATCCAAACGTGAGCTTGTGGAAGTCCAGCAGGAGGTTGATTGCACTGAAAAACGTTTAGGCTACATCTACAGCACCAAGCATTTGCCCTTCTTTTACTCCTAACTTGCTTGATTAGGTGTTCTTGATTTCTCTTTATCTTCATGTCCAGAAAATAGAGGATTCTTGAGCAAGAGCTCATCTTCCCTCTAATCCTCACAATTGCCCAGGAGATGGAGTCCTCAAGCTATTGTTCCTTTCTTTTTCTCTTTAGCACAGAAGATAGAATTGTTTGAAAGGTGTCCCCCTCATGCTCACATCCCAGGCATTTGGGTGCCCTTTTTCTCAAGTTTTGCCTGAAAGAGGCCTTGTCTCTCTCTTTTTCTTCCAGCCTTAGATATGGCATTCCCAGCATGGATCTGTGTCTCTTCTCCCCTTCACCTGTCCTATGAAGTGCATGGAAAAAATTGCTAAGATGTAAGGGAGTCTGCTCAGAAATAAGAGAGACTCTCTTCCCTTCTCTGTTTCACATACTATGGTTCCTTGTCCACAGTTTCAGCATATATGGAAATGGTCCTGTCTAGATCATATTACAGCCCAAGTTCCACTGGGGAACACATTATGCTGCTTGCTACCTCTGCAGGAATATAGTGAAGTGCTTTTTTATGCAGTTGCAAGCTGTTTTACAATCAGCTGATGAGAGAGCAATTGGCTTAACTTCTCCAATGTGGACAAACCATTTATCATTTATGTCTCTGCAAAGTGGATCTAAAATGTTACTGTTCTTCCCTAAGAACATTTTACATCTGCTTGCACAAGTGTAAATGCTTAGATGAGGTCCACAACAATAGAGAATCATGCCCTTAAGAGGAAAATTATAACAGCATTGCTTTTTCAAGTGTAGCACTGACAATTCAATACTGCAACAGGGGAGTGAAAGTAGGAAATCTTGAATATAAATTAAGGAATACACAACTCAGGAAGCCAAGGCTCAAAGTCTAATGGAAGAGAGAAAGAGCAGTTCTTACAGAGAGCTTTTCTCCATTGTCAATGCTCTACCTATCCCTGCCACCTCATCTTTACCTGGTTGTCTTAACCCAAAAATTGGAGTACTCAAAAGTAGAGGTGCACTGATACATCGGTCCCATATCACATCAGCACTGATATAAGGAAAATTGACAGTATCAGCAATCAGCTTTTTTTGGCTGATCTGGCTGATAATGTAGCTGATAAATGCCCCATGTATGTGTGCAGCCACAGCACAGCATGCAGAGGATCAGGAGCACAGCCCGGCAGTGCAGAAAGCAGCCGGGTCTGGCTGGTAAGTCTGTTATGAAGGAAGGAGTATGTGGGGGGAGATGGGAGCCCTCAAAGTCAGGGAGGGAGTAGGGCTAGGGCTGAGGCTGCACAGTTGGGGTGCGGTGCAGGACAGAGCCACCACCTGCTCCGAGCGCAGCCCCAGCCCAGCTCTCACTAGGAAGAGCTAGGTGAAGCCCTGGCTTCAGTCTGCAGCAGCAGCCTGCCCTGCCCCGCACACAGATCTGGGGGGCACACGGCCCCTGTGCCCTCCTGGGGTGCATGCAGTGGCAGGAGCCACCCCCCTGCCCCCTCAGATGAGCTGCTTGCAGCTCTGTCCTGGACCCCACCCTGGCTGGTCAGCCCCTGCCTCAGCCCCACTCCCTCCCTCACCACAGGAGCCTCAAGCTGCCCCCCTCATGCCCCTTCCCTCCCCCCTCCCCCCACAACAGACTTACCAGCTGGACCCCAGCTGCATATCAGCAATCAGATTGGTATTGACGGATATGGTTCATTTAAAAAAAAAAAAAATTGGCCATCAGTATCAGCCCCCAAAATCTCTATTGGTGCACCCCTACTCAAAACCTGTGGCCACTTTTGACAGTGGGGGCCTTGTTCCCAACTCATGTGTCTCATTTTCCAAGAGCCTGCCTTTTGCCCTCTTCAGAGGGAGTTGCGTTTCTCGTCTAGGCTTGATATCCTGCCTTTCCCCTCTGATTTTTCTTTCAACATTTTAATGTGCTTGCATGCAGCACCATGTTCCTGGTCTAGAAGAGGTCTCCACAGTGGTAGCTGCCAAGCCCTTCTAGATGTGAAGGTTCCATCCTCCCGAAGCTGTGCACACTTGGCCTAATAGGACCTGCTGATAACACTTCTAAAAATTGAAAGTGCGCAACACATTGGTCTTCTCTCAGAGCATTGCTGTTTTATTGTTATAATTCCTATTTTGTTCCCATAGGAAACAGACAATATATGACATGCTTTTCCTACTCATCTACTTGTTTTGCTTATTTTTGCCAGGAAATCTGCGAGAATCCACGCTTTATACTTGGTGGAGCCAATAGAACTGATATCTGTCAAGGAGAATTAGGTATGGAATTTTCCCATTGGCCCTGGATTTTTTATTTCTTGCACAGCACCAAATAGCTGCATAAGATCTAACTTTTAACTGTTTTTCTCACAAGTTATCAGTGCAAATCATCTATATTTTGTTACAATAACCTGAAGTCAACTGGTTCCTTATTTATATAGCTAAACCTAGGAACCTTCCTGTAGCATTGTAGATGAGGACTATGAGAGAAAAGCTCCTGTGTGGTGTTTTGCTATTCATCATGATTCAGTACTGTAGTATTTATTACAAGCAGAAGTTTGGAAGACCTACCTTTTCTCCCAAGCTTTCAAAAACAAGGTATATTAGGATGAGCATAAGGGTATGTCTGCGTAGTAAACTTACTGTGCAGCAGAACAAAGTCCTATTTAACTTGACCAAAGCACAGTAGGTAGATATGCTGCTTCCAGGGTGGAAAGCAGTCTGCCATGGGGTACTGCTGTGGAGTACAGTTACTTTATCATGCAGGAGACATTTTTTATGCTGATGTGTGAATAGAGGAGGAAGCATGTGTTACTGATTTATTCTGATGGATTTGTACTTGATGCTGTGATATGCATTACAGTAACCTGTAGAGGCCTCAAGCATACTGAGGCTCTATTGAGTGAAGTGCCATACACATACCTAAAGGAAATTGCAGTCTCTGCCCCAAAGAATTTAGGCTCTGATCTCAGTCCTTGACCCTACTGTCCCCAGCATCTCCCTGCTCATCAGCGGTCAGTTCATTTTGCACCAGGGGTTTGTATATGTTGCTAAGTCCATTTCTCTATGCATAAACTCCTTTTTGAAAATGCTAAACATAACCCAGAGCAATTACAGTTCATGCTTTTTCTCTATGCCACTCAGCTCTTTTTTACAGCATTGAAGCTCCAATAAAAAATGTAAACCACACTTTAAATAAGCCAATGACTTTAAACTAAGTCAAAACAACAAAACATGTTAACAGTGCCAGCGGGTCTTCATTAACAATCCACGTCCAGCTCCACTTCACTCTGGGGTTCCATATCTAGCTGCAACTGCTGGTAACGGAAAGGTCTACTACAGTGGTTCTCAACCTTTTTAGTCTCCAGGCACACCTCTAAATTTTCACTCATTTTTGGACTACAGAAAAATAACAGAGCAATTCTTCAGTTGTAAAGAACTCAGAAACACAACAGGTCAGAATGTTTTTTAATACTATGTACTCCTATTTGAAATCTCTAGGTTTATCTTGTGAATCATGTTTGCACACTTAATAGTGCACTAACATTGCATAGCATTCTTGAAATGATCTCAAGGGTGCTGTGGCACCCTGATTGAGAATCACTGGTCTAGTGATTCCTACTACCTGTTCAAATTTAAAGGTGCAGTAACCAGATACACACATGCATGCAAACGCACACAGGCATGCAGCTTCCACAGTGCTTACAAGACCAACCACCACAATGTAACCAACATTTTTTATCCAGTGAAAAGAAACAAACTACTAAAGCATTTTCTAGAAAGGTGCTAAGAGGCCTTCAAAGACTGTTTTTATAAGTGTCCTAGTTCCAAGTTGCTTCTATCTTCAAATCACATGGCTAACTGTAAAGGTCTGTAGGGCAAATACCACACAGGCTGTAAATAGATATTGCATTTGTCCTGGGATCCTGCAGATGTACAAGCCCACTGTCCCACTTTAAGTCCCTCTGAAGCTAGCACATTTTATCCTGCATAAGCCTTTTCCTGGGACACAGCTGTATGCCTGTACAAGTATTGCCAGTCAGTCCTGGGAAAAGCTGGGCAGGCTGCGTGCTCCTCTCTGGCAGAAGAGCCACAGTGAATGTAGGGGTCTGGGACAGACATTGCATAAACCAGTTAAGTCAGATCTACATTCAACCAGGTTTATCTCAAACTGGTTTCAGCCATTTTGAAACTGATTTATGTGCACTGAATATCTGTTCTGTTGCAGGTTTAAACCAGTTTCTGATCACTTAAACCGGTTCATGTGTAATGTCGGTCCCAGGGGCAACATGTGTAAATGACTGTTCCACACCTGTTTTGATCCAGGTCAAACCCCAGGACAGTCAGGTCCTCCTCAAATGAGACATCTATTTACAGCCAGAGAGGCAAGCATCAACCTGCATGTCACAACCCAAGGGTGTGATTTTTGTTTGTGTGCGCTTCGGCACTGCTAAATTATTTCCCGCCACTCGTAGCTTTCTTTGCAGGGTGCATTTCTTCGTTGCAACAGAGAAATGCACGTTGCAAGGAGTTCCCGCCATTTATATTCAGATTTGTGCCCCACTATTGGCCAGTTCTAAATTATTCCCACATGGCGGCTAGCGATTGGCTTGCTAGTCGTATAAGAGGCTTGAGTGGTTTCCGCCCAAGTTGGAGGACTCCACGACTATCAGGAGGAGGAGATCTTCACGTCTCGTGAAGACCTCTAAGCGCTGCAGAGCCTATCGGACCCAGCGTGTATCTCAAGAAGGCTATAGGGGTCTGATCAACCTCTCGCCTCTCCCTGTCACCGCCTGATCCCTCGACGTATCCCTCTTCCCTGCGCGCAAAGTTCCACGGAGCCTAGCAAACTTCGTGTGAGTGAATCCAGAGCTCTACCCGGGGTTCAAGTTCTGCAGTTTTTTTCTTCCCGTCGCCGAAACCCCATTGCGACGTACTCTCGAGGTTTTTGTTCATCTCCCGTCGCTGAAACCCCATTGCGACGTACCCTCATGTTCTGCAGGTTCGAGTTTTTTTGTTTTGTTTTGTAACCGCAACTCAAGCAAGTTTTCCTGCTTGCATCGCGACCATCTTCGGTGTAAGTAAAATAATCTTAAATCAACCACTAAGCGTCCGTGCCTAATTCTAGTGTGCCGCCTGTCTTCCCCGACCCAGCGTGTCCGGGCTGCTGGCCACAGCCCACTGTGCGAAAAAACCTCCTCGGACAGCTCCCGGCCCGCACACTACAAAGGTAATTTTTAGTAGCTTTTAAACACCTTAATGCCATACGAGTAGTATTCAGTATAGTGTAGCCTTCAAGTCTGTCTTTCTTTTCCATTTGTTGATGAATAGTTAAGTCCGCAGTTGCTCCCAATGCAGATCCCCATTACAGTGAAAGTATAGGAACTAAGCAGTATGGAGTATTTTTCTTTAAAATGCTTGTCTTCCTCCTGCCTGCATCGTACAGTGCAAACAGGCAGCAGTCAGGCAATTGAATTCCTCCACTCCCAAAAGGAACTGTCCCAAAGACAGGCACTGAGGGCTGCAGCTCACAGACGCAAGTCAACAAGGCAGAAGCCCATGCTTTCATGAGTTTGCAGAAGCCCTGAAAACACTACCCTGGGAATCCACAATGTAGATACATTTCCAAAATCAATATAGATTGCTTTCTGTTTTAACTGATTGTCTTATTAAAATTATTTAGATCTCCTAGTATTCTGCTATTTTCAAAAAGAACAGAGAGCTTCTGACTATTATTTGTTATACATCACCAATACATTCCATGCTGAACCAGACATAGAAAAAAGACAGTCTTTGCTCCCAAGAACCTTATAGGCAACATAGTATTCAGGAGGGGCAAAAAGGATTGTTCTATACAAAACATATATTCTTTAATATAATGAGCTGGGGGGTTACAGTTTGGGAGCTTAACAGAAGAGTAGAATTTTGAGGAAAAAATGCAAATAAAAAGGGAGAGCCTGGTGCCCTGGGATAGAGAAGTTTACCTGAGAATGGGTGGCATGTGTTTGAAATTGTATAGGCAAATTTATTTTGTCATATAATTTATACCATATTTTATTGAAACCCCCCTTCCCCCGCACCCCCAAGTAAGGTGTGCACCTTTTTTAGGGAAGACAGAATGAAGAAAAAAAAGATTTTTTAGTCATGGCTGAATGCTGACTCCAGGGGATCCTAAGTGCAACACCTGTGGCTGCGAGAGGTTTAGTACTGCAGCTATGATCCTGAAGGGTAAACTGCTCCCCTTTCTCCCAGAGGCTGGCAGAGGAAGAAGCATGATAGGCAGCTGTCATGGTGTGGGGTCCCCAGGGATGGCCATGACACCCCTAGGGCTCCATGACCATGCCAGTTTTGCCCAATGGGCATCCTTTTCCTCTCCTGCCACGTCTTGCTGGTAATTATAATAATTAGGGAGGCTGCCCTCAAGTTTGTGTTTGGACACAGTCCTGATGGACACCAGTAAGCCCTGTGGGTTCTTGGATCCCTTTTGGGTCCCACTCAAAATGGATGCCTCACAGGACACCCTCAGCCTTAGGGGCTGGATGCGTGGCTCCAAAACCAGCCCTTTACCACACCCCAAGACTTGCAGATGGTATTTAGATGTTGTCCCTCTGAGGCCTTAGTCTAGTTCGGCCTCCTGTCATCACCGGGCTCTCTGCAGCCCTGTCTCGGCACCCACGCTGGTGCTGGGCTCTCCACAGCCCTTTGTCACTGCACCCCCTGGTGCTGCGCCCGCTGGTACTGGGGTCTCCACATTGTAGTGTGCCCCAATGAGGCCTCCTCCTCCCCCAGTAGCCTCATCCCAGTCCACCAGTTTATAAACAGCATCCAAAATATGAGCCCCTGGGCTATTACATAATACAACCAGTTCAGGGTGCGCTCTGTCCCTTTAAAAAAGTCAAACTTCCCCCCCCAGCATTAAGTGTTTTGTAGGCCAGGGACCTGGTGAGTTCCTGGAGCCCCATTAGCCCTACATGCAGCATATCAGGTGGCAACAGTATCTCTGGGCAATTCTTCTCTGCAGGCTCCTTCCCCTGGCTGTTGCCAGAGAGCTCACTCCTGCTGGCCTCAGCCCTGGGGTTTATATGTGCCAGGGCCCCACCTTCTTCTGGTCAGCTGACTGGGTGCAGGTGCAGGCTAATTCCCTTGTTAGCCTGCTGCCATAGTAACCTGCACCTGTGGGGTTTCTGTCTGGCTCCTAGGCCCTCTCCCTAGGCAGTTTCTGCTCTTAAAGTAGCAGACACTTTAGTGCCCTGCAACACCAATTTACAGCAGTGTCTCCCTGCTTCTATTCCAGCAAAGAAAAATCAGCTTCCCTGCTTAAGACACACTCCAATTCTAGGGGGCTGATTTTTGGGGGAAGGGTGTGTGCAGCATGTGAGTAAAAATGGTATTTCAAATTTATATTACAGATGACAGCTTAGGAGACCTTAATCAAGGTCCACTGTGTAGTAAGCAGTGTAACATCCACCACTAAGGTGGTAAATCCTTCCATCAGCTTTATTTTAAAATGTATTGTTTTAAAATAATAAAGTTGTACAAACATGGATGTAGGCCTAAAATAAGGAAAAAATTCCAGAATTATAAAGCAACAAATAAATGGCACAACAATAGGATAAGTTGAACTGGAATGTTATATTGAGAGTGGAAAAATCAAAACCTAAAATACTGGGTATGTCTACAGCAGTGATTCTCAACCATGGTGCCATGGCACTTTGAGGTTCCTTGAAATCCTTTCAAGGGTGTTCCAGGGTGGCACACAATGAGATATGCACCGTGAGATATGCAAACATAATTCTCAAGATAAACCAAGAGATTTTAAATAGGAATCCACAAAAACATTCTGACCTGTTGAGGTATGAGTTTTTGCAGCAGAAAAACTGTTCTTCTGTAGTCAAAAAATGAATGAAAACCAAGTTTTAGCATTTTCTGAGGGGCACCTCAAGTCTAATGAACGGTGCTTCAAGTCTAACAAGACTGAGAACCACTGGTCTACACTATGGATTGCGTTATTGTGTAGAGATACCTGAGCTAGCTCACATACTGGAAGGAGTCTAGCTGCAGCACCATGAAATGCCACATGTGGAGATCCATCACATGAGTTATTGTAAGCCAGCAGACTGTATCCTGCCATTACCATGCTTTACCATGACGCAGAGGGGTAATTGAGCAAACGGCTACTCCTAGTAAGCTGCAGACACACACCTACACCTACAGTATCTTAAACAGATGTAGTTTTGCCCCTCATTTTCTCAGAGGGGCAAAATTACCTCAATGTAGGAGTTTATGGGCACATCTACACATCGTCCTACAGCAACATAGCGATGTGCTAGCTTGCCATATGGTGCACTACAGCGACATAGCAATCATGTGTGTCTACTCATGATTGCCAGCTACATCTCTGTAGCAGCTCACACCCCAGGTGTAGCACGCCATTTCAGTGATATACTGTACTGTGCTTTAGTACTTCCTTTTGGAGTATAGTGACATGCCCTATGTTGCCTGTCCACTCCTTGTTTTACAGTCATAAAAGTGTATTATACCACTGTTAAAATGTCACCTGTCCAAGCCCAGATTTCCTATACTCTGCCTGCCCTTAGTCTCTGTACTGACACAGTAGGTATTCTGGGCTCAGTGGGTTGCGGCTGGACCACAAAACATGGTCTGGAAATCCTGAGCTGGCAAAACCTACAATACATTACAGCAAGAATGGGATATAGCAGCTCCACAGAGCAAAGCACTACTTAATGTGAGTGCATGTAGTAGATCTGCACCCAGAGTGTTTGTAAATTTGTATAGCAAACTCTGAACAGGGCAAGAGAAGGTGTAAATTACATTAACGTGAATACACTAGGTTCTTTCAAGTGAGGACCATATCTGCCTTCACCATTTGCCCCAATTCCGATTGGTGCTAACAAGCACTTCCAGAAGACAAGCACTGGGCTATACGTGCATTTAAATACACTTAAATGTACACCAAGCTCTCCAGTGATTTGAGCAGATGGAACACTTTCCTGGTGGGATATGGTAAACCCTGATCACCATTAAAAGGTATTTTGCAGAAACTTAAAGTTTTCCTTTTCCCTACTGTCTCTGACACTTTACTTTGTCTGCTGCTTTTGCTTGTTAACAGGTGACTGCTGGTTCCTAGCTGCCATTGCTTGCCTGACACTGAATAAAAACCTACTTTGTAGAGTCATACCTCATGACCAGTCCTTCATAGAAAACTATGCTGGGATATTTCACTTCCAGGTGAGTATTTTCAAGAATGGTGTATACAGTAGGTATGGTGTTATTTGTTTAGATAAGCAAAGCAATTATTGCTCCAAGTGCCTTGGCAGAATTTCTTTCTTTCATCTCTTTTCCATGAAAGTGCAAGTGACAGTAAAGGAAGCATGGGGCTTAATTCCTTCATTGTGCTGGGGCAATCGTTAAACAGCCTGCCTACCACAGTAACCGAGAAGCATTAAGCCATCACTCAGACATTTGAAAATTGTTATGACCCATCAGTAAGAGATAGCAACAGATGTCCCTTCTCCCTACTCAGCTGTTCCACTTCATGGAATATAGATTTGCTGTTAGCTGCCAAGGGGACCTATTTTTAGTCCCTCAGATTGTTGGTCTCCCTTAAAGACATCCACAAGCTGATTGATTGTCTTCTTTCTTTCCATAATCCTACCTCTTGACTCCATCCTGAGGTAGGTATATTGAATGAGGGAATTTGTTCAAGCATCTGTATTTCTACCATCATCACTGTTTTATATACTGCTAAACATAGATATTAGGGCTGTGTGAAATGGCGGCGTTCTGTTTCAACCAGCGTTTCGATGCTTTGACGGCACAGCATTTCATTTCAAATTTTGTTTTGATTCGAAACAGCTGTTTCATTCCATTCCGTCAAAACGGGCGAGACTGTTTCGACGGTTCACCCATAGGATATAATGGGAAAGGACAAAACAGCCTATTACTTTGTCATTTCTGGCTTGATTTGGATGAAACTTGCAGAAATGGGTATTCCCTTCAGAGGGCATGAAGCCTGACAAGTTTAAAGGAGAATGGGTGCACTTTCCCCAAACTCTCTGCACCTAAGTTTTGAAAGCAAACCTTGTGTCACGTGTATGTGTTAAGCTGCAATGGGGTCAAAACTGCAGGCGTGCTAGCCCCTGCAGAGGCCACAAAATCTGCCAAGTTTCAAGGAAATAGGTTCAGGGGTTTGGGGGAAACTGTACCTCAAGCTACGGACAAGCAAAACTCGTGACATGGGTGACACTGTGTGTGTTCAGGCGCAGCAGAGTGAAAGCTGTGTATTGAGCTCGTCCCTGAGTGAATTGTGATTGATTGTGTAACACAGTGGCTAGCTAGGATAATGAGTTAATGAGCAAGGATTAACACCTACAAAACCACAGACTAAGGAGAGGAAAGAATCGATACAGAGCCAGAAACTGCTTCTGTCCCGAGACAGACACAGTCAGTTGCACAAGCACCCATGTCATGAGTTTTGCCTGTCAGCAACTAAGGATGCAGGGCCCCAGAACCCAGAAGCCCCTGCACCGATCTCCTTGAAAGCTGACAGGCTTTGTGGCCACAGCAGGGCAGCTTTCCCTGCAGCTTTCACCCTGCTGCACCTTAACGCACGCAGTGTCACCCGTGTCATCGGTTTTGCTTGTCCGCAGCTTGAGATAGGTGCAGGGGTTTGGTGGAAACTATCTCCTTGAAACTTGGCAGGCTTTGTGGCCTCCACAGAGGCTAGCATGCCTGCAGTTTTGACCCCACTTAATACATACACGTGACATGAGTTTTGCTTTCAAGAATTTGGGGTGCAGTTTCCCCCAAACCCCTGCATCTATCTTCTTAAAACTTGGCACTTTGTGGCCTCAGCAGGAGCTAACATGCCTGCAGTTTTGACCCCGCTGTGGCTTAACACACAAACGTGACACAAGTTTTGCTTTCAAAATTTTGGGGTGCAGTTTCCCTGAACTCCCTGCACCTATCTCCTTTAAGCTTGGTAGGCTTCATGCCCTCTGAAAGGGCTACCATTCTTGCAACTTTCATCCAAATCAAGCCAGAAATGATAAAGTTATAGTCTGTTTCAACCTTCCCCATTATACCCTATGGGCAAAATGTTGAAACAGCATTGAAACTGCGAAACGTTTCAACTTGCTTCATTTTGTTTCAAGGCTGTTTCAACTATATCTGTTCCATTTCATTGTTGCTGTTTTGATCTCAAAATGGGTCAAAACAAAACTGGTGGCAAAATTTTGCACAGCCCTAATAGATATCTCTTCACAATATTTCCCCTACTTCCCTGTTTGCACTAACTCACACCCTTTATCTGAAAGCTAGTGCAGTGCAAGCATCCTCCATGCTCCTGCCGCACAGAGCAGTAAATGTAGCCTTAGCAATTTTTGCAGTGTTTGGAAAGGAGCAAGTTTGCAAGATTGTGAAGGACCCACAACTGGTCCAAAGGAAGGAGGAGCAGATTAGAGACACCAGAAATTAGGTAGGAGAGACCAGGAGGTCAAGAAAATGTGGAGTGGATTAAAATGGATGGGTTGGTAGAAAGTAAAATGGGCTGGGCAAGTGAATTTATCAATAAATATTACATTTCTTAGCCTTCTAAGCTCCAATGGTAGAGGATCCACAGCCCTAATACATAAACTGTAATGGGAGGTACTTGGCACTTGTGGGAAAAAAATGAAGCCTCAGGGACATAGCAGAGACCTACAGTACAATACAATATTTAGGAAAGGTACAAAATTCATAGTATTGATTAGTTAGCTTTGGGACTTTCCTTGCCTCATAGTCTTGTTATAGTTCTGAAACTAGAGTTCCCTCCCTTAGATGCACTAATAAATGTTTCTGGTTGCCTTTATTCAGTTCTGGCGCTATGGAAACTGGGTGGACGTTGTCATTGATGATTACTTACCGACATATAACAACCACCTGATCTTCACCAAATCCTCTCAACGCAATGAATTCTGGAGCGCTCTGCTGGAAAAGGCCTATGCAAAGTAAAGGAATGCTTAGAGCTTGCAATACACATATAGCAGCCTCAAAGTGTGTACCACTGGTTGGGAGGGAACATGATTTCTACGTAAATAAGTCAATGCAATGATCTTGAAAGTAATCATAGAGAATGTAGTTGGACTTATCTTGCAGGCATCCATCTCCCTTTGAATATGTTAGGTGCAAACATTTTTATGTAATTTTCACGTAGCTTACTCTAGTGGCTCCAACTTTTGGGACAAGAATAATAAAAACATTTCAGAGCTTGATCTGCTGTTTATCAGTACAAACAGCTTGTTATTAAAAATATTTTTATCTAAGTATTTAGTTGATTCATATTATTAAAACTTTGAGCATGACCTTCACCAAGAGGAAGAATTGTAACAAGAATTCCTTATAATATAACTTCTTTTTCTCCTTATCAAGACTCCATGGGTCCTATGAGGCTTTAAAAGGAGGCAACACCACAGAGGCCATGGAGGATTTCACAGGAGGAGTGACAGAGTTCTATGAGATAAAGGATGCACCCAGAGACATATACAAAATCATGAAACATGCTATTGACAGGGGATCGCTCATGGCCAGCTCCATTGATGTAAGTCCATGTGAACCTTGCAGACAAACTTACAGATTTGTAGATTGTAAGGCTAGAAGGGACCTCAGAAGATCATTAGGTCCAGCCCCCTGTACCAGGCAGAAAAAATAACTGGGGGTCAGGTTACCCCAGCAAGGTGACTGTCCAGTCTCCTCTTGAAGATTTCCAGGGTAGGTGATTGTATCACCTCTGGAGGGAGCTTATTCCACAGTCTGGACACCCTGACTCTGAAGAAGTTTTTCCTAATGTTGAGTCTGAAATGGTTTTCCAGGAGTTTGTGACCATTGCTCCTGGTCTTCCCCAAGGGTGTCCTGTTGAACAATTGTTCACTGAGCCCTTGATGTATGCCCCTGGCATAGCAGTAAGCTGCTACCAAGTCCCCCCTCAGCTTTCTCTTTTCAGGTTGAAGAGTCCCAGATCCCTCAGCCTTTCCTCGTATGGCTTGCCATGCAAGTGTCTGATCATACAGGTGGTTCTTCTCTTGACTCTCTTGAGCTTTACCACGTCCTTGTTGAAGTGCAGCACCCAGAACTAGACACAGTACTCTAGCTGCAGTCTCACCAGTGCTAAGTACAGCGGAAGAATCACTTCCTTGGTTTTACTGGAGGTGCACCAATTGATGCATCATATTGAACTGCAGAGGAGAGGGAGTCTTTGAATTTTAAAAAAAGTTCTAAACTGTTTTCTAAGTGCTTTGCTAAATTGCCAAAATCTATATGCAGAGGAAGAGGAGCTTAGCTAGATCTGAAACTAAACCAGGAAGGGCAGGAATTTCATCCATATTACTGGCTGTGCACTGGGGAAAAGTGAACAGAAAGGGCGTGTCCAGACAAGCGTGGTGGTTCATTTCTCTAGGGAACACCCATGCCATGCACGCTCTGGCATGGGGCAGGTTACTCTGGGTGGGGTAAGGGAGACTGGGGCCAGCAACTGTGCTGGCCCCAGCAGCCTTACCTGGGGATCTGGGGACTTCCCAGGGCTGCAGCCAGAACATGGCTATGGTGGCTGGCCAGGCTCTGGTTTTGGGTGGCATGCACTGCCAACACATGCACCGCCCCGCTTTTTTTTTGGTGTGGGTTTCCCCAGGATCTCCTGTGGTCACCCCCCCCCCAACCTCCCACACACTGCCAAGTAAAAGCTCAGGGAATTCCTGCATGTGTGGTGTGTGGCACCGCATCACATACCACACATCCGTGGTTGTCTGGATGCACCCGAAGAGTTCATATTTAGGTCAATTCCTAGTTGCAATCAATTGGATTTAATTGAAATATGGCTTAAAATGAAAACTTCATATTTTGCCCCAAGAGAAATAAGGAAAGAAGTGCTGTTTGTTGATTGTTGGAGTATATCCAGGGAGAGGGATGGGGAGGTAAGACAAGAAATGTGGGTTTACTTCATGATGATGTTACTCCAAAACCAAATCCTGCAAGCTGCTCTGTACCAGTGGACTTTTAGGTCCAAATAGACCTCTACTGAGTTCAGCAGTGCTCCACAGGGGAAAGAGACTGTCATGCACAGCAATTTTCAGGTCTGGGCTCAGCTCCTTGCCTTGGGACAAGACATTTTACTTCCCTGCACCTGGGTTTGATAACACCTTCATCATAGGGGCACTGTAAGAACAGCCTTATTAATGTTAACATAATACTTTCAAAAGGCTGGATTTGAGGACATGTACAACAGCTGTATTCAACACAGTATTTCTGAAGCTTTCATCTCCTTAAAGTCAAAAAAGATCAAATGGATGGAGAGCAAAAGGAAGAGGAATCAAATTAATTATTTTATACACAACCTGTTCTCGTTAAGCAGTTTTTCCTAACGTATTCTCCAGAACCATTAGTTGCAGGAGTTAAAATAGAGAAGAAGGAGGAAGTGTACAAGTGTTGGTGAGCTCAATCTCACTTATAGACATGGCTTTGTATCATGATGTGATTCCATTGCATGGTGATGCAATTTCACTTCCCTGAAGGAGAATAAGCAGATAGGAAGCTGCCATATCTTTTTGGAAGGAAGGGGTTTTTTGTGATTTTTTTTTTTTTTGGACTGCATGTATAATTAGGAGAAATGTTATACAAGCTTTTGGGTACAAGGGCAATTCTTCAGGTCTGGGCATCATAGGTACAACAACACATCTCTACTTCTTGGAAAGAGACTGAACTGTTCTCACAGGAGTGGAACAGAAGTAAAAAGTAAGAAAGGTGGGTTGAAGAGGGGGAGCAACCTGTGGCTTCTAGGAAGTAGGTGGAGCTGTGTACCCTTTGATTACATGAAACTCCAGTTTCTCTTGGAGTTTTGTATAGGATTGGTTGCATTACAGCCTAATTGGAAGCATAGCCAGTCTCAGCAAGAGCTAGCCACTATGGAGCAACAGGACCAGCACTATGGTCACTGGCCTCTAAATAAAAAAACAGATTCTCTAGCTGCAACTTCAGTTGTCTCATGTTATCTAATTAAAGTTGTCCTTATTTTGGTCAGCTTCTTATCTTTCTGTTTTAATTTTCCCTTTCCCCCTTCCATTCTCTCTGCTTTACTTCCTTCTCTCATTTTCTGTACTAGGACCATTTGGGTTTTTCCTATGGGAGTGCGCCTCAAAGTGATATTGGGGAATTAATTGCTCGAATGGTGAAGAATTTGGATAACGCACAGATGACCCACTCTGATGTAGACTACCAAGGCACAGATGAAAGGCCAGCCTGGGTTTGTATGCCTCAAACAATGACTGAACCTTTGCTTCTTACTTTGCAATTATTCTCCTTGTAACCATGCTAGTTAGAAAAGCAGAGAATCTGAGTTTTTATGCCCTTAAGGCACTGAAGCAGGTTAGACATATCAGCTTGAGATAACTAAAGATTTGTTCTAAAGTTTTGAGCTTGTTAGGTACTAAATTGTTTCAGCCCTTTCAGACACAGTAACTGACAGTTCACCTTAAAAACTTCATTAACATCTAGAGAAACATCTGTTAGCTAACATCACAGACAGAAACTATCTGAAACTCAGCTGAACAGCTTGCTACTACTAAAAAGACATAGAAACTGGGAGCCAAATTACAAAAACTTGTTAGGAAGTCTGTGTTCAAGCTCTCCCATTAGCAGTATTGGTCAATGTTCAAGTCACTTTTAACTAAGTAGTATTTAGACAGGTTTTTGGGTGACTTCCATTAATGCACCCACAAAAGGTGCAGGTGCATTCATTTGCTTGTGTAAAAATTCACAATTTTTGCATACAAATGTAGCCCAGGTACACCCAAGGGTGTGCCCTATTCTCAGTTGGATGGGATGGGTAGGCAGGAGGGGTGCTGTGAGAGGGATGCCAGAATTTCAAGCAGATCCCTCTTTCCTCTATAGAGTTAGCCCAAGCCCAAAGTTCTTAACTATATACAATTTATTAAGTTATAATATACATGAACATAAAACTAAATATCATATGCATATATTTACACAGTGAACATTAACCAATAACCAAGGTCAAACCCTAAATAACACTATTTACCCATCACAATAAAACAATCTCAGCAGCATCAACACAATACAACATTTCAATTACAAAATATAAGGCGCAAACGGGAACAATCTTAATAACACCTATTCCTTAATATAGTCCCTGACTCATGGCAAAAGATAGTCCTCCTTCCAATGGGGTCCCTTGTGGGGTGTCCAGGAAGCACCAGGGGCCCCTCCCCTTAGGGTCTTGACTAGGAGGGGGTGCTGCTCACCCAGCCCCTTCTCTGGGTTTGCCCACCCCAAACGTCTTTCCCCTGTGGGACCCAAGCTCTGAAAGGTGAGCCTGCTACACCAAGTAGCTAGTGATTTTTGTGGCCTATTTTACGTAAGGAATTGGGAAGTTTTGTGCAAGCAAAATGATGTGTGGATTCATTAATAGTGTCTTTATTAGGAAGGAGGAGAGGGTGCAGGCCCAAAAGTGAGGGGAGCGAGGG
Organism: Alligator mississippiensis; assembly: GCF_030867095.1. Lineage (NCBI taxonomy): Eukaryota > Metazoa > Chordata > Crocodylia > Alligatoridae > Alligator > Alligator mississippiensis. The sequence continues at coordinate 237,648,199 of NC_081825.1, read as the reverse complement.
GGCAATGGGGCAGCAGCCTTACCTAGCCAGGAACTTCTAAGCCGAGGTGGGAAATTATTTTGGGCAGAGGGCTGCTTACTGTGTTTTGGCAAGCCATCGAGGGCCGCATGACAAGCAGCCCAGGGCAGATTAATATTTATTTTCTAAATTTTTTAGGGGCCCCACAGGCCAGATAGAATGGCCTGGCGAGCCGCATCCGGCACCCAGGACGCATTTTGTCCACCCCTATTCTATGCAGTCCTGGCTGAACTGCTGCTGTTGTGTGTGCTTTGCTTGCCCCGGTTCTGTTGCTCTTAAAAGCAGCAGCAGCCAGGACTGTTTAAAGTTCCTGCCACGACACGGATTCTGTGGAGGTCAGGGGCAATTCCAGTGCCCTTCCTAACTTAGTGCCCAGGGTGGATGCCCCTCTCACCTACCCCTAGCTATATTACTGGGTAAATCTCCTATAGATTTCATTTAATTTTAGGAGTGGTATAAATTCTGCACATAGGTAGAAGGCTCCTTAGAGGGAGCTGGGGTAATGGAAGAGAGATGCATTGAACAATTCCAGATGAGATTACCATCTTTTAATGCTGTCACTTAGAAAAAAAAAATATCTGTGTGTATGTAGCACATTAAGGACTTGAAGAGTGATGACAGAAGTCAGAATACAAATATCCAGTGGGGTGAAACAAAATCGAGGAACACTCCAAAAAAGAAGTCAGGGATGCTAGAAAAGTTGCAAATTTAAAACATTAAGGGGTTTAGAAAGTTCTAAAGAGAGATTTGGTGTCTTATCTCATCTCAGTGTTAAATACTTGTCCTGTATCACTCCTTAGGGTTCTGCATTTCAGTGGTAGATTAAATTATTCCCGCTTATTTATGTGAGAAAGTATTATGAAGCCTAAAACTTTTGGTCACAAGATCTCTTGTAAATGCAGAGAAGAGAAGAGAGAGAAAACAAAATTTCCTGCTTTCACGTCAATTTTAAGTCTTACTAAAAGCCAAAATGATGCAATTTCTTAGGGAAGTACTCTCCTGTTTTGCAAGATATAAACTGTCCAAATTGCCCCATTTATCTTCCCCTAGTACAATGTTCTTGTGTGGTACAGTCCTTTAGGCTAGGGACAGACATTAGACATAAACCAGTTTAAGTTATCAGAACTGGTTTAAACCTGTAAAAGAACAGATGTTCAGTGCACATAAACCAGTTTGAAAATGGCTGAAACCAATTTGAGATAAACCTGGTTGAATGTAGTATCAGACTTAACTGATTTGGCTGAAGCTGGTTTATGCAATGTCTGTCCCAGACCCCTTGCTGGTTTAAGATAAACCAGACACCCCCAGCATCCCAGCATGCTCTCTGGGCTGGGCTGGGCTCTCTGCTCCCCAGCAGGGCTAGCCCCTCCCCTCTGCTCCCTGGCTGTAGCTCAGCACAGACTTGCAGGCACAGCAGCATCTGCCTGGGTTCTCCCTGCTAAGCAGGGATTCTTCCCCCCTCCCTTCTGCCTTATGCAGACACCTCAGCATTAGCTAGCAGATCACATGATGATTATAATCCGTGCTGTGGGAGACGACAGGCAGACAGGCATTTTGGAGCTAATCAACAGGTAGCTTAATGTCCTTCCTTGGAAAAGCTGTTTAAGAAGAGCTGTTTGCTCCTCCCCTCCCCCTCACCACTCCCAGCTAAGCAGGAATCCACCCCCCTCCCCACCCCGCTCCAAGCCTTGCAGAGGAGGTGTCTGTGTATTAGCTAGCAGACCACATGCTGGCTATGGTCCATGCTGAATCAACAAGTAGAATCAACAGATAGCCAGTAATGTCCCTCTATTGTTTTCTTAATGAGGTGATAAACACTGAATTAGGGGGTGATAAACACTGTTATCATCCCCTAATTAGCCCCTGTTATTAGCCCCTGGTAGACTAATCAGAGCATCCTGCAGGGGCCTGGCCATGGTCCCCCTCATCTCAATACTGTACAAGGAAAGGGAGGGCTGCTCTAGCACCCCCCAGCTTCTAGCCTGAGCCACTACAGGCATGTGCCTGCAAGTCTGGGATATCTGTGCAGTTACAAAGTGATTTAGCCTAGCCAGGTTAGACTAACCTGCAAAGATTGAATCAATTCAGGCTCAGGCTTTTTGAATGCCTGCCCCTAGCCTTATTTATGATTTTTTTTTTTTTTTTGCTTGATCTAGTTTGGTAGCTGCTGCTACACCGCTAAGCCAGCACCACCAAAAGTCATGATACTGGCTAGACAGTAGGCAAGAAGTGCTGTCTGCAGAAGAGTCAGTTCAGCAGAGATGAGGAGCAGTGTACTAGTGGCAGGAGCAGCATGACAAGTTAAAACTTTAAAAGAGGAAGGGTGAGGGGAGAAGCATAGAGGAGGAGACATGAAGAGGAAGAGGAAAGGTTGTTAGAGAAGAAGAAAATTAAAACCAAGGAAAAAAAGAGAGAAAGAAGAAAAAGGGATAGAAGGAAAATAATGGAAAAGGTTTAGATTGATTCTGTTTTATGTAGGTTTGTGGCTTATCACTATGGTACCTGACAATCTGCCTGTGTAACATGACTAACTCTCCATTTCCACCTCTGCCCATCTTTCCTCTTCAGATCTGTTGTCAAACAGGCATAGTATGATTTTTAACAAGGTCATGCAGTAATCTTTTAGTGATCAATGGGTGGATTAGAAGGCAAAAATCTCCAATTTATTTTTCTATTTATAAGTTTGTTCACTTGAGCTTTAGTTTTATTTCCAGCAATAACCTGTATCCACTGTAAACTATATATGCTATAATCTTGCTTTCAGTTTGTTCTATTTCCAATAAATGGAGATCCTCAACTTTGGGACTAAAAGCATGTCAGGTTCCTGGGTTACTAATTGCCAGGACAACAAGCATGTTTATACCTCAGCAAAGTCTCTCTCAGGAGATGGAAGATGAACTTAACCTCTTTAGCATCACACTCTCGATACTCAATTGGACAGAAACTGTTGAGAACACATCCTCTCTAATTTGTTATTACGAAATGGGAATGCAAAAATTAAGTAAGTAATGCAAGTAAATCAATAGGAATTATATATATAAGGCACTTTAATGCATACAATATAATAGCTCAGGAACATATAAAGTTAAGAGAATTATAGGGTATAGTACTGGGTCTCATGTTTATAATACATACGCATTAGCTGCTTCTAATTCCATATAGAAAAACTGCCATTCTGGCACCTCAGCAAAAATTGACTACCACTTATGTTAATATGACTCCATATACCATAGAAAATATACTAGTGCAATAGAAGATGTTGCCATAAACCAATTAACTAAACTACAGTGGTAAAAATAAATTAACAAAGTACATTTTGTGATTCAGTATTAGTGCTTTTTAATGTTTTAATTCACGCACTGATTCTTACTAACCAATTAAAAAACAGTTACTTTCAGCTATCCCTCGAAATTAGTGTGAAAAGCCTAGGATTTGTGAGGGGGCAGAACACAATGAGGTATTATGTCACTGCTTGCATGCTCCAGTTTCAAATCTGGAGCCACACAGGCCACGTCCACATGAGCTTCAACATTTGTTTCCCCAGGGCAAGAAGCAGCGGCACACCTTGTGCTGCTGCTAGTTTTCCCCGGGGAACACGTGCCATGCGCCCTCTGTCATGTGGCAGGTTACCCCAGGTGCGGTAGGGAAGGCTGGTGCCAGCACTGGGCTGGCCCCTGCAGCATTATCTGGGGCCCTGGGGACTTCCTGGGGTGGCAGCAGTGGCAATCCTGCTGCTTAGAGCCTGGCTGGCAGCTGGAGTGTGGCTCCAGCCAGGCAGACTCCAATTTTGAGTGGCACATGCTGCCCCTGTGGGTGCCACTTCACTTTCTTTTTTGACATTAATTTTTTTGACCCCTGAATATCCCAGGGTCAACCCCCACTCCCCTTTCCCCATGCTGCTACCTTGCAGTGCAAAGAACAGCTGAATGTGTGGTATGTGGTGCTGCAGACATGTCTGCAGCACCCCATACTGCAAGGCCATGCTCATCTGCATGTGGCCACAGGGTGCATCTATATGTGTGCTTTACTACAGTTGACTAATTAGCTCTGCAGTAAAGCATCACCATCTACTCATACCAGTATTAGGGCACAGTAAACTAACTCTACCATATCATAGTACTGTTGGGGACAGTACTATCTTACAACAGTGTCATTAAGTGCAATAAAATCCATGTGTAGATGGTGACAGCCAGGTGCAAATTGGGTCCAGTCAGCCCAGCCAGCCCCCCAGCTCCTCCCAGCCCCTCTGCCACCCAATGCCACTGGAACCCAGGGCTGACCCCCAGTGCCCTCAGCCAGGTCTGGCATGGATGACTGGTGCCTCCTGAGTCTGGGGGGGCACCCACAGAAGCCAGTGGTGGGGACGGGGCTGGGAGCACCCACAGAAGCCACTGGCAGTGTTGGCAGTGGGGACGGCCCTGTCGGGGGGGCATGTGCCCCTCCCCTCCTCCCCCAGTTGCTTATGAGCCCAGGACTGCTTCACCCCGGTTCAAAGTGCTTCAGTCCCGGGCACTCATGCAGACACAGCACTCACAAAGAGCTTCTCAGAGTTTATTGTGTCACATTTACTGCATATGTAGATGCACTGACTCAGGGGTGGGCAAAATACGGCCCCGTGGGCTGGATGCAGCCCACCAGGCCATTCTATCTGGCCAACAGAACCTCTAAAAAAATGTAGAAAATTAATATTTATCTGCCCCAGCTGTCTGCGAAAGGGGGTTCTGGCCTGGGACTGTGGGGCTGTTCACGCCCTCCTGCTCTGAGCGGGAAATTCAGGTAAGAAGGGGTGGAGGGGTAGGCAGGAAGGTGGGGAAAATGATGGCAGGGGCAGGGGGTAGTGGAAGCGAGTGGGTTTTCAGGTTTCCCAGGGCTAGCACTGGCAGGACCCAGATTGGGGCGGCAGGAGCACAGGACATGGGCTGGAAGGGGTCTATGGAGCCCGGTTGCACTATGCCAGCAGGGAGAAGGGGGAGATTGCCTGACTCTATAGAGCAGCCAGCTGGGACCCTGAGCTCCTGCTGCCCGCTCTAGACCCTGCTGCATGTCCACTTGTTCCCAGCCCCACCTGTCAGTGGAAGTGAGCAGGAGTGCAGGAGCCTGGTGCCTGTGGGGCCCAGAGTGGGGTGCTAGGAACATGGGGTGTGGGCTAGCCGGGGTCTATGGCAGGGGTTCCCAACCTTTTTATATTGTGGACCTGCAAACTTGTTTAAATTTAATTTGTATGGGGGGAGTAGGGTTGTGAGGATTGGATGGGGTTGGGGCACTGGGGGACCCTGCAGGGGAAGGGGCTGCGCAGGTAGGGGCCCAGGGAGACCCAGTTGGAGTTGCCCAGGAAGAAGGTGATCTGCTGCCTTTCCTAGGAGCAAGCAGCAGAGCCACCTCCCCATCCTCTGCCCAGGTCATTTCCCATGCACACCACACAATATACAAGTACAACTGCATTTTGAGCTTTTATGCAATCACTTCTACATAGACAGTACAAACGCACACAAATCAGATCAAAAATATATTTTTAAAACTAAATTAAAATATATGATTATGGGTGTTTGATTTTTAGTATATAATTTGGGTTTTTTTTCCCCTTAAGAGGGCAAACCCTCTTCCCCAAAGGAGTACTTCCAGGGGTAAGGGGAGGGACTTCTGGTTGCAAAGGTCAGAGGTTAAGAGGGTGGAACTTCTGGTCCCAAAATGGTGACCAGGGGGTGGGGCACCTGTCAAGGGGTGTGGCTACTCACGCGGCCATCAACACCTTGCCAAAACTCAGTAAGCAGCACTCTGCCCAAAATAATTGCCTGCCCCTTTCTGATTGATACCTTTCGGAGTATACATCTTTGTGACACTATCAGAAAGTATATCTGGACTAGAAATTTCCCAGACCCACAACATGCAGATGAAAATCTGAACGTGACCAAAGATTGTGAAGTGTTCAGATCTAAGATTTGGTTTGAATTCCTCCTTAACACACTACTGTGTTCATGAATAAGATTCTTTGTATGACTATGCATTGAGATACATATTCAGTCATCTCAGCGATTAAGGGAAGAGTTTCCAGGCAGGCTCCCACTACCTGATCAGATATTGGATTCTGGGAATTATTAGTATACTTTAAAATGGTAGGGTACTCCAGCCACTTATTTCTGGGAATAGGGCATGAAATCTAAATTGCTGTACTTTGTTACACTTGTCTGTTAGGTGGAGACTGGGATGCACTGAAAAAAACTGAGGAAGGAGACAGCTTGTGTTATCCTTAACTTTTATTTTTCTCTGTATCCTGATTAGCCTGCTACTTTCACAAACATAAAACTTAGGCTAAAGGGGAGAAAAAGCTTTGAAGAAACTATGGTCCAATCTCTATCTATATTAACTTTCCTACTGGAATTATATATGGAAACATATGCACCTTATGCAGTATAGTAAGAGGAGAATGATAGGGCTGCTTGTAGACATACAGCACTTTGCATAAATTTCCTCCTCTATATACAGCTTTACAACCATTTTTTTCTTCCCATTTGCCCTAAGATCCCAGGCAGATATTCCCATGAGCCCAGCTTTCTGCAGCATTTGATTGTAAAAGACTCCACAATATACCTTATAAAATGTAATTCAATAAAGCCTAGCAAGGATCTGTATTAAGATCTAGTTCTCCTTTCTTCATCAGTTTCTCTTTGTCCTTTCTAAATGATTTGCTTCTCATTAATATGTTGGCTGTCACCAAGTAATCCACTAGCTTCCCACAAATGCACATAGATTTGAAGGCCAGAAAGGGCCATTTCAATTCTTTTGGCTGCCCTCCTATATAACACTGACCAAAAAATTCTACCCAGGAGTTCAGACAAGAAGTCAAAATCTTGTGGCGGAGTTATAACACACTTTTAAAGAAAAACCTCCAGTATTTATTTTAAAACTTCTTATGATGGAGAAACTACCAGGTCCTGTTAAGTTATTCTGTATCTGGTACAGCCTCTCTCAGGGAAAGACCATAAGCTAACCTTGCAGATAAATGAATTCTATGATGTATAAGTCCCTTCTAGCTCTTAAATTCTTCCCATTAAATAGTAAGAAGTGACCATTTTTTTCCACCTTCCAAGTGGTCTAACAACCTAATGTAATACAAAATAAAGACACTGGCTGCCTTAATCTCCATAGTTCTTTTCTGTGCCTGTGCCTGAAATGCCTCTTATTATTTTTATTTAATGTTTTATAGACCATAATGCCAATGCAGTATGAAACACGTCTGGCTTCTGGACTGGTCCAAGGTCATGCCTATTCAGTTACAGCAGTGGAAGAAGTAAGTCAAGATCTTTTCCTATAGATAATAAGGGTGATTTAGGAGAAGCGAGCAACACATACTGCCATCAAGACAGGGAGAAAATAAGGTGGCTTGTGAGCAAAATAAATATTAAACAAGTAGAAGATTTCTTGAAAAGAAAACCCATAAAAGTCTTGGCTCTGTGTGTGTGGGAGATATATAGACAGCAAGATCAACTAAGGAATATTTTGGTGCAAAGGGAACAGCATACACTTGCACCCAAATCACCTCATGCTGGGAATCCATCAGATCTCTCAGACTAATCAAGGTCAGGCTGGGTAGAAGACCTCTAAGGCAGTGGTTCTCAAACTTTTTTTTCTGCAGACTACTTGAAAAATGCTGAGGGTCTCAGTGGACCACTTAATAAATTTTTTTTTGTTCTACAAATCAAAGCACACAACTCATATTTTAATATCAGTAGTCTTACCTTACAAGTACAGATATTCCCGATTGCTCCACAACCTTTCTGCAGACCACCTGAATGGAGCTCATGGACCAGTGGTGGTCCACGGACCACAGTTTGAGAACCTCTGCTCTGCATGGACTTGCACCAATGATTCAACAGAAAGTGTATTCCCGTCTAAGCCCATGCCAGGCTAAGTAACTTACACAGTTCTTTGTGATTTCTTCTTCAACAAGACAGCATTTAAAGAGGACAAGATAAGGCTGGTGCGGCTAAGGAACCCATGGGGACAGGTGGAATGGAACGGACCCTGGAGTGACAAGTGAGTGAAAGACAAACCTAAGAATTTACAGGCAGTAATAAAAAGCATAACTGTGCGTGCATGCATTTTACATTTTCTGACTGTGTCCTAAGACTCAGGATAAGCCACATGCTTTATTTAGGCTCCAGCTTTACTTGGAAGTTTAAAATATCTATTGTTCTGTAGGCTGCATTGAGTGCTTAACTGGGGAGTTAACTTAGGTCCGAAAGAACTGTAAAAAAATAGAAAGATAGTAGGAAGAGAAGCCTTAAAGAAAGGGAGAGGTAGAAAAGCATGACTTATCAGTTCAGCCAATAATTCCTCTGCTTACTGAATTGTACATCCATTCCTCATGAAATTTAGTCTAGACTAACAGCTGGAATGGAAGGTCATCTTTAAAGAACTGAATAGCAGGAAAGAAAGGGATATAAGTGAGAGAGAGCCAGAAAGAAGAAACGAGACTTCTTAGTCAGTTTTATGTAAAGGAACCTCTTTGGCTCTAAAAATAGGGTTTCTCTCAATATGTAATATGTTCCTCTCTGACCCAAATAAAGCAATGAGAGTTCCACAGATTTCTAAGTGCTACAAACAGGAAAAGGAAAATCAAAGACATTAGAAGAGGAAGTCTGAAGGGAGGGCAGGGAAGAACATGCCAACTATGATGAAGGTGATAAGCCAAAATAAGAGAAGTGAACCAAACTCTATAACCACTTCAGCATGTACAGGGGGCAAAAAGAGGCAAACTGTATAGTATGATTTCAGAGCTTGTGAAAAGAAAGCTTTTCCATTCACAGGTGAAACATGCATATTGTGTCAACAGTTTGCTTTGTATATAACCAAGCTAGCAATAAAACTGTAGCAATGTCTTTGAACAACTTGTGCATTGCAAAGACAAAATACCCATTTTTTTCTCTTGCAGGTCAGATGAATGGAATTTAATTGACAAATCAGAGAAAATCCGACTGCAGCACAAGATTGCAGAAGACGGGGAATTCTGGTAAGGACACCATTTCAGAGAGGTTGTCTCTTTCCTCAGCAGTTCTGTATCTGTGCCTTAATGTGTTTGGACATCTGAAACTGTCTAAAAAGGGGAATGTTTCAAAAGGGCAACAGTCATAACATTCTAACTGTTGTGTGTGAACAAGCCAGGAATGATACAAATGTAGCAAAACCACTCCAGAGTTAACACTGGATGAAGTGCAGTTAAGGTTGGCACAGTTTAGCTACATTTGTACCATTCCCAGCTTGTTCACACACAGTAACTGTAATGTAATTGCTTCTGCCCTTTTGAAATATTCCTCCTCTGAAACAGTTTCAAATGTGTGTGTGTCTATACACACTAAGTACACGTGGTGTTTCTTAAAAATGTTAAAATAACATGAGGTGGCAAAGTCAAACTCCAATATCTTTAATAAACAATATTGCAACTTTGCACTGAATACAAATGTATTAATTTCCACATGGGCTGTTTTGAAGTGTTCATCACTATAGTATTTAGGTGCTTTACAAACAATAATTAATATTCAGAATGGTGGTATTATTTCCCTACATGTATAATGAGTTGAGATAAACAGAGAAAAACACCAAGAGTATCCATTCATTTAAGATGCTGCATGTGAGATGTCAAGGGTCTGATTTTTCAGAAATATTATATAGCACTTCTCATATGCAGAGCACAGTGTCTCCTATTGATTTCAACTGCAGCTGTGATAGTAACAGTTCTGCCAGTCAGATCCCAAGGTATCAAACTGGCACTCAGAAAATGAGAAACACACAAATAATGACTGTCTGTGAAAAGCCTGGTTTAAATAACTTGTCTACCATCACACGGGGATGCTGTGGCAGAGGCAGAGATGAGATCCAGTTCAACTTGCTGCATTCAATTGCCTTTAACATGAGACTGCCCTTTCTCTTTCTGTGGTGCCCTGACTCATTCCATACTACCTTCCAGTTTCTGCAACTAACAAAGCAGGGGTCCTAACAAACATTTTCCTTCAGTATGGAGCACTGATTCATCACAGAGCAAGCGCATCCTATACAGTGAATGGCACAGGGCTTTTGTGAAATAACAGTATGTAACTGGGTGACTGAAGACTATAGATAATGTACACACACAAGAGGTAAGAGTTAAACTTGCACAGGCAAGCTTACTGCTATTCCTCTACTTAACAAGGTGTACTCAGAATTCTTGAGGTTGAGGGGGCCAAACTGATTCAACAGGATCTATTTTCAATAGGAACTTAGAATCAAGCGCAAGATTTTTTTTTTGTTTTTATCTGCCTACCTGTACCATTTGAATTTATGCTGTTTTCACCTTTTCCACCCATTGTTTTTCCAGGATGTCATTTGCGGATTTCATGAGCTACTTCACAAAGCTTGAAATCTGTAACCTCACACCTGATACTCTGGTGTCTGATAAGCTCCAAACTTGGACAGTTTCAGTCAATGAAGGGCGCTGGGTAAGAGGCTGCTCAGCAGGAGGTTGTCGCAATTATCCAGGTGAGTAATAGAAAAACTGTAGAAGAACTTTGATCTTATTAGATTTCAAGGGCTAACCAGACTTACGCAACAGACTAAACAGTAGGGCTGTGCAAAGCTTCGGTCCCTGATTTGATTCAGAGGAGATTTGGCCCGATTTGGTGGCCAAATCTCCAAATCTGAATCAAATCAAAGGACCCTTGAATCTCTCCAAATAAAATTCCAACCCTCTGAATTGATTTGGAGAGATTCAAAAAGATTTGAAGATTTGGACATAGACACAGTTTTAAATATTTTTTCTACATACCTCTAAATAGCAGGGGCTTGTGAATGCTGCAATGCTGGCGGGTGTGGAGTGTCCCACAGAAGCATGGCAGCAGACCCAGAAGCACTTCTGGTCCACTTCCGGTCCACTCCCCAGTGCGCTCAGCAGCAGATCCAGAACTGGACTACAACCACTTATGGTCTATTTCCGGGTCTGCCAGGGAACACACTGGGGGCCCCCCATGCTGCCCCAGCTTGGCGACTGGTGCCTCTTGGGTCGGGGGGGGCCACCCGGGGTCCCCCTGCAGCCTGTCGCTGAGCCGGGGAGCACACGGGGGGGCCCCCTCCCCGTGTGCTCCCCGGCAGACCCAGAAGTAGATTGGAAGTACTTCCAGTCAACTTCTGGGTTCACCGCCGAGCATGTGGAGGCCTCCCCCCCCCCTCCTGTGGGATGCTCCATGCGTCCCAGCATCTCAGTATTCACAAGCCACACCTGCTACCTCAAGGTATGTAGAAAAAACTTTTAAAGCTGGGTCTATGTCCGAATCGCTGATTCTCCTAATTGGCATCAAATCTTCAGATTTGGATTTAGCCATATTGAATCAGGGACAGTGATCTGAATCAATTAATTGAATCACTGTCCCTGATTCAGGCCGAATCCAAATCCAAATCAAATAGGGCCTGCTTCGCACACACCTACAAAACAGCATTTGGCCTAGCACAAACCTAGGCCTTCTACAAGCAGCAGTGCTAATGAATTGATAATTGGCACTCTTCTGAGTCTATACTGAGATAATGTCACAGAACGGTAGTAAAAGGCAGTGGGTACCTTGAAGTTCCATTTTAAGAGAGATAAATGTAAAAAACTTGACCATTTGTTGTTTCTCTGAACCTAAGGTAAGAGAGCAGGTGCTAAGTCCAGTGTGTCCAGGAAGTTTCATTTTAGAGGTTTGCATTCTACAGGTTTCATTTGGTTATATATTCTCTTTGGTTACTTGTCATCACCTGCTGCAGAACAACTGCACAGTATCACCATGAGTTGGCTGTATTACTATCCTAAGTCATTAAAGGCCAGTAGGGTTTTTAAGGCAAAGTTGGCTTCTGTTTAACAATGTCTGGACTGCAAATCAAAATGGAAGACCATAAATAATCTTACACTTATAAGATTTAAATATTCTTTCTTCCTTATTTGACTTATAAATTAATTAGTGGGGGAAGAGGTCAGCTGGATCAGGGCAGCTCTAATATCCAATTTAATAAAATGGTATCTTCCCTAGCAGAGGGAACAAGGCATTATATATCCAATCATTTTCTGAGCCAACCAGGTTACAAGAGAGAATAGAGAAGGACATATATCACAGCTGGTGGGCTTTGGTATTTTATTACATTTTTTTAAAGTGAAACCAAAATATGCTAAGCTAAGAAAGACTGGTGACTGCAGGATTCTTTTAATACTTAATGCAGACAAAGGATCTTCTTTCAAGTAGGTTGGGAAGCTGTATTACAAAGTATAGCATAAAAGGGCTTTATAATGAAAAATAAACTCTGCACAGTCGATACCAGAAATACCATCAGTGGTGTGATTATATGAAATAAAAACAAAGCCTCTTAAAGGAGTTAGAGTACAGTCACATGAGGTAGCTGCTGTACCTGTTTGCAGAAATCAACTTTTTGCATCAGAAATGTATAAAAAAGGAGATTAATTCAATTTTTGACTTTCCATCAAGAACTATAAAATGGAAATAGATATAGGAGCTAAAAGATGATTAATCCACAAATATCAACCCAAGGACTGATATGTACATTTTGGGGGCTACTGGGGTTTTTGCAGACACCTTTTGGACCAATCCTCAGTATCGTTTGAAGCTTCTGGAGGAAGACGATGATCCTGAAGATTCTGAGATTCTCTGCAGCTTCCTGGTTGCACTAATGCAGAAAAACAGAAGGAAAGAACGCAAATTGGGAGCCAACCTCTACACAATTGGCTTTGCCATCTACGAGGTACCATTATTAAAAACATAGAAATGGAAAAGTCTCTTGGGTCATTGATTCCTGCATTCACAAGCAATCATTAACCCCAGGAATCCCCAAATGACTTCAAACCCTGACTCACAATTCCAATGCAGAATTAAAAGGGCTCTGCACACTGTTCCAGTGCTACGCTATTCTTCACAAATAGTACAAAACTGTCATGGTTGGCAGCTGATTTTAAAATTCAACCTGTGTTCATGAATTGTATCTTTGTATTAAAAATGTTTTCCAGTTTTCCTGGAAGAAGTAAGTGATGCTCTTCTGGAAACTAAGAGAGTAGGGAAATCCAGTTCTCGGTATTGATTTAATTCATATTAATTTATTTGTTTTGAGTCACCTTACCTGGAAACGCTCCCCTTTTCAACCTCCAGGTCCACTTCACTCCAGGCTTCCCCACATTTCTTTTCCCAGATTGCTCAGTAGCTTCCCAAATGGCTCTTGGGTCAGGGGATTTATAGCAGTCAAAAATAAAACTTCCCATTGGCATTGGCAGAACTCTTGCATGGTGTTAAGCAATACTGGTTTATGACCTCTGTACTCTCTGACCTATCTTCATCCCCTCATGGAAAGGAAGAAGGGAAAGAGAAGTTCGTAGTTTGATTTTCAAAGGTGCTTAGTAGCCTCTCCTCCCATTGATTTAATCTGGAAATGGATTTGCTTGGCATCTCCCCAAGCCATGTTTATTTAGTCAAAACTATGATTTATTTTTATAATCTCCAAGAGAGTTTGAAGGGAAGCTTTTCTTAAACAAAGGGTTGAGGTTGGTTAAAATGTTTATGTATTTGGCTGGGGCTGGGGCTGGGGCTGGGGCTGGGGCGGGGGTGGGGGGGTCTTTCATTGACTTCAAGATGCCTAGAAACTTGCACAAACACATTTTATAAATAAATAAGTGAACTGCCACAGCATCCCTAATTGTCTCCCTACTTTGTTTCTCTCCAAGGTGCCACAAGAGGTATGTGGAGTGGAGGAAGAGTTGACATCTTGTTGTAGAGTCCTCAGATATTGTACTTTTGTGTCTGTGTAAGCCAGTTGGAAGCTGCCCACTTGGGTTTGTTTTTAGTGCTATACAAAACTCTCACTTGTATCTCCCACTTGCATTGTGAGTTCAAAACTCCACTAGGCCCTGCCCCACCCTGCCTATCTTTTCCCCAGCTCTTCTTTTCTGTTCTGTTCTCTATTACCTCCTAAATTCATGCCAAGGGTCTCTGCATTCTACAGTCATAGGATAAAACGTAGCATAGAATTTGCTACAGAATAAATTGCAGAATTCACTTCTTGCTGCACAACTGTTTTCTGGAATCTGTAAGTTTTCATCTGAGAGAAGACATTTTGTTCCCAAGTCCTTTAATTACAAAGAAAAAAACCCCCCAAAACAAACCCATGAGCCAAGTGTAAACAGATGTTCGGTCTTTGAGACCCTGCAGAGATCCCAAAATTATATTAAACACCAGAACTGCAAACTCCCGTGGGTGAATTAACTCTGAAATGTAAAGATAACAGTGTGAGTGTTGTCATTGTTAAGTATTTTACAGCTGAGCTATTGTGCAGAAAACAGCTAGTTTATATGCTTAGTTTAACATTTCAAACAGCCTTCAAAAAAAGTATCCTGCTGCACTGCAGAACCTTCAGCTTTCCCTTGATGACTACAATGCAGTGATTCATTGCCAATAACACAAAGTCAGTAATGCACCAAAAACGGAGATCTTTAGAGGTAATACAGTAAACTAAATTCTAACATGAAAATAAGCTTTGGCAGTATAGTATAGTAGAGCCTGTTTTACTGATTTTCATATTTAATTCAGTACAAAAGACAGATGTTTAATTTATCAGAAGCTGCTGCAGAATTCCCATTTTGCTCCATCAGGGTGCCACAGAATCTAAGCGACTCTGCTTAGACTATAGGATCAGATTGCCACATAGGATCAGATTGCCACAGGGGCCTGTATAGATTTTCTTCTATATCATAGTCACCATCCAGTATCATTATTTTAATTGTGTATGGTGATCATAGTTTTTTCACAAATATATCTATATTTCTTTTGTTAACTGGGTTGGTAAATCCTCTCTCTTCCACCCTAAACCTACTGTATTTTCTTATACTGCCATCCTGGTGCTTACTAATGAAAAAAGAATCATTTAGCAGTTATTTTTTCTGCTGTTTACCTCAAAAGAGAGGCCCTACTAGACTGTGGCCCATACAGGGATATCGGAAATGAAATATCACTAATCCCAGGGCCTGTAGGATTGGAAGGTATACTCTATTAGCAGCATAAATTAAAAAAAAAATCTCACCAGGAGACTCAAACAAGTAGGGGCTAAACAGTGATCTTGTAAAGCAGTGAGATGGAATCGTTTTATCAGCAGAATAGGGTTGTAAAATGAAGATGTTTTCAATATGCAGTTTAGCAAAAGTTACTGGAAATATAATTTTCAAAAATAATACAAGAATTCTCTTGATTATTTAAATTATATTACTTTAAACTGAATTTAATGCTGGTATAAGACAGCTCTGGAAAATGAAAGCCTCTCTTTTTCTAAAGAGCATATATGCAGCATTCCCTCTAAGCTGCATGCATGCGCGGCTGCACACAATAAAAAAATCATGCCACACAATAACTTTTTAATGCCACACACACAGTGGTGTACCAATGGGGGGGTTAGTAGGGAGCCATGGCTCCCGGGCGCTAGCCTGGGGGGGGGGAGGGGGATGCCCAGTGCCACAGCAAGGGGGTGCCAACGCTCCCCCGACCATCAGCTTCGCATCCAGCCACTTACCACCCGCCCCAACCCAGCCACAGGCTGCTGCAGGAGGGGTGAGGGGCAGGCACACTGAGATACCCGTGCACTCCCACCCAGGATTGCTCACAGTTTGCTAAATCTTAGAGGGAACATTGCATATATGGACAGGCATGGTCAGAGGGAAGGTACTTGTGTACCCTACAAATGTCCTTCAGACCTTTCCAGAAGGGGCAAAGTGTTGGGTCACACAGGGTGTATTCTTCAGGCTCATTTAGACCCAGTTTCCCTTGAGAATTTCAGTTAGTGCCTTTTGTGATTTGGATACCATTGCCTTAACAGCATAAACGTGTTCAAGAATTGATTTCAAGAGGCCATCCAGCAGCTACAAGTGCTAAAAATGTCCTATTGATGGGGACCCGGTCAGTGGCTTAGCAGATGCAGGAGATTATTTCTGTTGCTAGTCTCCTGACTCATCCAAGTTTTTGGATCTTATATTTCAACCAAACTGTTTGATTTCATTGGCATTTTCTGTCTATATTGTGTGCTGCCTTGCTGGATCTGCCCAGGAACCATACAACATCTTGCTGAAGAGAGCTGTTTGATTCTTTTGTTAACAGATGCAGGGCAACAAGAAGCATTTACAAAAGGATTTTTTCCTCTATAATGCCTCCAAAGCTAGGAGTAAGACATATGTAAACATGCGAGAAATCTCTGAACGCTTCCGGCTGCCTCCCAGCGAGTATGTCATCATCCCATCAACTTATGAGCCTCACCAGGAAGGAGAGTTCATCCTGAGGGTGTTCTCAGAGAAAAGAAACCTTTCAGAGTAAGTCCCAAGATATGCTTATTTAACTCTAAAGAAAAAGAAAGGCCCCCTTGTCTGTTATAGTTATAATTTATGTCCCCAACCCCCCCACAGCAAGAAAACACAGCATTAAACATTTTCTTTTCTACCTTTCTTCATTGCTCACCTCTCAAATGGATTCAACTCCCTAGATCATCCTGTCATCTCCAACTGCTTTGCTCAGAGCCAGTTGAATTAAACTTCTTGACATTGCCAGCCTCCAATCCAGGACAGTGCGTATGAGCAGTGGCATTTTTAGAAACAGTATTTGGATACCTGGCTCAAGGTTGTTAACATGGAGCTCTGCCTTATACAAGTAAAAAAAAAATTTTACAACAGCGAAAACAAGTAAAAAACAAGTAGACCTTTGCCCTATACAAATAAAAAACAATTCAAGCCATAACTTTGTTCCCTTTTGAAAGATCAACAGGTTCTCTCAAATCATCCACAGGAACAAGCCATGTAGAAACATGGTCATGTTTGCTATTTTCTTTTTCAAATGTATTTGCCTCCCTCTTGCAGGGAAGTTGAAAATCTGATTGAAGCAGACCGTGCTTCGGTGAGTACATTTTGCTTCCAGTTTACTTTGTACACCTTTTTAAGATTTGTAACCACACACACAGAGTGGCTGCTGCCATGCATGGAAGAGTATCATAGCCAAGGAAAACAGTAACAAGAAGCCAAGTGCAAATACCATACTCTCCCAATAGTATTGGTTCTTTCTCACTTAAGCAAGTATATTATCATTGGCTGTATATAATTTCCCTTCTGACATGGATAGACTACCAAATAAGGTAGGACATTATGCTGGACTTGAAGCTTGTTATCAAAGGTGGAAGTTTAGCTATTGAACAGCACAGGGAGTTTCACTATTGTATCTGTTCTCATCACCTCCTTCATTTTGCAGCAAAACTGATCATACAATAAAAGCCTTATTGAAAACTTTGTTTGCAAACTGGCTTTCAGGACCTGAATTCTAGGGCATTTAGTATAATAAAGACTTCTCATTTGACAAAGTCAAAATAACATTTGTTTGTCACACCTTTTTATTAGGTGTATGACAAGGACCTGAATTCTACAGATGTACTCAGATAATAACTCTGATTTTTAATAAGCATGCATTACAACTGCATGCTGTTAACTTTCATTTAAGCTGACTGCAGTATGTTCAGAAGGGAGAGGATAAGGACTGATATAGAATAATTTTAAAAAGTTGTTGGGCATACTTACCAATTCACACAGAATATAATTTTGTTGATTTTTGCCTGGCCTTCATTTGCTGTAATGTTAAATGAAGACTCAAAATTGGCAGGCTGAAGTTACTGCATCCATAAACAAGCATCTCTAGTATGTCAGTCTCAATGACCCTGCCTGCTGAAAAGTATGGGATAGTCAGAGCTGAAGCTACAGTGGATGTTTCCTAATTTAAGAAGTCAGAATGAACTGAACTCTTGGTTTGATTTGGTGCAGCATTTCCTGTTTTCCTATATTTGACTCTATTGCTCACATACATAGGATCTTTCAGATATGAAAGAAGGTGGAATAGCGATAAATGGGAAAAGTAAGAGAGAGTTTCACAGCGTAACAATAAAATCTGGATTAAACATACAAGCATGCCTATTAAACACTATTTTTGGTTTGGTTTTTGTACAGAAAAAGAAGAAGGTCAAGGTGGGTCTCTTGATAGCTAGCCAACATGCTGGGCTTGTTTAGGATAAAGTGCACGTGCAACTGATACAACAGAAGCTTGAGTTCTTTGCTGATGTTAGAGTGAGTTGTCTGTAGCCGAGTCCTTTGCATTTGGGAATTGCTTGTCAATTGAGAGCATTGGATGAGAGGCTGCTCATAGGCAGCGTCTTGTCTTCCTGCGTTGTAGCTAATAAATGCTTGTCTCACCCAAGGGAAAGAATATCTTCAAAATTTTCCATTCTTATGGGCCTGATCCTGTAATGTGATAAACATCCCTAAATCTCACCGTCTCTAGTGGAAGCTGAGGGTGGCCGAGGCAACTCATGGAACTGTGGCTCTGTTTTAGACCTATTGCTCCATTATTTCATGTGCCATCTCTTACTGCCACCTCCAGAATCATCTCTCTATATAGGCATCTTAATCACCCTTTCCAGCACAATTGTCTCCTGCCAAAATAAGTACCCATCTTCTATAGTCTGATGCTGCCGCTCTTCCCTCCATACATTTGTACCCCTGCCTGACCCACTGCATAATCCACACATAATTTCACTTCATCAGTGAGCACCTGGTATTTACTTCCCATCCCTTATAACAGCACTGATTACAAATTGAATAAAATTAACAAATAGCATCTGCTTTGAAATTAGGTAGCAATATGATGATTACAGTGTTTTTCAGTTAGGGGGATGCAAAAAGACACAGTAGAAACATACCAGAGAATTAAGTTGGTAAACTCCAGTTGGGATTGTTATTTCCAAATAACTGTTTACAGTCACATTTCTAATACAATAACATCCCCAAGCACATAGCAGAAACTGCATTTCTTACTAGGACAGTGTCAGATGTTTTTAAGTCAAGAAGGTTGGTTCCAACTGATACCACTGCCAGGCACGAATTCATGACCTAGCATCCTTCATATCTAGAAGAGAATCTTTCTTTCCTTTGCTTAGCTTTTAATATTTTTTTTAAAAAGCATTTACATGTTGCCCCTTAAAACCAAGTACTGCACAAACCAACACAAGGAAAAGATAAATGCATGCACTCTACAAAGTCAAGTCCCCATACTAGCAACTATCAGCTCATTTTCTGCTGGCTATTGCAGGACAGGTAGCCTTTGTTGGTGTTACAGTAATGCTGTCTTTCTGTGGCTAACAAAAAAGAACATGGATAGCCTCTCTTTTGCTCTTAAAAAGAGAGATTGTTTGCAACCTGACTAACCTTTCTCTGTGGAGGAAACTAAAACCCATTTTTGCACAAGGAGCATTTGCACAAGAAAGTGAGCACAGATAAGAGATGGTGAGGTTTCTATCCCAGTTGGCATGGAGAAAATGGAGCTTGGTCTGGCTAGCATGAGTCTCTCCGGTGAGCATAATGAGAATGACAACTTTAGGGGCAATGTTTGTGCAGCCCCAGTTGCTATAGCACTTGGTGCCCTTTCTGGGATGGGCACTGTCATGGCAGGAGCTTTGTGAAGGAATGGATTTTTTCAAACACTGCTCTCTTCTATTTCCTAACTTCCACTTCTCTTCTCTTCCCTTCCTTCACCCTCTTCCTTCTCTTTCTAGCCAATCATCTTTGTTTCTGACAGAGCAAACAGCAACAAGGAGTTGACTGCTGATGAAAAGGACAATCAGAAAGTGAGCACAGATGAGAAAAATGAGGAGGTTTCTATCCTAGTTGGCATGGAGAAACTGGAGATTGGTCTGGCTAGCATGTAGAAGTAGCTGGGCATGTGCATGGGTGAACAATGACACTGGAAATTAGGAGATGAAGGAATAGCTTTTTATAGTTAATAACTGCTTAAGTCTTATCATTCATTTATTTTTATTTGGGACACTGTAAATTAGGTGGATATAAGTAATTTTAAGGGAAATGAATATCACTTCAGTTATTTAATGTCTTATGTTGGAGAGTTTCATAAGTTTACATTTTTACAAAGGTTGAGGCTGTGCAGGAAGACACCTTTCCAGTTAGAAAAGTGATCCCACCTATTACTGATGAGTCTCCCTGTAACAAAAGCTGTCTTACATAGTGTTCACAAAACCAACCAAGGCTTCAAGAGGTTTTTCTTAATTACCACTGCTTCAGTCTGCTACAGCTTCTTCTATGGTGACATCAGCTTTTTATTTTACAATGCAGGAGTACCTTGACCACATGATAACATTGATCCCTTCTGTAGGCCTGAATAAACTGTGCTAAAACTTGCTAATATTGTATAAAGACCCAACCTGTTCCTAGTAGGGTTTGCATGCGGTCAGTGCTAGCGTAGGTTAAACAACACTGTTGCTAGCGTGGTTTGCTTAGGGCAGGGGTGAGCAAAATGCAGCCTGGGGGCCGGATGCGGCCCGTCAGGCCATTCTCTCTGGCCCACTGGGCCTGTAAAAAATTTAGAAAATTAATATTAATCTGCCCTGGGCTGCCTGTCATGGCTTGCCAAAACTCAGTAAGTGGCCCTCTGCCCAAAATAATTGCTCGCCCCTGGCTTAGGGTCTCCTTGTTCAACATATTCAGTGATATTTTCTTGAGGCACATGCTAGCCAACCTTTTCTCTAAAATTCCTCTGAGTAGCCTATACAACAGATTCTCCAGCATAGGGTTATAAAATAATTCTCTGAAATCCTCTCATGGGCCAGGAAGGCTAGCATGCTGCTACTCAAATCATACATACGGTAGTTGCTAAGCGAATGTCAGCTGTAGGATACATAGGTCTATGCTGCTGTTTACACTTCAGCACTACTATTTTGTGGCTTGGGCTGCACCACTTCAGTTATCATGTGAAATAGTTTGAAGCTGCATTGTACACTGGAAATTAGTTGGATGCTTTGGAAAACCTGTTTTAACCTAATATGCTCCAGCCTCGGACTTTATAAGGTTCCACTACAATTCAGGAACAAAACTAAAACACGGTTCAGTTTGATTTATACTCCAACAACCATGTCATCTTTTAGCTGTATTGCAATCAGGTCACCCAAGACAGTACTTTTTAATGTGTTTGGGTTCTAAATTGGCCTATTTCTAAAAATAACTCCTAGATACATTTTTATTAGAGTGCTCAAAGAAATGCTAACAGAAAATTTATATTTAATGTTCTTCTGACTTTCCCTTCCAACCCTTAAACAGTGACAAAGATAGGAACCTGTCAAGTGTTCTCCTTTGTGGTGTCATCATTTCCTAATATAATAGACTTTGCATTGCTTTGGTTTCAGAGTATAAGGAAGAAAGGCTTATTAAACAAATAACCAAGAAATACAGAGAAAACCTGAGAAAATGGTCCCATGCATGCATACCCTTAGATCTGAGTTGGATTTTCTGTGCTGAAATACAGACTCTTCCAGATCATTCTGTAGGGAATGGGACAAGACTGAGTGGGACCAAATCTCCACATTTCTTTTCACTCTCCAGCTATTAGAGAAAGAAATGTTGGGGATTTAGTTTACATCCACCAAACATCTCTAATTTCAGCCCCCATATAACAGTAGAGAGGAACCAGAATACCAATGCCTAGATCTGGAACTGGAGGTATTGAGAACCAGGGTGTTGATTTTTCTGCATGAAAAGTGTGTCTGTTTTGCTATGAGATTTTCAGAGTGCTGTGTAATTAGTGGAAGCAACATGCTATTTTTCTTCTGAACACAACTAGAATAAGAAAACTCCATTTAAGATAACAGGTGTAATTACTAAAACTCAATAGGAGATGCATGATAGCTAAAAGGTAGAATTTTTAAATACATTTGAATAATTTGGCCTATGTAGTGCTTAGATGTGTTGTTTGCATGTGCAAGAAAAATGAGAGAAGATGTTACAACACTGGATATTCTGTGTCAGGGGAAAGGTGGAGAGTGGGGGAGAGTGGGGTCAGGGGGAGTTTGCTGCATGCAAAATGCATCAAATTCTTCTGAACCCTATCTGTATTCTCTACGAGCTTTCTGGTGGATAGATAGGTTAAGGGCAGTCTCATGATCAAATCTCATCCCATAAAAATGAGTTTGACCTTAAAGCAGATTTCCCTCTTCTATTCCAAAGTCATCTTTCATAGTACATGAAACCAAAGTACTGCAAGCTAAACATCAAGAAGCAAGACTAACTATTTAGGATTGTTCAAAGGGGAACTGAGGAGGATGAAGTTAAGCAAATGCAACTACAAGATGGTTATTAAATCAACTAGGCATTAGGAAAATTTCTAATGGCCTACTTGCGCTGTGCAATAGTCTGCTGGGGGAAGGGGAAAGCTTTCATTTAGGACCCATAAAACTAATTTTGGTAATGTGCTACAAAATATACCATAACAAGCTACTACCTCCTGGTGACTGGAGTGGATGACCCTGTACATGCATAACACATAAAACTAGCCAGCTATCTTCCAGAGAACTGACAGAAAGATGGAACATTTAGTCAGCTTCACAAACCACTGACAAAAAGGATGAACATTAGCATCATAACCATTTTCCTTGCTGTAACCATTCCTTGCTCTCCAGAGCAGTGCCTAACAGAGTGAACCTGAAATAGGTATTCTGGTAGATGAACAAGGGTGTTGAAGTTATATTCAGATAAATTCTGAATTCATTGAGTTTTCAGGTGAAATGGCCTGTTTCTCAGTGGATCACACACTGCAGCACCAGCTGGGCAACTTTTGTCTGTCTCTTTGCAGCCCCCTCCAGTGACTGCTGACAAAGAGAGTGAAGAAGAGAAGCACTTCAGGAATATATTCCGACAGATTGCTGGGGATGTAAGTACACCAGGCCAGTCTAAGTGTCAGCCTAACCTGGAGAGTGTTTAAGTCAACGCTGCAAATTCCAAACACACGGAGGCTAGGTAGACATTACACATAAACCAGTATAAATGATCAGAACCCAGTCTAAACCTGTAACCGAACAGAAGTTCAGTGCATGTAGACCGGTTTAAAAATGGTGGAACCCAGTCTAAGATAGACCTGGATCAATGTAGTAATAGATTTAATTGGTTTAGGTTAGACCAGTCTATTGAAGTTCTTCACCAGATCCCCTCCCAACTCAACTCAGGAAGCTGTCCTCCAGCATCCCAGGCTCTTTGCAAGCTCCTGTTAACCCTCCCCCCCCACCCCCTCCTCACAGGGCAGGTGGGCTAGTTTCACCTGTGCTGTGCTCATCTCCTCTAGTCGCACACCAGGCCAGCCCCGCCCCAAGGCTGTCAGAGCTGAGGAAGCAAAGCCTTTGCTCCTCAGCCCTTCATCTTGCCAGAGCCTGTCAGCTGGGACAGACAATTGGTGGGGGGGAGGGGTTAGGTGGGAGGAAGCAGGGAAGGGAGCCCCCGCAGAGCTCAGGCAGAACCTGTCCAATCCCTGGCATATTGGGGGATTAAAAGGTATGTGTACAAATGCCATGGCACACTGGGAAGCATGCAGGAGCGCCCCCTGCCTTCTGGCCTCAGCCAGTGTAGGGATCTGCATGCCTCCCCCAACAACCAAAGGGTGAATGTGTGTTCTGCTCGCTTCTGATCCAATCTGTGCATCTTAGAAAAACCTGTGAAAGCTTAACTGATTCTGCCTTGGGCCTTTTGAATGTCTGTACTTAACCTGAAACTCTGCCATTATCTTCTGTGGGATCTCAAACGAAACAAAAGCAAATCATGACCCACCTAAATATACTGAAGTCAGGCCTCAATATAGTTTTGAAACCATATCTTGGTAGTGTTTTACTCTCTCTGTAGGAGGGAGCTTTATTTTAACTGGCCGTTATTCCTCACTAATATGTGAGATTGTGGGCCCATCTACATGTCACTGCATGGTGATGTTGCTATTGTGCTGTGCTTTAGTATTTCCTTTTGGAAGTACTAAAGCACAGCTCTGTACAGGCAGTTACTGTGCCATGCATGCGACATGCAGGTACATTTTGCTACTATATCACGGTAGTGGTGCACTATACCCAGGGAGTGTGCCATTATAGCGACATAGTTGGTGATCACATGTAGACACATGTAATCGCTATGTCGCACGTTGCTACGTTGCCAGAGGGCAATGTGTAGACGTGTCCCATATGGAGTTTCTTGAGCACCTTTCCTTAGCACGTACACATGCTAAAAATAAAATGCTGTTGAGTGTGGTTTTAATTGCAGAAATTAGAAATAGAAACATATCTGAAGATTGCATAGCATAGGAGGGTCTTTGGTTCAGATCTGGCTCATTTTAATTACATTAAACTATTGATTCTTCATCCATTTAACACCCATTTAACAGCCTACATGAAATGGGTATGGTGGCTCCAATCTAGCTCCCAAAGGAGGGATGTCCTTAATTAGCACAGTTCATCCCCTGTAACTCAGCAGCCAGACAACTGTTTGAACAGTATAGTGTACACCCTCTTACATTTCTACAGGCAGGTGTTCCCATAGAAGGGTTGCATAACTTCCTAAAGGAAACTTGTACTGCTGTTTCTGGTTCTGTACTTATTCTAAAGTGGAAGAATCAATCTTCTGGTTGTCAGTACAGCACCAGAAGACAATGCACTGTAAAAAGTTTGGAAAAATAAGTTTACTTATTTCTGCCTAAGAGAAATTTTAGAATTTGCAGGGAAAGGGAAACTCATTGTTGCCAGAATAATTAAAAAATATGGTGGGTTCCTTTAGCAGGTTTTTACTTATTCCTTTATTGCTATTTTTAAACGAAGAGTTAAGCAATAATAAACAGGAAGGTAAAAGAGAAAGGAATGTTAGAGACAAGAAGCAAACAAGAATCTGTCTGTGTGCACACAGTCTCCCTTCATCCCAGCTTTAAGGCATCTGTACTGGATTTTACAGGTATTGAACTTAGTACGATTCAAAGGTAGAGCTTTTCCTGGACAATGAATATGACCCTGCCTACTCTGGCCAGTAATACACCTTTCCAACTAGCCACAGTCAAATAGTTGTCATTGTAAGGATGCTGTCAGCTCCTCTGTCCAGTGTACATGGAGCCAGTGGCCCCAAAAATTCTCTTATTATGTTCATTAATTTACACAAGTGCAACTCCATTTGACTTTAGTGAAGTTACTGTTGAACACATAGCACAACTCATATAACAGGTAGATTGGGCCATCTGTAAGCTGATCCCATCCCCACCCTAAGTTAGATGACAATGGCCCCCAAGCCAGAGCAGGATGTGGAAAGCGACACAGTAAATAAGACATTAGATCCCTGTGCCGGATTTAAGTGGCATCATCCTTCAAGCACTCCCGTACAATAGCTTTAGGGTTACTTTTATCAATGTTGTGGCCACAGGGCAGCCAGGGATCTTGGCTAATATCTATGTTATGTATGAAAATACACCTCTCTCCTTATTAAAGCATATTTCAGTCCCTAAGCTCAGCAATTCACAGGTTGTATACTTATAAGAATATCTATCCCTGAAACCCCTTGTAATTTTTTTTTTTTATGTATGGTATTCTTTCCACCTATCTGACCAGGACATGGAGATCAGTGCTGAAGAACTCAGAAATGTTCTCAATAATGTTCTAAAAAAACGTGAGTTTCATTTTTTCCCCCTCTTTCTCCATCATTCTTTGAATAATACTGAGCAAGGAAATCTCTAGCTATATCAGCTGCATAGAGTATCATCATAACTCATATCCCCTTATACCATGTTTACCCAAATGCAAGATAACCTTGAATTTAAGATGATCCCCCAACAATTAGATTTTATACATGGAAAAGTTATACATTTTTGTAATTTTTTTAGACTCTAATTATTGGAGAATCATCTTAAATTAATCTCTAACACCAGTGTAGCTGCAAAACTAGTTGTAAGGGGAACAGCAGGAGATGGGCAATAGGGGGGACAAAGCCTCCCCCTGCTGCTTCACACTCAGTTCCAAGACAAGGGGTTTTTTTGCCCCCAAGTTAAATGGTGTGGGAGGAAGAACCTCATTTTGGAATCAAGTAAATACAGTATATAGATATATAGATAGCTAGCTAGATGTAGATCTATAGATAGATATATATACATACACAAACACATACCATTTATGGCTTATGGTCCAAGAACTAGCAAATAAAACTTCCTCATGCTGTGTCTTTGACATTTAATCTAGGGCTGAGTTCTCACATCCGTTAAAAGGCTCAAGAATGTGAGATTAATTTAAAGCACTGAGTGGGATAAATTAATATAAGAAAAGTGAAGAAGCTCTTGCTTTCAGTTCCCAAACGTTGTAAAAGTAGGATTTGCCTTGTACTTTGAATGGAGCCTCAAGAGGGAAGAGGCCCCTGCTGACTTGTATGACAGTTTTTGCATTCAGAATCATTTGTTTCAGACAAAAATTTGAAGACAGAAGGATTCGCACTGGAGTCCTGTCGCAGTATGATTGCTTTGATGGATGTATCCTTCTCAAATTTTAGATGATTTGATACACTACTATTTTAGATTGTTTTTGTTTTTGCATTATTTGCTGAAGTGCCTCAAATACAACTTTGTAAATCAAAGAATCAAAATAATACCTTATTTTTTATAAGCCTGGACCACAGCATTTCTGTTTCCTGACAATGGCTAGTCTAGAAAGAAGAAGAAACTCCAAAGTGAGCACTCAGAGTAAAAACACCTCATTACAGAAATTCTCCCTATCCCAATCAGTAGAGGCTGGGCTTAAACTCTGAAGCAAAAGGAGTACAGGTTTTGGGGTTTTTTGTTGTTTTTTTTTTTTTTTAACTTCCAATCTAATGTAGCTATGGTTTATACAAGAAAACTGTAACTTTTTTCTTGTTGCAATTACATGTTAAATATATTTCACTATAATAAACGTTTAATGTTAAAATGTATTTTATGGGAACTAAGAGCATACACAATAAGACATACTACAAGATATTGTACATGTTTAGCTTAAGCAGAAAATCTGATCATTATTTTTATTGCATATAATATCATTATGTAATTAGAGAGCTGCAATCCCCATAAATAGGACAGAGTTAAGGTTACAATTGCACCCTTAGTACATACCTATGCAACCTGCATATTATTATACAAAGAAGTCCTAGATTGCTTTGGTATTTAAGGATTTTTTTTGTTTGTTTTCATTTTAAACAGACACTTTCTAGGATGAACATTATCTGACTTTAAAAAATGGTAAATTTCATGTTACCATGTTTACACTTTGTGTATAAATTTCTTTGTGTGAAAGGATCTGGAAAAATTCACTTAAACACCTGATTTTGAAAACGTTATTAGAAGATCTACAGGGAATGAGTCCCCTTTCCTACAAAAATGGAAAAGCTGTTTTTGGGAGAAGGCACTTCACAAACATTGAATGAAATACAATTCAAAATTTAACCAAAGCGTTCATAAAATATGTCTCTGTACTGCTCAGCTAGCTCTCAACTGGAGGGAAATCCTGACTTCATATGCTCAGAAGTGGACACTGAGTAAATGTAGCTTTTTCTCATTTTCTATGTTGTTCCCCTAAACTCTTATATCACAGACAGATGGTTCAGGAAAGATAAACTTTGATGAGTTTCGACACCTCTGGGATAAGATTAAAAGCTGGCAGGTATTGTTAAAAACTTCTTGCATTTTTCCTGTTCTGTACATATTCCATAGTGCTAACATTTACATAGGAACATGCCATAAGATATCAACATACACACAATATCATAAAATAACAGAAATGCAAAGCATTAAGTACCAATCATTAAAAAATAAAGTGAAGGCCAAATCCAAAATAAACATCAAAATTATCTATTTTTATGGGAATTTAAGAACCTATCTACCATTCTGAAACTGGTCCTGATAGATTATCCTTATATTATGCCTATATGCAACAGGAATACAAACCTAGTCAACACAGAAATTAAACAGCCTCAACACTAACAAAACCATCAATTAAATGGTTATTTATTAAAGGTAAATAAAAAATGATGACATGTAAACCAAAGGGGGGGAGGGGAATAAAGGTGAATGTGCCAGGGCAAGACCTCAACAATATTATGGAGAAAGCAACCAAGAGATAGCCTTTGCACTGTAAGTTAAGGGCAACCAATGTCTCTGGTAGACTGCCAGAGAGGAATTCCCCAGCCTTCCCCTAGAATGAGTTGAATTTGACAGGGAAACAAAGCCAAAGGGAAATTACACAAGTGCTTAAAGTCTGTGGTGCAAACATTAGCCAAGTTAGTGAGCGTTCTTCTGCAATAAACCAAACTTGATTCTGATACTTATTTTTTTCTCTTTTGCAGAAGATTTTCAAAAATTATGAC
Organism: Alligator mississippiensis; assembly: GCF_030867095.1. Taxonomy (NCBI): domain Eukaryota; kingdom Metazoa; phylum Chordata; order Crocodylia; family Alligatoridae; genus Alligator; species Alligator mississippiensis. The sequence goes on along the minus strand of NC_081825.1, from coordinate 237,619,935 downwards.
ATGGACCATTCTGGCACCATTAACAGCTATGAGATGCGTAACGCAGTCAGGGATGCAGGTATCCAACAGTATCGAATAACCTGTATTTCTGGCAAAGGGGTTTATCTCAATCAATTCAGTTACAACTTCCAGCTGCACCTACCTTTTCCTGTGCTATGCAGTGCAGCATTTCAAAGGGGCACTCCCTAAACAAAACCTGGGTATCAAGCTTACCTTCCACAGATTTTCATGTGTCCAAGCTAAAAGCAAAATATTTTGTTTTGCAGACTCCATTTTATGTTCAGTCAATTCTGCTTTTAGGTAAATAATACTTTGCCTCTCCTTAGCACTTTGCATCTAGGTTCTTGGGGTTTTACAAATATGAATGCAACCCTTTGCTTAGCTGCCAGGTTTTATGCCGTTTTGTGTATGAAATTTCAGATAGTGAGAGTCACTCGTTCCCCTGCTCCCGCCCCCACCATTTCTGCAGACAGTGGCAAGCAGTGTATTTGAAGCAGGGACTGACCAATTTCCAACATTCCTAGGAAGGCTGGCAAGAGGAGGAAAGCAGCCATAAGTACAGGATTCTGAAGGGGAACCCAGGCTGGAAGCCTGTTGGTGAGGAGGACAGAGCCTGGCATGGCTGTTGTGCGTGGAGGGGGGAGGGTGCCAAAATCCAGGACAGGCTCCCTTGTTCTCTCTTTCTTCCCATTAGAATCACACTTCATCCCCTTCCATCTGCACTGCCATTTTGGACCATCTCATCTCTCCCTCCTTACTACCTTCTGCTGCTCTTATAGTCACCTCTTCTTCCTCAGTGGGGGCTCCCAGCTGGTCTGATGCTGCCAGGGAAGAGAGGCAGCTAGATGGGCTCTCTGCTTGAGGTCAGATCAGCTCCTGGTGGCTGGGCCAAACAGCAATAGCTCTGCCCACCGCCTGCTGCAGCTGTGCAGAGCATTAGGCCTGCCAAGGACCAGCCAGGCATAAGGCATGGGGCACATAACCTGGACAGCCTTGCCCTTGGATATTAGGCCATTGTAAGTGTTGAATGCAGGATCTCCTATCCAATTTATATCTACGGGGGGGGAGACAGTTTGTAGCACCTTAGCCTTTCAGTGCTACCTGACCTCGGTAAAACAGCCTAGCTTCTCATGCAACCTGTATTTGTTTACTGTGGGACTCTGTCCCTATCTAGGACAGGAGGTTACAATGGAAGTTGACATACTAGCATTTTAAGTTCAAGCTGTGGAATCAGAAGTGCCAGATTCAACACCTACCTATGTTGACAATGCACCCTAAGGTGCTATGTTATGTTTGTCTTAACTCTAATGCTCCTCAGGTGGGTTCTGAGGAAAGGAGCAGTGAGGGGATGGCTGCACAGTGAGAACCATCCTGCCAGGTGCTCAGTTTTCACTGTTCTCAGTGGTGGCAGATGACAGAACAGGGAGCAATGGTCTCAAGTTGGAGCAAGGGAAGTTTATATTGGGTATTAGGAAGAATTTTCTCACTAGGAGGGTAGTAAACACTGGAACAGTTTACCCAAAGAGGTGGTGCAATCTCCATCTTTGGAGGTTTTCAAGACCTGGCTAGACAAAGTTTGGCTGAGATGATCTAGTTGGGGGTGGTCCTGCTTTGAGCAAGGGGTTAGACTATATGACCTCCTGGGCTAGGGACATTCAAAAAGCCTAAGCCTAAATTAATTCAATCTTTGCAGGTTAATCTAACCTCGCTAGGCTAAACTGGTTTGTAACTGTATAGACATGCCCTCTGGACTGAAAAAATTCAGGCACATTCCTGCAGTGGCTCAGGCTAGAAGCTGGGGGGGAGGGAGGGGGTGCACTAGAGCAGCCCTCCTGTCTCTTCTACAGTGTTGACCGGGAGGGGGCATGGCCAGGCCCTGGAGGGAGGGGTTCCCCCATCCTTAGCAGCCTAACAGTGAATATTTATCACCCCTAACTCAGTGTTTATCAACCCATTAAGAAAACAAAGCTTCTCTCCATTAGTTCTAGCTCTTCTTAAACAGCTTTTTCAAGGAAGGAACGTACCAGCTACCTGTTGATTAGAGGGTGTGGTAGGATTAGGGGGATTTACAGGGTCCATGAGGGCCTCAGGAGTGGGGAACAGGGGCTATTTTTAGCCCTCCAAACCCCCCCAGTGAACCTACCCCCCATCCTGCAAATTGAAGTGGGGGGCAGACAAGGAGCCAGGGGCTAAAAATGGCCCAGTGCTAGGGGGTTGGGTAGGGAAAGTGCAGTCCTGGGGCTGAGGCTAGTGAGTGGGCCCAGCCCCAGAGCTGCAGTTAGCTGTACTGAAGTTCCATGCCCTGGTCTAACCTAGATTTATTAAGTTTGAGTGTACATTGATTCAGGGCTATTTTAGACCGGGTTTCACCATTTATAGACTAGTCTATGTGTATGGAACTTTTGTACAGTTTATGGGTTTAGATCGATTTCTGATCACTGAGACTATCTAAGAGTAAGGGCCATACCTATAAATTAGATTGGGCAGCCCTTTTAACCCAATCTAACTTCTCCCTATTCCCCCCAACTGTCTGCACTTAGCCACAGGGGCATGAAGGACCTTCTGTTCACATCTAACATGGGAGGTAACAAGTACGCTTTTAGGCTACTCTTAAACAGTAATTCTAAAACAGATTTTGCCTCTTGAAAGTGTAACCTGACTCTTATCACACTTGTTGAACTTTATCTTTCTTGTGTCACTCAGCTTCAGCTGTGGTTAGGCTCAAGAACTGCTAACTGCCCCCCAATTTATTTTACTTGGGCAGGCAGGTGGCAGAAACATGCCATAAGCTGAAGGAAAGTTGTCTTCCATTTCTCTTCCTCCACAGGATTCCGCCTAAACAATCAACTCTACGACATCATCACAATGCGCTATGCTGACAAGAACATGAACATTGACTTTGACAGCTTTATCTGCTGCTTTGTGCGCCTGGAAGGAATGTTCAGTGAGTGTCTCTCATGTTTACGCACTTCTCTCACCGAGACCACATAGTCATTCCAGAGCAAAAGCACTACTGAAAGGTTAATGCTGATGATCATTATGAAGATTAATTATATCAGCAAAGATCTTAATTTGTTCAGTAGTGCTTTTCCATTTTTTCCAGCTATAAGCCTCAGGGTCTGTGAACTCCCTCCTCCCAGCACCAACTATTTTAAAATTTCATAGGGCTATAGGCAACATAAGATTTTCCTTGAAACAGAGCTACCATTGAAAGATTTTTGGTACTGGTCTGCATCACTGATCCTTAATGTTTCTAACTGGATTTTTCCTAACACTGATTTTTCAGCACACTCAGCTACAACATGTGTGTATATATGGAATGGGAACCAAAACAGCCTCTCACACTTATGTACTGCCACACTTCCCAGCAGATAATCTTGCAACATGGCCTGGAAGTGTACATCCAGGGCATAAAAGCAGTAGGGGCCCCTCACTGCTGGAATTCATTTCCCTGTGCCACTTGAGGCAGGTGGGTCACCCCAATGTTAGGCTGCAGCATGTAATAATTAAAGGATCTTATATCTCAGCCTTTCCATTTTGGGTTACAATTATTAAATTTACTGAGATAGCACTCTTATACATGCTGTTGGTCAATATGAAGTTAAGGTTTTTGCACATATGCTCATGGACAGCAACATGATCAGCCTATCCTAAGGAACGACAAGCCTAAATCCCAAGGAAAATAAGCCACTGTCCTTTGTTGGCACCAGTTGAGAACAATACTGCAGGAAAGCACCTTAAGCCAAATAAATAATTATCTACCCACCATTAGGCAAAACACTGGGATTGCACCTTGGTACGCTATAAAGTATAACCTTTACCTAGCCATAGTAATCATATCCATTTTATTTCCATTCCTTTAGGAGCATTCCATGCTTTTGATAAAGATGGAGATGGCATCATTAAACTCAATGTCTTGGAGGTAAATAATCTTATTTTGACACTTTACTTGGGGATATAGGCATAAATGGTCTTTTTATTCTTTTCCTTCACCACCGCTACACTTGAGACCCTTGCCAGAGTTAAGTTGAATCTGCTGTCCAAATGGGAAGATATTCCATGAAGTCAGCTAGAGATTTTATGTGGAATGGATTCATTCCATTGTTAGGGATGGGCAACTGTATAAAAGCCTTTTCTACTCAGTTACACTACTAGCATGCTAACAAATACGCTTATATGGTCATGTACAATGCTTTTAGGATTTTACATTGCTTTGTAATAAGCTTCTGAACAGAAGTTTATTTCTTCCCATTTACAAAGGTAAAACTCAAATTTATGTTTGCTTTTTGAGGCTCTGTTAACTAGTTGAGTAGTCTATAGTTTTAACATGCTTCAAGTGTCCTAAACGGCTTGAGGAAAAAAATATACAAAGTAATAGAGAAAGGAAACAAGAGAGACATTGCTAGCTAATCTGCCTATTCCCTGAGCCAGCTCAGGTGAGACTTAAGTGTACTCTGGTCACACAGTTTCAACAGATGTTTTTATACAATATACAGAATAAAGGCAGAATAAAAGTTCTGATCCTACTGAGAATTTGATTAGCTGTAGTAAAAGTATAAATTTTTTCCCTCTATAGTGGATACTCTCAATCAAAATGTATAGAGCTATAAAGTTTTATTTTATCCTGAACAATTAAATACTAATGTTCACACCATGGGTATGTCAATAGGTGAAGTCCTTTTGCAGTTGCTCTATGGACTTCTAACAAATTGTTCCTTTTGTTTAAAATACTTATGTCCCCTATTATTACTTTTTCAAACAATAGCAGAGTAAATTTACCCCTTCATCCTTTAACAGTAAATAAGGTGAGATCCATGCAGTTTACTCTATACAAATCTTTTCCATGTCTTTAACAAGATGTACATATCTTGAAGAAGCATGCAGAATTTTATGACATTTTTCCTAGCAATAGGAATTTGAGCAGGTGTCCTGGGACAAAATTTTACCACCATCACTAGTACTTTTGAGGAGAGTTGCTGCCTGCTAGAAGCAATGGCTGCATTTCTGCAAAACTAGATAACTTGCATACCATCCATATGAAGCACCATAGGCTATACAATGGGAAACTATGACAGTACACTGGAAACCAGACCTGAAGAAGGGCATTTTGTCTGAAAGCTTATCTAACATCTCTCCCAGCTAATACAGTACTTCCAATAAAAAGCATCACCAGGGAGCTCCTTAGGGTTACTAGGAGCCAACAGCCATAAACTGATGGAGAGCAGATTTAGATTAGACATCAGGAAAAATTTCTTTACAGTGAAGGTTGCCAAAATCTGGAGCGGGCTTCCAAGGGAGGTGGTGCTCTCCCCTACCTTGGAGGTCTTTAGGAAGAGACTAGACAAGCACATAGCTGAGGTCATCTGACCCCAGCACTCTTTCCTGCCCAGGGCACAGGTTGGACTCGATCTACTGAGGTCTCTTCAGACCCTAAAAAATCCATGAAATCTATGAATAGCAACAGCTTACTGTTCTCTGTTAGTGGTCAAATTACTCAATCACTCTAACACTAATTCTTTCAGTGGCTGCAGCTCACCATGTACGCTTAACATCAAATGGCTGGCCTCCCTCTCTTCAGCTGTGAATGCTCCCCAAAATACTCAGGATTTGTTAGAAGCAACTGTATGAACAAGAAACTCCCAAGGCATCTGTCTCACTTGATGATAACTAGAGCAAGGAGGCTCCAGAATATGCAAGTTGCTGTGGCAAGTAGTAGGAGGGATAATGTAGGAACAAGCAGAAATATCTTTCCAAGACTTTGTTATGGATATCTAATTTTACCAATAAAGGTTAACTTATTGATGACTGAAATCTTTTCCTTCCTCTCCATAACTAGTAATCCTAGGCTGACAAAGTCTGCAGCAAGACTGGGTCTATAGCTGAACTCAAAGTCATAGCTGTCACTGCTATCTTTTTACTCATCAAAAATTAGTCTTTGGCTCTTCTGCTCCAATTCTGATTTAAGCATTATTACTGGTACTTCTTTACAACTTCCTCCTTGACAATAACTCACAGACTGACCGTACTTTAAACTTTCAGTGCGATGCACAGTATTGTATTTATGAGAGGTCACAGTGGAGCTATGTTGAAATCTGTACAAAAGTGTAAGTAAGCTAGACCTCTGCTGAAATTTTTGTTGTATCAGTTCTAGTTACTATATGTTCTTCAACACAAACCTATGCAAGCCCAAACCAGTCTCAGCTTTAGCACTGATTTGATGTACAGAAAGGAAAGTTAGGGATTTGAAGATCTTTTTTAAAAAGGGCATATTTAAGCAATTGCTTGCCACCAGCTTGTGCTGCAATCTGGAGATCTTCCTTCTCAGTACTTTGGCTTCCTGCTGCTGATTAAGATGCAAGAGAAAAACAAGCATATTGAACTATCCTCAAGCACCCCTCTAAAACAATGAGATGAGAAAACATTAAGCTTACAGCAATACCCATCCAGATGGATTATTGACAGCATGCCTAAAACAGATATAAAAGAAAATATCACTTCCTGCAAGAGTACTGTAAACTCAGTTTTGCCTTTTATTGTCTTAGAAGGTGATTCCCAGACTATTAACTAATTACAAGAATCATAAGCACTTTAATTCATTGCAACTATTTTGAGGAATTTGTATTATTGTAATTTGGATTAAAAAATAAATTGTACATGTGCACTCTAAAAAAAATACCTGTGCTACTTGTAGTTTGTCCCTTCATTTCTCAGAAGTGGAAAAGACTGAAGTGTTTAGTCATGCTCTTGTACATTAGAAAATGGGATACTTGTCAACACTAAATCAACACAGAACCTGAAGCACCCGCATATTACTTAGGATCTTTGCAAATTTGAAGAACAAGAACTTTTGCTTAGTTTATCCATTTTCAGTATCTTTGAGGACAGCACAAGTGGGCCATTGGTACAAAGCTGTGGATGAAAGAAAAAAAACAACAAAAAAAACACATACAGGAACAAACCAAATTTTAAGGACATTAAGTTTTGTTGGGATTATAGCCTCTTTCTTTATATGCTGTGGGTAAACTATGGCCTCAGATATATAATTGGGACAGAAGAGTTTTACTGTAGAATTCATTAAATACCATGCCAAATACTGTATGTGATCTATACTGATCTTATGAAAAAACAAAAAACGTAACAAGCACAATTTAGATTCAAAAGGAATTATCGAGATAAGAAAAGGATGAACCAAATAGGTTGTTTTTCTTTCAGCAAAGAATCCAGGCCAACTTATAATGTAATAGAAATTCTGGTGGGCAAATGACTTTTTAAAACTGGTAAGAGTGGAGGAAAAAAATGCCTGCTTTGGGCTGATAAACGTTCTGACAGTTTGGCAAAACTTTCTTAGAATATTTTGAGAAGGGGACAACATTTTTAGTTGTGTCTGTGCATGGGGTTATTCAGGAATAGCTACTGTACTTTAAACTCAAACTCTACCTTAAATTGGAATTCACTATCAAGCACACACAAGCCCAAAATCAAACAAACAAAGTCTCTCCTATACACATTAAAACATTTGTTAGATGCAATCAGTTCCTTAGATTTACTTTCAAACTAAAAGGCACTTATTTGCCCTACCCACCAAAATATTTTAAATGAAATCAACCTAAAAATCATCAGGTGTGTAGGCCTTGGTAAAGGAAGAAAAGAAGATATTCAAACTTATTATTTTTAAATACCAGAAGGTATTAATTATTATGAAAGAGCATGCAAATCCAGCTAGTTTAATCTCTTGGAATTATATTTAAGAATAAATTTGAATCCAAAACGTCTAGATAGGAAGCCCAAAATGATCAACTTTCAGACTGCCCCAACCCTCTTTTTCTACCAGAAAAGTGTAATATCAGGGGAAGAATATTAAAATAGTGGTGCCACAAGGCACAGCAGCAGACAGAGATGGTACTTGCACACTTCTTCCATGTAGCTCCCAGTTTAGTGTCTTCCTGACAAACACCCTATGTAACCTTGGGATTTTTCTTTTTGTAGACTGCATTTTTTAATGGTCACAAATAAAAGATTCTCTTATACAACTTGCTTGATACATTGCCTCAACTTTGGCTTTCAAGACAGCCATTTATATGCATCTTTTTTACATGGTTTTTACCCTGCTGATTTAGCTCTTTTTTTTTTTTTATTTCTACATGGCATATGCCTGTCAAGAACCTGAATTTTATCTTTCAACACCTTTGAAAATTTTAAGTAGGAGCTCAATTTCAGCATGCACATGTGAAAATATTGGCATTTATATTCAAGGTACTAAATGAACATTTACCCATTCACATTATCTGTAAGAGACAGTTGAGTAATAAATATCCCCATGTGATGGACTGGAAAATGGAAAGGTTAAGTAACTTGCTTAAGGTCACATAACTCTAGTACAGCAGACTAAAACAGAAGGATGAGTGCATTCTAACCCTGCCCAAAGCCCAGTAGACTACTACCTCCCAAAAGAAAGTGCATGCCAGTGTCTTATTTCAGTTCATTCCAGATAAGAGAGAATCAGTTGCATAAATTAAAACAATTTTAAATTATCCAGTGAAAAATAAGTCCATTCAAAATGAAGATAAGAATTAAGACTACAAACAGAATGTCATTATAAACAACTTTTATTTCTCTCCCCTCCCAATATTTTATTCTTTATAAAGTTTCATTAATAGGTTCACAGCTTTGTTACCAAAATGAGAGGAAAGGCCAACTCAAATCTGTGCACATGATCTACACAGCTTTACTTTTGAACTACTTAAAACCCACATTGTTTTATTCCACTTTGATTCTTAGAAAGACTAGATTTAACATTTCTAGTCAAATGAAATTTGAAAAGCTGACAGGTGCATATTACACTTTAACTACATGGTTTGCTCTACATTTTCGCTGAATAAATATTTTATAGACAATAGCTGAAACAATTTTCCTGATCTTGCTTACATGTTCTACATTGTTTTGGGGTTTTTTCTCTTTTGTTCTTATTAACATTAATTCTTGAGTTTCTGATCAACTACAAGAAATAAATCATCATGTCCTGACCGCAGAATTATCCACAGGAACCACATTTTGCTAGAAATTAATCTGAATTTAGAGGTTTTGTTCTTCCTTGTTCATGTTGATCCAGAAGTGTTGGACTGTGCAGGTCTTTAAACTCCTATATAGATCTTCACTTCTTGGACAAAGCACTATACAGCCAATCCCTTGCTGTTTTGTAACAAGCAACATACACAACTGTCAACTGTTCTGCTGGTGAATATGTGCAGTCTACATATTTGTCACAAGGGGGCAAGCAGAAGCTGGGGTATTTAATGCATCTTGGTACCAATGAACAGGTTTTCTTTTGGCACTGGTGGAAATTATTCCCGTCTACTTCAAGATGGCCCTTACTGACCAAAGCCTAGTAATTAATGTACCTTGGGAAGGTAGGGGGAGAAGGGGACAGATTTAACCTGTATTCCAACATCCTCAGTTAACTATCATTTCTCCCAGTAAAGTTGTATAAATGGATGGGAAAAAGATGACTAAAAAGATAGAAAGATTGCTAATATGTGACCTAGTGATTTATTTGTTTTCTGAGAGCACTAAGTTGTGATCCAGGATACAGGTATAAAGTTTACCTAACATTTGGCAGAATTACTCCACTTACATACACTCTCTCCCTTGCTCTGAACACTTGCACCATAAAAAAAGTCAAGGCTTTAAAATTTCAATATTGCTTACGGAAAAAAAATGGTGATATAACAAGACCACCATATGTTAGTTACACATAGAAATAATTCAATCCTTTGTGAAGACAGAAATAAAAACAAAAAATAATAATAAAAAACAAACAAAAGCCACATTCTTGTCATCTCCCTTCTCAACTTCTCCTTTCATGAAAAACCAAACACCGTCTTTAATACAGGCTTCAGACATGCAATATTGCTTTCAAAGAGACACCTAGTCTCTTTCAAAACTCAGTAATATTCCCCTCTTACCATACAATTTCTAGCTCTTTTCTGAGTGCATGGATGTTAGAAGTCAGACTTTATATGGGTTGAGACATGGGGAGTACATTTACTTGTACCCTAGGCTTTAATTTAATTAACTAATGTTCTATTAACTTTAACTACTGTACCTGCAGCAGTTTAATGTCTAGAAGAAGCAAGTAGCCATTAAATCAACCTTGCCTAGTTCCAGCTGGATAGCACATAAAAGCAGACTACAGATGGGCCCAGAAGCAAATCCCAAGTCCCTGACAGTTTTGTCACTTAGCCTCATCTCTAATGGTTTGCTGCAACACAGTGAAATGTTCTGACACTCTTTTCTGGACCTCAGAAGCAGCTACAAGTTTATAAATATACAGCCAAATATTTTTAAAGGCCCATCCAGCTACATACCTCCTGTCCCACCACTAGTCCTAAGGTTCTTAACATCAGTGTCTGGTGGAAGCTATCAAATAAAGACATCCATAGGGGAGCCGTAGCTAGTTCTTACCCTCTGATGTACACTATAAAGCTACATTTAAACAATTCCAACTACTTCATAAGGATAGCTTAAACACCAGCAAAAGAAAAGGTCTCTGATGTCTTGAAATGGATTCAAAAGGAAGTCATTGTTCACACCCACTTTAACTAAAAAGAAAAAAAAAAACAAAACAACTTATAAATCAGGAAGCCAAATTAAAAATAGAAAAAGTAAGAAGTATATCCCCCGTAATGCTTAACATAGTGAAAAGGACAATTACGTTCTTTCAGTCATCAACAGTTTCCCAAATACAGTGAAAAACTTGGGAGAATGTGAAATGTCACAAGAAAGAGCAATAAAATCCACATGCACATCACTTCTCAGAATGGGAACAAACACTACATACTGCAGGCTTGTCCCTTGATTACATGGCTCTGCGCCTCCACTTCAAATCACATTCTACTAACAATATCCTAATTAAAAAAAACAAAAAAAACAAACACACCTTTCCATTTCCCTTGTCTGTGGTTCAAGAGCTTTTGAATGTCAATAGTTTAGAAATTATCTTTTAGGCTTTCCACAGCTTTGTGTTTTAAAACTGAAATAAATCTTATCTTCTTTCACTGTGAGAGAGGTGGCCCAGATGACACTACAACATTACTGACTGCATCACAAAATGAATACCACACTGCTTAGGGATCTCCCTGAATTGTACTTAAAGTACTCTATCCAAAGAATATCTTGGCTTAAGATCCAAATCACAGTTTTTCACTGGTGAAGTCTCTTCGACAGAAAACCTTAACAATGTGGAACCTATTAAAGAGCCTTTGGCCCAGAAGCTTTCCCCTACAGTTTAGGGAATAGGGTGTCAATATATTCTGTACCTAAGGAGAGATACAGAGGTAAAATTGAAAGAAAAAACACTGACCTTATGCAATTAGAATTTTTTCTAGACAATATTAAAAGAATTAATCTCAAAGAGACTCCAAAACACCTTAAGTGAAACCTTCACTTTAGTTTCATTGAAGATTACTAGGTGGGCAGCTTGTTATCAAAGAGTGAGGCCATAACATTAATTTAATTTGTATTTGGCATATCTAAGTATTGATCAAGTAGCTGAAGAGATGTTGCATGGAACTCTGAGCCTATTCAGACGCCCACAGGGTTCTTGCTCATGGGAAGAATAGTCTTAACACTGCTGGGTGGTTGTTGGTTTTTGTTTTTTGTTTTTTTACTTTCTGTGCATAGCTGGTAGGAACTCTTCCTGTCTTGTCTTGAGCTGGTTATTAAAACAGGAGAGAAGAAAGCCTCTGCTACTTTCAGTCCCACTGCCTAAGAGAACAAAGGAACTATCAAATGAATAAAGAGCGTTTTTTTTCATTTTGTTGTTCCAAATGCACAAATGAGATTTCAGTCTCCCTGAGAAGCAAATGAAAAGGTAATCCCTCAGAAGCATTTGTAGAAACAAGCTTTATATAAATGATATGCACTTGATACCCTCAGCTTCTGCTTGAAATCCTCAGACTTTAACATCCTGCTCCAAAACCAGCAGCCTTCTTTATTGCACAATCCCATGATAAACTTGAGTTAATGTGAACCTGATGCAGTCTGTGTTTACAACATAAACAAAGCAACACAAAATGACTGTCATTAGCTATGTGGTGTTTGTGCCTATCTTTAATAAGTTGAGTTTCCATAAGTCAGCACAACAGTGCCACCGGCTAATATTCCATACAAGATCTCAACAAAAATAAAATAAAATAAAATAAAAGTCTGGCAATATTAGTTACTTTGTCCCAAAATTGGAAAAAAAAAAAAAGAAAAAAGCTCTACTGCCATATCAACACAATAATGATTATAATTATACTGTGCTGGTGTTTAAATGCAAAATAAAAATTGGTGTCACTCTCCATATTGTCTGGTAATGAGTTGCCTAATATTCTGACAGATTAATGGACCCAATAGTTTGACTGTTTTGCTGCTATAATACATTTCAAACAGTGTCTGTTCTTATCTTACTTTCTCTTACGGAATATAATGTGTAGGACAATAAAATCCAGTCAGTCACTGTATACATTTTTACCAGTTAGAGCAACTTTTAGACAAAATAAGAATAAAAATATTAAAGTATACATTTCAATTCCTTAAAAGAGGAACTGTTCATTTATTTCAGTCCCGTGTTAAAAGGCCAGACAGTTTTATGAAGATAGCCAAAATTTGTACTGGAAATTAATTTAAACTCTTTGTAAAACATGCGTCTTTCTTGTTAGCAATATTTTATTAAAACTGGCAAAAACCAAAATTGAATGTATTTGTGGGACTTAGATACAACGTGAAGCAGACATGTAAACAGTACCCACCTTGGTTAAATCCTTACAGATTTTAAGATAAAGTAGCAAATGCTGGTACCTATTTTTAATCTGGGTACTGAGCACCCCCCTCCGAATGCTCAAACTTACACATACAGAATATGATTCTTCAAATGGCAGACAAGAGATGGGAGATTTTCTTTGTGTTTTTTGATTAATTAAAACTTGAAAAATTCTGCTGTTTGGTCTGAGTCTCAATGGACTATTCCCATTTCTACAAGGCTGCATGAGACATGCAATCTCTGTAATCAAGCCATCAGGCCCCACTCCCTTTTTGCATTCCAAGGAGGAAAAGCATGGGAAAAGAGGTGGGGTAACAGGCAGATGATGCATGGAATATTTCTGATGAATAAAATTACTTCCCAATGTGGGAGACAAAAAAAGCTTCATGAGTCAATCCTGCTGTCCTCCTCAGCATGTCTTTCAATGTGCCCTACAGCATCCTGGAAGGAGACAGAAAAACATCCATTAAAAATGTGGTATAACGGGTTCTAGAAGCTGTCAGTGTGCAGCATTCAGAGCAGGATAAGACGTTGCTGCTTTAACCTCCTGAAATTTATGTCAAGATATTCGGACATGAATATGTATAATATAAATGTGCAAAAAAATGAAGTTTGTTTCCCACCTATGGGGGACTTTTTATCATCTCTAATTTTCCCAGAGCCTGATGAATGGCGTTTGAGCCCGAAAGCTTGCAGAAAAAAGATAATTTTTTTGCAACGTCCTAGTTGGTCTAATAAAAGGTATTATTTCTGAACCAAGAGTTCAGAAATTTTTGCATTTCTTTTTGTCTCAGACCAACATGGCTACCAAAAACTTCCCATAAAATTCAAGTGAAATTATATCCATCTTTTTTCCAGTATTTGTTTTAAGTTGTGTGGAAATAACTGCAACATATCCAATCGGTGATTTAAACATCATAAATGTCATTCATAGCTTTGAAAAAGCACGCTCTTGTTTCTTAATTTGAAGGGATCTACTTCTTTTCAGGGCTCAGACAAACTTCCCTCCATTGTGTTCTTTCTACAGAATTCAGTGAGAATTCAGCCACTAACAGCCTGTACCACACAAGAGGTGAATGTTTTTATTGACCAGTGCGATAAGTTCTTAAATTCTAATCTCTAGGGAGATTTTCACCTCTAACGGTATGAAAATAATAAAATAAAATTCCATTAATTTTGTTTTTCCTTTAAGAAATGCAAATACTCTTAGCTTTCTTCCAGAGAAAGAGGTCAGCAGCTTTTTATGGCAAGCACTGGGGCTTCTTTACTATTTTGACACAACAAGCAGCAACAGAAGTGTCTCAGATTTGAGACCATTTCAAAATGATCACATATCTATGCTATCAGACATAGCTGAATTGCTTATTGTATATTGAACGCCAAGCCCTTTTGGTCTTATATGAATACTTGTCCTCAAATCAATTAATCCTGTTTCCATAACTAAGACTAGCAGGATCTGAACACTGCACCTCAGGGAACCCTCAGTTGCAGTGTCCAATGCTACAAAATCTTCTTTCTTAGCTCTCTACTTTACTACCAAGTAAATAAATTACTTCACTACATACCTGCTTAGAACCCTTCCTGGATGTGAAGAAAGCATCACAGTTCTTCCAGCGACATTTTAGGGTCTGAAAATTTGGGTTGGTGTGATCCGTTAGCAAATGTTGTTTCAGGTGGTTCACAACTCCAAATATTAGTGAACATCCATGCCACTGATGGAACAGAGTACAGAAACAACAGGTCAGGGGATGGAGGGATAGGAGAGAAAGAGAGAGAGTTGGATGATGCTTTTATTCTGTTAGCCCAAAAATATGCTAACCAAGAGTTTTGCACATATAAAACTTTCCACCTCCCTTATATAAACTATGGAGGAAGCTCCTGCCTGGAGCCCTGACCTGTAACCTGCCAGCAGTGTCAGCTGTGGAGCCAGGCAGAAGCTGCTTCCACGCCAGGCAGGTGGCAGCATCAGCTGTGGACACCAGCAGAGGTTCCATGCCAGGGCTCTGGAACTTATTAACTGTGACCACAGCTGATGCAGCTGCCCGCCTGGCAGGGAGCAGTTCCTGCCTGGGTCCACAGCTTCTCGGTCAGGGCTCCCAGCACACTGGGAGGACGATGTAGTCAGCTGTGGATGCCGCTGGCATCCCCTGCCATCTGCCTGCTGTGGTGAACTGCAGTATCAGTGGGTTTTGGAAGGGGGGGGGGGGGAAGGGGGGGAAGGAGAGAGGGGAGAAAAGGGAGCGAAGGGATGGATGTGGAGATGGACAGGTTTGCAAAACTGAAAAAGTATTTCATATCCTGAAAAATGAATGCACTCAACCCCCTCAGCTCTGTCTGGACACAGGAAACTGATCAAGGAACTCTAACAAGTCATACAGAAAAAATGAATGCTAGAAGTGCCCCGTTCTTTACCCAGCAACGGTAATTCTGCATCAGGTTAAGCCGCACAGCTTGGACACTGCCATCGTAACAGCCAGTGTAGATCTGCAAAGGAAAAATTGTAAAGAAAAAGGAGGAAAAATACTCTTAAAATGCTACAAAAAAGGCCCTACCATGAAACACAAGTATAAAACACAGCATGCAAGACCTCCAGTTTTAAAAGCATTTAGCTTAGACATAGAATGTGAGATTTTAAAATACTTCTTACACAACATTAATAGAAATGTTTTCATGTTTTTTTAAACAAATATAATTTGATTTTGATCTCAACTGAAGCATGACCCAAGAACCAAAATAAGAAACAGCCTTTTCTAATTTCCATCATCCCAAATAAATTTTAAAAAATGGTTTTGTTATTTATAATAAATTCTCTTGCTCCAAAAGTCTTTTCACTTTTAATATGAAAGGCAAGTTAAAAATAGTGACAGGCAAGTTAAAAATAGACTCCATTAAAAGTATCTTCAGGATTTGTTTGTTAAAATTTATAACTAAATTTCTAGAGCAAAAACAACAAAAACAAAACCCTGCTTCTGCAACCTGCAGTCTGTGGGCAAGTTGGAGACATTTTATTCAGCCCACTATCCAGGGTGGTAAGAATCACCAGGCCATGGTGCATTAATTTGGCTCATCATTGCTGACAGATTACCAACCCGTGATCTGGGAGGAAAAACGAAGGGCATTCATTCATTTGTTGTTACAACACTAAAAACCAGAATTATTCAGATTAAAGTAGAAAACGTGTTAAGAGATTAGGATCAAAACTGCAACCATGTGGCACAAGAATATGCTTTCAAGCTGTGCAGCAGCAGGCATGTACCCAAACCCTGTGCATAAACCATAATTTGATTGTGCACTGGGATATTTGTAATCCCCAGTTAATTAACACAAAAAATGGCATACACCTTAACACGTGTTCATTTGCAGGTTTGGTCCTGAGAGTTAGAAAATGTTTGACTGTGGTGATTCTACTGACTTTAGTCATGTAAAGACTACAGACAATTCTAAAAACAGGACAGACAGACACAGTTTTGCTATTTCAAGAATACCAATTGCAAATAATGCACTGTAATCTTAAGACTATATCCTTATTTAGGAGACATTGCTACAATCAGAGAATGCAGCTTTTCCCAAAGTAATCAAGAACATTAACTTTATGAAATTACTAAATAGCTTTACTTATCTGGATATGTAATAATAATTTTTGCTACCATTTTAAGAGCTCCTTTCTATAGTACTTAGTCTGGAAACAGATAACTTTTATAATAACCAAAATAATCTAAAACTGCTGAAAAAAATTTAAAAATCACCAGTGGCCTCAGCATCACAAACAGCTGACAAATAAGACTTTCTACTTGAGATCAATAAAAGGAGGAACATTACCATGCTCTTATGAATAGTCATACACATGATCATATCTGTGTGTCCTCCGTAGACTTGCAAACGGTCATGAGACTTGAGTGGAAGAGACATGGAAACAGATATTTAATCATTTGACACTGTGCAGGAATTTTATTTTTTCACATAACCAACATACAGTGGACTATTTAAAGTATACACACAGACTGGCAAAATATTGATCAGCTCCAGGTGAGTTCTGCAACCAACCACCACAAAGTGCATTTAATCATGGGTTTTGTTTTTTGTTGGGGTTTTTTTTAAAATAGCTGCAAAGATCCTACCATTTTGCTCATCTTTCTATTATTCACATCCTTCTAGCAATGGAAAGCTAGATTGGTCTCCTTTCAGAAGCTGCCACCACTATTAGCAAAAATAATTTAACAATGAAAAGCATTCCTTTTGATAAAGCTGGGAATGGTTTTGCTTTGAGCAGGGGGTTGGACTACATGACCTCCTGAGGTTCCTTCCAACCTTAAATTTTCTATGATTCCTTTTTCAGGGTAAAGACTATAGCCTTGTTGACCCTCTCAGCTTCTGCCAAATCAAACATGAAACAGACTAAAATGAGGGCCCTGGTCACAAGAGACAGGACCACCGTGCTGGTCCAGTTTACATGGATTTATAAAATAGAAGACCAGCCTTTTAACAACCCCCTTTCCCTCCTCCCTCAAAACCTAGATGCTCAGACACAGACATAAAACTAATTAAAATTCAAGAACCAACCACCTGCTGGAGCCAGGCTCTCTTGTGAATTATTTTTAAAAGACCAGAATTCTTTGGTCAAGAAGGTGGAGTATGATGGAACAAGAGGAGAGGGAGGGCTAGAGACCACTAAGTGAAGGTAACTTTTATAGTATTTTGCCATGAAATCTCAAGCACACACAAAAGTAATAGGTAAATTTTGTTACTGGGCAGCATCTGCTCTCTTACCTGTAGCTCATAAACACGGACAAATTTATCCAGACAGGCTGTCACCATCACCTTCCCCAGAATATTAACAACAGTTACTGCATGATTGTGACCTTTATAGATTCGTACAAGCTCTCCTGTCTGTGGCAAGACAAAAGTAAAGAAACTGTTCACTAAAACATGTAAACAGCAAGATAATAGGTTTCTTGCTCATTGTTAGGAATTCA
This sequence comes from Alligator mississippiensis, assembly GCF_030867095.1. Lineage (NCBI taxonomy): Eukaryota > Metazoa > Chordata > Crocodylia > Alligatoridae > Alligator > Alligator mississippiensis. The sequence continues at coordinate 237,602,160 of NC_081825.1, read as the reverse complement.
AACTCCCCTACTAGTATTCTTAGAACTACTTTTTATCATTAGTTATATCTATTCTATTATCTGATTGACTGGAGGGCCAAGTACCAATTGTGCAGGACACTGCACAAAAATGGGAAGAGAAGTTCTATCCTAATGAGCTTACAATCTAAATAATGAAGCAAAGTATGGAAAGCAATAGATTATACCCATAGAATAATAACTTGAAATACCACATTGCTATCAGACTGATTCTGATTTGTAGTTTCAAAAGAAGGGAGTAGCTAAATAGAAAGACAAAGGAAGACATGGGTAATGAGGAAAGCGATAGAGCTAACAGCCATGTAATCAAGAGGGAACAATGTTCAAAGTGAAGTCTGCAGCAAATATTCCAGGAACTCAGGCATCAGCTTTCACAATTTAAGGGTGTGCTTTTTTGTTTTGACAGATGAAATCATGTGTATGACTTACATGTATATTGTGTGCATGGACAGACTGATCACTAGAGCCACTGAACACCAGATCATTCACAACCTTTAAAAAACAGAGTTAAGTCCTGACTTTAGTATCATATATTTTCAAACATGCAAGTAAAACAAGTATGCTCTACCCCATTTATTTTAAAAAGTAGCAATATAGTGTCACGTTGCCTATCCTTTATAACTTAGACAGTCTTTAAAGGTATTGTGAAGAACATCTTAAAAATGAAATATCCACCAACGTTACCAAACACATTAAAATGTTGAGCTGACAACATTTACATACACACACTACATATGTCACATGGTAAATTATAGCTTTTAGTTAGAGTAAACCATTATCCGGAGAAAAAATGTCACATTCTGTGCAACTGGGTGAATTAAAATGTGTGTTTATCAGCTTTATTTTCATGATCAATTATTTTCCCTAGAGGTTAGTAAAGTATTAGCTATACCTGTTCTAACCAAGACCAAGAAAATAAATAAAAAAAAACAAAAAACAAAAAACCAACTTTCACCCCAAAAATCACTCGTTCAAATCCAGCTGGTAGCAACTGAAGCACATAATGAAGAATTCAAGATTATGGGGCGGGGGGAAAGAGAGAGAGAGAGACGCAGTTACACACACACACACACGCACGCGCGCGCACACACACACACACACACACACACACACACGTGTACTGTGTGTTATACTGGTCTGGTCACATGATAAGAGATTTAAAGCAAGTACACATTATTTATGCCACTAATTATACCAGTGTAGTTGGGTGATACAACTTTCCTAATGTGAATGTAGCTATAGCTGCTGAAGCATATTTTGTGCAAGAACAATTCTAGTTTCTAACTAAAAAAAAGTTTGGGCATCTTTATAAAAGTATTACTACATCCATGCTAGGCTGGTTGAACCAGCATTACAATTTTGGTCATAAAGAAACTCCAAAAGAATCATACAGAGTACAAAAAAATTGTTTAGACAAAGATTAATGAGGAAAAAACAATTTCTTAAAAGTTGTTCTTCATAGTGTTTTGAACTTTTTTCAGAGTGTGTTACAGTTAAGACAGGCAAAAGTCAGCTTTTCTTTATAACATCCACCTACTTGGCAAGTTAACATTAATTTACCACCTTAGGTTTCTAGCAGTTTTAAATCAATATGCCTTGTGTGTACACCGGCAGCAGTGCTGGGAAACATAACAGCTGCGATAGTGTGAAAAAAGAGCTCAAAGTTGGATAGTCTGTGTAACAGATTAATTTTTATGTTTAGTTAAATGCAGAGAGCATTTATGTCACATTACATTTTCAAAATGTCAGTCTATTGAAACAGTTAAAGTAAACTGTTTTTAACAAATTTAGTTTGACAAATGAAATAATCCTACATTTTCCAGGACACTTGCCTTCATGCATAGTATTGTTTTACTATGACCTTCAAGGGTTCGGAGAAGCAGTCCATTTCGAGCATCCCGCACACTGATGGTACAGTCATAGGATCCCACTACTAACAATTTGCGTGCCCCTTCCTGAGCTGTGGCTAGACAGCTCACTGCTCTAGGGCCATGGCATTCAAAGGTATCCAGTTGCTTGTTGTTCTGGAAAATAAAAATACAAATTTCAAATGTATTAACCAAATGCAGTTAGAGCTTGAAATGAATTTCAAGATACCTCAACCATGGGGTGTTTCAGATAAAATGCTTGATCTTGGCTAAAAAGCCAGAAAAGATGCAATTCCTACCACAGATGGAATATTATTAGATTGCCCTCTTGGATTAAAATTAAGACTGCAAAACAAATTCTTAGTTCCCAATGAGCTACTTCCAACAAGCAAGTCTTTTACATTTCCCAATGCTCAGTTTGCTTTTTAATTTCACCTCCATTTAAACTTCCTTCCAGTGAGTTTGCTTACACTTAGAGCTATAAAAATAAATTGTATTTTTCTGCAGTGGTACTTAGGAACTGAATGATTATGAAGCATGTTTTTTCACATATTCAGGGTGAGAATTATGTGAAAGTAATTTAAGTTTCTCTAATAAAATGCTTTTGCTTTTTATCTCAGAATAGGGTGGTCCAGCTTTTCAGTGGCTGGGGTTGCATACCATGCACACACCTGGGTGGGCAGGTAGGCACGCTCATCCAGCTATAGCTACAACTCTGCAGGCTCTCCTGCAGCACCATGCCATACAGGTTCGTTAGGCTGCTGGCTCACCAGGAGGCTAGGTCAGGCAACAGAAACTGCAGGATGCAAGTGAAGGGGAATGGCAGGGCCAGGGAGCTATGGATGGGGAGCAAGGGGCATGTTGAGGAAAATGGGGTCTTGCTGAGGAAATGGGGACATAAATGGGGTCATTCCAAGGAAGAGTTTGGGAAGCACTGATGTAGGGAGTATTAGCAGCTAAAGCAAAACATGCCTTTAAATCACATAAGCCATGAAGATTCAGAAAAATAACATCTTGAGGTAGGCCAGGAAATTCTTCTGAAAACATATTGAAACAATTTCTTAAAAGCAACTGAAAGGAACTGCAGGGGAAAAGGCTTCAGACAGGGGCATGCAAGGCACTTTTCATTTACGCATTAATGCCTACACAGACATATTACATTTATGAGTGTTCTTGCTGTTGGAGAGAAAAAAAAAAAAGGGGAATGTGGTGGGAAGAAAGAATGAGATTTGATCAAATGCCTCAATGTGGAGTTCACTTGCTGGTTTTCTAACATACTGACCTTTATACTGAAAGTGACCACGCTGCCATTTGCCAAGCCCGCAAAGAGAATTCGCCATCGACTATGTAGACAGAGCACCCGATCTTCCAATTTAAACTGTTCTATGCATACTCTAGTCTGACAGAAGGAAACAAACAGTTACATTTTGCCATTAGCTGAGCTGAAAAGTTTGCGGGCAGTGGGGAAGAATATTTCTAAATAACTGGGACAAAAAAGGGTGTCATTTATCTTATCAGAAAATTGGGAGATTTTCTTGGGGAGACACAGTCTGGGACTGATACCGGTTTTATTCCAGCAGCGGTGTAGTCCCTCTATCCAAACAGAACTCACCTCAACTGGTCTTACTTTAACAATTAGCTACACACCTAAAAGCTGTAACAACCATTAGTGCATGTGCATGTAAAAAAATACAAGCAATAAATATGAAATTAGCCCTGAAATAGGAGGCTTCATTAATTTTGAAAGTTATGTCATGTGGACAGATTGCCATATTTGCAGTCCTTCCAGAAACACCTTTACTTGTTAGGAGGGGATAACCCTTCCTTTCAAGGTCCAGCTCAGAACTTCTCTCCCAGTTTGACCCCCTGTCTCAAGTACAAAAGGTACAGCTTCATCCCTCAGTATGGAGTCAATTCCTATAATAGCTATGCAGACTGTGATGCCAAGAACTGCACCTTCCATAGCCAGCTGAGAATAATAAGTATCACAAGTTAACTTGGATGCACACCTCTAGATGGCAGCCTCTCTCTTCAGTTATCTAGCCCTACTCCTCATTTCACTTGATGCACTGCCTCTGTACTGATCAAAAAGCAGTTTACTGAAAAATGGATATTGTGAAAGAGAGAGGTTTCTCTGGGTAAACTAGTTGCAGTTACCTGCACCAAGCCCACTATTTCACCTATGCCAATGAATATTAAAAATTCCAAATATTTAAAAAGCAGTCCACCAGGGACTGTGCATCCTCTCTCTCACATTTACATTATTTATGTCTAATTTTCTATCAAGGCCACAAACATGACTTCAAACAGTCCACAAGCTGAAAGACACTCATTTTCTTAATGAGAGATATATATTCAAGGTTCACTAGATTTTTAAGAAATTTGTGACATGTAGAATGGGAATAATGGCTAGCACACAGGAATTTGAAAGGTTCAACTTTTTGGGGTTTGGGTTTTTTTAATGCAAATTCCCTCAAGACTCTCACATATAAGGTGGTTATAGTTTAATACAATGCTTATAAGTACCTTAATATTGTAACAGTTGATATTGTGGTCACTAGAGCCAGTGTAGAGGATTCCATTCTTTCCATATGTCTGAGTAACCAGAAGGCAGTTCACTTTTGAAGTATGTCCTTCAAAGACACGGACACATTTTCTGCTCTAAAGCAAAGCACAAAGTCTGTTATCCAGTTTAATATCAATACCCTACCCTATGTTTAAACATATACATACACTGATTCTAGTGAAGGAGCAGGACACTACAATCCAAATCCACCCATTAATTTCCTGCAATGAATTAGCACCCATTGCAACAAAAGACAGATAAACCAAGAATAGAAACTTTTAATGCAGAATTCCTATTTAACAAAATATTCCTGAATTGTAGTCCAAATGAAATCCAAAACACATACATAGGCCCACACAGACAACCATCTATGTTGTGTTAAATACGGTCATGCTAAAGAAAGTTTTAAAAAAAGGTAGCATCGTGCAGTGCATACAGAACTTGCAATAAGGAAATCAGGGTCATGACCATTTTTGTAATGTACTTTGAAATTTATGGATGGAAAGCATTAGAACAATTACTAGGTATTTAATCCTGGATTAAAAAACTAGCCATAAAAATTTTGGGTGGTATGATCTTTTTAAAAGTTTTCCTTTTTATGTACCTGAATGTAGTCCCCATATGGCTATCCATTTTTAGCACTTTCATGAGTTCTGATGACTTAGTGCTTATATAGGATTAATATTAAACTTGCTGATATATTAAACAGTAGATACAATCAATCAGTCCGAGTAAATATTACATTCGCTCTGGAATATTTTTTTTGGCGGGAAGGAGAAGGCTTTTGAAAGTACATACCACACACTCAGGCCTGTAAGAAAGAGCTACAGACTTACATTTGTCCATTATCTAAAAAACGACTTCTTACCTCAACTAAAAATAGCAGATTGCCTACTTTCCTGTGGAAAATAAAGGTACATGTCCTCAAAAACTCCCCTTGCCATCTAGCCAGGAAAGGCTTGGTTTTCACTTCTTATGCCAAGTTATCAATTGGATAAGCAAGGACAGTTCTGGAAGAAGTCCAGAAGTCATGGTCCCTCCCTACTCCCCATAGCAGATTGGGAAACTTGTACATCTGACAAGTACGGTGTCCAGCACACACTAAGTATTTTCAACAGACAGATCAAATTTCTCATCAAGGTAACTGATTATTTTAAAGTCATAATTTTATTCTGAAAGCAAGGGTACAAAATCCATAATGGGAAAATTTAGATTGATCAACAGTATGAAAGTTACTGCATGCTCTGCAGAGATATAGACAATGACACACAAAAGTTACTGTGATTTCTGATTCCTTAAGATAGTTCCTTCAACCCACAGAAAAAAAAAAATGCAAAAAGAAAATGGAGTTGCAAACCACATAACTAGCAGGATGTGAACATGAAGACTTCACTTACAACCAAGTTGTAGGCACGGACAGTTTTGTCTGCTGAGCAAGTATATAGCAAATTCCCAAAAATCTGAATAGCGTTTACAGCAGCTTCATGTCCTTCAAAGTTCCCTTCTGTAGGTTCTTCATCTTCACCTGGCTCTGAAGACACTTCTATAAAAGAGAAAGATGTCAAGGCATGTACTTTAAATAAGGCATCTGTTCAAGTAAAAATACTTCATGAAATCAGACCAGTAGCCACTTAATTACAGGTGCAGCCAGCATAACAAACAAAAGGTCTCAGCTACTTACAAATTAGCAGTTCAGCTGCAGTCTTCAGGGGGGAAAACACACTCATGACAGAGGGATCATACCAGATAATGTAAAAGTAGGCAGCCTTCTCTCAGTAGAAGCCAGACATACTGAGAAGGGTCTCCAACAGTAACCCAGGGAAAAGGACTGAAAATAGGGCTTGGTCTGGAGAGCCTGGGAAGGCTAACACCAAAAAGGTTCAATGTAGCCAATATCTGGCTAGGAAAGCTCTTCAGAAGGGCACAGGTAAAAGAACATAGAGGGGAACTGGCAGAGGTTTGTTCAAAGAAACAGTTGGGAAAATCCTATGCAGGTATTCATGAACCAGAGAGGTACAACTAGGACTGATAACTATGCAATTTAGGGTTCTATGATCAGAGGCGAGCGAGAGAAATCCATGGACTGACAAAGCAACGAAGACGATTTAGTGCAACTAAAAAGCTGATATATATACCTACAGTGGGAGACAAGTGAAGAAACCCTATGATCACCAAGGAGCTGCATTTTTTAAATAATCTGAACAAGTTTATCTTCAGACGAATTTACTACTGAAGGGTTATCCCCACTATTTCCAAATCACCAAGTTTTACCCCAGCTCCCACTGGAGACCGAACTGCAGAAGGGAAAATTAAGTATAGTACACCTTGTGAAAGGCAGGATGATAATATACTGAAGACTGCTATGCAGTTAGTTTTTCTAATCTTGTGCATGTCTTAAGTTTTAAAGATCCAAGAACACTGTGCTATTTTAAAAGCATGTTTGGATTGGACTTAAATTTACCATTAAGGAGAAAAAAATATGCCAACAATATACCTGAAGAATTCTTCGACCCTCTTATAGATGATATAGAAGTCTGGGTCTCAGCCACACTGTAAAATAAAAAGGAGGAAAATATAATTTTGCCTGTTGTTATAGTAGAGCCCAGACACTTTGCAAGGTTAGGTTTCTTGCCAACCCCCTCACAAAGATGAAGATTTACAAAGTAATATACGGCAGCCACAGTAAAAAGCTGCACAAGACCACTGAGATGTTTCAGCTGTTTGCTGCAGCATTTATTTTGAAGGGTGCTGCTTCCTAAATCAGCTGTGCAAGATCTCTAATGAGCTCCACCGCAGTGGAGAAGAGGCACCAGCACTGCAACAGAACACTGTGACTGTTCATCCTTTACTCAGCACCCTTCTGCAAATCAAGCAGATTGCAAACCACTAGTAAGCAAATGATTCTGGTTCTCCTGTATTCAGACAATATAGTTATATGCACTGGTTCAGCAGTACTTCAGAAGTCCAATAAAACAAAACAAAGTTCCTATAGAAAAAGGTTCTGGAGAAGTTACTATGGAATGGTGCATGAAGCAACCAATTCAATTTGTGGCATGTAAAGGGATAAATAGTCCTTGACTTCAGTGCTGAGACGGATGTGAATGACAAACGTGCCCCCAGGAACCCACATTAAGATTTTTGCATAGGAAAAAGAAAGGGAGGTGCTTGACTAACTATTATGGAAGACAAATATTTTATGCAAGTCTGGCTTGATTTATTCTCTCACCTTCTCTTAACACCATCTTTGCAATTTGTGCCAATCTCACTGGTGGAACTCACTTCATCATAACCAGAATGAGGTGCCTCCATTAATGCTTGCCCACAGGAGTCCCTTTTGGATGGACTGTCTGGTTTTTCATTTCCTGACTCTGATGAACCTATGGCCACTACTTCAAACTGAGGGTTTGTGATTTCCACTAATTCAAGAGAAATATCACTGTCATTTTCATCTTTGTTTCTCTCTGCTTCTTGAGTACTGCCTTCATCCTCTTGTTTTGGAGGAGTGGACGTAGTAACTTTTTCACCTTTGGGTCCCTTCCCAATCTTCACCTTCCTAACAGGTTTAGAGTCAATTACATCCTGTTCAGTGTCACTATTCTCAGGTATGTGGGCTGCACGGAGAGTTTTCTTCTTTCTTAGCCTTTTCCTTCTCCTGTTCCCTTTGCTTTCTGCAGACACAAGAGTAGTTTCTGCCTGTTGCTCAGGCTGTTCTTCTGATGGTTTGGAGTCTTTATCTAATGATGTTTCTAAAGGAAATGACTTATTTGGAAGGGAACTACTACATGGGTCAGGTAAAGTGCTTTCAGTCAGGGTTTCATTTGCCCCTCTTCTGCTGAGAGCAGATGGTGACTGGGAAGGGGAAGGGGTCCCATGCAGCCTGGTCCTTCCCATGTCCATAGCAGGTTTGGAAGCATCTTGATTAGGTTGCTGGAAAGCAGCAGTCAGTTCTGACAAGGAGATAGTTGCAGAAATAATTGGGTACACTGAAGTTTTCTGGCTGATCTCCTCTGAAGTAAATAAGTAAATAAATATTGAATATATTGCAATCTGTGCAGCAATTTTTACACACACACACACACACACACACACACACACAGGAAGTCTTGGGTTTAAAAAACCCCCCAAAAAACACTAGCAGTGGTGATAGAACATGTGCATGTATGGAGAGGCTGGGGGCAAGTGAGGTACATGAACAGGTGGAATCAGCGCAATCAGTACCTGTGATTTGCAAGCCTCCCACCCCAGGGAGTACACACCACACTTTGGGAAATGCTGACTTATGGCAGCATTATACCGAGTTTCTACAGAAGCAGCTGGAGCACTGGTGGAATATGCTCTCATCACCAATGTCAGGCCCACCTTGACAGTCTCAGAGCATAGTTTTATACAGTCAAGATTCATGTCAGTCTCTTGTCCAATACTGCTGTGCTTTCAGATCTCTCAGCAAGATACAAGCACTTAAGACGACATTCTTAGTGGCTTTGTCAGGTGGCTTTGTCACAAACTAATGAATGCCCTCTTCACATTCAGTGAACACAGAAAAACCTCTGCAAGGAAAGAATAAGACCTTGGAAGTTAACTTGCTATTCCAAATGACCATCTAGGAGGAACATGGGATGAGTTTTTAATAGTTACTTTATCTGGTATCTCTATATAGAGATATACAGACATATCTATCTATTTATCAATATCGATAGAGATGTTGATAGATCAATCTCTTTCTCTCGCTCTCTCTTCTCTCCCCTTATGCCACCTGTTCCAGGAGCCATCAGTCCAAGCTGAAGAGCATGCGGTTAGCTGGTTTATACTGGTCAAGCAAATGTCAGATTTGCTGTTCAGTGGTGGCTACTCCATGCACTGGAGTGTGTGGTGCAGCAGGATGCTTCAGTCTGAGATCTCGGCCACTTTTAGGAGGGGAGTAAGTTTTCCTTTTCAAATTATAGGCTGCAGCAGAGGAACAGAAATGAAAACTGGAGGGAAATAGGGCCCCTTTATATTGTGTAGAGTATTTGAACCAGCACGTGTACAAGGGGGAAAACACTCTCGACTCTCTCGGGCCTTTGCAAGCTTTCAGTCCTCGAGCTAAAGGAAGCTCCATGCCCTTACAAGGGAAGTCTTTTCTTCTATCTTTCCTTGGGAAAATCTCATTCCTGAAGCCATGGTGATTGGCACATGACTATCGTAAATGCTATGGTGCTGGCTGTGATGTCTGCTGCATCCCTGCTTATAGGATTGTCTTGGTCACTAGATGTTTTTCTTAGTAAGAACATATTTTGTCCGGAGACCAAGAGTATCTTTTAGGTCCACCAACTTCTCACAGATCTGAATGTCATAACATGTTTCAAAAGCCTGTTAAAACTGGCTATTCAAAACTGCTGGCCTATTCACCAGCTAGCCCTCATGAAACTGGTCTAGCCTCTTGGTTTCTCTTTTCTTTGTCAACCTGGTTTTCTCATTTGTGGCTCCAACAACCAGAGAGAATTATTAGATTCCTAGACTGTAAGGGTCTGGAAGGGACCTCGCAAGATCATCAGGTCCAGCCCCCTGCACTAGGCAGGAAAGACAACTGAAGTCAGATGACTGTCCAATCTCCTCTTGAAGATTTCCAGAGTAGGTGATTGCACCACCTCTAGTGGGAGTTTATTCCACAGTCTGAACACCCAAACTGTGAAGAGGTTTTTCCTAGCATTAAGCCTGAAACGGTCTTCCAGGAGTTTGTGGCCATTACTCCTGCTTCCCCCCCCCCCCCCCCCCCAAGGGTACTATGGTGAACAGTAGTTCGCAGAGCCCTTGATGTATTCCCCTGATGGAGCAGTAAGCTGCTACCAAGTCCCCTCTTAGGCTTCCGTTTTTTAGGCTGAAGAGAAGCAAGTCCCTCAGCCTTTCCTCGTCTGGCTTGCCTTGCAAGTCTCTGATCATATGCGTAGCTGTTCTCTGGACTCTCTCAAGCTTTTCCACATCCTTGTTGAAGTGCAGTACCTAGAACTGGATGTGGTACTCCAGCTGCAGACTCACCAATGCTGAGTAAAGCAGAAAAATTATTTCCTTAGTTTTGCTTAAGATGCATCAGTTGATGCATGCCAGAGTATTGTTTGCCCTGCTGGCTACAGCACTGCACTGACGGCTCATGTTCATACAATGGTCTATTATTACCCCTAAGCCCCTTTCAGTTGTGGCGCTAGTCAGTTTGGTGCCACTGAGCCTGTAAGTATGTTGGGGATTGTTTGTCCCCAGATGGAACACTTTACACTTTTCAATGTTGAACGTCATCTGGTTCCGATCTGTCCAACTTGCAATCCTGTCTAGGCCCGCCTGTATCTGCAGCCTATTTTTAAGCCTATTTTTTAACTTGGTGCCATCTGCGAACTTGGCCAGTGAGCTCTTCACCTCCACATCCAAATCATTGATAAAGATGTTGAAAAACACTGGACCAAGCACAGACCCTTGAGGGACATCATTGGCCACTGCTTGCCAGAAGTGATGTTTGAGATGAAAATAAAACTCAATGGTGCCCCAAAGTGGCACTCTACATGCGCCTGCCCATTTAATCATAATGTGACAGGATGCAGGGGTTTGCCATATCATTTTGACTAGGTCTTTTATGGCCTCTTTGACTGGCAGGGCTAAACTTGTTGCAATATATCTGCCAGGGAATTTGATTGTTCTGAAACTTTTTCTTGGGAATTTTAGTATGTATTCAACACTCTTAACGAAAACTTGGAAGCCTTCTGTGTCCCCTAAGAATTGGAGCATCAATTTCACCGAAGGTGCAAAGAAGAATGGATCTCTGGATTCTTCCATTATCTTATCAGTATTTGCAACCATCTGGGAAGAAGTAAAAGTGTCCCTAGACACGGGTTCTAGATGTCAACAGATCCTCTGAGTATCAGAACTGTTGGAAGACTACATCAAATTGGATAAAGTGGCACTGCCCAAAGGTGCTGAGATCTGTTAGCAAGTCTGTGTGGTGCTGTTCTCTAGGTGAGAAGCCATGGTGCAAAATTGGCAATCTGGCACCTGAGACTATTAACCAGGGTTTGTATGAGGAAGATTCAGCCAATACTGAGGATTACAGATGCTCCAGGGGCAGTAGAGAATCTATATACCAGGCCTGGAATGCAGAGAGGTTCACAAAAGTGAGTGATGCTTAATCCTAAAGTGGACTGTATCAAGAAAATGACATCAACGTGCCAAACTGACTGAACTTGATAGAGCTTTCTGGTTTACTATCATCATAGATGAGTTTTGCACTGCCATAAAGCTCTTTGGCTAGCTGGGTTATTAAGGAATAATTACTCTTGAGTAGCTATGCGCCTAGTTGCCTCCGCAGCATTTATCACAGTTCAGCCAAGGTGTTTTCTGGAAACAAAAAACTTCCAAAATTAAATCTGTGGACTTTTTCTGAGGTTCAAAGGCTGCCATGAACTCTGAAGGAGTGCTCTCTGCCTCTAGCTAGGCAACTGTGAGGAACACAGTAGTATCAAATGCATATCACCTTTTATTCCCTCAAAGGGTCATGAGGAGAGGTGGGTTAAGAACACATTATATGATTATATGTATACAATTAAGGTACAAAAGAGTCTCTGGTCTAAGCCCAGGTGAGAGACATCCAGCAGTGAAATTAGATACGTGGGACAGCTGTCTTAAAGAAGTTACATTTACCTTAAAAGCTAGATGTACACAGAAGCTAGGTTGCACTTACAACAACTTTTAGACCATTTTATTTTGGATCCATTTGTTTCACGTGAAAGGTGGGAATCCTCAACAAAAAGCTAACTTGCTCTAATTGTGCGTCTCAAAAGAAGCAAGATAAAACTAGTATAATCTGCTTAACAAAAATCAACAATTTTGTCAAACATATCACACAAATCTGATTCTCTGGAATGACCCCTTCCAGTATGCTAATTTATCTGTGCTGCAAATCAGTTACCACATACCTTTTAGCTCTATATTAGGACAAGCAAATACTTAAGCAAGGTTAAAACAATTCTGACCACATCAAATGATAATACCAGGGTGGCAAGGGTGCATGCAAAGTGTCAGCCATATCCAGGATGTAATTGGTGTAACTGAAATCTTCTGTTGGGACAAATGCAGGACTTGTGTTAGAACAATAAATATGCTTGCCAAATGGAAAACACAGTGTGACGCATGTTTAATTTAATAATACAGTCCAGTTTTTCTCCTAATATTGGTATCTTCCTCCTCAAGTTGTGGGGGAGCCAAACCTCTGGCTATGCCTATGTTAACCTGTACAGTTAAATAAAGGTTTTTTTTATTTTTCAAGTAACTCAGAAACTTAAGTTTCAAAGAAAGGTAGTGGGATTGATGCTCTAGTCACCCCTGAAAATGGGGCATGCTCACATGCAGTTTTTATCATCTAGTGAAATGGTTATCAAAGCAATTTTTGCTACATGACTACAGTTTAATGAAACTAAGTATTTGCCAGGCCAAAAGTTATGCATTTGCTTAATGCTCTTCATGGCACTCATCCCAATGAGTTCTTTGCATGCAAGTGATGGCAGAAATAACATCGATAAAAATGTATCAAAACTCTTGGAGTAAGTCAGACTTTCAGAAATAGAAAGCAGGTATCATTAATTTTATGTGGTCTTTGAATTAAGATTTTGAATTTCTTCAGCAATTCAAGACAAGGATCTTATCTTACACTAATTATTACTGTTTTTAAGAAGCCCATATGAGCTTAAAGGATTCAGAGGGGTTTTAACTTAACTACTCATAAGAGTGTTTAAATAGTTTGCTTAAGCTGTTGTTTGTCCTTTGTGGATGGATCTCAGCTATCAGTGCTGTATTGCTGCCTGTCATAATACAGAATAAAGGAATTATGTTTATAAAATAAAAGTAACAAAACAAAATTTGTCATTACAGGTTTTCTCCCCTACCAAATGGGATGTAGCATGTAAAATCTGGATCCATTCAGTTCTTGTAAAGCAAAACTAGAGGCCCTTTGAATCCATGATTTGCATGTACCCAATTAAAATACAATAGGCAGGCCACTTAACCTGCTTACAAATCAAGACCCTGATTACTGCAAAATTATTCACATGGGTAAAGCCCCACTGATGTCAACTGGAGCTCATCCCTGAAGAATAATTGGCAGATTTGAGGCTCAAATTACTTTTATTTTTTTCAAAGTTATTGCTCCTGTTTTACCTGAACTACACCTTCCTTTTAAAAGATATATCAAGTCAACATTACCATTTTTCTGCTGCACTTCTGCTTCAGGTACACGCACAGAGCAAGGAAGTTCAGTATTCATGCTCTCTTCTCCATGTTCCGCAGGCACAGGCTCTTTCTTAATTTGAACTGATGAATCAGGAACAGTGGTGGATGCAATGCTTGCAGAGGTGCTTACATGGGCAGGGGCTCCCAAGGCAGTACTAGAAGGGGAAATGTGGGCAGAGAGACATGAAGTATCCAGCAGGGGGAAGAAGGGGCTTGGAGGAAACAGGTCATCTGCTGTCGTCCGTGTTCTGCTATTTCTTCTTTCATTTGTGATGTTGCATGTAAGCTGCTCTGACTGCTCAGAAGGTTCAAATGTTTCTAGAGAAGAGGGGGTGGAGAAAAGGATGCTTATGTGTCATATTAGATATTTATGGAAATCACACAGATAATCACCAGAGCGCCCCAAGGGATGATGAGGTAGAATGGTCACAAACTACTACAAGATCGTTTCAGGCTGGACATAAGGAAGAATTTCTTTACTGTCCGAGCCCCCAAGGTCTGGAACAGCCTGCCACCGGAGGTTGTTCAAGCACCTTCAATGAACACCTTCAAGATGAAACTGGATGCTTATCTTGCTGGGATCCTATGACCCCAGCTGACTTCCTGCTCTTTGGGCGGGGGGCTGGACTCGATGATCTTCCGAGGTCCCTTCCAGCCCTAATGTCTATGAAATCTATGAAATAAGTAACTTTGATAAACAATTCCCAAGGAAAGAGACTAGAGTGAAAAAATATTGCAAAAATTTACTGGGCCACTAGATGGCACTCTAATTTAAAAAAATGGATCAGGTCCATTTGGGAACTTGGAACAAACTAGTAGAAATGAATGAGGAGGGAAGCTTGCTAAAACATTCTAGTCTGAATTGTTCCTGGAAGTGCAAAGCAAAACCAAACATAGAATCTCTTCAAGGCTTGAGCTTATAAAATATACAGCAGAGTACAAATCCAGCAATTTCGTTATATCTTCATACCTTGTAGCCCCTGCAGGATCTGGATTCTGTGACTCCTCAATGTACTCATCTCCATTGTTATCTGTGAAATAAACGGGATGTAAAAATCAGCCCTATCAAGGCAATTCTTGAGGCTATTCATTTCTCAGACAACTTAAAGCCGAGTATTACCTGCTGTTTTAATACAAGGAACCGCTGAACTTCAACATAGGCTGCCTGTAGAGCTGTCCGAGCTTGCAAGAGACTATTGTCCACACTGTGCAAGGACTTGCTCAGCTCTTCTTCCCTCAAGGAAATAGCCAACAATTGGTCTACCTGGGAACGCTCTGTCGGAGAAAAAAAGCATAATTTAGAGTACAGCTCAAATTTTAATATTAGTTTTAATAAGTCAGTTAGGGAGACATCTTAGTAGATGTTTTCTTATCACAATATTTTTCGGAAAGTACTCATAGTTCACTAGATAAGAAATAGTAGGCTGTTGCTTATGAAACCTTATGCTTGTCTGAACTAAGAAGCCACTCTCCCCTGCTTTCTGCCTTACTAGGTAAGTAGAAAATATCAGTGTTTGGACAAAAGACTGCAAAATGAAAGAAAACTGAATTAGATATCCCTATGAGAACTTTTACCTTGTTGTCAAAGCACTCTGAAATTATGTAATAGAGTACAATCAATGCTAACTTAATTAGAAAAGCCTGGCTTGGCAAACAGCTTTCAATAAAAATGGATGTGCATATACATATACATATACATATACACACACACACACACACACACGACCTTAACATTATATAGTACATCAGTTAATGAACAGGTGGGACCATGGCAGTTTGAGCAGTGAGAAAAGTATACTGGGCATCTCAGTTCAGTGTTTGGGAAAACCTCTATTCCAGGGTTCAGTTTCTTAGACATAAGAAGCTGAAGATCCTCAGAGATTAGCCAGCTTGTGCTTCTGCACAAGGTCACTGCTGCCCCTGAAAATCTCCGATACTGTTGGTAGTTTCAACCTGTACATTATACTTGAGGTACCCCAAAGTGGGCACATTATGCAAGAGTAATGCTGAAGCAGAAAGGCTTTCATGTTTTGTGCACTAAAAATGGAGACAGAAAGATCAGCTCACCAAGCAAAATGCAGTCTGTAAAGGATCCTTTACGATACAAGCTAATAAATAAAGTCTTAATTCCTACAATAGGAACTAAGACTCCATATATTAACTGTGCTGCATTTTGCAAACACCTGTTCTAAATACAGAAAGAGACTGAATATTAAGATAAAGATCCAAAGACTAGAGAACCTAACTGATGGTCTCAAACTTCCATGATATGCCTACTGTGATTATTTGATTCCCAAAGGTATGTGTTGTCTCAATAAAACAGGAATAAATGATAAGCTCCCCATATACAGCAAGGAAAGTGTTAGGGATACCTGTCAAGCTACAAGTTAGAGGTGCCCTTCATTTATGAAGGAAAAAGGAACTGGGCATGCTACTACTTTTCCAGCAGGGGAGGAGGCAAGGCAGAAGGAAAATAAAAAGCTGGAGGTAAAAAAACAAACCAACTGAACATGGTG
Source organism: Alligator mississippiensis (assembly GCF_030867095.1). Classification (NCBI taxonomy): domain Eukaryota; kingdom Metazoa; phylum Chordata; order Crocodylia; family Alligatoridae; genus Alligator; species Alligator mississippiensis. Next base: position 237,585,946 of record NC_081825.1, on the reverse strand, counting down.
CAGTAAAATACCCAACCAAGATTAAAGGTCTCCTAGCAGGGTTGCACACAAATGCAAGATGCTGAATTGGTGAAGATTAATAGGTACTTCTAACCTTTGGATTTCATTGAGGGTTGAGGTAATCATAAAAAGTTTTCCCATTCTTTTCTATGCAAGAAAAAGCTGAAGGTTCACATTGGTATGGCTTGGGAAACAGATGCGAGAGGAAGTTCTCTCACTGATAAACACTTATAAAGATCAAGTCTTAAACTCTTAAAAGATGCATCAAAGAGATAGATCAGAAATTTATTTCTGCCCAATAAATAAGTCTTTCACTAGGTCAGGGTACGGACAACTTTTGTTTTGGATGTTTTTAAAAAAGTCTTAAGGGAGATCACTGATGACAAACAGCAGCTACTCGTTTTAAACAGACTGCCATAGCAATCCAAATTCTCATGATCTTGAATTATCATTTAATGGTTTCTTCTACTTTGCTATTGGGGTTTCACAAAAAAGGCCTCTAAGAAAAATAAAGGCAGAGGACATAACAAATAGGTCTATTTCCAGGTGGAAGAAGGGAATCATTTTTAGAAAACTGGGCCTTTACAGAAAGAATAGCAAGGGACACTGATATAGAAGACTGTCTCATCCTAACCTGCTTGCTTTAGGAGATTCCCTATCCAAGAGCAAACAGAAAGAAGACTTCACATACCTTACAAAGAGTCCTTTGAAAGAGAAAGGAAGCAGAGTTCTCCTGAGCTTCTCTGAAGCTTTTATGAAATTAACTTTGTGATAGAAAACAGGAAGAAAACAAAGGCTATTTTTATCTAAAACATGACCTTTGGATGAATAAATTCTTCTTTGTGAGTAAAGATTGCCACCTTTTCTGAAGGGAGGGTTTCTTCTATTTCTAGGAATAAAACCTTGCAAACTCCCATCTGAGCTTGGTTGGGGGGCCAGGGCAGGGAAGGAGGGAAGAGTTTGGAAGTTATTCCACTGATTCCCAGAAATCAAAAAGGGGGTTCTGAGATTGACCGTAGCAGCCTGATACAGACAAACTCCCAACCTTGATTAGTCCTGGCTATAATGGTTCCACCCACAAGGCAAAGCATGAGGAATGGGATTTGCAAAATAGGCCCACTACCAAGGGAAAACAGCCATGAGAGGAGCATGTGTGCCTTCTCCATCTCATAATTTTGCTAGAGCCTAGGAGACAAGCTGACTTCCAGAAAAACCCAGAGAAGAACCAGCAAGACAGAGCAGAAGAGACCTGAGTGCACATCAAGAGGAGGAGCTGAGTACAAATGTTCTACAGTTAGAATGATCCATTACCAACTTGACCTGGGGAGGAGAGGGAGTGAAATTATCTATTAGGTCATACTAACAATCACATTATGCAAACCAGCTCTCCTTTGAGACATTCATGTTGGTAAGAACAGGTAACTGGTAAGGTACGTGATCAAAGTAACAAACAACCTGCCAGGTATAGAGCTCTGATATCCCAATTCCAGCACATGCCTTAATACCATCCTTCCCCTCCACAAACAGAAAATGTAATTAAAAGTATTAAAACAAGATTCCAAAGGGGACAAAGTATTTTACCAAAGATTTTTCTTTTTAAGATATTGCTAGCATTCAGCCCACTCAAAATTACTCACCTCTTTTGCCTTTAATTTTCCTCCTCTTATTCTTTCTTTCTAGACTTGGAATTTCAGGAGAGGATCCCTCCTAAAAATTAAAAATAAAATTCTTCATTAGCTAACATTAGAACAGCATGTTGGTAATTTAGTTTTCATTCTATATGTCACAAGAGCCATGTCAAAAAGCTAAATATACACCAAGTCTTTTCAATTCAAGTCTTGAGAATATATGCATTCTGTTAATATCATTCACTTATACTGTGGTAGGACAAGGTATATTAAAGAGAGCAGACAACGAGTTTCCCATTTCTACCCCACAGTATGAGATATTATACAGCAAGCCACACTTCACATTGTCAGGTGTCCAAGTGTACCAAACACTTGGCAGCAGAAAATTATGAAGTAGAATGCGTTGCCCCATTTCCTGTGGTAGGACCATGAATGGGAAAATAAAACTAGTTATAATAATGAAGGCCAAATGGGAAAAAATGGATGTAAAAATGTGATCAGGTCTTAGAATACTCAAATGTGTGAAAGTAGAGAAAAATTTTAGATAAGCTGGGGTGAAATTTCCCTTTCTGATGCTTTTCTACCCTTACAAAAGGTAAATCCAGAGGCTGTGTGGTGACGTGGTTGTACCTTCCCCTTTTCCACAGTATCGCTTGATGTTCCAGCTAGCTCACTGGAGCCCAGATACCTGGGTCCCCTGAGGCCTTTAAGTCCTTGAAGCAGGTAAGATTCCTGCCCCTGCTTTCAGAACCCCCTTCTTTTCCCTCTATGCTCAGCAAACCTCCCTTTCCCTCTCACCCTCTCTATTTAAGCCACTGGATGCAGAAAGGGGAGACCTGTCCAATGCTGCTGTCCCCAGCTGACCTAGGCTGTGGGAAGCCCCCAAGCCATTCTTCCTGTCCTGCTCTAGCTAGGGCTGTGAGGAACAGTTGCAGAGACAGCCTGGCTCAGCTGGGGAAAGCAACAGCAGCAGTGGGCAGATCTCCCCTTTCTGCATCCAGAGGCAGGGGCAGGGGGTCCCTCTCCCTGCCTGGTCTCCCTGGGTGTTCCCTGATAGAACCAGGAAATAAAGTAGGCAGAGGGAACCCACCTGCTGCCACCACCGGTGCTATCCCTGGCTGAGCCTGGCTCCTTGTGCAGTTACTTCCTGCAAACCTAGCCGGAGTGGTGCAGGTATGACTAGGACAGCAGCTGTGACTGAGCCTCCCCTTCCTGTACCCAGAAATGTAAGTAGAGAGGGAGAGAAGAGGAAAGGGAGAGGACAGGAGGTGCCAATGAACATGGAGGGGAAAAGGGATGCTGGGAGGTAGGCAGGGCAGGAATGACACATTGATTCTTACCAGATTCAGGGACTTAAAAAAAAAAAAAAAAAAAAAAAATCTTTGGCTATTGTTCCAATGACGTGGCCTGTCCACAGGTTTAGGGGAGGCTGAAGGCAGGAGGTACAGCCACTCCTGAAGCGATGGTTGCTGCTTCTGCACTCTGCCCCTCCCCTCCTTTTCAAAATCTGGGATTTACCTAGGTATCCTTGCAAGATAACTGCACTTTAACAAGTTCCTCCTTTTAAAGGTCCTTTCAAAGAAACCATAACCCCAGGTAAAACACTACTGGTAACATGACAAAGATGCAATGAACTACACTTACGCCAGTTGCTCTTCTTTTCTTTCCAATTCCCTGGCTGTCATTCTGCTCAGTACCAGATGTACAGCTACTGTCTGTAGCTGCATCTACAGAGTTGGATACTGCAAGCACTGAAGATCCACTTGAAGCCAAAACATTTCCTTCTCCTGTGATCTCTAATGTATTTTGATTTTCAAGAGGTGATGTTGTATTTTCTGGGTTCTCTGGGTCTTGTTTTGCAGTAACTGTTGTGGGACTTGAAAGACCAGATAGATTCTGTAGGCTGTCTCTCCTTCCATTGGAAATGGTTTCACTTCTTTCAGACAAGAAGGGTGACAACGGAAGATAGCATGCCTCCTGTCTATGGTCAGCTACAGTGTCAGCAGTTTCTTTAAACCCAGACATTATGTGATGTGAATTGATCTGCCTTTGCTCACATTCTTTTGCTGTGGCTTGGTCAGCGAAGAAGCCATAAGCAGACACATTTCTGTCTACAATCACACTGCTCTCAGAGAAGCTGCGTTTCCTAGCTGATCCGGTTGCCGTTATAGAAATCCCTTCCCAATGAAATCCTTCTAGAGTGGATATGTCAGGTTCTTCATCTAAATCTAGACCTTCCTGTTCATTTTGAACAAGGGGAACCATCTCTATGCCAAACCTGAAAAGCCAACACAAATAAATAGCAGGACATAGTAAAACAAGACAGTGGAAAGGGGGGGGAGCAAGCATTTGTTTTAAATGCACTGCCATTTGCACAGATTGTTAGATGACAGCTCTTAACAGTAGTTGCACAAAACAGAATTTTCATTAGCTATGGGGTTAAGCAAGAGTCAGTTTGGCATCTCTGATCCTAGTACCTGAAGTCTTGACAGGTCAGGCAAGAACTATACAGAAGTCCTTCGGCTGCACTAACCTGATGCATGTGCTAGAGATATCTAACCTTTTATATAGGTTAGATATAAACCAAATAGAATTTTATAAACACAAAAGTAAACCTTATATCAGGGACCTGCAACATTTTTGCCTAAAGGACCAAAAACACCCCAACACTGACTTGTAAAATGTTATTAGGCCAGAGGCAGACATCAGGGAAGCTGCTAAGGACCCAATCCTTGTTGTGGCAGCACAGTTGTGGCCCCTGCCCCACCCTCCACCTGGAGGTACACGTGCACCCACCACCAGTAACAAGCCAGACCGGGGCTCCACAGACCTTGGTGCAGTGGCTTGAAGCCTCCCTGCTGTGAGCAGCCCAGGCTCTGTAGTGGGTGGCAGGGGCCTACACAGAGCCCAGCCTGACTTGTTGCTGGCAGTGGGTGCACATATGCTTGAGGGCAGATGGTAGGGGAGCTTTGAATAGTCTGATCCTTGTTGTGGCTGCGCAGCCCCAGCCCCTTTCCAATGTCTGCCCTAAGGCACACATGCCAAGCAAAGTGTCTTTGTGTAACACACTCTGGAACACATGCCAGACATTGCTGACCCCTGCCTTATATGGCTTTCAAACAGACAGTCATTACATGATTGCAACATTTTACAGTCTCTCCAACCTTGGTGGAAGTAGTCTCAAGGGACATTTAATACTAGTGTCCATATAAGGTTAAGAAAAAGCTTCGGTATATATTTTAGAATTAGTTCGTCTAGAAACCCTGTAAAAACTGCCCACACAAAATAGAAGTTGACTGTTAAAGCAAAAGGAAGCATTAAACTTGCCTGTGAAAACAAAACGGTCCTCATAATTTGAATGCATGCTAAAAACCTACAAGTTAACTAAACAATTATAATAAAAGTACAGTTCAAATTATCGCTGTATACTACCCAAGTTAAAAGAACTTTAAAGCAATCAAAAGTTATAAATGTTAGACATCCAATATTCAGCAATACTGTCACAAACTTGTAGAATTCTTGTTTGAAGTAGCAAGAATAAAAGTCTTCATTAATAGACTAAAGCCATTCACTGTTACCAAAATCAGTTTACTAATGTGTGTTAATAAAAATGTGTATATATTCTGTGTCTGTCCAAGAAAATATGGTATGGCAGAATTCACTTCTGCCGTTTTCTAACTTTAATCTTTGGAATTTAGTAATTGGACTCGATAGAGTCATTTCAGACTTGGTATGAGAATATATATATTTTAAAAGGTGAAGAAAGGCTACAAACCTTGGTAAACCCTTGCCAAGCTCTTGTTTCTTCTTGGTTACCTGCTGAATGACTTGCTCCCAGTTTACGTGTCTTCGGGACGCACTAAGAATCTGCCTCAAGGTTGGTTTAAGTCCAGACTCCTTCTCAGTTTCACTCTTTCTATGACCACTGACATTTCGAATGCGACGTGCACTGTTGAGATTGGGCTCAGGAAGATGTCCCCCACTTTTGCTCTTCAAAGTAATGTGTCTGGTCAGGTCTCTTTGAAGTGAAGCAGGGAGGCCAAGTTTGCTTAAGTCAGGAAGCAGGGGGCCTGAAGATTGGTTGCCTCCTTTTTGAAATTCATGATCTGAATGGTTTTCAAAGCTTTCCATTTCAAAATGCTCACTTGACTTAATAGGATTCTCATCACCTTCACCCCCATGAGAGGCTTTCAAATCCAAATCCAAGTGGTGTTTATGGCCTGATGGAGACACTGCACTTTCCATTTGAAATTCAGAACCTTTCTGATTATCAGTGACAATATTGGAATTGGGAGATTTACCTAATGCTCCTGTGTCATTTTTCTTTCTAGCACTAGCATGTTCACACTCCACAGGGTTACCTGGTAAACAAACATTGAATTTTTCAATTCCCAATTCAGACTTTTCACTCTCTGCTGGTTCCTCATCACTCACTTCATCTAAAGTAGATTTATCAGTTTTTGAAATACCACCTGTGTTTTGATCATCATTGTGTTTGATCTCTGTATCTTTGTAGGAGCTTAAAGAATTTTGCAAAGAATGACTGGATCGCACATCATCTTTAGCTTTTTGCTGTTTTTCACTCTGAATATTAATAGGCTCATTCTGATCACCGTCGAGCACATCTCTGTTGCTTTTTAAGCTATGAGTACACATACTATGCAGCTTGGATGTGTAAGAGGAGCAGTTAGTTTCCAAGTTTAGTGCATTCAAATGATTCTCACATTCTCCAGTGCGTGATAAGAGAATTCTGACATTCTTCAAGAGATTTTGTGTCTTTGGGTCTTGATTTTGTAAAAAGGACTTAAGGCCTGGAAGATTCAGGAGAGGGGATTTCAGTGATGGCATCCTGTTACTTTTGCCATCATCCTGATCAGGTCTTCCTTCACTGGTAGAGTCTGTCAGCATTTTGTGAGTATTAAGATGATCAGAGGTAGCTTTATAACAAGAAGATTCTGTCCATTTTTTCAGCATAGCTACATTATTTTCACAATCCTTCATTTTCATAGGTGGCTCAAATAGAGGCGTGCATACTGTATCTGTTTTCTCTAAGGTTTTAGAAACACTGTCTTCAGGCCCTGGCTGCTGATCTACAATTTTCTGTGATGGATACGGAGACCAACGATGCATTTTATCTCTGGAAGGGCTACCACTTTTGCCACTGATCTTGGAAATTTTGCTCTCAGGTTGCTCAGACATTGCAAAATCCAGTAAACTTCCTTCAGAGAGTGCATCACTAGTAAAATCCAGTGAATTACTCATATTATCTGCTGAACCACCACAGGGCAACACATTGCCAGTGCTGTCATTTTTCTGCGAAAGCCATGTGTACTTTTTTGGGGTATATTTATTTGGGGTTTTCCAGGTAGTGCTTACATCTTCTTGCTTGGAACTAGTATTTGCAGCCCTGTTTCTTACTAATGCATATTTATCCCCTGAGCCACCAAAATTCCAGCTATTTCCACTATGAGAATTAGATTTCCAGTTTCCTCCACAGTTGTTAGAATGCCAAGTTGAAAAACCACTTGCTCCTTCAGAATGCCAGTTGGAATTTCTTCCCGGTGCACCATGCCAGCTCGATGCATTTCCTCCTGCATGCCAAACACTTCCAGAATTCCCAAGGCCATGATGCCAATTAGAAGGGCCTCCGGAACTATTTTGGTGCCATCCAGAGCGCCCTCTTGGACTATTAGGGTGCCTGTTTGTATTAAGATTCCTAACAGACTGAGGGAATTTGCTTTGTCTAGGATTAATAAAGTCATCAACTTTCCATTTCCAGTTGTTCTGTGATGGGCCATGATGGTGCCACGATGACTGATCATAATCTTCTCTGTCTTTATAAGTAGCTCTTTCGTTACTCCTTCTTTGTGGTCTCCTGTCATCAGGTTCTATATCCTGGTTTGCACAGCAAGTTTCAATTTGCCTATAGGGCATAAGGAAATAAAGGTTTGTTTTAGCATTCATTAGTGATCTTTGCAGAATCACCCACAAGCTAATAAAATCATTCAAAATCTGGAGTTGGTGAAAATTAAATTTCTATATAATAAAAGTTAAATAGCAGCCTAACAGGCAATACCATAATCACTACTGCCTAACAGGAATACCACAACTATAGAAGATAGTAAGGTTAGGCCACATTGAAGGATCAAGTCTGGACATGGCTATGTATAAATCTGACCCGTAGAGCAAAATGTCTCTATCACTTTTACAACTTACCTATTTTACTTTCAGTCACTGATGCCTACCTACAAACTGCAAAAATTATTTTAATCTTTTTTTTTGTAAGTCCTACACAGAATGAAAACACTGGCAACTCCTTTTGAGAAGGGACACAGGTGTAGAGAGGAAAATACAGGCTGGTTTAACTATCTGACATAAGTAGCAAGACTCCCAGAATCCTCTTGGGTGAATGGGAATAACCCTGACTAGCAGACCAACAAATCAAAGCAAAAAGTCCAATTAAAGGCAAAAGAAGAAACCAACTTTGGAAATAAGGAGCAAAACAGGTTTGTAACATCTAAAGTTGGCATAAAAAAATTTTAAGTATTGCTTAGAAAGATAAAACTTCCTAGAAAGATAAAGTAAGGTAGCAACCACCTAACCTACAGTGACAACACACCAGGAGATATAGAAAGACAGTGAAAAATAGATGTTCTGGGTAAGTGATAAAAGATCCTGGTTTTCTGTTTAAAAATCCAAAATTCTCCGATTTAAACACCGCACCAAATACCGATTAAAACCCCCAAAATCCATGTTTTTCCATGACTAAAATGAAACTCCACTATATATATATATATATATATATATATATATAGGTATCAGTTGAGCAGTGCTTTATTAATATATTTACCATTTTAAAGCAATTTGGAAGCCTACCAATGCCTCAATCATTATAATAAAATAAAATTCTAAATATCTATAAAAATGTTGGTGTTTAATTTTGGGTTATTTATCATGGAAAATCAGAGCTCCCCCTGCCTCCTTCACTCACCAAGGCATAGGTCCAGCTAAGGCTCACCCCCCCCCCCCCAACTGCGTGTGGCACTAAGCAGCCCCGATATGCTGGTCCCCCTCACTCCTGACTCACAGCCCCCAACACCCCCAGTGTCCCTAACTCCCAACCTACAGCCCCCTACCCCCTCCAGCCCTGCTAGGGTCCCTCACTCCTGACTTGTTGCCCCCCAAACCCAGCCCCCCCCCAGTGTTTGGGGCAGGAGAAGTGTGTATGGGGCAGGGGGGATGCCTGATCATAGGTGATGCTATAGGCAATGTGTTGAAGGGGGTACAGGAGGGCATATGTCCATCCCCCCCTCCCCCAGTTTGTGTACCTACAGCACTTACACCTGGCCAGACTGGCACTGGGCTGCCTCCGCAGCTCAGCAAGTGGGACCCTGGTGCAGGAGGGTGGCAGGAAGCAAGGGCAGTGCGGCCCTGGTCAAACAGCATTGAGGTGAATGGAACCAGTTCACACGTCAGAACTACCATTTCACATCTGCATTACTTAGCTTTCAAGGGTTGCTTATGGCATATTCAAGTGACCTGCATCTTGAGTTTGTTCCACTGGTTTAAAAACAAACAAAAACAAAAAACTTACCCAGAAGTGCCTGGACAGACATTCAAATTCTGAGCCCTTGAACACAGAGCTTGCAGTGCTGATGCTGGCAGCAAGAGGGTCCCTGTGCACACAAATCAGCATGCTCTGTAGGCTCCCTTAGTCTGCCTGGCAACAGATGATAGCAGTGCACAGTGCAGCCCTGACTGGCCAACTCACACTGCTGTTCAGGGTCAGCTTGTATCTCCCTGCAGCACAATGTGGGATTGTGAAGGGGAAGTTTCTGCTCCCTGCATTTCTACTACTCCAGCTGAGCAACCCAAGCAACACACTGTCTCTTGTCAAAGAGAAGGAAGAAGCCCCTTGGGGTGCTGGAGGACTGTACTATGGCTTCTCTCAAGAAGGGTAAACTTTGCTTTCTCAGGACATTTGCTTTATCAGGATAAACTTTCCTGGGAGTGATTTAATCCAGGTTATTTTCTTTCTGGAGTGGTCATTTTTGCTCTGGAAGAAAAATCCTCAACACCTGTTTAGTTGTGGTTTCTCCTGGAAAAGCGCAAGTTTTCCCAAGAGAAACTGAATAACTGCAGATCAGCAAAATCTGAACAGTTCCTTTATTAACATAGGAGCTACATTAAAAAAAAAAAAAAGCCTTAAATTCCAAAGCACACATATATACCTAAAGGAAAAAAATACTAGCTTAACTTCTGCAAACTACCACAATCCAGCACTAATTCTCTTCTACTAAAATAAAACAGAGTACTACCCCTCCCTATTTTATATATAGCAAATAGAATGATCAGTTCAGTTAGGTTCATTTTTCCTCCCTACTGACTCTCACCAAGCTTGTGAAGCAAGCACAGTGGAGAAAGCTGAACAATCTACTTTCATTCAAAACTCAGCTTCCAGATTACTAAGTAACAAATTAGCTTTCCATTCTCATAAAAAGAGAGCTGATATTTTTTAGTTTTAAAAGCCACCACGAACATTTACCAGCTTGAATGCAAAATACACTATTATACCTTGGCTATTGTGATCAAATGTTCCCCATCCTGATATTTCCTTTATGAAAAACAATGGATTTGCTCTGGACAAGTAGAATTTCACAAAAGATGCTTTACATTGGTTACCAGAAGAGTAAAGAAAAGACTTACTTGCATTTATAGTTAAGTCATTATATCACACACAGAATCTTTTTACTAAAGTTTACAAAGAGAAAACTTAGATTGCTTAGATGTTTATCTTTGTTACACAGGGAACTCTAAGAGTGAAGGAGAAAACACTCCATTTCAGTTTGCTAGCGATTGGACTGTAGAAGTTATGAGCAAAGCAGAAGTTACTCCGTGTTGTATATCCTCCCTTTCCCTCCCACATGCCTCAATAACTCTTTAGGAGGCATTTGAGAAAACCTTGTTAGAGAAGAAAAATCTGAATTAATGAAGGATTGACCTGAAAGAGTATCTATCCATTAGGTGCTATGTATTACTAATGCTGATGAACTGATAAAGAACAGAAGGAAAACTAGATTAAAGCTATTAATCAAGACTAATTGTTGGAGAAAGAATGCAACATATTGATTTCTAGAACTTTAAAAAAGATATTTAGGTATTAAAGATGAATGCAAACTTTGTTTCAAACATAAGAAACTAACTATTTTTCTAGTTTGGGCCATATAGCAAACTGCCCATGATATGTAGTAATTGTTACAGAAAGATTTTTTCTCAAGCATGTATCTATTGCTCTTTGCATAATATTCAAGCTTGGCAGGAAGTTACAAATACAGTAAACAAAGGAAGTTTGCCTAAGAACTGCAGAGTGAAGGAACAGATCAGTAGCAAGATTAACTTATGGGCTGTTTTTTGCGGTGACAGTATACTTGTCTAGTCTGTTTTGTAGCCCTGTCTAACTATGCATTTGCAATTGTGTGCAGAGTGGGACTTGTGGAGCTGACTGAGGGCCAGGTGTGAACCAGGCAGGCTCAGGCCTAGAAGCTTAATAAAAGGCAGCCTCCTGCAAATATAAAGAGAAACCAAAGGGACTGCAGGACTCCAGAAGCAAATAGGAGGTTGTGTTTTTTCTTTTTTCCCTTCCCATTGCCCATATGCCAAGGAGTAAGGGGACAAAATAGATAATAAATTGGCAATTGTCATTTTCATTAGACACACCATGTTTACATTCTTCCCTGAGGGACAACATGACTTCATCTGCACCAACTACAAGCTGTTGTCCATCTTGGAGGAAAAGGTTTAAGAGCTGGAAGTACAAATATCCCTGCTGTACAGTATTGGAGGAAAATATTAAGGACTTCCTCAATCAGAAGCATGAGAAGCTGGTGCAGAACATGTAAAAGAACAAGGAAGAGAAGCAGCAACGTGTTACTGCCATACAAAAGAGCCCCCAGAATCCACAATGCAAATTGAGGCAAGCAACCACTTTCAGATACTCTGCATTGGAACAGCTGGAGAATAGGCAGCAGAGGAGAAACCGATGGCAAAAATGAGACACAGACTCTGTAGACCAAAAGGCAAGAAATTAATTGCCTTAGGGAGGGAGGTTCCAGGATCACACCACCAAGAAGAAGGCTGGTGATTATGGACTGTCCTGAGGAGGATGGAGGCACCAATTTGTCAAACAGATCTTGGACTCTATGAGTTGTGCTTCTTGGAGCCTGTATTCAAGATATTGGTAAGCAACTGCTAGGGGTCATCTGTCCCTCAGACCACTACTCATTACTGCTTGTCCTGGCAGTATCAGTAGTATCTACATGGACAAGCAGAAACAGGTGGTGGATTCTTTGCTAACAGGCAGATATCATGGATAAGAGGCTTGCTATTAAGATGGGATCAAACCTCTTGGCAGCAAACCAAATGAAAAGAGAACTTGGAGAAGAAGCCTAATTCTGGAGAAGGGCAGAAGGTAGAGGAAAAAAAGGTGCAAGAAGAAAACAAGTAGATCAACATTTAAAGCTTACCAGTGGTGCCCAACCGTTTGGCCTTGTGGGCCAAATGAGTGGTGTGGGGTCAATCTGTGTGCTGCATCAGGCCCACTGGCCTGGCCCAGCCCAGACTCATGTGCACCCAATCAGGCCCATCACCCCAACCATGTTATCTGGCCCCCAGGGTTTGGAAATTGGGAAGGGGGGGGGGGGGGCAGTAACAGTGCTAATTGCCCCCAATCCATCACTGCCAAAATTTCCAGACCCCTGAGAAGCCTCACAGGAATGGTCCCATGGATAGATAGACTGAAAGGAGGGCTGCCAGTTTCTTAGAATCATAGCAATGTTGTACCATCCCTTACAAAACACTTCATGGGCTGATATAGAAAGTAATGTATTTGTAATACCTTGCTTAAGGTCAGTGGTCCTAGATGATCTGTCACCCTATACTCCTATTATAAATTAAAAGCTTATGAATGATAATTTAGCAGTCAATGTAGTCTCTAGTAAGAGTTAAAGGAAAATAAGGTAAATGGCATAATTATTTTGCAATAAAAATATGTATTTTTAACTCAAACAGTGTATATGCAACAAACCCGTATGTGAAGCTCAGATGTTTTTCAATACAATCTAAACAGAAAATCTATTTTACTCATTTGCCAACTGAGACTGAAAGGACACACTTTGATTCTATCCTTAGCTAAGGGTATTTTATTCAAAGCCTCTCTCTCTCTCTCTCTCTCAATGAACCCTGCAGTAAAAAAAAAGTTTCCAAAGCTACATACGCTAAAACCTAAAGGAGAGATTTCAGTACAGAATGTTTGGAAGCTAGTGTTAAGCTGTATTCAGTTCTATTGTCCTCATATCTGTATGTGTTATGCATCTTTTCAGATATGGTGATTTACTAATCCAATATCTGTCCCTCTTGTCATTTCCCCTCAGTGGGAAAAGTTCTTACTGTATTTTGGTGTTTCTTCTTTAAAGTATAAATTCATCCTTGTCTGGCAGGGATTATTTAAAAGCAAATAACTCTTGTCAAATAAATGCTAATTCTACTATTGTCTTTTCTAAGTGTGAACAGCTGAGGGCTGCTGGAATTAATCACTACCTTTCTAAAACAAAATTGTCTGTAATATAAAGATATATCAAAATTGCATCAAATACTTTATGTGCTCCTGGACTTAATTGGGTAAGGAGAGATTTATGATCTGGTAAACATGTACCTTCAGGAGATTGGGGGGGATGGGACATGACACAGGGGCACCAATATGTTACTGGCATAGTGCAAGTCTCCCTAGAAATGAAGCAGTGATGTAAGTTAATGGCCAGATAAACAACTGTATTTAAGTCTCCCGTAAGGGCTTTGCTTGGTCATCAGTTTTTCCCAGACAGGCAAATGCTGGAGGCCCCCAGCTGGTGAGCTGGGTAGAAACCATGTCCTTGGATTTAAGGTACAGGGTAAGAACAATTATTGTTCTATTTTCTTTGGTTTGTTTACTCTTGTTTTTGTCTGTATTTCAACATATGGTTACTGATTTCTTATGCTAGGTCTTATTTATTTCTTATATTTGTTCTTTGTTATCCCTTTTAACCCACTTATTGCCATTGATACTTGTGAACCCAGGATATCTGACCAATACAGGGCTTGCTGTTCCCATGGGAAAGGGGATCCATTTTTTCCGAGCACATGACCAGACAAGGATATGATCTATCTTGCTGGCAAAATCCTGAGTGAGAGCAGTAGGGCTGAAACACCACAGGCCAAGGAGTTGGATTCTGGTGCATTTCAGCTGATTCTCAGTGATCAAGCAGCAGACAGTGGAGACTGATTTGGGGCAAAGTATGGCACCACCCTGGGAGTGCATCTCAAGGATGCACCCAGGCCATATCTGGGGCCAGGGCATTATCACACAGTGATTTTGAAGAAGTCCCTAAAACATTCACCATGTTTACTTGAATCCAAGAAAAGGTTTAATTCCCCATTCAAATTGGGAGAGGCGGAAAGAAAAAGCCTGTCATCTTTGATTCAAGTACAAGGCAGAGTGGGGGGAGGACAGGCAGCTGCTGTGGCTTCGATTCCAGCTCCACTCCTGGACTGCAGCCGGAGTCAGCTGCTGCTCTGCGGCTGGGCAGGGGCCAGAGCTTCCATGTCCCCAGGAGGAATGGAACCAGAACTGTATGTGACAGTAAGCACGGGTGGGGGGGGGCACAGAGGATGCAGGAACTGGCAGAAGCTGCAGGAGGCAGCCAGGGGAGAAACAGAGGCTACAGAGGAACAGGGGCCAAGGCACCACAGGGTGGCAGAGGCAGGTACAGGGAGGGCATACTGCCCTCCCCTCCCCAGGCACACCCCTATGCCACTGCTTTCCCCGTTACAGCAGTAGGGAGAACAAATTTAATATGATCCTTCAGTAATTATATTCTCTACATGGAAAATTATAACATATTTATAAGTTTTCCATATGTAGAATCTAATTATTGAGGGATCATCTTGAATTCAAAGTAGCCTTGGATTCAGGTAAATACAGTGTGTAGATTATCACAAATTGTACCCCAAAATGTATTTTTATTATATGGCTCCCATATATATGTTTTTGATACAGTTTTGTGGCTACGTTATTGAAAGAAAAACTAAACAAAAGGAAAAAGGAGGACCTGGAGAATTACAGATTGGTCCATCTTACTTCAAAACCTGGGAAATTACTGGAACAATTTACAAATTAATTTAATTCGTAAACATCTGGAGGAAGAAAGGCAATCACAAGCAGCCACCATGGATTTGTTAAGAACAAATCATGTCAAGTCAATCTGACCTCCTTTTTGCAGTGAACAGTATATTCTCATAGGTAAATTGGGGGAATGTGCTCGGGATAAAATTACTACAAGATGGACACATAATTGGCTCAAAAGTCATATACAAAAGGTAATTATAAATTGACTATTATAATAAACAGAATGGGCAGAGGCTCTGAGTAGAGCTACACAGGGGTCTGTCTTTGCTGTAGCGCTACTTAATAAGCTTACTAATGATTTGGATGCCAGAATAGGGAGCCTCCCGAGCAAGTTTGCAGAGGATACAAAACTAGGCAGGACTGCAAACACTTTGAAGAATAGGAGTAGAATTCAGAAGAATCTTGACAGATTAGGAAGCCGGGTGAGGGACGAAAGTATGAAATTCGATGCAGACAAATGTGTTGTACACAGAGTAGAATAATCAAAAGCATAACTACAAAATGGGAGATAACTGGATGGATAGAAGCTTTGCTAAGGCATTTGGGTTTTGGTGTGAAGCAGTTGCAGGGGAAAAACCAGCAAATGAAAGTTTGGGTTGCATCACCAAAACTAACAGGTGTAAAACATGGTGGTGATAGTGCAAGTCTAGTCAGCACTGGTCAGGCCTCATTTGGAGTAGTGTGTGAAGTTTTGGGCTTCGTACTTTAAGCAGGATGTGGAAAAGTAAAAGATGGCCCAGACATGGACAACAAATGAAAGAAGGGGGTGGATAGCAAGCCATATGAGGAAAGGTTGAAAGAAACAGACGTGTTTAGCTTGGTGTAAAGGCCAATAATGGGACATGCAGCAGTTTTTCAAATATTTGAAAGGCTGCCATAAAGGAAAGAGAACAATGGTTCCCCGTTCCTACAGAGGACAGGGTACAAAGCAATGCCTACATATGGCAGCAAAGTAGATTTAGATCAGATCTTAACAAAAAAACAAACAACCCTTCCTTACTAGAATAATAAGGCAATGGAATAAATTGTCCAGGGAAGTTGCAGAAGTTCCTTCATTGGATGGTTTTCAAGAGAAGGCTGAATAAGCATTGGACTGGGATGATTTAAAAGTAGCACTCCTGCTTGTGTGTAGGTTAAAGCAAACAACCCTTAAGATCCCTTCCAACCCTACAATATTTGGTGAATCTATTCTATCACATACGCATTGAGGGTTAAATACTGGCAGTTGAGTAGGATCAGAAAGTTCAATACTAAAGCTACTTATCCTGTAAGAAGAGTCTGAATGTAAGAATCTTTGATAGAAGACTATAGAGACTTTCTTGACTTTAGAGAAAATGGATTTTATAAGTTACTGGAAAGACAGACCAGAGAATGTTCATACCTCAGCATCTGCTTACATAATACTTGGTTGTCAACAGACTGAACTTCATATTCTCTCTCTATTAAATCTTCAAATAATTCAGATTTTTCTAAGAGCCTTATAATTGACCTCAACCTACTACAGAATAGATCTGAAATAATCATATGCTTCCAGAGTAAAAAGAGTTTTAGAGCAGGAAACCATAGGAATGTTGCCTCTCTGATACTATCTCTAAGTAAAAAACTGATATGGGTGGGAGGGACAAAGGGAGGAGGTTGACACCCCTGCATTATTTTAAATTATATATCTCTGTACCAATTCTAACATGTTAACAATGTGTACTCAACTGCAGGCCAAATGTGGAAGCAGAAATCTTATGCTTTATGCAGTATTACTTTTCCATGTGAGCAGCTAAAGTTATCTTTAACTAATGTCAGGCAAACAAAAAACATAATTCAAGATTCAATGCATTTCACAATGACATTAAGACAGTCATCCAAAAAAATTCTGCTTCATTTTAGGATTAATAACTCAGGACTCTCTAACTGGTGGCCTGCGGGAAACAAAGTTCCCGAACAATTAACATACAGCATGCTGGCTCCTGGCATGTCTACCACTGCCCCCACTCCCACCATTGCTTCTGCCATGGCAACTGGGTTCTTTGGGCACTGCCCCATTCCCACCTCTTCCAGCTTCAGTGATGCAGCAGAAGGGGGCTGGGATGCACAAGCAACACATGCAGTGGGGGAAGCGGCCAGGCTGTTCACACCATATGCAAGGAAGGAGCCTAGGCTTAATCTTCCAAAGACAATGGCTAACTCTAATTATCAGAGCATGTTGGAGGGAATATTTGCATTTGTACACTGCAGTTATATCTTATGAATTGTTCTCTTAAATACTCTTATGATGAGCATATTGATTGCACACACACTGCACTCCATAAACACTTGCCCCTCAGTTAAATTTCTCCATAAGCAGAGCAGTAGTTAAAGTAATTCTACCACACAACATCTAAGACAGAAGGAAACTCACCGGTTCTGTTCTTTCCTTTGCTTGATTAATTGAATTAGTTCCTTGTCAAAGTATTCTCCTTCATCTTCTTCTTTCCCTTCTTCTTCTTTCCTGTCATAGGTGTAGACATTGTCTTTGTGTAGCTGGCTGGAGATGTGCTTGGCATAAGCTGATAAGCCCACCACTGTCACCCTGCACACACGACACTCATGGTTGCTGTCCCTGGGGAAAAAGGCAGAGGGTGGACTTTCAATTCTGCCCACAGGCATGACAGACAACTCAGATCTTACTATGTTTCCTCTGAATATGCCAGTTTCTTTATCAATTGCTTCTCTATGAAGCACTAAAATTTTGCTCGATACATTAAAATTATTTGATTTTTCTTTCTTTCAAAGAAACTTTTAGCCTTTTGGATGGTCAATTTTAAAAGGTTCTTTTCCAACAATCAAGAGGTAAAAATCTTGGGAATAAAGCAGCATAAATTAGGACAGGGGATTCTTCTTGAATTGTTGTACTCAAAACCTTTTCAGAGGAAACATAATGAGAGCAGAGGCAGAGTGAAGGGCCTCAGAGCTAGCAAAAGCTGCTCTAAAGCACATCCATGGTGCCAGCTGCACTAGGGAAGCCTGGTGACAGCTTCTGGATTTAATCTGTGCCTCAAGCCTTGCCCCAGTGAAATCTAACAGAGAGAGGAGGGAGTACATTGCTGCAACCAATCCTAACACAGTAACCTAAACTGGGACAGCTGAGACCTCTGCCTGGAATGCTAAGACTCCACAGTAGAGCAAATGATGGCAGGGTGTCTTCAGTTCACTGTACTTTATTTGGTTCAAATGTGCACGAGGTCTGTTTTCTGCTTTAGAAGGCTTATCTTAAAAAATACATAATTATTTCAGGTGGAGGAAGCCGACAGCTGAATTAGGCAAGTGTTTTTACTCATGTTTCAGAGAACGCTGCAGTATAGCAACTACCAAATCCACCCCCAAAACACTCCAAGTCCCCCCCCCCACCCCCAAACACTCCCATATACTGCTATGACCAATCTTTAGATCATTTCATTAAAAAAATGAAGAGAAAATTAGGTCCAGCAGGAAAAGTGAAGGTCATGTAGGAATCCCACCCCCCCAACTCAAACACGTGTATGTGCGTACTACACCAGATTAATAGGACCAACTTGGTTATGAGGCTAGGCCTCAAAACTAGCATTGATAATGCTTTTTTGTACCCCCAAACACCTAATTATGAAAGCAGAAGTGAATTCTCTTATGTTCCAAATGGAGATAAGTGCATGTAGTGTGGAATTTAGAGTCAACAGATAAAGTTAAAAAGCAAAGCCGAAAAACCCATCTAGACAAGTTCTTTGGACAAATGACTCCTTAAGCTTTACCCCACAGCAGAAATATGTAATAAGTAGTGTACTAATGAACTGAATACACCTAGTATTTTTTTAAAAACTGAATATGAACCATCAGAAGTTCAATACCAGATTATTTGTTTTAAATATTCATATTCCTATATCAATTCCCTTAATTCAAATGATAACAAAAAGTCTATCCCATGGATCAGAATATCACTATGGTGTAAAGTATTTCAGTCAAAGGAAGTGGAGGCCAAAGAATCTTGTTTCTATCTCCGCTACTTTCCAAACAAAACAAATCTAAAGAGAGAAAGAAAAATCTCCCAGCCACAAGACTTTGAGGTGGTAACCTTATTTGAACCAGGCCTAAGTCAGGGTCACCAGCTGGCTTTACAAAAGAAAAAAAAAGTCTACATCTTTTTTTAAAAGGCTTTCGAGTGAAAAACAGATTAAAAAAAATCCTCCCTGCTTTTCTATTATTTTTTTCTATAAATAAAACTGGGACTAAAATTCAACACAGTTAAGACACTTAAACAATCAGCCAGTAATTTAGAGGTAAAATTAGTAGAAATTTAAGTTAACATACAACGTTTACATGTTTCCAGTTTCAATCATTTTCAGATCAAGTGAGCAGATCACAAGTACAATTATAATTTCCCTAACACTGGTTTGGCAAACTCAACCTGGCTTGTGTGCGCCAAGCTAAATTCTCTCTTTTGTACTATTTGCTATCAAGAATAAGGATTATACAGGACAAATTCTGCTGTGCAATACATGTACTATTACCTCATTATTTTCAGTGGGTTAGCATAGATTTAATCAACACATGGCAAACAATTTTGCAGGGAAAGTTGTGCAGGGACAACATTTGTACACTTTAAGCTATGAATTGCCAGTGGGTCTCTTGCTTGAAAAAGTACTGCTTATATGTAATTTCTTGGACAGGAACTATACTTTAAAGACATTTTAGCCAGAAACAACAATCTCCTGGGTGCCTATAATGCATGATACCGCTGTAAAGTATTTCAAAATCCTTTGCAAGATTTAAATACAGTGCAAGACCAGTACTGTATTACTTTCCTGTTACCAACTGGTACGTTAAAACCAACTCTCAGTCCTTCCAATTTCTGAACCACCAGTTCCAAAATTGTCTCCTGAAACATTTGACAGACTTAAGAAATAGGTAGGACTTGTTTCCAGCCAGAAAGTTCCAACAAACAATTTCAACATATATCAAATATTTTCTTCATACTACCCTTCCATGGAAATGATTGTGTAAGTTACCACTGGAAAGGTTATTTATTCAACAGTAGGAGGGTGGGGAGGAGACGATATCGTGACAAAATAGGACAAAACCCATCCATACTATAAGAGTGTTTAAGAATCCTAACCTTGAATTCCTGTTACGAATTTCAGTATGCACAACTGATATCACTCCCCCCATACAGAAGCACTCTTAAATTTAAAGTTCACAGACCATCTTTCCTTAGAGTACTTTTATCTCATTCCCAATAGTTGTTATGGTATTACTTATAGAACTACATGTCAGACACATTACATCTACGACTACTGCTGCCGTTTCTTATATTCCAATTTAATGTTCTCAGAAACACAGAAGAGCAAGTCTGGGATAAGAGCCATAAGCTCAATGGCTTAACAAGTATCTATCGAGTTGATTATTTTGTCTATTTTGTCCTGAATTTAAGTTTTCACTTAAAAATTGAAGCAGTGGTTTTTAGGACAGAAAGAAGCATTACTCTTTCAAGCAAAGCAGCACAGGGATAGAATGGAACCAACCATATGAATCTTTCCAGGTTATGGAATCTTTAATGGCAGATCCTGTATCCCAGACATGGAGAATGAGAAATTTGCACAAAAGCTGAAGTTAGACCAATCTCTGATAAGTGATAAAATGCCAAAAATAGACCACCCACCAAGAAAAACTCCACTTCCAAATCTAATGCCCATACTCTTGTTAAGATGCAAAGGCTCAACATGAGTCTCAAATCAAGACAAACCACTCAGTTTTTTTTTACTTATTGGCCCAAAGAGGTTCCTCATAAAAACACCCTGATTTCATAAGACAGCTGAATTACAATCAGGGTCCCATATTCTTAACAGGAGCAGAATATATGATAGACTTTGCCTTGTGCCAAGGAAGCATGCTCAAGCACCAAAGCTTTCACTTAAGAATTTCTACCCTATACAGTTACGTAAATTAGCTTTAAAAATGTGACCAGAGTATATGCTGATATGTCTTCTTCAGTCTACAAAAAGTCTGAGAGGTGTGAACACTTGGGAAACGTTAAGATCATATTTCTCTGGTGATTTAAAAAAATAAAAACTAAAACAACATTTTTGACATTTCATAGCATCAACTTCAAAGATCCCTCTTTCAATATTTTCCTGTTTCACATAAAATAATGATTTCAAAAGACTCAAGTTGAAGACTAAAGGAGTTCAATAATGAACTCAAAACAATCCAACCTTCAGCTGGTGTAACTAGCAAAATGTAACAAAAGAAGTCTAAACAAAATCTTGGAAAAATCTGCTTAACAAGGAGGATATCTGTTAGTACAAACAAGTTATGCACTTTGAAGTAGTTTTTATGTCCAGTATCTCTCTTCAAAGAATTAGCAAGTTAGCTGGGGAATGAAGAGACTTCAAAATACAGAAGTTATTGAAAGGAGTGATAAATTAGAAGGCAAGTAGTGCCTCCGCAGTTCAAACTACAAAATACAACAACTGGACTTTAAAGCTGCCAGCTGCACCACATTCACCCCCTAAATCTAATTTCAAACTCAACAATTGCAAAAGGATTCAAAATAACTACCATTTTCAAATATTGTAGAAGACATCCAAAAAATAGCCAGAAGACAGGAGGCCCGCAACAACTGCTAATGTTAATGTTGATGACATACTGGTTTCAGAGCAACCCCTTCTCAGCTGTTCAGCCACGGAACAAGTGTCTTCTATGGCTGAGTGAGAAAGATGACAGCAGTACTAAGATACTTTTGAGCTCAGGCACATTTTCAGATCGCTCGCAGCCCTAAAGACAACAAGGTAAAGTTGAGCAGGAAACTACTGGTAATGAAGTTTGAAAAAAAGCAGCAATGAAAGTTCAGGTCTTGTCTACACTCGTATGGGTCTGTTGACAGAAGTTCTGGCAGCAGACAGCAGCCACTACTGCCCACACCCATTTACACCCCAATGTGCTTCTGGTAGTTCTACAGCTGCAACTGTGCCACCAGAACACAAAAGTACATCCTGGAGTAGACTGCTGAAGAAATAGTACTACCTAGCAGAAGGCATAAGAGTATCTACACAACTGTCCACTCCCAGATGGCAGCTAAAGCTGTCTTTCACTCTAGAGAGAGGGTATGGCTCTCCTGATAGAAAGATTTCCTGATGCCAGAAACCAATGTGCCCAAAGTTTTGCAAGCAGAATGCTGTAGCATCAGCCAGGCCTAGGCCTCAAAAGGATGGTAAGAACAGAAACAAAAAAACCAAGAAACAAATGTAGAACAAGACAACGGACCGGAGCGGGAGACAAGAAGTGTGGCTGTGAAGGAGCGAAAGCCATTGTATACTGAACTGCGCTCTTTACTGTGGAGTGAGGAAGAAGTAAACAGCCTTCCTTAAAAAGCTATAAAACATCCCTCAAGCACATTCTCTGCTCAGGAGAATATCAGTTTTGACATCAGAAAATCTGCACACCTTGCATGTATTTATCACCATAAAAACATGGCTTGGAAGCCATTAACCTTTAACAATCAAAAGATCATCTGATTTCTGAATTTTTGCTTTTAATACGATCTGAGATAGTATCCTGAAGCTGGAGGCTTCATAATCTAGTATACTTCTAGAACATTGACTGGTCTTAAGAGACCTAGATTCTCTTCCAAGCTCTCTCAACTTGCTTAGGGCAAGTCTCTTCACCTCTCCTGGCATTTATACACATGTTCTGGGATGGGGAACAGGGGGACACTTTAATGAGCCCAGAGCGTCATGTGTATCAGCATCCCCATGCTGAAAAATAGCGGCGGGGGCTCTTCAACTAAAGCTCATTCAATGAGCTTTAGTTAAAGCGTCCCACTACCGTTTTTCAGCGTAGGTATGCTGATATAAGTGACGCTGGAGCATGGTAATTACCACGCTCCAGCAGACTCAATTAATCGAATCTGCTCTGATGTGCAGCACATCAGAGCAGCCTTGCTGCACATGTATAGGAGCCCTCCGCATCTATTCTTACTCCCACCCTACATGCATGTTCTCTTAAGGTAGGGAATTTTTCTATCTAAATCAACAGCCTTTATACCATCTAGCACAGAAGGACCAAGCTCCCAGTTAGCATATTTCACATACTATGTACGTATTATGGGGATGCGTTTCACATTAAAGTGAAATTATGCATAAATCAGAATGTCTAAATCTAACATAGTGAAGTTTTAAAATACCTTGTTTTGCAGGATGATTAAGAAAATGTTTACACTGTAGGAGACAGTGGCATATTCCTCTGGTGCAGCTTCTCTAGAGGATTTAGTCCAACAGCATATTATCGAGTTGATTCAGACTATACCTTTCACTCACCCGTAACAACATTGTAAGGCACTAAGAAAATTAAGTCTGACCTAGACAAACAGCTGAAACAAAATTTAGGGACATTTCTATGCTCCTAACAAGGGCTTTTCCTCATAGTATTTCCTATTAAAGAAAGTGCATCTCAAAACTAACACATTACACATAATCTATGCACAAATTTGGTTTCCCCTAAATTTGCAAAGACATGAAATAAAACAAACAACAACAAAAGCCACAGGCTGAAGTGTCCAACTGAAATTGAAAGAGACACAACTTAAACTATGTTATTAATGCTCTATCTATTGTGCTTGGTTTCATTCTACCTTCCTAAGATAGTTAACTCTTAAGACACATCTGAAGGATGCAATGCAACCAACTAAGAACGTAGTATTTGACAACCACAATGATGAAAATAAGAACAAGGTAAAATTCTTGTTCTCAACAAATCCACAACATGCTTACTGACAAAAGTTGATTTTCCCCCTCCTTCCCTTTCACAAATTGGGGGAGGAGAAGTGAGGGTGCGGGTCGGGGGGAACTGAGAACACATCCACAGCTTTAGATGTGATATTGGTCTCCTTTAAAGCACAGTTAAAGCTTTTTTTAATATAGTCACAAATATGATGCAATAACACAGTTTCCATTTGATTCTTTAAGAGATCTTACATGGTTGACTTGTATTCAAAAACTTAAGTTTCCTTTAAATAAAATTTGAAAAAAGGTTAACAATTGCTTTTGCGATCTCACAATCTAAGCAACACATGGAAAGTGAACAGGTTTATATGGTGAAATAAATTAACTTTTAACATTGTTGCAGTTTCAATCCTTCATGCTGATTTCCAGAGATGGTGAAGATAAGCTGTACCCAGATCTTAAAATCTTATTAGCAAGGCACCTAAGAGACCCATTCTGTAAGCAAATAACTAATTTGTCACTTTTTAATTGAGCTGAATTTAGTCTTAAGGCAGTTTTCATGATCACTCTCATACCTCCCTTTCAGGTTTTCAAGTTCTCTGTGATGAAGCATGCTTCTCATGTGTTCATTCATCTCCTACAAGGAAGAAAAAAAACCATAACTCATAACTAGTCCAAAGAGCATCAGCTCTGAAAAGTACTTTCTTTGGGAATTATGTAACCTGCTCTGCAGAAGGGTGTATTCTCCTCCAATAGTTTTGTATCTGACATATGACCACAGAAGCAAAGAGAAAAGTTGCACTCTCTACCCTCCCTCTCTGCCTAAAAGACAGATTTTTAGGATACATATGGAAAGTGATACATCTCTAGAGGGTGTACACAGGTGCATAATGAGACAAGGGCTTCAATAATTACAAACACTGTGCAGTACAGAGTATTCCATCACTTTCCTCAAATAGCTGTAAACAGTAATATATTTTAACTATTTCATACAAGCCATAATGTGGGTAATACTATTAAGCACTCAGAAGTAAGAATATTTATAATTTTAGAAAGATTGCTAGAGCAATCTTAACTATATCTTGGTACATGCATGGCACCTATAAATTGCATCATTATCTGATATTTTGCTCTGCAGGACCTATTCCAGCTTCCACTTCCTGCCCCCACACAGGGGGTGGGGCAAGGCAGTACAGCCTGCAGGACCAGAAGACTGTGACCCAGGGCACTGTGTGGCATTGTGTAGTGGGGAAACCTACAGCCTGGAGCTGAGGGCGAGAGCTGGGGTGCCCACACAGTGCAGCACACTGCAGCAGAAGATGCCCATACAGCCTGTGGCCCATGCTGTTGTTGCCCCTGTCTGCTTAGAAGTTGGACAGCCCTAGTCTAGAGCAATCATGATTCTCACTGCATGCACACAAAGAAAAAGTATGCAGCTACTGGAGGTGGGAAAAATACTTATTGTTAAGGAGCTGGAAAGAACCCAAACCCTCCATTCTTTCCTTGGCCTCAGCCAAAGACTTCTTGTGAGAGATGCTGCCCCTCAGATCCTCATGTACAAAACAGGAATAGCACCTTCCACCATTGCAAAAGCATTATGGAAAAAAAAAAAAAAAGATTCATGCATATTTATGAGGTACTCTATTATGCAGTACAGACATGTATTAAAAAATACAAATTCATTTCAACACAGTAAACAAGGTATAGGTATAAGTATACTGTGAATGATGATGTTAATGAGAAAATAAGTTGCCATGATCTCTGAGCCTTCCATAATGAAGAGGCAACAGTCAAGGGGGACAGGTAGGAGTGTGTTTTCTAATACTCTACACAGCAAATAATTTTTACTTAAAAATATCAGCATCATGTATATATAACTAATTTAATTTTTTTTTTTTTTTTTTTTTTTTTACCTTTTTTGAACTGTAGACAATATGACATAACATGCATCTTCGTTGTCGCACCATAATGATTTCTCTGGAAAGATCTTACCCTGTACCTGGAAACAGGAAAGAACATACAAAAGCTTTTTTCCACTAGTCTGACTTTTTTTAAAGACATTAAAACAAGTTATTTCTCACCAAAATGCTGCATATTAGAATAGTCTCTCTCTCTTTTCCTCTTTAAAAGAATACCTCTCTCTCATATACAGGCCTTAAACTATGCTCCAGATTAATACTTCTATTTTTACCTAACCACTGCACAACAAAAAGCAATTTTCTTCCAAGACAAGGTACCTGCTCCATAGGCAAGCAAGTAGTGGAAACGGTGAGTTCACCTCACCAAAGAGGAAACCATTATATTCAGTTGAAATGATCACAAAGGATATTTAAGAAATTTAGGAGACAAGTGAAATTAAACCAAATGAAACTGTGATGAAAATTTGCACCTCGAACATTGAAAGTAGTTTTGGTCCTCCGCCTCAAAAGGGATCTAAGAACAGGAGTTGGCAACCTAAGACCTGCAAAGAGGTTGGATCTAGCCTCATGCGACACAGAGAATCAGCAACACAGGAGACAAAATGATGTCTACGTAGCAGGTTTAAAACTAGAAAAAAATTTTTTCCACACAATGCTTAATTAATTTGTGGGACTCTCCCCCAAGGAGTTGTGGAGGCTGATTGTTTAACACATTTTCAAAGGGACTGGAGAAGTTCATGGAGGAAAGATCCATCAGCCAGTACTGAACATAGTAGATAAGGGTATATAGTCCATGAATCAGAACTTCCACTGTAACTACAAGCATTCAGAGGTTGAGGGAGGAAAATTCTGGACGTGCCCCATTTACCCTCTCCCTCAATAACTGCTCTCCGCCATTGAAAGAGACGCGTCTATTTTTTTGTGCCATGACAGTGGTCCTAGGCCCACCAAGAACCACAATGCCTGCCCCCGCAACTCCCTTCAATGGCTAGAGACAGGCCACTAAGGGCATGTCTACACATTGCACTGTCACTATATGGTGCGGTACAGCAATGTAGCCATTGCATGGGTCTACACGCAATTGCCAGCTATGTTGCTGTAGCAGCAAAATCTAACCATGTGTCACATGCATGGTGCAGTAACCACCTGTACTGTGCCATGCTTTAGGACTTCCAAAAGATAGTATTAAAGCATGGCATGGTAGTAACGTCGCCATACAGTGATATGTAGACACACCCTCTGTGTACAACATTATCATGTCTTGGGACACCGGGCTAGATAAACCTATGGTCTGACCCAGTAAATTGCAGGTTCTTATGAAAAACAAAAAGTCTTCCAAGACTGACAACAACTTTCAAGTATAAGAAACTTAAAACATAAAGCCTGTCAAAGATCAAGGAACCCCAAGAAGCCACAGACAGAAAGACAAAAACATTTATTCCAACACAAAGTACCAAAAACCAGGTACTAGCAGCATACTTGACATCGCTATATAGCAAAGTTTAATGAAGGCATGAAGTGTGTACGTGCGCACACATAGCTATTATAACAGTGATTCTTAAATCAGGGGTCATGGCACCCTGGAGTGCCTGAAGATCTTTTCATGAGTGCCCCAGGGTGCTACATAGTGTTAGCACTATGAGGTGTGTAAACATGATTCACAAGATAAGCCCAGACATTTCAAATAGGAACCCATAGCGTTTAAACATTCTGAACTGTTGTGGCCTTTCCAAGTTCTCTACAATAGAGAAACTGCTCTTTTATTTTTTCCATAGTCAAAAAATGATTGAAAACTAAGAGAAAGCATTTTCCTAGGGGTGCCTCAAGTCTAATGAGGTTGAGAACCACTGTATTAGATAACCTGTATGCCAAATGCTCTTGCCAATATTTGATGTCAAATGCCTGACAAATGTGAGGTTTTAGACTACGTGGTTCTAAGATTATTCAAAAGATCTGCACAAAAAGGAGGTTTTTAAAAAACATGAAGCATGACCATGAAGAAAACTGCTAAAATGTTTTTAATAGGCTCTTCAAACAGAATTCACAATACAAGTCGGAGAAATTTTAGCCCTAGTTTTCCATTATGCTATAAAAGACATGGAAACAGGAGCTCAGAATGGCACACTTTCTTCTACAAAGCAGCTACTGTGAATCCAAGAACAAAGGTTTTTTTCACCCTTGTAAAAGGCTTCTGTAAGTGTAAAAATCCATTCTGCTTCCCCAATATCTTTGAACCAGTGCTACTTTGTAGTTTAGTGGAGTAATGCCCAGCATGTGTTTAAGATATTGCTTAATATTAGCTGAGTATTCACAGAATTCACCATGCACGAGTGTAAAAGAGCAGCGTGGGACTTGATGGGGAGAAATAGGTCAGTGGAACATACATGGCTATTAGCACCCGTTAGCATGTAACATTAAAATGGCTTTTAGCATGTAGAGCTAATGTTACACCTGCTTTGGCTAATTAAAACATATCATAGTAACTATAGATGATTACAGGAAAAGTTTTACTGCCCAATCAACTGGGTACTGCTTGTGACAGGGTACTAAAAATACTAAGTGAATTGAACTGCTATTGGTTGTCGCTATGAAAAGCAAAAACCAGTTTTGTCTCTGCAAAGAGCATGTGAATCTCTCAGCCAGAGCTCTTAGGCACCCAGATATAGTAAACAGCATGAGTGACAGAGGAAAGGCCCAAAGTCTATTTCCAACTCAGCCACTGACAGACTTGGAAAAGTTTGTATTCGTCACTGCATAAACTTCCCTTCTCTGTGCTTAGTTCTCTCCCATTTACCCCTATGAAATTTTAAGAGACTCAACTTTGTAAACTACTTTGCAATCATTAGAAAAAGTACAATAAAATTCAAGGTGTTTGCTTAGTGATTACATAACAGACCCTTTTAGATTTTGAATACAAACCCTAAATGAGTCACTTTACTCAGAGCATAACTTTAGCCAAGACACTTGACCATCTCTGTACCTGAGCCAGTCCAGTCTAAAGTATCTGAAATAAAAAAAAAAGCAGGCTCTGACTACTCCAGCATAAGCAGAGATTTCTGTGTATATATGCCAAAATGTTTTAAGAAGGTAAAAAGAAATACATGATACATTTTAAATTCTGAAAAGCCTCCTGGCACAACCAGGTTAAAACAAGTTTTGTCTTGGATACTACCAGCCTTCTGAATGGCTTTAGATCCCATAAAAAGCAAAACTGTATGTGAAAATGGAAATAGCGTAGATCAGTCATGGCAAACAGCAAGACAAGATGGATGTTTTGCAAGTAGTATGTAAGATGCCTGTATACTTCAACGGCAAAAGTGCCTCCCTTTGTTCTATAGACATTTAAAAAAAAGAGAGGCTTCGGATTTTAGGAAATTAATCTGGCCAAACTATGGGAACGTGGGTATATTTAACCACATCTGAGGTAAACTTAATTGTAATAGTGGCTCCAGTGTGCCTGTGGCTTACAAGTTAGTGATACTGTGCATAAATAATGCATGAAAACTACAGTCAACTCCAGTAAACTCATTATGCAAAGTGTTTGGAACACATTTCTAGACAATAAAAATAGTCTAGAGAGAAAATATGAGGCATTAAACTACTTCCTGGCACAACATTCATTAGCCCACGGCTATTACTCAGATGTCCAACCCTACCGGATAGCATACATTAAAAATGTATGTCAGGGCTAAATTTGCTGCAGATCAATGGCGGGACATTCTGACTATATAAAGCCACAGCTGAAGCAGAGCATGTGAACTGCCCAACATTCCAGCTGCTTGGAAATCCTCAGGACTCCTCAAACAGATCTTTGGTTCGAGCCCCACATAAGGACATCAGACTTTTGGACAGGCCTAACAGTACTGTATGTGCTATTGCTTGAGAAATTTGGGAACCTAGAAATTAATCCAGGCAGACTACATAGAAGAGATACTGTTCTCAGCTTATTATGGGGCAGAGCTTCTTTTGTTTTAGCAGCAGTCTCCTCTGCCTTCTCAATAACTGATCACACTAGGGTCCAATGGAAGCAATTCCAAGCTGAAAGCAATTGCAACAACTGTAACAATTACAAATGCAGCAAAACAAAATGGAAAGGGCAGAATTGCATGGAAGAGAGAGATCATTCATTATCCGGGATCCTGGTGTTCCCCGATTAAAAAAAAAAATAAAAAAAATCTCAAATTCTCTGAGAAAAACCTGAAAATCCATGATTAAAATGAAAGGTCATTATATACATCTCTCAGTCGATATATATATCAGTTGAACACAATGTTTTCTTGATATATTTACAATTTTAAAACAATTTGGAAGTCTACCAGTGCTTCAATCACTATAATAAAATAAATTCTAAATACCTATAAATTTTGGTATTTGATTTTGGGTTTTTTATCATGGAAAAAATCAGAGCTCCCCTTGTCCCCTTCACTCAACAGGATGCAGGTCCAGGCCCCTCACTCCCAAGCCATAGCTCCTCACCCCTGCTGGTGCTCCTCACCTCCCCCCTCCCCCACAAAGGCCTCGCTGGTGCCCCTCACTCCCCACCACTCTCAGCCCCCCCAGCCCTGCTGGTGCCCCTCAGCCCCGACCCACAGCCCCGTCCCCCCAGCCCTTTGGGACCAGGGTCTGCACCCCACTGTCCCCCCACAGCAGTGCACCTGAGCCTTGGCTGCCACCTGCAGGAGGCAGCAGCTGCTGCAGTGGAGCAGAGCATGGAGCCTGGCACCCCCCCCCCCACTGCTGCCTGCTCACTGCACGTTCAGGCAGGGGGTGGGGCCGGGTGCCTACCACTGTGAACACTCCTGGGGGGACCCATGCCCCCCAGATCTGTGTGCAGGGTGAAGGCGGGCTGCCCACTGTGGGCTCAGACTCCCTGCCCTGCTGCCCTCCCCCGGGCCTCTGCAGCCCAGTGGGTGCAACCTGGAGCTGTAGACCAGATCAGGCAGGCAGTGCAGAGCAGACGAGGTCTAGGCTGTGCCTGGGTTCTGGCTGATCAGCTCCAACGGGGATGAATCTGGAGCAGGCATGGGGCGGTTCCATAGAGCATGAGGGCTCCAGGCTGTTGTGGGGCAGGTGCAAAACGGCTTGCGGGGCATGTGTAGGGGCTCCCATGCACACCCCGCCATATCCGCAAGCCCCACAACCACGCCCCACAAACACCGCATCTACCCACACCTTCCCCCACCGCACCCTTGAGGGGAGTCCTGTGCTCCACAACACTCACACCCCACCACACACACGTGCCCACAGCCCCCACCACGACAAAGTCTACCAAGATACAGAATCTTGGGTATGGAAGGGGCCTCAAGAGATCAACTGATCCACTGCTCTGCTCTGGGACACGATCAAGTATATCTAGACCAGTGCTTCTCAAACTATCTGATGTGGCAGACAGGCAATTTTTTTCCAGTGGGCCAGGGACTGGTGCCCGGTTCAGTCGGTGGCAGCAACTGCGTGTAACAGTGCTACACAAATGCGCGACCGGCTGTTTCTCTCTCTTTCCTCACCTCGTACGTTGTGACATCACCTGGAGTGTTGGAACGTACGAACTGTGGTGCTATGACATATCAATGTTATGCTTCTGAAAATACATTTCATTCTTTCCTGGCAACTCGCTCCGGACCGGTGACTGGCCGCTCTGCGGACCACCACTTTGAGAAGCAATGATCTAGACCACTCTGACAGGTTTTTGCCTAACTCAGTGGTGCTCTGCAGTCCAGATCCAGAGCTTGGGGCCGTCACCTGGCCCACAGGGCTGGAATTTGACAGGCGCAGTGTTATTTCTTGTGGCTCCCAGAGCTGCAGTAGTCGCTGCTCCTTCCACCACAAGATGCTTCTCAAAGGCCTGGAAATTTTGTGGCAGGATAAGTGGCAGCAGCATTAATTGCTACAGCTCCTAGAACTGTATGAGGAACTCTATGGCTGCTCTTGAGCCAGGTGGGACAGGGCAGGTGGCAGCGCTGGGAAGGCAGGGGTGCTACGGTGAATTTTGGGGTGGCTGCTACCCACCCCGCCCTACTGGAGCACAGCCACTGGGCAGAGGCTGGAGCAGCCCCTGCCCCAAGCATGCAGCGGCAGCCCACCCTTGCCCTGTGCACAATTCCAGGGGGACACATGTCCCCCATGCCTCCTCCGGGGATGCAGACAACATTGGGAGCCACTTTCCCTTCTACCCACCCCCAGATGAGCCACCAGCTCAGTCCCATGCCCCGTCCTGCCCTGGCTAGAGCACCTGCTCCTGCCTCAGCCCCGTTCCCTCCCTCACTGCAGGGGCCTTGATCTGCCCTCTCATCCCCCCCCACTCACCAGCCAGATGCTGCTCTCCACACTGCCAGGCTGCACTCCTGGCCCCATGCATGTTGTGGCTGCACATGTGCATGTAGTATTTATCGGCAACATTATCGGCCACATCAGCCAAAAAAGCCCAGTTGCCAATAATGTCAATTTTCCTTATAGTTTCATAGTTGGTAGGGTCAGAAGGGACCTGAGCAGATCATCAAGTCCAATCCCCTGCCATGGGCAGGAAAGAATGCTGGGGTCAAACAACCCTAGCAAGGTGTCTATCTAACCTTCTTTTGAAGACCCCCAGGATAGAAGCGAGCACCACCTCCCTTGGAAGTTGGTTCCAGATCCTAGCTGCCCTGACTGTGAAGTAGTGCCTTCTGGTATCTAGCCTGAACCTACTCTCCATCAACTTATGGCCATTATTCCTTGTTGCTCCCAATAGTGCTTGGGGGAAGTGACTCTACCATTGCCTGCTGGTCTCCCTCGGCCAGTTTATAGACGGCCACCAGATCCCCTCTCAGCCTTCTCTTGTGGAGGCTGAACAGGTTCAGGTCTCGTAGCCTCTCCTCGTAGGGCCTGCCCTACTGCCCCCTGATCATCCAAGTGGCCCTCTTCTGGACCCTCTTGATGTTGTCCACATACCTCCTGAAGTGGAGCCCAGAACTGGACGCAGTACTCCAACTGCGGCCTGACCACATGTCATATAGAGGGGGAGGACCACCTCCTTGGACCTGCTCGTGATGCATGTGTGGATGCATGACAAGGCGCGATCAGCCTTCCTGACAGCGTCCCCACATTGGCAGTTCATGCTCATCTTGGAGTCTATAATGACTCCAAGATCCTTTTCTGCCTCTGCACTGATGAGAAGGGAGTTCCCCAGCCTGTCGGTATGCTGCTGGTTCTTCCTCCCTAGGTGCAGTACCCTGCACTTGTCAGTATTGAATCTCATCTTATTCTCATCCGCCTACTCCTGTAACCTGTCCAGATCCAATTGCAGCCTGTCCCTCCCTTCTAGCCTGCCCACTTCTCCCCAATCGGTGCCAATCCAATAGGCAATCAATATATCACTGCAACTCTACATTAAACCAGTGTTGCTCACAACCCTCATGTAGAAGTGACAAACTGACTACAACCCTCTTTGCAACAAATTTTCACATGTAGGAAACTTCTGCCTCATATCCATCTTCTTTTCTAATAAAAAACCCAAACAAGCAGTTCCTTGCAGATCATTTTTTCTATGCCTGAATAAGAATTAATTCTTGTTGTAGACCATTTGGAGAGAGTCCAGAGGGATGCATCTGTCTTAAAGTATAATGCCCAATACAAGACACTGAGATCTTAGCAGGATCAAACACAGACAAATAACTGCACCCTGCATTTTAAGGAGGAAACTATTGTTTAAACTTTATATAATCCAGAACGTTATTTACTTTTGTCACAATGGTTTCACACTGCCAATTCACTTGCATTCAGTCCGTAGTCCACAACAACCTAAAGATCCTTTTGTGCAGTACAGCTGGATAGGCAGATAGTCACTAACTTGCATTTGACTTAATTTATTTTCTTTTTAAACACAGTACAGCACTGTACATTTGTTTTTGTTAAGTTTCATTTTTTCTGTTTTGGACTTCTCCATATTATCAAGGTCATTGCAATCCTGATCCTGCCTTCCAAAGTACTTGAAATCCTTCCCAGTCCATTCATAGCATCTAACTTTTTGGGCTGCTGTCTACAAAAAAATCTATGTCTCTCTACCCCCGTTAATCTCTATGGGGCCACCTTCCACCTGATTTCAGGCTAACATAACTAATCATCATTCTCCCAGTTTTGGGTCATCTTCACATTTAATACCCCTACACCCTGTTTTGCCAAACAAGAACAGGGCCTGGGACAGAACAAAGAGAACTAGACTCAGGATAGATCAGGTGGAGGGGAAAGGCTTCAACTGAAATATTCTCTCAGTTTGACAGTAAACCATTATTATTCTGAGAACAATTTTGTAACCACTATTACAGAATCATAGAAAATTAGAGTTGAAAGGGACCTCAGAAGGTCATCTAGTCCAACCCCCTGCTCAAAGCAAGACCATCCCCAACTAAATCATCCCAGCCAAGGCTTTGTCTAGCCAGGTCTCAAAAACTTCCAAGGACGGAGATTCCACAACCTCTCTGGGTATCTTGTTCCAGTGCTTTACTACCCTCCCCATGAAAAAGTTCTTTCTAATATTTAACCTAAACTTTCCTTACTACAACTTGAGACTGTTGCTCCTTGCCTGTTATTTGCCACCAATAAGAACAGTCTAGCTCAGGGGCGGGCAATTATTTCGGCCAGAGGGCCGCTTAATGAGTTTTGGTGAGCTGTTGAGGGCTTCATGGATAGTACCACACCTTGACAGTTGCCTTGCTCCATGGTCAACATGTTGAGACTGGATGTCCTGTGCTCTAACCTCTGACCTTTGCCACCAGAAGTCCTCCCCTTGCCCTCTTGGAAACACTTTTTTTTTTTTTTTTTTTTTGTGGGGGAGTGGCAGCTGGCTGGCTGACGATCATCTTGGAACCAGAAAAAAAAAACAAAAAAAAAAACATACGCTAAAACTCAAACACCTACTATAACATACTTTAAATTTATCACAAAAAAATGTCATGATTTGTGTGGCCAGCTAATTGAGGAAAGTGATTTTTCCCCTCTGTTTGGCAGTGATGAGGCCACATCTGGATGATCTGTGTTTGCCTCATTAATGTAGCCCAGTATTCTGTTAGCCTTTTTGGCAACAAGGGCACACTGTTGACTCATATCCAGCGTACTGTCCACTGTAACCACCAGGTCCTTTTTTGCAAAGCTGCTATTTAGCCATTTGGTCCCAAGCCTGTAGCAGTGTGTGGGATTCTTCCATTCTAAGTGCAGGACTTTGGCACTTGTCCTTGTTGAACCTCACGAGATTTCTTTTGCCCAATCTTTATGGCAATTTTGCCTAGACCAAGGGTGACAAATTCACTTCAGGCTGCAGGCTGGACCCAGATTGCAGGGGCTCCTCAGGCTGTATCTGCATGACCAGCAACAATTACAAAGGATCCATATTTGGAAGATGGCAAAGGGCCAGGACCTGCCACTGATGCCATGTCCATCAGGGTTCAGGGACTATGAATTCTGTAACAGGGCACACCTCCCAACTTGTGGTAGCATGACAGGTTACCAGATAGAATGGTCTGGCATGCCAAATCCAGGCTGCAAGTCATGTTTGACAAGTCATGTTGATCTAGACCACACTTCCCTAGTTTGCTTATGGGAATGCAATGTGGGACAATGTCAAAGGCTTTAGTAATATGGAGATGTACTGCATCTACAGGTTCCATCTCAGCCCTGTCAAAGAAAAAAAAAAACCACATCATTTTTTCTATTACCTTTGGTCAATAAGCCACACATGATGCAGTACATGCTATAGCTTATATGCATCTACACCAGCAAGCTCAAACATTTAAACTGAAGAACAAGAAATCATCCACAAGCTGGACTGTGTTATGCATAGCTTAATATAGACTCTAAATTCTTATCCCATGATCTAGACTATCTTTATATAACCCCTACGTCCCTCAGTGGGTTAAAAGCTTTGTTTAACCGTTTCAACCCTCTTCAATCCACTTTTCCCTCACTCAGCAGTGTTCTCTTCTCTGCTCCCCTTTCCTTATCTCTTGTATTTAAATGACTTTCTTCCTTTCTATTTGGTACCCCTTGTCACAACCCAAGGGTGTGATTTTGTTTGTGTGCGCTTCGGCACTGCTAAATTATTTCCCACCACGAGGAGCTTTCTTTGCAGGGTGCATTTCTTAGTTGCAAAGAGAAATGCACGGTGCAAAGGAGTTCCTGCCACCCGCATGCAAATTTGTGTCCCACTATTGGCCAGTTCTAAATTATTCCCACGTGACGGCTAGTGATTGGCTTGCTAGCCGTATAAGCGGCTTGAGCGGTTTCCGCCCAAGTTGGAGGACTCCACAACTATCAGGAGAAGGAGAACTTCATGTCTCGTGAAGATCTCTAAACGCTGCGGAGCCTATCGGACCCAGCGTATACCTTGAGAAGGCTATAGGGGTCTGATCAACCTCTGGCCTCTCCCCGTCGCCGAACGATCCCTCAACGAACCCCTTCCCTGCGCGCAAGTTCCACGGAGCCTAGCAAACTTCGTGTGAGTGTATCCAGAGCTCTTTCTCCGAGTTGTTTTCTTCGGTTGACACGATGGGCTTGCGTGTTTAGAGCCTTCAACCGGATTGGGCTAGAGGTTCGCGTGGAAGGAACTCTCGTCCGCTTTTCTTCTTTTCTGTCTGTAACTGCAACTCAAGCAAGTTTTCCTGCCTGCACCACGACCATCTTTGGTGTAAGTAAAATAATCTTTAATCAACCGCTAAGCGTCCGTGCCTAATTCTAGTCTGCCGGCCTGCACTCCCCAACCCGCGTGCCAGGGCTGCTGGCCACAGCCCGCGCCGCGCACCCCCGAGAATCTCGGACCGCTCCCGGCCCGCACACCCCTGCTCACTGGGTGGACATTTGTTTGCCTGAGGACAAGAAGCAGCAGCACACCTTGTGCTGCCTGAGATAAACCTATGCTATGTGCCCTCTGGCTTGCGGCAGGTTATGTCAGGTAGGGTAGGGGAGGATTCCAGCAGCCTTACTTGCGGCCCTTGAGGAGTCACAGCTGTGGTGCTCCTGCAGCTGGGAACCTGGCTGGCAGCCAGAGAATGGTTCCAGAAGGCCAAGATCTGGTTTTGGGGGGCACATGCTGCCACCACATGCGCCACTCCACTTTAAGGAGCAGGTTTTTTTGATTCCGCTGCAAGGTAGACAGCATGCAAGTCCATTCATAGTATCTGACAAGGATGTTGTAGCCAACAAAAACTCTATGAACAAGTAAATCTATAAGGTACCACCTTGTCCTGCATTCAAATAAAAGTTAAGTACATTCAGAAGCACCCTAATGAATTGGGGCCTAAAGGGACTATTTTCTCCTCACCTTGTGAGGACAACAGCTAGCCAACTTCTCATACCTGTTATCTCTGCAGTGGTTTCCTGCTTTAATAAAGGTCCCAGCTTCTTATGTTTTCAAAAACAAGCCTCTGATTTTCTCTTAGCTAGACTGAAGAATATTTTAATTACTAGTATAGATGGGGCACAGTAACTTTTCAATACCAAGAAAAGAACAGAAAGGTAAATGATGATATTAGCCTAATGATGCACATGATAGCTATCTGGTGTCTCTTCCATTTTATCTGAAAACAGACTCTTATCTATGGTAGTAGGCTTTTCAGCACCAGTTTGAAAGGATAAAAGAAAAAAAAAATCTCATCACCTGTAGCTACAAATAGTTATGTAATTCAGCATGATCTTGTATATGAGCAAAAATACACATGCCACCTGTAATGTTTTAAATAAAACATACTTTTTTGTAGTCTATGTTTTCTTCTATTGCTTTCAATAACTAGTCCTAAGCAAGGCAACAGGCAAGCAAGAAAAAAAAGTCTGTATCACCCCCTAGTGGCAAATCCATTGCAGAAACATGCAACCACTTAATGATTAAAGGAATCTTAATTAATTCAAATATGCCCCAATCCCCAAGTCCCAATCCTGTAGAGACAAACTTTTAATAAAAAAAATAAGGCCAGCAAGAACTGACTCAGTTTAAGTCTATTTACCTACTCTGTAGGAATGTTGGAAGAATTTATATTTGTAAACAGCTTAAACACAAGAAATGCTAAATATTATTCTATTATTCTAAATATTGCATAAATCAAGGTACAGGTTGATGGCACCTCCTACGCACATATTGCTTCACAAGCAAAATGGGAACTATGAAGTTAAACAGTATTCTGGAAGCTTCAGGACAGACCATTGATTTAACAATACCGTACATATGGAGGGGGAAGAGATGATGCTAAAGCTGTTGTCTTTCACACTTCTTACCAGTACCAAAGGCTAATCAGCAAATAGGCTATGGAGAATAAGTTACCATCTCATCTGTTGCAGCCAATTTCTCCCTACATAAAGTAATGAATGGAGAAATAACAGACTTGACTAGTAAGGGAGGTCCAAGAATAACCCCAGAAACACTTTCCCAACATAACATACTATTCCTCCATGCTCATTTCCTTTGATACGCTCCTCAGAACACATCCGCACCTTGCAATCTGCAAACTTACTTTACACCTTCTCCAGAAAGCATGAGGAAGTGCTTGCTGCATGTAACATTGCTATTTAACTAACCTTTGCATCAACAGAGCAGGTCTCATTCTTGTTTTCTGTGGCATGTGCTTTTTTAGGTTAAGATGTTGGTGTGACAAAGTACAGCTGTAGCTGTGATGGCTTAGACCAGTGATGGTCAACTTTCTGGCAGGCATACCACAAATAAGTCCTGCATCTTTCCCAAGTGCTGCTCCAATCCCCTCCTATGCCCAACCCACTGCTCTGCCTTCTGCTCTCCCCATCCTGTGTTCCCTGCCTGGCTCGCGGCTCCACCCCCGCACACCGGGTGCGGTGTGGCCCGTGGTCCCCCAGCGACCCGCGTGCCACACACGCGCTGCCCGTGCCCCTGTGCCACAGGGACCACCCCTGCCTTACAGAAAAAGCGAGGCGAGGCATGTGTGGGGATCTCCTCCCTAGCCGCCCGCACAGCAGGCAGGGAGGGCCGCCGGGTACGAAGCTTCCTCAGGGGGCGCTGGGGCAGGCGCCCCGCGAAGCCAAAACCCCCGCTTTCCCCAGGACGGAGCCCAGCCGGACCCCGCGCCCACAGCCCTGGCCCCATTCCCGCCAGACTCACAGGCCGCGTCCTCCTCGTCCCACAGCAGAGCGGCGGCCCAGGCCGCCATCACCCGGCGCGGTCCCCAACCGGCGTCTCCCCGCCGCGCGGTGGCGGCGCCGACCCAAAAGGGAACCGCGGCGCGGCGCGAGGAAAGGCCCCCATTCGCTCAGCCAATCGGCCGCGGCGGCGGCGCTCTGCCTGCCGGGATACCCCAGCGCCCGCTAGGAATTGTAGTCCCGGCGACAGGCTGCGTACTCGATCGGGGACGGCCGGGAGGCAGAGGTGACCCGCCCACAGGGCGTTACCGCCAGCAAGCGGGTCTCCGGGACAACGCGCCCAGGGCAGCTCCGGGCGGGACTTCTTGAGCTGTGCCACGTGCAACGATCCTGCGCGAAAGGGGAGGGAGGGAAACAAGAGGTATTGCAGGAGCAACCGGGGGCGCATCCTCATAGCACGAATGGCCGAGCTCTTCTCGGGGTGGGAACTCACGCCGTTCAGCTCCGATCAGGTTCTCCTTGTGCTGGGCCTGGGAAGCGCCACAAGATCATCCCCGCCTGCGGGCAGCCGGCTGCATGGGGACACTGGCGCCTTACTCTGGGGAGCATTGGGAGGGGCTCGAGGACCGCAGGAGCCGCGCACAGCTGAAGGGCGCTCCCGAAAGCGACTGACTGGTGGTCTCCCGGGTCACGCGCTCCTCACAGCCTGCCAGGGAGGTAGGGGCTGAAGAAAGTTGGGCCAGGGATCCCTGGGACACACAGAAAAGCCTTCCAGAAAAACGTCCTGATGCAGCGTAGAGCCGCTCGTTACAGACCAGGCAAAACAGCAAATCGAGTAGCTAGAGCGCAAGTACAGAGGGCTGGGCGCTATATCGGGTGTGGCTTTGGGGCGGTTCCGCCTGCCGCGATAGGCCCCGCCCAGGATGGTGCCCCTCCCTGCCCACCATGTTGAGTGCGGCTCCTCCGAGTGGGCGGGGTTTCCGCTTCCGGCAGCGGCGGTCTGCGACTCGGTGCGGCGAGCGATGGGCTGTTAAAGCGGTGGCAGTGGCGGTACTTTCACTTACGGCCCAGCCTCGAGGGCGGCAGCGGTAGGTGAGAGGTGCCTGTTGTCGGTGGAGCCGGGACCGGGACCGGGGTTTGCCTTCCCGCCTGCTCCGCCGGGGGGAGGAGGCGCGGAGGTGGCGGGTCACGCTGCCTCGGGCGAGCAACAGCCTCTGGGCTTGGGCGGGGGTCGGTTGCGGTTCCGCCGGCCCCTGCTGCGGTGCTTTTGCGCGGGCTGTGAACGGGTCGAGCCGTCCCGGGGCCCGTGCGGGCTGCTGGCCCCTGCGGCGCGCCCCCCGTCCCGTGTACTGGAGAAGCCGAGCGGCCTCCTGTGCCTCCGCCGTGGTGGGAGCGCTGCTGCGCCCACACCTGCTCCTCCGCCGCCACAGGAGAGGGGCTGCCGGGTCCCCTCGGGTCTGTAACCTCTCTGGTGTTGCCTTCGGGAGCAGGCTCCAGGGGACGTGATACCAGGGATCCCAAGCCTGCTCGGGCCAGTGTTTCTCTCTGCGCTCTTGAGCAGCAGTTCCCAACTTCTTTTTTTTTAAATGCCAATGGCTGGTGCCCCTCACTCCCACCCCCCTGCCTCCATCTCCATGTGTGGGCACAGCCAACCCTAGGGGGATGCGGGCCCCGGGGCAAATCAGCCTGTGCGGGGCTGTTGGACCCCTGCAAAGGTAGGGCACAGCAGTGCCATAGCAATTAAACTTGGCGCTGGGGCCAAGCAAATCCAGAGCGCCTGGGACAAGCCGCTTTTCAGCAGAGGAGGAGTCTGCAGGGAGGGTTGGGGGTTGGTGGGTAGTGGCCAGATGCTTCTTCTGCGGCAGGGGGCTGAGCCACCAGCTCCAGGCAGGCCCTACGGGAGACGTGTGGTTGCTCTGCCCAGCTCTACAGAGCCCCCCAAAGCATGGGGGTCAGGGCGGTTGCCCTGATTCGCCCTACCCAAGGGATGGCTCTGTATGTGGGGCACAATGGGAGGTGTAAAGGGCTGCCTGGGAGCCCTCCATGCCCCACAAGCTGGAGCTCTGCCAGCCTGCAAGGGAAAAGCCACCGTTTCCCATGTGTCTTTCCTTTAAAGGACAATCCAATTTTAGAACTTGTTGGTGACCCTTTCATATATTCTTGTGACTGACTTTTGGGTCATGACTCATAGGTTGATAAACGCTGCTTTTGAGGACCAAGCAGCTCCTTAGGAAGGCTTATCAGGACCAAGGGAGAGGGCCTGCCCTAGGGCTGCCTGCTGCTGAGGCAGCTCTTTGGCCTGAGGTGTTCTTCAACAGGGGCTGGCAAGTGGCGCAAAGACATTCTTAATGGAGCTCTTGTTTCTAAACTTGAGCACCATGAGCGATGGTCTTCACTAGTGCGTTTTGAGGCAGCAACAGCAGCTAGCAACGTGTGTAAAATCCTTGTGTAATGATTGGATACCAGCCAACTGGGAGAGGACTCTTGACGCAAGTTATTGGCTTTCCCAGCAGCAAACCTTGACTGGACACATGTGAAGCTGAGCACATTAACGTGTTACCCGGAAGAGATGGCATTACCAGTGCCTATTCTTCAAGCTCTCTACTCTGTGCAGTGTGTTCAGGAAATGAATAAGTGAAGCCTGGGAGGGTGCAGAGTAGTGTGTGTGGTTTTTTTGTGTTGTCTCAGCTGTCCTGTCTGTTTAGATAAGGGACAGTAGCTGGCATGGGGGAAGGGATTTTAACACCTCGTATTACCCATATGGATATGAGCAGAGGACTGAGGTTTTTTTTTCTAACAAAAGCAGAATTCTTCTAACTTCAGTTCATGCAGGAGTTGAGCCTCCTGCTCATGTGTACTGGTCATGAAGGACCAAGGCCTAGGCCCTCTGTTGTCAGTTGAAAATAGGTGATTGAACTTGTAGTAATACTTGGCATTTTTAACTTCAGATCTGTCCAGACATCAATTTGCTGATTCATTGTGCATTTCTTTGAGGAAGGGTTCTTTACTTTGCCGGAAGGGAAACTGAGACATGGGTAGTTATGGCACACCTGAGGCCATAAAAACTTGCTGAGTTTTACCCTTTGGGAGGCCCTGGCTTCCACTCTGTGACTGGAGCAATTAGATCATGTTGGTTTTCTATTTGCTGTCCTTATTTTCTAATGGGAACCCTTCTCTATAAACACAGGCTGCATCTGTCAGTCATACCTGTAGGCACACCCATCAGGAGGTATTGTTTAGACTAGTGGTTCTCAACCTTTTTTGTACCAGAAACCATTTGTAAACATTGATGGCCAAGCGCCAGGCCCCTGTGTGTGGGGCAGGGCAGGTTGTGTGGGAGGCATGGGCATCAGGTTGGAACTCTGCAAGGGAAAAGCCAAGGTTTCCCACGTTTTTCTCCTTTTTGAAGGAGAATCCATTTTTTAAGTTTTTGTTTATGATCTTTTTTTATATTCTTGCGACCAACAGATTGAGAAACACGGGTTTAGACTTTGGTGTTAGCTGCCTGTTTCCTTTCCCTTTTCCTTACCTCCTGGTGCTTTCACAGAATTTTGCTGGAAATCAACAAGTTAGTCTCTCAAAGAACCCTATTTACTCTTTCAAAAATTGTTTATTAGAAAATCCACCAGATTAAACAAAGGTTAATTGGTTGTTTTCATTTAAGCTGGTCCAATAACTATACAATAATTCCATGCACACTTTTAAATGTGTTAGTAAGCCCTTCTTTTCTTTCTTTCCCAGAATCAAGGGAGAAATCATGCTTACTTTGGACTCCTGAAATTTTTCTCTGTCTAGATGTATAGTTGATGCCTTCGAAAGGGACAGTTGGCTGAATGAGCCTGTTTCTGTTTTGACAATTTCTTAGTGTTATAGCTCCTTTGGCAATCTCTCACAGTCGAGGAGCATTGTCTTCCGTGATTCTTGTGTGTCCAAAGTTAGCATTATAACTGGTATGAAACCCTTGACTGCTTTTTACAAGCTTTAAGACCATAAGACAGTCTGTTCCAGCTCTAAGTGACATGGCCAGCACATTATTCCTTTTGAATTTTGTTTTTAACTTGATCATCAATAGAAGTATAGGTTCTTAATGCTTGGTGACAAAGCACCCTACCAGAAATCTCTTTACATGGGTATTTTTTGAGTCCTGATCAAGTCACTTTCTTAATCTTCTTTTGGGTTAAGCGTAGGGCTTTTTTAATAACGTGATGCTATAAGGAAATCTCTGCAGACCTTGAATCATTATTGCGGGTTTCTTAATTTTTTTCAATTCAAGCATCCATCTGAAAGTACAGACACAAGACATAAACAGTATTTTAGCAATGAGCTCATTTAATACTGTATGAAGAGGTATTACCTCCTTTCTATTTGACATCAATCGGGGAAATAACTAAGTAGTTCCTGGTACACAGGAAACTTTTAACTAAAAATTAGTCATAAAACTGCCATTATCTGAAATGTACATGAGACATCTGACCAGTTGCAGGTTGCCATAACCTTTCAAAGCCAGGACTGTCTAGGAATCTGGTACCACAGAGTATCCAAAAAGCACCATAAGACTGTAGCTTGAGTATATAACTCTAGTTCTGGGTTGTGACAAGTTTTATATAGCTGCTCATCATTCTGATTTTTGTTTGGACAAATATTAACTAATATGGCTTTTCTTGGATAGAAACTTATTTTCTGTTAAGAGGGGAAAGGCAGTACTTGGATAGGAACAGTTAAGGAAAAAAGACTCTTCCTGAAGACTTAAACATCTGTTTTAGTGTTTAAAAAAAACAAAAAAAAAACCAACTTGAAGAATGAGCCAACTTTTTATTAGGTAATTTATGAGGTTGAGTCATTTAAAGATGTAAAAACTTCCCTTGCAGTAAGTTTTAACAGTGGTAAACTATGTGTCTTTAGAATTTTTGCTTGTCAAGGTTGATCAAGTAATTTCCTTAATTTTATAATTTTCTGAATTGAGCAGATTTGGTTACACCAAAAGGAAACCAACCATAAATCCAAGTCTCTAGAAATATGTACATGGTGAATGCATTTTGTTGAACTTTTGTGTTGGATGCCTAACAGATTTAAAGCTTGTTGGCATTACCTTATGATAGTCTGATGGCCTACGAACAGATTATTCAAAATGCCCTTGGCTTCTGGAGTCTCGGAGGAAAAATGAGGAAACCAGTTAGACTGTAGTAAGTAAATAGCAGCAGCATCCCTGGTGAATTAAAGAGCAAGAAGGACTACATCACTAGGTATCTAGTAAAGTTGGATGGGATTTTTCTCTCTCTCAATAGAGGCCAAAAAGAGAACTTCTTAGTCTCGTATTTTGGAGTAGTGTGTTGCTGAGGGAGAATTTCTCATCTCCCCTTCCCCTTCTCCCCACAGTCATTGGGATCCTGGTGTTTCTAAACACGGAATACTATTTTGTGATACCTAAA
This sequence comes from Alligator mississippiensis, assembly GCF_030867095.1. Taxonomy (NCBI): domain Eukaryota; kingdom Metazoa; phylum Chordata; order Crocodylia; family Alligatoridae; genus Alligator; species Alligator mississippiensis. The sequence continues at coordinate 237,541,966 of NC_081825.1, read as the reverse complement.
ATAGGTGAAAAATCAAGTCTGCCAAAGCATTCACTCTTAAATTAAGAAGTAAAATAACAAAGAATTTGCATGGAATACTATCAAGCTCTCCCAGAATACACTGGGACTACAATTTCTGACTATTTTTGTGGGTCAGAATAAGCCTGGCAAATAAATTATTTGAAACTTTAAATTATGAGAGGAAATAGCAAATATTAACTTCTAACATTATCCATGACAATGTGGGATATATAGTGTTCTTTGTGAAGCAAAACATTGCTTTAACATCAATTAATAATAGTAACAGTTTTTTGTTGGGTTTTTTTTTTTTACAAAAGGGGGGCAGCATGTTTGTGCATGCAATTTTAACCCTCTCCTATTTTACCAATATGTTTCAAGTGTAACCCAGCAGGGGAACTTCTTCAGATAAATATTTTAATTCTCTCATGTTTACCTTTTTTATTTATTATTCACTTCTGTTGTTGTTCACTAGGAATTCAACTGTCTTCCCCCATCTATTGACTGCTGAACTGCCATTGGAAGCTCAAAACTTACTGATTACTAGTAACCTGGCTTTGCACTTGAAATTTATAACCAGAGGTGAAAATCCCGTAGCCAGCCCTTGAGTATGGAGTGTCTCCTTGCAAGATCATTCTGTAAGATTTCCCAACTGAGAGAGACTAGGCCAGTGGTTCTTGACCTCATTATTAAGGTAACTCCTAGAAAATGCCAGCTAGCTTTTGGGGTTATTGGTTGTAGCCGTGTTTGTCTAAGGACATAAGCAGGCAAGGTTCTTTAGGTAGATGTGATATCTTTTATTAGACCAACTAAATAGTTGGGGGGGGGGAAAAAGTTCTTTGCAAGCTTTCAGGCACAAACACTCTTCCTCAGGCAGCTAGCTTTCACTCATTTTGGGACTACAGAAAAATTATAGAGGAAAGAACTTGGAAAAACTAAAACAGGTAAGAATGTTTGTTGGGTTTTTTTGATTCTGTGAATTCCTACTTGAAATCTCTGGGTACATCTTGTGAATTGTATACAGGCATATGTCTGCCTAACTGTCCTAATACTGTTTGGTGCACTGGTTGAGAACACTTGGTCTAGGCAAATCAATTTATACTTTTGGAAATAGTGCTCTCATGCATGGCAAAGTTACTAAACCTTATGGTTCCAGCATTAAGAAGCTGACCGCATTGTCTTGCTCCACCCTCCAACAGCTGTTGTATTTCTTGGACAAAAAAAATCTTCCTTTCCCGTCATGTTGGCTTGCATCTAGATAATGGGTTCCCTTTTCCTTGCTAGGAAATATTCTTGTTATGTTGTTGTGCTGTTATTGTGGAACAAGTATAAAAGTATGGCTTGTTCTCTGCTCTTGGTGATTATCAGTGGGGGAGGAAGAGCCTGTGATAGCTGCATTTCTGGTGAGGACTATCAGAGCAGATAAAGGTTGGAGGGGGGAAGAAGAATGTTGGTAAGAGGCTTCTTATCAGAGGCATGGCTTTGAGGAGGAATGTGGCTAGGGAACTAATGTGCTAACTGTCTTGCTTGAATCTGTAAGGTTTGTCCTAGAATGGAAATGCATAACTGTTGCAACCTAAGGTGCAAGGGCAATCGGATGTGACTTAATGTGTGACTGCAGTTGCACAAAATCACTCTTAATAGGCTTTCTTAGCCTGATTGGAATATGGATTTGCAAGGATCTATGGGTTAGAAAATTAGCAGAATTTCAATATGTAGGATAAGCTGCTTTATGTTTTGGACAGCACAGTTTGAGTTTGCTCTTCTAACTAGCTTTCAAAGACCAGGGAGTAAGGGGTTGGAGAAAGGGTTTTAAGATGCACTAGCATTGAGCAGATCTTGTGCAATTGTGAACACAGCTACCCATAATGTGGAAGCCCCTTAGTTTGTATGCCTCAAATGCTTACAGTGAATCAAGATTAGCCTGGGAGGACTGTGTAGTAAACTCCCTATTTCAAGGTCTTTCAGTACTTGTAGGTGGTCTATTATTTAAGACAGCAGCTCAATTGAGATTTGTCAAATGCAGTTTTGGAAAATCAACTGAGAATTTTCTGAGTCTGATTCTGAAATAGCAAATCCCTAGAAATTTAGATCAGGGACTAAGTGAATTGGGAAAACTACAGTTGTGGAAGTTACGGGAGGTTAGCTTTTTTGTATTAACTAAAAATTGTGTGCCCATGGACTGGAAACAAGCAGGAAAGATAACAAAATACTACCCCCAATTGCATAATAAATAATTGACATCTGGCTAAGCAAAATGTCATTGTCAGTTGCTGAAGTTGAGAGTTTAGCAGGGAAATGCCCATCTGGGGGGACTCCAAAATGCTGCAAGGATGGATGTTCTGATATTTGAGCATGGGATGGAAGAAATCTCCATCACAAGCTGACACCAAAGTTTAAGTAGAAGATTTATATCTATAAGCTGCTATTGGTATTGGTCATGTTAAATATTCTTGTCATGCTGGATTTACCTTATGAAAGTAGTTTTTTAGTTTTGATCAATATTTGAAGAGCAACTCCCTTGTTACACTTCTGAACTTGATCAGTTACTTGTAGCTGGTCTCATCCATGAGATCAAGCTCTACATCTTTATGAAAGTTTGAACAAGCTACATTACTGATTATTATTCCAGGGCTTGGCATACAACCTATATACTCCCTAATGTTAAATACAGTGGCAATTTTAGATGTGGCCAAAAAAAATCTTTCAGGTGGCTTCTGATCTGTAGGTTTTGAGAGCCCCAAAAGGAGGACTTGCATCTAATATCCAGAAATGTTCTCACAACTTTAATTTTCACTGAATTCCTTTAAATATTGCTGTGCTAGCATGTAAAAACCAGCAAATGAAAGAGTAGCCTCTTAGCTGAGTGAAATGACACTAAAATATTCCTAGGTGTTTTTTTTTCTTTAAGTGGGTGTGTGTGTGCATAGTCATGCTTTTGTAGCCATGCCAATACAGCTGTTCATAGAATCAAGGCTTACGGGAATTTAAATGTAGTGTTACACACTCCCTTTAGGAAAAGATGCCCAAAAATTGCCAGCTAGATTTGGCTTTAAAAATCAGCTTAGTTCTGGTTCAAATTCTTTCAGAACCAGAGATTTGAGAGTTGGCTTAAATGTGAGGCTTCAGAATTTGCCTGCCTGGAAACTGGAGTTCTCATGCTGAAGCATACACACAAAATTAAGGGTTCTAGGAACAGAATAAAAGATGTCTTATTAAGCACAGAATCTAATTTACCATTCTAAATATGGAATGCTGTTTAAAGAAACTTAATTACTGCTGCCTTGCTACTTTAGTGAAATATAACTGTAAAATGTTTGGGTTAGTACAATATATGGCATTTTATCGACATCTTGGAGGCCATTTTACTCAGGTTCTTTCAGACTCTAAGGGATAGAGGTCATATAAGATATTTTGGCACAGGAGAATTGATTTAATGATGGCATAGCTTAAGAGGCTATGTGGATAGAAGTTGCTACAGGTCAGTCGCATAATACATGCATTTAACTTGCGCAAATTCAACTATAGGCGGGGTGGGAGGGGCGGCAGGGCTTGAGTTTACCTGGAGGCCCATTACAGCGGTGACAGCCGCTGCCTCCAAAACCTCCCGCTATTGCCATGGAGCCGTGCCTGGAGCTGTGTGGCCGGCCACCAGGCGGCAGTGGCAGTGTGCTGGTAGCCGGGTGACACGCAGCCATCCACACCACCACCCTGCGCTGCGCTGCTGCTGCCGGCTGCACAGCTCTAAGTACGGCTCCGCAGCAGAGGGAGGTTTTGGAGGCAGAGGCAGTCACCGCTGGCAGTGTGGTGGTGGCCGGGCGGCACGCAGCCATCCTCACCACCACCACACACTGCACCGCCGCTGCTGCCGGCCGCACAGCTCTAAGTATGGCTCCGCGGCGGCGGGAGGTTTTGGAGGCAGAGGCAGTCGCCACTAGTCAAATCACCGGTACAGTAATACGTGATTTGACTATACATGATTTTCGCGTTACGCACTGACTTGAGAACCTAACCCCCGCGTAAGATGCGACTGACCTGTATACATTTGATTGATTCTATACCACTTCTCAAACAAGGCTGGAGGCAGTTTATAATAAAGCTGCAAGGAACAGATAAAATAATAAACTATAATAAGAATTCATGAATTCTGTCCTTGGGCCCATATTGTTCAACATCTTCATTAATGATGTGGACATTGGATTCAGAAGTGGACTGGCCAAGTTTGCCGATGACACCAAACTTTGGGGTAAAGCATCCACACCAGAAGACAGGAGGGCAATCTGGGCTGACTTGGACAGGCTCAGCAAATGGGTGGACAAGAACCTGATGGTGTTTAACACTGAAATGCAAGGTTTTCCACCTTGGGAGGAAAAACCTGCAGCATCCTTATAGACTCAGCAGTGCTACACTAACTAGCACGATGGAAGAGAGAGACTTGGGGGTCATCATTGACCGCAAGATGAACATGAGCCTGCAATGTGATGCTGCAGCTAGTAAAGCGAGCAAAACGTTGGCTTGCATCCATAGATGCTTCTCAAGCAAATCCCAGGACGTCATTCTCCCGTTGTACTAGTCCTTGTTGAGGCTGCAGCTGGAGTACTGCGTCCAGTTTTGGGCTCCACAATTCAAAAAGGATGTGGAGAAGCTTGAGAGAGTGTAGAGGAGAGCCACGCTCATGATCAGAGGTCAGGAAAACAGACCTTACAAAGACAGGCTGAGAGCTGTGGGGCTCTTTAGCCTGGAAAAGCACAGGCTCAGGGGTGATCTGATGGCCACCTATAAGTTTATCAGGGGTGAGCACCAGTATCTGGGGGAATGTTTGTTCACCCCAAGCGCCCCAAGGGATGACGAGGTCGAATGGTTACAAACTCGTGCAAGACCATTTCGGGCTGGACATAAGGAAGAATTTCTTTACTGTCCGAGCCCCCAACGTCTGGAACAGCGTGCCATCGGAGGCGGTTCAAGCACCTACATTGAACACCTTCAAGAGTAAATTGGATGCTTATCTTGCTGGGATTCTATGACCCCAGCTGACTTCCTGCCTTTCGGGCAGGGGGCTGGACTCTATGACCTTCCAAGGTCCCTTCCAGCCCTAATGTCTATAGAAAAATCTATGAATTCTTATTAATTTTGCTTGACTGTTTAGATTTACTTTTTTCAGGAATGAAGCAGAAGCGCTTATCAAAACTCCTGCTGGAACTTTTTTTTTGTAAATAGCTTTTCCCCATCTAAGGAGTGAGGGAAGTTATACTCATTAGGCTTTTCAGGTTTCATATTTTCTCATCTGTGGAAAAGTGATTGATTAGGAAACCTGTTAAGAGAAGAGCCCTCTTTCCATGAAAGAGCTAAAGGTGTATGTATATACCAAACCATACACACAATTTATGTAGTTTCTGACTGAAATTAGTTTTTATTTGACATAGTTTAACCTTGAAAATAAAGTCCTGTTCAGTTGCATAGTAAACATGTTTTCTCTAACCTTGTAGCACATGGACGTTTTGCTGCCTTTGAAGAGAGATGTACAGGTTTCCCCTTGCTTTATGCGGGTTCTGTATGTGTAAATTTGCTCTTACGTGATGACCCTTTTTATACCAAGAAGTCGTTATATGCAAGGTGAATTCAGTCTTATGCGATCGGTGTGGTGGAAGCCCGCAGTCAGCTGCTTTGTGCGCTGCACTGTGGGAGTGATGTGCACCAAAATATAGTCTCCTGTGTGGATCTGTGCTTCTCCTGTTATCTGCAATGTGTTTCTGTAGTTGCCATCCCCACTTTGATAGTTCCCTGTGCTTGTGTGAACTGTCTGCTGTTGTGAGTACCAAAATTGTTTTGTAAAAGTGGTAGGCATGGGTCTGGGGGTCAGTACGGTCAAGGTCTTGAAAAGTATCCCTATTTGTTATGTTGTAAAGTGGGTTCCCTTTATGCATATTTGAGCTATGCACCGTTATGCTGTACATGTGTTCCTGCAAAAAGTGAGGGGAAACCTGTATTGAAAAAAACTGAACAGGTTAAAAGCATATTTCAGTTTTTGTTCATATTCTGTACTTAAGCCAAGATGAGAATTTTCTCTTTCAGCAGTTGTTGCCACTTACTAAAGTCCATCAAGGGCTTGCTCTTTGTGAAGTCTTCAAACTTTTTGTGCAAAATAAACACTTATGACTAGAGGTGCAGCGATGCATCAGTCTGATATTGGCTTGGCACTGATATGAAGAAAATTGACTATATTGGAAATCAGCCAGATGTGGCCAATTAAATTCAGCCTATAAATGCCTGTGCCTGTGCACAGCTGCAGCGCAGCACACAGGCAGCGAGGAGCAGAGCGTGGTTGGTAAGTTCATTGTGGGGAGAGGGAAGGAGTGGGGCAGATCAACACTGCCTACAGTGAGGGAAGAGAGTGGGGCTGGGGTAGGCACTTCCCAGCCAGGGTGGGGTGGGCACAGGACTGGGAGTGGCTTGTCTGCTTGTCCAGCAGTTCCTGCTGCTTGTCTGGGGGGGGCATGTACTCCATGATCTGCATGGGGTGGGCTGCAGCTATGGGCTGGGGGCTGCGCTTGCAGCACCTCTGGCACCTGCACCGAGCACAGCAGTGTGGCCCCCATCCACAGCCCACAGATGCAGCCTGCCCAGCCTGCCCCACACAGATCTGGGGGCACACAACCTTTCTTTCCTCCCTAGCTGGGCAGAGCCTACTCCAGCCCCACTCCTCGGTCACCATGGGGGGGTGTTGATCTGCCTCCCCTCCCCTTTCCTCCCCCTTCCACCACAACAGACTTGCCAGCTGCACACAGCTGTATCAGAAATCAGTTTGGTATCGGCCAATATGCCTCCTTAAAAATTGGCTACTGGTATTGGCCCCCAAAATCTCTATCAGTGCGCCCCTACTTATGACCCTTGAAAGGCTTTCTAAGCATCGAGTCAACCCCTAAGATTTAAGGAATTCATTCCTTGTGCTTTATGGATGTCTGGGAACTTTCCTCATCTTGTGTTCAGAGCTAATCATTCCATTTTCCTTCTGAAAACAGCAATGTGCTATTCTGATGTAATAGAAGTATCTGTAGTTTGTGTTTCATAGTTGGTAGGGTCGGAAGGGACCTGAGCATCAAGTCCGACCCCCTGCTATGGCAGGAAAGAGTACTGGGGTCAAATGACCCCGGCCAGGTGTTCATGCAGCCTCCTTTTGAAGACCCCCAGGGTAGGAGTGAGCACCACTTCCCTTAGAAGTTGGTTCCAGATCCTAGCCGCCCTGACAGTGAAGTAGCACCTCCTGATATCTAGCCTGAATCTACCCTCTGCCAGCTTGTGACCATTATTTCTTGTCACTCCTGGGAGTGCTCCGGGGAACAGGGACTCCCTCCATTTTTGAGAGGGCTTGAACTGTAACATAGAAGGTGCTGAAAATGGATGTTGTGCATCAGCATTGCAAAAGTAAGTAGCTGCTTGGTTGACCAAGCAGTATAAACTGGTATAGAATTTTTTTTTTTTTTTTAAGACGTAGTCACTTAAATAACATTTAATAATTGAACAATTAGTTGTGTGACTTTTTCCAGTCCAGGAGCCTAACCTCATAGGTGCAAAGTCCATTTTGTTACCTACCAGCCACCTTTTCACACTCCTATCTCAGTGGGGTTCCTTATTTTGTCAGAGTTGAGGTACAAACTTACTTCCCCATGTATATTTCTTCTGGGCTTCAGTAGATATTAAAAAAACAACTCTGACCTTCAGGTGACTGCTGCTTACACTAAGAGCCAACGTTAAATAGTTAAAACTCTAAAAGCCAAGTTTGTCATCTTATACTTAGTTCAGTAAAGAAATCTATGCTTTACCTGCTAAAACCTAGATTGGATCACTTATCAAATAATTTTTTTCTATTTTGAAAACATATCTGAGGGGTTTTGTGTTCTGTAACTTGTGGGTTGAAACTAAATTGCTACAATATCTCTAATTAGAAATGGTGTACTTTGTAGTACTGTTTGTTCATTGGAGTTGCAAAGTGAGGACATCACTATATGGCAGGGGTATCAAACACACAACCTGTGAGCTGGATCTTCCCTTTGCCTGCAGAGGTGGGTCATGTGGGCCATGTAGCTTCACAGGATGTCCAACCTACGTGTTCTTTTCCTTCTCCCTCCCCCTTCTCTTTCTGAAAACACTTACTGTCTCTTTGTAATGATTTCTTGTGGATAGTTGCTAAATGTGTCATTCAGTGTAAGGTATGTACACTTCAGGTTCAAAGGAATCTTGGAGAATACTTGGATAAGGGTGGAATGGGTGATTCCCTTGTTAACGCTTACTTTGGAGAAGATGCATAGCATTTTTGGTGTGCTCTGGGTCTGTACCACAGTAATAGCCTGCCCTGCTTCAAATGCAGAAATGTGGTGATGTTGCCTTGGGTTATCCCTAGTAGCTGTTCTCAAGTATATAGCCACTCAAGGCTTTGATCTGCAACAGAGGAACTCCCTGGAGTATCTACCAAGCATATTTTCCAAGTTGAAAATGTATTACTAGCGCTGGGAGGGGAATGTCCTTGCTGAGTCTCACTGCTGTATAGGTATGTCTACTATATCTTCTTTTTTTTTCTTTAAAGATTGGATTTCCTTGGTGTCAAGTTTGTTAGGTTAGTTTCCAGTTGTTTTGGAATAGATATGTTTGTGGTGAAACTATGGGAACTGTAGGCTATTACTCTAGTTCTGAGTTACTCAAATAAGTAGGCAGAGCTGAGGAAGCTGAGCTCTGTTGAGAAACCACTTCGTTCCCGAAGTAGCTATGGCCAAAGCAGGAAATAAAGTTTGCCTAACAGCTGTTACTTTCAAACCATTGTCTAGTACTAAATACCGCTCTCAATTTCATCCCCTATCGGCAAGCTAAATCAGAACCTCCCTCTTCACAGGAATGAGGGAATAACTAGGTTTTGTTTTGTTTTGTTTTAAAGCAAGTTTTAGCATTGCAAATGGAAGGCTGTCTCTTTAGGGTGAGGGATTAATCAGGTTGTTGGGCAGACCAGAACTTGCAATTGAGTTTTGACTAAGAGTTGACACAACTTTAAGTTTAAGAAACTGTCAGCAATCCATTATGTAACATTAAAGGGGCATTGGCTCAGTGCTGTCTGGGGGAGAGGGGGGAACCCCCAAAAAACACCTCTTTAGTTTGACAAAGATAATGCTTAAAACTGTTTTAAACCAGCTAAACTGACTTTCAATAAGAAAATGTTACAATTAATTAAAATGTTACAAAAAATAATGGTCTCTAAATTTTTTTTTAATATTCCACAAAGGTCTCAAACTAAGTTGAATTTTCATGCTTCATATAATAAAAACAGCCATCAGAACGCATGCTGTTAGTGTAGCTGAGGCTTCTGAAGAAGAAGCTTACATTTTTTTAAAGTTTGGTACTTGTATTCAAAGAAAAAGTAAGCTGAATATTTAATTATTCACACCACTTTGGGTTAAATTTGTAACTTTCAATATTGTATAAATAGTTTTACCCTACAGTTTCCCTCTACTTTAAAGCCCTGCTAAGTGCCCATGACTACTTATTTTGTTCAGGAATGTGTCAGTCGAAAGAGTAATGACAAAAGTTCATAGCAGATAATGTTACATTTGCATATCTATAGTTCAGAAGAAAGAGAGACCCAATCCTGCAGTTCTTTGAACAGCAAAGAGGGAATTTTTGGGACACGAACAAAGTGAGGGGGCAGTGGGAAGCCATTTGAATGAGATGTCACGGGGAAACATGCAAGGGTAGGAATAACCAGGATGAAGACTTCCTTGATTCTGAATGAATGACAAATGCAAATTACTTCAGAATCAGAAGTAAGGAATCATGTCTTATCACAGATTTGAAGACTGTTTCTTTTCTTTATAATAATGGGTATCACATGCCAAGTATTCCTTCAGATCTGGTAGGACTTCCTCAACTGAAAATTGCAAAGCATATGGTTTAAAAACTTAAAGTGAAGAGAGGGAAAGATGAGCTAGACCTACATCAGTATTCATTCCTTCAGACTTTTTTTTTTTTTTTTTTGAGGCTTGAATATAAGCCCCCTTCTAGAAAGAGGCTAGCCCACAATCTGTTTTAAAGGTGAATGAAGTTGAACACACAGCACAGCAGGACCAAAAAGGAGTGATTCATGATGGCTGGTCAGTTATTCCTAATAATCCTGGCATAGTCCTTTTGTATATCAATAGGATAGATTTCCCACCCTAGTCACCAGGGGACACTGGGAGTAATCATAACACCTAAAAATGCCTTGCTCTAGAAGCTAACAAAGAAGAAAATTAAAGTGCACTTTGAGAAGAGTTTTCTCGGTGACCATGTGGGAAGTTCTACAAGAGCCAAGAAGAAGCAAAAGATCATGACTCTTCAAGCTGTTGTGCCTCACTTCACGAACTGTTGGGAAAATGGTGTATCTAATTCTGAAATCTACTGCTAATAAAGTTGTACAGCTTGAGGAATACTTACCAAAACACCAGGCTCTACTTCTTGCAGTCTCTTTGCAGCATTTGACTAGGCTGTTGTTTACAAGAGCTTGTGCATCTCTGATTTTAGTTGATCTATAACAGCAGTGTATGGCCCATGGGCTGGATCATGCCTTCAGCAGCTCAGGGAATTTGACCCCTTGACTGGAGCATGCTACCAAGGAGGAATCTCCAAGATCTTATTGCCTGCCATATTCAGTTAATTCTCTGAAGCAGGGGAAGTGCCCCCAGGGTTGCAAGAAATGACCCTCAGTGGCAAAAGGTTACCAATCCTTGGTTTGAGATGCAAATTTACCTTATCTTCTGTCCACCTTGACAACTGTAAGGCATCCCAACTGCCAGGGGAAACAAGATGGGGACAGCCAAGTGGCATGCCTTTAAATCTTTTTTTAGTTTTACATGGAAAAATTTAAGTTCGACTTTCAGAACAACATTTTCAAAATTATCAGCAAGACAGCTGTACAAAGAGGCAAACCACCTGTGTTGGCAACTAAAACCAAGAGCAGTTGCTTTCAACTCGCTTCAGATTAAGCATGCCACAACTAGAGATATAGCATGTGACTACTTGTATATAACAAATATCTACCAATGGTTCTCAGTCTCATTAGACTTGAGGCTGGGAAGTCAGAGAGACCACACAGTGTTCTTAATACTATGGATTCCTATTTGAAATCTCTGGCGCATCATGTGAATCATACTTTCACACCTCACAACACTGTGGCACTCTGGGGCATTCTTGAAAGGATCTCAAGGCACCCTGGTTGGGAATCATTGCCATATGTGAAGCTGATCAAATCTGTATTTAGCAATTGCCTGACCCTAGCACACTTGCTAGCCTCACTTCATCCTCAATACACTGGGGGGGCGGGGTTCATTGCAAGACAAAATGCTGCTTTACAGCAGATTTTGTAAGAAATTGATTGTAACTTGCCCCGATAATGCTGTTTCAGGTATATAAAAGTGCTTACCCTAATTATTTTTGTTGGATTATGAGGATGAATATAAAACTAGCAACATGGTGGTCTTTTTTTTGACAAAGTGTCTAGAACTAGAAGTCTTATATTTGACTCATCTGTGAAAATGCTACAACATCTGTTTGAGTAGAAAGAATTTTCCAGTTCTAGTTTCATCCAAGATAAATTTAAGGACCAGGTTGGGGATCCAGAAAATGAATAAATTTTAATACGCTATAAAATACTTAATGCCAAAGTAGGTGAAAGAGCCAGCTTCTGAATCAGAGTTTTGAAGAATAAAATGTAATGTACCATGAAACTTTCTGTTTTACTTTTCATAGGTTACATTTATTTAAGAATATTGCAAGCAGGACTTTCTTTAAACATAACATGGTTTGGTTTTTGTTTTGTTTTTAAATCTGTAGTGGTCACTTTCACTAAACATTGTATCTGACTTTTTTTGGCATTTTGATTTTTGAGTATGCATGTAGAATATGATACAAGAAGAATTGGTTTGATTTCTTTAAGTTGTACCTAATACCTATACAGAACTTTTGTATTGTCATTTGGCAATTCAAAAAAAAAAAAAAATTCTATGTAGACCTGGATACACATTTTAAAAACATCATTTATATAACCTTTAATAATGACATCTGTGTTCCAAAGTAGAACAGCCTTTTAGCAAAGCTTTGAAAGACATTTGTCCAAAATTCAGTTAAAACCGTGATGGTTTAAATTGGGGTAAGCCAGTAGTTTAAAACCACAGTAGTCAAAACTGTCCAACCCCACATGGAAATGCCAGGGTACAAAGAACATTAAGATGAAGTTGCTACTTTATGCCAAAGCTTATTTGATCTAAATCATCCTTTAGATTACTCTGAGCTTTCCTCATTAAGCGGCTTTTTATATTATGCATGCCTGATGGCTGGATTGCAAAGGCTGTGCCCACTCTTTCACCCATTCCATTATTTTCTCATAATAAAAGACTACTTTGGGTGGTAGAAATTATGTTTGGCAGCATGCTGAGTACCTTTTCATTTACCTAGGAGAGAGAAGAATGTTTTTTGATTAAGGGTTATCATCTCCTGTGGGGAAAGAGGTACCAGAATCTGTTCCAAAAAATCTGTCCAGTAGTTTGAAAGCCCTATCATTTGGCAGTTACATATTTTATACATATAAAGCAAACCATTTGTTTGTACAAACCAAATACGGTAAATTTAAGGTCTAAAGCAACAAATTGGGAAGACTTGGCAGCAGTTAGTTGGCCTCTGCCCTGTAGTGGAATCCAAATGAAATCTGGTTATCACAAAAAAAGTCAATACCCCCAAGTCAGAATGAAAAGTTAGTTAATTGGGACTCTAACTTGGAGTTAAGGTTGTTCTTCTGTAATTCTTTTCCTTTAGCTAAAATGTTGCAACAGAAAAATACTCTGCCGTTACTCTTCTTTTTTTACCATTGTTGAAACTTTCAATCTGAAAAACAATTCAGAGTAGGAACAAAGACAGTGTATACTGCTCTGCTCTTTCAAAAGAAGGATGGGTTGGTTTGGGGTCTTTTTTTCTTTTCCTTTTTCTTTAAGGTTACTACTAGAACCACTGCAGATGGAGCTAACAATGTTCTCCAAGTATGTCATATCTTGGATTAAACTGATGAAGAAGACTGTAGACAGCCTTCATAGGCAAAGCTTTTAAAGACTTGGTGTTATCTTGGTGGCTTAGTTTGTAGGTAAGAACCTGTAACAATTTAAATTTAGTTGACCCTGGGGGAAACTACTTGCGCAACCTGTTGTTCAGCATTAGTTGGGGGAGATGGATATCATGTAGGGGTAACTACTTATGAAAACATCATCCAGTATTTAATATGTTCCTTCCTTGTAGGGCTGAAATCCAGTGGCAGTGGAAATCTAATAATAGTACAATTTTGATAGTGGCTAGTTGTAGCAAAGAGGAACATGAGGGTGGATGGCAGCCCTGTTTCCTGACTTGTCACTCTTTCCAGTGTTGGAGCACATAAATTAATACCTCCTGTTCAGTCCCTCCTAGTCTAAACAAATGCTGTACTGTGCAAAAGGAAGTAAGGAAACTTTTGGTCTTTCACATGTACTGCAAACACGGAGGTCAAAGAGGCACTTTTCAGTCCTCTCTTCAGCTGAAAAGTCTGTGGAAGCAGCCTGTTGTGACGAATCCATATCATCTGCATACATTTGCTTTCTTATAGGTAAATGTTTTGTTTTTATTCTTGCAGAGAGAAAACAGCCCTTCTTAATTCTTGATCAGCTGGCTATAACATAACATTTTACCATGGCAGAAATGTCTCCGGAAGAAATTCAGATGAGGGCCAACCAGGTCACTGATGAGGTAAATGACTTGCCAAGACTCTTTTGGTAATGATTTGTAATCTCTGAGAACAGTAAAATCTAGATCAGTAAGATGAGCTTTGAAAAGAGCGGGCAAGGCAAAATCAAATATCCTAAACTTGCAGCTTACTTACCTGGTTTGGAAACTTTAGCTGCGATGACCAAAATATTTCTTAAACAGGTGCCTGAACCTAGGCTCCTAACTTGCCTCTTGGAATCTGCCTGACTTTAAAGAAATAAAAGAGCAAAGCCCCCAACAGCTGTCACAAGGGTGAGAAAAGGCTCAGCACTCAGGCTGGTAAACTAAGCTGGTTCCTAAAGATAAAATTTTAAAAGCCTGGATTTTGAAAGCATTTGTTCTTGAAAATTTTGGTTTAGCTGTAGTGTAATCTTCATCGACTTGCCCCAAAGTGCAGCTCTTATTGCAGAACATGGCAGTAATCAATGCTGTCTCTGACTTTAGCAAGTACTAAGAAATGAGCTTGACTCATGGAAAAGGACTTGAAATCATTATAATCCTGACAGGTTCTTAAAGTTGCTTTTTACATTGGCAAAGTTATTGAAAGTTGGTGTACTTGACTATTATGTTGTAGTGAGCTGTTTAATGTTTGAATAATTTGTTAATCCTCTTACAACATGAGCTTGACCAAATGAAATTTGCTTTCTTTCTAGTCTTTGGAAAGCACGAGGAGAATTCTTGGCTTGGCTGTTGAGGTAAGAAAATGTTCAAGTTAATCCAAGGAAACACCATTACTCTAGAAAAATGAGGTTATTTGGAGAAAATGTTTGATAAGCTTTTGGGCACAAAGCATTATTTGGGTAGCTTTATGTAAAAACAAGCTCATGGGCCACATGAAGCATTTGAAGCCTATGAGCTTGTTTCTTCCTCCTTGTCAAATCCATGCAAAGTGACAGTAGTTTGAGAGAGACTTCATTACTAGATATTTAACAACTTGGATATGGAGAAGAGAAGGCTCTATATACAATCTACTTCTCAGCATAGGTTTCATGTATGCCTAACAGGTTGAAGAGATTAACTTCCTCCTAGCAGACTTCCTGTTCTGCAAAGTGGTTTGTGCGCTTGAATATTGTAGATTGTAAGGTATAGGCAGCTCCCTGTTTTGGCTGGGTGGATCTTGTGTGAATGATCATTGTAGTTGACGCATATCATTCCTTTTGTTTCTAACTGCACTGAAGTAGTTTACTGCTTTGTGAACAGGTTTGGTTTTTTTTTTGGTTTTTTTTTCCATTCTGAGATGATGGGGAGACCTAAAACAATAAAGACTTGAAGATTTTCTTGCCCCCATGGTTGAGAGGAGCTATAAAGATGACTCTTCACTGTGAGGACCTGAGTTGAGATTCAGGAGATGATACAAAATGGGGACCTATGTTGGCAGTCTCGTGCTGCCAGACTTCGTAGGAAAGAGAGGCTGGCACCAGTTCTTCTGATTTTTACGCTAGTGCAAGATGTTGAGTACTAGAATCTGGTACTGATACCAGACTTCTTCTGCACTTGTAGTTCAAAGTTCCTTTTTAAAAAAAATACCTTTTTAAGCAATCATCAGAAACCTAAATTTGCCTTGGCATAGTATGTTTTAGCCTAATAAGCTCATGCTAAGCTATGGTTACTTAAAATTACGTGTCCTTAATGTCCACTTTTAGACACTGATCCCTTCAGACACTGATTTCTCCAGTGCCAGGACTGTTCTTGAGTTTATCTGGCTCTAAAATTGAGAAGAGGATGACTGATCCTTCAAACAGCTGATGCAGGGTCCAGAGACTGAACTTAGATTGGGCAGTTCTCTTGCAGCAAAATTCAATTTTTTCTTTTTCTGGTCTCAGTGAAGGCCTCAAACATTAAGCAGTAGTGGAAAGTGAAGGTTATGGGGGTAGAATACGCTAAAACCAACTTTCGAAACACAGTGCATCCATGTTTCACACTTTAAAAGAGTGAGTCAGCATGTTTAAGAGAAGAGGTGAGGGAGGGCAGATCAAGTTCTCCACAGTGAGGGAGGGAGTAGGGCTGGGGCAGGGGCTGCACAGCCAGGGCAGGGCACAGGACAGTCATGGTTGCTCGTCCAGGGATGGAGGGAGGGGGGTGGCTCCCTGCTGCTGTGCACACCCCCGGAGGAGGCATGTGGGGGGGCCCCCTCAGATTTGTGCACAGACTGAGGGTAGGCTGTGGGATTGGGGCTGCACCAACTTCTTCCTGGCTGGGGGAGGGCTGGGCTGGGGTGCTGCCAGGAGGAAGGGGGTATGGGGTGGGCTACATCCACCCCAGAATTTGCCATAGCCACCCTTGCAGCCCCCACCCCCACTGGGAAGGAGCTGGTACAGCCCCTGGCCCTGAGTCCGCAGTGGGTAGCCCACCCTCGCCCTGTGCCCAAATCCATGGGGCACATGCCACCCTCCCCCCCCCCAATGCTGCCTGTGGGGGTGCACACAATGGCGGGAGTACCCCCCTTCCCTGCTCTGCCCCACTCCCTCCAACACCATCAGGGCCTTGATCTGCCCCCACCATGCCGTTCCTCGCCTACAGACTTACCAGCCAAATGCTGCTCTCCAAGCTGCCGGGCTGCATACCGGCTATCAGACTATTTATGTCTGGTTAATAATAGGCCATTGGTATTGTCCAAAAAAATTATTTATCAGTGCATCACTGCTTTTAGCTCAAGACTTTTAAAACGCTGCACAAATATTTGAAGAAGGCTGGTAATAGCAATGCCATTTCCACCAAAATTTACAGCATTGTCACTGCAAAAATGTACAGATTTAGAGGTCATTATTTGTCAAGTATGTGTGTCTCATGGAAGTGATGTAATTCTTCAGTATAAACTTCTATAATCCAGTGTTCTGTTGTAGTTCAAAGATGGATTGCATTTTTCACTGGCACTAGAGTGTTTTTACTTTGTACTTAAAATAGCTTTTTCTTTACAGTCCCAGGATGTAGGAGTCAAGACTATCACCATGCTGGATGAACAAGGAGGTAAGTTCTTGGACACAAAATGGAATTGTGAATATGGCGTCTTGCATGGCTTGCAAAAATTGGTACTAATGTTTTTATGGTGTCCACATTTATCAGCTTTTGGCTTCCTTAATTCTAATTGATATAGAAAGGCAAGTAGGATATTCCTGTGTTTTTGCTTTTGGTTTAAAGTTAGCCAGGGATAACAGCCAAGTAATGGTGGTGTGATGTATCCTTCCTGAGAACAGGAATTTCGTGCAACTCTTAAAGTAAACACAAAATGACAAAAATACTATGCTGTGGGGGGGAAGACTCTTAAGCAAGGAATTCTAGAAACCTGCAAGCAGCATCTGTTGTGACATATGCCACTAGCACTTAACCTTTCAAAGAAGTGCGTTTTGTGGTGGGGGGGGGAGTGTCAGTGTGCAAATATATCTTGCAGTTTAGATGCCACCCTTTCAAATAGAATTCTCCGGTAATGTCTGATCTCCTCAAGCTTTGTCTACTTCCTTTTAGAAAAACTAGATCGTATAGAAGAAGGCATGGACCAGATAAACAAGGACATGAGAGAAGCTGAGAAGACTTTGACAGAACTCAATAAGTGTTGTGGTCTTTGTATCTGTCCTTGTAAAAGGTCAGTTGGTTCATATTTGGGTGCAAGTTCTAGGGGCCTACAAAAAATATCCTACTGGGGAAAGGGAAAGTCGACACTAGTAGTTAGAATTTCTTAGAGGCATCTGATACTTATGAATAGCTTGCTGAAAAAGTACTCTTCATATACTAGTAGCTAAAACGTGCCTGTAGTAACCATTTGTTATCTTGACTTTTTGGATGATGATAGGTATTAACATATTTGTATAGCGTCTTGCACAATGGAATGCTAATCTGCTTTAAGCTAATAACTTTGCATTGGAAGGTGGCATCTAAAAACCATTCCCTCTCCAAAATATTTCTCTGCTGAAGGCCCCCCCCCAATCCTCCTAAGTGGAGGTGGGGAAAAAGGTCTAGCATTTAATGGAAATTGCATGTTGTACACTGCAGTGGGAGCAGAGAAAGGAAAAGAGGAATAAGCTTTGGTCTATCGGTTTTAATCTTTCTCCAGTTTCATTTGTAATACTTCATCTGTTCATCAGTGTTGCTACCAACCTATTAGAAAGTGTCAGGTAATAAAAGGCTTTTTCTGAAATTGGCTAAATGGCACTTCTGTTTGCTTAAACGTTCTACAGCAAAAAGTGAGGTGAAGAGCAGAGCATTGCTGACTCTAGGTAGGTTAATTGGTATTTAAAAATGTGTAATTGAGTTGAAACTATACAAAGAAAGTAGTGGTAGGGGAAAGAAGAAATTCTCATGCATATTCTTCCAATGAACTTGTGTATACAATCTTCATTCTCATGGTCCATTGATAAAAGCCAAAAGAAGCCCGATATGAAAGATTGTGAATCAGGTGGATTAACTCCAAGTTAAAATACCTCAAGATAACAGCCTGTGCTCATTCAGATCATAAAGTTAAGTGACCATTCTAGATTAAAATGGAGAACTATTTCCAGTTCTGAAGGTTCACCTTATTTTATAAATCTGAAATTAATAGCTCTGGCCTGTAGTTTAGGTCAAAGTTGTTGTCTCAAAATATGATTTCACTTGGATATCTTCCTTCTTGGCAGATTTCTAGGTTTCACATATGTTGCTCATTGCAGTCATAGGCAGTGAGCTGGTATCTTTTCACTCACATCCTCTGTTAAATACTATCTCATGCTGTGTTTAAAGCATTTTTGTAGCAGTTCCAAATATATTAACTGTGTAAGATTACTGACCTAATGAAGTGCCTTAGGTTTTGGTATGTGTGGTGAGAAATAGATTAAATGGAGGAAGATAAAAAGCTATCAGCTCTTCAAATCCACTTGGTACAGTCCT
Organism: Alligator mississippiensis; assembly: GCF_030867095.1. Classification (NCBI taxonomy): domain Eukaryota; kingdom Metazoa; phylum Chordata; order Crocodylia; family Alligatoridae; genus Alligator; species Alligator mississippiensis. The sequence continues at coordinate 237,523,312 of NC_081825.1, read as the reverse complement.
TTCATCCCAAATTCCACTGAGTGATAGATTTTGCACAGATATACATCACTGGGAATAACTTCTCTTTTTCTCCTTCCCTCACTTGAAGACTGCTTTATAAATATAATTTTGTTTTGTTTTGTTTTCTTCCAACATGGAACCTTAGCTGTACTCTGAAAAATCTGTGTCACTAACAACTGTTTGCTTGTTTGGTCTTTACTGTCTCTTTTCTCATTCTCTCCTAACACCCTCACTTACTTTCTAAAAATGAAGACTAAGTACCAGAAGCTGGATTCGATTAACTGGTGAAAGTGGATTTTAAGACAAGGGCACCCTGTACTCTTAACCAGCTGTCTAAGGTGATGTTCTAATTGGATGTACACTTGCATGTGCATGCTGTATGCATGCAAGAAGTCTCGTGTCTGCTTTTGTGTTGTAATATTGATGTTTGTTTATAGACAAGAATATATGCTAGGGAATGGGTCAGTCATAGCAGCCTGTTAACCCTGATCCAGCTGCCTGAACCTGGGCTGTAAATGCTAGAGTTTTACTGTATATCACTACAGATCTTGAGCATATTGGCTTTCTTCAGTAACTATAGTAGCTTTTTAAAGGATGTTGGTTAGGTTGTTATTTGTTAACTGCAGACTTGCTCCCTCTCAAGTTCCTTCAATGAACACAGTAAGTTTTGAGAAGAAGCTGCTTTTTCTGTCGGCCCCACAAATCAAGGAAAATGGTTCCTGGACTCTTGCATGATCTGAGAGACACTCTACCCTTCTGAACCCTATACCATCCCACTGAAGAACTAAAATGTTAATTATCCCTTTACCTAATATGTGCACCCCCATGCAGAAATGAGTTTCTTCTTATATGAATAGGAATGAATGGACGTCTTAAAGTGAATCAGAGTACAAAAAGGGATCAGATTTGTAGGAGGGCTGCATCTCAGTTTGGAGGTAGTTACCAGTTACTGTGTTTTTATTTAAGTTTCTTTCCACTGTTTCTGTTGAAGATGCATGGTTCTATTAAGGGTTTGTCTTTGTTTTGTTTTTTTTATACCAGTTAGACTATTTCTGAACATCATAATTTACTCCTTGATCCAGGAGTAGCAAATAACTCAAGTCCATTCTGTTTGACATAGGCATCTGCTATCATAAAACCTTAAATGAATTGCAGAATCAAGGAGAAGTTGTGAAATGGAGTAGACTTCTTCATTTGGACCAGATTTGGATTCCCAAGTTTGCTTCTTGAAAAGATATTTTTGATCATTCTGACTTGTTCAGGGTCATAGCCAATGCAAAATAGGTTGTTGTGTGTTTTGTTTTTTTTTTGGTTTTTTTTTTTTTTGCTGCTTTGCTCATCTGCAGTCCTAGTGTTGTTACAGCAAACAGTAATTAAAATCTGAGGGAGGTTTTTGGTTGGTTGTCTTTTATTTTTGGGGGGAAAAAAAAAAATTTAAGGCCTGATTTCATAATAGCTCTTCTTTAGATTAAAGGGCTGCTTTCTCTTGCCCATCTCCAAATCTCTCTCCTTTATTCCAGTGCAGCACAAAGTGTGGATGCAGTTTAAAATGCTCTTATGTCAGTTATAGCTTATTCTTTTCAAGTATAAGCATTTCAGTCTGCACTGATGGAAGTCTTACAATCTGTATTAGCCTGATCTCTTGTCTAGATGGTCACAATTGTTGCTTCTGGTCTGTCTGATTGCACTGATTTTATAATTGTTATATTGGGATAAGTTATAGTGCTTTCACTTTTTTATTGCTTTCACTGCTTTCTATGTTGACAGGGTGGAAGTGACTTAGGGGAACCAGGTCTATAAAAAGTTAACAATCCCCTGGCTTGTGTACCTAAACAAGGAGGACATTCAAAAAAAACTAGAATTCTTAGTTCCAAAATTATCCCTTTTTATTAGACCTAGTGGAAAATGGCAAGAAAATTGTCCTTTTCTGCAAGCTTTTGGGATCAAAGTTCTTTTGTCAGGCTTCTGGGAAAAGTGTAGATGGTACAAGATGGTAAAAAGTCCCCATAGGTAGGAAATAAACTTCATTTTTGCACAGAGGGAGCTGAAGATGGAAGGCTGTCCCTTTGGGTCCATGAGAGTGTCTTTGTGAGCTGTGTTGAATAGCTCTTTGATGTGTTGATCAGGTAGAATTCCTTCCCTGAAGGTGTCAGATGGCAGGCAGGGAGGCAAAAAATGTTCTGCAATGAAATTTAAAATACAAAATCAAGAAGGATGCAGCCAACACTTCCTGTACTAAATCAACACCTTTTTTTTTCTTGTAAGGACAAAGAACTTTGAATCTAGCAAGGCATACAAAACAACCTGGGGTGAAAGTTCAGAGATTACAACAGATAATGTGGTAGCCAAGCAACCAAGACGTGTAAATCAGAACCAACAACAGACGGCTGGAGGAGCAAGCGGGGGATATGTTACACGGTATGTTTGTCTATCTCTACATGCCCAAATGAATTCAAGTAGTGACTAGACATGTAACCTAGTGCAGGGGTCAGCAACATTTTTGGCCAGAGTGCCAAACACACCAGCCTCCACACATGCCTTGATTTGACATGCTGGAGGCAGGTGGCAGGGGAGCCACAAGGGGCCCAATCCTTGTTGCTGGCAATGGGTGCACACATGCCTCTGGGTGGATGGTGGGGGAAGGGCCAATTTTGTGCTGCCCCAGCCCCATCCCTGACATGCACCCCAAGAGTTGCATGCACCTGCTGCTGCCCTGGATCAATGCAAGAGCTCCAGACCTTGCTGCAACTGTTTGCAGCCTGCCTGCCACCTGCTACAGGTGCCCAGAGCCCAGGGCAACTGCGGCAGGCAGCTGGAAGGCTGCAAACAGCTGCATCAGGCTCTGGAGCCCCAGCCAGGCTCTATGGTCGTGTGCATGCAGCTGTGCTGCCACCGTGGAGCCTGGCTGGGGCACCAGAGCTTGGTGCAGCTGTCTGGCTAAGCAGCCTAGGTGCCAGCCATGGAGCCCAGGCTGCTTGTAGTAGGACTTGAAGCCTTTCTGCTACATGCTGCAAGTAGCCTGGGCTCCATGGTTGGTGGCAGCTGCCCAGAGCCTGGGCTAGCTGTGGCATGCTGAACAAAATGGCCTTGCCCTGCCATGTTCCTGCATGTGTGCCAGGGGCTGCCGACCTCTGTTCTAGTGCTGATCAGAAAGGGGTTGCTTTTGCTTGATGACTTCCATATAGTTTCACTTTTCATAGCATTTGAAATAAAGAGAATACCAATTACTGTTCTCCTGTTTCTGGATGGAGAGGATCAAAAGCGCAGTGCTCTAATTTTTCTAAATGTATAGCTACTATTGTAATGCTTAGTCTGAGGATTGTCCTTTTGAATTTTGAGGAGTCTTTTAGTGAAACTTTGTGTCCACTTTAGCAACATGAAATCAAGAATGAGGTTGAAAGGTTGATTGCATGGTACTAGATAATTACAGACCCCTTGACTTGGAAATAAAGTTTGTAATGACTCGTGTGTTTTTTTTAGTGGGCAATCCCAGAATAAAATCTCAGGTGGGGAAGCAATTTCTTGGTTCCTGAACAGTTTTCTCTCTTGATAATCAATAGGATAACAAATGATGCCAGAGAGGATGAGATGGAAGAAAATCTGACTCAGGTGGGAACTATCCTAGGGAATCTAAAACACATGGCTTTGGATATGGGCAATGAGATTGATTCACAGAACAAGCAGATAGACCGGATAAATGAGAAGGTAAGAGCCAAGGAGTCCTGTCCCTGCCACCTTCACCTTTTTGACCTAGTTGGAAAGATAAATAATAAGGAACTGTTTAAGTAAATAGAATTACCTTTGTGCTTTATGATGCATTTTACCACTGCAAGCATCTTGATGGTAGCACACTAAACTCTTACTACCAATCCCTGAACATAATCTATAACTTGTAACAATGCACTTCCAAACTGTGTGCTGTCAATGTTGGGATCAGCGTTCTAACTGATGAATCAAAATGAAGTACTTCCAAGAGTCAAACATCAATCAGACTGTAGAATTGGATGCTTAGAGAGCTGTTCATCCACACTTAAGTTGGGAGGAAACTTGCTACAGTGGGGGTTTTTTCTTGCAGCAGCATGAAACTTCTAATACAATTTCTTTGCAATGCACAAAACTTGCTCATAGTCCTCTAACACACAATATTACTCTTTTGAGTGTGTTCTTGTTGTTGTTTTAAACATCATTTTCTCTAAATGGCAAAGAGAAAGTAAATGGGGACGTCTTATTTACTGTTTCTACCAAGATGAGAACTAGGGGTCATAAGAAGAAACTAGTAGGTAATGCATTTAAAACTAACAAAAGGAAGTCCTTTTTTCATACAGCATGTAATTCAGATGTGGATCTTCTTGCCACCAGACATTGTGGAAGCTGGCAGCGTAGCCAGATTCAAAAGGATTGAACAAATTCTTGGAGGAAAGGAGTATCAGTAGCTGTTGAGCATGGGAGTGAGGGGCACAAGCTCAGAACTAGAATTTCATAGACCCTAAAAATGCTGGAGGCTGCAAATGAAAAACAGGGCGAGGGGGAGCCCTGCTTATACCCGGTTCGCTCTCCCTTTTCAGCATCCAGTCTTTACCACTGACACAGGAGACTAGCAAGATGTACCTATGGTCCAACCCAGTAAATGGCAATTCTCATGTTCTTATTAAGATGAACTGATGATGAATTTTAAGCATTTAGTAGCTTTTATGGGTGCAAGTTAGGATGGCGCAAGCTGAGTGTTCCAAAAATAGGAAGGTGTTGAGCTCTTAATTGGTGCTTTAAAGTTGCACCACCTCTTTCTCCCTGCACTCCAGTTCAGCAGTCACCAAGAAGTGATGGATTTCACCCTTTAAAATCCATGCTAGCTAAAAAGGGAAACAAAAGTAATAATAATATTACACACAAATATATAAAATAAACTGAAAAGGGAAGCTGATAATTGCTTGCAGCTTGATTGCTAGCTAGCAAGAAGGGAACCTGAAAGTCCTTAACCACAACCAAAGGGTCTTAATAGTACAAGAAGAAATACGAAGGTGACTTACACCAATTACAGGTTTTGTACCCAGGGAAGAATTAAAAAAACACCAGTCAACCTGGTTCAATATAATGTGGCTAACAGTAAATACAACTCTCCACGTTCCCTGCTTTATACCTGTAGTATAAGTTTTGGCAGTATTGCCAGTATGCAGCTCTGACTGGTGGTCAAAAACATGGCTAGTTCAAAAAGTGTTTTAAAATAGCTAGGAACAGGAAAGGTTTGTCCTTCAGTGAGACATGAAGGAGCTGTCTTATGGCAATGACCTGTTTACTGTCTGTTTGGGGAAAGATTAGTTATTTATAAAACCTAAAAGTGTTTCTTTAATTTGAGATGGTCAGAACAAAAACCAATGGCTGGACAGTGAGGCTAGAACAACTTTTTGGAGACCCAACACTTTAAATCCTGATTTGGATGTCTAAGTATCTTCTGGACTATAGAATTTCATGGGCTCCTTGTAGGCCTCGCTGATTGTAACACTTTGGCTTGTGTGTGTGGTGTGGTTTGTTTTTTGGGGTTTTTGTTTTGTTTTTAAATCCAGGTGGTTAGGTTAGATTAAACTTGTGTCATCTGACAGTGACTTTTAGCTTGTGGGTTTTTTTAATTGGTTTATAGAGTCCAAGCCCCTAATATGAAAAAAGTATGTTTTTAAACAGTGAAGTTCTTGCAAAATTATTTCCTAAACCCTATCCTACCTCAGCTGCTATCAGAGAAACAAAGTATTGTGGAAAGCCACTTACCTTACTAGTCACTGAAGTAAGCTTAGAGGAAAATCCTTGTCAGATTTCCCTATATAATTTCTCCCAGCTCCTCTAAAGCCTCAAGAGGATGGCTAGAGTGATGAAAGAGAACTAATACAATCTTTCTGCCCTTTTGCAAAACTACAAGCCACTACTGAGTCGTCAACAACAAAGGCTTCCCATTTCCCTTCTACGAATCCAAATAGTAGCACAGCGCAGTTCTGTGGACCAGCCTATGGGGTAGGGGTGGACTTTGAATTTAGTATGTTAATTTTGCTTGGCATAAAGTCTTCCAGTTGCCTGTTGTTCTTAAACATGCTTTTTATGTTTCAGGCGGATACCAACAAAGATCGCATTGAGCATGCCAATGTCAGAGCCAAGAAACTCATTGATAGCTAAAGCCTGCTGCCATTGTCCAATATCTTTCTCCAGCTGCAAGCCACCATTTTCATGGATCTGTGAAACTTCCTGTATCTCAGAATAAAAAGGGCTGTGAAGAGTGAAAAGGAAGCTGCTTCATTAGGGTTTCCCTTTTCTTGGCCTTGTATTCAGACTTGGCTTTGACTTCTCCAGCAAAGTTGCCAACCTAGTTCACTCTTCCTAGAGAAGAATTGATCCTGTTTTAATCTAATTTTAATTCGGCCTGTGCAGGGCTTGCTTTCACAGCTTTCGGTTTTTGGTTTGGTTCCCCCCCACCTTTTTTTGTTCTTAATATATTCCTCATCCCTTCCACTGCACAAACTGTTCTGTTCCATTTGGGGGAAAATGGTGGTGTAACATGAGTTAACACTTGTGGAAAGGTTGGACAGGGCACTTCATATGCTTTATGTTCTTTTGAATTACCTCAGTTGTCTACCCTCACTAAAATAAGGGCTTGATTCTTATGTCTGGTATTCCTTAATTTAGCAGGCTAATCCATAGTTTTGCAGGTGGTCAGTTTAACTTCCAAGCAATTTATGAAAGGTTCTGGGGGGCTAAGTTTGAACTACCAGATTTAACAAGTTATAGTCCAGTGGCTACTACATTTAGGTTGAGGGCTTTAATACATATTTAAACACAAATTGTAATGTTAAATTAAATTGGAGGGGTACACAGGCTTTAATCCATCACTTTACATTAAGGAAAAAATAAATGGCATGGTTAGCAACTTCTGCTGCATTTTTTTTCCTAGCAATTATATCACAACTTTTTTTAAGTAGCCATAAAGCTTTGGACAACTTCAAAATGAATAGAACTATCTGAGCTCACAAGAGGGACTTTAGACTGAATACATAGTAAAGCAGACATCTTGTACTTGTATACATCTGTGTCAAATGTAATCCAGTGCTGTATCAAAAATCTCAATCGGGTTTATATAAAGGCTTTTGTTCCCCTGCAGTGGCTCTGGGGCAGCTTTTTAAATCTCTGAATCATTATAATGGAAGAAATATCTTCTGAAGTCTGACAGACTTGTTCTTTTTAAAGCCTGTGTAAGAAGTCATCCTACTGAAGTATGTATGTGTTATCTTCCCACCTAACCTAAATGATAGGTAATAGCTGTCACAGTCGCAACTGCTTTTTGGAGTATAATCAGGCTGAATTGTTACTTGGCAACAAATTTACAATAAGTGACTAACATTTTAAATCTTTAGTTTGTAGCAATGTTTCTTGAAAGAACAAATATTTCATGAACTACTTTTCTTTTCTCCCTTGTTCTGGGAACAATTTGCTTGCTCTAGTTCTGCTGTAATAAACCAGCTTAGTGATCAGCCTTTAAAACGTATAGTGGGAAATGAACCAAATCCAAGTGGCTTACAACCAGAACGTTCCAGTTTTTCTGTAATAGAGGAGTAGCTAGCTGGGTTGGAAAGGGATTTGTTCTTCCTATGAACAGATTGTTTTGCAAATGCATTTAATCTGCTCTTCCCAGTGTTCTCCTAAAAGTTTAAAACCACAAGTGGATTGTTTCAGTAGTAGAGAAAGCTGTTATAAATCATTCATAGACTGAAGAAGTGGATGCTATATGTAACCTAAGCTGTGATATTCAGTGCTAGCACTTTGCGGGAAAGGGAAGGTTCTGCACAAGTCACTTGAGGATTTCATACGAAATGCTTTTTCCAGTAATTGAGTATTTGCAGCCTTTAGAAAATTCTGGGCTAAACCTAATGTGCAAAAATGTCACAAGATGGGTAATTTTGGTCACACATTAACCAAATATTAGGTATATAACATACTCTAACTAGCATTTTTTAAGCCACTTCAGGGACATCTTGCTGCAAACAAATCCTGGCCATGAAAAATGAAAGCGAGATGTAACTAGAAGGCTAGATAAAACACTATGGAAAATCTAGTATTAGCTTGGTTCATGATGCCAATTTTCACTGATAATGGATACTTCTTGTGGTTGTATGTTGACTTCTGATAGAGCTGGAAGGATGCCCACATGGGTAGCAAAGTAGTACTCAGAAATACTGCAGGCTCCTACAAGCTCTTAAACAGCGCATGGGAAAGTGTTGGGTTTTTTTGTATTTGTGTTGCTTTATTTGTTAAAGGGATTTGAATACCTAAGATCCTCCCCCCCCCTCCACTGTAAGTCTGTTAGTTGGAAAAAAACCCAAAACATTTCATGTAAACAACATTTTGGGCTTTTGTTCACTTCAGCAATTATGTTCTGCTCGGGATAGGAAACTCAATAGTTTCTTTAGTGCAGGGCCACAGATCACAGGATTCCCTGTGTACCTGTGAGCTGGATCTAACCTGTAGGCCAGGGGTTGAGCACCCCTGTCCTAGAACTTCTTCTATGATTCCTTTGGAATACTCTACTTCCCTTTTCCCCTCCCATCCCCCACTACTGAAAAAAATTTTTTTTTTTTACCTGTTTGACTTCCCATGCTGCTGTTACAGAAACTGAATATGTTAGCTATGAAGACTAGTACCATCAGTGATGCACAAAAATGTAATATTGCAGGTTAAAACAGTTTCCCATGTGACACTGCTTGTGTTTATACAGCTCACCTGGGACCTAATTACTGTACAACCCTTGTGCCAATGTGACAGCACATGGATACAGCTTGATTAACTAACAGAATATCAGTGTTTTCATGTTGTACAGAACTGGGGCCTTGAAGGGGTTAGGGCACTGATGTGTCAAAGCTATCTACACACCAATGGTTTGCTTCTCATTTTTGCTGGCCTAAATTGTAATAAAATTTCATCGTATGTACTAGATAGAATAAAAGTTATTTATGTGCATATTTTCTTTTTATGTTAAGTACAATTCTGAATAGCATACAGAATTAAACTTCTTTTATGGTTGGTTTGCATCATTAAGCCATTATGTATGACAAAATACAGAACTTTAATCATCTTACCTTTGGGAAAACTTGGCAGAACCAATTCCCAAGGTCTCACTCCTTTTCCTGTCTCGCATGATTCTTGTTTTAAGATGCTTTTGCACAGCTGTAGCTGGCTGTGGTTACTTAAACAAAATATCTGCCTCCACATCCTCAAAGGTTTGTTATACAATGATGAAGCAGAGCTAAACCATTCTATTTACTTGCTTGATGAAGATGCATGCATAACAAATGATGCAGTTCAGATGATGCCTAATAACTTACCTGCCTTCCTATACATCCTTGGAAGTGATCCACACAGCTGCATGACTTAAAATAATTGCAAAATAGTATACTGTTTTAGTGGATTTCTAATGCAATTCTAGTTTGCAAAGTTTGTTGATGTAACAACAAATGCAGAGACAATAAGTAGCTTCATTAAAAAAGAAAAATGGTGTGAAAAAACTGAGGTAAGGTGAGAGCACAAGAGTGCATAACTAACTCTCCCCTCGATATTCCCACTGCAGAGTTGTTTGCCCTACAAGCCACAGTTAGCACTTGAGGTGGTGTCACAGCTAAAATAGCAACATATTGGTTAAATATTTTTATGGGTAAATGTATGACTGTAAAGTAGCTGCAGAGCAATGAAAAAAGGATAAGTGAAGTGGGTCAAAGAGTGGGGTAGGGGAAGAATGACCTGAGGCACCCATATAGAGTAAATACTCTTATTAAGATAATGCAGTATATGCTACTGTAATACAAGGATGTACATAAGTCTAGGGCTGGACTTTTTTTCAACAGCAGGTAGCATACCTAGAAATTCTTCAAGTATCTCCAAACTTATGAGAAGGGCTGTTTGCCTTTATAATAAGATAGCTTTCTCTTGCCTCCTGTAGGAAAAGTATTTATGTGAAATTGCCAGAAAATGAGTTATTTATATTTATGCTACTAAGTTCTGCTACTTGAAAACTTTTTCATGTGGTTGCAGCTATATTAATTGAAGAGGGATTCTCACAGCTTTTCTGGCAAAAACAAACAAACAACCCTCCACTAGCCTATGGGGGTGCTAGCATTAACACTACAGCTCTCTGTGATAATACTTAAAGTAGAATATACCTGAAAAGAGGCTTGCTTGAGTGTTTTCTGACTATCATCTATATATGACATAATGAATGTTAAAAGAACTCCGCTGTGCTTCAGAGCCACACTTATTCCTCCAAAATTGACATGTATGAGTCAAGTAGCTACTGGACTGAACTGCTGAGCAGTAGAGAAGATGGCAGTTGCTTCACTTATTGACATGCTGTTTTTCTGACCAAAGAGATTAATCTATTTTCTTATCCTCTGTGATCAACTACATTTAAGATTCCTTGTTCATAATTTTATGAAGAAAGTTAAGGAATGATGGGCTGTCCTCTTACCCATTTTCTCCTGCATAAGTAATCCTCTTTGTCTCAGCATGAACAGCTGCAATTATAAGTTAGACAGTTAAAAGAGCAATGATGCCCAGTTTTGGCCCCATGGGCCAGCTGAATGGAGTGGGGCTAGCCTGCAGGCTATCTGCTGCACCAACATGCCCCTCACCACCTCTGCACCAAGCAATGAAACTACCTCCTACTTACCTGAAGTTAACAGCTTGCTTGAATTACATGCACTTATTTTTAAAAGGGGCTGGAGGGGGAGTTGTACAGTATTTCAGCTGTAGCTTCTGTATTTAACCCTAATAGTACTGGTATGGTAAGACTCGATTCACCCCAATTAACGCTGAGTTTTTCCAATCTACCTGCAGATTAATTAAATGAGTTTTTTTTACATGAGTTACAGCAGTTACGTACTTGTCACCCAACAACCTTTTATCACTAGTGCTTGTAGAACTTTTATTATTTCATAAAATACATAGCTAGTACTATTCTCTCCATTGCCTTTCATACTTCAAGTTTGCTTCTTAATAGTTTTACACTGAGAGCAAGCAATTTTCCTTGTTAAAGGACAGTATGAATTTTGTCCCTTTAAGCTACAGCACTGGTAGCACATACTTAAGATGGAAGGGAATGTGGATTTCAGGGAACACTGATTAGATACTAATTCACGCTTGGAATAAATCATACAAGGACAGTGCTCAAATTTCCCCTTAGTGAGGCACTCCTGAAAAATTAGTGCGTATTCTAAGCTTTAAAGGGCAGGGAATTCATGGTAGCACCTGACTTTTTTTTTTTTTTTTTTTTAAAGATGACTACCAATTACATTTCAGTCTACCCACCTATCCAAGCAAGATTAACTGAAGTTCACTGCTGTTTTAACTTTCTATGCATTTTTTAATTCCTAACTAACCTTATTTAACAGGCTTCTGAGAGGACTTAAATATTGCCCATCATTTGCACTGTGCCTGTCCCTCCCTTTAAGTGCAACTAGTTCACAGCTGCAGAAGTAATATTAATGTCTTACTATGAAAAATGTGCTTTGATGGAATACCACTTCTGTTTCTACATGCAATAGCAGTTAGTTACTTGCTACTCAAGCTACAGTTAATATCTACCAATCGTTTTCTCTTTTTGAAAAGCATGTCTATTTTGTCAGTTTTAGGTGTAGGCTTCCTTCAAGATTGGGTAAAACACAAAAACAAGTACCCTTCAATAAAAAGGGCTTATAGATAAGTTTGTAAAAAACATGCATTGAAGTGGGAGATTTCAAATGGAATTAAGACATATAGTTTTTTTTAAAGGGTTTTACTAAAATAAGCAAATGCATAGCTATCATTTTAGTGCCAGTTACATACAATTGCAAGTTCTTGCCGAGTGCTTTTGGTAGTAAGGCAGCTGTAAAAAGGTGAAGAAAAAACTTGACATGGCTCTGCAGAAAGTATTAAATCAGTGCAAGGATATCAACTTTTCTGGCAAAGTATATTTTACTAAAGATATTGAGAATCTGTCAAGTAATCATTAAATACTGCTTAAGAAGAAAGGAACCATAGTGCAATTCTATTAGGTAGAAGAGAATCTCTACAACAGTTTAAATGACAGAAAAGAATGCTAGAGACATCATTTGATTTTAAAAAGCAATTAATATAAAATACTTTAAATAAATTAACTGCATTAACTCTTTGTGCTTCATAAAGTGTACACAATTTTAAGAAGTGTTATGACATGTGAAAGTTAGCTTTATCCATACCAGTAGACATTTACAGCAAGTATGCCACTTTGGAGTTGTGTTGGTAGTAGAACTTCAGCTCATTCCCACACAAGTGTTTCAACAGAAGTAGCTCAACTAACCTAAAGCAACACCTGAAAGGGGAATTAATAATTATTGTGTAAAAAAAACTTATGACCAACACCTGAGCTCAGCCACCAGTGAGAATTGCATTCCCCTTATCTCCTGCTAAAGTCATTGTGTGCCCTGAAAAAGGAGAATAAAGTGAACTGAAAGCTATAATAGCCCAGAAGTGGAAACCAGCCTTTAGGCAGATTTACCAGTTCAATGCCCATATTTGTTTGAAGCATCCTTGGCAACAACCTATCATTTCAGTGTGAAGCTAATATGGTCAGTCTTATCTCCAGTCTTGGAAGTCCTCTCCTGCCAGGCAGCCAGCATTGCTGATTACACTGCTTCACTTGCTGCCTTCTTCTTTCTGGTGACAAACCCGGAATGGCAAACTATCACGCAAACTTCTTCTTTGTAGCTGTGAACCGCTCCATATACTAAAAAAACACAGAGAAGAGATCAAGTTGTTTGTTCTGAAAGAAGAAAGTATGGATACACAAAAAAAATAAATCAGTCAATTTGTAAGAGGCAGAGGGATTTCTTGGCTATTTCTGGATCAATTCTATATAGCTGGGAAGAGATATTAGACAAGTTTTTAAGCATAAAGTGCCCAACATGAGGACTGCCATAGTTAGGAGCTTGCCTAACATCTCTCCTAACTGTGCAGTTGGTTCAGTAAGAAAGTCCTGATTTTTGTTTATTTCTTAGACCAGCATGGTTGCAGCATTCTAACCCTACCATAGTTAACATGGTCATTCCAAACAATACAGTTTGAGGTAACAGGTAAACAGCTTGCTTGGATAGCAGTGACCATCATTGTTTCTTCAAGTTAAAAAAAACCCCATATGAACATCAGAAAAGCTCCATAATACCTTGTCCTTAGACTAACAGATTAGAGAGATGCCATGTGCAGATTTTATTGATGGTGAACACCAAGAGCAATATCTCATTTACTTAGCAAGGAAGTTGTAGTCATAATTTTTCTAAGGAATCTGTACATGAATAAATACAACCTGCAGGCTCCTTGCCAAAACAATATTCAGTGTTGCAGAGACCAAGTATTATACTATCAGGTACAAAGCAATATTATTTTAATGACAATTATCTGAAAGCATCAAAGCTCCTTCCATTGAAGTGACAACACCTCTCCCTTCTATAGGCAACTGGTTGCAAACTTGTTCTGTCACCCAGACAATGCAAATCAGGAGATCTACATGTCTGAGATAAAAAAAAAATGTGCACTCAAAAGTTTAAGTCACTCCAATTCCCCCCCCCCAATTTTATCTACAAGGTTAACTTTATCTACAAGACTACCTGGTACAGGTAAGGACTTATGAGAGTCAAATTTCCTGCAATAAAAATGAAAGCAGCAACAGGACTAATACACTCTGTTATAAGAAATTCTATAGTACAACCATTGTGCAGAAAATTATATTACACACAAAATCACACAACCCAAATTCTTTCCAAGGAAAAAGCTATAAAATCTGAGGTCAATTAAACAACTAAAGCCCTCCCCTCCCCTTCCATTTTTCCAAACTTGATGCCCCCTAGTTTCAGCTTCCTGTGTCAGGAAACCCAAATAAATAATGCTCAAACTTAGCACTAACTAGAAATATCACTATTGCTCCATTTCACTACTACCACTGTGTTAAAATTGTAGCTTTCAGTCTCCAGACTATGCTGTATCCTTTCTGGCATCACCTAATTACTGGGTTAAGACTACTGTAACTTAAAAATAAACTGGCTTAAATGCATGCTACAGTGCAGTTTGATGTATGCCAGATCTGAAGGGATAAGTCTCTCTGAGGCATAAAAAAAGAAGACCACTCAAGACATGCATCTTACAACCTGTTCCTGTGACACCCACAAACAGGTCCTTTGTTATGGTCTATTAAGCTCAAAAGGAAGATAGGTCATCCCCAAAGATTGTCCTTGCTAAAACCAATGGACTGTCTGAGCTCTCATCCAGCAGCATAATTAACAGGACAGCCCTCACCTCCCCCACCCCATATTCTGAGAATACATTTTTGGAACAGGGGAGGTGAATGGCATTCACTGGATTTTTAACTACAAACCTTGTCATAGCCCTCCAGTTCTCTGAGCTTCTTGATTTCAAAGAGATTGCCCTCAACTGCAAGCAGTGAGATTTGGGAATCACTGAGGATGCTCTGAGGAAGCATGCTGAGTTCTAGACAGTTCTCTTCTAAACGCAGAACCTTGAGTCGTGGACAGTGAGAGATCTGCACAGAAATTTGGGAAATCTGTTGGGTAGCAAAGGAGAGAGTAAAAGAAGTTTAAATTAAATACTGTTAATTAATTATTTACTTGTATACCAAGCAGTGTTTTGCAAACTATTATTTAACAATCTGATGTTGAATTATCCAAATACAAGCCACACCAAAAGTGCTACTGCTTATTCTATAGACCAATAGTTCTCAATGCTTTTAGACTCAAGGAACCCTCAAAATGTCAGCTCTTAGTTTTCATTTCATTTTTGACTACAGAAAAAAAAAAATATTAAAGCAACTCTTCTCTTGCAAGGAATTTAGAAAGACCTCAACAGATCAGAAAGTTAACACTGTGGACTCTTATTTGAAATATCTGGGTTTAATCTCATGATTATGTTTGTATATCTTGCACTGCTAACATTGCATGGCACCTTGCGGTGCTGTGGTACCCTGATTGAGAATTACGGCTATAGATTAACTGGGGTAATGAGATAAACTAAGAATCTCCTATTTTCCTGACTTTCCTAGTTCTGTTGACAGTTCAAATTAATTTTTTTTTATTTTTAAAAGGGCCTGTTATGCTTTTTTAATTGAACCTTAAGAGCAAGACTGAATATTTCTAAAATAAAGAACCTAACAACAAAGCTTACCTTTTATTTCTAATACTGTCCTCATGTGACAATGATAACACTATTCCAAATCAACTTGGCGTCTGGCAAGTTAAACAGCCAAAGAATCCAGAAGTTCTACACAGTCAGTAAACACTTAAATCCTTCTATTCCAAGCTTCATTCACCATGGAATTTTCTGAACCTCAAGCCACCACTATCTGGATACCCTTCCCAAAACAGGGACCTACTAAGAAACAAAGATAAAAGGCTAAATGGATTGGTGGAGTGGAAGAACACAATGGGGGGTGTCCAAATTATTTCTCTCATAAGGTAACTATCTGCTCTTCTTGAAGAAAAAATATCGTATAGAAAACCTGTCCTTTAAGAAAGGCCATTCTTACAATCCTGCAGTCAAACCAGACAGTAAGAGATATCAGATCCTTCCTTGCGCCCACCTACACTACCATACTTAAAACAAAAAAGCAATTCTTTCACCCTAGAACTTCCGAGTATCCCATTTTCTGATTTGTAGGGAACACTTGCTCTTTAAGAATGAAATAATCATGCTTCAAGTCCACATGCCTATCAACCCTCAGTTTCCAGACCTGGTTCTGATTCAAATTGAGTTCAATGGCCTGCAGTTCCTCTACTGCATCTGGCACACTCTGGATCTGGTTTTTGGAGAGATCCACCACATCCAAATGACGAAGACTGCACAACTGGGTGGGCACAGTCCGAAGCTGATTTCCAGAAAGGCTCAGGGTCTTGAGAGCTGAGAGTTGTCCAAAGCCAGCTGGCAGCTGTCTCAGCTGATTGCCATTCAGGTGCAACGTGTCTAGCTTTTTCAGTTTACACAGCTCCTCAGGTAGAGTAGCTAGAAAAAAATTATGAACAACCTAAGCAACTAGAAAAAAACCAAGAGTGTCCATATTTAAAAACAGCCAGGACTAGCATTGCTGTATTCCACACAGGAGTATTCTGATAGGATTTTATACCATAGGATTTTAAGGCCTGGCTAGACAAAACCTTGGCTGGGATGACCTAGTTGGAGATGATCCTGCTTTAAGCAGGAGGTTTGACTAGATGGCCTCCTGAAGTCCCTTGCAACCCTCATTTTCTATGATTTTAATATAAAATTATTCTCATGATTAAGCTAATTGGCTAATGTATTCTAAGAAACGTACAGTAAATTTAGAAGTAAAATATGAGTTTAGTTTTTCCCATCCCATGTTAATTTGATTAAGAGATGAGGCAGAGCACCTTGCATCCATTAAAAACAAAACAAAACAAAAAACACATACTTTACTTTTATCACTCATCCAAAACAACCCTAGCACCTCCAACAACTTTTAGTATAAATGACCAAAGATCCCCTTTACATTTTGTCATCAAATTTAACTTCTGATCAACAATAGAGATATTCTGGTTCATTATGCTTTTAGAAACCCGTTAAGTTATTAATTAGTTGTCATACTCAGTTTGTTGTTGTTTAGAGAAAGACTCTTCAGAACCGAAAATTTTCCTATCACTGGTGTCAAGATCTCAATTTTGTTGCTTGACAAATCTATTGTTCTCAAGTTGCTTGCTAGCTTCTGCAGGTCTTCAGGAAACTGGGTGGGAAAATACAAAGGAAAGAACAAATAAATAAATAAAAGAGAGACAGAGTTGAGATACCAGTTGTTTTAAAGGCTGTATTACATCACACCAGACAGTGTAATTTCATGCGTAAGTCTTTCAGCTATTTACATTTTGGTATTAATTTTTTAGTAGAATAATCGTGTGAACTAATACCACAGAAAGTGATAGTTATCAAATTCAATCCAAAACAGATTTTAAAAGATAATTTTGCATTTGACTATCTCTGAGAAAGGCAGACCTTTTACAAACTCCTAGAAAAAATCAACTCCTAGCTCGGACAACGTGGGATGATACAGTACACTATGGTTATAAAAACTCAAAAAACATTTCCTTTGTGGGTTTTCCTTATTGTGCCCAATTTTAAATAAAGTATGGCTAATTGATTACTTCATCATTTTTAACATGACAGGAGCAAAAAAACCTTCTCTATCCTACTAGTTTCTTCCCTCCACCATCAAGTAAACATATAAACAAAAACAAAAATTTTCTTCCATCTTGCCACTATCCTTGCCTAAGTGGAATCCACTTCTTTTTACTTTCATCCCTGACCACTTCAGACCACATCTGGCATAACTGTTTTTAATAAGCCAATATAGCAAGAACCATCAAATGTCTCCATACAGCTTAATCCATGAGATGATGTTCTGGTCTCCTACAACACTTGATCTGAGCCTTCAAGAGGCCGAGAAGCAATGGACACACACAAACCTTTAGAAGAGTTTAAATGCAGGTTAAACCTAAAACAGATAGATGTACGTTCCAGTTTAAACTAATTTAAATTCGCTGGAAATAGTTCAAAAGTGTACCTGGAAAAATTGAGCGCTATTTAAAACTGGTTCAGTGTTACGTGTGGACATCAAGCATTCTGTGATATGGGTCTGGTCAGTCAAGTATCCCACAGTGCATTGCTCCCCCCCCTCCCCCCACACTGCTGCAACTGGCCACTCTAGTATGTGGCTACATCCCCTTTTTCCCCCTTTTGTTGGCACTTTTTAATCAATCAATGAGCTCCCTTACACTGTATGTTCAATAAAACTATTTTTCTGGCAACCAGCTGTGCCCTTACTCCCTGCTCAGCCACAGCCTGTCATCATGCCTCTGACCCCTCCAAAAGCACTTTCCCAGGATGTCACTTTTCTGCTTTCCGTTGTTTCCCAAGCATGAGTTCAATTAACTTCAGTAGTCTGTGTAAGAAACAAAAGAAAGCAGAAAAGTGACAATGCTCACAGCCACAGATCACTTACTCCTGAGACACCTAAATGGGTGCAAGCACTCCTCCCCAGTTCATCATCTACTGAGAGACATGCTGGGCTGGGTGCTCACTCCCACCCCCTCATGTTCAAGCCACAGTACTTCACATACCCATGAACCAGCTCCCAATCAGTGACATCTGGGGCCAATACAATTGTTACACATGTCCTGCAACAATTGTGGGTCCCCAAACAGTGACATTTTGGAAAGGTTCGACTGTTCTGCTTGTTTGCATCCACAGTTATAAGCAGGCATGCGCATAGATTTTTGCAGCCGATACCAACAGCCAATTTTTAAGGATGCATATCGGCCAATACTGATCCGATTTCCGATACTCAGCCCAGCAGCGTGGAGAGCGGCCTCCAGCTGGTAAGTCTAGTGTGGTGGAAGGAGAAGGGGGAGGGGAGGGGCATGGGGGGGCAGATCAAGGTCCCCACACTGAGGGAGGAGTGGAGCTGGGTCAAGCGCTGTCCAGCCAGGGCGGGGCAGGCAGGGCACAGCCACAGCTGCAGCTCATCCGACAGGCACAGCTCTGTCCCAGGCCCACTCCCCCCTGGCTGGACAGCGCCTACCCAGCCCCACTCTTCCCTCACCATGGGAGGCGTTGATCTGCCCCTTCCACTGCAGCTGCGTGCGCACACAGGCTATTTATCAGCCAAATTATTGGCTTGATATGGCCGATTTCCAATACAGTAAATTTTCTTTATACCAGTGCCGATCCAATATCGGACCGATGTATCAGTGCACCTCTAGTTACAAGTCAACCGCCGTAAGCTCACAAGGATCATTTCTGGTGCATTCACTGTTAAATATTCTGGTTTCAAAATTTGTTTTTATGCTAAAAGCAAATGTATTAAAAGCATAAATGCTTCTTGGAAAAGACATCCTGCTGGCTCAGAGCACAGCACATGGCATGAGCATATGCTGCAGATGGAGAGATACATGAAATGCTTTTGAAGTGCCATGTGCATTAATATTACACAAAGACCGGGAATGGAGTCCCTCTCCAGAAGAATTAATCACGTGCACATGCAGCCTAGTCCATTACCTCAGAGAGTCCCTTTCCTGTTAGCTGGAAAACACCAGTTTTCTGGGCTGTCTCCAGGTGGGCTTTTAAGGCACTATTTCCCATCCTGCTGGTCCTGTTCCAATGATTTTGAATTCTGTTTAAAAGGCTTGGTGCTCCCAGGGTTGCTGCACTGGATCACATGAAACCAAACTGCCTGCTAGAAATAAAATGTACATGTTAATCCCAGCTTCTCAGCACACGCTGCATGTCATGCATCACACACGCTTCTCAGTAAAACATAAATCTTAACTGAATTAACCCAAGTGACTCTCCGGGCTGCAAGCAGAGCTGCTGGCCGGGAGGCTTGACAGTGGGGCCGGGAAAAGTTACAGTCACAGAGAAGTGAGGCTGGAAGGGAGCTCCAGAGCTCATCTAGCCTGAGGCAGGATTATCCCTACCCAAACCATCCCACCTGAACTCAAAAGAGCCCTCAACCCTGACACAACACGCACCCAACACCCTCAGCCCCGCAGAAGGGGAGGGGACCGGGGCAGCCTACGCCCTGCTGCTGCAAAAGAGGTCAAAGTATGCCAAGAGGCACAAGGCAAAGGGCCACCCCCAGCTACAGAGGAAAGGCAACCAACACCCCAACCCCCGCCGTGCCAATCTAATCACGGGGAAAATTCCTTCCCGACCCAAATGCAGCCCTGGTGGGGGGAGGGGGAACCAGACCCTCTAGCCAGGAGCCTCCGGCGCTGGTCCCAGCAGGATACTGGTGCAGCAACACCCCGCGCCTCTCGCGTGCAGTAGCAGCAGCAGCGGGCGCGGCCGGGCGAGAACCCGGACGACCCTTCCCGGACCCTCCCGCCTCGCCCGAACTGGAACCGCCCCGCCAAGCAGCACCTCTAACCCCTCATCACCCGCCTCCTCCGAACCACAGAGAGTGGCCGGGCGAGGAAGAGCGTCACCGCAAGCGGGACCGGAAGTGCGTACCACTCCCCTCGGCCCCCGCACGTCAACGCACTCAATGCGGCGGCGCCCGCCTGGCGGCCACACCCAACATGGCAGAGGGGGGAGGTACCACCCCGTGCTAAGGCTGCCGCGGGCATTGGCTGTCACACCCAACATGGCGGAGGGGAGGTGCCAACTGGCGGCTGAAGCGGCCATTGGCTGCAACACCCAGCATGGCGAGGGCGGGAGGGAGACCTCACCCGCCTCCTCAGCAGCTATGGCTGCCTCCAACCCTTGGGACCCGGCGCAGCCCACAGCGGCGGGGGCGCTGCTGGCGCGGTGCGTGGCCGCGGGCGTGGTGAGCCAGGTGAGGAGGGGATGAGATGGGAGGGGATGGGGCGGGCCGTTAAATGCTGCGGAATAACGGTTGGAGGTGCCGGGCGCCTCGGGCCCCAGTGGGTGGGGGGCTGTCGAGCCGGGCTGCTCCGCCTCACGGCTCTGGGGCCGGCGGCGGCGGCGGCAAGCAAGGGTTTGTGATCAGGGTGTGCAAACGGCGAAAAGAAAGGAGATACTATTTATTAACTGAATAATGTATTTATTATTGTTATCATAATTATTTGTTTTACTCTCTCTCCCAAGACAAGAGCGAGAGGTCACACACTGAAACCAGTAGGGAGTAAATTTGGGACTAACCAAACATGAACGAAGTGCCCCCGGCAGCTGGTGGGGGCAAGGCAGTGGCAAGCGGGGGATCACCCGCAGATGCTGCTGGCACTTGAGGTGGCGAGCGCCAAATAAGGGCAGCAGCGTCGTCAGCAGCCAGTGGGGATCACGGACCACCTGCAGACACGGCCGGCAGCGGGGTAGCGCACCGCCGACAGTGTCAGCAGCATGTTTTTGAAGGGGGCACACTACCACGCTCAGGGGGTGCACGTGCACCTGCGTGCACCCCCTAAATGTCGCCCCTGTAACCCAAGGAAGTTCTTTGTCACGCGGCGTCTTGCTCAAGTGCGGAGCTCCTCGCCCCCACGTGCGGTAGAAGCCGGCAGTGTCCACGTAGCCAGATTCCAAAAGGGATGGGACCGTTCTGGGTGGGAAGGAGCATTGGTAGCTCGGGAGTGAGGGGCACAGCCTCTGAATCCGAACTTCCTGAGCCTTAAATGCTGGAGGCTGCAGGTGAGAGAGGAACAGTAGGAAAAACCCTGGTCGTACCCAGTTCACTGTCTTTCCCTCTGCCCCGGTGTGACACAGGCCTGTTTGTTGCCTAGGGAATGTAGGTCACTGCCCACAAGGAAACACTATAAGTCTCCCTTAGAAAGGGAGGCCACTAGGTAGACAATGGCTCATTTTTGGGGACAAGTAAAGACAGGGGTGGGAGTAAGGTCAGTGGCTTAAAACTAGTGTGCCGAGGGAGAACGCCGAGCAGAGCACGCTAGACAGAGCCCCCTGACCCTCAGGCGAGTCCAGGGAACCAGTGGACACTGCCCAGTGATGCTCTGCCTGGAGACGAGATCACGTGAGGGATAGGCAAGTGGCCCCACAGTCCCAGCTAGAGTGTCCTTCCTGGTGCAATATACTGCTAATTTAGGGCCAGGAGGCGCTTGTCCAGGAAGTCCCTGTAATTGGTGGGGCCGTAGATGGGGAACACCTAAATAAACAGGTGTGGGGAGGAGTGCAGTGAAAACCTAAGCAAGAGGGTCTGGGGGAAGTGGCAAAGGGGCTGAAGCCTGGTGTACTCCAGGTAGGCATGTGCCAGGGTCTTCCTCTGCTTGCAGAAGGCTAATTGCTGACAGGCTTTTTAACACATGAATGGGAAACAAGGACCCAGGAAACTATAAGTCCCCTTTAGTAATGGGGGCCACTAATGATGTGTTACTGATTCCATAAAACAAATAATGAAGAAAACGGGGACAGGAGTGGAGGTCAGAGGTTTATAACTAGTGTGCCAAGGGGGGACATCAAGCAGAGCACATTGGGCAGCGCCTACTGGCCCTCAAACAAGTTAAAGGAACCAGCAGACACTCCCGGGTGGTACTGTGCCTGGAGACAGAAAGAAAAGCAGCCCCACAATCCCTGGGGATCCTCCCAACCAGAGCCTCCTTCCTGGCTAGATATATAGCTAGCTTAGCCAGGGCCAGAAGGAGGTTAACCAGCAGGTCCTAAGACTTGGTGGAGCCACAGATGGGGAGTGTGTAAATGAGCAGGTGTGGTGAAAAGTGCAACCAGAACTTCAGCAAGAGGTTCTGGAGGAGGCAGTGCAGAGGCTATAGCCTGTCACCCTCTGAGTAGGCATGTGACAGAGTCTCCCTGTGCTCACAGAATGCTAATTGCTGGCAGGCTACTGGGTTAGATGGACCATTGGTCTGACCCAGTATGGTATATCTGATATTTTTATGTAGTCCATAGAGAACCAGAGCACCCATCCCCATAGAGAGGAGTAGTTCAGGGTCTTGAGCTGTAGCATCACCTTGCCCACTGCATAAAACTCTGTGAGGTGTGGTTATTGGCATTGTTTATCCGAACAACAGTAGCACCTGGAGGCTCCAGTTAAGTCTGTCCAAATATAAGAGAGTCTCCAAAGAGCCCAGAATCAGCAGGAGCTGGAACTGTTTCATCAGCTGGCCCAAGATTCTGGACAACAGTCAGTCTAAGGAATTAAGAGCACTGACAGAAGTGACATTTTGTCACCCAATTGGACCCAGAAGTGACATTTTGTCACCCAATTGGACCACTGAAAACGCTCATTCCAGGAAGGCACAAGTGAAGATGCTCCAAAGCAGAGCACATTCATTAATTTCTGTTAGTCCCTCCACGGGAGCAGGGTTGAATTAATGCAGCTCAGCTCTGCTGCCAGTGCTGTCTGCAGGATGGGATGGGAGAAAGGAAGGGGAGGGAGCTGCAGCCTGGGGTTTGCCCAGCCTGTGCTGGGGGGAGGGGGCAGGGCAGCACCCTCTTCCTCACTTCTCCCCCTCCCATCCTGCAGATGGCATTAGAGCTGGGGGGTGGGGGGTGGCTAGGGTAGAGTGGTTGAAGGGTGCTGACAGACATGGAGTTTGATTTCCCCCCCCCCCCCCAAAAAAAAACAAAAAAACCCCCAAAAAAACAGCAAATGTCTGTTGGTGGGGGTGGAGAGGGCAGTTGCTATAACTCATGGCATTTGCTGCACGTCTGGGCAACCTCGTAAGGGCCAGTACAAACCTCACCACCTTCCACTCTAACTGCCAGACTTGATTCTTTTTTGTTTATCTTGCCTTCTCTAATATAAATATAGCTGTGTGCGCATTTTAAACTACTCCACATATTTTTTCCCCTGGGGCAGTGGAAGACAGAACAAATACATGAAACACATTAGTTTTGTTCTTTAAGGTGCTACTGGAAGGTGCTCAGATATTGTGGGGATGAGTTCCATCTAGAATCTACATAAGACAGCTAGGGAGAGGGGGAACTGAGGTGTTACTGTGAAGTGCTTTGTCTAAGGTAATCCTATCAAGATACCTGTGAGATCCTAGCCTTCCTGATTCCTAAATTAATGTTTTATCCACCAGTGCTGGGTTCTTAAACCTCTTGATTATTCTCCCCACCTTTCACCCCACAGCCAATCTCTTTCTAGGTCTATGGCTGTGTGACCAGACCTGCCACAAACATTCCAGTGCTTGCTCAGACATTTCAAGAGTATCTGTATGATACTGCTGCACCTAGGGTAATCAGCTTGGAACCTCGGTAGGAACACTAAGGTACCTTTGCTGCTTCCCACTGTGGAGGCAGCAGGCACGTAGCAAGTAGCCCAGGCTTTTGGTACAACGCTACATGGCTTTGAAGGTCAGCAGTCTTATGTACGTTATCCCTCAAGGGGAAAAACTAATTAAAAATCTGAAACAGTGTGGGTCAGGAATAAGATTCCCTTTGTGATGACAAATCCTACTTTTGTTGGTATAAATAATGTTTAATTCGAAAAGAGAAAATGTGAAAAAAACCTCCTGGCCTGTGATGAACTTCATCCCATCTGGGGCATTATTAATCTTCCACA
Source organism: Alligator mississippiensis (assembly GCF_030867095.1). Classification (NCBI taxonomy): domain Eukaryota; kingdom Metazoa; phylum Chordata; order Crocodylia; family Alligatoridae; genus Alligator; species Alligator mississippiensis. Next base: position 237,499,266 of record NC_081825.1, on the reverse strand, counting down.
TAAGGTATAACTGTCCTTTCCTCAAGTTTATACTTTTGAAAAGTGAGCACTTTTCATTTTGTCCCATCTCTTGCATTCTAGTGCATGAATTTTATAGAGCAAATTATGAGTGGATACTCCCAGACTGTCCTGCAATGAGAAACCTGTTTTTCTTGCCTCTTGAAAATGTCTTACTAGCTTAGCTGCCTCTCTAAGATTTATATTTCTTGATCCACTAAAGTCAGAAGGAAATGCAACAGAGACAGCAAGGGGATGGCCACACATGATGCAGGCAGCCTCTGTGTGTGGCTCACTGCCAAATGGGGAGGGGACAGGCAGTACAGTGGAAGATGGGGCAGGGAGCAGAAAGCAGAGTATCAGATCAGGCAGGGAGCACAGGCCAGAAAGCAGAGCAGCAACTTGGTCAGGGAGCATGGGCAGGAAGCAGGGCAGCAGATCAGGCAGGGTAAAGGGATGCAAGTGGCACCCTTGTGGAAGGTCCAGGGCTAATTTTGTCTGTGCTTGCCAAAAAGATCAATGAGAGATTGGCAAGATCGGCCAAGATCCCACTGAATTATCAGAAGGCTTTCAATTTCACTACAGTTTTGCTCTTAGGAATTTTCTAATTGCTTTTGACTGATGATTTCTGTGGACCTTGTGCCTTCATTTCTTGTTCTTTTTAAATAGGAAATGCTGGATTTATCTCGGAGACAAACCCCCTGCTTTGTGAAGCTCTCAGAGATGGAACAAATTGCAGATCTTGAAGCTGAAATTAATCAGGTAAATCCCTCTTTTCCACAATTCATGGGGGGGTTGTTTTTTATCTGACACATAAGGCAGTACAGTATCTCTTCTGAACCTTTGCACTTCACCTCTTTGCAGAGGTTCTTACCATTGCACAGTAGAAAACATACACAGTGATGAAAATTAGAGAGCAAATGTAAAATACTACGACAGATTTTACTAGTTACTTGTGTTTTAGTTTCTTACAATTGACAGCTTTGTCACAACAGAGAATAAATTGTCATAAAGGAAAAAATTGCATTATCTTTCGGTCTTCTGTAGTAACTGGAAAGAGGCAACTCTTTACGTCTGGTGAACCAACATTGTCTGAAGCTTCTTCAAGAAACTGTGACCTAATTGAACCAAAATGTTGGTGTTCCTTATTCATAACCAACTGGACAACTTTGACATGAATAAAATAGGATTTAATTGTCAGAACTTCATCATTTAGACTCCTACTAGTGTCTGAATTGACTGCTTGGATACATTTCTATGGTAATGTATTCTGAGTCTTCATTTGTTAGTCAAATAGTTTGGTGGTAAATTCTACTTACCTACTATTCCAGTATGGACATTAACAGCTGAAGAGTCATGGTACCAAATAATTTTACAGATGTTAAGGCTGCACGTTGACTTTAATGGAAAAGAGGTCAGACAGTTTTCATGACTCTGTTACTTCAGTAAAGGATATTGTAATCTCCTGCAGTTTATATCAATGGCAGGTAAACTGGATCCTTTTCAGTCAAACTTCAGAGTAGGGCCCATTACAGAGGAAATGCATGCTGAATTGATAGATAACTCTGGGTTTCATAGTTTCATAGTAGCTAGGGTCAGGAGGGACCTGAACAGATCATCTAGCCTGACCCCCTGCCACAGGCAGGAATGAATGCTGGGTTCACAAGACCCCAGACAGGTGATCATCCAACCTCCTCTTGAATTTGCACAAGGTAGGGGCAAGGACCACTTCCCTGGGAAATTGGTTCCAGATTTTGGCCACCCTAACTATAAAATATTGCCTTCTGATCTCTAACCTAAACCTATTCTCCATCAGGTTATTACCATTGTTCCTTGTCACCCCAGGCGGTGCTGGGGAGAAAAGGGCTCTACCTATTTGCTGTTAACCCCCCTGATGAGCTTGTAGGCAGCCACCAGATCCCCCCTCCGCCTCCTCTTGCTGAGACTGAACAGGTTCAGGTCCCTCAGTCTCTCCTCACAGGGCCTGTCCTGCTGCCCTCTCACCAAGTGGGTGGCCCTCCTCTGAACCCTCTCCAGGCTGGCCACATGCCTTTTGAAGTGCAGCACCCAGTACTGGACACAGTACCCAACTGCAGCCTGACGAAAGTCGCATAGAGGGGGAGTATCACCTCTCTGGACCGGCTTGAGATGCACCTTTGGATGCATGACAAGGTATGGCTGGCCTTGCTGGCTGCGTTCTGGCGTTGGCGGCTCATGTTCATCTCGGAGTCAATACTGACTCCAAGATCCCGTTCCACCTCTGTGCTTTCAAGAGGGGAACTCCCCAGCCTGTATGTATGCTGTGGATTCCTTCTCCCAAGGTGCAGCACCCTGCATTTGTCTACGTTGAACCCCATCCTATTCTCATCTGCCCACTTTTGTAGTCTGTCTAAATCTAGTTGCAGCCTCTCTCTCCCTTCAAGTGTGTCCACCTCGCCCCACATCTTGGTGTCATCAGCAAACTTGGACAGCATGCTTTCCACCCCCTCGTCCACGTCACTGATGAAGATGTTAAACAGTGCGGGCCCAAGGACTGAGCCCTGGGGTACCCCACTGCTCACATCTTGCCAGGTTGAGTACAACCCGTCCACCACTACTCTCTGGGTGCGCCCCATGAGCTAATTTTTTACCCATCCAACTGTGCAGACATCAATGCCATGGTCGCTTAATTTATTGATGAGGATGGGGTGAGAGACAGTGTCAAAGGCCTTCTTAAAGTCTAGAAAGACTATGTCCATGGCGACACCATCATCCAAGGATTTAATTACTTGGTCATAAAAGGCAATCAGGTTGGTCAGGCAGGACCTGCCTTTGAACCCATGCTGATTGCCCCTGAGCATGGTCTCCCCTGCTGGCCCCCCACAGATGTGCTCCTTTACTCAAGTTTATCTGGGTTTCTGTAAAACATTCAGTAGTATTAATCATCAGATATCTTTTTCCATCTTCCAGGATAACAAGGGCTTTCCAATCACCCCCATAAGTGGCCTCAGGTCCTTCTTTTCAAACTAAACTGAGGTGATCAACTGTTTCTTTGCCTCTGGAGCATCAACTTAGTCCCGCAAGGCCCAGTTCTCTCTCTCATTTAACATCTGTATGAACCCTTTACGGGAGCTGGTGGGACAATTTGGATGAAATCATAGACATGAACAGAACCTCAAGAGGTCATTTATTCCATCTGTTTCCCTCCCCCCTTTTCTGCTTAGAGGCAGGATCAAGTATACCATAATCTAAACTGGGGTGGGCAGTTATTTTGGGCGGAAGGCCACTTACTGAGTTTTGTCAAGCCATCAAGGGCTGCATGACAGGCAGCTGGGACAGATTAATATTACTCTTCAAAATTTTTTAGGGGCCCTGTGGGCCGGATAGAATGGCCTGATGGGCCACATACAGCCCGCAGGCTGTGTTTTGCCCACCCCTGACTCAACCATCCCAAACACACATTTGTCTCATCTGTTCTTATAAACATCCACTGAAGGAGATTTCATAACCATTACTGTGCTTTAGTAATATCTAACCTAAGTCTCCTTTGCTGCAAGTCAAGCCAATTTCTCCTTGTCTTATTCATAGCGGACATGGGGTGTCTCTAGGCTGTGATGGTGGAGAGCGGGAGCCGCGCAGATGGCGAGAAAGAGGACCCAGCCCCCCGCAACCTATTGGGGAACTCCACCATGTGCCAGAGGGCCCTGCTCCGTGGGCTGCTAGGCATTAGGTCTATTGCCCCCAGATCCCTTTCATTTGTGGTGCTAGTCAGTTTGGTACCGCCAAGCCTGTAGGTGTGTTGGGGGTTACTCGTCCCAAGGTGGAGCACTTTACATTTCTCAACGTTGAACTTCATCAGTTTCTGATCTGCCCAACTTGCTAACCTGTCTAGGTCCACCTGTAACTGTAGCCCATCTTCAAGCTTCCCCATAACTTGGTGTCATCCACAAACTTGGCCAGTGTGTGCTTCACCCCACACCCAAATCGTTAATAAAGATTAGATAATGAAAAGTACTGGACCGATAATGAAAAGTACTGGACTGAGCACCATCCCCTGCGGGACCAATTCTACAGCAATAGTAGGAAGGCAATTATTTCTACTGTGTTCATCCTCTTCTCTACCTGGCATGGTTTTCCCTTTGGTCCGGTGAAAGACCAAGGCAAAGTGGTCATTCAGGAGTTCAGCTTTCTCCTGGCTGCCAGTAACCAGCTCTCCTGAGTAGTTGAGCAATGGCTCCACACTCCCATTTGTTTTCCTTCTGTTCCCTATGTACCTAAAGAAGGACTTCTTGTTGTCCTTGATTCCTGTTGCTAATCTAAATTTGGTCGCCGCTTTAGTCTTTCTTATCTGTTCCCTGAAAATGCGGGCTGTCATGGAATAGTCCTTCTTGGAGCCCACCCTGAGCTTCCATTGTTTATATCCCTCTTTCTTATGAGGACCATGATTTCCCTATTTAACCAAGAGGGCTTCCCAGCTCTTCTGTTACCTTTTCTCCTCATGGGAATGGACTTCCTTTGTGCTTCAAGGATCGTGTCCTTAAGGAACAACTAATCTTTGTGCACACCTTTCGCCTTCGGTCCCTAGTCCCATAGCACTTGCCCTACTAGTAACCTAAGCTTGTTGAAGTTTGTATTTTTGAAGTCCAAGACTTCAATCCTACTATCCGATTTGTCTGCCTTACACCAGACAGTAAACACGATGGTTTGATGATCTCTGTCTCCCAGACTTCCCTCTATATTTAAGTTGGTCACCAGGTTGTCTCCTTTGGCCAGGACCAAGTCTAGCAGAGCATCACATCTGGTTGGCCCGTGTACCTCCTGACTCAGGAATTGCTGCTTGACACAGGTCAGGAAGGATCACAACTGTTCCAGCTTGGCCAAGTGTTCCTCCCAGGATACGTCTGGATAATTAAAATCGCCCATGATGACCATGTCATGTGCATGTGCAGCCTCAGTCAAGTCTCGGGTGAACTCCAGATTGAGTGCCTCCCCCTGGTTTGGTGGTCTGTAGTATAAACCCACAGTTGGGTCTGTCTCACTCCTACTCCCCCCCACAACTTGACCCAGAGGGTTTCAAGCTGTTCATTTTTTGGAGCCTATGTTGGCATCCAAGGAGGTGTACTGCTCTTTCACATAAAGAACAATGCCTCCACCTTTTTTCCCACCTGGTCCCTCCTATGCAGGGTGTTAGCCCACTATAGCTACACTCCAGTCATGTTTGGAGTCCCATCAGGTCTCTGTAATCCCTACTAGATCATAATGCACACTAGAGAGTAGGAGGGCTAGCTCCTCCTGCTTGTTCCCCATGCTCCTGGCATTAGTATATAGGCACCTGAGTCCTGCTTCTGATGCCCTTGTCTTCCTGTCCTGCTGATGGAGAACTATTCCCTCAGCTCCCACAAGAGTGGCTCTCCCAGTGTCCCTATCTACTGGGCTTACTTGTATGTTGGTCCCTGGGCATGTTTGAATTTGTGTATCCCTGTCCCCCAGCAATCTTAATTTAAAGCCCTGTCCAAAAGATCGGCCATCTTGGCCACGAACAGGGACTTACCTTCCTCACGAGATGGATGCCACCCCTTCCCAGGAGTCCTCTCTCCTTGAAGTGTGTGCCGTGGTCAAGGAATCCAAAGCTTTCTCGGTGGCACCAGCATCGGAGTTGCCGGTTCACTTTCTCAATGCATCCTTCCCTTCTGGGACCGCAGCCTGCATCGGAGCACAGAAGAAAAGACTACCTGGGCTCCCAATCCCTTAAGCCCAGCCCCCAGAGCCCTGTAGTTGCTCATGACCCGGTCTGGATAACTCCTGGCCATGTCATTAGTTCCCACATGGATGAGGAGTATGGGGTAGTAGTCAGAAGGCCGGACAAGGCTGGGGATCCTCTCTGCTACATCTCAGATGTAAGCCCCTTGGAGGCAGCAGACCTCATGGGCTAGGGGGTCTGGACGGCAGGTGGGTCCCTCAGTGCCCCACAGGAGGGAGTCCCCCACCACCACCACCTTGCACCTCCTCTTGATGGTGGCAGCAGACTGCTTACCTTCCTTCTCTCTTGGTGTCACTATCAGAGCCGCCTCGTGTAGGGAGGGGAGTGTACCTGTTGTGCAGGGCCAGGGAAGGAGCAACCCTGGCCTTGGGTTTCCTGGAGCATAAGGTGACTGTCTTCCAGGTTGCTCTGGGTGGGTCTTCTTGGTTAGCCATCACACTGGCCACCAGTAGCCATCAATGAAGTCTTCATGGGCCTTGATGGTGCATAGATGACATATCTCCTCTTCGAGCTCCCGCACCTGGCCCTCCAAAAACTCCACCAGGGAGCACACCCCACAAGTGGGGTGTCCCCATGCTCAGTTGCCAGCAGCCACACCAGGCATCTCCTGCAGTCTGGGGCCTCAGGCTGTGTCTGGGTGAAGGTCTCAGTGATGCCAAGATGCCTGTGGATACGATGAGTCTGCCATGACCGAGAGCGATTGTGTGGTAATAAGCTATGCTACTACCCACGAACTGGCCTGTGAACTGCCTGCAAACTGCTTCCCCCATTTGCAGTCCTGTTCGCTGGCTCCCTGGTCACCTGGGGAGTCTGCTTTTATACCCTTCTGGGCCTGGGCTGATGCAGCCCCTTTGTTTGGGCTTCTGTCAGGCCCAGGCAGCAATCCTACAGCAGTCAACAATCCCTCAGCAATCAGCACTCAGTCAGCAGTCACTCCCAGCTTCTCAGAACACACACCCCAGACACAGTCCACCAAACAAACAGTCAGCAAAAACCAAAGGTACAGGCAGCTGGATCACTTATCTTTCCTGGGCAGGATCTGGTGCCTGGCTTCTCTCCTCCTTCCTCCTCTTGCCTCCAGCAGCTGCCTGCAAACTGCTTCTCCTGCTTGCAGTCCTGTTTGCTGGTTCCCTGGTCACGGGCTCCTTGCTGCAACCTGAGACTGTTGCTCCTTGTTCTATCATCTGCCACCACTGAGAACAGTCTAGCTCCATCCTCGTTTGAACCCCACTTCAGGTAGTTGAAGGCTGCTATTAAATCCCCTCTCAGTCTTCTCTTCTCTAAACTAAATAAGCCCAGTTTCCTCAGCCTCTTCTCATAAGTCATGTGCCCCATCCCCAAACCATTTGTGTTGCCCTCTGCAGGACTCTCTCCAATTTGTCCACATCCTTTCTGTAGTTGGGGGCCCAAAACTGAACACAAGTACTCCAGATGTGGACTCACCAGTGCTGAATAGTGAGGAATAATTACTTCTCTTGACCTATTGGCAAGACACCCACCAATGCAGCTCAGTATGCCTATGCCTGTCTAAGCTCAAGTAGCTGCTCCTGAGTGGCTCGTGGCTGGGTGATCCTAGTGCCAGCTTTGTCTTTATCTGGTGCTAATGTCCACCAGGCGCCGTCTCCAAAAAGAAGGCTCTGTGTTTCACCTGCCACGTCTTGTTCTTAGGAACAGATGCAATAGGTTTCCTTTTTAACCTGACTCACTTGGAGGTGCTCTGTATGGATGTCCTTGGGACTCCACGGTCTCTATATCCCTTTCACGCGCCAACCTTGTGTTCTCCACTGTGCAGCTGGTGACCTTGGCTCTTCGGGGTTCCAGCGTGCAGCGTCACCCTGATTGGGTCTTTAATAGGTATCTGCTAAGATGGTTGGTTTGTGCAGCAGCTGCGAGCACACTGATAGATGCCTGGTTGCTCTGCTGCACTCAGCCTACAAAAAACTCAAGAGCTGTTTTGTCTGTGCCAGGTAAGCTTCCCCAGATAATGGCTTTTCCTGTGCCTTCTCCCTGGGTCTTTGGGCTTTTCCCACCACCATTCTGCTCCCTGGCAGGTGTCTCCAGCTTCTTGGGCTTGTTGCTCTATGACAGTGCCATTAGCCTTCTTGGCAACAAGGGCACATATGTTGGCTCATATTCAGCTTATTGTCCACTGTAACCCCCCAGGTCCCTTTCTGCAGAACTGCTGCCCAACCAGTCAGCCCCCAGCCTGTACTGGTACATGGGATTGTTCCATCCTAAGTGAAGGACTTTGCACTTGTCCTTGTTGAACCTCATGAGATTATCTTTTGGCCCAATCCTCCAATTTGTCTAGGTCACTCTGAATCCTAGCCGTACCTTCCAGCATATCTACTACTCCCCCCAGCTTGGTGTCATCCGCACACTTGCTGAGGGTGCATTCTGTGCTGTCTTCCAGGTCGTTGATGAAAACATTGAACAAAACCTGCCCCCTGGGGCATGCCACTTGATACTGGCTGCCAACTAAACATCAAGCTGTTGCTTACTACTGTCTGAGCCCAATGCTTCTGCCAGTTTTCTATCCACCTTACAGTCCATTCATCCAGATTTATAGCTTATTGTTTCTAAATAAGAGTTGTAATGATCTCATCACTTCATTTTCAGCTTCTAGAGTTTTTCAGTTTTATATAGTTTTAACTTTTTTGCTCATATTAAAATATAGCATAGCACTTCTAATATTAAAAAGCTTTAAAGTATTTACATGACTATATATTTGAATGACCTAGAATTCCAAAGATGAAACATCTTGGGGAAGAGAAAAATAGCTATTTCATCTCTTCTCTGCTCGTGTATTGGGGAGGGGGTTAATCTGATTTTAGAGCTCCTTGCTTCCATGAAATGCCAAATAGTCATGATCGTAATGAACCAGGCAGTCACAAACATAAATGGGCTTTTTTTTTCCAATTCATACACAGGAAAGAAGCCTGAAAAGGTTCTTACTGAGGCTGTTGCAGTCTGCACATCTGTCTAGCTACTCAAGTCATGTAAAGATATTAGTCATTCTCTATACTGGTTCATCATTGAATAGAATCAAATTAAAGAGGTCTAATCACCTCTCTCTTAACAGACATAGTGCACCTAGATCATAAAAGTATTTGCCTGTAGCAGGAGACTTGTAATTCTGAGACGCAGACCATTTATCTGGACCTCAACTATGGGTCCTATTTTCAGGAAATATGTGAATGACTACATGCTGCAACACATTCAGGACCAAGTGCAAAAATCTTCCTTGGCATATGTGCAGCAAAGCTGTCCCAACTGCTGATTTAAAAAATAATTTCTTCTACAGGCATGAAAGGAATGAAAGTATGTAGCATTAATCATTTCAGATATAAAGGCACTCCAGTTCTCTGGTGATGGGGAAGTAACACGTGTAGGTAATATATTAAATTGTATAAAAATCAAGTGTAGCTATTTATGTCTATTGCAGAAAAACCTGGAAATAGAAATCCTGCAATTGGAAAAGGAGACAGCAGATATTGCTCACCCATTCTTCCTGAGTAAGTTGCTTTGTTTAATAGAACAGCTATTAATATTAGGCTGTTTGATCAAATGTCAGCTAATGTGTTTCACTTCTCTTGAGTCCCCTGTTTCTCATTACCACTTTGCAGCTGCTGTTGCATCTGTGGATTTCTCCTGAGAGCGGGTTTTGGTGCTTAATCAGCCAGTACAAGATGCTAGCACAGCCATGGAATTTGTACCCTCCGTATTGTACGTGTGTCTTTTGTGATGCTTTCTTGCATATCTTGGGCCCCAGAGAGCAAAGTTACACATTATCCAGCTACTCTCCCAATAACTCAACAGATGTATCTTTGTTCTTAATGTATAACATGCTTCAGAAGAATTGTTGGGACTTAATTTTAATAAGCTGAAAAAGAGCACGTGGAGCAATTCCTTCCATGTTTCTCTGCCCTTTTGCTTTGTCATTATCAGTCTTTTTCACAGCACCACATAGCCCTATACAAATGATCTCACTCATGAAATATAAGATGCAGGTTTAAAGATTTTAACTAGAATTGTCTAACCCCCTGAAGCTGCCTTTGTTCATAAAGTGATTTCTTGAAGGAATAAATGCCTTGAGCCTCCTTCTGACATGTTCTGGAACTACTCAGTCATCCAGCAGGGACTATCTGGTTATTGCTGTTCAACCAGAGTATAAGCCTGTGGCTTAAATAATGTATAGGACTGCTGAAAAGTCCTAGTCATCTGCTATATAGAATGAGTTTTTGCTTTTGCTCCATTACAACAGTGATTCTCACTCAGGGTTCTGCAAGATCCTTTTAATGGTGCCAGGCAGTATTAACTCAGTTAGGTGCTACACATGATTCACAAGATAAACCTGGAGATTTCAACTAGGAATCCGTAGTGTTAAAACCATTTTTACCTGTTGCAGGCTTTCCAAGTTCTTTGCAAGAAAAGAGTTGCCTTATCTTGTGTCTGCAGTCCAAAACGAGTGAAAGCTGAGAGCTGGCATATTCTAAGGGGTGCCTTGAATCTAAAAAGGTTAAGAGCTCACTGCCTTAGACATTCCATCTCAAATAATCATTCCTCTTTGTGTAGACCAGAAATATGAAATTTTGCAAGATATGAACAGACACCTGGAAGCAGTACTGAAAGAGAAGAAGACTCTTAGGCAGAGGTTAATGAAGCCTTTGTGTCAAGAAAATTTGCCTATTGAGGCAGTCTTCCACAGGTGAGCTTTTAGAAAATAACCAACACTGATGTGACCTGCACTTTTAACATATGCAAACAGTGCTGAGCAACTGGTAATGAAAATATTTTCAACATATTATTTATTCCTTCATTACCAAGAAGAATGGGAAGAAAAATTTATGGGTAACCACCACATCTGAAAAACTAAACTTTTTTCATACCTGTACATTTTAAAAGACTTATTGCTTCTCTGCAGTGAATGTTTGTTCATTTTTCCTTCCAGCAGATCTCCTTTTTTTCACTTGTACCTTTAAAAAATAAATTAAATTCTGGGTTTACAATGCACCTTAGTTACACTGAGAACACTATTTTTCATTGCCAAAAATATTCTAGGATAGCACAAGTCTTCTTCCTTTGCAGTGAGCTCAAATTCCACACATGGATAAAAAACCCATGGACATGGTATGCTTTTTTGCTCCTGTGGCCACCAACAGGTATTTATTTCTAGCAGGGGAAACTTTTGAGAAATTTCCCCCACTATAAGTTGTTCCAGAAGAGGGAACAGTACAGGCATTCATTCTGAAGCTGCCCCATCTCCCTTGCTCCTGGTGCCTTCCCCAGACCAGGGTTCAGTCTGCAGAAGGCATGGGGGAGCAGGCTGCTCCATTCCTCTTGGTCCCAGGTAGGAGAGCAGGGTAATGAGACAAATCTCCCTATCTGCTCCCTGGACTGGGACTAACTTTATTTGATTTTTCAACCCTCTTCCTTTACTCCCCACCCCCCCCCCCCCCCCCCCCACACACACACACACACACACACACACACATATATCTAAGGCTGGTGCTTGCAGCCTTGTGTGTGGGGCTGTGGGGTCAGGGCTCTGCAAGTGCTGAGTTTGGCGGGGGGGGGGGGGGGTCTGCCATGTGACACTTCAAAACTAGTGCCCACAACACTTTACCTCCCCTCCTGCCCAGGTCTAGGGAAAAGGTGGGGAGCATTGCCCTGCTGTTCCCCTCTATTCCAAGACTGGTACAGGAAGGGAGGGGTGCAGCATTTTAGAGCCCCCATGCTGAGATGGTCTGCACTGCTCCCCTTTTTTTCCACACCCAGACTGGGAGGGGAATGTGCACAAACATTCTTGCAAGAGAAACTCTGTCACAAGGAAGATCTTCCAGGTTGTACCCTGGAAGATCTTTGAAAATAGGCAAGTTTCCTTCAGGAGAAATTGAATGAACACTTTTGTACACTTCTTTCATTTCTGTTGGGAAAACTGTGATTCTCCTGGTAGAAATGTAATGCCTGCATGTGGCCTATATGTGTAACTTACATTCTTTTGCTACCCAAGTGAACACTTGCTGAAAAAATGTAAATAATAGTGCTGCTTCTGGCAGATCTGCCCTCTTGCGCATGGCTGATACTCAGATCTAGTGGTGCTGAGGTATTCCTCTCCATGGAGCAAGTCAAGAATTCCCATGAAGGCAGTATAAGTAGGGACTTACCAAATTTGCAATTTTCACAGAAATCATGAATTTGGTAGGTCCCCTGTGAAAAATGTTGGTCCCTGCAAAAAAGTGTGGGGGCTGCAAAAAAGCTGGAAGATGACCAGCAAGCTGGGTGTGGGGGAAGGAGGGAGCTGCAAAAAGGTGGGAAGCCCTGGCTTCATGACAGTATGGAGGAGAAGGGGTGCCCTACACCTCTGATTTTCACAGCAGACCACAGGGGAGAGGGGTGCCCTACACCTCTGATTTGGCCAAGGGGCCCTGGAAGTCCCACTCCTCCCCAAAGATTGACAGATGGCCATCTGTCAATCTCTGGGGAGAGCCAGGACTACTGCCCCCCCTTGGCCAATCAGAGGTGTGGGGGGCCCTGGTGTGCTTCGCTGTGAAAATAGTGACTGATGCCATTCTCAGACCATCTAATTGCGTTGTAGCCCTCACAAATTAGGTAGGTTCCTATGTGTAAGTGAGTCAGTTGACTGGGGGACACGAATGAGAGGATAAAACATTAAATTCTAGTTGTTTTGAGCTGCCTTTTGGGGTTTCTTCACTAATTACAGGTATGTAGTAGAGTTCTTGACTCTGGCAGTGTCCTTTATTGAGAAACTAGAAAGCCATCTGCAGACGGTAAGGAGCATCCCTCAAATACCCCAGACCATGAAAAACCTGGTGAGTAGCAAAAAGACCTATATTTAACTATCTCCTGTAATACTGTCCTTCTTAAAATGCAGTGCTGATTACTTAGACCACCTTCTTTATCTCTCGATAGTATACTAAGGTATCTAGTTTGAGGGAGTTTATTTCTTCATCTCCTATCTTGTCTTCCAGGATAATGCTTTGGCAAAAATAGATTTGCTGGTAACAGAAGTGGAAGAGTTGGCAGAACAGGTACTGAAGTGGAGAGAGCTGCAAAAAGGAATCCACTGTGACAGCTTCCAGAACTCCAAATCAGACCATAGCTTCAGCAGCCTAAATCCTATTTAATACATCTTCTTTCTCTGACAAATAAGATGCCCAGTTGCCAATTTCTGTTCTTATATGTCCAATGTGATAATGTGTGCCTTAGTCTAACAAGAATTTTGCTTGGGTATCTTTCTGTTCTAGAAAGGGGAGTTGAGTTGATAACAAGTATTATTTAAAAATCAAAATTGAGCTGTAAATAATAGGTTTTATTGTCTAGGTATAACTCCACTTGTTTATGCTGACATATTAAGCATTCCGACAGAACTGAATTATGGCCTACCCTAGCATGTGTAAGATGTCTTAATATAGCTAATGCACATGCCATGAGGACTAAATCTGTTTCTGTGGATGTTTTGCTATATTTTGTATTACAGGAATTATAATAAATGCATTTGATTATAAATGCTGTTGTTTTCATTACAAAGTAGTTATGGTTATACAAGAACCAATGGGTGTAAACTGTCTGTAAATAAATTAGTCTGGGAATTAGTGGAAGGTTTCTGACTTTTGTAAGAGTAAAATTTTAAAACAACCTGCCAGGAGTTTTATGAAATGGGTTTTATGATGTGGTTGCTAGTAATAGCAGGAGATGAGACTGGATGATCCAGGAGGTTTCTGTCAATTCTATAGTTGATGTTCCTGTGATAGAGCTCTAAGAGTGTGTGTGTGTGTGTGTGTGTGTGTGTGTGTGTGTGTCAAAAAGCCAATTATAATTTGGACAGCTATTCCTGTGCAATCTTGCCTGAATGTCTGACTTTTTTTTTAAAGTACTCTTTCTCTCTAATTTTTTTTTTTAAATGTAATTGTTTAAAATTGGAGAAAGAAGCCAGAGACAAAGCACAGTAGTAAAGAGTAATTAGTCCTTTTTAAAGAAAGGCACGGTTAACACAAGATTATAGCCAAGGATTATAAATAAACAGCAACTATGTGGTAAAGAATGGAATGAAAATTGAGCATCAAAAACAAATGTACTGCCTTTCTTATTGTTTCAAGATTTTAAGTGGAATGATCTATCATTTAAAGCACCCCAGACAACTTTCTGATTCCAATATGTAAAGAATAAATGTTACATATTTTAAGATAACCACTCTAGGAGTTTTTGCACAGGATGTGTTTGAAATTATACTTGAGAGAAGCAGAGATGCTCTCTTACAGATTTCATTAATTGGTTGGTTTAAAAAGTCTAGTAGAAGTAAATAATCCAAGTTGCTTACAGTAGTAGGTTTGATAAAAGATTTCATGGCTTTCTTTCACTCCCAACTTGTATTATCTACCCTATACTTCAAGCTTTCTTGCACCACTAGTCATTGCAGCTGACTACCTTAGATCGCTCATCATTAAATTTTGAGTTAAACACAAAATATTTTAATGGCATTTTGCAGAGAGAAGGAAGTATGGTTGTAAATATTAGTGTATGAAAGTATAAATACTGTTATTTGACTGATTCTCCAATATCATATTCAGTTTTACATGAAAGGCAATAAGGGTCAAAGGGCTGAACACATGGCTGGAGGCTGTTTCCTGGATTCCAGGCATTTGGTAGGTTGGCTACTGATGAGAGGGAAGAGACAATCTGTAGCCCAACCATTTGTGTATACCCTAAAGGACAAGAATAAACATTCTTATATCTACTTGGCTTCTGTGACAGCACAATATAGGTTCCCATATATATCGCCTGGAGAGGCCCCAGAGGGGGGGGGAGGATAGCAAGCAGCCCAGCAGCAGCTTGTCTTGAATTTGCTGGGTTCTCAAATTTTCCCTCCAGTCCATGTCCTGTATTTATGCAAGCCTTACTCCAGCAAACATTCTCAGATTGGTTTATTTCATAGGAAAATAGGGCTGTGAGGGACCTCATGAGGTCATTTAGTTCAGCCCCTGCTCAGGGCAGGATCATCCCTGAGTAAACCATCCCAGCCAAGTGCAGTGGTGACACGTAAGGGGTGCGTGTGCACCCCCTGAGAATGCTGGTGCACCTCCTGACAGGCAGTGCTTAGGCGATGGGCTTAGGCAATGGGCGGGGGGGCAGGCAGGAGTGCCAGTGCCCCCCCTGCGAGCACTGGCTGGGAAGTGGGGGTGCCAGGTGAAGGAATTGGCCGCGGGCCCTCCCTGCAGTCAGCAAGATTGGCCCCTGTCACTGACTGGCCACGGTGGGGGCACGTGCCCCCCCTGACTCAAGTGGCACCAGTCACCCATGGCCAAGTGTCTTGTCTAACATGCTTTTGAAAGTTTCTAAGGATGGAGATTCTGCCAGTTCCAATGCCTGATCACCCTTAGTCAAAAAGTTTGTCCTAATAATCCAGCCTAAATTTTCTCTGCTGCAGCTTGAGGCCATTGCTCCTAGTCCTGTCCTCTTTAGCCACAGAGAAAAGCCTACCTCTGTCCTCTCCATAATCACTCTTCAGGTATTTGAAGACTCTTATTAAATCCCTGCTTAGTCTTCTCTTGGCTAAATAAACCTAATTCAACCTTTCCTTACAAATCTGGTCTCCCAGGCTCCTAATCATTTTTGTTGCCCTGCACTGGACGCTTTCCAAACTGTCCACATCCTTCTTGAAGTGTGAGGCCTCACCTATGCTAAACAGTGAAGAATCACTTTCCTTGATTTGCAAGTGATACTCCTGTTAATACAACCCAAGATGCTATTGGCTTGTTTTGCAACAAGAGCACATTTTTCACTCATTCAGCTATGGTCCGCTATAACTCCCAG
Organism: Alligator mississippiensis; assembly: GCF_030867095.1. Lineage (NCBI taxonomy): Eukaryota > Metazoa > Chordata > Crocodylia > Alligatoridae > Alligator > Alligator mississippiensis. The sequence goes on along the minus strand of NC_081825.1, from coordinate 237,483,695 downwards.
GTCATTCTCTGCAATACTGTAGCCTACCAAGTTGTTCTCCAGTCTGTATTTGTACATAAAGTTATTCCATCCCAAGTTCAGGACTTTGCACTTGTCCTTGTTAAATCTCAGCTAACTTATTGTGGATCATTTCTCCAGTCTATCCAGGTCCTTCTGGATCCTAGCCTTGCCCTCCAGAGTATCTGCAGTTCCACCCAACTTAGTGTCATCTGCAAATTTGCTAAGTGTGCACTGAATCCCATCATACAAATTATTAATAAAGATGATGAACAAAATCAGAACCAGAACAAACCCCCTTCACTGAGACTTTGGAAACTGGATGAAACCAATTGTTCTGTGATCTTGGAAAGTGTCATTAGGTGTAATTTTCAAAAGGGTAAACATCCACATTTTTATAGGGAAGATTTCTTATTTCCTTCCTTCACCATTGTGGAATGCTGCTTCCCACCATCCTGCTTTCTTTTCATCTTGGTTTATGGTCTTCACTGGCAAGGGTACTTAGTTATTACAACTTATCTAAGAGACACACAAAATGTGCCCTTTCAACACTTTTGCTTTGATTTAATCTTAAAACTGGATTAGCAGGACATGTTGGGCATCTTTACATGTGGTCCAGAGATGGGGTGGGGAGACGCATTAATTACAGCCGCTCTCAGAGTGACTCTAATTAAAGGGCCCACAGCATCTCATGCATTTTGCACCCTGTGCTTCAAAATGGCAGCAGGGATGCTTTAAAGCTCATTCAATGAGTTTTAAAGCACCTCCACCTCTGTTTTGAAGCACGGGGATGCTGAATACAGGGGACACAGAGGCTGCTGGAGTGCGCTAATTAGCACACTTCAGCAGACTCGATTAATTGAATCTTCTTTGACACACTATAATTACAGTGTGTTGGAGCAGTCTCCCTGCACAACTACAGGTACCTGGTAATTCCTTTCTTAGTTTGCTGCTCGAGCTAGTTGTAATATCTACAGAGGTTTACTCAGTGGATAGTTAAGCAGAAGGCCCCAAGGTTCACTTCATACTCATACTTTCGCAGCTTCCTACACCCCTTGAAAAGGTACGGCTGGCAAAACCAGGAAGTTCTCTGTTCTAATGTAAATTGTGTATCTTTGGACAAGTTTCTTAACTTTATGCTCTTTCCTTACTACAAAGGGTAAAACAGTATCCTTCAGATTTAAACTTTTCTTCATGTGAAAGAGCAAACATTAGAAGCAATCAGATTACTATTTGTAGCTTAATTGATTTGGGAAAATCCTGTTGACTTCAGTTCCTTCAGAAATCTTATGCTGGTATTACATAAAGAGAAATATTTACCTAAAATGCTGTAATTATTACTAGAAAATGAATGCTTTTTGCCTTTCTTCTATGACTAGTATAAACAAAGATTATCCCTGGCTATTGTTAGTGAGGGAGACCTAACTGTGATTTACTTTGTTCTTTCATTGCTTTTGATGTAGGAGAACTGAATTAATTACCTTACCAAGAGGTGATCAAAGTATGGAGAAGAATATGAGCTTAATAGTTTATTGTTCCAGAAACTGCCACATCGAAGTAGGAAAGGTAAACCTGCTGTAATTCCTTAGAATATCACACAGACATGCCCATATGTGTTTAAGGCCTGGCCCACCATTCCACTATACAGTCCCTTCATCTGTTGCAAGGGGACCAAATTTCTGGGTTCCACCTGATTTTAAGGCAACTGGATGTGGGTGGAGTCTAGTCACTATTTCTAGCTGTCAGGCTTCAGATTACACTCCTAGGATCTCACCTCTTGTTTGCTGTTCTTCTGTGGAAAGAAAAATGCTGACATGCAGCCAAACTAGACCCTGAAACCCATACCTAAGACGATCTGTTATTGACACAGGCCACGCCAAGCATTCTGAGTTCTAATTAACCCCATCAATGACATTGTCACGGAGCAAGAAACACTGGTTTAGCAAAATAATATTTCTGTAACTCGCATTAGGGATGTTTATTTTGTAACTTAAGTTACGAATGTTTTACAACAGAAGTCCTGAGATGCACCTTCCTGTGGTCCAAGGTTTGCCAGTGTTTCAGGCTCAACAGAGTTCCTCCAGTTCCTGCAAGTCTTCCTTCTAGGCACATTGTCAGCATTTTTAACAGAAACCTTCCCGCCCCCTGCTCTTCAAGTTCTCTCAACTGTAGCATGTCCCCACTGGGATGCTTCAGCCCCATTTTGTTATTTGATGTGTCCAGCAGGTGAAAGGAAGAAAAAAGATTTATCAACGATAGTCCTTCAGTGATGTTTTTAGTACCTTTCCAAAGCAGAGCAGCTGTTTGTGTAACATATAAGATGTCTCTGGGCATATTTAGTATTGTGGTCAAGACATGGTCCATAGATTAGAATCCTTAGTGTCAAATCAGGTTCCTCTCTTTATCCAACCCATTGGAGCTTTTTAAATGCCATTAGTTAAAAAAAATTAAGTGTTTATTTTATGAAGTCAACCACTAGGTGGCTCAATGCCACATACATTTCAGGGGTTTAGGTTGCATACATTTTACCAACCTGTTAACTGTCAATAAATATTCATATTTACTGACACATTCTACACACAACAATTTCTAACTTAAAATCAGAAAAAATAGATAATGATGTGGTCCATACAAAAACAATAGTGATCACATTCAGATCATAGTTTTAAGAATGTATTTGTTGTATGTGGGCTACTACAGAATAAAATGGTTAAATTCCAAAATATGTTACTATTGTTCAAAGATAGTATCAGTGAATTGTGTATATGTTCAAGAGGGGTGTCAAGAGCAAGACTTTGGGATTGGCAGCATAATTAGAAGTGTGAAATTACCATATTAAACTCAAATATTCCCTTTTTCTGGTTTCAGATTATTTGCAAATGAGTTGATTTTTTTTTCTAATGTATATTTTAATTTGTAAGTGTTCATCCATGCTCAACCTGAGCCATTTAACTATTTCCTATTCATATGGTAAGAGTTGTCCCCAAAAAACATAATATATTTTGGCTCTTGACTAGATGGCAAATTTTTTAACTGACATTTGATCCTATAAATTTATCATAGTGCCTTAGTATGAGAAAACAGCAAAAATATGTTCAACTTGTGATGCTATATTTGAGAGTAGAATAAGTCCAAGTGTGTGTTTTCTTTGTATTACTTTCAGAAGGCATGTCTACACATTGCCCTACGGCAACATGTCTACACATGATCGCCAGCTACATCACTGTAGCGGCGCACTCCCCAGGTATAGAGTGCTGCTACAGCGACGTAGCAGCAAGATCTAACCGTGCGCTGCACACGTAATGCAGTAAGCACCCATACTGTGCCATAGCAACATTGTCATACAGCAACATGTAGACATGCCCAGAGAAGACTGAAAGCCAAAGTCCTAGAAATTACGGTTAGGATTAATAACTTCCCTGTCATGTCCAAATTCTATCTATCTGCCACAACGTTCTCAGTAATTTTAACTGGATATAATAGTAACGTCCAATTCATCCAGAGGGCAGCACTGGCCTTGCAGGCCTAGAATTTGGCAGTAACTTCTACATTATCTGTTTGGTAGGTGGGGGGTGTCACTAGCTTAAAATATTTTGAAGTTTTTGTGGCATGTTATATATGTTTTCTTGAGTTTGTTTTGCTGATATGGCATGTGTAATCTCATGTATGCTATATCAAGCTGTAGCATCAAGCTGCATTTAGCTTTATCATTATGTCTGGTAAATTGTGGTATTTAATATACGTGTAATTTTGATATATTTTTTATATTATGGCAGGACTGTTTAGTAGGGTAATGATTGACTTGCGCGTTTTTCACCTATTCACACTTGAGAAGTAATTGTGTCTGGGAATTAGCATCTGACATAGGTATGTGTCAAATATGTGATCAAATATCAAATATGTGATCTGAAGCATTCAATTAATTTACATCTTAAAAGGAGAAGCCTGTGATGAGAATGATATGTGGATATTCAGGAAGGGACATTTCATGCAGTAGAACTTAAGTGAGAGTATCTAGGATATTGGATTAGTAATCTTCATATTTGGAAGGGTGCAAATTTTCTTCCCATAATTAGAACAAGAAAGACTTCTGGTCCGCTAAACCAATACACCATTGTGGGTAGAGATGGCCTTAGGGGTGGGTGACATGGGCAACCACTCAGGGCACTGTAGTTAGGGGTCACAACACACATACGCATGCACACACATGCCCATGTGAGCAGCTTGCGCTCACAGCAGTGTTCTCTCCCTCCATCCCCTGCAGGAAGAGTGCTGCCTAGCCCAGCCTGCCCCACTTCCCCCAGTTGCTGCTTAGGAGAAACTGGGCCAGACAGTGCAAGCAGCAGCACAATGCTGCTCCACCTCCCCGCCAGACTGCGTTTCTGCCCACCTGTCTCTGCCTGCAGCAGTGCCACAGGGTGCCATTTTCCCTAAGGCCAGCTCTGCTTGTGAGGCAGGAAGTTATATGTTAGTTTGGGCTCCCCAATAATCCAAAATTTATGCTAATAGCCAGATAAGAAACTATATTTAAGCCTTGCCAGCATTTGTCTATAGTTTGTTCCCTGGCATAAGGAATGACTTTGGTCCCTCCGCCAGTGGGCTGTGTGAAAAAGGCTGCCAGGAAAAGCTGCAGCATGTTTTGACAGGAAGGCCAGAGCCAGAGCTGTTTTCTAACCCATTGAGTTAAGTAGGGGCTGCATTCTTAGGTTTAAGATGCAGGGTAAAATCAGATTATTGTTCTGATAGTCTCATTTTTTTTTGTTTATTCTTATATCTCTGTCTATATCTCAGCATATAGTTACTGACTTCTTATTTCTGCTCTTGGGTTTCATATTAAATCCTTTTTATATCTTTTATAACTTACTACAGTCAGTGGGTAAGCATGATTTGACCATACAGGCAGGCCTCTTCCAAGGAAGGGGGGAAGAGGGAACGGGGGTGGGGATGGGACTCCATCATACCTGAGTATATGACTGGACAAGAGTATGATTCTTCTAGCTGTCAAAATCCCTTCTGCTAAGACCTGACAAGACCTAGGTGAGGCACATAAAGCTGAAGAGTCTTTGGTCTGGGAGATGACCTTTGGAGCATCTCAGTCTGTTCTCAGTGGTCAGAAGCAGATGGCAGAGAGGGACTTGGTACTGAAGGGCACCCCTTAAAGCATAAGGACACCCTGGGACTGTCTCAAAGGCACACCTGACTCCCAGAGTTCTGGCCTGGGAGACCACTTCTTCTGCCACCAAATTTCTGGCGCCATGAGCCCAATAACAGCTCCACATTGCAGATCCAGCCAGTGGGGCTCCCCACAGGTCTGGAAATTTGGCAACCTGACAAGTTAGTCTATAAGGTGCATATCTACCCTGACTTCTGTCTGACTTCAGAATAACACAGCTAGCTACTTCTCTCTTGACATTTTCTGTGACTTTTATGAGTGTAGATCTGGAAAGAGAAAGCCAAATATACTGACTTGCTTATTCAGGTAAGGCATGTCATCCAGTTTATGTGCATTGGAGTTGGTGGTGCTTCTGGCTTTTATTTCAATGCAGTGTTGGAGCCTAAAGTCTCACAGTGTCTGAGGTAGGTGGGTTTATTGCCATTTCATAAATGAAATAGGCATAGCAAGCCAAATCCTATCCCCACTGAAATCAATGGAAAAAGTTACATTGACTGCCATTAAGCCAAGATTTTGTTACAAGTTTGTGATCTGCCCTGAAGTCACACTGTCAGTCTGCCCCAGAGAGAGGCACAGAGTCCATGTTTCCTGACTCCAGTATTGGGCTTCCACTACAGACCTGTTGTTTCCCCCCAATACATTCTGTACTGGTGCATTGGCTGGTAGTTTGGGGTAAAAAATGTATTTTATTTTAATTCTGAAAATCCTGAAAACAGTTATGGGCTGTTCTTCATTTACAGCAATAATTATTAAATACATAAAATGGTCTATATTCATTCCATATACAATTGATTACATCAGTTCTTTGGCTTTTCCCAATTATTGGTGAAAGGACAATGGGTCATAAAGCAGTAATGCTGTATTTTCCTATTTGTCACTGGCATTTACACACTAACTCATCCATATGTTCAAGAATAAGGATAGTGCAGAAAATGACAAGTGCTGGTTGGATGGTCAGTTTTAAATCTCTTGTTTGGATGATGAGCAAGAAAAACCTGTGGAATCTGTATGGCAGACATATAGACCTCTACAGTGAATTGTCTGTATTGTGATATTAACTCTTTAATTAGGTTTAACAGTTTTTAAGAGGTGCTTTTTAGGGCTCAGGAGTCTGTGGCAGTGTGCTTAGGAGAGAAACTTCAGTTAGAGCATGTATGCATATTTACACTGTGAATAGAATTGCATTGCAGTTAAATGACAAAACAATGTACATGTGTATTTTGTTTGAACTGAGAACAAAAATCTTATAAATATGCAATAAATACATGACTGATCACTCTTGTTGATATCAAGCATGATATCACCTTGGAATTTAAATATAGTGTTCCTGGAGAAAAGTTTTAAATAGCAAAAATATTCATATATGTGTACATAAGCTCCCACATGTGTGCGTATGTGAGCACATGCTTTCTTTCTCTCTCTCCAGAAGGTGAATGAGTGACTACATTAACAGACTGTATGCAAATAAAAGCCCAAATCATATTCTGCCTTTAGATGGGCAAGTTGTACTAACATAGACCACTTTAGCTGTGCAAGTGGCAATTCAGACCACTTGCACAGATTTTAGATATTAACTAATTTTGAGGAAGCCTCATTAGTACATGAGAGAGAACAGGAGGATAGTGGCCTTCCTATCTTTTAGCTTAAAAGCTTAGTGATTAGGGTACTTGCTTGGTTTGAACCTACTTCCTAGTAAAGTGTCCTAATCACCAGGCCATGGCCTAGGCCAGTGGATTTCAATCTTTTTAGACTCAAGGCACCCCTCACTAGAATTGAGGCAGCCCTTAGAAAATGTCAGCTCTTAGTTTTCACTTGATTTTTAACTACAGAAAAATAATAGAGTAATTATTTTATTGCAAAGAACTGAAAAAGAGCACAACAGGGCAGGATGTTTTTAACACTATGGATATATAAAACTTTGGTTACTCTATACTTTGGTTACTCCATTACATTCGGCCCATGGGAGCCCTAAAAAATTTAGAAAATTAATATTTATCTGCCCCTGGCTGCCTGTCATGTGGCCCTCGATGGCTTGCCAAAACTCAGTAAGCGGCCCTCCGCCCAAAATAATTGCCCACCCCTGCTCTATAAGGTGCAAATCTACCCTGCCTTCTACATGGCTACAGACTAACATGGCTAGCTGCTGCCATACAGCTTCAGTTCAAAGATCCACCTAGTCCAGTATCCTGTCTCTGATAGTGGCAAGTAGCTGATGCTTTAGAGCAGGGGTGGCCCACCTGTGGTGCCTGTGCCGCAAGTGGCACAGACAGCCTTTTTGTGTAGCATTTGGCAGATTAGTTGAGAGGACAGGAGGCACAGCAGATCAGGCAGAGAGCGCAGGGCAGGATGCAGAACACAGAGCAGCAAATCAGGCAGGGGAACCAAATGAGAGTGGCACTCAAGAGCTGGTATGGGGCTAATTTGTGGCACATCTGCCCAAAAGATTGGTCCCCATTGCTTGAAAGGAAGAGGGTGTATTTGAGGGATCTATTCCCTCAGTTAGCTGCAGTCAGGTTTTGGATACAGGACTGGGTTGGTAATTTTGATTCCCAAACATGACATACTTTATAAGGAAACCACTGAGGGTGAATAATAATTTTTGTAAATTAACATGCTTGATCATAAGCACAGTTCAAATTGGCATGCAGCAGAAGCCAGAAGTGAAAGCCTCTGTCATGTCAGCAGCCTGTGGGAAGGACTCTACCATTGTCTGTGGTACTGTTGGAGTCAGGAGTGGATGGGAGGTGGGGGGTGCACTGGTGCAGTTGCACCCCCCTTTGAATCCTGTTTCAGCCAAGTTTAAAACCAGCTTCCCACAGTGGCAGCAGTATTTCTGTTCAAGCAGCAGCAAGGGAGTCAATTGACTTCACAGCTCATTAAAATCTACCTGATTCCCTCTCAACTATTAATTTCACAGGTGTTTGAATGACCCTCTCTCCTTTTTAATGCTCTTGATGTTCCACTAATCAAACTAGCCCTTTTTTTTTTTGCATCCCTGCTGTCTGTTTGATCTATTCCTAGTAATGTAGCTCCTATTTCAAAGCCCTGCACACTGTTTTTAACTCATTCCCATAAAGTTAAATTTGTTTTTGGACTCCATCTTAAAATTGAATAATCGAGCCCTAAGCCCCTAGTGTATTAGTGGTTTCTTTCTTACGTGAAGAAAAAATATGTGTTGGGTTATAGGCGATGATGCCCCTCATCACCTGCACTCCTCCATTTGTAAAATCCTGGATCCACCCCCAGTTGGCAGAGATGGTCCAGGTAAAATGCAAGAGGTAAGGATGTTTACGGGTGATAATTTTTTTTTTTATTGCATCAATGGTATAGTCATGACCTGAGGAAAGGTACTTGGTACCTCAAAGCTTGTCTCCATCCCTCCCAACTACACAGCTGGTCCAAGACAAGCTGCTATCCACAACAGTCCTTGAATCTTATCAGAGCTGGGCTGTGGCTGCAACTTGAGAACTGGATGCCTGCTTGCCAGCGCCTTGGCCCCCGGTCCCTGCTGTTGTCATTTGTCCCAGGGAATCTGTTCAGGGTTGGAATTACATTTCGACCCTTGGGTGGGGGTTAACACTACGTTAAACCGGCTCATTGATTAACAAGTCCACCTAATTGATGGAGCAATCCCACGGACTCGAGCCCCGCCAGGTTTGATTTTTCAAATCTTACAGCGGGGCTCTCGTCTCTTATGCGGGGGTCAACCCCCTCCCCCCAGCACCCCTTTTAGACTCTGCACCTGTTGACCCCTTTCCCTGTAGCCTCCCCGCCTGAGGGAGACTAGTAAGAAACTCGTTGGGCCGTGCCTATGTTTTGAAAGGTCACAAATAAGCCTGCGCCCGGTTCCCCGAGAACCTAAGGAAGGGCAAGGGGTGGTCACGAAGAGGCCCGGGGAAGGGGTGGGTCGGAAACCGAAGGGGGCGAGGTGTCTCTTGTGTCGCAAGTAAGTTTGCGGCGTCCCCGGCGCGGGCGGAGCAGCAGCCCCCTCCCCTCAGGCGGGGCGCGCCACGGCCCTCCTCCTCCGGGGCCGGGCGGGGACGCCCCTCCCTTGCCCTCCGCGGGGCTGGGATGCGGAGCCGGGCGCGGGCGGCGGCTTCTCTCCTTCGGGCTGAGGCGGGATATGGCGAATGTCAAGGTGGCCGTGCGGGTCCGGCCGCTCAGCAAAAGGTGCGGGCCGGGCCGGGCCGGGCCGGGGCGTGCACCCGCGTCGGGGCGGACCCGTGTGTGTGCGCCCACGTGCGGGAAGGCGCGTGGGACGTACCCGCTGCGGAGCGGGAAGCGCAGGCGGTGCCCGGCCATGCCCCACTCGCTGCCCGCACGGAGGGAGCTGGAGCTGGAGCTGTGGCGCCGGCGGGGGGGGTCCCTTTCCCTGGCTGCGAGGCGCCTCTCCCCCCACCCCCGGCCAGCTCAGTCCACCCCGCGAAGGGTCTTTCCCTCCTCTCCTGTCCCGTGCGCCTCTTGCCGGGGGGTTGCTCTGTTTCCTGAGACGCGCCGGGACAAAGCATCGCCGGAGCCCTTCTGTCCCTGGCAGCTCCTAGGAAGGGATTTTGTGTGGGGGGTGAGGCGGGCGGCGGGAGCCGCCTCCCTGCCCCCGGCGCGGCGGGCGGCGGGAGGAAAGAAGTCAGGCTCGGAGAGAAAACAAGAGCAGCAGGGACCTGCCAAGCTGCTGGTGCCAAGCAGCTGAGGGGACTTTAGGAAAGAGCCAGGAGAGCATGTGCTGCCACTCAGTGACAGGACAGTCGTCATCCTGCACGGGACACACTAGAGATCAGCCTGAACAGGAGTGGGGCTCCGGCCTGGGGTCTCCTGGCGACTGTGGGGCTGTTGTCCTATTCCTCCGACAGCCGTGTCTCTGGGCCAGCCCCTTGGGCCAGTGGGTGCTGTGTGGCATGCTCGCTCGGCTTCCTAGTCGCACCCAGGGAAGACGGCTCTGCTGGCATGGGATAGTACCCGCATAGGTAATGCATAGTTAACCTTGGGAGACTCCTCCCTAGCTTGCTCCTGGGACCTTACAGCTAAGGGCAAGCAAAACTCAGGGTGGGGGCATCGAACCCCAAGCCTCCAGGCTTCGGCCTGCAAGCAGGATGTCCACCAAAGGTTTTGGGAACATGTGAAGCCCCACATGGGGGTGGAGAATGTTTGCCGGTAGTAGGGCCACTTATGGTTTTGGGCTAACTCTCAGATTTGGAATTTGTTTTGGCTAATTTGGCTTGGAATACAGAAAATGTAAATAAAATTTAACACCCCGTCCCTCGCTGCGCTCCTTTTGAACCTTCACTTCCATCACTTTTCTTCTTTAGTTGTCCCCTGTAATCACTTGATGTGCACTCAGTAGCCCCCATATGAAGGGGGGCTTTTAGCTGTACTTGGTTGGCACTGGCCTGCGTTCCCAATGCACAGCAAATCGGCCTGTGTAAGATGCACCTCCCTGTCTCCCCCCCCCCCCCCTTTGTTGTTGCAATTTTTTTCCTCAGTAAGCAGAAGCCGGATATTCAGATTGTCACTCACCCCCCACCCAGCCCTGCCAAGGCTTGTCCATCTCCAATAGAAATCCTGCAGGCTGGATAGTGTGACTGCAAGTTCAGCTCCTACAAGCATGGAGGTGCCGGAGTTAGCACAGCCTTCTCATGTGGCGTTTGTGTATAATACAGTGTATAATTAAAACCATGTGTTCTGTGGAAATTTGGGGAGGAGGGGAAAGAGAGCAAGTAAGCACTTAAGCTGTGCTACATATTGGCCACAGCAACATACTTTTGTGAAAAGTTAGGGGAGGAGGGGAAATAGCAACATACTAGAAAACAGAAATGGAGTGAAAAGTGCCATGAGCTCACTCACCAAGGGCCAGGCTTTGTTTTGATGCTGACTTTTTTCTTTTTTTTTTAACATGAGGCCATCACATTGTTTCCTGACTGTATTAACTGCTATAATAAATAACCCTTTTATGTGGGAGACAAGATGCTTCTTGAGAATTTCCCAGCCAGAGGAGAAATCCATTCATTTTACCAACATTATATAGTGGCACGTTTTGCACTGCTGAATTCATGGAAAGGTTGACATGGACTTGATACATTTTGTTCAGGGGTTTATAACTTCTTTTTAAAATTTGCTCCTAACTAAATGTAGCAGAAAATCCTTGCTCTACCTCCATGGTGTTTGAAAGAAGAAAAAAGTACCAAGAAGATTTAAATATAAAAAAGGTTTTTAGCAGTTCTTGTTTGTTAATTGACAAGTGTGTTGAGGGTAGGGGGTAGTTTACAAGTTTTCCATATATTCCTGTCTTTGTCTCACAGGTGACAGATACATGAAATCCTTCCTACTTGAATAAAATTGGAGGCAAATGTTCAAAATAAATTATTGTGACACTAGTAAGTGCTGTTATACTGAACGAATGGGAAGAAGCCAGTTTTGACTTGGAATTATTTGGTATTAATCTTTTTTTTAATTTCTTTAAAGTTTCTTAAAATTCTTTTACTTGTTATCTTTCTGGTATTTGTTATCTAAATTGTCAGGTGCTCTGTAAAAATGAAAAATGGTATATATGTGTGAAGTATTACTATTATAAGGTAGTTTGATAAAAATTGAAAGGATCCAGTTCATAGGACATTTATTTAAATATTGCAATGTTTATTAAAGACTGACTGTTGTTTCTAGTTGGTAGTGTTGGAGTGATGTTGTGGTCGTGATGGTCCAGGAAATATGCAAGAGACAAGGATTTTTGTGGGTGATATCTTTTATTGGACCACTGCATGGATAGGATAGACTTGGGCCAAATAAGGAGTTATGTATCTACTGAGAGAAGCAGAGCTCTCCTGGTAGAAGCCATGTGTGCAAGCGTTCATAGTTTCTCCCAGGAGAAGAATGCCTAAATGCTTATCTGCTGTTTGACTCCTTCTGGGGATCAGGAGGAGTTGAGCAGCAGGAAAATGTTTTCTGCATCTTCTGAGACTGGGGTCACCCCAGCTTTGGGAATTTGAGGGGAACAGCTAATGTTTGCCCTCTCCCAGTTTTGGAAGCAGTTGAATGGTGAGGAAAGGCTCCTGTGCCTTCCCTAGACCTAGGTCTGGAGAAGGCATGGGGTTAGCTGCTCCTGCTCCTCCCATAAACTAGGAAGGGAGAGGAGGAGCAGCCACCTGCTGTTTCCTGCCCACTCCTCAGGCTAGAGTCCCCAGTGTGAGCAGTGGCCAGGGTCTTTGCTGTGCTGTTCAGTCCACTCAGCTCCTGGGCACCAGATGAAGGAGCAGCTTGGGACCATAGTGTGAGGAGTGTGTGGAGGCTTTGTCCCGCTGCTTTAGCCCCCTTGGAAATGAGAAGACTGGAGCAGCCTCAGCCGCTGTCCCTCCCCCCCCACCCACCAACTACCCCCAGACCAGGATCACCCTGATTTGATGAAGGACAAGTTGCAGGGGAGAGGGAGCAGTTGTAAACTGAATGCCTGTACTACTCTCTCCCCCAGAAACATTTCTAATGGAAAATTTCCATTGATAGAAATGAATTGTTGGTGGCCTTGGAAAAGCTATCAAATGCAATGCATTCTTCTTCAAAATACCTGCATTTTGTCATGCAGTTGGCTGCACATTTGTTTCTTACATTGTAAATATAACATCTGTGCGACAACCTTTTTTTTGCAATAATTAGATGGTTTTAGTGAAGCTCGCTTTGAATATCAGTTACAATTAGCATCCTTGGTAGTCTGGGAAAAGAGGCCAAGGACTTGGGTAAGTGGACAAGAACTCATCTCTCCTCTCACCAGGGCACCAATGATTTTATAGTGGGAGATATAGAGAGACCATATATGCAATGAGTGCCTTAGTCAAGGCCCTTAGGACTCAGGTCTTTGAAGCAGGTCAGCAGGAAAGTCCCTCATTTAATTTCAGGCAGCCTCTACTGCCACAGCTGGTCACATTTGTTGTAGTGATAGAGGGACATGACATCACCTTTTATTTCTCTCAGAAATATGATGGGGCCTTTTGGGAAGACTCTTGACTTCAAAACTCAGCTTAGTAAAAACAGAGAGTTTATTGCTTTAAAGGCCAAGATTTCCCCTTGGCCCAAAAGCAAGGGCTGATATAGGTAAAAGAACAAGTGTCCATAAATAAAAAAGCAGCAGCAGAGACAATTTTTATGAGATTTTATTTCCAGCTCACTGTATAGGGCAGACAGTTCTTCGGTTGCATTTGGGTAGGAAGTATTTTTTCCAGATTGCAGAAAGTTCCACTCCTCATTTTCCATGCAAAAGAAGTGACAAAGAAGTGCTTTGCTTAGAGGTGAGTGCACCCTACAGTGCAGTATTTTGTTTGTTTTTCCTTGGAGTTGAATGTATTGGGGGTTTTTTGCCACTTCCTGGTACCTGTAGCTATGGCCTAGACCAGGGGTGCTCAGTCTCTGGCCTGCAGGCCAGATGTGGCTTGTAGAACTGTGACATTTAGGCTGTGGGGCTCCCCATGGGTTAGGAAATTTTATGATGGGAGACAGTGGCAGTTAATACTGCCACCCTCCCTGCTGCCAAATTCCCAAGACCCATGGGCCATGCCCCCTTCTCCCCATGGGTCTAAGCCACACCCCCTCCCCCTGCTCAGCCGGATCAGAGCCAGGCCATGCCCTGCTATGCAGCTCGATTTGAAGTCAGGTTGGGAATGGGCCATGCCCCCTTCCATCCATGGGGCCAGGTTGGGCAAAGGAAAACCAGTGCCACCCGAGTCCCATTCCAGAACTCTCATACTAAATGGATACATCCTATCAAATCCATTTTTAAGAGGTTAATATTCTACACTTTAGACTGGGTATTACCCGCATAGCTATGATACCTCCTGCTTTCCTCCTGATCCCTCCTTAATGGTGCCAGGGAACAGAGAAACCAACTCACCCAAAATATAAAAGGTACTAAAAATCTGAAACACGTTAAGAGATCTATGTTCAGCCCACATACCTGATCTCTTGGCATCATTTTCTAGGCCAGGGTGTCAAATTCATCTGGTCCCACAGGCCAGACGAATGATGCAGGGCTGGTCCATGCCCCTCCCCTCCCTGCCCCGCCACGCCCCATGCCTGATTGAACAGAGTCACCTCACCCATCCAGGCTGTCAAACCATGATGCCAGCCTGAGCAGCCACCACTTGCAACACAGCCTGGGACTGGCCCAAGCAAGCAATGTGGGCATTGCAGCCTGAGCCCCAGCCACAGGAAGCATCCATTTAGTATGTGAGCTCTGGAATGGGATTCAGGTGGCACTGGCTTTCCTTTACATGAAGGAAAGGACTGCTGAGTCACTTTGTGAACTACGTTCTTCCTTACAGGGGCATTTGAAAATTCAGAGATTGCTTGTATGCGGCCACTTCAGGCAAAGGATTTCCTGGTTACCATAACAAGCTTGAGCCTATCTCAAGCAGTTTCTGTTCTTAGCTCATGCAGCTGGTCTCACTTTGAATCCATTTACCAGAGTGGGATGGGAAATTATGCAGTTTGGATTTAGCCTGTATAATGGACTATCCTCTCTTGTGCATTGAGGTTGGGATTCATCTTTCTTGTTGGAGTGGGGGATCTGTTTTGATGGTCCATCCTCATAGACTAATGAAAGCAGTAATGTTTCAAGGGGCCCTATATCTTGATTCATGACAGACTATTCCCTTGGTGAGCTGCATAATTCTCTTTTATCCTCCACCAGTGAAGATGGGGGCCCTAGAATCCCCACCCTAGTTTACAAATGGTCTGTAACAAAAGAAGTGAGGAGAAATTAAAAGTAGTGACAGTCACAGAAGTCTCGTGCCAAGACTGAAAGATTGCAATGTGGAGTTCATTTTAAACTCTTAGATTGGGGCTGTATGTGAAGCAAAAATAATCTCTATAGAATCTGTAAAATTTCAGGCAGCAAGTTTCTTATGGTGGTTGATAGTTCAGTAGATAACCTCACTTCTTCCATTGTGAGGAATTTTTCCAGGTGTGGGCTATTTGTTCTTCCAATGCAAAGTAAAATGTTGAGGAAACAAAGGAAGACCTTGTACTTAGAATCCAGAGAAGCTTCTTGCGATATAGGAGGTGTCGGGAGATCTTGTCTCCTGGTCTTTTGGTCTAGATCTAAATAATGTACAAATGTTCCATATGCTTCCCATGTGTCAGATTGGCAGATTTGCAGATTGAGAAGAACTTCACGTGTGAGACTACGGGTTAATGAAGAGCCCCATGGAGATGTTTCTTGCTTTTAAAATAAAGGGTGCAAGTGGAGAGTGAAAGTTATCAGAAGCCTTGAAAGAGCATTATGGGAAGGTGTATGAGAACTGAGAGAAGTGTGGAGAAGGGTGCAAGGAAAGTTAAATTATTTTACCTGCATGAAAAACTGAATGCTTAGATATTGGCTAGAAAAGTTGGAGTGCTTAAAATTTCATTGTGGATAAAAACCTTTTTTCCATTCTGTTCCATTCCATTACTTCTGCATTTCTCAGATATAACTTTTCTCCTCTTCCCTCTCTCTTCATTCTTGTATACTTTCTATATTTGATAAAATCTACAGAAGGGAATCCCCATATTGATGGGCCTCATTAAGAAGTAATAAAACTGGACTCTCTACTGTGGGCCTTATACGCCAACCCAATTTAATGCTTCAATACATCTGAGACAAAAGTTTTCCCCCAAAAGTCTTTGAGGTTGCAAATACATACAAGTGTAATTCAGCTAACAAAAATGACACTTTTATTACTAAAATTCTAAATTTAATGAACTTTGGAAAAAAATCTAGAACTGTTAAACAAACCAGTCATTTCCCTACTGCCTGATAATACTTAACTACTCAACAGCTCACTCAATTTACACTGGCCAATTGGCTTTGCTTTAGCTCCCTAAAACTCACAAAATCTGTAAAGCTTAAGAAGTATGCTATTGGGAGATAATAAAATCACACTTACTATTCAGGGCATCCATTGTCAAAAGAGTATAATACTAACATGCTGCAATTTATTTCAGTTGATAAATAATAGCTCTTTGAGCCGTAGACTTTCTATTTTGTTATGAGTTTCTAGAGTTTCCCGGTCTGTGATGGGCTCACTACTTCAAAACAAATAGTAACAAATAATTAAATAGTAAGCATAGTTATAATAACTGTATGAATTCTTGCATGAATCTGAAATAGCTTACAAGCAGTACACTTCAAAAGACTAAATGCATTAGTTATTTCAGTTCACTTAGCAACTAAATATATTATTCTTTACCTGGAGAAAAAATGGACATAAAGCAGGGACAGGCATTTATTTTGGCTGAAAGGCCACTTAAGTTTTGGCGAGCTGTTGAGAGCCACAAGGGTAGCCCGGCTCCTTGACAGGTGCCCTGCCCCCTGGTTGTTATCTTGGAACCAGAAGTCCCGCCCCCTAGCCCCTAACCTTTGCTACCAGAAATCCCTGCCCTGGCCCCAGAAGTACTCCTTTTGGGAAGGGGGTTTGCCATCTTGGAACTGGAAAAAACCAAATTGTATACTAAAAATCAAGTATCCACAATAACATATTTTAATTCTATTTTAAAAGATATTTTTGTCCTGATTTGTGTGTGTTTGTGTCATGTAAATAGAGGTGATTATATAATAACTCAAAATGAAGTCTTACTCTTGTATATTGCGGGGGTGTGGAAGGGTGGGGGGTATGGGGTTTGTTGGGGGATGTGTGTATGTGTGGTGTGGGGGAGGGTGTGGGGGTATGTGTGGATATTGGTGGGTGGGGAGCTTGTTGGAGGGTGTTTGTGGGGGATTGTGTGGGTGGCTATGGGGTTGTGGGGTGTGTGGAGGGGAGTGTGTGTGTGTGTGTGTGTGTGTGTGTGGGGTGGGGTGTGTGCAGGTAACAGTGAGCGGGGCTCCTCCCAGAGGCCTGTGGGTGTGGGGGGGTGTGCGTGTAGAGAGGGGTGTGGGTGGTATGAGGTCTGTGGCGGGCGTTGGTATGTGTGGTGTTTGTGGGGTTTGTGATTGTGTGGGGAGAGGGTGTGGTTGTGGGGTCTGTGGGTATGGTGGGGTGTGCATGGGAGCATCCTGTGCATGCCCCTCTGAGCTGGTCAGCACCCACCCCACAGATTCCCAGAGCCCATGCACCCTGCCATATCTCCCCACAACCATCAGCAGTAAACAGCCCCAGTGCATCCTGCTTCTGCTTTGGGCTCACCCCCACCAGAGCGGATCAGCCAAACACATGTGCAGCCCTGACCCGGCCCCTGTGCCTGCTCCGCACCGCCCACCTGTAGTGTATCCTGCCGCCCTGTGGGCACACAATGGTGCTGGGGTGCCTCCATGCTAGACTGCCTTTCTAGGCAGCAGCAACTGCTAGCTCCAAGCCCACAGTACTGGTGGGAACCTGCGTGCAGCCCCAACCTGTTCCATGCCTGCTGCCGAATTACCTGCTCACTGGTGGGGCAGAAATGTGCTTGGCGTGGAGGAAAAGTGGCTCGTCCCCCTCACTGCTGCCCAGCACTTCCTGCAGCAGCATGGGGATCATATTTATTAATCAGATTTGAAAAAAGATTAATTATAGAGGTATTGTGTAAAACTTTCAAAAACACCTTAAGTTCCTAAGGTAATTTTGAAGATTTTATCCTTTGAGATTAGAAACCATAGGCTTTCTTATACAAATTGTTGTCCCTTGTGGAACATTATTTTTAATGTGTTATGAGATGCCAACACTGTACTCTTGGCAAAAGATGCAAGTAGCATGTTCACACTAGGGCCTTCCAAAGCGTGTTGTGATTCTGAGGGGCCAAGACTGCTGTGCTTCCTTTCTTAATGAAACTGAGTGCCTGGATTAAAAAAAAAAAAAATTACTTAAGCAAGTGTTGTATGCATGGTAGTTTGAAAACGCACAAGGCTTCATGTTAGTCTGGATCTCAGTGAATCAGCTATTCCTCTTGTCATTGCTGCATGGTTGTGTTTTACCTGATATTTGTGGGGTGGAAAAATGAGTGTTACTTACCAATAGGCTGGAGAAGCAAAATAGAAGGGTGCTAGTGTAGAAACATCAAATCATGTGGGCAGTTACAAGAACCCCTTAAAGTCTTCTATAACTGAGGGAGACCTTAAAATATAACTTTAGAAGCTTACAGTAGTATTGCAGTATTCTGCTTTTTTTGTGTGTCTTTGGCCTGAATGCAGGTTTTAAATGATTTGTAAATCCCTGCTATGAATTTGAAAAATTGAGGAGTATACTCTGCTGGCAGTTTGGGAGGCAGATGGCGGGTAGTATGGTTCCACAAGCACTGAATTGTCCATGGAGTTCACAGTCAGTTGGCAGAAATATCTTTGGACATCTTGCTCCACAACATTGGAATATATGCTTTCGTTGCTTGAGGACGTGCACAATATCTTGGTGCTCTCCTTTGTCAACCTCTGTCCTCCAACATGTAGTCCCTGTGCTCCTGAGGGCTACAGAGAGAAGCTGCACATTAACCAGTTTAAGCGATCAAAAACTGGTTTAAACCTGTGTCAGAATAGAAGTTCAGTGCACATAAACCAGTTTCAAAATGGCTGAAACTGGTTTAAGATAAACCTGGTTGAAAGTAGTATCGGAGTTAATTGATTTAGGTCAAACCGGTTTATGAAACTTCTGTCCCAGACCTCTTCCTGGTTCAAGTTAAATCAGTCCCCCAGCATTCCAGCATTTTGCAGCCCTGGGCTGGGCTATGCTGTTTGCTCTAGAGCGGGGGTAGGTAACGTTTTTTGGCCGGAGTGCTAAAAAACAACACAATGTCTACCTCAGAAGGTGCTGGAGTGCTGGCATAGCAGAAAAACAAAATGAGGGCAAGGGGTACATGGCAGGGTGCCCTGCTTGTTCCCCTTGCCCCCCACCCAAAGCTCTTGCTCCCCAGCCCTACTGCCTCTTGTCCCCCACCCAAAGCCCCTGCCCCACAGCCTGGGCTCTGTGGCTGCCAGCAGCTACCCCGGCTGTAGGTAGCTGCTGGAGCCCGGGCTGCTCCCAGCAGGGCTTGCAGGATCCCAGCAGCCTGCTGGGAGCAGCCTGGGATCCCGGCTGGCATCAGCTCCCCAGTACTGGGGCTGGCTGCAGCCGGGAGGCTCAAAACAGCTGTACTGGGCTCCGGCATCAGCTCCGCACTGGCGCGTGCAGGCGCGCCTAGAAGCAGGTGGTGAGGGAGAGGCCTGAGGCAGCGCAGCCCCGGTCTCTCCCTCACTCCCGGCACGGAGGTGATGAGCCTGGCGCAGCTGTTTGTAGCCAGCCTGGGCTCTGGGCAGCTGCAGCAAGCAGCGGGCAGAGTATAAACAGCTGCGCCAGGCTGCATAGCTCCGGCATCAGCTCCATGCTGGCAGTGACTGCGTGCGAACCTTGGGGCAGACAGTGGGGCAGCGCAGCCCGCCCCAAGGTGCCTGTGCAGTCGCTGCCAGCACAGAGCTGATGCTGGAGCTGTGCAGCCCGGCGCAGTTATTTGTACTGTGCCCACTGCTTGATGCAGCTGCCCAGAGCCTGGGCTGGCTACAAACAGCTGCGCCGGGCTAATCACTTCCATGCTGGGAGCGAGGGAGAGACCAGGGCTGCGCTACCTCAGGCCTCTCCCTCATCACCGGCTCCGAGGCACGCCTGCACGTGTCGGTGTGGAGCTGATGCCAGAGCCCAGCACAGCTGTTTCGAGCCTCCCAGCTGCAGCCAGTCCCGGTACTGGGGAGCTGCTGCCAGCTGGGATCCCGGGCTGCTCCCAGCAGGCAGCTGGGATCCTGCAAGCCCTGCTGGGAGCAGCCCGGGCTCCAGCAGCTACCTACAGCCGGGGTAGCTGCTGGCAGCCACAGAGCCCAGGCTGTGGGGCAGGGGCTTTGGGTGGGGGACAAGAGGCAGTAGGGCTGGGGGGCAAGAGCTTTGGGTGGGGGGCAAGGGGAACAAGCAGGGCACCCTGCCATGTACCCCTTGCCCTCATTTTGTTTTTCTGCTATATCAGCACTCCAGCACCTTCTGAGTTAGGCACTGTGGTGTTTTTTAGCACTCCGGCCAAAAAACGTTACCTACCCCTACTCTACAGCAAACAGCATAGCCCAGCCCAGGGCTGCAAAATGCTGGAATGCTGGGGGACTCTGATTTAACTTGAACCAGGAAGAGGTCTGGGACAGAAGTTTCATAAACTGGTTTGACCTAACCGGTTACAACAGATTATGAGTTCTGAGACAGCTGAGAGTGAAATACAAATCTGACTCTTGCTCCTGCTTCTAGCTGTTAAACCATGCTTCATGAGTGACTAGTGTCTCTTGAGTCGGAGGGGCACATGCCCTCCCTGACACCAGTCAGTGACTGAGGGAGTGGTCTCCTGGCAGCCAGTTGCACTGACCAGGGGGTGGGGGGTCCTCCGTGACCAATCTCACTCACCAAAAAGTGTCTGCACCGCTTCTGGAAGTCCCGTGGCCACTTCCAGAAGCAGTGCAGCCACTTTTGCTGGCAGCCCCGCTCCCCAGCCAGCGCTCACAGGGGGGTCATTGGTGCTCCCTCCTGCCCTCCTACCCACCAGCTAACCAGGGAGCACAGCCTGACAGGGAGTGCACCCGCGTTCTCAGGGGGTGCACGTGCGTCCCCTACGCATCACCACTGCCGTGCTTTCTTTCCTGTTGTTCAGTAGTTTACGCCTAAATGATACAGATCAGCCCCCAAGTTTTTACAGAAGGTGGGTAGAATAAAGGGCTGAGAGTCTGGATTCTATTTCTGATTGCCTGTGACTAGCTACATGACCTTGGACAAAGTTATTTAACCTAACTGTACTTCAGCTTTTTATCTGTGGAATGGGAATAAATGTTACCTATCAGTCAAAAGTGCTACTGAGTGTACATGAATTGTATTACTGTTTGTATTATTTTTTCCTTTTTTCTTTAAGATTTTAACTGAATGTAGTTTGAAGATTTTGTGTTTTCTTTACTAAAAAAAAATCACTTCTGCTTATAAATGTGAATTTATAGAACTGCTTTTGGTATGTGTGTGCGCATGGTGGGTCCAGCTGACTGATGATTTCCTCTGTTCCTAGAGCCATATTCAACATAGATGGAATGGTGACAGTGAATTTTACTTATTTATTACAGTTCATCCTCAGTTATCTTATTCTTGATTTCCCAAACCCTTGGTTATATGAACAGCGGCTTTGTTATACTAACTTGTAACTTTTGGTATTATATAACTGTTCTCCTTTAAATGTTACTGTATTTAACATCTGTGCTGTTAAGCGTAGTCTGGTTTTACATCATGCATTATGGGTTATCCTGTATAATCCACATCTAAATATTTATATTACACAAGAAGCCAGAGGTTCTCAATATGGATCAGTGCCACACTGCTCAAGGACTGTGTAAACATGGCTCCATGCACACAAAAACTTAAGCTGCAATGGTCTAAGTATAGTTTGTGTAGCTTTTCTTTCTTCCCCTTCTACCTCTGTTCTTAAATGTTGTCTGCCGGTTTGCTTACCTTTGATAAATAAACTTTGTTCTTGCAGACTTTACCAAATAGAGACAATTAATAACTCGACAACAATAGCAACAGTGCTGGCAACAGTCTTTAGCTTTGCTGTTCTTGTCTCCTACCTCAGTAGTTGATTATCTGTCCTCTGTTATTGAAAGCTGTTTCTAGATTGCAGCTGTTTCTAGATTGCCGCTTATTGTGCTAATTATGAATATGAATAGATTATAAAAACAATAAATATAGTGATCAAGGGAGATAATATTTATGGCTTCAATTGCAGATTTACAGTTCTGAATTTTAGACTTTTTCATGAAAATCAGTAGAACAGCTGTGTATGTGGTTATACAGAAATATCTTTTTTTAGAATAACCACTCCCGCCTCAAATTTTTGGAGATTGAAGACCTCTGATTTTCAACTGTATTGTCTGTTGTGGTAAAAGGAGAACAGAAATATAAGTGATTGTGATGTGTTGAAAAATATACGACTCCAGTTCATTGTCACCTTAAGATTTTTTTTAAGTGTGAATGATTTTTGGCTAGAGTGCTTGCATTTCCTAGCCTGTTTTATAAAACTGCATTAAAAATAAATAGAATAGATCTATCCCGAGTGTAAATATTTTATATCTGCACCAGTCTTCTAGCACAGCAAGGTTAGATATCATTAAAGACCACGCCCATAGTAAGTTTGCAGTTTAAAAAAACTCTTTTGCCTTATCAGAGTGTGAAAAAGGTCTTGAAAAATGTATCGGATGAAACACCTTTCTTTTGTTTTTAGTTCCTGAATTATCACGCTGTTGCCCTTCCGTTCTCTGTGTTAGGCAGATGGACCAATCCATTGCAAGATTTTTTCTGCTATAACTTCCCACTTTTAAAAATAAGAAATTCTATGTTAATTCCATACAGGTTTTATGTTTTAGTAGCAGAAGTTCAGTTTTAATGTAAAAAAATATTTTTTTTCACCCTGACACCTAAAAATGTCTCACTTGCCAAACTTTAAAAAACAGGCAACAACAAAAAAATAACTTTGAGGTATGAACAGGGATTCAGAAATTTACACACATTTTTTTTGAAGGACCTGAAATGCATGGATTTATGAACTAGAGGAGGGGTGGGCAATTATTTTGGCTGCAAAACCGCTTAATGAGTTTTGACGAGCTGTCGAGGGCCTCAAGGGTAGCCCTGCCCCTTGACAGGTGCTTTGTCATCTTGGGACCAGAAGTTCTGTCCCTTACCCCTGACCTTCACCATTGGAAGTCCCTTCCTTGTCCACCAGAAATACTCCTTTTGAGAGCGGGTATTGCCATTTTGGAACTGGAAGACAACCAAATCATATACTAAAAGTCAAACACCTACTATAACATATTTTATTTCAAAAAATATTTTTGGCACGATGTGTGTTTGTGTAGTGTGTATATAGAGGTGATTGCATAAAAGCTCAAAAATAAATTCTTAGTCTTGTAAATTATGTGGGGGTGTATATGGTGGGGTGTGGGAGGTGTGTGTAGGAGGTTTGTGAGGAGGCATGGCTGTGTTTGGGGGCGGTGTATATGTGGGGAGGTTGTGGGGGTAGAATGCGGGTGTGTGGAGCCGGCTGCATTCACCGCTTCCTGCCATGCAGGTCTCGGGACTCTGTGGGGAAGCAGAGGCCAGGGCTTCCGTACACTTCTGATGGAGTCACAGGACCTGTGTAGCAAGGAGTTGTGAAGGTAGCTGGCTTTAACACGCAAGGCTTCCCCCAGTGGTGCACGAGTGTGAGAGCTGCACGTGCACCGCAGGGAGTCCTGCGTGACAGATGGGCCGGCTGGGCTGCACTCCTTGCCTCCATGTGCAGCGCTGGCACAAGCTCTGCACCACTGGTGGCAGCACCTGCACTGGGCATGAAATCTCTGAGTGCCCCCACCTTCTGCTGCTGCCGCTGCTGGTGACAGGGGCTGTGTGCCATGGGGGGTAGTATGTGGGGGGTTCCCAACCTCCTTCACACCCATACCCTGCCCACCTGAGTTGCATCCTCTCATTGTCCCCTGGTGCAGGCTCTGCATTGTCACCAGCCCCATGCTCTGCACTCCCACCCAGATGCAGCTCCTCACCCTTCCCCCACCCATGCCGCTTCCCTACCTGGTGCCCAGAGCAAGAAGGACACCAGGAAAGCTAAACAGGCCCCCCACCATACCCTATCTTCTGCCTTTGCACAAAAATAATAATTTGACCCTACCCACGTCCTTCTTTTTTTTCTACACTGCTAGACTGACAGATTGGCTGACCTGCTCCACCAGGCTTTACACTAAGCCCATCGGAGGACAGGGGGACTACCGCTACTGCTGGCCCACTGAGCAACCCTTGCAAAGCCAGCGGACCAAGGCACTAAAGGGAGCCCCCCCTGCCGCAGCCTTGGAACAATCTGCTAGCAAGGCTAGGGCCCCCAAGGGGACACTTGCCAGCCTGTACACAAATGCCAGGAGCTTGGGGAATAAAAAGGAGGAACTTGTCCTCCTGCTTAACACAAATAATTATGATATCATAGGGATAATGGAGACCTGGTGGGATTCCATCCATGACTGGACCATAGGTATAGATGGCTATACACTGTACAGGAGAGATCGAAGGGACAAAAGGGGCGGGAGTGTAGCTCTCTATGTTAAGGAGAGCTACGCGTCCCTGAAAGCTGATATTGGCAACCAGGGTGGATGACTAGAGAACCTCTGGGTTAAAATCCGTGGGGAACATGGCACGGGGGACACCATGGTGGGAGTCTACTACAGACTTTCCACCCAAAGTCAAGAACTTGACCAGGAGTTCGGCAGGGAATTGGCTGAGGCCGTATGCTCCTGGTCCATGGTTGTCATGGGAGACTTCAATTACCCAGACATCTCGTGGGAAGAGTGCTCGGCCAAATCTGAGTGGTTGCAAAGCTTCCTCTCGTGCGTGGATGAAATCTATCTGTCACAAGAAGTGTATGGGCCAACGAGAGAGAAAGCGCTGCTCAAGCTGGTACTGGCAATGGGGGACAACCTAATCAGCAACCTAATGTTTGAAGGGAAGTTGGGTGACAGCGACCACGAGCTGATCACCTTCACCATCTGTCATAAAGCTGGCAAGTCAGTTAGCAATACAGAAGCCCTCAACTTCAGAAAAACTGACTTTGACAAGCTCAGGAGGCTTGTCAGTGAGGCCCTAAGGGACCATGACCCCAAGGGAAGGGAGTTCAGGATGAGTGGTTGCTCCTCCAGGGTGTGATCCTAGATGCACAAGCTAAAGCTATTCCATCTCAGAGGAAAGGCAGCAAAAGGGCACAGCAGCCCTCTTTGTTCAGCAAGGAACTAGTGGACCTCCTGCATCTAAAAAGAAAGACCTACAAAGGATGGAGGACTGGATCCACCTCCAAGGAGGGATATTCCTCACTGGTCTGGACCTGCAGGGAGCGAACCAGGAAAGCCAAGGCTGTGACAGAACTCCAGCTGGCTACTGGTATCAAGGATAATAAAAAGTCCTTGTTTAGATACGTGGGGAGCTGGAGGAAGAGCAAGGGGAACACTGGACCCCTGCTAAACCAGATGGGACAATTGATGACCGATGCCCAGGAAAAAGCCAACCTACTAAATGAGTACTTTGCTTTGGTCTTTCACCAGTCCCATGGGACGCCTCTGCCTATTGCGGGACAGGAAGGCCCGAGTGAGGGAGATTCCTTGCCCTCTATCAATGCTGACCTTGTGAAGGAACACCTTGAGAGGCTGGACACCTTCAAGTCAGCCAGTCCTGACAATCTACACCCCAGGGTATTCAAGGAGCTGGCTAGCATCATAGCCCAGCCCCTGGCATGGATGTTTGAGAACTCATGGCGCTCTGGTGAAGTGCCCAAAGATTGGAGGAAGGCCAATGTCATGCCTATCTTCAAGGAAGGAAAGAAAGTGGATCTGGCAAACTACAGGCCCATCAGCCTGACCTCTATCCCAAGGAAGGTCTTAAAAAAGATTATTAAAGAGGCCATTCTCAACAGACTGGCTGACGGCAACATCCTGAGGGATAGCCAGAATGGGTTTGTTGCAGGTAGGTCTTGCATGACCTATTTTATTTCCTTTTATGACCAGGTGACCTATCACCTGGACAAGGGAGAGGAGATTGATGTCATATATCTTGACTTTAAAAAAGCCTTTGATCTGGTTTTCCATGATCAACTCTTGGCAAAATTGGACAACTGCGGCCCCGGGTGCACCACGATCCTCTGGCTGGGGAATTGGCTCCGTGGTCAGACCCAGAGGGTGGTAGTTGATGGAGGCCAATTGTCATGGTGCCCTGTGACCAGTGGGGTCCCCCAAGGCTCTGTCCTTGGACCTGTATTGTTCAACATCTTCATTAATGATGTGGACATTGGAGTCAGAAGCGGACTGGCCAAGTTTGCCGATGATACCAAACTTTGGGGTAAAGCATCCACACCAGAGGACAGGACGGTGATCCAGGCTGACTTCGACAGGCTCAGGAAATGGGCGGACAAGAACATGATGGTGTTTAACACCGAAAAATGCAAGGTTCTCCACCTTGGGAGGAAAAACCTGCAGCATCCTTATAGGCTCGGCAGGGCTATGCTGGCTAGCACTATGGATGAAAGGGACTTGGGGGTCATGATTG
Source organism: Alligator mississippiensis (assembly GCF_030867095.1). Taxonomy (NCBI): domain Eukaryota; kingdom Metazoa; phylum Chordata; order Crocodylia; family Alligatoridae; genus Alligator; species Alligator mississippiensis. Next base: position 237,457,499 of record NC_081825.1, on the reverse strand, counting down.
ACCACAAGATGAACATGAGCCTTCAATGTGATGCTGCAGCTAGTAAAGTGAGCAAAATGCTGGCTTGCATCCATAGATGCTTTTCAAGCATATCTCAGGATGTCATTTTCCCATTGTACTCGGCCTTGGTGAGGTCACAGCTGGAGTAATACATCCAGTTTTGGGCTCCACAATTCAAAAAGGATGTGGAGAAGCTTGAGAGAGTCCAGAGAAGAGTCACATGCATGATCAGAGGTCAGGAAAACAGACCTTATGAAGAGAGGCTAAGACCTATGGGACTCTTTAACCTGGAAAAGTGCAGGCTCAGGGGTGATCTGATGGCCACCTATAAGTTTGTAAAGGGTGTCCACCAGGATCTGGGGGAATGTTTGTTCACCAGAGTGCCCCAAGGGACGACATGGTTATAAACTCCTGCAAGACCATTTCAGGCTGGACATAAAGAAGAATTTCTTTACTGTCTGAGCCCCCAAGGTCTGGAATAGCCTGCCATCGGCTGTGGCTCAAGCACCTACTTTGACTGCCTTCAAGAGAAAATTGGATGTTTATCTTGCTGGGATCCTATGACCCCAGCTGACTTCCTGCCCCTGGGGCAGGGGGCTGGACTCGATGATCTTCCAAGGTCCCTTCCAGCCCTAATGTCTATGAAATCTATAAAAAATTTATGGGCTGACAGAAGCTGACAGTATGTAAGTATGTATCCCATTGAAGTGAATGGGAGTTTTTCATGAGTTGCAAGTAGCATTGCTCAGGTCCTAGCCATTAGGGGTGGACCATATTCCCTTAAAACAAGTCCAAAAGTGTAATGAAAATAATTTTTTGGTCTTAACTGCCTCTTGGAAATATGGGGTACGGTTCATGTAGCACAGCCTCTCTCAATAGAGTTGGCTCAAATATTATAAGTAGGGACCTAATCTATTTGTGATTTCATGGATTTCACAGAAACCACAAAATCAGGCAATGTCCATGAAATTGGGGAATGTCTATGAAACATGCAAAATTTAAAAACCCGTAAAAACAAAATGCTGGTTCCCCAGTGGGAGCTAGCAGTCTTCAGGGCTGCTGTGGCCCAGCCTTGCAGCCAGCCGGGGTAGGGGAAGGAGCTGCCAGTGTGAAGGGGAGCCCCTGCCACCTCTCGCCACTGACTGGCTAAGAGGCTGCCCATCATGCAGCCCCACCTCTCTCCATCAACCAGTGGCAAGGAGTGGGGCTGCGGGCAGCCCTCAGCCAAACAGTGGCAAGAAGCAGGGCTGCACGATGGGCAGCTCTCTCAGCCAGTCAGTGGCAAGGGGTGGGACCATTGAAGCCTCTTGGTCAATTAGAGGCAGTGGGGGGTGGGTCACTGCAGTAAGCCCATGAAAATGACTGGCCCTACATTTGGCCCATGAAATTGGCTGCCTGCCTCCTTGATTTTTTCATAGATTCATAAATTCTAGGGTTGGAAGGGACCTCAATAGATCATCGAGTCCGACCCCCTGCATAGGCAGGAAAGAGTGCTGGGTCTAGATGACCCCAGCTAGATGCCTATCTAACCTCCTCTTGAAGACCCCCAGGGTAGGGGAGAGCACCACCTCTCTTGGGAGCCCGTTCTAGACCTTGGCCACTCAAACTGTGAAGTTCTTCCTAATGTCTAGTCTAAATCTGCTCTCTGCTAGCTTGTGGCCATTATTTCTTGTAACCCCCGGGGGCGGCTTAGTGAATAAAACCTCACCAATTCCCTTCTGTGCCCCCGTGATGAACTTATAGGCAGCCACAAGGTCGCCTCTCAACCTTCTCTTGCGGAGGCTGAAGAGGTCCAGGTGCCCCAGTCTCTCCTCATAGGGCTTGGCCTGCAAGCCCTTAACCATACTAGTGGCCCTTCTCTGGACCCTCTCCAGGTTACCCACATCTCTCTTGAAGTGTGGCACCCAAAATTGAACGCAGTATTCCAACTGCGGTCTGACCAGCACCCAATAGAGGGGAAGTATCACCTCCTTGGATCTGTTCGTCATGCATCTGCTGATGCACGATAAAGTGCCATTAGCTTTTCTGATGGCTTTGTCACACTGACGACTCATGTTCATCTTGGAGTCCACTAGGACTCCAAGATCCTTTTCCGCTTCCGTTCCACCAAGCAGGTCATTTCCTAGGCAGTAGGTATGCTGGACATTTTTCCTCCCTAGGTGCAGCACTTTGCATTTCTCCTTGTTGAATTGCATTCTGTTGTTTTCTGCCCATTTGTCCAACCTGTCCAGGTCTGCTTGTACTTGTTTCCTGCCCTCTGGCGTGTCCACTTCTCCCCACAGTTTTGTGTCATCCACAACCTTGGACAGAGTACACTTCACTCCCTCGTCCAAGCCGCTGATGGAGACATTGAAGAATATCGGTCCTAGGACTGAGCCCTGCGGGACTCCACTGCCCACACCCTTCCAGGTAGATACCGACCTATCCACTATGACTCTCTGGGTGTGACCCTCTAGCCAATTCGCCACCCACCGGACTGTGTAGTCATCCAAGTCACAGCCTCTTAACTTGTTCACCAGTATGGGGTGGGATACCGTATCAATGGCCTTCCTGAAGTCTAAGTATATGACGTCAACCCCTACTCCTGCGTCCAGGCGTTTTGTAACCTGGTCATAAAAAGAGACTAGATTAGTCAGGCATGATCTACCTGCTACGAAACCGTGCTGGTTTCCCCTCAGCATAATTTTTCCTGCCGGGCTCTCGCAAATGTGAGCCATGACTACCGCCTCCTTAGTTTTTATGGTCTACGAGAGCTGCCTCAGGAGCCCCAAATCTAGCTCTTCCCCTTGGTGTGGGGGTCTGTAGCAGACCCCTACCACCAAATCCCTTTCTCCTTGCCCCCCATGTAACCTAACCCACAATCCTTCTACTTTCCCCTCGTTCGATTCCTTCTTGATAAGAGTCGATGTATATTGCTCATTGACATAGAGCGCAACCCCTTTCTTCCCTACTCTGTCCTTTCTGTACAGTTTATAACCCTCAATATGTACCACCCAGTCGTGGGAAGAATCCCACCAGGTTTCTGTTAGCCCTACTAAGTCATAGGTTTTTTCTGCAAGCAGGAGTGCTAGTTCATCCTACTTGCTCCCCATGCTCCTAGCATTAGTATATAGGCACTTGAGCCCTGTGACTGGCACCTTTGCTGCCCCCCAGCTCTGATTCCCAAAGGGCCCCTTATTGCTTACCTGTGCTGTACTGCTGGCCGCCCCATGGATTGCAGGTTCCCGATGTTCTCCTTCTTCAGGCTGGGCTGTCCTTGGAAGTGCCACATGGTTTGGTGGTCCACGGCTTCTCCCACCCTCATCTTCCCCTCCCCCCGACGAGCCTAGTTTAAAGCCCGCCGAAGGAGATCCGCCAACCTAGAAGAGAACACACGCTTACCTTTGGGGGACAGGTGAAGCCCATCCCAACTGAGCATGTCCCTCATTGTGATGTGCGGGTCATTGTCAAGGAAGCCAAAGCCTGCCTCGAGACACCATTGCCGAAGCCGCCAGTTGGTCTCTCTAATGCAGTTCTCAAGCCACCAGTTGGTCTCTCTAATGCAGTTCTCATTTTGATCATTTTTGATTTTTGATTTTGATAGGTCCCTAATTATAAGACTGTCTGATATATGGAAAGCCGAACCATAAGCCTTATCAATGTATTAATACTTTACTACCCTTTTTGGTGCCATCCATTTTTGTAAGCCTGATTTTTTTTTTTTGATTATTTTCTTTCAGATCAGAAATTAAATACATTTAAAAACACGGCTTTTAAGATCAATGTGTGAAACTCTTGCATTAGCTTGGTGATTGAGTCTGGTGCTCTATGTTCCAGTTTCTGCTGAGGTGCTTGACCATAAGTTTTCAAATATTTCTTGTTGCCTTGGAGTGTTCTTTTTACAGAGGATTATTTGTCTGTATTAGACTTATTCATATAAGTTGCAGTTTATTGTAGTAGACAATATAACTCCAAACCTAATAATTAACAGAAATCTCTAGTCTTCATTTTAAAAAAATGTACTTTCTGAGTGTTTTCATGTATAAACTTTTTTTCCTTTGCATTTTTTCTTTTTAGAGAGAATGCAGAAGAGGGAAGAATAATTGTAGAAGTTGATAACAAAATGGCAAAAGTCAGAAACATAAAGGTATGTTTTTGAGGGGGGGTGTTTGCTTTTTGTATACAGATGTTCTGTATAGTTAATTGGCAACAGGATCACCCCAAAACCAAACTTAATAAGACAGGAAGGAAATAGTAAAGAAAAGTTATAAATTGGCAAAGCAATGGAGATGTTTTAGAATTGCAGTGAACATCTTTTTTTAAAAAGATAAACAAGGAGCTTAACCTCTAGTTGTACTGCCCTTGCTTTCTGTATTCTGTATCTTTTAAAAACTTATGTATTGGCTGCAAGTATTTGTTCAAGGCTCTCAGTAACAGCAAGATCAGCACAGAATTCTAAACATCTGGGTAGCTTTCTATTTCTCTTTCTTTTTCTCTTTCTCTGTCCCATCATTTGCAGTTAGTGATTGCAACTAATTTGTATGCAGCTGCACAGAATATTTTCAGCCACAGTTAAGGCACTAGTGAATGAATGGGAACACTTAAATTTGACTTACTGTGACCTTCTTCCTTTCCCTCTGAAATTATTGGAATCTACTTGAATAGAACCTGGGAATCAGCTGTGTTCTAGACATTTCTTAATGGTTCCATGCTTCCTCATTAAAGTAGTAAAATGCAACCAGAATTAATTTGTGTTGTGATGCTTGAAAGGGAGATAAACAGGGATCCTGGCTTTCTCTGTTTAAAAATCGCAAATTCTCTGATAAAAATTGCAGATTCTCTGATTAAAAAACCTCAAATCAACAGTTAAAATGAAACACCGCTCTACGTATAGGTACCAATTGAATGCAATGTTTTATTGATATATTTACAATTTTAAAGCAGTTGGAAGCCTACCAGTGCCTCAGTCACTATAATTAAATACATTCTAAATACCTGTATATTTTGGCATTTGATTTTGGGTTTTTATCACAGAAAATCAGAGCTCCCCCTGCCCCCTTCGCTCACCAGGATGCAGGTCTAGGTCCCTCACTCCCAAGCCACAGCCCCATAGCCCTGCCAATGCCCCTTACTCCCCACCTGCAGCCCACTGTCCCCTACCAGCCCTGCCGGAGGGGGCACCCAGCTTCCAGGGTTATGGGGCCAGGAATCCAAGTCTGCAGCCCCCTGCACACCGCGCCCCCCAGCAGTGCCAAAGCCCTGGCTGCCGCCCGTAGAAGGCAACAGCTGCTGCAGCAGAGTGGAGTGCATTGGCCGGAGTGGAGCCCTGTGGGTGGGGGAATGGATGCGGGCTGCCCGCTGCGGGCTCAGAGCTCCCAGCCCTGCTGCTCTTTACCCGGGGCCTCCATGGCCCAGTGGGTGGGACCTGGCAGGGAAGGCCAGAGCAGGACAGGGAAGCTCATTGCTGCTGTTAGGAACTCTGCGCCACCCTGGTAAGGTGCCCCCTGCCTAGCCAGCAGCAGTGAGGTATGCAAATCTGTGCCACCATCCCTGCTTTTGGGTGGGCAGGGGGGAGCTTTGCCAGGGCAGCATGGGGTTTGTAGCAGCAAGGAGCTTCCCCACCCAGCCCCGCTCTGCCCTGCTGCGCCAGGTCCCGCCTGTTGAGCTGTAGACACCACAGAGAGAGGGCAGGAGGGCAGAGAAGCTGATCCCACAACGGGCAACCCACAGCCAGCCCCGCCCTGCACACATCTGGGGGGCATGTGCCCCCCATGCCTCTCCTGGGAGTGCGCGCAGTGGTGGGGAGCCAGCCCCACCCCCCTTCACCTCCTGCACAAGCCATGCACGGCTCTGTCCCACACCCCGCCAGGGCCTGGTGGGTGTGTATTCCAGTCTTGGGCCCCAAGCCCCATGTACTGCCTGTCACAGGCCAGCTGGGGACTGTGAGTATATCAGTTTAGTTGCAGACTGACCGAGCACTGCAACTTTATTAGCCACTGTGCTTTTTGGTTCGGGATTGAGGAGGATATGTTGGGAAGGAAAGCAACGACAAGTTTCACTTAAAAAAGAATGAATTTTACTTATAACAACAAAAGATATAGTTTGCACATATAACAGTTAGTAAAAAGGTTAAGCTAATAAACAGACAACATAACAATACAAGTTAAAATTGACAGTGATAATAAAAACAGATAGAAATCAACCAAGAGTTCCCACTTGGTTAGTATATTGATCGTCCTTCAGTCAGAAACACATCAAGTTGATTCAGCAAAGTCAGGCGTTTCCGATTTATGCAGTCAGAAGGAGAACCGGAGGAGGACTCTCAGTCAGGATCTGGTCTTCGTTCACACAGGGAATAAGAGAGATCCAGGGGAATGGAACAGCAATGCCCCTTCTGTTCCGTCCTTCCTGAGGGTTACTTAGTGTGCGTGTTCTTTTATATCCTGTTTATGCCTATTTTTTAGTTATATAGCCATTCATAATGTTATTCTATAGCTGTTATCCTATGGGGTTAAAAGGTGTTAGAAATCATTACAATAAGTTACTGCCCAGTAAGCAAATCACACCACATCACTTTGGGGTCTGAGATTTAACATGTCCCCACCCAAGTTTATTTTACTGTCTCTAAGCAGAAAAAAATTATAAAATTATCTAAGTCTGCGGTTATATCCTTTAGTTCTGCTTTTTAAAAGTCATTCTGTGTCAAGATTAATATAAAAGTTATATATAATTTGTGTAGGTTATACTCCAGACAGACAAAAAACAGTTTCATAAGTTTTATTTCAGATATCTTCAAAAAGCATTTTCTTTTGTTATAACTGCTTATTAACCCTTTTGGTTCTGGGTATCACAACTGCCCCAGCTGGGCAGCATCTCCAGCCCTGCCCAACTCTCTGCATCCCTTCCTTCCTCCCTATGGGGTAGGTTCTCAATCCCTTCTCTCCCCCGCCAGACTTACCAGCAGGAGCTGCTCTCCAGGCTGCCTGGTGGCCATGTGAGCACACACATAGTTATGGCATCCCCTGCCTGCCTACCCCTCTTCCATTCCCCCCAGGCCCTTGCAGACTGGAACTCTGCCAACCTGCAGAGAGCTCTTTGCAAAAGTAGAAAATCTGTGTGTTTCTCTGTTCAAATGAAAAATCTGCATTTTTCTTGGTTAAACGGGGAAAATCCATGTTTTTTCTGTTTTTCCATGGGAAACAGAAAACCCAGTTCCCTGGAGATAAGTAAACTGTAGAATTACAAAGATTACTGTGGGAATTCTAAAGGACTGATACTTGATTTATTTTGTTTTCTTTTTTGCTTATTTTTGTCTGTCAACCCAATTATTTTAGATGGCTTCTTCAGGAAAACTGCTGTAATATTTTAAATTTCCTAGGAGGAAGCTTGGCAAGAACCGAATAAGCAGACTTTTTCTCTTTGTTTTATCCTCTTTTCGTTATGCTCTTTCTTTGTGTTGGCTTTTAGGTCTGGGCAGTTGATGGTATACAGGAGATCAGTCTCTCTCTCCTGCATGTGTGAAAGGGAAAGGTGCTGCTTATATAGTGTAAAATTGCATTCTCCATCATGTACAGTATTAGGGTCACAGTTATTCAAGTTGTTTACCTGGGTGCAGACCCTTAACCTTCTCTGAGCCCCACTAATATTTGTTGGCATGTGGCCTGGTGTAAGTATCTCTCCAGGCAGGCCACCTTCATAGATTTCATAGATGAAATGAGATTTCACCCTCAATCTCTCCTCATAGGATCTTACCTGCAGGCCTTTAACCATACGAGTAGCCCTCCAATGGACCTTCTCAAGGTTATCCGTATCCCTCTTGAAATGTGGTGCCCAGAACTGGACGCAGTATTCCAGCTGCAGTCTTACCAATGCCACATAGAGGGGGAAGTATAACCTCCTTAGACCTGTTCATGATGTACCTTCTAATGCATGAAAGAGTGCCTTTGGCTTTACTTACCACTTTGTCACATCGATGACTCATGTTCATTTTGGAGCCAACTATGACTCTGAGATCCCTCTCTGCTGCTGTGCTGCTTAGGAAGTCACCTCTCAGTCTGTAGGTGTATTGGTGGTTCTTTCTCCCTAGATGGAGCACTTTGCACTTACCTTTGTTAAACTGATCTGCACACTTTCCCAAAACAGGCAGTCCTTGGACTTGCAACACAATTGGTTCCTGAAAACTGCCGTTGTAAGTCAAAACGTTGTAACTCAGAACCAGTTTTCTCATAAGAAACAATGTTATAAATGGGGGATTGGTTCCTGAACAAAGGCTCGATACCCTATTTTCACCAAAAATACCCCAGAATTTTGTACTCGATCAATTATAGATGAGTAATATAGCTACATTAATGTTTTTATATTATAAACAACAGTCATGTTGATTTGGAAGGACTTTTTAGAGGTGATTTTGCTGGACTTTTTGAAGGGCTCTTGGTTGGACTTTCTGAAGGGTTCTTGGCTGGAGTCTTCTCATGAGTCTTGGCTGCAGGTTTTTCTGGAGTCTTGTCTGCTTTCTTAAAGAAAACGTCCAAGGAAGTTTGGACAGATGTTCTCCAGGGAGATGGGCAACGCAGTGAACTTGTTCGCTGCCGTGGTGCTGCATCAGATCAAGCGTTGTAAAGTCGAAACTGACATCATAAAATTGAAACAGGGCATCAATTTATAAATTTTGTAAGCGCAAAATGTTGTAACTCGAAACGTTGTAAGTTGAGGACTGCCTTTACATCCAAATCCGCCTAAATCCGCTCCTGCCCTCCATTGTGTTTACTTTGCCCCATAATTTGGTGTCATCTGTGAATTTGGACAGAGTGCTTTCCATGCCCTCATCCAAGTCACTGATGAAGATATTGAACAGCACTGGTCCAAGGACCAAACCTTGGGGAGCTCCACTGCCCACATTTTTCCAAGTTGAAAACGACTCATCCACCACCACCCTCTGGGTGCATCCCATAAACCAATTCTCCACCCACCTAACCATGTAATCATCTACGTAGCAACTGCTTAATTTATTTGTAAGAATGGGATGCTACACTGTATAATAGGCCTTTTTAAAATCCAAGTAGATGACATGTACCTCAACTCCTGTATCTAAGCAATTTGTGACCTGGTCGTAAAAAGAAACAAGGTTAGGCAGGTAGGATCTACCTGCTATGAAGCCATGCTGGTTGCCTTTCAGCATTATTTTTCTACTGGACTCCCACAGATGTGATCCTTAATAATTTTTTCAAAGGTTTGCCCAAGGATAGAGGTGAGGCTAACCAGCCTATAGTTACCGGGATCATCCTTTCTCCCCTTCATGAAAATAGGGACCACACTGGCCCTTTTCTAGTCCTCTGGGACCCATCCTGAGTGCCATGAGCGCTCAAACAACTGAACCAGTGGTTCTGCTATGACACTGGTCAATTCCTTCAACACCCTTGGATGAAGATCATCTGGGCCTGCTGACTTAAACACGTCCAGCCTCTCCAAATGCTCCTTCACTAGGTCAGTGCTAACTGTTGATGGACTGGAGTCCCTCTTGTGCCTGTCTTTGGTCCCTTTGGGAGATATGACTTTATCCATGCTCAGAAATACAGATGCAAAGAACTTATTTAGGAGGTCAACTTTATCCCTCCTATCTGTTTCCAGTTTGCAAGTTTGGGTCTGCTGCTTTTACTTTTTCAGACGTTCAGAACTTTGTCTCTAAAATTCAAATTAGCAAAAGATAGACAAGTTATAAAAGTTATAAATGTTACAATAACCACTTAGCCACAGTGCTCCCCAGGGCCACGTCTGGATTCAGGTTCCTCGGGTGTCAAACAGTCTCAGTCAACCTCCCAGCCCCTAAGGCTGAGGCCACCTCTCCACGGAGTGCTTTCTTGTGGTTTCCTCACACACTGGAGTACATACAGGCTAACTATTTACACAGTTTATTATTTACAAAACAGTCAACATAGGAATGAGGTTAATAGAACAGGATATCAATATAATTGTCAAAGGCAGGTATTAATGAACTAAAACACTCCATACAAATTTAATCAAAGACACCCCAGTACAACTCCCCAGCTTAAACCTTGAGACTCCAGTGAATTTCAGCAGAAGCACACAAACATCAGTTCTCCTTCACACCTGCAACATAATAACCATGGCTGGTGCTGCTGCTTCAGAAAGTCCTGCTCTCTGCTAGAGCCTGTGTGGGGAAAAGAAAAGCTCTCCTCTGCTCCAGCTTTCTGTGGTATCTTACCACAGACAGGTCCCTCTGCCTCAGAGGGAAAAAGGATATTGGGTTATCTTCTCCCCATCACTAAGGGCAGGTTCACTTCACGAGCAGGCTGCAGGGTGGTCCCTCCTCAAACTCTGTGGTCCCCGGGCTCCTTCTCTTCTCTGAGCCTGGCTGAGTTCCCTCCCCTCTCCTGCCTCAGGAGCCAATCACAAACATGCATATGCTCTTGCAAACAACAACTTCCTGCAAGTTCTGCAAACTCCCACTCTGCCTTTGCAGGGATCCTGAGTCCTGCTGCAAATCCAGCAGTAGTTGTTATACCAGTTTCTCATCTCCCTTATAAAACATTCAGGTTAGAATTTCCTGGCCTACTAAAACTAAGACACAGAGGCTTAGGACTTGGGTACATTGAGCTACTGGGAGTAGTCTACAGTTTACTCCAGCAATAGAGCTATGGTATCTTTATGAACTTCTTGTTCCATGGGTCATGCCCATATGAAGAGATGTACTTTTTAATAGAGTATATGTACTTGTTTTTGTGTAAAGCAAGTGAAGTACATGAACAGACTGAAGTAATTGTGAAGTTTCAGTAAGGTTACAAAAACAATTATTTTGCACAGACTATTGTTTTTGAGTTGGGCAAAACTTTTTGCATTTTACTGAGATTTTCCTGATATTTAAATGCTTCAGAGATATTAAAATATTTTGTTATAATCCCATCTTCAAAACAGATCTGAAGGGTGTAATGCAGGTGTAGACCTTTAACAAAGAGGTCCCTCTGGAATAAACTAGAGCGTAGGTAAACATTTTGCATCTGCAAATGCTCTAATAGGCTGTAGCAGTTAACAGCCCATACTTTACTCTTAGGATGTTTTAGAGAAGTATACTAACCTGTTTTTGTTAGGAAAAAAAGTGGAAAAGGCCATAAAGCTCAGAGCATACACTCATAGTGGTCCAAGTAAATAATCCCTGGCATAGAATATGTGATGATATGAAAAAAAAAAATCAAATATTTTAGAAAACTGGCTATGGACTAGAAAGTATTTGGCATGCAAGCTAAATATTTCAATAGTTCAGATAAGCCACTAAACTAAAATTTCCAAGTGACCAGTATAGATTATTGAGTGCCCAAATGGAAAGAACCTAAAAAGACTTTTTTCTGAATCTGGTATTCAACATGTTCTGAACTGTTTGCGAAAAATGAGAGCTTCCTTCCTACACTTCTCAGGAATGTGATGGGCTGTTGGCTATCTTCTTGCCCTCCAGCTGTAATATCCTCTATCCCTGTTGTCTGCTTAGAGAAAGCACTGGCCACCAGGGTAATGTTGGAGGGACTTGAGGCTTAAATCTCAGCAGTTATTTTAGTCTGTGCGATCAGACTGACCTGAGAATCCCTTCTTCCATCTTTAGGCTTCAGATATGTGGCTGAAGTAATTGGGTGCAGCTAAATCTAGTTAAACACAGTTCCTTTTTAAAAGTTCACAGTCTTATTTCATGGTCTGTAGAAACAAAGCAGTGGATGGTTCTGCTAGATGAAAGATCAGATAGGTCTATTTGGAGACATAAGAGTTCCTACAAGGACTGCATTTGCTGATGGGGAGAATTATGTTGTCTTGCTTTGGTGGTTGGTGAAGGCTCTCAGTTACCTCGTTTGCCCCTGCTAGAGAGTGCAGTGGAAAGAGCCTCTCTTGGTTACAGCATAAAAATGGCTCTAAATGATAGCATAGTACAAACCTTGTTATTGGAGATAATCCTTTGGGATTATCTAATAATAGGCTACTTAAAATTTTAATGCTAGCCAAAGGAAGCATCGGTTGTCACTAAATTCAGCATGACTAATTTGGAATCATATGGGCTTCTCCACACACAAAGTACTTTTTACTTTTAAGGATAAATTTACATTAATACTTTCACAGTAGTGAGACTACTGTTAGCAAACAGCCTCCTTAGATGGGCTTCTGTAAACTGTTTCTGTAGTAGTCTTCACAATTTATTATAATACATAGCACTTGTATTACATTTCATCAAGAAAATTTAAGGTAGGTAACTATTAACCACAATTCCTGAAAACTGTAGAAAAACCAGTGGCTTGTTAATGTGCTAATTAACAGTGAATTTAACTTTTTTCCTTTTCTGAAGTTACTTAAGATGTCGAGGTTAACCATGTTATCGTTAATATTTGTGTTACATAGGTACTCTGCTATTTCTGTCTACACTCATGACTCAGAGTTCCCTTCCTTGATCAAAGGAATAGGAAGGAGCAGTTCCTTGGGGAAATACTTTGCCTGTGAGTCTCATGTAAACACATTTAGCATTCTCCAAGGAATCAAGGAGTTATTTCTGTAGCAGGATGTGTATGATTTCCTTAACTACTTGATTCTCCCTTTCTGATAATGAATATTAATATATGGACAGAAATACAAGCAAACATGTCACTTCACAGAGTCATTGAAAAGTTAAGGACTTTCCTTAAAGAGTTTAAGATTATGAATATTGATCATGGTCCTGCCGTCCGTATTTAAGGAGCATGATCCCTGGTCTCACGTCAAAAATTGCTAAATGTTTTAAACAGCTGCTCCTAACTTCAGTAGATTGACTGCTTCAGCTCTAGGAAGAAAAAAGTATGTTAAAAGTAGATTAAAAATTAAAAAATGGATTACACCATTCCTTAGGTAGAAATAAATAATATATGCCACTAATTATTGGAATTAATAATTAAAACTAAAACCATTCATATCCTAAAAACATACATGCACATTTTTATTTTTATAGATTGTATAAATGTATAAAGTGACCCTGGGAAACTTGATGCCTATTTTCACTAGAGCTGTACAGATCCATTTGGGCTGGTAACCTGCCCACTTTGCAATGAGGATGCAGGCTAAAGCAATTGAATGCTGATAGTCCTCCAGTACCTTCCCAAAATTCCCCATCTGTACCCAGAAGAACAGACACGTTCTCCCATAATTCCCTTGGGGGAAAAAAACCCCAGAATGGCTCAGTGGCTGCATCTAGCTTTGCCACACAGTGGCTCACATGCAGGATTGTCTTACCTGAATTCTCAGACACAGGTACTGATCATTCAGATTAACATTGTAAAGAAGATATGGCATTTGTAAAGCAGGTAGTAGTAAGGATTAGTAACTTCAACATAAAACATTATATCAGGAGGATTAGGTTGTGATTAATGACTAATCAAAATGCAGCATTTGCCCTTGCCATTTTTTTACTTTGTATCCCATTAAAGGAAGTAAACAGCAAACTGTTAATACAGTTGAAGAGAAAGTGGAGAGGACAGACTTGTATTTAAAGGTTGGAGTGTGAAGGTGGGGATTGTAGTCCTGGCTCGACCATATGTTTGTTGTGACTTTGAGCAAGTTATTTAACATCTCTGTCTGTCACTTTTTCCATCTAAAAAAAGGATAAGGCTTTCACACTTGGCATAGATGCTGTGAAAAATAATTCAGTAATGTCTGTAAAGGGCTTGAAAAGTTTGCATAGAAAACTCTTAACTGCACTTTTTTTAATTTCATGAGTTGGAACAAGAATGGTTTTGTGAAAGTTTGGTCCCAGCAGCTTTGTGATTGATCCATCCATAATTTTTCTTTTTGACTCTTGTGCAGAAAAATAAACAAACAGGATGAACTTGAAGCCATGAATTCTTGTTTTGGGAGAGGGGAAGAACATATCCTGGACAAATTTAGTTTATTTTTTAAATTATTGCTCTTTCATAAATCTTAAAAAGTGTGTTTTATGTCCTTCCCTTGCTCCCTTCAGGTGGACAATAGGCTTGATGGCCCATGGGATTCAAGGGAGAAGATTGTGGCATTTAGTTTTGATTACTGTTATTGGTCAGTTGATCCCGAAGATCCTAAATATGCATCTCAGGAAGTGGTGAGTAATGTTCTTTCGGCTCTTTGTGTTTGTGTGCTCACTGGCAAGTCCTGTTCGGTCTTTTATTTTTGTGCCTGGTGAGAAGTGGGGGGATGTAAGAGTGGGGAAGATTTCTGCACTTTGATTTTCATATTCTGTTTATTATGCTTCAATACTGTATTCCACTTATGCTTTTGTCACTGTCCTTCATTTAAAATATAAGTGCTCTATTGCTCTTTGTAGTAATTGATAGACAGTACTTTGATTGTCTGTCAGCTTTGTGATGAGCATTGAAATTGATCATCTTAGATGGAACCATGAGGATCCCACTTAAAAATGAAAAATAATTTGGGCTGAGATACAGGGGGAAGGGAATGATGATATTCTAAGCACATTCTCAGACTTAGTCCACAGAATCAAAGTAAGTAGATGTTTCTACACTAATGATAAGCAGAGAAATAATGACATTTTTAAATGGCAGCATTGGACTTCAAAACACACCTTCCCCTGCAATTTTGAATAGCTTTCATTTTAAATTAAAGAATTGGAAAACTTTTATTACTGACTAGTACTCCTTCTAGTCTGCTATTTCAAGATTTGCATGGTTAAATAAGGAGGTAATAAAGATATCGTGGCAAAAATGTAATAAGATACACTTTCTTTATTCAGTAAGCCAACAATTCTTAAGTGTACTGGCAAAATATAAAATAAATACGTAAAGAAAAAAACAGGCCCTACTTGCTTCAGGAATCTCCCTATGTGCATTCAGTTATATCCGTTGGTAAAAGTGACCAAGAAAAGAATTTACTGCTCTTTGCTCCTCAGATAAGTCAGATAAATCCATTTTGTCAAGCATCAACACAATGGTTTATTAAATCCTAATCATTACATTTATGCAATTCCATTGCCTATGGTAAACTTGCACAGGTGCCACTGAAAGCTGAATAAGCATGACATTAGAATCATAGAAAATTAGGGTTGGATGGGTCCTCAGGAGGTCATCTAGTCCAAACCCCTGCTTAAAATAGGACCATTCCTGATTAAATCATTCCAGCCAGGGCTTTATCAAGCTAGGCCTTAAAAACCACCAAGGATGGAGATGCCAACACCTCTCTGGGTAACCTGTTCCAGTGCTTTACTACCCTCCTAGTGAGAAGAATTTTCCTAATATCCAACCTAAACCTCCCTTGCTGCAGCTTGAGACCATTGCTCCTTGTTCTGTCATCACCAGGGATCCTGGTTTTCTCTGATTAAAAATTGCAAATTCTCTGATTTAAAAACCCAGAATCCGTGATAAAAATTAAAGGTCCCCCAGAGCCTCCCCTCAGCCCTGCTAGTGCCCTGCACTCCTTCCCCCCCCAGTCTCAACAGCCCTCCTGATGCTCTTGCAATAGCCCCACAGACATGCAGGCACAGACACATAGACGCTGACACCCACCCCAGCAGGTAAGTGTGTGTGGGGGGAAAGGGAAGGTGCTGGGGGGTAGATCAAGAAGTGGGGGAGTGTGCCCCTGTGCCCACTCCCAGGAGCAGGGCCAGGAGGTGAGGGCGGGGGTGCCACTCTGTGGGACACACATTTGCTGGCTGGCCTGACAGGAGGTTCGCACACGGAGGCCGCCACTGCAACTCTGCCACTGCACTCTGTGCTACCGTCCCACAGCCACCTGCACGGCTTTGTGGGCAAGTGGCACAGGGTGCGGCAGCGGTAGTGCGGTGGCAACCACCATGTGCGGGCTACATATGTGCCACCTGGCTGGGGGGTGGAATAGGGGGCTTACATGCAGCGACATGCCCCACAACCGGCTGCACGGCTCTGCGGTGGTGTGGGGTGGCGGCGGCTGCATGCAGGCTGGGGGGGGCTTTGCAGGCAAGTGCTGCCACCACGGAGCCATGCCCTTTGCCCCTGGATCCTAGAGGTAAGTGGGGCTTGGGGGCTGTGGGGCAGGGTTGGGGAAAATGGTTGGGGTCTGAGGGAGTGAGGGTGCTGCCGGCCCCAGGCAGCACACCACAGCTGGGAGCAGGGCCAGGGGGTGAGGGCAAGGGTGCCTCTCTGCGGGGGGGGCTTTGTGGACAAGTGATGCGGGGTGCAGTGTGGTGGTGCCCGCCTTGTGCGGGCTGCACACATGCCGCCTGGCCTCCTGCCCAGGGGAGGGGGAGAGGGAGGCTTGCATCCGGCTGGAGCACAGCTCTGTGGCCGACTCTGCAGGTGCAACGAGGGATGGGGGCGCAGGGGCAGGGGCTCGCACATGGCGGCCGCCTTCACTTACCTGGAGGGCTGTGATGGCAGTGACGGCCACTGCCTACAAAACTTCCCTCTGCCGCTGCGGAGCCATGCCTGGAGCTGTGCAGCCAGCCGCTGGGCAGCAGTGACATTGTGGTGGCCAAGTGGCAGGCAGTCATCCCCACCACCACCCTGCGCTGCACTGCACCACTGCCGCTGGCTGCACAGCTCCATGGTGGTAGCAGGAGGTTTTGTACTCAGTGGCAGTCACCAGCCACTGCTGCTTACCTGTGGGCCGCCTGTGTCTGCGTTGACTGCCGCTGCCTACAAAACCTCCCGCTGCTGCTGTGGAGCCATGCCCAGAGCCATGCAGCCAGAGTCAGTGGCATGGTGCAGGGTGGTGGTGGCCGGGCGGCACGCAGCCATTCCCATCCCCACCATTGTCCCGCGCTGCTGGCCGCACAGCTCTGCAGTGGCAGCGGGAGGGTTTGTAGGCAGCGGCCGTCACCACTGTCATGGCCCTCCAGGTAAGCGACAGCAGCCACTGTGTGAAAGCCTGTGTCCCCATCCCTCACCATGGCTGCAGAGCTGGCCACAGAGTTGTGCTCCGGCTGCATGCCAGCCTCCCTCTCCCCCTCCTTCTGGGCAGGCGGCCAGGCAGCATGTGTGCAGCCTGCACATGGCGGGCACCAACACACTGCACCCTGCATCACTTGCCCGCAAAGCCCCCTGGAGAGGGGCACCCCTGCTCTCACCCCCTGGTCCTTCTTCCAGCTGCTGTGTGCCGCCTGGGGCTGGCAGCACCTCCTGCTCCCTCAGCCCCCAACCATCTTCCCCAGCCCTGCCCCACAGCCCCACTTACCTCCATGCTCCATGGGTGAAAGGCTAGTGTGAGCCTGAGCCCGGCCTTGGCGTTCTAGAGGCTCAGGCCCCACCCTTCCCCCTCTCTCTCCCACTCTGGCCAGGGCTGGGTGTTTCCCGCCCTTTCTGCAATCTGCTCTTGCAGGCTGGAGCTGTGCCAGCCTGCAAGAGCTCTTTGCAAAAGCAGAGAATCTGAGGATTTCTCTGCTAAAAAAGGGAAATCTGTGTTTTCTCCAATAAAAACAGGGAATCTGTGGTTGTCTCCATTTTTCCATGGGAAACAGAAAACCTGGATCCCTGGTCATCACTGAGTCTAGCTCCATTTTCTTTGGAACAACCCTTCAGGTAGTTGAAAGCTGCTATCAGATCCCCTCTCCAGTCTTCTCTTCTCTAAACTAAGGAAACCCAGCTCCCTCAGACTCTCGTAAGTCATGTGCCCCAGCCCCCAAACCATTTTTGTTGCCCTCTGCTGGACTCTCTCCAACTTATCCACATCTTTTCTATAGTGGAGGGCAATATAGTTCCTGTAATACTAGCAGCAATGTTCACAGTACTCAGTTTTATTCTTGGAGCCAGTGTTGAAGTTAAAGGCTTGGAAAGTACAAAGACAATGAGTCACATTCTCCACAGTGCTAGTTTCTGCTTGGCATAGTCGGGTGGGGAAGGAGGAGGATGTTGGGGGCATTTTTATTTTGGTAGCTGAAGAAATGTAGAGGCACTGAACAATGGCTTCTGCCCTCTGCTCATTTCCCTAAAAATCTGGGTGTTAAGTGAACTTTGCTTGTACTTTAAAGATTCTCATTAGATGATAAATGTTTCACTGGTAAATACATGTTATTATTTGTTTTTTCTCTAAACTGATATCTTCTAGTGATTCAATTTTGTGGCACCATGCACAATGACTTCTTTTCAATCTCTTATCTTTATAACAATACACTAAAAACAATGGTTCTTTGATTGTTGTCAATGTGGTTGGCTTTCTGACCAACATATTTTTAGTACAAGGCATTGATAAATAAAACCATATCAACTTCACTCCAGACAGGATATGCAATGAACAAAGTTTGCCATATGGAAATTTCAACATTGGCTGGGGCAACAAAATACTGTTTCTTCTATTAAGAAAATATTAGAATTGAAGAACAACTTAAAATGCTCTAAACTGTCATTGTGTAATAGCTGAACATCCCTGATACTAGATGTAAATAGATGTTGTATACTGCCCTGTGTACCTTTTATGTTATTCTAAACCACATTGTTCTAACGGCATGTCTGTCTTTTAATGGAACAACATCAGATTCAATTGGAAGGGTTTAAAGATAATTGGTGCTCTGAGAGATTTGGAACAGTAAGTGATTCTCTTTACCATGATGGTTCTAGGATTAATAAGGTACATATGTAATTTATAGGAGGGATGTGGGAGAAATATATTATTGCTTTGCTTTTTGTGCATTTGTCAGATGCTTAACATTTTTTAATGAGATGTATTTAATTCCAGGTTTTAGATCAGTAGTTGACCACTGAGAACATAGAGGGGCACCCTGGGATGCCTCAAGATTCCTTAAAGGGTGCATCTGTGTGCCACACAATGTTAGTACTGTTAGGTGTGCAAACATGATTGACACAATAAACCCAAAGATTTCAAATAGGAACCTGTAGTGTTAAAAATATTCTGACCTGTTGCAGTCTTTCTGATTTCTTTGCAACAGAAAAACTGCTCTTGTTTTTCCATAGTCAGGAATGGGCGAAAAATAAGAGCTGGCATTTTCCAAGGTTGCCTCAAGTCTAAAAAGGTTGAGAACCACTGACACAGATTCAGTTTCAAACAGCTTCCTTATTGTAGTGATATCATCAGTTACCAAAGGAGTTAAGTAACACTGCAATACAGTATGGCTTTCTTTCATGAGTTTGCCTGTGATTACTGTATTTCTTTACAGCAAAGTTGTGTGGTGCCAACTATTATCTCAGGTACTTGGTTAGTTGGCTGACTACTGAAAAGAAGATGAGAAAACTGTACCTTCAGGCTTAGTTCTCTAGAATGTTGTCTTTTAGTAAGCAGTGTCCTGTAAGTCCTCTTTTTGTGTTCTCTGGATAAGGTATAAAAACAAGGTCCTACTATAGGGACTCTGAGTTCTGACTTGGTCATGAAGTTACGTGAGCAATCGGAGATAACCAAAGAGCTGCCACAGTCCCTTGGTGTATTGTAGCAAACACTTCAATTCAAAAGGAAAAACAATGGCATGTAGTTGCATGTGTTGTGTTGTTTGTGGCTGTAGGAAAGTAATACCTAATACACGCAGTAACTTTGATAACGCTATCTGTGAAGAGCTGCAGATGATAATTTGAAGAGGCACTTGTGGCTTTGGAGGTGCAGTCTGAGTATCATTTTCCTAACAGCTTGCAATCATTATACCTCCTATGACACGGGATTATGACTTTTAATCCTTATGACTAGGGTAAATTCCAACTCTTCCTCTACAAACTTCTCACAGTTTCCATTGAATGAGGTGTTTTGCATATCTTTTGTTATTGCATTGTACTTTCGAGGTGTTACATACACTTCATAATAGTCCTTATATATTTTTCCTTAACTGCTTCACTCACTGGTGGTTTTGTGAGATTTAAATAATGTTTATAGCCAAGGTGCTTTTAGATGTTTGGACGAAAGATATAGGAAAATACAACTTTATTATTCAATGGAAGATCATGTGTCCTCTTCTGTAAAGTGTGTTCCTTTCCTGATTTGTATGGTTCTGCCACGGGTGACGGCTATTTCCTGTTTAACCACCACATTTATTACTTTTGATACATTCAGGCTAATATTACTTTCCTCATCATTTTCAATTTAAGAAGAACGGGAAAAATCTGTTCTAATATATTTTTCCCCTTGGTTGTGTGGAAGGATAGGTTGTAGCATGATTTATAATACTGAAGAAGCAACAAACCAAAAGAAGGAGAAATTTGCAAACAGAGGCACCATACTCATTTTTAAAGAAGTCTTACCCCAGCTGGAAGTTGAGTACCTTTTAGGAATGTAGGACAAACATGGTTATTACATACAGTTTTTGTTGTTTAACACAACATTCTCTTGTTACAGACAAGCATATACTTTTGCAGTGGCTTCAAAAGGGGAGAGAAAACTGCTGCTCAGGAGTGTGCAGCAACTGTTACATTGCAACTACTTTGTGATACAAGTGAGCTCAGTCACCCTACCTTTGACTTCAGAGGAAGCAGAGTGTAAATTGGTTTTGCTACACTTGTGTGACAGCTCTGAGCAGCAGCAGCTCCACTCCTCCCATGTTGAAGTTGCTACCAGTGTACATTTGTCTATACCAGTGGTTCTCAACCTTTTTGTTCTTGAGGTACCCCTTATCAGACTTGAGGCATCCCTCCATAACTCGTGAATTGAGTGGCACTTGGTTTCAAAAACTAATTTATATATTAAAGTGCTTGCTTCCTTGCAGAGAGGTCTAACAGTGGAAAGGGGTGGGGGGGGGGGGGGGGGTTCAGAAAGAACAAGCCTTAGCCTGCATTTATCTGTTTAGTTTAGTTACTTTTTTCCTAACGCCTCTCAGCACTTTTCAAAAGATCTGATGGCACCAGTCTATATGCTATGTATTTCAAGGTGCTATGCAAATGATGATGGAACTGAGAATAGAATCCAGCCTTCCTGAGATATGCAGTGCTCTAAACACAAGACTACAAACCACATAGTGTCTCTCCAAAGGAAGGTTAGGTTGCTCAGAATTGCCATTTTAAATTAAAAAGAAAAAAGGAAGAATGCCCTCCTCCTCCATACCTTTTAGATACAGAAAGAAACACATTTGGTGCCATGATCTCTGACATCATTAATTTAGCTAAGATAACCTAGTAGCTAATGTTAGTAGAGGGTGGTTAGTTCCAGTTACATAAATAGTTACTTATAACTATATAATTCATAATTATTTTTTTTAGTGCAGCAGCTGAAGGGAAGGATAGGAACCACAGTTTTTTTTTTTTCCCTTCCCTTATTGGGAAATACTAAACCATAATGTCCACCAAGCTGTAGTTTAAAAGATTAATTTGTGGGTTTGATAGTAATGCTTTGCCTTTCCTTTCTGAGGCTATCAAAGTACTTTACAATGAGCAAGCTTCACAAAATTCCTCAGAGATATGACAGTGTTGCACTCATTTTCCAGCTGGGTTGAAGGTCAGAATTTTCAAAGGTGACTTCTGGTTCTGAAGACACATTGGATCTGATTTTGTTTCAAAGGCATTGAGCACCTGCAATTCTCACTGACTTCAGACTGAGTTCAGGTTTCCAGCTGCTCTTACAGATGTGCAGCCTCTTTGCAAAAAAAAAAAAAAAAAAAAGCATTGAGTGTGTCTGGCTTGTTTTATTTTTACTAAGGGTTTTTGCTGTGTGAAAGGAGGATAGGAATGAAGAAATATTTTTGGGGAAGAGCTATTAGTGTGATGGACTGGAACTACCAGCCACCAATAGGGGAAAGAAAGGAGAAAGCCATGTGCTAGATCAGGCTTGTCCGACATATGGCCCGTGGACCACCATGAGGCCTACCAAGCCATTTTCTGTGGCCCGCGGTGCTGCGATGGGAAACGAAAGTAAACACTGTTTACTTTCCTTCCCACCCCTTGACCCTCCCCCAGCCCCTCAGCAGCTTCCTAATGGGACAAGGTTCCCACACGCACGTGTCGGCTTGACATTGCAGACGCAGTGCATGTGGGAAGAGGAGTAGCTGGCAGCGAAAGCACAGGTCATTGGTGCGGCACGGGGTGGTCCCGGGCAGAGCTTGCACTGGCCAGCACCGCAGGTGGTGAACGGAGCCCGGCCAGGCACACATGGGGCAAGGGGAGCAGGGACAAAACCCCGCCAGACCCTCCCCGGTCAACTTCCCCCATGCTAAATCGCCGCTTGCACCTGGCTCTGCCCCTTGGGGCTGTGGCTGGGGAGAAGGAGGCATCAACCCGGGGCACCCGCGCCTGCCCCGCTCCATGCTTACCTGTGTGGTTCATCTTCC
This sequence comes from Alligator mississippiensis, assembly GCF_030867095.1. Lineage (NCBI taxonomy): Eukaryota > Metazoa > Chordata > Crocodylia > Alligatoridae > Alligator > Alligator mississippiensis. The sequence goes on along the minus strand of NC_081825.1, from coordinate 237,435,346 downwards.
CGGCGGTGGGCAAAGAAGTTGCAGCCGGGGGCTGCCTGGGCGCTGACAAGTGCCCAGCTCGCAGGTCCCCACATGATCGCATGGCGCCGGCCTGGGCTCGCTGCACCACCTCAGCTTCCTCTACCTCCTCCTCCTCCCTCCTCAGCAGAGGAAGCCCCCTTTTTTTTTTTTTTTTGCTGGCTCCAGGCTGGGTCCTTTAAGCCCCGTGCCAGGGGTGGTCCATACTGCATCGGTGGGGAAGGGGCAGCGCGGTCCAGTCCGGGTGGGGATGAGCACACAAGCGTGAAACATGGCTGCCCGGCTATCAGTGGGGCCGTGTCCCCGGGCGGGATGCTGAGGAGCCCGCGCAGGGGTGCCACATGCATGCATGCACACACTCATGAGGAGGAAGCACAAGGTCACACTCACATCTTCCTCCTCCTCCTCCATGGGAGCCGGGGGCGAGGAGGGAGGCGGGCTGCGTCCACGTGGCCGTGTGTGAAAACTAGGCTCCTCATCCCTGATGGAGCCGGGCAGCATCCTGAGGCGCTGCTTCTCCTCCTCCTCTTCCTGACTGCTGCTGCTGGAGGCCAACAGCTGGCTGCTTCTCCATGGCTTCCTCTACCTGGTGCTGTATGCCCAGGTGTCTCAGGACAAGCCTGCATTATGCTTCTTTCATTCATTGAGAAGTGAGTAGAAGCGAAAGTGTTTATTTTAGTCAAGTGTTTAATATTATTTCATTGTTGCTTTTATATTGTTTTTATTTTGGATTTTAAACCACATTTCCAGACCCATTTCATTGTCACTTCCTGCAACTTCATTGTTGTCAAAGGTCACGTGACATCACTTCCTGATGTGATACCACTTCCAGTGAGGTCTTTGAATATGGCTCGCCGGCCCACTGCGAGATAAAAAGTTCGTGATCCGGCCCCACATTCAAAAAGGTTGGACACCCCTGTGCTAGATCTTGGAGAAATTAGGGGATTGTGTGGCTGAGCCACGCACCTAAGGAGAAGGGAACCAAGTGTCAGGAAAGCAGAAATAGAGAAGGATCAGATAATAGGGAAGCTCATGTGAGGAAATAGAATTGGCAAGACAAACATAAAAGACAACAGGGAAGATGTAATGAAGAGGGAAAAAAAACATTTCTTTTCCAAAAAATGCAATAAACACTTAAGACAAATATGTGCTTTCCTGATCTTACACTTGAACAGTGCTTGTAGCTGCTATTCTGCAGTTCTAAATGGGCAGCAGGTATTGTGGAACTCTTCCTAAGATGTGGCCACACTACAAAAAAAAGTTTGAAGACTCCTCTCTCTGCCCCATTCTATTTACTAGGCTGAATGTCTTCTGTAAACAGTATTTGGTATTTCATGTGCAAGACAATCCGTTCTCTCTTTTCTGTGGGCATAGTAAGCCTGGATAGCTGCAGAACTAGTGTGGTTGTACACTTTATGTGGACTATGTAGATCTACCATCCAAAACCATTCCCAGCACAGGCAAGTGTAGCAAAGGGAACAGCTTCTGCCTGTTCTTTCTCAGCCCATGTGGATCATCTCAGCATGAGTCTTGAATCAACACACTATATTCCAGATTTGATTATTGGAGTAAGAATGAGCCAGCTGGTATAAAAATATTAGAGTGAAGTGAAGTCTGTGAAAAACACAGGCTCACCTGCACTCTTCTAGACAAGAGTCCTGTTTCATTCCACAGGAGATAACACTAGGAATTCAGCAATTGTTGATCATCATGTAATGATAGGTTCATCACTTAATAAGAACTGGTGATATATTTTACCTTTGATGCTGTACTGAAAAAATGCCTTCAAACATATTTAGCAATATCATATTGTTTATTTTCTGAGAACCTTGTAAAGGAGTCTTGTCTGACAGGCATTATGTATAAATGCTCATATTGCTTCTATACTTACTGATATTACTGGACACATGAGGCATGGCAAGTTCAGCCTTGTTGCTTAATACTCATTGTTTAAGCGATAGGTAGGTGTTTTAAGACCCCAAACATATCTTATAAGTAAACATTTAAATTGTACTTTATTTATATTGTGATTATGTCTGTATCAGCAGAAAGAACAGTATGTTGAAGTCTTTTTGCTTTTTTGATAGCCCTTACCAATGAGGATTAACTGACCTGTTCCCGCAACTGCATCTTAGTTTAATGTGTGAAGAGAAAACACTTAACAACAATTGTAAATGCAGATGTCTGTTCTTGCACAGTTGACAACAGTGGAGTTCAGATGCCAAGCCATTGTTTAGAATAATTGTCTCTTATTTTAAAGGAATGTAAAGCTATAGACATTCAGGGGATAAGAATTAGTTTCTCTTTGGCAGTCCTGTGGATATGGAAGGCTTTTTTGGGCAACCATTTCTATAGCAAGATGCCTGGAGCAATTAAAAATAGATGGAGACACATAGTTATCAGTGTTAGTCTGGAATAAAGTAGAAGGCAGGGTAGATTTACACCTTATAAAACTAACCAAAGAAGTTGTACTATATTTATTTGAATCCAAGACAAGGGTTTTTCCCCCCTATTCAACATGAGGGAGGGGGGAAATCCCCTCATCTTAGATTTGAGTACAAGTTGGAGAGAGTGTAGTGGCTGTGGTTCCAACTCTGACCCCAAGCTCCCCCAGCTGCACCCTGCAGCCTCTGCTCCCCACCTCTTCCCCCACCCTACTTCCACCGCTTATCGGGAGCCAGGATGGGGACCAAGCACCAGGAGGGGACAGACAAAAAGGGGGCAGAATTGGTGTGGGGGTTGGTGCCAGGGAACACAGGCACAGGGGGCATGCTCCCAGGGGGACAAGTGCTGAGGGAGGCAGGCACCAGGGGTACAGGCACAGGGAGTGGGCCGTGATCTCCTTGAGGCCCCTTCCTCCATGCCAAGTGGGCCCAAGGGCACCCTCTGATTCTCGCCCGCCACGTCTTTGATATTAGATAAGGTTGGGAAGCTGCCTTACGTCTCCTTGGGCACGGTTAGTTGGGACCTCCATCCCCGTGGTTCCCCAGACTCTCCGGGGTCTCCCTGTATGATGGGTGCTTCCCAGGCACCCTAGCCTTATGGGCTATGCGTGGCTCCGACCTCCCCTTATACCACACCCCAAGCCTCGCAGTTGGACTAGACGTTGGTCTGTCAAAATACACTCGCCCACTCTCTAGAACCTTCTCTGTACCGTCACCCTCTCCCGGGACCTCCTCTGTAGGCCCTCTTCTCTTGGGCCTTCTCTGTACCGTCGCCCTCTTCCTGGGGCCCTCCGTGCCTTCTCAATCAAACCACCCACTTCTAGGGCTCTCCGCGGCCGCACTGGGCCTCCTTAGTCTAACCGCCCTCTCTCGGGGCTCTCCTCTAATGTTGCCCCTCTCCTGGGGCTCTCGGTGCCCACTCTGAGCCGTCTCTGTAACGTCGCCCCTCTCCTGGGGCTCTCTGTACCAGCGCCCCTCTCCTGGGGACTTCTCTATAACGCCGCCCCTCTCCTGGAGAATTCCGTGCCCACTCTGGGACTTCCCGATCCAGCCGCCTGTCTCTCAGGCCCACCGCATTGCTACCCCCTTTCTCCGGGGCTCACTGCAGTACTACCCCCTCTCTCCGGGGCTCACCGCAGTGCTCCGCCCTTCTCCAGGGGCTCACCATGCCCACACTGGGCTTTTCAGTAGTACCCCTTCTCTGGGGCTCGCCACGCCCGCACTGGGGCTTCTCAATAACGCCCCCTCTCTGGGGCTCGCTGGGCCCAACTTGGGTTCTCCAATACTGTTGCCCCCTTTGTGGGGCTCTCCGTCTAATGCTGCCCCTTTTCTGGGGCTGGGGTCTATGTACCCTCCTATGCTGCACCCTCACTAGCACTGGGGCCCCCACATGACTGTGGGTCCCCCCTAAGTATGCTGCACCCTCACTGGCGCCGGGGTCCCCACGCCACTGTGGATTCCCCCTGAAGCCTCCTCCAACCCCTAATAGCCTCACCCTAGCCACCAGTGTAATACATAACAACAAAGCAAACACAAGCCTCTTGGCTACAACTTAACTTAAGGCCGCCTGGCTATAACAACATTGCTCCAATGTCCCGGAGCCGCCATCCTTTACTCGGCTTGAGTAGTACCAGCAGTTCTCGCCTCTTAGCTTCAGGAGCTCCTCTCTGTCTGGCTGCTGGCAGGTAACTGCTAGCCTGGCCTCAGCCCCTGGGCCTTATGAGGGCCAGGCCCTGCCCCTTCCGGTCAGCTGACTTCCTGGTTGCCCCGGGCAACCCACAGCTGTGCTCGTTATTCCCTTCCAGGGCTCTCTCCCTGCCAGTTTCCCCTCTCTAGGAGCAGAGCACCGAGGTGCCCTGCGACATCCCCTATATGGGCTGCCAAATATTGCCTAGACCTAATTTAAGCCCCAGTACCAAAGAGCCTGAATTACTTCCTGAAGTTAAAGGACTTTGCATTTTCTTCAATTCATCCTGGGTCTACCTAGCAGCAATATTATACGTTGGCTGCTGATACAGTTATTTTTCTCCTAGCCAACAGTATTCAAGTGTTTTTGGGACCTAATTTATACCTGACTAGTGTTTAGGGAACCTATTCCACCATGGACCTTCTAAAGCTCATGTAACCCCCTTTTGAGCCTCTTGAGTTCTCCATACACCATCTTGTCCTCAGGCTAGTCTTTTTGATGGCCATCATTTCTCTCAGAAGAGTGAGTGAGTTTCATGCACCCCATGACAGATATGCTGCATATGTAATAATTACAGTACATCAGAGCAGGCACCCTTGGTGTCTAACTCCCAGTGAGTATAATGGGAAAAAGTTGCTTGTAACTGGGTATGAGTGAGGATTGGGAGGTGTAGTTGGGATTAGTGGGAAGATTGGCTTGCCTTGGGGTTTGGGCAGGGAGGCAGTGGTTGTAGGGAAGGGAGGAGATGGAGTGCTCAGGTTTCAAGATGTTGCTTGTTTATTGTAAGCTGCTTTGAGCCTTTTGCATAGGGCAGGATATAAATCTAAAAAACAAAATAAATAAGAATTAGCTACCAAACCATCTCAGTGGATCTGGACCTTAGTCTCTGTGCCTCAGAGTCTCTGTGTATCCATAAAATGGGGATGATAATACTTTTCTCTCCACCCTTAGTCTGTCTAAACTGGAAGATTTTCAAGGTAGGAATGACCAGTTGAGTCTATATTTTAGTAGCATCTAACACAGGAAAGAACTAATTTTGCGTGGACCACTGCAAATGCTACTATAAAAAAAAAAGAGAGACAGATAGACACTTGGCTGCCTTTGAATTATTTGGATAAAAGGAAATATGACAAAGCATGGATTTATTGGTATTCTAGGCTTCAGGATTTTTCCAAAAGATGATATTGTTGTCTTGTAACAGGAGGTGGCTACCTTTCAAAAAAATGCCTTGGTATCAACATTGTTGCTGTAATTCCTGAAGTGTGGCCAGTTGTATTATAATGTGTCTCTTGTAAAAATGTATGTAGTCTTTTCACATCAGAGAAGGGATACAAAATAGCTATCTGACAACATCTGCCAGTAGTTGCACCTGGTTTCTTAGTAATAAAATACCTTTTTCCTCTTCTCAACATCATTTTTCTTGACACAAAAGGAACTGATACTTTTTTTTACTTCAGGCTTCCAAAAGAGAGGAGCTTATTATAGTCCTTGGTTTCAGTTTTTACTTCTCGTTTTCTGCCCCCTTCCACTTCATTACCTAGCTCTCTTTCCCTCTCTCCTTTTTCCATTTGAATCGGTGAATATGTTATAATGGTATTTTGCTGTTAATTCATAGCTGACTCGGATGATGTCTTAACTGCAGAATTAACCTGAGTGATTGAGGGCCTGATCGCTAGGGGTGCACCAATAGAGATTTTTGAGGCTGATACTGATAGCTGATTTTTAAGAAGGCATATCGGCCAATACTGATCCAATTTCCGATGTGCAGCTCTTCAGCTTGAAGGGCAGCATCCAGCTGGTAAGTCTGGTGTGGTGAAAGGGAAGAGGTGTGGGGGGAGCAAATCAAGGCCCCTGTGGTGAGGGAAGAAATGGGGCTGGGGCTGGGGCTAGGGCAGGCAATGCCCAGCCAGGGTAGGGAGGGGCATGGGACAGAACTGCAAGCAGCTTGTCCAGGAGGGCAGGGGGGAGGTGTGTGCCCCCTGGATCTGCACAGGGTGGGCTGTGGCTGCGGGCCAGGGCTGGGGTGGACGCAGGATGGTGGCATGATTCATTGGTGGGCGGTGTGGAAAGGGTAGGGCAGCTCCCAGCGCTGCACGCAGCTTATGCAGTGCTTGTCTGGCAGTTCTCACTGCTTGTCCAGGAGGGCACAGGTTGGGAGGAACGTGCCCCTGGATCTGCCCAGCCGGGAAGAGCCCAGCCCCAGCCCACCTCTCTCTGCCCTGCATAGATCTGGGGGCACACACCCCTCCTCCTCCCCCCCCCCATGCCCTCCTGAGTGAGCAGTGGGAGCAGCAGTGGGAGCCACCAGATGAGCACTAGAGAAGCCATACACAATGGTGGGAGCTGTCCCTCCCCTCCCTTCCCGTGTCCCCCTGAAGAGCTGTGCCTCTGTCCTACACCCACCCTGGCCCCAGCCAGGTAGCCCCAGCCCTAACCCCAACCCCACATCCTTCCTCACCATGGGTCCTTGATCTACTCCCCACACCCTTCCCCATCCCCGCTCCCACCACACCAGACTTACCAGATGCACACAGCTCTCCATCCCACCAGCTCTGCTCCTCACTGCCCATGTGCTGCATTGCGGCTGCACATGTGCATTTATTGGACAAATTATCAGCTGCATGGGGAAGATTTCCAATACAGAAAATTTTCTTTATATTAGTGCTGATCTGATATTGGACTGATGTATCAGTGTACCTCTACTGATCACTCAGGCTGACATAGCTTAGGTATGGATAGCGACGCTGCAAAGCCACCCTCAAGCTACTGCATCTGTTCTGGTGTGGCATTTAAAAATGCCCCAGGGAGCGTTTTTACACATGCTCCAGAAGTGTGTGGTGTAGATGTTTTAATTAGAGCTCTTGGAGCCACTCTAAAGCACCCAGACTGTCTCATGTATCAGCATTCCTGCACTTCAAAATGGCAAGCGGGAGTGCTTTATCTAGCGTTCACTGAATGGGCTTTAGTTAAAATGCCCCTGTTGCCATTTTGAAGGCAGGGACACAGGTACACAAGATGTGGAGGCTGGATGGAGTGTGGAAATTACCACGCTCTGGGAGACTTGATTAATCAGTGTGTCAGAGCAGTTTCCTGGCTCATGTATCGGCACCCATGGTTTATTATCATTCACTAATGTTCCATGGTTCTTAGTTAACACAGCCAATTGTTTCTGAGTGAATTGTTAGATAAGTAGTCTGTCTTTCTGGACTCATGAGGAAGAGATTGGAGGACTACTAGTATTCAGGTAGTTTGGCCTGCATCCTAACTGCAGAATGGGCAAGTTACCAGACAGCATTGTAACAATATTTGGGTTTCAGCCTATTTGTCACCAGATTTGGATTGGTGGGTTTTGCATGTGAACTACAGCCAGGTTAGAGGTAGCATGCAAGTAAGATCCCAGATCTGCACTGCAGAGATAGGCCCTTGTATTGGCCTCCACGTGTATGTGCTACACCAACATATTTCCATATAGAATGGTAACATCTTTCTTGGATGATTATAAATCAGTCCCAAACTGCCATATTAATACATTTTTAACCTGTAGTATTTAAGGCTGTAGATAATGTGTGCTTCATGGTCCTTTCAATTACACTGGGGATGAACTTGACCCATTAAATACAAGCATTAGGATCAAGTTTAAGGTTTTGTTATTATTGGATATTTGTGATTATGGGCCTTGTTTTGCCATTGTGCAGAATATAATTTAACCATTTCTTAAACCTGTTCCTTAAATTTGGAAAAGCAGTGGTAGAGGATGCCTGCCAGCTATGTGGAGGCTGACTAGTGCAGGATCATGCCTGCTAGAAACTTGAGTGCCTATGTGGAAATTTGCATAGTTGTCTTTGCCTGCAAGACAGTGCATCTTTGCAGAAAAATATCAAATGCAATTTATAATATACAGTTTGATCAGTTGTCCATGTTCCAAAGCATCCTTTTGCTTCTCTTTGGGTGGGTTTAATGCATGGACTTTTGTGTTTGTTTGGGAGAACCAGATTTTGGGTGATCACTTTCCTCCTTGTATGTTTGCAGCCCTTGGGGGACACCTATGAGCAGAACATGCCAAGATAAAGCCCTATATTGCCTGTTGCAAAGTAACTAGAGCTCCACTGATTAGTGGTTTTTATTGGTAAACTTAATGCTGTCAAAATGTTATGTTGTCTTGCTTTCTGGTTTTTAATAATGCCTTTTAAATTTCAAAAACATACAAATAAAATGCCCAAGAGTTAACTTGTAAACTTTTATTTTTATCATGGTAGTGAAAACAGCGCAGTCAAAAGGTAAGAACAATATTTAAGTTTAATCAGATGTGCTAAGGCATTGGTCCATTCATACTGTATATCTGCTCCTTCGTGTTCAAATTTGTGCTAGAAAGAAAACCTCACTAAAACATGGGTGGGCAAAATATGGGCCAGGCCGAATCCAGCCCTCAGGGCCCCTAAAAATTTAGAAAATATTTATCTGCTCCTGGCTGCCTGTCAAAGATGACAGGAGCTGCGGAAGTAGGGCCCAGGGGAATGCTAGGACCTAGGGGAAGCACTGTTAGGAATGCAGCAGGATGCAGCAGCCCAGCAGCAGCCCAGCCATCTCCCTGCCTCCCTGCCCCCGCTCTGCTTCAGGACTACCTGGCTCCTGGCTACATCACCGGACCGCAGGAGCATGGGGCCTACACCGGTATCCCAGGGTGTGTGTGTGTGTGTGTGTGTGGGACTCACCCTACGAACACACACATCCCACCATACACACACACCCACGCAATGTTTTAGATGTTTGTTTTTAGAACATAATTTCATATTTTTCTGGTTCCAAGATGGCAAAACCCCTTGTTGAAAGGAGTAGTTCTAGGGGCAAGAGGAGTGACTTCTGGTGGCAGAAGTCAGGAGTTAGGGGGTGGGACTTCCAGTCACAAGATGGTGACCAGGGGGCAGGGCACCTGTCAAGGGGCGGGGCTACCCATGCAGCCCTCGACAACTTGCCAAAACTCAGTAAGCGGCCCTCCACCCGAAATAATTGCCCACCCCTGAACTAAGAGAAAGTATTGGAGCAGGAGGGAAAGGATGCTCTTGTTAGTTTAAAACTAACACAAGAAAGTACTTTTTATGCAATGCATAATTAAATTGTGGAATTCATTGTCACAAAGTGATAGAGGCAGATAATATATTTGGGTTCAAAAAGGGACCAGACAGATTCATGGATGATAGATTTATTAATAGCTGTTTAACAGAATGGTTGAAGTTGTTTCCTCTGGCATCTCTAAACTAATACAAGGTAGGTGCCAGGGAATGTAATGAATAGGAGTTAGATCACATTATATATATCTGGTTCAATAGCCTTCCTCTAAAGCATTCACTCCTGCCACTGTCAGAAAGAGGCCTATTTGCTGTCATCTCATTTGTGCTTATAATTCTAAAAACTATAACATATCAGAATGGTAACATATATTTACCTAGAAGAGCTCTGCAATCTCTCAAGTGGGAGGGGGGGGGGCAATGGGGCATGCAGATACAAGGGGAAGGAAAGAGAGGAGAGACTGTGGGTGTAAATGGCATTTTGTCATGAAATATTTGCAAAAGTAGTAAGCATTCCATCCTTGGCATTGTTTTCCTCAACCAAAACTGCAATAGAAGTGAAAAGAAGTGTGTGCTACAAGAAAAAGGCTTTTTGTGCAATAATTGGATCAGTATATAATGGATTGCAGTGGAGGGAGGGAAGTCACCATAAGTATTTTAGTTCTGTTGCGTTTCCTCTGCCAAGAACACAGCTGCTTGATTCAATGGACATTTAAATGGCTTAGATTTTAGAGGAATAAAGTCATTCTTTTTGGCTTTATTCCCCTTCAGAAAACTCAACTGGGGGAGTCATAATGATCTTGAACTTCATAGACAACTCCAGGAAGGACAAAAAACTATTGTAATTTGTAATTTAGCACCACTTGTTTGGAATAGACCACGGTATTTATGGAGGGGTGGAAGACATGTTAGCTTCGAACAATTTATGAAGCTAATAGACTAGAAATGAATAATCACATATTTTAATATATATTCAAATAAAAAAAATTAAACGCATGCATTTTAAATGAAGTATAAATAAGAGTATAAGACAGGAGAGGAAGAATGATGTATACAGGTGAAACAAATTGAAGAAAATAAATACACCTTGTACCAGCAGTGAAAGAAATGTTCAGAAAAATTGTTTTATTAATGTTGCTGTATTTACACACACACAGAATTATTAACTGACACTGAATATTAGGTAATGGATGCACAGAACAATTCAGAGTCAATGAAGCTTATGCTCCTACAGAAGAAAGTTACAAAGTTTTCTCCAGTACTTCCAGTTATAGACAAGTCATCTGACCTTTCTGTGCCTTATTTTTTCATCTGAAAAAACTCACAAGTGTTATAAGATTGAAGTGGCTTGAATATGGGAAGCACTGTGGTACTATGTGTTGTTCATTCTAGTGCTTAGACTTTACCATGTTGCCCACAGTTGTAGAAGGGTTACTGTAGTAACCAGTCTCCCTTTCAGAGGGGTATGGATGGTAGCTGTTCATATTGCATAATTCTTATGGGTCAGGGTCCATTGCACTAGGCATCTTATAACCAAGAGATCATTCTTACCCCATGAGTGAGTATTGCAGAGCACAACTGAATGAAGACAGGGAGTAAAGAAAAGGAGAAGGAAAGAAGAAGAATATCCAAGACAGAAACCAGGTAGGTAAGAGGCACAAAGCTCTCTCCCAATTCAGAGATTTGAAGCTGATGCCATAGTTGCAATGGCAGCCCTTTGATCTGTTGCCAAGAGGGAACTCCAGCAGTCCTTTCCCCAAATATTATAAAAATTGATAAATTCATTTGAGATACTTAGCCAGCTACTTTGCTTGCCCAATATGGGCATACTCTATAGATCAATCATTGTGCAGAGAAGGAAGGGCATTGCATACTCTATAGGTCAATCAAATGAGAGGAGAAGGAAGGGCATTGCAAGCTCTCTTGAGTGTATGCGTTGGAGTGACCTATAAGTTCATCTGTCAGTTTTGGTTACTGTCATGTTTTCTAAATGAGAATATAGCATTGGTGACTTCCCTTATTTATTGCCAAACTGAGGCTGTTTATTTACATTAAAATAACTAAAAAGATAATTTTGTTAATTTGCAATTGAGGTGGTTTAGGTAGTTTCTATTATATAGATCTGTCATATGAGCTCATAAATTATAATCCCTCCCTTGTGATGATCTTTTTTACCCTTAGGACCCCGTTGTCTAGGGAGATAGGATTTGACTTCTTTTTCATCCCTGCTCTCCAAATAATGAGATTCTTGTCTCCTTGAGACAATGATGCTTTTAGGAATGACTCGCCTAATATGAGAATGGCCGATTTTTTGCCATTCCCATGTAGCAAGGTGGGCATCCCTGCTAGCCACAGCTAGCCCCCCACCTGCCTCTGGGCATGCCATCAGCCTGTCTTGCCTTGTTGGAATAATAATATGCTGTTAAACAAGGCAGGAGGCTGCCCATTACTGCACCCCCATACTTGGGGGTGTCCACAGCTCTGTACCTCCCATACACTGCGGCCCAAGCCTCGTGGACGGCATCCAGATGTTACAGTGCCCCTGGCCTACAGCTGGACCATGCTTAGGCCACACCATCAGGCCTCAGTCACACACAGTCATACCGCCCACCTCTCACTTGGGCCTCACTCACTCCACCCTCTCTCACAGGGTCTGTTTCTCACGTCGACAACTTATACCGCCTTGCTTCCTCTTGGAGTGGGCACCCTTTGGCCATAGGCTCAGCTAGTCCATTCCTTGGGTGGCGGATATACCGTCTGTTGGGCCTTTCCCATGACCCTCACTGGGGTAGTGGCCAACCAATTACCTGACCAAGTCTAAGCACACTCGGGCCCTTTTCAGGGTAACACTCAGGGTCCGTATGTGTACTGGGCTCTCAGCCCTCTATTTCTTCTCCCCTTCTACTTGGGGCTCCACAACACCCCCTCTTCTTGGGGTCTCAGGGCTTTCCTCCTCAGGTGGGCTCAGGTGGCCGTAGCTGTGCCTGGCCACCTCTACCTCTGTTGTCACCTGACCCACCCAAAGGTGGGACCTGGGGTTAAGGTGCCCTGACCCACCTTTCACTGGGGTGATAACTGGCCTGGCATTTCCTGGGGGCTCCCGCACCACTGAGAGCCCCACCAGGCCACCCACTCCCAGTAGGGTACAGTTTTAGGTCATGCCCAGGACCAGGAGCCTCCTAACCCATCCCCTACAGCTCCTCCCTTACCTCCAGATGATACCAGCAGCCTTGCAGCAAGGGAATGTTGTTGCTAGGCCCCCAGCAGGCGAACTGCCCTGTTTACATGGGCAGCCCTGAATCCAAAATGGCTGCCTTCATCAGGCACCTGCTGGCTGCTGTCTTCAGGCCCTTAAAGTGGCAGGCACAAGCAGTGCCCTGCCACACCCTGGTTCCTTTGTTTATTTTTTTTCTTATTCATCTGACTGTAATTGACTGTTCTACAGGGTGTTTCTAGAGCAGTGTACAACAGATGGAAATTTATCTTCACAGGGCTTCTGGAATATGTGGTGCTTGTTGTCGCTGCCGTGCACTGCAGCGAGGGGTCCGGGGCCTTAGGGGCCCAGCAGGTGGGTACTTGTGACGCTTGGAGTGGAATTAGGCACGGACGCTTATCGGTTGCAAAGCAAGATAGTTTACTTACGCCGTCAAGGTGGTGAATGACGGAGGTCAGAGATACTTAGTTAGTTACAGCTTAGAGTTCATGAGGTCGGTCTGCAGATATATATGGGCTGGCGGTCGGCAGGGTATGTCTTATCGAGCATGCAGGTGAGGGTATGCCTAGGAGGTCGCGGCGGGGATATTGATGAATGATAAGCTCATCAATTTACTCTGTGACGTGTTTTCAGAGGTCTCCGATTTTTCGGAAGTGCAAGCAGGTTTTATTTGTGTAATAGCCAATTGTTTTTCGCCACATCATAAATTTAATTAGAATTGCCAATTATATAGCCGTCTCTGCTCGGGTTTTGTTGCAGGGCTACTCCCCTGTTTTCGCTCTGACCAATTATAATGATTTATGTAAAGCACAGAAGGCTAAAGTTTTATCTCTTGTTAGTGACGCAGCTATAAATCTCTTGTTGGCATGCACAGCGGAGAAGGCTGTTACCAGCATTTTGTTAACCCTTAGTTAACTCCAGTGCGGAGTGAAAATACTTTGAATGGTATCTCTTGCTAGTGGCATGGGCACTGCTTAATTGGGTTGTGACACTTGTAACTGAAACACTGATTGGCCTCCTAGAAGCTGGATTTGTTAAGGAAGATTGAAATGAAATTTGACTATATCACTAAACTAAGACCATCTAAATTGGCATGCACAATAGTTACTTTTGGGGGGTGAGGCATACTACTACTGGGATTTTAGAAGAAAGAAACTGGCACGTCTAATTTTTTTGTAATGACCAGCTGGCTTATGAAAGGTCTGGTTGGCTAGGATTATGCTAACATTGGATAATGGGATACATTTATTATAACAGCTGCAGTCTAGTTCAACACAGCCATTTTGTTCCGTTCAGAAACACAGCACATTTTCAGGCATGTTGCGGACATCAGATTGGACTTGCACGCATAAATAACTGGAATTTCAACAAACATGTGGGGTTGCTCATTAAATTATCGGGTATCAACAGCAATTATTTTAATATGATATAAACACCCTCTCTTTTTTTACACCTACTTTCACTTGGGTTTTTTTTGGCAGTAGCTTTTTCTCTGAACCTTATCTTTGACTCAAATCATGTTTCTCTCACTGAAATGTGTGTGGCCTTGGAAACTAAATGAATCATCTTTTTGGCTGGCTGTGAGCACCTACACACTGACCCCTGAATCCATGGTATTTTTTTGATGAATAAAAAGTTTACCCATGTGAACTCATTGGTAAAGAATAAAATTAACTTCTTTTTCAGTTGTGTTTCTTCTTTCAAAGTGGATTGTGCTGGCAGTACTTCTAAATTTCATAGGAAGGGGCAACTCCTATAAGAGTCCAGTTACTCTGGAAATGATTGCTGTAGCTATACAATTTCAAAATTCTGAATGTAGTGTTTCTTAACAGAAAAAGTTTACTTAATCTAAACTTGCTTTCCAATATGGAAAGCTTTCATTGTTCTTAAAATTATGAAGATTTAAAATATATTATTTTGGGGGTGGTCTCTGCAGAGATAGAGCTTGCTTTGTGCTCTTAAAGTTGTGATATCAAAGTTCATTTTGACCTCTCCTCCAACATGTCCCAAAGTCAAGGGCTCTGGGATAAAAATATTCTCTCAGATTTCAAGAACATAATCCTGGGCTATCTCAGCAGGTCTCCAAGGCACCAGGCATTTCTAGAAAGGTATTGAAGGAAAAGAGACAAGTCTCTGAGCAAACCAACTGTAGCCCTTTTGGGGAATTCAAAAATAGAAACTAGGTACATTGGATTGGATGTTGTATGAGGACATAGCACAGGTAGGATATATTCCTATTATCACAGGAACATAGACCATGAAAGGACCTGAGGAGATCATCTAACTCCCCTGCTCAAGACAGGATCATTCCTGTCTAAACTATTCTAAACAAATATCCATCCAACCTGCTCTTAAAAACCTCCCTTCAGAACCTGTCCAGTACTTAACCTGTCCAATACTTCTGTCACCCATGGCCACAGAGATTAGGTTTTTTTCATCCTTCATACCTTTCAGGTATTTGAAGACTGTTATCAAATTCCCCCTTGGTCTTCTCTTCTCCAGACTAAATAATCCCAGTTGTTTCAGCCCTTTCTTGTAAATCATGTTTCCCAGATCTCTAATTTGTCCAAATCTTTGTTGAAGTGTGGTGTTCAAAACTGGGCACACTGCTCCTGGTGAGGCTTCACCAGTGCCAAGTAGAGCAGAAGAATCACTTTCCTTGATTTGCAAGTGATGCTCCTGTTAATACAGCTTAATTTGCAGTTGGCTTTCTTTGAAAGAGCATTGTGTTGGCTTTTATTCAGTTTATGGTCTTCTATTAGCCCCAGGTCTTTTTTTGCAGTACTGCAGCCTAGCAATTCATTCCCCAGCCTGTATTTGTGTATGTGATTGTTTCATCCCACGTCCAGGACTTTGATCTATGTGAATCAAAAGTTCCTGCTGATCTATCCCAGTCAAAAGATGAACTTTAGCATTTTGCAATGATGGGAAGTTTAATGTCCCATCATCATTTCTGGTTTAGAAGTCATTCTGACTAGGGATATTTTTTTTTTGTTAATCACAAATGTAGGAATGTATTTCTGGGCAGTACTGCTATCTGTAAATCCGCTTGTAGAAAGGAGTCAGATAAAAAGGGAAGGGCCTGGCAGGAACAGACGCATCCTGCAGATCAGTGCATGGCTGTACAGATGGTGTTGCTGTTGGCTACAAAAGACCAACTCTCAGGATCATCATCAATTCTAATTTATTAGACAGGATGTGAAGTTACCAATAAAATCATAAATGCAAACTTTGAGTTATGAGGTTGTACTGGCCACCTTAACACACACTGACACACATATACACACAGTTACACATGCAATTGCTGCAATAGTAGTGTAGCACTGATGTTGTGTGGCTTGTGTACAAAGGGAATATGATGCAGTTAGCATGCAAATTTGGAGTGCACTGGCTACCCTGCACTTCCTGTGCAGACACTTTTAGTGTGAGGAAGTGGAAAAACTACCTTACATTAAGGCTTGCTTAAAGTGAACTATGAGTTTCCAGATGAGTTCATTTGGAGTAGTTGGAGCACTGTAAATTCACACCCAAGGTTGTTGCATATTAATATCCCTGTATAGATGATGGGTCCATTCCTATCATCTGCCCAAGTAGGTTGTTGCCTAAGAAAGCTCATGCCTTTCTGAAGTAGTTTCTCTCTTAGGTGCCACCCTACCCCACACTCTGCCATCACTACCACATTTACTTGATTCCAAGACAAAGTGTTTTGTCCCCATTCATCATAGGGAAAACAAAGCCTTGACTAGAATTGAGTATCAGGCTCCTCCAGCTGGGACCTGTGGGAAATGGCTGTGCAGAGAGTCTGGCTGGGCCAGGAACAGTATCAGCAGCGCTCAGGTTCCTGCTTCCAGCGTCTACTCCCTGCCTGGCTCTCCTCCATCATCTCCCTTGCTGGCAGGCAGCTGGGCAGGGAAGAAGGAATGTGTACCACTGCTACAATCCTTAGCTGAGCCAAGCTCCTTGCACAGCTGTTCCCACAGCTCCCACAGAGCAATCCAACACCCAGTTGACACAGGCATGGTGGGGAGGAAGGAGAAGGGAGGAGCCCCAGAGCCACTCCTGCCCCATGCTCCAGCCTGCTCCAGGCAAGTAGGAGAGAGGGAAAGGGAACCAGGTAGGGAAGGAGGAACCTGTGTACTATCTCCATTATCCCTAGCCTGGCTAGGCTCCCTGCACAGCTGCTCCCTGCAGCACAGAGCCGGAGCAGCTCTGGGTCCCCCCTGCTCTTGGATCAGTTAAGAGAGGAACTGAAAGTGGGGGTGGGGGCAAGTGGCAGAAAGGGAAGGGGAGGGAGCAGGTGACCAGGGGAGCAGGCAGGGAGGCAAGTAGGGGCGGGGAGGCAACAGTGGGAGCAGTAAGTGGGGGGAGGGGCAGGGAGCAGTCTGCCTGTTCTCCACACCACTTGCCTCCCCACTGCCTGTCCCTCACCCCTGCTTTTCGCACTGCTTCCCCCCTTGCTGTTGCTTCTTTCCCAGTTACCCCCCTCCACTTTCTGCACTGCCTGTCCCCTGACTCTGCTTTCCCCACTACTGCTCCCCTGATGCTGCTTTCCTGCTGAAGTGGTGGTGGCAGGGGAAGGAGAGGCATATTTAAGACAAACCTCCAATAATTAGATTCTAGACACAGAAAATTATTTAAAAAATTACAATTTTCCATGTCTAGAATCTAATTATTGGGGGTCATCTTAAATTCAAAGTCATCTGGGATTTGGCTAAGTACAGTAAATAGCTAAGCTATGTGTTTTGTCTTTGTCTTTTGTGTTTGTCTGCTGCCATACGTATATCTTATCTTGATTTAAAATTAGGATCATAGAAAAGTAGAACTGAAGTGACCTCATGAGGTCATCTGGTTCATCCCCTCGCTCAAGGCAAGATCATCCCTGACTAAGAACCATCCCAGCCAAATGTCTGTTTAATCCATGAATGACATGTGCTCCCAGCAGCTGGGGGGGCACAGCGGTGCTGGCAGTGGCAGGAGTGCAGCGGCAGTAAGCAGGGAACTCCCACAGACACTACCGGTAGCGGTGGCCAGTGGCAATTGCTGACCACCCACAGGCACTGCTGGTGGTGCTGGCAGTGAGGTAGGGGGAAGCAGTGATTGCCCACAGGCACTTCCGACAGCGTCAGCGGTGCCTTTTTGTAGGGGGTGCACCACTACGCTCAGGGGGTGCATATGCACCCATGTGCACCCCCTACACGTCGCCAATGGTTTAACCTGCTCTTGAAAATGTCCAGGAACAGACTCTCCAAACTGCTCGTGAATATTTCAAGGAGTTCTCTCTCCCTGATTATACCCATCCCTGAAAATTTTCAAAAACAGCTTAGATGGACACTTACGGAAGTTAGTGATGGAAAAACTTACTGAATTCTAATTTAGGCCCCTACAAATACTGTTTTTTTTCCTTTGGATGCAAAATAGTCTAAATTCAAAATCTGATATATTCTTTTAGGAGTTTATGTTCTGCCTTGAACTTCAAAAGAGTTGAAATGAGTCAATGTACACTCCTTGAATTTTTACTAGCAATATGCTTCTTCTGGAGTATGACTAAAAGGAAGATGAGCTCAACCAACTACTGCAAGATTTTATATATTTTTTCTAATATATCTTGTATATCTTTTTGAACAATGGCTGAAGTCTTCCAAGATGATGGATTTCTTGTGAATTCTGCCATGTCTGTTAACTTGAAAGTTGAATCCTTTAAAAAACATTTCATATACTTATCAGGTAAGAAGGGACCTCAGGGTTCATCTAGTTGAACTCTCTGCGCTCTTTGCTCTTCCTAAGCTACCCTACTCAGGTGCCTAGCCAGTTATTTCTTGAAAACCTCTAATGAATGAGATTTCTTAAAATTTGTCATAGATTCATAGACATTAGGGCTGGAAGGGACCTCAGAAGATCATCGAGTCCAGCCCCCTGCCCAAGGGGCAGGAAGTCAGCAGGGGTCATAGGATCCCAGCAAGATAGACATCCAAATGTCTCTTGAAGGTGTTCAAAGTGGTGCAAGCACCTACCTCTGGCAGCAGTCAATTCCAAACCTTGGGGGCTTGGACAGTAAAGAAGTTCTTCCTTGTGTCCAGCCTGAAACAGTCACGGAGGAGTTTGTGATTGTTCGATCTTGTCACCCCTTGGGGGGATCTGGTGAGCAGATGTTCCCCCAGATCCTGATGAGCACACCTGATAAACTTATAGGTGGCCACCAGATCACCCCTGAGCCTGCATTTTTTCAGGCTGAGCAGTTTGTACTGTAGGCAGTTTTTATTGTTGCCCTAGTGTTCTTATAGTTGAGAATTTGATCTAATTCTGCTTTGCTGCAGTTTAACCACCTTGCTACAAGGACAGATACTGTTTTGCTATCTTCTTTCTGGAAGCCTCTGAAATATTTGAAAACTGCTATCATGTTTCCACTTCAATCTCTTTTTCTCCAAACTAAGCATATATAGTTACTTCAGTCTTTCCTCAAGCAGCTTGTTTCCAACCCCTTTATCATCTCCAAAACTTGCCTCTGAACCCTCTTCAGTTTTTCCATAACCTACTTAAAATGCTGGTGCCCAAAATTGGACACAGTATTCCAGATGAGAATCAACCATTTGGATTAGGCCTCAATGGAATAATATGCAAGAAATTTTTATTTTTTGGAAAGGGATATAAAAGTTAGCTTTTGTTGTACTAATTTAGTTTGTGTTACCCTTGTTTATCATGCTGGCAGTAAGTGAGCTTTGGCAACTACTCAGAAATGTGAGTAGACAAGCTTTCCTTTTTTGGAATAAATCAAAAATTAAAAAAAATAAAAAAATAAATCTTCATAAATGAATATTCCTTCTCCTCTCCACTCTAGAAGAGAGATCTAACTTAGTTGACTACTTTTAGAAGCCAGAGGCCAAGAGGGGAACTCACTATTATCAGGTCACTTTCCTTGAATGGCCATTTTTTACAGTGAGGTTTTAGGGCAGGAACTGTCCCTAAGTTAAGCACAGAATACATTGTTGGTACTTCACAAATAAAAATGATGACTATAATAATTAGGGGTGCACTGATAGAAATTTTGGGGGCTGATACTGATAGCTGATATTTAAGGAGGAATATTGGCCGATACTGATCCGATATTCAATACAGCTGCCATCAGGTGGTAAGTCCCTTGTGGAAAGGGAGGGAAGGGGCGTGGGAGGGCAGATCAAGGCCCCCCGCGGTGAGGGAGGGGGCAGGGGCAGGTGCCCAGCTGGAGCGGGGGGGGGGGAGGGCATGGAACGGTGGCGGGGGGGGGGCAGCTCCCACCACTGCTTGCGCCCTGGGAGGCCAGGGCCGGAGGGTCAGGTGCCCCTGGATCCGCACAGCACGGAGTGGGCTGCAGCTGCAGGGTAGAGCTGGGCTGCATGGGACTTTTCTTGCTGGGGGTTGGGCTCAGAGCGGGGTCCAGTGCCACTGGGAGGAGGCTGCAGCCACCCCATATTTTGCCACAGCTCTGCTTCCAGCCCTACACTGTCACCTGGTGCAGCCCTGGCTTTTCCCAGTGCTTGGGTGGAGGCAGGGCGTTCATCCGGGGTTGCTCCAGGTGGTGGCACGGGGCTGGGGGCAGAGCTGTGGCAAAATTTGGGGGGCTGCAGCCTCCTCCCAGCACTGCTGGAGCCTACTCTGAGCCCAGCCCCCAGCAAGGAAAGCCCCGCGCAGCACTGGCTCTGGCTCCACCCCACAGCTGCAGCCCACCCTGCGCTGTGCAGATCCAGGAGCACACCCTCCCTCCCCCCGCCGCCCTCCCGGGGTGCAAGCATCGGCAGAAGCCGCCTCCACCCCACAAGCTGCACCTTTGTCCCACGACCCCCCACTTCCCACACCCTGGGTGGGCAGCATCTGCCCCGCCTGTGCCCTTGCCACCTTCCTTACCATGGGGGCGTTGATCTGACCCACCCATGCCCCTTCCTTCTCCCCTCCCCTTCCCATTTACCAGCTGAAGGCAGCTTTCCATGCTGCTGACTCTGCTCCATGCTGTGCTGTGGCTGTGCGCAGCACAGGCCTTTATTGACCAAATTATCAGCCCCATACGGCCAATATCTGATATAGACAATTTTCTTCATATTGACACTGTTCCAATATCAGACCAATGTATCTGTGCTCCCCTAATAATGATGTGTGAGCATGACTTATTCTTCCTCTTTTCTAATTGCATTTTTACTTTTTTTGTAATACCATAAAAGTTGCACATAAAAATTGTTTGACTGTTAACTTGAATGCACTGATATGTTCAGTCAGTCAGTTGCAAGAAATTTAAAAAAATTTTCTCTTTCACTTTTCTTTTCTTTTAGCTCCATGTTTTAAACTAAGAATCTTTGCATCTTTATGTTGGAATGTTGTCAACACCGATAGACCAGTGTGTCTATCATCATAGTTTCATAGTAGCTAGGGTCAGGAGGGACCTGAACAGATCATCTAGCCTGATCCCCTGCCACAGGCAGAAATGAATGCTGGGTTCACAAGACCCCAGACAGGTGATCATCCAACCTCCTCTTGAATTTGCCCAAGGTAGGGGTGAGGACCACTTCCCTGGGAAGTTGGTTCCAGATTTTGGCCACCCTAACTGTAAAATATTGCCTTCTGATCTCTAACCTAAACCTATTCTCCATCAGCTTATTACCATTGTTCCTCATCACCCCAGGTGGTGCTGGGGAGAAAAGGGCTCTACCTTTTTGCTGTTGATCTCCCCTGATGAGTTTGTAGGCAGCCACCATGTCCCCCCTCAGCCTCCTCTTGCTGAGGCTGAACAGGTTCAGGTCCTTCAGTTTCTACTCATAGGGCCTGTCCAGCTGCCCTCTCACCAAGTGGGTGGCCCTCCTCTGAACCCTCTCCAGGCTGTACACATCTGTTTTGAAGTGCGGCGCCCAGTACTGGATACAGTACTCCAACTGCGGCCTGGCCAAAGTCACATAGAGGGGGAGTATCACTTCTCTGGACCTGCTTGAGATGCACCTTTGGATGCATGACAAGGTATGGCTGGCCTTGCTGGCTGCGGTCTGGCATTGGCAGCTCATGTTCATCTTGGAGTCAGTAATGACTCCAAGATCCCTTTCCGCCTCCATGCTTTCAAGAGGGAAACTCCCCAGCCTGTATGTATACTGTGGATTCCTTCTCCCGAGGTGCAGCACCCTGCATTTGTCTACGTTGAACCCCATCCTATTCTCATCTGCCCACTTTTGTAGTCTGTCTAAATCTAGTTGCAGCCTCTCTCTCCCTTCAAGTGTGTCCACCTCGCCCCACATCTTGGTGTCATCAGCAAATTTGGACAGCGTACTTTCCACCCCCTCGTCCAAGTCGCTGATGAAGATGTTAAACAGTGCGGGCCCGAGGACCAAGACCTGGGGTACCCCACTGCTCACATCTTGCCAGGTTGGGTACAACCCGTCCACCACTACTCTCTGGGTGTGCCGCATCAGCCAATTTTTTACCCATCCAACTGTGCAGGCATCAATGCCACAGTCGCTTAATTTATTGATGAGGATGGGGTGAGAGACAGTGTCAAAGGCCTTCTTAAAGTCTAGAAAGACTACGTCCACAGCGACACCATCATCCAAGGGTTTAGTTACTTGGTCATAAAAGGCAATCAGGTTGGTCTGGTGTAGCAAACCCCCCAGTTTTTCTTTTTTTTAAATGCATTCCCTCCCCTTCCCCAACCATTTCTGACTTTTCTCTCCCTCTCTATTCCCTATAGATAAGTATAAGTGAGCTCAAACTTAGGATAAGCTTTAAACATTTTTATTTTGCTGGCAAGTTTTTGGTTTTGGATATCCACTGTTTTATATTGTATAATGATTAGGTTTGTATTAATTTTTACTGTTGCATATTGTATAATTATCATTTTTGTATTAGTTTTTATTGTTTCATATGGATATTGTATGGTTTAGGCCTGTGTTTTTCAGTGAACCAAAGTCATGTCAAGTTTCCATTTTATATGTCAAGCCTCCATCTTCTGTCCTCTGCCTGGGCATCCCATGTTGCAATAATATGATTCATTGTACCCCTTCCGTGTAAATTGGTTCCCCAATGAATGAGAATGATTGAAATATAATGGTAGCAGGCCTCTACTGAATGGCCTGTAAGGGCCAGGCCATCACCTTGCATTGATTCACCCAGGAACCGTGGACCTCACCCAGAAACAGAGACAAGACCAGCATTTGAAAAACAAAAGACCCTGCAGAACCAGCCTCATTCTCTCTCTCTCTTTCAATTCCACCCCCACCCCTCTCCACTAGTTTCCCGATCTCCTCTCAATTCCTACTGCCTTTTCCCTGTGACTTTCTGCTGCCTCTCAGTCTCTTCTGCCACTTTTCCTGTAATTTTCTGCTGTCCCCCTGCTTCCCACACTCCTACTGCCTTCTCCCTGTAACTTTCTGCTGTATTTCCCTGCTTTCCTGCTGCCCCTGCCACCTTTCAGTCTCTCCTGCTGCTCTTTCTGTGATTTTCTGTTGTCCGTCTCTCTGTTTTCAGGCTCCCCCCCCACCCCGCAGCTTCCCAGACCTCTCTAGCTGCCCTGGAGCCATCTTCTGGCTCCCCTACACCCAGAGCCCCTCTTTAACATCCACACTTTCCCTTAGTCCCATTTTTCCCTCTCCCCATTTACCTTTTCAGCTCCCCCATAGCTCTGGCTCTAGACCTAGCCTTTGTGCCACAGCTTCCCTGTTCTGCAGGCTTTGGGCGTTGTGTTTTAATCAATTAAGATCAGTTAACCTAAAGTTACCCCGGAGCCTCGGTTCTTCAACCCAGGCCCCTGTAGTCTACCGATTCTAATCCTAGTCCTGGTAACTTTAACTCCTTACACTTCTACTTTCTTACCTTAACCTTTCCCCATGTATCCTAAGTACACCAAGCATATACATACATACACATCACAACACCCAATTTAGGAACTCACCTGTGTGTATGTGTAGGTGGGTGGTATGTATGTGAATTAATGAATACACATATATAGATATAATTGTGTGTGTGTGTGGTATATGAATTAGTAATCCACGTATGTGTATTGGATGTGCAGGTGTTGGTAACTGGTAACTGATTCTGTCTAAATTTGGGGTGTTTGTAGTGTGTATGGGCTTAAACTGGTGATAGGTGTGCATGAACCTAAACTAATTATTTTGAACGTATGTGTAGCTGAGCTGCTAGTGTGAGTGTGTATGCCTAGTAGGGGTGTATGGACCTAGTGAGTTTATGTGTGCTTAATTGATTTTTATGTGTGCATGTACAATTGTACACCACACCTGTCTAACAGTACAAAATTGAGATCCTGAGCATTGGCCTGACCCCTCAGGGCAACAGTGGCAGAACCTGCCTTTGAACCCATGCTGATTGCCTTGCCCTTGAGCATGATCTTCGTTGCAGGCCCCCCACAGATGTGCTCCTTGATGATTTTCTCCAAGATCTTCCCGAGCACTGAGGTGAGGCTTACAGGCCTATAGTTACTTGGGTCCTCCTTCCTCCCCTTCTTGAAAATTGGGAGCACATTAGCCAGTTTCCAATCCCCCGGCACCTGGCCAGATGACCACGAATGCTCATACAGAGTGTGGGGAGTGGGGGGTCGTGGGACAAAGGCACCTTACAGCCGGGCCAAGGGCTCCACAATGACCCCTGCCAGCTCCCTCAACACCCTTGGGTGGAGGGCATCTGGACCTGCAGATTTAAAAATGTCTAGCCCTTCCAGAAGATCCCTAACTACATCTGTGCTGACTGAAGGCTTGATAGAGCTATCCCCAAGATTGTCCCTACTTCTGGTAGGTGGGATATCCCGGTCCCTGTTCAAGAAAACAGAGGCAAAGAAACTGTTAAAAATATCAGCTTTCTTGTCTGGTGTGGCCACAAGATTACCATTTGTGTCTTGCAGGGGCCCTACATTGTCTGGTGCCCTCCTCTTGCTCCCAATGTACTTGAAAAAGGACTTTTTGTTGTCCTTAATCCTGGACGCTAGCCTGAGTTCCATCTTTACCTTGGCCTTCCTAATAGCCCTCCTACACTCCCAGGCCGCGGAGGAGTACTCCTCCTTGGTGATAGCTCCTCCCTTCTGACCGTCCCGGTTGCTTTGGGGGGGTATCCACAGTAATGATACATATAAATATATTAGAAACAGCAGTAAATTTCTGTCTTGATGTGGAGAACTTTCTTCTTTTTTCTTAATTCAAATCAAGTCAAATCAAAATGATCACTGGAAGTTATCTAGCATTTTAAAGCCAAAAAAACTTCCAGTTAGTCCATAAACTGGAAGGAACTACTTCTTAAAATTTTTTGGAGCATGAATACTAGAAACACTACATGTTTAATCAATGTTTTTATATAAAATATTATAAAGCAGAAAAATTATATAAACCTCCTAAATTTCTTTCAAAACCTCTGGAATATAGAGCTGAAAATGGAGTGATTTAAAGCTTGTGCTTAAGTGTGTTTTTGCTTTTTTTAATTAGATAATTTGATTTTATCAATCTGATAGTAATTTACAAAGATTATAAAAAAAATCTTAGGTACACATACTGGAAAATAACACAAAGATTTTATAGACTATAAAACTGATTCATTTCTTTCTATTGCCTTCAGTTGCTTGCCATTTCTGCATGTCCAACTTTTTTTTTTTGCTCAGCCTAACACAATGCTGTATTTGTTTCACATCTACTGAGTATAATTTGCATGCATTTATTCTTTGATTACAGTATATGGAATGTAAACTTTTCTGTTCCCTCAATTATGAATGTGAAAGGCTTTCTACAAATGAATGTCATAAAGAAGAAAAATTAGGGGAGAGAGCAAAAAAGGTCAAAGTCCTTCTTTACCTCTCAATTCACTAATTTAGAAATTGGTAAGTGCTTCCTTCTCTTAGCTAATGGAGTGTTTTACTGCCAGTAATATTACTTCTGTAGAACTGCTAATCCATTGATCTTCTACAAAGAGCACAGTCTCTTGCAAGTTATATCAGGACTATGCATGCATGATTTCACTAACCACTGCTATGCACACACCTCTGGGCAGAGAATAGCTGCTGCTGAGTGGTGAGCAATAGCTTAGGAAAGGAAATGAAGAACAGTATACTGAAATGACACATCAGAAAGATTTTACATAGACAGAAGGCAATTAATGAGATTAATTTTGTCCTGGAAACAGATGTTAACCATTTTGGATTTTTCAAATTAAGTGTCAAAGTCTTGGTTTTGTGTATCATTCAAAGGATAGCAGTTCCAGTATCATAGTACATCCTAACATTGCATTGGGACAGCGACCCAGTGGAAGTAAATCTGGAGCCTCTCTTGCTGCTATGAATCTCTCCTCATCAATTTTTTTCTGGCCATAATGGCACTCGTCAGCATCTCTTAAATAGTCTTTAAAGTGCCCTTAGAGGAGGCAAAAGATATGAAAATTGTGACTGCCTGCTGCAACCAACAGTACAGGATTATCGTGCAGTTTGTGTTCTAAATATGTGTGACAAGCTAGCTGGCAGTGACTTAGCTCAGGGGTTTTGAAAGGGCAAAAGATGATTGGAGGACTTGGGATTCCCTTTCCTCACCAATCAGGCCTCAGAGACTCACCCTCCATGTCCCCTGATTGGCCCCTTGGGTCACCTGGAGGGGGGTAAAAGGGGCAGTGCAGCTGACTCGAGAGAGACCAGCAAGGGACCACAAGGAAGGAGCTTCAGAGCTGGCAAGAGCTGGGCCAGTGGGGTGGGAGCAGTTGCCCCAGAAGCACCTGAAGGAGTGGGACCTGCAGGCAGCAGTTGGACCTTCAGCAGCGCGGCGTGTGGCTGGCAGGAGAGGCTCCCCGCTGGGCTCCAGGATCCCCTACGAGAGGGTGCAGCCAGCAGGAGAGGCTCCCCTGCTCCAGCAAGGATCTGAGCAGCAACCTGAGAGGTTCCCAGCTCTGCTTCTAGCTCCTTCAGTAAGAGGCCAGGCAGCTTGATGTGAGGCCGGGGCTACTGGAAGGTCAAGACCCTTTGCAGCTTGGTGCAGGGTTAGCATTGGTGGCTGTGTGGTAGCGTTTCTGCCTACCACATGGGAGATCCAAGTTTAAGTTCTGGCTGGGTTGAGTGAAATAATAGAGAGACAATCCTTGTTGTAGTGGAAAGAGGTCGTTGCATTTTCCCTCTTTCCTCCTCCTCCAGGTACCTAGGCCTTATATTCCTTGTTATTTGACATTTCATATTTTGTGCCTTTTATATTTCACCAATCAGTATGGCTTGTTCTGCTGTTTTGTGTTTTATATTTTGTTAACTCTGTCTTTTGTCAATGATTGTAAGTGTCTAACCTTTGTTGAATTCTGCCCCCTCGGGGCATTGTAGTGTCCCCTATACCCCCTGGTTTATGCCTGTTATGTTCCCAGTACTGTTCTCTTATTAAAAGGTATACGGTTAAGGCCCCATTGGTGGTCTGGCTCTGTTTTATAGGGGGAGGAGAGTCCCTACACCTCCCACAGCGCTTGTGCACCTGCTTTGATCCCTTCAATTGGAAAGGGGGTACCTCTTGGAGTATCGCCCGGGTTACATATGGTAGTCCTACAGTAAAAACTGGGACTATATAACAATGTGGCAACTTTTTGTTTTATATCCTATTTTTTCTAGTTTGTTTAACTATATTCTTCAGTTACAACCTACGGAATGTCATGGTCTCCACTTTGTCCCCTAGTTTCGAGCCTGGGGTGCTCAAGCCATAGGCACCCAATTTGTTATGATTCCTCCTGGACTGCTTTGACTTGCTAAAGATGTTTTTCCTTCAGTCAGTGGTATAAACAGATCTCTTCTATGACCACAGAGATACTGAACAGACTCCATACACCTTTCGCCACATCTCCATCAGTGGGAAACAGCTGGAAAAAGTACTCTCTGATGGAGAATGGTGCTACTGGGTGCATCAACATGAGCTATTAATGAGGCTCTATAACCTCTGGCACAGTATGCACTAGAGTCAGTTGCTCTCGGGCACAGCACCTTCATGTGCGCCTGGGACCACAGCAGTTTGAGCTGGGGTGGAGCAACTTGTTTCGCAGCAGGCTCAGGAGGAGAGGGGAGGATTAGTCTTGGGATGCAGGTAGTGGCGTCAGATGGGACTGGCTGGGGCACAAGAGTGCCGATACTATGGAACCGTGTGGCTGCCTCTCCCCTCCACCCCCCCCCCCCCAAGCCTACTGCCAACCTCGGGCTGTCCTACCCCGGCTCAAACTGCTATGGTTCTGGTCACCATCCACACATGTGTTTCTGTGCAGTAAATGGCTCCTTGACAGTACTGTCTTATAGCAGAATTAATTTATTGTACCCTACTACCAGCTCATGTGTAGGTAGTAATGCTTTACTGTGGAGCTAATTAGTCAACTGCAGTAAGGTGCACATGTAGATGCACCCACTGTGTGCTGTTATTTGGCAAAAGTTCTTAAACAAAATGGCAAACAAATACATAGGGACTATTCCTTAGATGCTTCCCTAGATCTACAAATCTTGTGCTACAAGAAAATAGTAAACAAAATGAGTCTATGAATAATAGCCTTGCAAATGTCTCCATCACAGTTGCGGCTTGTAAAGAATCAACATACTTCAGGTTGAAAATACCAAAGACTGAAGTTTCTCAGCATGGTTGCAGGGTTACACCCTTGTATTGGAAACATCAGTGGTTAATAAATCCTAAATTATTTAAGTGCAGCAAATGTTTGCACATCTTAAAAGAAATAATAAACACCTGAAAGTGCTACATATTAACACGTCACATTGGGTGTCTGTATACAAATGCAGAAGCTGCTCTGACGCGCTATAATTACAGTGCGTCAGAGCAGACTCACTTAAGTCAGCTGGAACATGGTAATTACTGTGCTCTAGCAGCCTCTTGTGTCAAAGGTCATTTGATAAGCTTAAATTCAAGTGGCCCCACTACCATTTTGAAGTGCAGGAACACTGATACATGAAGCGCTGCAGTGGTTTAATTAGCGGCTCTCAGAGCAAAGTTTTACACGTGTTCAGGGGTAGGAGGTGGTGCTTTAATTAGAGCAGCTCCGAGAGCCACTAATTAAAGTGCTGCAGCATCTCGTGTATCAGTGTCCCCATGCTTAAAAATGGTGACGGGGCCACTTGAATTTAGTTCATTATTGATTTTAGTTCACTTTGCAAATGAAGCAGTTATTACTATAGTTCATGGAGGTCATTTAAACTTGTTTTTAATTTAGGGAACTGATCTAGTAACCACCTACTACTGCTATAGCACTTACTACATTGACTTCAGCAGAGCTAATTATATGTTCATATACCACTGTGTGTGGGACATGGCCCTTAATTTGTGGAATATTCTACAGAGGTTTGGAAAACCTCACTGAGTGTGAGGCTTTAAAAATAGTGTTCTTTTCTTGAATGCAAAAATGTACTTCCATTGTACTTGTTGAACTGTGTGGTTTGTGGGTTGTTGGTTTATTTTGCATTGTTTTTGTCCAATAAAACTAACATGGTTTACTTCAGAGAACTACCAGACATATCGTGCTGACTATATAGAGGAGTTTTGCGCTCTAGAGCTAGGATCGGCAACTATTTCTGGTGGGCAGGGGTGCACCAATAGAGAATTTTGGGGCCAATACCGATGGCAGTTTTTAACAAGCCATATTGGCCAATACCAGTCTGATTCCGACATGCAGCCGGGCAGCATGGAGAGTGGCATCCAGCTGGTAAGTATGTTGTGGGGTGAGGCGGGAGAGAAGGGGTGTGGGGGGGGGCAGATTGAGACCCCTATGGTGAGGGAGGGAGTGGGGCTGGGTTAGGGGCAGGTGCCACACAGCCAGGGCAGAGTGGGGAACAGCTTGTCTGGGGGGCATGGGTGGGGGTGGCTCCTGCAGCTGCATGCACCCCAGGAGGGTATGGGGGGGCGTGTGCACCCAGATCTGCATGTGGCGTGAGGGCAGGATGCCACTATGGGCTGGGGTGGGGGCGGCACTGGGCTCTTCCCGGTGGGAGGGGCTGGGCTGGGGTGCACTTGGGGTGGGTGCTGGCGGCACTGGGAGGGGTCTATGGGAGTCTGCAGCCACCCCAAAATTTGCTGTAGCCCCCTCCCAGCGCTGCCGCCCCAGCCCACAGCAGCAGCTTGCCCTTGCCCCACACATAGGCCCGCTATGCCCTCCTGGGTGCATGCAGCAGGAACACCCCCCCTTCCCCCACGCCCTCCAGACGAGCCCCTTGCAGCTCCATCCTCCACTCCGCTCCAGTCTCACTCCCTCCCTCACCACTGGGGCCTCAATCTGCCCCCGCCATGCCCCTTCCCTCACAACAAACTTACCAGCCAGACCCAGCTGCTCTCCACACTGCTGGGCTGTGCTCCTGGCTGCCTGAAGGCATTCGTTGGTGGCATTATTGGCCACATCAGCCCAAAAAAGCCAATTGCTAATTCAGTCAATTTTCCTTATATCGGTGCCAATCCGATATGGAACCAATGTATTGGTGCACCTCTACTGAAGGGTGAGACTGGAATGACCCAAATTGGGTTGCAGTAGGACCTGGCTGCTACTACCACTTTCTCTCTGTGCTGTGTGGCAAAAGCCTCTCTCCATTGGAGCCCATGCTACCTGACTGCATGGCTGACTGCAGTGCAGCAAAGGGAGACTGCTCCAGCCTGCAGTCTCAGGCTCCTGAGTGCCATGCAGGGAGAGCCCCCCACCAATGAATGCCAACAAAACTTGGCTCTGTGGGCTGGATCCAAAGGCTCCATGGGCTATAGATTGCCAATTCTCAATCTAGAGGAAATGCTTGAAAAGGAAGTGGCAACTTGTAAGCAAAGAAAAAACTTAAAATAATGAAAGTATAATTTATACCTGTGCACTTCTCAATATTCATGTGCATTTGAATGCTTACTCAGCATGGATACCTTCCAGTAACTCTGCTTTTAAAATAGAAATGATATATTTGGTGGGGGAAGAAAGGTTGAGAGAACTTGGTCAGTAATATCTGGAGAAAAAGTTTCAATTTACACATCTGACTGGAGAACATGAATTTTGTATATCTACATTTAAAATACAGTAAAAGCACAGAATAATGTTTAAAACATGCATGTTTAGAAATTCCTAAGATTGCTCAGAGACTAATAAAAGGTGAAATCTTCCAAGTAAAACGTCTCCCATGGCATAAAGTATTACTTTTATCCTGAAACCAAGCCCTACCACATTAAAACAGTTGTCTGAATACCAGATGTATGGGAGCTTTTTATTTTGCCTTGTTGAGGGTGTGAGGTAACAAATCGGTTATAGAGTAAAAAATAATGCTGCAGTTAACCATTCAAGTTTACATGTTTGTTATAAGTCAGTACGCTGAAAAGAAAGGCTGTATTTGTTAACTTAAGACCATAAGATCAACTTAAATGACACTGATGTCTGAAAATTAAAATATACATATACCACATACCCTGTCGTTAGGGCCAGAAGCAATAATGACCTGTTATTAGGAGCACAAATATTTTCAAATATCTGATTTTCTAGTTAGAAAGCCAGTAATATAACTGTTTTTTTTTACCCTGCAGAGAAATTACTTCAATCAAGTTAATTCAAATTAAATGTATAGCAACATGAAAAAGTAGCGTACTGCTACTCTAGCATGTCTTTAGGTTATATGCTTTTTTATCTCGGCTGCCTGCTGGAGTAAACCAAATACAATATTGGGAGATTATTGGACTTTTATTTAAAGTACTTTGATTTAATAAGTGAAGTGATCATATTTTCAATAGCATTGTATCAAAGAAAAGTCTGTTCTGTCTGCCTGCATTCTGTGCTTTGTCTCAGACCTTCAGAAAAATGTGGACAGAATGGTGATGAATAACATACCTCTGGCCTTCTTACTCTATTTATAATAAAGTGTATTGCCTCAGGTTTTTTTATGTATCACTTTAAGACTCCAGACCTCTTAGCTGCTCATTTCTTGTGCTGTCATTTCAATACACTGTAAGGATTTAAATTTGTTAAGCCTTGATCATCAGCTTTGAGAAGTTTTCAACAATGCAAAATTCTAGTCCTCTCCCCTGCTCATCATCATCTTTTTTTAGTATTTGGTTTATGCACTCTATTTTTGGTGTAGGCATTTAAAAAAAAATCCTCTTTTTGCCCATACACTGAAGAGGGGTACTTTGAATAGTTGGTTCTTTCTCCCACAAAGTGTCATATTTAAATAGAGCTGCTTTCCAGATATCTTCACAGGAAATGACTAGTCATAATATTATAAAAATTTTCTTCCAGTTGGCAAAGACTCTTTATTTTTCCTAGTTATGGAATCTTGCCTCCCATTAGCCTGAAGATGACAAAGGGTGACCTTAATTTAGGCTAGGATTTTCCAAGTTCCCATACTGATATTTTCTGTGTTCTTAAGTAAGTCACTTAACATTTATGTTTTTCTCCCATTTGAAAAATTACAGTATCAAATTTTACCTTACAAGGGTATTGGAAGGATTGGTTAATATTTTAAAGACATTTTTCACTTACTGCAAACCAGAATCAGTTTGTCTTGCTTTCCATTCACTTTACTAAAGTGTAGCTTGATTTCTGGTCTAAGACATGTGGTTATTTGCACAGTGCCAAATTTTCAAGTTGTCATTGTATGAAATAAGTGAGGAAGAGGAGTGTCCAGCTTCTGTGTCTTTGTGACTGGACAGAAACTGGAGAAATGTAGCAATACCTGGAATATTTGCTTTTGTTTTCTAGGGTCCCTGACTAGACCTGGTGTGACTAAGAACTGCAGCCTTTGAGACCAATCTGTTAATATGCTGCTTTCCCAGTGCTTTTACACAGGGAATATATGAAAGCAGCTGACCTGGCACAGGAGGTGGATTAACAGTTTATTGAGACATTGGTCCTGGCCAACTTTGTTGTAGCATAAAATACAGTACTGAGAGTAGAGACAAGAGTTCTGTCTGTGAACTCAGAAGTGACCTCAAAATCCTCGTCAGCATGATTCAGATTCTACAGGAAACTGCTGGAACCATGTTATCATTAGAAAGGTCTTTATTCTCAAGGAATTTACATGGCTTCAAAATAGTTTTTCATCAATTGTGGAGAATATAATGGAACAATATTGTTCATGTACATTAGTGTGGACATCTGCAAAACTACAGTATGGTGAGTCCTTAAGTATTAAAGGAGAGTGGAAAACCTGCTCCGGCCATGCCTACATGGTAAAATTTACATGCTCAAGGTAAGTCTTCTAAAGCACATTGTGTTGTCCCAAGTAGCTGCCTGTTAAATAAGGAGCTGTGTAGTCATGTTTGCCTGTCACTTAAGGTGAGCTAATTAGCCCTACTGTCGACAGCACTAGTTAGCCTCCTTTAGGGCTCTAGGGATATGGCTACACTTCTTCCAGTTTAGGAGACATCTCACTCAGAGCAGCACTGCATGTTTGAGGACAATACTTTGGAGCATGGTATGATTATCATGTAGAAAGTTTAAGTGACTTGGCTGTTCATTCTGACCATTGGATAGACATTGGAGGTCCCTATAAATACTTATAGAAGTGTATGGATTTTCCCTCATAAAACTTTTGCTGGGAGCTAATTCTAGAGTTAGACCCCGCTGCATTTATTGGAGTTATCATCTGCCTAACTTTAAGCCTGTGATTGGCCCACTGAATGTTGTGCAAGTGTGGCCAAACTTCCGAATCCTTCTAGTCACAAACAACAAATCTTGACATGGCCTGGAGCCTGTGGCAGAAATGCCACTGTCGGTGCCCCTCTCCAGAGATCTGTCTCAGCCAGCGTGAGAGGCTGGTGTTGAATCCCTCAGGGTGGGGATCTCCCACCTTGTCTGCAAGACAAAAGCCTGGTGCCTTGGAGGCGATGCTCTAGTCACCTGGGCAGGGGGGGGAAAGACCCGGCCCTGCGCGGGCCCAGGTAGCCAGGGATGCTTTGAGAGATTGGTCAGTTTGTGGCCAGTATTGGCAGCTTCGATTGGACCGGGCTGCTGAGGTCAGAGAGGTTATTTAAGGGCCCGGTCCAAGAAGAAGGCAGCCATTAGCGATTAGCCATTAGCCATGCGGTCATCCAGGTGAATCTGAACCTGGCTCTCTCCTCATCACCGCTTGCTCCAAGAGTGCCCTGTCTCCAGAGGAAACAACAACCACCTCTGGACGATGCGAGTAAGTAAGCTACTTGAGATCCGATGAGATATTTAGCTTCAGTAACTCAGATGCGTGTTTAAACGGCTACCTCAGCCACCCTGGTTTGCTCTATGGGATTCCTCTGATATTCCTGTAATATTTTTATGATACTGCTCTACCTTTTACCCTGTTTCCGCCCTATCCCCTGTAATCAAAAAAGTTCTCCTTTGTGACCGGTGTGGGAGACTTATTGAGGGGTGGGTCTAAATTATGCCAAGGAGGCCCCTTAGGTCGGTGGACTAAGGGAGGCTTCCTAATAAGCCCCTGACTTGGGGAAGTGCCCCAAGTGCTGGTATTGGGTCTAGTACCCATTGGACAATCAGGCCTGTGTTTTCCAAGGTGCACAGAGCCAGAAGTGAGTCCAGAGCCTTGGATGGTGGCAGCGGGAACCCCAGGCTAGCAGGTGCGCTCCAGGGAAGGGGTCGGCCGGACGGGAGGCACCCCAAGGGAGGCACTCAGAGCCTGGAAGGTGGTCGGGCACAGGGAGGTGGGCGGCTCAACACAGGAGCGCCCCCTACTGGCCCGCCACAGAGTCACAGGACACAACTTTTAGTATGCATGTGCCCCACAGTGGGCAATCTAAGCACAGTGCCCTAGCTCAAATAATAATTTGCCATTACATGAACTCTTAGAATAAGTAATAAGGAAAAACCTGAAGAAAAAAAAAGGAAAATAATAGAAAACTAGATAGAGGGAAAAGAATGTTTTTATTTAACTGCTTCTCTTTCTTCAAAAGTCTCATTTAAACTGAATGCAGCTCGTGGGCTACAGTTTGGCCAGTTCTGCCAGTTTTGCTCAATCATGACCTTAGTATTTTATTCCTCACCAGATGCATCTGCATGTGAAATTAACACAATGCAATAAATGCAGGAGCAGTTCATGCTGGAGTAAACTGCTCCTGGGCACAGCATCTACACACGTGCCCGGGACAGCAGCAGTTTGAACCAGGGCAGAGCAGGCCCAGGCTGGCAGGGGACACTGGGGGTCAGCCCCAGACCCTGGGTGGCAGCATTGAGCATTGGAGGGGCTGCTGGGGCACAAGGGTGCTGATTTTGCGGAGCTGTGCGGCTAGGTGGCAGGCAGGAATCTGGCCCCTGCCCAGTCAGCGTTTGCACATTTCAGCACATGTAAATGACTCCGTTGTAAGATACAACTGTACCTGACAGTACTGTCTTGCAGCAGAGTTAATTAGTTCACTGTATCCTAATACTGGCTGACATGTAGACTGTGATGCTTTACTGCAGAGCTAGTTAGTCAACTCTGCAGTAAAGTGCATATATAGATGCACCCGTTATAACTGAAGATAGTGCTAATTGATTCTGTCCATTCTGATTTGCTGTTAATAAAGCATATGACTTTGGAAATACTTCTGCACCTCCATGCACAATATAGCAGGCTTTTCTTGAATCTGGGGAGAGTGGGACTAAAATTTGCCTGGATACAATATAATGGGGTTATCAGTTCTTCTTCAATGTATTCTTGTGGCATCATACTGTTTGCTACAAGTGTGCACGCTCTAAAAATTAGCTAAGCTTTCCTACCAGGAAATATGTACATTTATGTTTAACATGTATATTTGGAAACATTTAAGGCAAGAAACAGCAAAATTTGCTAAAGATAGAAATAGATTGAAACTTCAAGGTTTTTTAAAAAAACCTAAGGAGATAAATTAGTTTTCAGCTTCTTCCTCCCTTACTTGCCATGTTGGATATAAAATTAGAACTGACTATTGTGAATTATTAATGTCCTTTTCACATTTCCCCCACCCACACACCCAATTTATTATTTATCCAATAATTTTTACATAAAGACCCATAATCCTAAACTGGCAGCAGTTCCTCTAAATGGTAGTTTAATAAAAGGAATTGTTTACAGGTCACTTACAATGCTTTGTTAACCCTAAATAACACCAAACTTTTACATTCCAAGTTATAAACAGAATATGTGTCTAGATTTAAATTACAGTAAAGCATATTGCAAAACAAAATCTGTACCGAGGGATACAGTTTTAGTTGTAAAAATTGCTGGGATGACTAAGCAAATACATGGAAAGCAATTCCTTGCCTGTTCAGCTGCTGGCGTCTTCTTCAGCAAGTTCCATGAAAAAGCATGGAACCTTGAACCGTAAACTTGACAGGTAAAAAGGATATTCATTTCACCATGACAGCTTGTTTATTAGCTAGTTAAAAAAGGTACATCAACTTCTGTTGTGAAACATTTTTACCCATGCCACTAATAACCCCGTATAGTACTAAATAAAAACTGTTTCTTAAATTATTATTTTTTAATATAGATTGCTTGGACGGTGATGTTCAGTTTCATTTTGATCAAGAAGCAGTTTCAATTTTAGTTTTTCATTTGTACATATTTTGGGTTTTTACCCTGCAGAGAAATACTTTTCCTTTAATAATTTCTTACGGATTAAAAAAATAATTGAACTTTTTTTGGTTTTTAGACTAGCTTGCTTTCTTACTAACTTAATATTTTTCAATAAATTCAAGTGAAGTTCATATTGTCCTGACACACAGTCTGTTTAACAATCTGAAAATTAATTTAGGCAGTTGTTAATTTTTTTAAAGCTTTTCAATCCATTATTAGCTTTTATGAAATAGGAGAGGAAAATAGATGATGTCTCCCATCCGTTCTCCTCTTTCTGATTTTTTTGAAGGAAGTGAATATTCCAGATGTCTGGCCAAGAGAAATCAAGATTCTAGATTTCCAGTTGTTGTGTCTAAAAGCAGGATGTAATTTAATTTTCCTTGTAATAGTTAGCCACACCTGGAGCATAGGCAGGAAACAAAGCACAAAGGATAAGGGCAAGCCAAATCTATAGGTTTGCTCTGTAGATTACCAAGTTTGTACTTAAACTGCTGGCTCTGCTTGTTGAAGAATTTCCCCTATATCAGTCCATTTAGATTTCAGTACAGTAGTTAATTTTGATCACTGTTGTGCACTACCTAGGTACCAGCTTCCCCTGTGTTTTTCATTAAATTTACTCAAATACAAGATGTCTCCTGCCCCCCTTCCCCCAATCAGCATGGGGAAAAAAGCCCCTCCTCTTACTTTCTCATACAAGGAAGCCTCATTAAATACATTGTTACCATTAAACTGCTGCTGAAAGCAGCATGTGCTCAGTAATGGAAACCAATTTATGAAGTTGATTAAATGCAACCAACACTGGGTAGTGACAGATTATGGGGGAGGAGTGCATTACCGGAAGAGGCATTGCATTAGTTGGACCCGCCCAGCTCCACAGCATATGTACAGACTAAGCACTTCAGTGAAGCTTTTTGGTGCTTTTATCTAACAGCTGATTCAATCAGCTATTCGATAAAGGTGCCAAAAAGCCCCGCTGAAGTGGCCGATCTACAAAGAAGTTGAGTGAGCTGGATCCAAGTAACACAGTGCCTCTTTTGGACATGTACTACACTCAGTGCAGGGACATGCAGAGCTTGAAGTGCTGTTTTGCTTTTTTTCCCCCCATGTCTGTAAACAGCCATTGAGCATAACACATGGCCCATACTGGACAAATATGCTGATGGAGACCTACTACAAGGCTTTTTTTTTTTTTAATATTATTTGTGTTCCAGGTCAAATTAGCCAAATCGGTTCCAAGTCCTATTGATCTGAGCAGAACTCATTCATTCAAAAACCATGTGGTGCTACTGCCAGCAAGTATCCTCCATCCTAGACTTTTCAGCCTGAAGCTACAGATACTCCCAAATCCATTTGGCAGGCATCCTATATGCAGGCCCAAGCCAAGAGGTCTTGGGGTTCAGCCTCACTTGCCTTTAGCCAACCAGCCATAGACGCAAACTAGGGAGGGGTCCCCCTTTCCATAAAGTAGGCACGTAGCTGAGATCCTCCCACTTGGAGGCTATAGTAGACTCTTGGAAGGTGTTGTGTGTTCAGTGCATTGGACACGTCTGCACCCACTACTACACAATGCCATTCTAAAGTGATCTCATCTGGGGCAACAGACCAGTGCAGCAACAAAACTACACTTGACCTTAGCCCGCAAGAGGTCAAGAAGCGATACCATAAGGGTAGGTTAGTGTTTTTCATATTTACCCCTCAGTACCATGTGCTCAGAGAAAGCAGGGTCTGTCAGGAAAGTGAGGGTGGGGGAGTGAGGGGGAAGGGGCTGCAGGGGGAAGAAGTTGAGAAGGGGCAGACGTTACCCGACTCTCAGATTTGTTTTCCCTGCTGTGGCAATGGGAGGGAAATAAACTCAAGGAAAACCTCCAATAATTAGATACTATCCTGGGAAAATTATAACAAATTAATCAAGTTTCCATATATAGAAAATAATTGTTACAAGGTCATCTTACATTCAGGGCTGTCTTTATTTAAGAAAATATGTTATGTTGGAAACGGGAATCTGATAAGAACATTAATTTAAATAAAATTCAGGAAATAATTAGATTATTGTTCTTTCCACCACTACTTGGCACAGCTGCAGCGAGCCAAAGATTAGAATTCGAAATGTGTTGAGTTCTAGTCCTAGTGATGTCTAGGCAGTCCCTTCCAGAAGTCCATTCAGACTAAACAGTGCCATGTGAAGGGAATTCACTTCCAGCAGCCTGTACTGAAACAAATTTGTTTCTACTTCAGACAGATGAAAACTATGCTTCAACAATGAAATTGAAAAATAGAAACTCCATCTTAGAGGACTTCCGTTGATACTGTTTTTTAAAGACTTGTTTACATGGCTGCCATTATGTAAACCCCTGTTTCTTCTCTCCTTTGCCTACATCTTAAATATCTTTGTTTTTTTTATAGCAATACCAGCTGGTCTCATTTGAAAGGGGAAAAGAAAGTATGACAGTATTGAAGTATAGCTTATAGGCTTCAGGGATAGTTTCCAGTGCAATGTTTTTAAGATCAGATGACATGGGAGGCTGAGTGCCAACCTGTAGCATCTGATGTAGGAAAAGAATAGCCACAGAATGGCTGACCAGCAGTCGTCATCTTTAATTGTATTACACTGATAGGTGCTATGATGCAGTTTAAGGATTACAGATTATGGAAATAGTGCTCCTTGTTAATCGATAACAAATTTGGATCAGTACATTTTTTAACAAAGTCAAGGAGTGATGTCTTTTACCTTAACAAAATTATCAGGTAGTTATTTTCAGAAGTGAAGCAGATGATCAATATTTGTCCCTTCTATCTGAAACAATAAAACATACCCCTTTGCCCTGTTGTTTTTTAGTTGTTTTAAATATGAAATCAAAAACTTCCTCTGATTGTCTAGAATTGTAGCCAAGAGTTAGCAATAGTGGGAGATGGTAATGAATATTTATAACCTCACTATCTAAGGTTTGCTCTCTAGTCTTCTAATTGCACCAGAAACACAGCTTATACAAGAAGTAGCAACAAAGCTATTATAGCAATAAACATACTTGACTCTCTGTTAATTAATGAAGGCATCATTAGTAAATTTTAAGTGACAAAATTTACCTTTTAAAAGCAGTAGAATACTTGAAGGTATACTTGCAGTTATCTGGAAGTTACATACTCACTAATAATTTTTTCTAGATCTTCAGAGAAGGCAAATCATTAGTCTTCTTGGTGGTAGTCTTTTCTGGCCAGATCCTATGTTAAGATACAGGCTATATAATATTGTCAGCAATACCAGTCCATGTCTATGATATGACTCCTTTGTAAGTAGAGCAACAAAAGGGCTCTCTCTTGTTGTCTAGGTATTTACATGTGAGCATTTACAGGTCTCTGTGCATAGTTATCCAGCAGCATATAACTCCAGTGTGTATCATCCTTGTTTTTATTTCTTTTTTATCTGACATGGAGTTGCTCTGGTGTTTATATGGAATAGAGTGGGTTGTGTGTGAATGATAATCACCTATAATTATTGCTACTAATTGTGTTTTTTTACTATTGTCTAGTATGTTGCTGGTGAATGGTTTCATAGTCAAAAGTCATCGCCATACACTATCTCTTTTCATTTGTTGTAGACCAGAGGTCTACATCCAGCCCAACCTTTTTCCCTGGTGGGCTAGATTGGCAATGCAGGTTGGATCCAGCCAGTGCTGGGGCAAGCATGGCAGGCAGTATATGGCTCTGGCTCTCCCCTTACGGGGAGCAGGCCAGGCCCTTAAACATGTTGCCCCCACCATTTTTGGACTGGGGCCAGGGCACACCCCTTTCCCTCCCCATGGGGCCAGGTTTTAGGCACACCCCTTCCCTCCCCATGGGCCCAAGTCAAGCTCCTTTGCCCTGCAGGGCTGCACTGGGGCTAACTTGCCCACCCCCCACACACACGCTATACCACATCTTCCTTGTAGCCAGATGGGAGTGGATTGGGAGCCCTGGCTGAATCTGGCCTGCAGATGGACTGGGCACTACCAGTCTGGCCCACTGGACAAAAAAGTTGAGCACCACTGTTTTCAATTAATTCCAATCAAGTAATACTTGTTTTTACTTCAGTTTTACATTGAATAATGCAACCAACTCTAGGCCACTAGCACATTAGTAAAACTTCAAGTTTATTTTTAACTGGAGAAAAAGATGTTTTATATGTGATGATAATGCACCTTACCATCTTCAGCCCCCTTTTCAAAATTCTAGATCTGCCCACGCAAATCCCTTATCTTGAACTTCCTAGCAGAAATTAACCTCCAAGAGGAAAATGGAGAATATTTTTAATTATTTCCCAACTGCAATTTTATTTTGCTCTTTTAATAGGCATAATACCAAATGTATTTTATGCTTTACGTTTCACTAATGTGAATCAAATGATTTTCACTGGGTTCTGAATTAGGTTTCAGTCAACATTCCCTCTAAGCTGTGTGGTGTGCGCAGCTGCACAGGCATGCTCATGCCACGCTGCCAGGCACGGCTGTTGCAGCTTAGAGGGAATGCTGGTTGCAGTCTAAATGATAAATTCAATAGGAAGCTGTCACAGAGCACTGAGGTGCCCTGCTCCTGAAGAGGGGAAACTGCTAGGGAGGGAGCCCTAGCAGCGACTAAGGAGCCCTGCTGTGGGTTGCCGGGGCAACCAGGGGAGGTCAGCTGACTGAAAGGGGCAGGGTCTGGCTCCTATATAAAGCACAGACAGGAGGCCAGAGGCAGTAGGTCCCTAAGCTACGATATGGGAAGAAGCTTGACCGCATGTACAGCTTATGGCAGCTCTTGAGGCTTGAGCAATGTTGTTATAGCCAGGTGGCTTATGTTTATGTTACAACCCAGGGGCTTGTGTTTTGTTGTTGTTACAAAACCGGTGGTTTGGGTGAGGCTATTAGGGGTTGGAGGAGGCCTCATAGGGGACCCACAGTAGCTTGGGGGCCCCAGCGCCAGTAAGGGCACAGTGTGCGGGGTACAGAGACCCCAACCCCAGAGAGGGGGCACTGTTGCGAGCCCCAGAAAGGGGGCAGCATTATTGGGAAGCCCAAGTTGGGCACAGTGAGCCCCAGAAAGGGGGCAACATTATTGGGAAGCCCAAGTTGGGCATGGCAAGCCCCAGAAAGGGGGCAGCATTATTAGGAAGCCCAAGTGTGGGCATGGCGAGCCCCAGAAAGGGGGCAGCATCATTGGGAAGCCCAAGTTGGGCACGGCGAGCCCCAGAAAGGGGGCAGCATCATTGGGAAGCCCAAGTGTGGGCACGGAGAGCCCCAGGACAGGGCAGTATTTAGTATTGAGAAGCCCCAGTGTGGGCCAGGAGAGCCCAGGAGAGGGCAGAGTTATTGGGAAGCCCCAGTGTGTGCTTGGTAAGCCCGGGAGAAGGCTTAGCATCACAGAGAGGGCCCGGAGAGAACAGGAAGGGCCAAAATAGGGATAGACCTGAGTCAACATCGGCGAGGTGTGGACTGTGGTGTAGGGGAGGAAACGGAGCCGCAGATAGCGCCCCCTTGCAGCGGGGTAGTACAAAGGCAGCCTCCCGCTAATCAACACTGATTAATCAATCAAGAACAAGGCATGGCAGGCGAGTAGGTGGGCGATTGCCCCGGGAACAGGTGTGCAGGCCACATTAAGGTCGGCCCAGAGTGGGCACCTGTTACAGAAGCTCAAACGAGAAGGAACATACACCTTATTAAACTGGAAGCTGTTACTAAGAAAAACTTTACAAGATTCTGCAGCTATTCTTTAGTCTTCCTTCTTAAATCATGCTAGGTGACTGCATACAGAGAAGCAGCAAGATCATGACCCCCTCCCATTCCTGAGACCAGACAGTCCACAGTCTGGGGAACAGGCAGGGAGCAGCAGGCAGCTGCTCCACTCCCTTCCTGGACCAAATTGGAAGCATATGAGCATTCATTCTTGTGAAAGAAACTCTCTCAGGGGACATCTTCCAGGTGTTAATCCAGAAGATCTTTCTACCTGATGGGGCATACTTCCTCCAGGAGAAATTGCATAAAGGTTTATATACACCTAGTTTCTACCAGGAGAGTGGTGATTCTCCCAGTAATGCCTGAATGCAGTCCGTGTAATATTCAGTTTCCACACTTATTTCATAATCCAGCAGTAACACAATAAGAATCTCATCATTATTCTACAAAGAGAGTTGCATAAAAATACCTGTTGTTGATAATACATGTTCACCATATTGCATATTGGGCATGGGACTTTTGCTAATACCAGAACATAGCATTACAACCAGAACATTTTTTGTTGTTTGTTTTTCTGAAAATGGAACACTTGCTGAAGTGTCATTTTAGACTGAGAACCTTTAAAAGAGGTTTCATTGCTCAAAAAAGCAAGCTGTAGCACTGAATTTGTTGTTTTCTGGAAGTGCCTGCTCAAACTTGCAGTCTTTTTAGTAGTGGATTACTATAAAGTGAAACAGCAAGTATAACTTTGTCTAACAACATATTGCATCCTAAATCAAAAGATCTCAAAGAGAAACCAATTTTTAACCCACAATGACTTAATCTCCACAACAATAATCTCTCTGTGTGGTAATTTGGCATTCTTCTCGAAGTGAGGGGTTAGGGAATGTTGACCTGGTGATAGAATGAAGCTGGTAAAATGCAGACAAGTTACCTGGGGATATCAG
Source organism: Alligator mississippiensis (assembly GCF_030867095.1). Taxonomy (NCBI): domain Eukaryota; kingdom Metazoa; phylum Chordata; order Crocodylia; family Alligatoridae; genus Alligator; species Alligator mississippiensis. Next base: position 237,392,798 of record NC_081825.1, on the reverse strand, counting down.
ATGTCAGGCAGGTTATAATGTGCCATAAATCCATACCTATATTTAGTCCATGATGTTTTGTATCCAGTAAATTTATTAAGTGAAGTTTGTAGGCTTGTCTATGAAAGGTGCTTTGTAAATTCCCTTTAAGGATTAGAACTGAGAGATTGGAGAAGAGTGGTTCTTTTGCGAGAAGTAGGCACCCACAGATAATTGGGTATTTTTGTCTTCGATAGATTTTTGGTATGCATTCATTCTGGTATGCAGTTTTTGTTTGGTTTCTCCTACATATTTTCCATCGGGGCATTTAGTCCACTGGATGAGATGTATTACATTTGTGGAGGCACAGGTGTAAGCGCTAAGAACCTTCTATTTGACTTGTCTTCCCCTTTCCCTTAAGACTATCACAAAAAGGAGTAAAGAGAGAGAGCTAAACATATTTTGCTCTAATGGTTTATCAGGACATAAGCAGAGTGTAATCAGCTCACATGTAGATGCTGTGGGGACTTTTTACCATCTTGTACCATCTACACTTTTCCCAGAACCTGACGAAGGGACTTTGATTCCCGAAAGCTTGCAGAAAAGGACAGTTTTCTTGCCATTTTCCAGTTGGTCTAATAAAAGGTATCATTTTGGAACCAAGAGTTCTAGTTTTTTGTATGGCAAGTACTGCTTAGACACCTAACAGGGTGAAATAGGATGTGGAACCTTCCTCTCTGAAGAGTGAGTTGTATTTCAAATGTCTTGCATAATTTTCTTCTCTCCTACTTATCCAGGGTGAGTTGGGTTTGGTTTGGCTTGGTTTTGTTTTCTGAGAGGGGAAGTTTTTGACAAGCAAATAAAATAGCATTACATTTGCTTTTATTGGTAAAGGGGCAGACCCAAAGCTTTTTGGGGTCGTAAATGTTCCTTGCAGTCTTTCAGGGGCTGTATGTTTTGTCACAGCTGATGTGCATCTTTTTTAGGTGTATTTCAGTAGCACCTAAAGGCCATAGCTAGACTGGGGCCTCATTTTGCTAAGTGCTGTGTATATATATAACAGACTCTCCCATAGAAAAAAACACAGTTGATCGAACGGACAAAGAAAGTATTGTTCCCTTTCTCACAGAGAATTAAAGCATCAAGAGATTTAAGGTCACACAGGAAGTCTGTGGCAGCGCCAGGAATTAAACCAAGATCTGCATCCTAGTCAAGTGCTTTAGCTACAGGCCAACCTTCCTGTGTTGGAGGGAAGCCTTCTTTTCTACTTCATGATTTCCTGTTTAGTTGGGAAAATAAACTGAGAAGTGAAGGCTTCATGTGGAGAAGGAAAAGTAGAAGGAATCCTAGTTGTGTAGATAGCAGTCTGTTAATAAGAGAAAATAAATGTTCCAAACCAACTAGTCCCCTTTTATTTCTTGAGATGAATGAGGTAATGTTTAAATAAACCTAGTGTCAATAGTAAAGGCTTCTATAGCAATTGATCAGCATAATACAGTTCCCTGTGTTAGCTGCTTTCTGTCTGTACAGGAAGCCCCTCAGTTGCAATTCATTTTGTATTCTTTGTGAGAATGCACGTGCAGAATAGACTTTGTATCATTGGAACAAAGCCTAGATTTGCTCTTCCTTCCCTACATTTTCTTGTTCTTCTTTTTTTTTATTTTTAAATAAAATCTTCCTTGTCTTTTTTTAGGGTTTAATAGAGATTCTCATGGCTAGCTTTTTACCATCCTAACAAAAAAAGGATTGTTTATTTCTGACTATATCTGTACTGAAGAGAGAGAATTTTATACTGTGATTTTTTTTTTCTTTTTTTACAGTGCAAATGAAAGTCAGATAGCCCACTCTAGGAGGAGGGATAGTTTTATTGGTAGAATGAGAGCTTTTTATGAGGTGCTGATTGAACACCCTCTAACTGTGTATTGAATTTAATGATGATCAGACCCTTGCAAGATTAGGCCCTTGCTACCTCCTACTTTAATGTTTAGATACCAGAATATGGTGACGGTGGTATACTTATGATCCAGCATTAAATGACAAGTTCAGGAAAAAAAACCTATTTGAAAATGAGTCAGGAAGTTGAATCTTGCCTGTCATTGTGTACTATTATAAAATTCTGCAGTTTGTAAAGCAAGCTAATGTAGTTCCCCAGTGATACATTACAGAATTCTTACTGCTTCATGTGTTGGTCCAAGTAAGGTGACTATTTGTTGCATTGCAAGGAAAACAGCCTTATCGCATGATATCAGGTTAAAGAAAAAGCTTTTGTTCACATTTTTTCACTACATCTGCGAATTTGAATTCTAACACTCTCTGGAGACCTACTAACATTTTCCTTCCATTACACAACTCTTGCGACTTTTGGCTTATATTTGATTATGATACTTTTGGATGCCCTGAAATGTCCATAAATGATTTTGCAAGAGAGAGTCTACTGTAGTTATCGGCTGGGTTTTTTTCCCCTCCCCCTAATTTTAAAGATGTAATTAGGTCAAGAAAGTAAAGCTCAGCTGTTGGTGTTCTTAAAATTTAGATTGCCAAGACTCCATTATCTTCACAATCTTCAAATTGATCACTAAGAGATATCAGAAGTACAAACAGAACCTATTGCAACTGCAATTTAAAATCAGCTTTTATACATAACAGTAATTACCATATTTACTCAAATACAAGACAAGGTCTGTCCCACCCCCCAACTGGCATAGGGAAAAAACCCTCTTATCTTATAATCGCATACAAGGAAATCTCGCTAAATACATTGGCTGTCATTAAATTGCTGCCAAAAGCAGCATGTGCTTAGTAACGGAAACCAACTGTGAAGTTGATTAAATGCAGAATACCCTGAGCATGACTATAAAACACATGACCCACATTGGACAAACATGTTGATTGAAACCTTTTTTGTGTGTCTGTGGCCCTTAAAAATAAAACAGGCAGTTGTTACCCCAGAAGAGAATGAGCACCAGGCCTGAAACTCTCCACCCCTCCCATTTGGTTTAGTGAAACAAGTGTATCTAGTCCTTTTTCCTCCACTTTTTCTCAGCCTCTTCCTCTCTGATCTCTTCCTTTTCCCAATCAATGTAGTATTTCAGTTCAGTGAGCCCTAGCTTCAGGCACTCTTTCAGTGAAAGTCAACCCCTTAAACACCCAGTAGTTTCATACATTAGTTTTAACACATGCTAATGAAAGTCCTTAATAACATTTCCTCTGGTCCCTTTGGTATGAGTTCATATAGTACCATCTCCCATGCTAACAACATGTTGGTGACACTCAGACAGCAACAGATGCATTCGCACATCCCAAAACATGTTCTATGGTTTCTTCTTCCCTGCACCTCTCCCTTGGGCACCTTGATGAGCTTGTCAAGCCTTATCTTGGCTGCACTTCTTTCACCAGCAAGATATTTCTTACAACCATCCCTGCTAAGCCAGCATGTTCTCCTTTTAGTTGTTTACCTGCCACTGCTCCCCACATCTTATTCACTTGTCCTTCTGTGACATTTCCCACTGGCTGTATCCTATCTGCTTTATTCTATTCTATCCCTTACTGCTTTCATCAATTTCTTATGATCCTTCAGGACCTCTAGTCCTACCTTTCTTATTTGATACCTCTGCATGAATTCTTTCATCCTGATGTAATGAATTGGTGGTTGCCATGCCCATGGGCTCTTCAAGGAGGTCTGATATACTCCCCATTTCCTTAAAACTGCAAGTGCATGAAATTGGGTGATACACACTTCTTTCCCCTCTCCCTCCATTACCACCCTGCATATCATGCTTACGTATTTCATAGATTAACAATCCCAAATTAGGCAGCCCGCATCCCTCCATCTCTCTTGCTTTCTAAATTTAGATCTAATCAACCTTTCTCTATTGGCATTCCAGAACAAGGCACATATTTCCCTCTGTACTTTTGCTATCTGCTGCTGCCGCCATGTTGGTGGGACAAGTCCTGTATACAGAATACAATTCCTGTATATAGAATAATCAGCAGTAGCACAGCCGTAAGTGCTGCCAGTTTTCTTCCAGACCATAACCAAAGTATTTGCCATAGCCTTACTGTCACCTTTTCCCATGCTGTATTACTTTTCCCTTTGGCATCCATCAGGATTCTTAGCACTCTGATTTTTCTCTCTCTTATCTGAAGGCTCAACTTCTCCAAGTCCCTCCAGTTCCCCACTCCCATTATGATGCTTTTAAATCTATTTAGTTTAGCTCCTGTCACTTCTCCATACTCTGATGCAGGGGTTGGCAACCCCTGGCATGCATACCGAGCATGGAATGCGAGGCCATTTTCCTCAGGACATGTTGGGGCCGGGGAGGCAGCAAGTGTTTGCAGCCTCCCGGCTGCAGCCAACCCCAGCTCTGGGTAGCTGCTGCCAGCCGGGAGCCTGGGCTGATCCCAGCAGGAAGCTGTGCCGCTGCAAGCCCTGCTGAGAGTAACGTGGGCTCTGTGGCTATCAGCAGCTACCCAGAGCTGGGGCTGGCTGCAGCCGGGAGGCTCCCTGACTCCGGCCCCAATGGGCGTAGTGCTGGCACCTGCTGCCTGCCCGGGGCTGGGGCCAGGGCCGGGAGCAGGAGAGCAGCAGCTGTTTGTAGCCTCCCAGCTGCAGCGGTCCCCAGCTCTGGGTAGCTGATGATAGCCATGGAGCCCAGGCTCCTTCCATGGAAGCCCTGCTGCAAGCAGCCTGGGCTCTGTGGCTATCAGCAGCTACCCAGAACCTGGGCCACCTGCAAACATCTGTTGCCTCTCCGCCCCAGCCCCAGCTGCCTCCCAGACCTGGCCCTGGGCTCCAGGGAGGCAGCACATACCAGCAGTGCTCCCTGCTGTGCTGTCCTAGCCACTTCTGCAAAACAGCGTTGGAACCCAACGTGACAGGGCACAGAAAGCTGCCTGCTCCCAGCTCCCCACTGCCCTGCCCTGGAAAATTAACTGGAGGAGTGTTTAAAAACCTTTAAAAGAGGGAAATCACCAGGAGCAAATGGACTGCCTATGGAATTTTACAAGAAGTTTTGGCTATGGGTAGAGAGGGATATAATGGAAGTGTTTGGGAAATAGCAAAAACAGGAAAGGCAGCAAAAGATTTTACAAAAGACATTGTGAACTTAGTTGTCAAGAAAAGGGAAAAGAAACTCCTGAAAAACTAGAGACTGATTACACTCCTTAATATGGCCTATAAGTTAATGGCCAGGATGCTGGCTTTGAGGATGAGGAAAAACCTCCAGAAGACACTACATGAAGGCTAAATATATGCAGTACCAGGTAGAAAGATCTCCAAAGCAATCAGAATGATCAGAGGTGCACTGTCCCACATCCAAGAGAAAAAACAAACATGGTTATAGCAAACCTAGATTTAGAAAAAGCACATGACAGACTGGATCGTGATTACGTGATCTCTTCTTCCAGCTTCTTTGCTTTCTCTTCAGTCTCTTCCAAGAAATCCTTCATCTTCTTTCTGTCTGTTTCCTTTTTTTGGTATAGCTCTTCATAAAATCTCCTTGTTGCCTGCAATACCAAAAACTGCTTTTCCATCTGGACACCCCCTTGTTCTCGCAGTGCTTTAAGCTCTTATTTTGCTGCCTTCATTCTGGCCAAAAAGTATCGGGACCACTGTTCATTTTCTCCTACCCAGGATGCTTGTGCTAAGAACTTTTTCACTCTTGTCTTTCTTTTAAACCAGCTTTCTAATTCTTGCCTTATTTCTTCTAGCTCTTCTTGTACCTGTCTTCCTTCTGTGCTTTCCTTTAGCAGCTCCTGCATCTTTCTTTGCAGCACTCTCTTAGCTCGTTCATTCTTTTCCCTGCTCATCTTCAGCCTTCCTTCCTGAAGAATTCTTGCATCCTCTTCTACACAGTCATCTACCATTCTCTGCTACTCCCCAAATATTTCTTAAGTGTTTGCCATTCCTCATACTGTCTTGGGTATGCTTGACATATCTCTTCATCTTGTAACAGCCACACATTTAACTTCCACTGTCCCTTCCCTCTCATGGGGCTCTTACCAAGACTCATTTCCGCCTTTCTTCCTTATCCCTATTTCTTTTGATACAAACTCAAAATTAGTTTTTGATTGTTTCTTTCCACTTGGGTCTGTTTTAGAGAGAACTTTCTCCCCTGCCCACACATCTCTCAGGGACTCTTCTTTTATTATATTTGCTAGCAGTCTGTGTGAGCTAGCTAAAGCTCTTTTTCTTCCTTCCCCTATTCTGTCACCCACTTTGATTATACAATTGAAAACTCTTGCTATAATGCATGGTCTCTTTCTGACCACATAAACCACTAGCTTTCTAAGTAGTGCATTCCTTCCCACCCTCTCAGGTGATGCATATATGTTGAAAATTTCTAATTCTATTTCTATGACTGATGTATCATCATTATAATCTACCGTTATGACTTCTTCTACCTGTTTGGCTTTTAGCTCTTGAGTTCTTGAATAATACTGCTACCCCTGCTGCTTTGTTCTTATTTGTCCCTGACCACCAAGATGGTCCCCATCTCTACCTTTTCCCAAAGCATTTATAATCCCTCTCCCTTGGTATACCACATTCTTATAAGGAGATTGTTTGCCCTTACTTGGTTCATCACTGGTTCAATCTCTTCCCTTCGTTTCTTTGTTAAGATACTCCTGACGTTAAGCAAAACTATTGTCAATTCCATTTATGCTCATTTTAAAATGAGTTCTTCTGTCCCTTTAAGGTTCACCCTACTGCTCAGGGTGGTCGACTCCTCCCCTTCTCTTACTGGCATTCCTGTAGCCTTTGTAAGCTGCCCAATCATTTTTGGATTTAGGAAGGCTTGCATTATTCCCACCTCCCCACTACTTCCTGCCTTCTGGTCTCTGCTTAGAGCTGGAGCCTATTAGTGGAAGGAAACTTTTCTCTGGCTTTTCCTTTGACTCATTGTCAGGTTTCTTCTTCCTGGTCTTCAGCCCCTGCGCTTTCTTAATTTTGCCAACCTGTCTCTCTGGTTCTTTCTCTTGTTCCATCACCACTTCTGTTGTTTGTAGGGTGTCTTCTTTCTTCCCCATCCCCAACTCCATGTCAAAGCTATTTGCTGTTCCCATCTTTCCTTCCATTCCATCTCCTTTATCCTCCAGCACTACCTCAATCACAGAAATTTCGCCTCCCTCCTTCTCTGTTTCACCCTCCTGCAGGTGAAAATTTTGCCTCCCTCCTTCTTTCACCATTTTCACCTTAGTATCCAACCCTTCCTCTCCTTCTCTGGGTTTTGCTCTTCCTCAGGGGGTTTGACTATAGTTGCAAAGGCTTTGGGGCACCTACAATACAAGTGTCCCTCTCCCTTACAAACGGTGCATTTTAGGGACTCCTGGCACTCTGCTGCTCTATGCTCCTGGCCCCATCCTCCACAGCACCCTTGGGATAAGCACAGCTTATCTTGGGATGGACCCAGGCAGACCATGCAGCTATGGCTGCAAATAATTAAAAAAAGAGCAGGGATTTTTTTTTTTGTAGAGCCCCCCTTTTTTTATGGATTTTTCTGATTTTCATGGAAAATGCCTGATTTAGCATTTTCTATAAAATCACAGAATCACTATTTCAGTACATCCATACATATAAGCAAGTAACAAAGTGCTGCTCAAAAATGTGTTTATGGAGTACCTGTGCTAAAACTTATAGCAGTTGCAAAAAAAAAAAAGGTAACATGCATCAACTCTGGCCGAACTAAGTGCATAGGTACTATATACAAATTGCTACAACCATGTTTAATTTCAAGGTTATTGTTTTAAAATTTGCTTCTCACTTCCATGTGCTGAGAGAGAGCAGGGTCTGACAGTAAGAAGGGGGTCGGGCTGCTAGGGGAAGGTTGAGGAAGAGTACAAATGGGCTACCTGTCCCCCCCAGATTTATTTTCCCTGCTGTAGTAGTGGGAGAGGGACAAATTCAAGGAAAACCTCCAATAATTACATACAATACCTGGAAAATTATTTTTTTTTAAATATAAATTTTCCATATATAGAATCTGATTATGGGGGGTCACCTTATAATCAGTGTCATCTTCTATCCAAGTAAATATGGCAATATCAGTCACCCCAAAAAACTTGTTAATAATTACTTCAGTTCATATTAATGCAATTATAAGGCAATAATAAGATACTGCTATAAAAGATGGGTTTCTCAGTCTTGTTTCTTTTTCTTCCATTCTTGTTGTTTTTCTGCCTCCAGGGAGAGATGGTTTTCCTCAAAGTAAGATGTATCTTCTCTCACAAGGCATCGCTAGGTAGCTCTGCCCCAGGCTAGTTTTTCCCAATTTGTGATGTCAGTGCCACACTTAATGTTTGCCTTGAGGGTATCTTTGAAAAGTTTTCTCTGGTCTCCACATGTCCTTTGTCCTTGGTCAAGTTGGGAATATAGGGATTGTTTTGGTAAACATATATCAGGCATGTGCACATAATGCCTTGTCCACCACAGCTAATGTTGAAAATAATCAATGCTTCTATGCTGGTGGTGTTGGCATTGGTAAGGACACTGGCATTTGTGCAAAGTGATCGCACCAGTTCTGTTTTCCATTTTTTTTTTTTGTGGTCATCAAGATCTCATCTGTGACCGTCTGCCACATGGCATTGGCGCTGAGTACAGGATATTTGGAAACCTTTTCAATCTTTCTCGCCTTTGTCCCAAAACCAAAGTTACATCGGCCTCAGTTGTCGAACTTCACTATGCCAGTGATTGTACTGTCATTGCACATACTGAGGAAGACCTACAAACGGCCCTTAGCTGCTTCTCTCAACCATACCAGTGCCTGGACTGACCCTTAACATTGGAAAAACAAAGGTACTTCACCAGACTGCTCCAGGCCAATTAACTCCCCTGGCAAAGATCCTCATTGATGGACAGGAGCTGGAGAATGTTGAATACGTTGCATAACCTCAGCAGCCATCTCTCAAAAAAGGCCAGCATTGAGGAAATCCAGTATAGGATCTAGTGTGCCAGCTCCGCCTTCAGAAGACTACATCATCCTGTGTTCAACAATCACAATATTGGGACTTGAACAAAGCTCCTGTTACATAAAGCTGTGATAATGACAACTCTTCTCTATGGTTGTGACCTACAGGGACCACCTGAAAAGCCTGGAATGCCTTCGCCAGCGCTACCTCCAGAAGATCCTTGGCATAAAGTGGGAGGATTGTTGCACAAATGCCAGTGTCTATTTCTTCTAGGCACCAATCCAAAATATGTATATGCTCTTTGCAGAGGGTATAGTCATTTATAATTATGTAAATACTAAAGTTGTACACAGTAGAATAGGATACGTTCCCACATCAAACAAGTGAGTATTTCTCAGTATTCTGGAAACAAATTTAAGAAAGTTAAAGTATGTTTTGATATGGCATAGTATGGTACTATAAATTTGATCTTTAAGTTTACTGAAAGAATTAAATGACATCTTGCTTCACTGGGGGATTAGTGATTTTGTTATTTAAAGTGAAAAAAAAATGCTCGTTTTCTGTATTCCTTTCTCTGACTATCTGTCTCTTGGAAGTAAAGGTGTCCTGCTGATTTTTCGTCCTTACTTTTGTACTTATCCTGTAATATGAGTTTTGAAAAAAGTTTTAAAAAATAGGTCCTTTTTCATTGTCTCTTGTTCCCTTTTGTCTGATCTCAGTTCTGAGTGACAATGGTAATCACAATTTTTTCTCAAGTGCCAGTCCAGCATCTGTTGCAGTTACCTACATATAATCCAATAGATAGAATCCAATAGATAGATTCCAGATGGCAAACGAATCCAGGCATTTAAGAGAAAAGGGCAAGGTACACACAACATTTATGATCAAACAGACCATTTCACAGGTAAAATTTATCTAAATTAATTTAGTTTCTGAATGGCATTGTATGCAAGAAATTTACAGTAATGCAAAACTTAATCACAAGCATCTTAAAATGTATTACTTGCTTGTAAAAGGCAGATGAATGTATAATGGGCAGTACTTCAAAAGGCATAAAGGGAAAATTAGGGGACTTAACTCCCTTTGTGAATATAAAAAAATCTCCCTCTTAAAGGGATACTGATGTATTTTGTTAACCTAATGGAGATTTAACAGCTTCTGCAAGCCTAAAAGCAGGAAAGGTTAAAGTTATCTTTTAGGTGTTTTAAAGATTTTCTGACATATATGTCTGTAGGAACTTTCAGACGCATCAGTTAGGATTCAGATAAACAGTTGCATATGGTTTTTAAGTATTTTTAAGGATTGCCTGACTTCAGCACCTGTCATTTTCATTTAATATTGGAAAAACTACACTAGAAGGAGTTTTCACCTCAGAAAAGTTTGCTATTTGTAAATGCAAAGTGCTTTGTCCCAGATCTACATTGTAGATGATAAAGTCTTTAAAAAAGTTTCCATCTGATGGGCCAAGCTATGAGAGCTGGCACACAGATTGAAATATAGGAAAGAGAAGCAGCACAAATTAAGGGCAAGCATTCAGCTTTATCTTATTTGCTGCAGTAGGGGTACCAGTGATGAATTTGTCTTTCTTGAAGTCTAGCATCTTGAGTTCAGACTATAGAGCTTGCTGCCTATACATGTGCAGTGAGGCTGCTCTGACGCGCTGTAATTACAGCACGTCAGAGCAGACTCAATCAAGTGTGCTGGAGCGTGGTAATTACCGCGCTCGAGCAGACTCCAGTGTCCCATCTATCAGTATCCCTGCATGGAAAAATGATGGTGGGGGTGCTTTAATTAAAGCTTGTTCAACTAAAGCCCTCCCCACCCAATCCCGGAGCATATATATATAAATGTCCCACATGCATAAATTCTTTAAACCTAGCATGATAAGTTCAGACTATATTCCAAAAGGAATGTTTTGAAACAAGCCTAAAACATTCACTACTATCAACTGTATTCCGATATGTGACAACTATTTGGGTTATAGTTTTGAGCTAATATCAGCCACTGGTTTGGTGAATTACACCAAGATGACAGATATCTTATTTAGCAATGTTTCCTTCAAAAGTAATCATTAATAGTATTATGTAAACCACAAATGTATTTTATGCAATATTAGAAAGGTACTATAAAATGCATGAAAATAAGAGATTACAGTTTGTAAAATCCAGCCACAGAAATGTTGTACAACTTCTGTGGAATATTTTTGTGGCCAGTTCCCCATTTTGTCATGCCATTAATTCTTTGAATGTGTGGCAGGGTTACTGTTTATGGTGCATTTAACATGCTAATCGTGTCTTAATTCTAATGTCTGCCAGGGGCCTGATACCATATCTTCTCTTAAAAATTAATTCAGGGAAGCATATATAACACATCTGTTTTTGATTGTCTGAGTAACCCATATGTTTACTGTTAGGTGTTTGGTTAAGAGCTTTACAGAGCTTGGGCTTTGAAAGCTAATATCTAAACTTTTATCTCCGAAGAAAAATGAACAGGCATAGCCAGTTGAGCAGCAGTGGATTACATCATGCTCGGTCATTGCACTAGGCCAAATTCATTTCTAGCATAAGATGACAAATTATTGAATTCTGTGAGGCTTTCCTCTATAATGAATGTGGTCTATAATCTGAGACATAGATCTTATATTGATTTCTTTATCAGTGGGGGGAAATACTTCCAGGAATAATAATAGGAAGAATTTGCAGTTTTATAGTGTTTCACATCTGAGATTGCAAGGTATTTTATGACATTAGTTAAGCAATCAATATTCTAGTGAGGATAGGTGATATTATTCCTATTTTACAGGTAAGAAACTTGAAACAAGGTTAAGTAATTTGAACAATGTGATATAAGATGTCAGTGGCAGAGCTGGAAATAAAATCTAGATTAACTATGGTTACCATATTTCCAGTTCCAAAAGAGAGGACACCAGCCAGAGGGACACCTCACTCCCAGCCCACAGCCCTCTGGCCCTGTCAGTGCTCCTTATTCCTAATCTGCAGCCCCCTCCCCGCTGCTGCCCCTCACTTGTGATCTGCAGGTCCCCATCCCTGCTGGTGCTCCTCCCTCCCAATCTGCAACCCCCCTACTCTCCCTGCCCGTGCCCCTCACTCCCAAGCCAGGGGCTCCAAACCTGCCCAGGCCCCTCACTTTCAACCTGCAGCCCCCTGCTCCCCCCAGCCCTGCTGGAGGGGGCCCCCCAGCCCTGCTGGAGGGGGCCCCCCAGCTACCCTACAAAGACTTAGGTTTGGCCTACAAAGACTTTTTTTTACTACTGTACTAGATCAGTTTATAAGTGATATACTTAAAGCAATATAACCCTTAATGTCAACAGTCATACTGTATAAAAGTGCTTTATCTGTATATAGTAGCACCCAGGTCATTTGTATCCAGATAATTTACAACCTGCTTAATTTGTAGAGGTGTGGTAAATAAAGGGAAAAACCTGCTGTAGCTTTTATTTTGAAGAGGGATGCTTCTGTACTGATTATGTCAGCGGTCCTGCAGAGCTAACTGGAGAAACAAAGACCTTTGAAATGAAAGCTGCAGAAAACAGCTGGAACACCTCAGCGGTCCAGCACAGCCGTGTGCTGAAGTTGTATATGACCCCTGGCTGGTTTCCAAATCCAGATCTTTGCAGAGTCTCTAGACCTTAACCCCACCAACTGTGCAGGTTCTACAGTATCTTGTTCCTCTGTCAGGGGGCTGTATCATTTTAACTGTTGATTTCTAAATGAACGTAGCAGTGAAAAAATGGTTCATAAACCAGACCTTCTGCAGTGAGCAGGATATAATTTCATGAACTGTCCCAGTGATTTCAGTGAAACTACTTGAGGAGTAAGGTAGTCTTAGTGGGCTTTTTTTCCCTTGCACAGAATGGATGATGTTCTCTAAGCGAGCAGATCTTCAGTCTTTTGTTGTCTTCTTATTAAATGCCCCAGACTTTAGCATTGCATACTTTTCAGATCCTGTTTTGGAAACAGAATGACTAAATTCCTTATGGGTTTTTTCTGGTGTTCATAACTATACTATCTAGAGGTGCACCACTATATCAGTCCCATATCGGATCAGCACTGATATGGGGGAAATTGAGAGTAGCGGCAATCAGCTTTTTTTGTCTTATGTGGCAGATAATGTGGTGAATAAATGCCTCGTGTGTGTGCAGCCGCAGCGCACAGGTGGCCAGGAGTGCAGCGTGGCTAGAAGCTAGGTCCAGCTGGTAAGTCTGTGGTGGGGAAAGGGGTGGGGAGAGGGAAGGGGCATGGTGGGGCAGATTGAGGCCCCTGCAGTGAGGGGGGAGTGCGACTGGGGCTGGAGCAGGCGCTGCCCAGCTGGGGTGGGGTGGGGCATGGGATGGAACCATGGTTCATCCCAGGGAGGGGGGTGGCTCCTGCCACTGTGTGCCCCCTGGGAGTGCACAGCGGGGGTGTGCTCCCTGGATCCGTGTGCAGGGTGGGGCAGGCTGCTGCTGCAGGCTGGGGCCAGGGTCTGCACCAGGCTCTTCCCAGCTGGTGGGCGGTGGCAGTGCTGGATGCAGGGCAACGGGGGGAAAGGGGTGTGCTGCAGCCCCCCCAAAAAAAATTTGCCATAGGCCCCCCCGGGGCCTCCCCTCCTAGCACAGCCCCAGCCCAGCCCGCAGTGGCAGCCTACCCTGCCCCACACACATCTGTGGGTACATACCCCCCATGATCTCCTGGGGTGCCAGCAGTGGCAGAAGACACCTCTCCCCCACTCCGTGCCCCTGGACAAACCATGGCTCCGTCTTGTACCCCAGCTGGGCAGCCCCTCCCCCAGTTCCAGTGCCAACCCCACTCCCTCCCTCACCATAGGGGGCAGCTCCCACGTGCCCCTTCCCTTTCCCCACAACAGATTTACCAGTCAGAAGCCACTCTCCACACTGGGGAGCTGCATATCAGAATCAGATCAGTATCAGCCAATATAGCTCATTAAAAATCAGCCATCAGTAATGGCCCAAAGTGTCTCTATTGGCGCACCCTTAATAATATCTCACTTCTTCACAAACATTACTCAATTTGCCAACTTCCCTGTTTAGGGAATGGTGGTATTATCCTCCTTTTGTTCATAGGGAACTGAGGCACAGACTCACAAGTGTGATGATGAAATACAGTAAAGGTAAGTAATACCCATTAAATCTGGGTTCCCAATTTGAGATGACCAGGGCATGATTTTTCAAAGTACTTTGCATTCTATAGCATTTATTTTGCTCAAGGTAGAGTTCCCGTTGATTTTCAGCTACATCTGCGAGTGACCAAGTTTCTGAAATAAAAACCCAGGGATTCAAGTCAGTCACCCAGAGAATAAAACATACACAGTGGCAACCTATGAAAAGTTTGATTTAAGCGGCTTGACTAGCATCTCGTGGGAACTCTAGCAGTGGTAGGCTTAGAATCTGTTTCTCTAGAACATCAGTTAACTTCTTAAGCATGAGACCAACTTTTTGGAGGGACAGAGGACGTGGTGCTGGACCTCCTTGACCCAGTCACAGTAGGATGGGACAGTGCCCGGGACGCAATCCCAGTATGCAGGAGCAGAAGAGGGCAGTATCAGGCTCTAGAGCCTAATCCAGCCAGCAGAGAGGCCCCACACCACTCATCTGGCCCACAGAGCCAAAAGGTCGAGTACTACTGTCCCAAAACATCAATTTCTTACCTTGATGAATCAGACCAAGAATCACATTATACCATTTTGACTTGTGATATTCCGACACTTTTCCAAATCATTTTTATCTTTTTGGAAAAACAGTGGCTAATGTGTATTGTGTTGAGGTAATGAACCTAAAGATACAAGATCAGATTCTTTCAGTGGAGCTCCACTGACAATAGTGAAATTACATCAGAAGAACTTGAAAGAGAATTTGGCTCTCACATTTTTTAATAGGTACATTTAAAGAACAACCTGCCATAGATTCATCACTGTACTCTAAAGCCAAGGCACCTAATAATAAATCAAACATTCTACCTTACCACAATCATAGTTCATTTACCGACAGCTGCCTCTTTAATTAGAAGACTGTTGCAGCTGTTGCTGAGTAACTGAACCCAAGTATAATGATTTTCAGTTAAAAAACCACTTGTAAAAAATCTGGAACTGTTTTAGGACACAATAGGGATCCATTGCAGACTGGCCACTTTCTAAGCAGCAGCAGCATTGTGGCTAAAGAAATAGGTCATAGCTGCCCACGTTTAGTGGGACTAAAGCCAGCAACTACTGCTAAATAAGAGTAAAGGAAGACTTTAAAGCACTTTGTATTAATAAAGTTGGTCCTCTTCTACAAATGCAGGGGCCAATCCTTACTCAAGTCAGCAACCGTATTAAACATTTTCTTGTGAAGTAAGAGCTTCAGCATCATGGCCACAGTGGAATATGATATTTATTCAATTATTTTAAAAAGATCATTGCCTTTTCTATAGAAACAAGTGACTTGAATAAAAACAGATGTTGAAACACTACTACAAAGCAACCTCCAAGTAAACTTTAATGCCAAATCAAATCTCTAACATTACATTTTCCCACAGCTCAGAGAAGGCCAGTTTGTGGTCAAATGCTGCCTGTGATCTTATTTTATATTTTAAGCATGCATTTGATTATAAGGAAAACTTTAAAACAAACAAACAAACAAAACTAATTGTGTCCAGGAGCGCTTGCATCTGAAATGTGAAACAGAAGAGCATCTTTTTCAGTAGCTCTGAGAGAATTTCAAATTTTGACTGCAGTCTGCCATAAAGTATGTTGGGGAGAAAAAGTAATTTTCCTAAACCTTTACCACATCAGATACAACCTTCTTATCCACACCTACTCAGGCCCATTGTAATCTCTGCCCTATTTTTTTTCCTTGCATCCTTTCTTGCTCAACACACTTTCCTTCTGGTTCCCCTTCTCTTCCTCATGCCACCTTTCATGCTCCCTCTGCTTAGAATGCTTTGCGTGAGATTCTGACCTGGTTGATGTCTTGGCATCCACTTTCTTCACTTCTCCAGGATCTCTCAAAGGCACTTCAAGCAGCTTCTCTTTCCTTCTCTTTAGCAGTAATTGTTATACAGTTCCTGTTATGAACTATTGTCCTATGTCTTGATTTGTATTTGTCTTATTCAGATTGTAAATTATTCAGGATATAACATATCATACTGATAGCTGTGTGAACTAATGCCTGTGAAAATTATGCTGCATAAATATTTTATTATCCATTTCTGTATTCAAACCATCCATTTCTAGACTGGAAGATGGATGCCTGTTCAGAATAGCTCTTCTTTATTGCGTTAATATAGGCTAAATTTTCACTATCCGTGGTCAATACATGTTGAGGGTATTACACAGTTTTGCAGTTCTCTCTTCCTACTTATAATATCCTGGTTGAATTTTACGGGGGCTGTTACCCTTGACACAACATGATTAGTCAGACATGTTGCCACTGAACCACTGTTAGTTGATATTTTGGACTTCTGACTCAGTTGTTTTGTTATCAGAGAACACAAATAGTCAAGTTGTTTTTGAACAATAAAAGGTGTATATAGTCTCAGTTTTCAGTGGAAACAAGTCTGTTCATATTCCTGCTGAGAATTGGCATCTGTTTCAGTTTGAACTGAAATACTATCTGAAAAGTAATGTTTCAAGAGATGATTTTTAATACCTCTGATTTTTATTCTTGTTTCAGACTGGAGGAAGGTTGATGGTGTGTCTGTAATATGTTTGTTTTCTTTATTCACCATTGCCAATCTTAATATATTAACCAGTCTCTTTAAGAAACAAATGTACTGACAATGGATAATTTTTTTTCAAGTAACATGGTATGCAATTGTGTATATAAACAGCCTTATTTTCTCTATAAACAGAAAAGATTTTTATGCTTACAGTATTTACTTTGAAAGACTAGAAGAACTGAGCTCATTTCTGCTGTGCTGGAGGGCTTAGCAGCTTGCTATATAAGAGGACTCTACATGCCAGTGTATGCTGCAGAGAAGACCTTACTAGTGGTTTTCATAGTGCAATGTAGTGTGTATTTGAAGCATTGGGAACATGGCCAATTGATTTGAATGCAGGCACATCCTAAAAAGGATAGAAAAACCAAAATAAGACCTAACCACAAAGTGATCTCTTTCTGTTTTCTGCCATATCCAGCACTTTATAGATGTTCTAAGCCTTTCCTTAGATGGGGCTTAAGTCTCCTGCTGGGACTTAAAGCCAGAGGTTCCTGGCTAGAGGGTCTCAATTGTCATCTTTAGGATCAGGAAGGAATATTCCCCCATACTCAGAGTGGTATGGACTGTGGAAGTTCTTGCCTTCCAATGTTGTGGGGGGGTGTGGCCTAGGGATATAAAGGTTAAACGGTTATAAATATATTTAAACCATTAATGCATTACAGTTAACATTTAAAACAGACTACATTGCGTGAATTATTGCGTGGTTTACCAGTACTACTTTTCCAGACTACCCTTCCCTGAGGCAGCCCAGCCCACCTTTACACACTGCCTGCCTCTTCCACCAGCAGTTTGGTCTGTGTAAATCAAAGTGCTGGGGCTGAGGCTGGGGCTGGGGGAAGAGATGATGGAGCTGAGCCAAGCGAGTCTTCTCCCCAGAGGAGGAGAAGCGAGGAAGGGGAGGTAGGACAGGATGCAATGGCCGGCACGAGGAGTGCCTCTTACCTCTTGCATGTGTCTTGCCTGTCACAACCCAGTGATTTTGGTGCCTCGGCACGATGGAATTTTCCTGCCACATGAGAGCCTCTTGCACAGCAAAGGTTTTGTTGCAACAGAAAACCCCGGTGCAAGAGAGTTCCTGCCATTTGAATGCAAATTTGTGTCCCGCTATTGGCCAGTTCTAAATTATTCCTACGTGGCAGCTAGTAATTGGCTTGCTAGCCATTTAAAATTTCGTGCGACTTCCGCCCAAGTCGGAGAACTTTGAGCACGCTGCAGAGTGCCTCTAAAGAGATCTGACTTGTGGCTGAGCTGATCGATAGACTGATCACCTATTGATTCTTCTCCCCGTCGCCGAGCGCAATCCTCGACGTACCCTTTCCCCGCCGGCTTAATTTGTGGACGGATTAGCTGGCCCTGAGCCTTGCCAGCTGGAGCAATTCACATAGTTGTTCAAGCGACCGGACCACCTGCGTCGCGGCTACAAGTGACGTAAGTAAAGTTTTTGCAACCACTAAGCTTTGTCTGCCTCTCCATTCACCACCCCGCCCAGCGACTGAGTAATTTCTAAATCACCTCGAGTTGGCTCTGGCCATCCGAGACATGGCGACAAGGATGGGATCTAAGGGCATGGTTATGGAGATGAACCTAATCGGGTGCTGCTCCTGGCGCACTGGGACCCGCCGCATAGAGAATGCAAACGATCTATGGGCGCATATCGCTTACCACCAGGCGGTAGAAGGGGATGAGAGAAATATTAATGGCTACTTCTCCGTAAAGAGAGAAGAAGCAGTTGTAAAAGAATGGAGAACTAAGCTATCCCTTGGGGAGTTCGGATGCATAATGGGGAGCGACCGGGTCTATTATCAACCCCCAGAGGAAACATCAGCCATATCCCTAGCCAGGGTGAAGGCGCGGAAGGCGGAAAGGCTGACCCCCGCTCAGGAGTTCACTCAATGCACCTGATACTTAAGGGAAGGAGGGGAACCCACCCCCATGGACTGGTTCAACTGTCCGGATTTGGTGCCTGGGTCGCGGGGCCATGAGCTCCTCGTTCAGCTCCGGGAGGACCTGGAAACTAAGGGCCGTCACGTGCCGAAATGGGGTTTAACTAAATGGAAGAAGGGAAAGATGATGAATGTGCTATTCTGTACAGTAACAGGTCTACTAAGGGAATACGCAAATTTGGAGGCTCAGATGCATACGGCAGGTAAGGAGTTGCTGGAGCGGACAGCAAAGGGCTCTGGAGCGACGCTTATCAATAGCGCCGGCCGCATGATGCCGCTGGCAGAAAATGGCGCCGAAAGAAGCGCGAGCCATCCGGGGAACCCGGACAAGAGGGGCAGGGTTTCAGAAGACACGGCGGGGATCCGCCTAGCGACTCCGCCCCCTGAGGTGACGTCGTTACCAACAGCCCCACCTCCTTGCCACGGGGAGGGGGCAATGGAAGGAGGGATGTATCCAACACTCCCGCATGAATAATTTAACCCTCTCTCTGCCGCAGCTCACCCGATAGCTGTGATGAAGCATATTGCGGATGAAGAAGATACTACGCGTACCACTGTTATCTCCCTCACACGCACCCGACCCGAAATTCAGGAACTTTGCAGAGAATCTAAAATAAAACCAGAAGAAACCTTGGCCATGTGGTTAGGACGATTAATAGTGGAGTTTGTATCTGACACTTTAGACAAGGAAGAAGCGAGTGCCCTGACCCGACAAGCGGCATGGAGCGGAGGGCGTGCTACTGATTTGAATGTGGTCACGGACAGTGCCCACTGGCCCATCCTGCTCCCGGCGCTTGTAGTGGGACAGGTAACCCACAAATTTCACACCTGGCATGAGGGTCGCCTGCAGAAGGCCACTGCAGAGCAACTCCTCCTAGCCATAATCGGGGCATCATATCTTTCATGGAGCCTGAGAGCGAATCCAATGGGACTAACAGCAGTCCAACGCAAAGAGAGATGGGCTCATCGTCACCTATCGAACCCCAGGGCAATTCCAACGCCCCTGGAAGCTATAGATGCCTGCGTGGAGGTATACGGAGGAGCAAATGCCGTTACGCTCCGACTCTTTTTGAACCTGATGGCGGGTCAGCCAGTGGGAAATCTCTTAGGCCATCTCCCACGACTGCAGGCGCTCATGAAACAGAGTGAAGAAACTTCTGATGATATAAGAGACCGATCTTCAGCATACCCAGCCGAAACACTGAGACCCAGACATCAAGAGTTTACCCCCCGGCGAGAGCTATGGTGATCACCTCCAAGAACCCCGAAGGAAAGAACTACAAAGGAAAGGAATATGTTTGGTTTTCTTCTCGCCCGCTCCGGACTTACAAAAACTCAGTTGTGAGTTTTGGAAGAAAGGGCCCAGTGTTGTCTGGCCGAAGTATTAGGATTTAACTTCCAAGACCCACCAAAAAACGAATAATGGCCAGCGGCTCTGCCAGCGGCCTTCTCCGACTTAAACCTGACCCCACTGATCCTCGTCCATACGCCGAACTCACTGTTTACAACCCTACCAATCCAGATAACTAACAACAAGTATTCTTCCTTCTCGATACTGGAGCTCAAATCAATGTGATTACCTCAATGATACCTCACCAAAAGACCACCAAAATGATCAAGATACAAGGGCTTAACGCTGTTGCAGTCACCACAAAGGTCAAATTCTCAGTCCAAGGCCACCGATACCCCCTACAGGCTGTTCTAGGGGGCATCAATATTTTAGGAATCCCGAGGATAAAAGCGCTTGACCTTAAAGAACAAGTGCTACAAGCATTACCCATTATTATCCCAGAACGGGATTGGCATCAACCAATGCTTCGTAACACTTCCACCTGGCGATATCGACCAATCCCAACTAAGGGTCCTCTAAAAAAGTCCCTTACTGACCTCCTGCGGTGACTCGAGCAACGAGGCTGTATTAAAACCGTAACTGCTAGCACCTACCTGTCATCAGGATGGGGAGTTGCGACACCTGGAAAGCCTAACGAAGCCCGGCTAGTCGTAGACTATAGAGAGGTTAACAAAAGATGTCAAGTACTTCAACAACCTAATCCTTCTACTCTGCCACAAAGTATGTTTGAGATGGCACAGTTCCAACAAAGTAAGTGGGTCAGAGTCACATTGGATCTAAAAAACATGTTCTTTTCCATCCCGATAACTGACCCGGAAGGTATACTAAATATGTGCATTGATGGCACCATGTACAGGTGGACGATTTGTCCACAAAGATATCGCAACGCTCCGTCACTAACTACTGGTGCCATGAATAATACCCTAAAGAATTTTCAAGCCTCACACTCTCTTCCCTCAGAGGAAGAATTGAAAATCTGGAGTTATGTCGATGATATTGCCATCATGGGTCATGATAGTTCCGTAGTTACTAGTATAGTCAACCAACTAGTCGCTCACCTTCAGAGTGAGGGATGGACGATCAACGAGGAAAAGTCATGCCTACATCCTGTAGATGACATCATGTTCCTTGGCGCTCGATACATCGGTTCCATCCACCACGGAATCTCACATGGTGGTCCTAACATCGATCCATTAAAAACATTCCTCCCTGTTACTAAGAGGCATTTCCAACAGCTTTTGGGTCATTTGAACTGGTATCAGCATTATGTTGGACCCAGTGATTTGGCACTCCTCACCAAGTTGCAGCGACAGATCCGTAATAAATCTCGAAAGTCCACGCCCTGGACAAAAGGAGATCAGCGGAACCTGCTTCGCCTGTTAGCCACGGTTAAAGATAAGCAGCTCCATGCCATCAATCTAGGTGAGTCGCTAACCATAACCCTTGGGTTTACCACAAACCAGGTGTGGGCTGTCATGCATAACCCTCGCGATGAGCTGGTATACATGGCCCATAAGACGCTTCAAGCGGTACAACATCGATATGGAGCTGTAGGAAAAATCCTCCTAGCTGAACAACTGGTGGAGCCATTAGCAAGGGGGCATGGGACATTACGTGCTCCCGGTGCCACATTGTTACCCTTGCTGGATGCGGAAAATGTCGACCCACATTTTCAGGGGGAGTCTAAGACCTGGAATGCGCTAGTGCTTACCCACCATTACAACTGGCATTGTTGGAGGTTGGAAGACACAGCACCTGATCCCAGCCCAGAAGATGAGGAGAAGGTCCCTACACTGTATGGAACTTCTGCCCCGGCGTGGATGGCCTCAGATGGAACCTCCCGACATGGCGGAGGCTATGGGTACTATTGGAAGGCTTGTCATGACAAGAAAATATTCCAAACCGACCCAGATGATAATTCGGCCCAAAAATGTGAATTGTTAGGATTCCTCAAGGTACTGGAACATTGTCTGACCCATCATAACGACTTGCTCCCCATTCCAATCATCGCAATCGATTCACAATACATTTATAAAATTCTTACTGGTACAGCCTTTCCCACCAAAAATTTGAATGATTGGCAAAACATCTGGAAAACGTTAACTAAACTTGCACGCCTCCCATTGGTTAGGCACACTAAGTCCCACTGTCCGGATACTGATCCAGTACATGAGGTCATTGATAAGCTCTTAGAAGACCCACTCTGGACCGACATAGTCTTGCCCATCACATCTACCTCCGGTCCTGAAGTAAATCCATTCCTTGCATGGCTTCACGAAAATTGGGGTCACCCAGGACCACGGGTTTGCCATCAACGTTGGTGCCGAACCATTACGGATGTGGCCTCATACGGAGCTAGGCGCGATTGGGAAAAGGTAGCTCAGGCCTGTGAGACATGTGCTAAAGAGAAGTGCCATAGAACCAAGCATCAGCTCGGAGCTTTCGATTCTTCACAGTTTCAGGCAGGAAAGGTTTGGCAGGTAGATCTGCTAGGACCCCTCCCAGGGTCTAAGCCACCAAATAAAGGATTAGTTGTTGTTGACTTGGGAACAAGACAGTTACAAGTTATTCCCTTACGAAAAAGCAATGCCACTGCTGTCATTTCTGCCTTAACTGCTGTATTTGCCACCTGGCAACCCCCTCATGAAATTCAGTCTGATGGGGGACCCCCTTTTAACTCTAACGCTCTAGACAAATTTGCTCGTCTTCACAATGTAGCTTGGCATCTCCATCTGCCGTACCACCCGCAGTCCAATGGCGATGTAGAAAGACATATAGGCCTGTACAAAGAACAACTTCGCCTCAGAGGAGGAGGGACGTTTAAAAACTGGACTAAATTCAATCATGACGTTCTCATCTCATTGAACACCGCTAAACCGCTATGGGACGAAGCTAATGTCCAGAAACCCCCACCTTGGGAACCCAAGTTCCAGCCAGATGAGTTAGTGTGGATCTCAATACCGCACCCCCATCAGTCTCATCCGCAAGTTCACAAAGGAACAGTTCAACGGTCGGGACAATATCTTAATACCTATTCTGTCCACTTAGAAGAAAAACCCGATTGTCCTCCTATTATCGTTCATCACAACTGGATGACTCGCCGTTCCGACATTCACCCAGTATCCTTACAGTGAATCCAATTATGGGTCTTTTTGGCTTTGTTCTGTTTTGTTTTGTTGTTTTCTTTTCTTTACAGGTCTAACCTCAGCACAGCGGTAATCTACAGCCGTTCAATTGTGAGATCTGTTGAGCACCAAACTACAGTTCATTCGAGTCAATAGAGTGATGGTTGTGAAGGAGACACTGAGGCAGCGAATGTCCATCCGCTCAGGATTGGCTATGACGCTGTTTTCTCTCATTTTATTAAGTATTTTAATTGACATTGTCTGTTATAGGAGAAGAAGGACTGACTAATGAATGAGGGGAGTCCCAAGCAGATGTTCTCCAATCAGACGATGATCAATAGTTGTTGTTATATGTTCAAGTTATTATATTTTATAGTTTGTTAAGAAGACCGGTCTATAAAATTGTTTATGTATATATATATTGGTTGTTTAAGCTTCGCCAGGTCAGTAAGTCCTGAAACAAAGATGCCTTATGATGTGCTCATGCGTCTAAAATTCCAGTTGTGCCGTCGGCAAGGGGGCATGTCACAACCCAGTGATTTTGGTGCCTCGGCACAATGGAATTTTCCCGCCACATGAGAGCCTCTTGCACAGCAAAGGTTTTGTTGCAACAGAAAACCCCGGTGCAAGAGAGTTCCCGCCATTTGAATGCAAATTTATGTCCCGCTGTTGGCCAGTTCTAAATTATTCCTACGTGGCGGCTAGTAATTGGCTTGCTAGCCGTTTAAAATTTCGTGCGACTTCCGCCCAAGTCGGAGAACTTTGAGCACGCTGCAGAGTGCCTCTAAAGAGATCTGACTTGTGGCTGAGCTGATCGATAGACTGATCACCTATCGATTCTTCTTCCCATTGCCGAGCGCAATCCTTGACGTACCCTTTCCCTGCCGGCTTAATTTGTGGACAGATTAGCTGGCCTGAGCCTTGCCAGCTGGAGCAACTCACATAGTTGTTCAAGCGACCGGACCACTTGCGTCGCGGCTACAAGCGCTGTAAGTAAAGTTTTTGCAACCACTAAGCTTTGTCTGCCTCTCCATTCACCAGCCCTCCCAGCGACTGAGTAATTTCTAAATCACCTCGAGTCAGCTCTGGCCGTCCGAGACATCGCCCTGTGACAAGCAAATCATGTACTGGCTACTCCATAGATATGTGTTATTGGTTAACCAAAATCGTGATTTGGAGTGTTAAAAGAATTCACAGGTATCATCAGGTATTAGGTGACGGGTCGTGATGTGAACGCATCTGCTATGGCTCCCAGCCTAAGCAGTGTGCATCTGCTGGCTGGCATCACTCTGTCTGATATCAGAAGAGCAGCGGCCAGCAGTATAGAATGATCGAGACAACCTAAAGATATGAGATGCTCATTGTATAACCATCCCACAGGACACAAATGTCTGAAGTCACAGAGGAGCTTCCACACCAGCACCTAACATCTCAATGTCACACCCAAGGAGATGCAACTACAGATGTGGAATGAGAGGCTGAAGAAAATACCTGACAGTGAAAAAATGTAAATTCCAGCAGCTAAGTCCTTACCACCAGGGGCTGACAAATCATGACAAAGGTGACGATGGCATTGTCTCAACTGCATAAGTACCAGAGTCAGACATTCCAAGGAATTAATGAAGAAATGGGACTATACAATCAGTTCAACCACCTGTCAGTATGGCACAAAACCTCAGACTATGCAGCACCTGCTTCAGCGCTTGCTGCTCAAAGGCACGTGTACAATGAACGATCTCGCAAAGTACAAAAAATTAGTACAAGCATGCGTAACAAAATGGTCAAATCTGAGGTAGAGACATGAGAAGAAGTTTGGTTAAACAGTTAACCATTATAATACTTATAATTAGAAGAGTTTAAATGGCTAATTTAAAAAATTATATTTACATCCCTAGTGTGGCCTTCTACCTGAGATCTCTTGCACATATATTAACAGCCTTTTATAAAAGCAGTATGTTGGGTGATGTGGTTTTCTGCCTTACCTGTGGTAGGCTAGGGTGTTATGTCTTGTATTGTGTCAGGGTTGGCAGTAGTTTAGTAAGAGTTTAGGTTATGGATTTATATAGGATGGTTTGGATAGGGATGATCCTTCCTCAAGCAGGCGGCTGGATTAGATGACCTCTGGTGGTCCCTTTCAGCCCTACTTCTCTATGATTCATTTGCTTTTGGCCCTGTAAATGTTGAAGCCTCACTCCATCAACATCATCATCATCATCATTCTCCTCTTCCTCACTGCTTAAGAGCCCTATTCATAACCTGGCACTTTATTGTGTTAGACCTTGTATAAATTTAAAGCAAAAAGATGTGCCCATAGTTAGAGAGCTTTTTTATATAAGTTAAAGAACAGGGACAAGATATGGGCTGCACAAGTACAAGAAAGCAGTTTTGGTCTGCACAATAGGTATGGTCTCAGCACATCTACACTATTGCAGATTTTTTGGTTTTTTGAGAGTAACAAAAGGAGACTTTGGAGCAGAGACTTGAAGGAAGATATTTATTTGTTTGTTTGTTTGTTTGATTCATATGTCATCTTCCACAAAAGGGTCAGGGCTTCTTATAATAAAAACAAGACAAACTATAAAAAACAGATAAAATATTAAAATGAAATAGTAATAAAACAACTCCACAAACAGTGCTGCAAACAATATCCCCCAAATTGACCCTGTCTGCTAAAACCTGCCCAAATGAAAAGGTCTTCCAAAGCTTCCAGGTGTCCAGGCTTGGGCTCTGACTGGTCTCAAGGGAGAGCTCTGTGAGATGTTTACTGGGAATTGCTCCCAAGTGTGAAAGGCAGTGTAGAAGAAGCACAAAGCCATGTGTTATAAAAAGTTAACCCATGAGCAGTTGGCTTGACTGGAGGTGGTGCTTGACATATTGAAAGTGAAAGATGATAGATAGTGTGAGAACAGGCCTTGGAGGGCCCTGACAGTGAATTTAAGTAGCATAAAAGAGAAGGCAGAGCAAGTAGAAGGAGGGAAAATAGAGAGAAAACACTATGAAAACTTTAGGCAAGCACAACATAATTTTTTTTTCAGGATGATATTTACACTTGCTCTGTTCTTTTATGAACAGATACTTAGCAGTTCAGATAAAGGAAATTAAGAAGTTAGGTTGACTAGAAGTTAGCCAAGGTGCCTATTGCCAAATGCAAGAACTTAATGACTAAAAGAAGGCCTTAAAGGATTTTTCAATGGGCTTCAGTTTATTTTTATCATGAAGTGTTGATTACTGTCATTGGGACATGGGCTGAACAGGCTGGGACTATTTACTTTAAAAGGAATTGAATTAGAGACAATTGACAGATGTATGAATAATGAATGGTGTAGAAAATGTAAACTGAGATTCTGTTTTCTCTACTTCATCCCAAAAGAAGACAACATTCAACGGACCTGAAAAAATAGCAAATTCTAATTGATAAAAGAAAATATTTTTAACTCATAGAGCAATAGAGAATATGGATACTAGACTAAATTAGCCAAATATCTGATGCAAGATGACAATTCATAGGGAAAATTGAGACAGGCTAGTCTGATTACTGTTTAATGTTCCAGTGAGTTTGTTAAATTTTCTGTATTGTGTCACTATGTTGAGTACCGTCCATACAATTTGATTCCCCTTTTTGTGTATCATCAGCAATTACCTTGTTCAATTTCCATTATTTTAGGTTCTATGAAAATAGTTAGCTGACAAATGGAAATGCTTAACTTTGTGCAGTTGTGAAAAATAAATGGAAAGATTTGCAAATGACTCTGGGTGTTTGGGGAACAAGAATTTACACATGAAATGCATTGTCTGTTTCACTGTTCCAGGTATTCCAGGACCTTGGCACATCGGTACTCTCTGGGGCCTTTAAGGGATATAACATCTGTCTCTTTGCATATGGACAGACGGGTTCAGGAAAGACATATACAATGATGGGAACTCCAGTGAGTTACAGCACCCAGTCCATTCTCTTGATCTTTTTAAGAAAAGAAAATCTGTTTAGTAAAATTTTTAATTCATGGTTAATGCCCCAGTTAAGCAAATTATTTGCCATGTTTTACTTAGGCATATCTACGCATGAAGTTAAGTACCTGCTTAAGTCCATACCTGAATGATATAACAACAGCTACAATTATAAGTATGTGGTTTAATTAAAATGTTTCTTCTGGGACCTTAGTCCTTTTATTTTATAGACGTGTGATTTATCTGTTTTGCTGAAAATATTGTGTACCCTGAACTTCTAGTTATTTGTAGCAACTACCTTATGACACCACAAAACAATGTTATCTCTCCTGCCTTGACAGTCAAACCCATGTTGAAGGTAAATTATTTTCACAAAAGGAAAAAAAGTGTATAATTCTTTAGGCCATCTTTCAGCTTTAAAGTAGTAGTCCAGCCATGGGAACATGGCACTCAGTACAGGCTAGCAAACCTACTTGAGAACCTGAGAAAGTTGGATGATTAACCTGAGCCTCCATGCTATTGCAGCTGGATTGCTGCCAAATATCTGTGCTAGCTCTCACTTGTTTACACCTTGATGCTCAAACTCCAGCCCGTAGGCCACAGTTACTGAGCCACATCGTCTGGAGTGTGGGGATCCCCATGGGTCTGGTCATGGGTTTGGTGGCAGGGGAGTAGTAACATCAGTTGTTGCTCCTCATGTGCACTAGGTCATCAAGCCACGGTGGGGTCAGCACAGTCTGGTAGGTACATGGCTGCATCTGGCATGCAGGGTTGGGTCAGTGTATGACTGGACCCAGTGTGTGGGGTCTTTTTGGGATCTGGCATGAAGAATCAGGCCGGTGTGCAGGTGGATCTGGTGTGCAGGATCAGGCTAGTGTGTGGCCAGATCCAGTACGCAGCTGGATCCTGTGTGTGGGATCGCCCCTGTGTACTGACCCCATGCATGGGATCTTGTTTAGGGACTAGCCTCACCCAACTCATCCAGCCCACAGGGTTGGAGGGTTGAGATCCACTGGTCTACACTCCACTGCAGTCACAATGATAATTGTAGTGTAGACATGCCTTAAGTCTTTACCTCAGCCATGGGCTATGACAAGTGGAGGTATTTCAGCTTGATAAGATACACAAGGTACACAAGACGATATCCAGAGCAGGTAAGACTAGTATCAAAGTACTAACAGATACAACCACCATTCTATCTGTAGAACATTTCTTCCCTTTAGCGGGTTCCTTTGAGAGGTGGTGTGGCTGGCAGAGCTGTAAATTGTCACTTATCCAGCACTGAGAATGTTCCAAGGTGGCGAGTTACTTGACCTTCTCCATGATCACTGCTTTTGTATTGCTCCATTCCCTGTAGTTTTTCCTACACTTATTAAAATGAAGCTTTACAGGAAAACCTGGGACTGCAATCATAACATATAATTTTTTTGGTTTATTTTCCTAAAAGGCATCCATTGGGCTGACACCTCGTATATGTGAGGTATTTAGTTCTTTTACTAACTTGCATTTGTTTAATCTGTTTTTTAAATGGGGGGGAGGGGGGTTTCTCATTTTAAAAGTTCTTTTGGTTTTGCAGGGCCTTTTTTCAAGAGAGGATGATTATTCAGAACAGCCAGCATCTTGCAGAGTAGAAGTCAGGTAGGAGAATCACTGATTTTAGCCATATGTGCTAAAATGTTTTCTAAAGTTTGTTTCCATAGGCCAACATATTTAATCCTCTTTTCTCTGGAATGTCAGCCATTTGGGGTTGGAAAATCAAATTGGCAGATACGTTCCAGCTCACAAGGTTGTTCTATATTCGGATCCAGTGCATGCAAATGGGCCACAGCTTGATCTGGTGCTCAGAGTGCTCCATAGCTAGATCCAGTGTGTGAGGTCAGACTGGCACACAGGGTTGCTTGGTGGCCACATCTGGCACGCAGGGCTGGGCCAGCACATGTGGTTGTTGCGCACTTAGATCTAGCATGTGTGGGCCAAGCTGATCATACCTGCAGACCAATCCTATGTGCTGACCCTGTGCAGGATCTGGCTTGTGGACCAGCCTCGTGTCACTCATCTGACCTACGGGGCTGGAAGGTTAAGCACCACTGCTTTAGCGTGTCAACAGTCTTTATAAACAGCTAGCAGCTGTGGGTAAATTTTTCTCCTGCTTCTTGGCAATTGATGGCTTCTCAGCTCCTTTTTAAGTGTCTGTGTGGACATGTAAGAAAACATGATGAGAGAGGCAATGAAGAGGAATGCTTTAATTTTTTTTAACAGGAAATGTCCCTGCCAGGGCTGCAAGCTGCAAGTGCAAATTGTCATTGTCCAAAGAACAATTAGTGATTTTTTTTTTTTTAAATAGCAGGTGGCAGAGAGATGACACATTCTTTCTCCTCTTTTTCTTCAGTTTCCTTGAAATCTATAATGAACGTGTCCGAGATCTGTTAAAGCAGTCTGACCACAAGAAACCTTATACGCTCCGTGTCCGAGAGCACCCTGAGACAGGTCCATATGTGCAAGGTGAGACAGAATTTCAGTTTGGATTACAAATTAATGCACACATATCCATTATATTTGTTCAGTTGCATTTCCAGCATGATCTTTGTCATTCCCATTGTTTTCCCAGTCTTAAGAGACTAATATGAAACAGTCTGAGGGATTCAAAATGCTCCCAGCAAGATATATGAAATCCAATAATTCTTAACAGAAAATATGAAATTCTAGCAGAAAGACTTGCTTTATGTGTGTAATTTGAATGCATTTAATAAAACATAGAATAAAATATTTCCTGTACTGGATCAAGTGACTGATTTATTGAGCCTGATAATCTGCTTCCCACAGCAGCTGCAAATCAGTGTTTCCTGAGAAGATAAAATAATAAAGGTCTTGACTAATGCTAGGTAGATAGATTTCTTTGCAACACACTGAAAGAAATAGGAAGAATGCCTTTCTCGAAACTGACATGGCCATTTAGTTGACTTCTATTTGCAAAATCTGAGAAGGTTCAGATTTGCATGTTGACTGCAGACATTTTGGTCTGCTTACTTTAATTTACTTTTTCAGAAATCTACTCTGATCAGTAAGTAAGGTCATGGACATAATTTACACTTTTCCTTTTGTGACCAGCCTGATCTGTACCTGGTATAGGCCTAGGCCAGAGGAGCAGAGGTGCATTAGGTGCCATCAAATGAAAGATCCTACCATATTAAATCATACCTGCAACAACAACTAAGTGTGTAGGGGGCTTGGCTTTTAGACCATAAGAGGAGGAGGTTAAATCATAGGAAATAGTAGTAAAGTTAAGGTTTGTGTGAGATTCCTAATTTCATATTATTAGCCCTTGACTCTTAAGAATGTTTTGAACTACAATTCTCTAATTTCCTGATTTTCAGATGCATGCTTTCATTTCAGTGGAACTTGAACATTAAACTTAGAACTTTGCAGTTTCCATACTTAGAGCTACTGTATTTTCTGCACGTTTAACCCACACCTCCCCCCAAAACTAGCTGGTGGAAATAGGGGTGTACATTATATGTAAAATACAGATCCCCATGGGTCTGGGAATTTGGTGGCAGGGGAGCAGTGGCAGTGTTATAATTGCCATAGTTCTGGGATCCATGATAATTAATGCTCACTGTTTCCCCAGCACCAAATTTCTGGATCTGAGGGAGCCTCCCAGCCAGATGACCTGGCTTCATATACTGGATCATGTTGGCATGCGAGGTTGGTCCGTAGCTGGAATTGGTGTGCTTGATCAGACTGAGCGTCAGGTCAGACCTGATGTACCATGTTGGACCTGGCACACAGTCCTGGACCCAGCATGCTAGGTTTGTCCATGGGCCCCATCCAGCTCACAGGACTGGCTGCAGGTTCAGCTCCCTAGCTGCTGTTTCTTAGTTAATACAAAGAAGATGTTTTTCCCCTTCATGCTGCCTTTCAAAAACAAGGTGCATATTATATAAGGGGGATGTGATGTATGCAAGAAAAATATGGTATTAAAAAAAAATCTACTGGAATTTTGTCTTGCATTCTTTTTTTTTTTAATGATCCTTTTACAGTCCTCATCTTTTTACCTACAGTCTTTTCCTCTCTGAATTCTTCCTGCCTTTTGTTGTCTTTACTTCCCTTTTGCCTCTGCCTGAGCTTCAGAAGCATTACATAAAATACCAATTGCTGCTGTGTGATTTTGTTGATAGTATGCTATGCTGAGTTTGGCCTGTACAGATCCAAAGAATCTACTTGGTGATTGACAGAAAATAAAATACTTCCTACAGAATCAATATGCTACTAGCAGTAGCAGTAACCAAGTGATTTTTAAGGCTGTATAAAGCATCTTACTGGTGTGAAATAGGGAAAGAGACCTTTCCAGAGTAATGCAGACTTTAAAAATGGGTCTTGTTTGTTTGGAAAGTAAATATGCCCATTTCCTTTTTAATGTGCTACTAACCACTATGTCTCCACAGTGGGCAAAACTCCAAATTGCCCTTGGAATTACTGATGCTGCCAACTCTTGGCTGATCACCAAGTGGTTTGTAATATACTTGACACATGGGAAGTACTCCTTTTGATGTGTGAAATGCACATAAGAGAAATGTATTGCTTCTGTCATTAGATCAAATACTAATTTGCTCTGGCTTTAAATGTAGGCCTTTTGTCTCCATTGATTTTGTAAATTTCTTCTTTTTCTCCAAGCTCTCCTTTTTTCTGACTGCTTGTCATTATCATGCCACTTAATTTTATGCATGATTTTTTAAGCAGGTGGGAATTGAAAATGGAAAATCAAGCTAAATGCTTTGACGGTCTTTTTAAAATAGTTGGATACATTGAAACCCATTAATAATATTTGTAGTCAATTATATTAGCTGTACAAGCTAAAATAATAATAGTTTATAACACTTTTCCTCCAAGAATCTCAGGATGCATCACAAACATTAAGTAAGTCTCACAAGTTCACTGAAAAACAGATATATGCTATTCACAATTTAAGGGTAATTAAATTGAAGCAAAGAGGTGCTCGATGACTTGCCCATGGTCCTACAGCAAGGCAGTGATGGAGCAAAAAACATAATCCTGGATCCTGATTCCTGCTTCTCCCACTAACCACTATTTACATATCAGTTACTGATAATGATCATTTTTTATATATCAGACCATGAACTAGTCACCTTGGAGCCAGAGAGGAGATTTCAGACATGCCTTCCCACACATTTGGCTAGGTGACATTCTGGTCATGCCTTTCTATAGAATCAGCACCTGGAGTGTAAATAAAAAAGAGCTGATGGGCTGATCCTGTTAAAAAAAAAAAAATGAAAACATGCATGTTTGGTTTTCATCATGGTTCTTTTGTTTCCTGCTGCTGCTTTTCTGGAATCCTTACTACATCTCTTTCCCAGACCCTGGTCACTGCAGAACTCTACCAGCAAATACTACTTACTTCCTCAAGATCATTTCCCACACCGAAATACAGCTTGCTGCTGCTTTCTCTGCCAGCAGGCTTCCCTCAAACCTGCATATCTAAAGTTCTTGGCTTCACTGATTCCAGAGTTTCCTTGAACTGGGTGAAAACAAGTCATAGTTGGGACTTAAGTCTCTTCTTAATGTGTCACTGTGGTAGGGAAAACTCCTGTTGTTTCAGAGGTAGTCCTTCATAAAACAAATCTATTTTTATTTTTTAGTTCTGATATTGTATATTTATTGTTATCCTTTTAAATAGGAATTTGATAACCAGATGTTTCCTACAGTATTGCTTGTAACAAGGACTGTGGAGACATGGTTGTGTGCTTTCCCTTTAACCTCCCCCTTCCCTGATTTTTTTTTTTTCATTTTGTAGTATGAGAACAGTATAATAAAAACACATTATGCCAGTCAGGGAGTGCCCTTTTTTAGGTTACATCAGGAAATTCAACTTGGAAACTCCATGTGAGACAGCCCTCCCTTCCCCTGCTGTTCATATCATTGTGGGCCTGTATGGGGGAGTGGTATGTGTTTATCCCTGTAAGGAAATTTCAACTCTTTATAGTTATAAACATAGCTCAAAATATTAGAAATAATTGGCTTCATGCATGAAAAATAGAGTAACTTCTCTGTTGGAGGGTGCCTTGTGGTAACATTTCAGTATTGCTGTGGGACTGCATGAATAAAATTGATTTGCAACTGATGAGTCAGTGTCCTGGGGTTTGTAGTCAGATGACTTAAATGCATGGTACTCTGTGTGTGTGTGTGTGTGTGTGTGTGTGTGTGTGTGTGTGCGTGCTTAAAAACTATAATTGTTTATATCACATGAGCCAGTGCTTACGTATTGTTTTTATTTGGTTTTTGGAGGAAGACTGATAAAGAGGAGCTCTGTTGCCTGCAGAACGGTGCTCATTAGCTAGCTCACATGGCAGGTGAGCATAGATAGGACAGTTCACACGTTTTGTGCGCTTCTGATCAGTATAGGTCAGGGATTTCAAACTTAGTCGGCTTTGTGGGCTGGATGAGTGGCCTGCAGCCAGTCTGCAGGCCAGATCAGACTGACATACTGGCGCCACATTTCAGATCCAGCACGTGTCCTGGAGTGGCCAGAGTGGGCACCATATGTGGCACAGTCCTGCTTCTGCCACTCTGAGGCTGTGTTGCATGCAGCAGCCGCTCTGCTGCTCTGGGATGTGAGCTGGGGCCAGTGCCACTTGTGTCAGGTGGGCCCATCCGGCATGCCCTGCCTGCAGCCAGTGGGTCAACTCAGAACCACAGGCAGCACTGGAGTATGGACCATTTGACAACCCAGTAAAGGGGCTTTATTTTAGGGAAATTCTAACTCAGATGTGTAGTATACCATGATGGCATGTTGCTGAAGTCAGTAATGGATGATTTCAGCACTTGCATGACCTTGCCTGTGGAAGTTTGTTTATGGAATTTGCATGGGATCGTGCTCAATGAATCCTGTAGCCAATAGCATCAGTGTCTAAACTGTAGCCCTGGTTGTTAGGAGAGCAGTATATTTTTCACTCCTTTATTAGGCAGTTTGCTGCATGGAACAAATGAGCATTGTTAAACTGATGAGAGCAAGTCAAAGATCAGTGTTCCATTATGTCCACAGTGTTCCACAGTGTATTGCAGCATACCAAGACTTGTCTCTGTATTTGCGTTATACTTACTGTGTGTGAGGACTTAGAGGTTATGGGGTAACAGAAAACTTGTAGGGGTAAGGAGGGGCTCCCTTTTATCCTATTATTTTGTCACTGACATAGTTTACGTCAGTAGTCTCTAACACACTGAAATCAGTACTTGGATGAAAAATAGACAGGGAAGAAAACTAGAGAGACTCACCCTTCTAAGGATGCTTAATTACTCTCATATTAGAAGTAATGCATTTTCCATTTGCAAGTGCAGTCAGGAAATTCCAGCTCCCTGCACTAAGTATTTTGAATAATTTCCAGCCCATCTTTTTTCAATGTAAAGCCTGCAAGATTCTACCCCTTAAAATGCTGAAAGCATTTCAGTACTTCAGATTGGAATGGTTTCAAAATTCTCCCTTACAGATGGTTGCACTGTTAAGGAATCAGCCTCTTTTAAATCAGGAAGTGATGCAATCTATTTGGTTACTTTGAGATATTTCTGAGGGAGATTCTGTCTTTGAGACAGAACTAGAAGGAGTTTGTGATCTTTCTTTGATACTTGAAAATGGTGTTTCTTTTCCCAAGCAGCAGAGAGAAAACTTGTTGTTTTTCTTTGCAAAGAACATGTACAGATTTTCATTTGCCTTTTTAAACGAATTGTGGAAAATGTATATTTTTAAACCTAACCATCCCCAGTACATAATTAGTGTTATCCTTAAGGGGTTAAAAAACCCTTAAGAGTGAGTTAGGGAAATAGTCAATGGTACTTTAGTACACTCTGTACCTTACTGACACCAGAACTGTTTGAACAATATTTTCCCATTTGATAAAAGGCAATTATCTTTGCATCTTTTGGAGTGCAGCATGTAGTAAAACACAAAACAGTAGGATAAGTGCTTTCTGCCTTGTAAACTTTATTATATTTTTGTGTGTGCTTAGACTACTGGTGGGATTCATTTAGGTATAGTCAGTGATGATTCAGGTAAAAGCATTACAAGACTAAAATAAATCTTTCATCTTTGGCCCAGATTCAGTCCTTATTGATAATCAAGCCATCTGTTATCTGAGGACATACCTTGTCCAGTTGGGCTTTAAAATGGACTAGGGTAGATAGTTAATCTTGACTTACATTCTTACAAGAGATGCATCATTTTATACTCCTCAAGATGCATCTCATCCTCACTGCAGCCCCCCTCATGTCACAAAAGTATGCCTACAGAAAGACGACAATGTTTTTCAGGATTGTTATGCTAGTGAAATACAAGAGGACAAAACACCTCAGAAACAGCATTTCTCTTCTACCCCATGATAAAAATCTTAGGAAGAGAATATATTTTACAGTGCATCACGCAATGAAATCCTGATCTGCAACTGGGGCCCCTTAAATGCTACTGCAGTACATATAATAAATAGACATAGTAATAGTACAGCATCAATTAATCCTGAGTACAGGTCCACTGCAGTCAGCTAAGCATGCTGGCTGTAATTCACATTTTATAAACTGCTAGTAACAAAAAGCATAGAAACATACTGCCCTCCAGTGGGGCCACATCAGTCACAGTACTGACCTATTACCATCAACTCTGCAATGCAGTATTTCTTGTATTATCAAGAGGGCTTTTTTTTTTTTTCTGTGGTCATCTACATTAATATTATCTCTAGGACCATAACCAGAGTACATTTTATGGAGGTATAAGGCCTTTAAAGTCTGTGTACGGTTTACTGGTAAATGTGGCAGTTTCAGAACATGGTATTTAGCTAAATAAGCATGCAGTTGGAAACTCCCAATGGAGGGCATTGTCATTCTCTTATTCATTTTCAGTACCTTCCATTTGAAAAAGCTGCAGCTAAGGGCTTATCTGCAAAAAGGGTGTACCAGACTAATTATACTGGCATAATTAAAGGGACAAAATCTTTCTTGTGTAGTATTATTACTGCAACAACGTTTATACCATTATAGCTTATCCTTGCATGAAAAGGAGACTAAACTGTACTGAGATAAAAGCCCTTTGCAACTGCTTCCAAACTAGAGGTTGTACTGGTATAATTATTTTGGCTTAAAAAAATCAACTCCCTAATCAAAAGAGTTATGCTGATTGAAAAACTATGGGTGGACCATCCCTGAGTCTTAAATACAATGTTTGTATCCTCCTGACTGTCACTGAGTAGAAAAAAAATCAAGAGATAAGAATTAAACAAAGTTTCCTGAATAAAATCTGGTTTTGATTTTTTTTCTTTTTTCTTTTCTTTTCTTTAAATTTCCAACAGGTTTGTCCCAGCACTTAGTTACAGACTACAAACAAGTTGTAGGACTTCTGGAAGAAGGAATAGCTAAGAGGTATTTAAAAATAAAAATAAACTCTGTTTCTCCTATTTCTCCCAATGTTGATGGTGCAATTATTGGTTTCTCTGACACAGTTGAAAATGGCTTCTTGAATTTAATCAGAAATGAAGAATAATTCATCTAAGAGAGGACTTCAAGTCTCCCAAACACTGTATGGTAAATACTGCATAGCATCATATAGCCCTAAATAGTGGTTACAGAGGCCCACAGAAAGGATATTTGCATTGCAACAAATCTGATTGCATCCTGACGTTTTGGATACGTGTACATTTGAAGCCATTTCCAAAAGAGAACATTTCAAAAGGGCAGCAGCTTAAAAAAATATGTTGGGTTAAGTTCTTCAGGGGACATATTTTGACAGGGGCCTCTTAGATTATGATAATGTGCACAGATCAGTCATTAAGGCTTCTGTCTGTCTGATACAGGAGTAAATGTTGGGAGTTTATGTATATGGCAGCCCCATTCCTGACTAGCATACCAGAGATTTCTAGTGTTTGGAGCCCTAGTCTGAAGCTGAGAGCTGTAGCAACTCATAACCTCTGGGGACTGACACAAAGAAGAACTCGAAACGCTTGTGCAACAGTCCACAAGAAATAGACATAAAGGTGAGGGACAGACATTACACATAAACCGGTTTAATGATCAGAAACTGGTTTAAACCTATAATAGAATAGATGTTCTGTGCACATAATCCAGTTTCAAAATGGCTGAAACCAGTTTGAGATAAACCTGGTTGAATGTAGTAGTATCAGACTTAATTGATTTGGGTCAGATCAGTTTAAGCAATGTCTGTCCCAGACCCCTTGCTGGTTTAAGATATACCAGACTCCCCCAGCATCCTGGCATGCTCTCTGGGCTGGGCTTTCCGCTCCACAGTAAAGCTAGCCCCTCCCATCTGTTCCCTGGCTGGAGCTGTGGTAGAGGCTGCAGGCACAACAGGATCTGCCTGGCTTCCTCTGCCCTACCTACCACCTCACTGCTTTCTGCTTAAGCAGGAATCCCCCACCTTCCTCCCTCCCTCCCTCCTATCTCCCACAGCACAGACCCCAGCCCCATGAACCCCATGCATGTGGTATGCTAGCTAAGGCTGAGAGGTGTCTGTGTGTGTGTATCTCTCCAATTTCACTGGGACAGGCAGACTGAACAGTGACCACTTAGGAGCTAATCAACAGGTCAGCTGGTAAGCTGTTTAAGAAGAGTTTGAACTAATGGAGAGAGGCTATTTTTTTGCTGATGGGATTATAAACACTATTATCATTCCCCTGGTGGCTTGCTTGCCTGTCAATTTGCTGCAGGCAGTATAAAGAAGCAGGGAGGGAGATTGAAAAGCTCCATGTCAGCAGCAGTTGCATGCAGTGCACACCCCAACCTTGCCTCAGAGTGCTAGCAGGGGGCTAGGGTCTAGCTACACTCCCACCCCTTGAGCAGCCAGTGGGGAAAAGCCTGAGACATTGCAGGCAGACCTCCCTAATCAGAGCTTCTGCTGGGGCATGGCCACACCCCTCCCCCTTCAGCTCAGCACTGTACAAGGGAAGGGAGGGCTGCTCTAGCACCCCCTGGCTTCTAGCCTGGGGCACTGCAGGCATGTGCCTGAATTTCCTCAGTCCAGGGAGAATGTCCAGTTACAAACCAGTTCAGCTTAGTCAGGTTAGACCAACCTGTAAAGGTTGAATCAATTCAGGATCAGGCTTTTTGAATGTCTGTCCCTAGCCAAAAGCACATGTTTGAACAAAAGTTAATTTGCAAAACTCTAGGGTCATAAAAATGTGTTATTGGTTCCCAATACCTTCTGAAATTTTAGCTGAAATGTTTTTATCAATTTAAGGTGTAATGTTGCTTTCATGAAGACCAGCTCTAGCCATTTAAGTTCTGTTTTGAAAGTTTAGTTCAGAGTTCAGTAAATCCTAAGTCTTAAGTCTTACCATTTTTCTGGATGTACTTCATCTAGGATTCATAGATAGAATGAAGATGAGAATCATTGATCTTTTCTCCCTATACAAGGTTTTAATTTTTGGAAGAGGTGCAGCGGAGAATGATGGTTAATATTACCACTTTATTTTTGTACAGCGAATGCGTCATTAAAGCTAAATGGGCCTGGATCCAACCAAAGGGCCACCACCCAGCATAAAGTTACCAGTGACTCATGTACATTTCCTATCTGATTCTAATGTATACATTTTCTTTTTTGTATTTCATAAATACCCACTAGCTGCTAGTAAACAAACACTTTTATGACAAATTTGTTTTACAAACGTTTAAAAAATGTTATACAACATATAGTGCACAGGTACTAGAAAACAGCTTTAAGAAAGTAGCACCCTAGCTAGATCAGTAACCCTGAGAGAGAAAGAGAGAGAGTTGTTGTTAGTCAATGATTTTTGTTTCTATTGGCAGCCTTGGGTACCCTCACAACAGGGGAATGGAAGGTAAATGGAAAGGAGAAGCCTGAAGATGCTGATCACGGTTTCAGTATTGATGTAAATCTAAACTGTTAGCATTGAGGGAGAAAAGGGAGGTAGAATACCAAGGACACTGCACACATTTTATGCAATGTGTATATAACAAACGAACTAAAGAAAAGCTGCGTCAGCACTGAGGCAAGATATATGCAGCGCGGTTTAGTTTTACCACTCAACACTTGTGATCATTCGATATAATTTCATAATCAAACTACTAAATAGTTCATTAACAAAATGTTATTTTATATACTAAACTATTGTATTAATGATTTGAATACAAGGAATAGAAAGCTTACTGACAAGACTTGGAAGAGCTTGCAGATGTTCTCGAGGACAGAATTAGAATTCAAAAGGATCTTAATAAATTATAGAATTGGGTGATGGGCAACAGAATTAAATTAAAAATGAAACAGGTATTAGGTGCTGCAGTTTGAGAAGCAAAACTGAATGCACAAATACAGAATGAGAAATAATTATTTAGGCAGTAGTACTATCAAGAAGGTTCTGAGGGTTATGGTGCATTACAAACTCTACCTGAGTTGTCAGTGTTATGTTGCCAAAAGAGGAAATGTACATTTGGACTCCATTCAACAGAAGTTTTGAATAGAAGACTTAGGAAGTAATAATATCACTCTGCACAACACTGCTTAGGCTCAGCTGTAGTATCCTGTCCAATGCTGGGCACTGCATTTTAAGATAGCTGAAGAGGCACTGCAGGAAATCCACAGCTAAGCAACAAAGACAAGAAAGGCTTGGTATGCAAGCTGATGAGGAAAGGTTGAGAGAACTAGATATACTTAGTCTGGAGAAAAGGAGATTAAGCAGGGGAGATGATAGCAATTTTTTAAATTATTGAAATGTTGACATGGAAGCTGATTTGTAAGAAAAGTGCATCTTGCATTACTGTTGGGGGTTGGACTGGATGTTATGTTGAAAGTCCCTTTCCCACTGGTTCTGTAGTTTTATGTTTCTGTCATTACAGTATGGGCTCACCACCACTGAAATACAAATAAAAGATGTAGAAAAAATGTAGGAGCTGGTACCTTGCTCATTGTGTCTTGTACAAACCACAGGATTAATTTGTATTGTGCACAAAAGTAGGTTGTTTAATCTATTTCTAGATAAATATTTGACATCAAATCATTAATAAGTCATTATTTTCATAAACTATTCTACAGAAGATTTA
Source organism: Alligator mississippiensis (assembly GCF_030867095.1). NCBI lineage: Eukaryota > Metazoa > Chordata > Crocodylia > Alligatoridae > Alligator > Alligator mississippiensis. The sequence continues at coordinate 237,352,789 of NC_081825.1, read as the reverse complement.
ATATTATAAATATTATTAAGTGTGTTCAAAGGAGCTACAATTGTTAGTTCTAAAAATTAATTATACAATTTGTACTATATAATTGTTTCTTGTTTTAGTTGCTAACATGTTTCTTATGTACCACACACTAAATTTGGTCAGTGATATTTGTATAAAAAACACAGCACACACAAACTTCCAAAAACACAGTGTTGCCACCAAGAAAAACAAAGCAAACAAAAACCTAAATAATGCCAGTAGGACATTAAAAAAATAATAAAGAGCACACTATGTGCCTTATGCAAATAATCTAGCATGAACATCCTCCTACAAAAATTCACACACGCAATAAGAGTTGCCAAGACAATGTCTCCTTCCCCTTCAATAATGCCTTGTGTTGTAGATGTATTAGAAACCTATACTGCCCTTTTTCTTCTTCCTCTTTTGCCTGTCATGCCAACACCTCGAGGTACTTTCCCTCTTCTCTTTTGTCCTCCTGGCTAGGGACAGACATTACACATAAACCGGTTTAAGTGATCAGAAATTGGTTTAAACCTGTAACAGAACAGATATTCGGCACACATAAACCAGTTTGAAAATGTCTGAAACCAATTTGAGATAAATGTTGAATGTAGTATCAGACTTAACTGATTTGGGTCAAACTGGTTTATGCAATGTCTGGCCCAGATCGTTTCCTGGTTTAACTTAAACCAGAGTCCCCCAGCATCCCAGATGCTTTGCAACCCTGGGCGGGGCTCTGCTGTCTTCCAGCCCAGCAGGGCTGGCCCCGCCCCTCTGCTCCCTTGCTAGAGCTCCAGCTGAGACTGTAGGCATAGCAGGGCCTGCCTGGCTTCCTCCTGCTCACCCCACCCCACCACCACTCCATGCTCAAGCAGGGATTCCCCCCTCCCCTGTGCCTTACACAAACACCTCTCAGCATTAGCTAGCAGACCACATGCTGGCTATGGTCCATGCTGTGGGAGACAGCACAAAGGCAGACAGGATGGTATCAGCTTAGGGCTTTTTGGAGCTAATCAACAGGTCGCTAGTAATGTCCCTCTGTTCCTTCCTTGGAAAAAGTTGTTTAAGAAGAGAGAGGCTTTGTTATGTTTGATGGGCTGATAAACAACTCCCTGTGTAACTCCCTGCTGTGTAACTAGAGGCATGTGTAGATGAAACAGGGGCCCTAAATGAATGCAGTGGGTTTTAAAAAACACCGCTTCGATTTAGGGCTGATTAAACCCCCATGTCATGCACACACCCCGCTGATTTACCTGCCTCTCAGGTGGGGAGGGGAGAGCGAGCTGCCGAAGGGCAGAAAGGTCCCTGGGCTGTGGGGGGGGGGGGGGGGCGCTTGTGCTTCCCTCTGCAGCAGCTGCAACGCCCCCCAGGTGGCAGCCACCTGCAGGCACCTGGCTTGGGTGGTCCCAGGTGGCACTGCAGTTGGGGAGGGGAGCACCGAGTCCCCATGCAGCTCAGGCAGGCTCCAGGGGTGGGGAAGGGGGAGATCAGGCTCGCCGCTTTTCTTGGGTGGAGCTGCTTTCCTGGGCTTCTGTCAGGCTGTCTGCAGGGCTTCCTGCAGAGCTGTGGAGCTTCACAGAGCCCGGTGCTTCACTCCATAGCTGTAGAGGCAGCAAATTAAAACTCCTCAAAGGAGTTTTAGTTTGCTGTGCCCCAAGTCATTTAAGGCGCGTTACACTGCCAAATTTCCTACAGCAGCTGGAATTAACGTGCAATATGCCACCGGGGCATGCAAACACCGACACCATTAAAGCAGTACAAAAGCATTTAGCCCACTTTAAAGTGTCATGCAAACATGCCTCTCGTTTCGCCTGCACACTGTCTAGATGCTCTGTTATCAATAGCAAAAGAGGGAACCGCTCCCTAATCAGAGCATCCTGCCAGGTCCTGGCCACTCCCTCCCCTGCAGCACAGCATTGTGGAATGGAAGGGAGGGCTGCTGTAGCACCCCCCCACCTGCTTCTAGCCTGAGCCATTGCAGGCATGTGTCTGCATTGCTTCAGTCCAAAAGGGATGTCTACAGGAACAAACTGGTTTAGCCTAGTCAGGTTACACTAACCTGCAAAGATTGAATCAATTCAGGCTCAGGCTTTTTGAATGTCTGTCCTTAGCCAAGTTTTAGGGCTCTTCTGTCCTTATTTGTGCTTACCCAAGAACCATGATGACCTTTTTGTCTCTTCTCTTCTTCTGCTTTTAGTTCCTTAATTTTCCTTTCTCCTAACCAGTTGCCATCCTCCTGCAAGATTTGAAGGAGCATTTTATTCCCATTTGTGTTATTGGTGCACTAGGTTGGTTATAACTCTTGGCATTGTATGGCCAGGTGGTTTGTGGAGGCTTTTTGCTAGTTGTAAAAGGCAGGAAGCCACAGGCAGACTGCAGTTCCTACAGTCAGTGTGACTTACTCACGCATATCAATCCAATAAAAACCATGCTGACTCCTATCCAGTGCATTATTTCTTGTCCATCACTACCATGACCCTCTAGTTGTCAGTGGCACAACAAAAAAAAAGCTATAAGCTTTGATTGCATCACAGAAATTGCCAGTGGCAATGCCTGTTATGAGCCTCGGGTGTGGCTGAAATGATGCTCTGGTGTGTTCAGCATGGCCCATGTAGCTGTTATCCGTTGTCAGCAATGGGAAATTTTTGTATGAAAGACAAGCCCTTAATGTGATGAAGTGGTGGATGTAGAAACTGGCTGATACCCACCTAAAGCAAAATATGACTCTTAGACATGACTGAACAATAAGAAAGAATGAACCAGTCAGTTTGGTACAGACAAAAAGGACAATTCTGGCTAGGCCCCCTTCTGCTATCTGGCAGTTTGCCAGCACATGGCCTTATGGTGCAGTGGTTACAAAGATTGGCATTAACTAAGAAAGGAAACTGAAAGCTCTGAACTATGCAAAAAAGCAGCAGCAATTGGAGCCCCATTTTTGTTCCACTAAAGCCCTCTCATGCATCCTAGACCTCTTGTAAACTACAGCAATCTCAGGTCATCTGGCTTAGTTATGGATCTTTGGATTCAAAGTCTGAACATGAGTAATGAGGAGAGAACAAATGGACAGAGAAACTCAACTTTATGGTGTATCCATGATGTAAGACTGGGGAGGAGCACATGTAACTGTAATAAATTAATGCATTACATTATTCATCTCAACTTTCCTTGAACGTAATGAACCACATACATTTTCCTTGCACTTCTCTGTTTCTGCAACTGAGATAGCTACCCAAACAGGTCCCGAATCAGTGATTTTCTGACCCCCATTTTGTAAGTTGCATCCTCCTCTCTGTTTATGTTTGTTATATTGCTTTGTACCTTTATGATTGCATGTTATGGATACTAAAAACAGTAACATCTTGTCATTGCAATAACACAGGATCTTCTCCAACAACCTTAAAGAGCCTATGGAATTTTTCTTTATTTTTAAACTTTATTCTGCTCCTCCTTTTCCCCTTCTGTTTTCCCTTTCCTTCCTCTTGTGTATCTTCTGAAAGTTCACCACCTACCCCCAGAGTTATGCATACACAAGTCTGAGTAACATTGTTCTATTGGACAGATGCATCAGACAGTTCAATACAGCTCATACTAGCTAGATCTTAGTGCAGTTTTCTGGCCCTGCCAAAAGGCCAGGATGGGGGCAAAAGCCTTGGCCCCAGAATGTTGAAGGGAAGTTGGGATATGACATTTTCTTCACTGGTTAAACTTTCAAGCTGTATTTTGCTTTTCTTTAAGACCCTAAATTTTCTTCCTATAACTTTTTAATATGTTTCTAGACTATTCTGAGGACCACCAGAGTTCAAAGCTAGCTTTAATTTACTTTTGTCCTCCGCATTTGCAGGTCCCCTACCAAAGCACAGTTTGGTCAGGTCCAAGAGTTTAGTCTGCTGAATTTTTTAAATTTGCAGTACTTAAGTTCTAGCCTTCACTAATCAGTTCCATTTCTTATTTGCACTCTTTCTGAATACAGAGAACTAAACTGTCCCAAGTGAACTTATTTTCCTTGCATTTTTGTTTGTAGAATCACAGCAGCTACGCATATTCATGATGCCAGCAGCAGATCCCATGCCATCTTCACTATCCACTACACTCAGGTTAGCTAAAAAATTCCAACTGCCTTATCTTTTCCATCCCAAAAGAGAGTGTTCAGGAGACTTGCCCAGTTTTGCAGTCATCATTCTGTGCTACTTTTAGTAATAACAATGGAACTTATTTCCTGCTACCTATTTCCTGTGGATCACATTGCATATTTGTTCCACTTCATATGCCACCTCACATGCTTGTTCCCTTGTGTCAGTTTGTCATTAAGATATTAAACCAAAGACTCACTGCTAAAGGGAAAATTTTAGGTTGAAAAATGACAATCAAAAAGCAGCACTGCCCCCAAGGGAATTTTTAAAACCTGTGTGTGGAAATGTGTTTTACAGTTTCATAACTAGATCTAGACAGGGTACAGAGGTGGGTGGATGAGAATAGGATGGAATTCAATGGAGACAAGTGCAGGGTACTGCATCTAGGGAGAAGGAACCAGCAACACACATATAAGCTGGGGAACACCTTTCTTGTCGACACGGTGGTAGAAAGGGATCTTGGAGTCATTGTTGACTCCAGGATGAACATGAGCCACCAATGCGAGGAAGCAGCCAGTAAGGCTAACCGCACCTCGTTGTGCATCTACAGATGCATCACAAGTAGGTCCAGGGAGGTGATCCATCCCCCTCTATGTGGCATTGGTCAGGCCACAGTTGGAGTACAGTGTCCAGTTCTGGGTGCCGCACTTCAAGAGGGATGTGGCTAGAGGAGGGCCACTTGAATGGTCAAGGGGCAGCGAGTCAGGCCCTACAAAGAGAGGCTAAAGGGCCTGAACCTATTCAGCCTCCACAAGAGAAGGCTAAGGGGATCTGGTGGCCATTTATGAACTCACCAGGGGGGACCAGCAGGAATTGGGGGAGGCTCTGTTTCCCTGGGCACCACCCAGGGTTACTAGGAATAATGGCCACAAATCATTAGAGAGAAGGTTCAGGCTGGACATCAGGAGACATTACTTTACAGTTAGGGCTGCCGGGCTCTGGAATGGACTCCCAAGTGAGGTGGTACTCTCTCCTACTTCAGGGTCTTCAAGAGGAATCTGGACAGATATTTGGCTGGGGTGATATGACCCTGGCACCCGTTCCTGCCTGGGGCAGGGGGTCGGACCTGATGATCTGTTTAGGTCCCTTCCGACCCTAAGCACTATGATACTATGATACTATGATCACATTTTGTGACCTATTGTTACTATTTACTGGTTAGGATTGTGAGATCCAGAACAGAATAAGTTTAATGCCTACTCCAGGATTTTGTTTTTCTGGCATTTCCTAATGTGCTTACCTCCTTAACATCCTGGCACTTATTATGTTGTATCTGGTGTGATACATCCTTTCTTTGGGGGGACTATATTCTTCACTGGCAAGAAATGTTATCTCAGTTATCTAGTAGACCTTTTCTATTTCAAGCTTCTGACATCCTGTAATCTTAGAACATGAGGATTTTTTTTAGCAGTTTCACAAAAGAACCTTGGAATACGCTAGTACAAAGTGACTTTGTGAGGTTTGTGAGAAGCTATTTTCACACAGTCACTGGCAGGGAAGTTTTTTCAAGAAAAATCAGTGTAATAGAAAGTTTTGCATGCAAGTTAAGACAGCTGTTGAATTGATGGGATGCATATACTCTATGGCTTAAGGTCACATAGCAAGTCAGTGGAATTTCCAGAAATACAGTTCCTCAATAAAAAATGTGTAGTCTGTTGTACTAAATTGAATCATATTTTGATACATATTTTTCCCTTCAGGCTATTCTGGAGAATAATCTCCCTTCTGAAATTGCAAGCAAGATCAACTTAGTGGACCTTGCAGGCAGGTAATACTGTACCAGGGGGAACAAGAGCTCTGCTAAAATGTTAGCTGCTGTTTTCCACACAAAAATGACTGATGATTTTTTTAAAAAAGGAAATTAAATATTAAAAAACCTCATTATAATAAAGTTAAATCTGGCTTCTCTGTATGAAAGGAAAAATGTGAAGCTAAAATTATCACTCTGTCATGTATCTTCCTGTGTTGGGAGTTGGATATTATTAGACCAATATAAGAGCATAAGACTGGAAGGTACCTCTTGGGTCACTGGGTCCAGTCCCCCACTGTTGCAGGCAACCACATCATGTAATTTGTTTCATAGACTTAATGATCTTAGTCTCACAAGTGAGGTTGTTTGACTGCACTATTCCTGTTGGAAGGCTGTTCCAATTATTGGAAAAGATTTACCAAAATTGTGTGTGAAAAGGTTGAACCAAGACCATTGTTCTTCCCCGTTATTGCATAGCATGGAAGGGAGAAAAATTGGTAACTTGGTGCTCAGTACTAAACGAGGTAGCAGAATGCAATAAGATTAAAAGACTCTGTGTGGTACATTCCCCTATCACTAACCACATTGCCCTGTTATCATCTCAGCTGCTTTCTGCACGTAAATGACTGAGGTCCATGTAGCTCTGGTAGCTGTAGCCAGTTGTTATGAAACAGCTGCTGAGACAACACTTTCCATTCTCAAATGTGTATCTTACAATGCATAATCACTCATAACATCTGAGGGTGTGCTACTCTGATGCTCAGACATAGGCTATGCATTTGCATGAAATGATGTTGGTTAGGTCAAATTTTTCCCATAAAACTGAGTGATGTTTGACAGTTTTCTTGCCCAGGATCAATCTGATGGTGCTATCTTCTGCAAGAATGTGCCCTTAGTTTCACATTATGGTTAGTGAGTACCTAGCAGCCGTTTGTGCCACTGAACGGGCAATAATAGCATGACCTTCTTTATGATAAAGCACACTGAAAAACTAGCATTACTGCTTCTTTTAAAAATGAGTGACAAAATATAAAACATTCAAATCACATTTTATTTTCTTAAAAGCCTAAAATTCCTCTATTCTTGTGTCTTAGGAGAATTCTGCATTGTTCAGACTCTCTCACATCAGGCATTTTTTTTAAAACTGAATATTTTCATATGGTATTGCATATATGTTTGTGTGTGTGTGTTATTTACTGTGATGTGTTTTAGTGAAAGAGCTGATCCCAGTTACTGTAAAGATCGGATTACAGAAGGTGCCAACATTAACAAGTCATTGGTTACTCTTGGAATTGTCATCTCTACCTTAGGTATGTGTAATAATATTCTTACTTTAAGAGGTAGCAGCGCACAAATTCCCATCTTTGGAGAGACTGTGTTTAAAGTATGTCTAGAGTTAGAATGAGGAGTTGAAAGGAGCTCCTTCAACTAAGGAACTGATAATGTTTTTGACCTGTTAGTATTAGAGGGCAGCTAGTGCAATGGTGTAAAGTGCAAAATTAAAATTGCCTTTGTTATCTCAGTCAGTTAGGATACAGAAGTGAGAGAATAAGGATACACCAACCAAAGAAGACAAGAGATTCCTCTCTGAGCCCATTGAAGATAACCCCTTTCAGATGCTGTCTGTTGTATGTTTGTTTTCTAGCACAGAATTCGCAGATGTTCAGTAGCTGCCAGAGTATAAACAGCATAACCAGTGAAGGGGACAGCAGCCCCGTGGGTAGTCACACTACAGGCAGCGTCAGTGGAACCAGAAGGCAGGCTTATATTCCATACCGTGACTCCATCCTCACCTGGCTTCTGAAGGACAGCCTGGGAGGCAACTCCAAGACTATCATGGTTGCCAGTGAGTTCATGTTTCTGTTGGCTTTACATCTGGTGATCTGCATTGTACAGAAAAATGCCTCACTTCTGTGGTATGAAATATAAAAGATATATTTTAAAATACATTTACTATTTTTATTTTTTTTAAAGGAATCTCTTTAAATCAGTGTTTGTTCTTCATCTATAGCCATCTCTCCTGCCAGCTCCAGCTACAATGAGACCATGAGTACCTTGAGATATGCCTCAAATGCCAAAAACATTATTAACAAGCCCCGAGTCAATGAGGTGAGACCCCTCCCCCGCTTATATTTTTTGCATATATTTTGAATTTATTAAATGTACTCAGCAGTCACATTCTAAGCATATATTATATACATAACTGTGAATAAGATCAGTGTGAACTGGACTCATCTTTGATTCTTATATCTTAAAGAAATCTTCTGTCCCCGATTCTGTACAGCTTTTAACATGCTGGTATAGCATTTTTTTTGCATCCTTGTAATGTTAAGACTGCATAATAAACTATCTGCCTGGGGGGCCTTATTAAAGGGGGAAGGGGGCTATGTAACCTGGCATTTTAATTTTTGAGCTTTTGACTATACAACCTTAATGTTCTTTTTAATTGGTACATGAACTTCAGTACCATTCCAGGCTCTGAGGAGAATATACTGCAGTGGGAATGTGCTGTAATGTCTGTGTTTTTCCCAGTTTTATCTCTTCCCCACCTCTAGGCTTCTCATCCCTATCCCATTCTACCTGCCAATCCAGTCTCAGTCTCCCCACCTCAGGACTCTCATCCTTATCTCCCCTTCCAATTTACTTATGTAATCTGCTTCTTTCCCTCTTCTCCCACTGTCTCCTAGTCCTTACAAGCGCCTTATCCCATCTCAGTCACACCCTCATTACTGCCTTCCTTTCCTAGTCCTTTTGCAAAATTAGTGCTAGTCCTTCTCTTGCATCCCAGATCCTTTTCAGATCCATTTCCCATCCTCCATCTGTTACCTCTCCATTATTTCCTAGTCGCCATCTTTACTTCCATTTCCTACTTCCTCCAGTCACCACCAGACCCACTCTTATTAATCATCATTTCCTAATCTACTTGATTTCCTCCACTAATCTAGTTCTTATTCCCTCTCATTCGAATTACATGGTTTTTGCTTCCACGTTGTTTGACCTAATCAGAGAAACAGACTCCAAATGGTCATTTCCAGAACTGGGTATCACCCTTCCGAACAGCAGCTGGGAGCAGCAATTGCAGGAGAAGTTAGATTTTGCCTCCCTAGTTCTGGGCTGAAGCATGTTCAGTCATTTCATAGGGATGGCACATGCACGGTGTGGTCAACATTAATTCTTGAAAGAGTCAGAGAGGACAGAATTTTCAGATTTTAGCTGATGACATTGAGGAAGTTTCTGTTTGGCATGTGCAGACTGTCACCTTTCAGAGGCTTGTAACTTGACTATTATTAGGCAGATTTTCTGAGGACAGCAAATAACTTCTTGCTAATATATCAGTCACTCCTGTCAAATTTCTAGTCTTTGGGCCTCAGCAGGGTAGTGATAGAGCTTCAAAGAAACATCTTAAATGTCTAATATGGGCAAAATATGTATTTTTTTTAACCTTGGTCCTAGAAAGGACAAAACCTTTTCACTGAAATGCCTCTGTCCCCCCCCCCCCCCCCTCCAACCCCCTCCCCAAAAATCAATCTCAGGTAATTGCCCACCATGGAAAATTTGAGCCTAAATGATTAAAGTTTGTCAAAGTTTTATAAGCCCCTGGAAAGAAGGTCTTATAATGAGAAATACTGGTCAACATTAATGATAGGCTGACAGTGCTTGGATCCATGCTTCAGTGATGCACAGTCTAGATTCTGCAGTTCTCAGTGCTAGGGTTACCATACGGCTGGGTTTTCCTGGACATGTCCTCTTTTTGTCCCCCTGTGCTGTGTATGGGCGGGTTTTTAAAATAAGAGCGAAGTGTCTGGGTTCCTCCTCATTCCAAAGCTGGCTGATTGGGGCTGGGAGTAGCAGGCAAGGTGATTTTGCTGCTGGGGGTCATGTGCTCTCCGCCTGGGCCTGAGAGAGAGAGAGAGAGAATGAGTGCGTGTGTGTGAGCACCCATGCAATGCGGGACATGCTTAGGCAGCAGGGCTGGTGGGGGGCATAGACTGTGGGTTGGGAGTGAGGGGCACTGGCAGGGCTGGAGGGGCAGGGGTTGCGGCTCAGGAGGGAGGAGCACCAGATGGGCTGGGGGGCGGGGGGGGGGCAGGGGCTGCAGGTAGGGAAGGAGGGCACCGGCAGGCCTGGGGGGGCAGAAGCTGCAGGTCCAGAGTGCGGGACACTGGCAGCACTCAGGAGGTGGGGGCTGCAGGTTAGGAGTGAGGGCCACTGGCAGGGCTGGGTTGGGAGGCGGGGGCTGCAGGTCATGAGCGAGGGGCACTGGCAGGGCTGGGGGGCAGGGAGTTGCTTCTGCAGGTCAGGAGTGAGGAGCACCAGCAGAGCTGGGAGGGCATGGGCTTAGGAGTGAGGGGCAGGGTATGGGCATATCACTGCCCCCCCACAATAATATGCCCCTTCCCTCCTAGGTGTCCTCTTTTTTGATGCTGGAAATATGGTAACCCTAGGGCCACAGAATCGGTGTCTGTTTCAACACTGTAAAATGTGTTAAAGCAGAATGCTTGCTTCTGAAAATACTCAGCTATGTGAATAGTCTACACATATCCTCTCACTATTTGAGACCAGGCATTTTCATGGAAGCTCATCTGTATTTTATGTTTACCAGTAGCTGTAGTTTTGAACACAATCTCTTTTGTTTCTGTTGGAGAGAAATGATGATCCAGTGACTAAGGTGGGAGACGTGCTTCAGTCCCCTGCTCTCCTGTAGACTTCCTGTGTAATCTCAGACAAGTCACTTACTCTGTCGTTGCTCTAGTTGCCCATCTGTACAAAAGGGATAATAGAACTTTTCTGCCTCATGGTGTGTTGCGAGGATGAATGCGTAATCATTGTGAAAAGCTCAGATAGCATGGTGATGGGGACCAAGCATCTTAGAAAAACCCAATATTCTTCTCCAAATGATACAAATCATAAGTAGCTTAACTGAAACAAGCGGAATGGCACTGATGTAAACTTGATGCAAAAAGTAGAGAATTGCACCTGCCAACGTCAATTTATTTCACACTTTGTTGTACTTTTTAAAGGAAAGATGAACACTTTCATAGAAATTCTTTTTGTTATATATATGTTTGCTTGAGGGATTTAATAAAAAAAATGAAACAGATCATATTGAATACAGAGGCATCAAATTGTGTTTAGTTAATTGTGGGGTGTGCATGAAATGGGTCAAATGCATTAAAGTTTAAATATATTTTGATATATTACTTTAATATATTCCTGTTTCTCACTTTAAATTCTGCAATAAGTAATTTTACTGGGATAAAAATATAGAAAACTGCTACATCTTTTGAAGAAATGGAAATTTTGAATATTTATGCCTTTCTTTTATTATACATATTCAGCATTTGTCAGAATAATAAAGCAGACTGTTATTCTTTTGACTTCATCTGGATAAATCTTTTAATGTAAAAGTTAGCTCTTGTTTTTACATAAACAACACTTGAATACTCTAATCCTATTAAGGCTTTTAAGAGAAAGATCCCCAGTAGGGATTATGTGACATTGTCTTCCAGGTGGCTTATGTCTGAGGAAGTACTTGTGATTGCAGTTGTTGCTTGTCCTTTTACTAAGATATACAAGCTGAGAAAGGCAGGAGCAAAGAGTGCAAGTTTGTACCCGCTCTTTTGCTTCCTACTAACAGATCAACTGCAGTCAGGCTTTTAAGGATTGGATTTAATGATTTAACTCTCCGAGGGCATGAACCAAAGAACAATTGCATCATGTGAAAGTATGCGGAAGGATTGGCTGCTCATATGTATCAACTGATTCATTATAACTGTTTTGTCTGCCTACTACTATCCTGTGATAACTGAAGCTAAATTGCAATGATGTACTCCTGAATGACAGACATGGTAAATTACTGTGATGTAACTTTACTTACTGTGGGATAGAACAGACAGCAAAATAGTTTCTCACAGTTCAGCAGAATTCATTGCAAGTCTGTGTCCCTCCCTCATTTTCAGTCAGTGCAGTTGTTTTGTCTGCTTGAACCCAACATGAATCTTTTCCTGTTGTAGCTTCTCGCTGAGGTTCACATGACAGCAACAATCTACAGGTGTCCTGACAATAGGTTATGGCAGGAGGAATGGCAACCTTTATTTTTAAAAATTCCTTTTTATTGCTGTAATAGTGAATATGAATATTTTTAATGATTCATAGATGCATAGGTGCTAGGGTTGGAAGGTACCTTAACAGATCATCAAGTCCAACCCACTGGCTAGGCAGGAAAGAGTGCTGGGGTCAGATGGCCCTAGCCAGATGCCTATCCAGCCTTCTCTTAAAGACCCCCAAGGTAGAAGAGAGCACTATCTCCCTTGAAAGCCCATTCCAAATTTTGGCCACCCTTACTGTGAAGAAGTTTTTCCTGATATCTAGCTTAAATCTGCTCTCTGTCAGTCTGTGACCATTGCTCCTTGTTACCCCAAGAGGCAACCTGGTGAATAGAGAACCTTCAATCCCTTGCTGCTTCCCCCTAATTAATTTGGAGGTGGCCACAAGATCACCTCTCAGCCTTCTCTTGCAGAGGCTGAAGAGGTCCAGGTCCCTCACTCTCTCCTCATAGGGCTTGTCCTGTAAGCCCAAGACCATACGAGTGGCTGTCCTCTGGACCCTCTTGAGTCTATCCACATCCTTCTTGAAGTACAGCACCCAAAACTGGACATAGTACTCCAACTGTGGTCTGACCAATGCCGCATAGAGGGGAAGTATCACCTCCTTGGTTCTATTTGCCGTGCATCTGCTGATGCATGAAAAATTGCGGTTAGCTTTGCTGATGATTTCGTCACACTGACAACTCATGTTCATCTTGGAGTCCACTATGACTCCGAGATCCCTTTCCACTTCTGTGCTGCTGAGAGGGTCACTTCCCACCCAGTAGGTGTGCTGGATATTTTTGTGCCCTAGGTGCAGCACTCTGCACTTGTCCTTGTACTGCATCCTATTGTGTACTGTCCACTTTTCTAACCTGTCCTGGTCTGCCTGCAATTGTTCCCTACCCTCTGGAGTGTACACTTCACCCCACAATTTATTATTGTCCGCCAACTTGGACAGAGTACACTTCACACTCACATTCAAGTCACTAATGAAGACATAGAAGAGTATAGGTCCAAGGACTGAACCCTGCGGGACCCCACTACCCACATCCTTCCAGGTTGATACCGACCCATCTACTACCACTCTCTGAGTAAGACCGCTAAGCCAATTTGCCACCCACCGGACCGTGTAAACATCTATGTCACAGCCTCTTAATTTATTGATGAGAATGGGATGAAGGCCTTGCTAAAATCCAAGAAAATGACATCCACCTCTACTCTTGCATCTAAACATTTTGTGACCCTGTCATAAAACAAAACCAGATTGGTCAGGCATGATCTACCTGCTACGAATCCATGCTGGTTGTCCTGCTGCATTATTTTTCCTGCTGGACCCCCACAAATATAATCCTTCATAATCTTTTCAAAGACCTTTCCAAGGATGGAGGTGAGACTGACTGGCCTATAATTACTCGGATCTTCCTTCCTCCTCTTCTTGGAAAATAGGAACCACATTGGCCCTTTTCCAGTCCTCTGGGACCTGACCTGAGTGCCACGAGTGCTCGAACAGCTATGCCAGTGATTCTGCTATGACACCGGCCAATTCCTTCAGTACTTTCAGATGCAGCTCATCTGGGCTTGCTGACTTGAACACATGCAGTCCGTCCAAGTGGCTCTGTACCAAATCAGCATTGATGGTTGGTGGGCTGGTGTCCCTCTGATGCCCATCTAAGAACCCATTAGGAGAGTTATCTTGAGCCCTGTTCAGGAACACCGAGGCAAAAAACTCATTGAATAGCTTAGCCTTGTCTCCCCTGTCTGTCACTAATTACTCATTTTTGTTTAGTATGGATCCTATGCTGCCCTGCGCCTTTCTTTTACTCCTTACATACCTAAAAAAGACTTTTTGTTGTCTTTAATTTGTGTTGCCAGCCTCCGCTCTGTAGTTGCTTTGGCTTTTCTAACTGCCTCCCTGCAAGTGCGGGCCAAGTAGTTATACTCCTTGGTAGCTTTCCCCTGCTTCCGCTGCCTATACGCCTTCTTTTTTGCCTTTAGGCTCCCCTGGATTTCCCTGTTTAGCCAAGGAAGATTTTTGGCTCCTTTCCCCCTTTTCCCTAGTACTGGAATAATCTCCCTCTGTGCTTGAAAGATCGCTTCCTTTAGAAACGACTCCCCTTCCTGGACTCCCATCTTGCCAATACTCTTATCCTGCAGTGCATCAAAGACTAGACTCCTAAGCGTACTGAAGTTAGCCTTCTTAAAGTCAAGCATTTCTACCCTACTAGTTATCTTACCCACTCTTCGCCATATGGTAAATTTGATTGATTGGTGGTTACTGTCCTGAAGGTGACCACAAATCTGCAGCTCCCCTACCAGGTCCTCCCCCGTAGCCAAGACCAAATCCAGTAAGGCACTCCCCCTAGTGGGACTGTATAGCTCCTGCATTAGGTGAAGGTCCTGCACACAGGTTAAGAACCTATGTGAACAGTTGGATTTGGCTGACTGCTCCTCCCAGCAGATGGCAGGGTAGTGTAGGTCCCCCGACAACCATGTCCCTAGACTGTACAGCCTCTGAGAGCTGCCTCAAGAATTCCAAGTCTAGCTTTTCCTCTTGGTGTGGTGGTTGTCTCGGACGGCAAGAGCCGACTCGAGGTGATTCACTAATTACTCGTTCGTTGGGCGGGCTGGTGAATAGAGAGGTGGACAAAGCTTAATGGTTGCAAAACTTTACTTACGCCGCTTGTAGCTGCAACGCAGACGGTCTGGTCGTGTGAACAACTATGTTAGTTGTTCCAGCTGGCAGGGCTCAGACTAGCTCATCCGTCCACAAATCAAGCTGGCGGGGAAAGGGTACGTCGAGGATTGCGCTCGGCGACAGGGAGAAGAATCGATAGGTGATCAGTCTATTGATCAGCTCAGCCGCAAGTCAGATCTCTTTTTGAAGCACTCTGCAGCGTGCTCAAAGTTCTCCGACTTGGGCGGAAGTCGCATGAAATTTTAAACGGCTAGCAAGCCAATTACTAACTGCCACGTAGGAATAGTTTAGAACTGGCCAATAGCGGGACACAAATTTGCATTCACATGGCGGGAACTCGCTTGCACCGGGGTTTTTCTGTTGCAACAGAAAACCTTTGCTTTGCAAGAGGCTCTCATGTGGCGGGAAAATTCCATCGTGCCGAGGCACCAAAATCACTGGGTTGTGACATGCCCCCTTGCCGACGGCACAACTGGAATTTTAGACACATGAGCACATCATAAGGCATCTTTGTTTCGGGATTTACTGACCTGGCAAAGCTTTAACAACCAATATATATATAAACAAACAATTTGATAGACCGATCTTTTTAACAAACTATAAAATATAATAACTTGAACATATAGCAGCAACTATTGATCATCGTCTGATTGGCGAGCATTTGCTTGGGACTCCCCTCGGTTAGTAGTCAGTCCGTCTTCTCCTATTAACAGACAATGTCAATAAAATACTTAATAAAATGAGAGAAAATAGTGTCATAGCAAGTCCTGAGCGAATGGACATTCACTGTCTCAGTGTCTCCTTCACAACCATCACTCTATTAACTCGAATGAACGGTAGTTTGGTACTCGATGAATCTCACAATCGGGCGGTTGTGGATTACTGCTTTGCTGGAACTAAACCTGTGAAGAAAGAGAACAACAACACAAAACAAAAGAGACTTATAATTGAATTCACTGTAAGGATACTGGGTGAACATCGGAACGGCGAGTCATCCAGTTGTGATGAACGATAATAGGAGGACGATCGGGCTTTTCTTCTAATTGGACAGAATAGGTATTAGGATATTGTCCCGACCATTGAACAGTTCCTTTGTGAACTTGTGGATGAGACTGATGGGGGTGCGGTATTGAGATCCACACTAACTCATCTGGCTGGAACTTGGGTTCCCAAGGTGGGGGTTTCTGGACATTAGTTTCGTCCCATAACGGTTTAGCGGTGTTCAGTGAGATGAGAACGTCATGATTGAATTTAGTCCAGTTTTTAAACGTCCCTCCTCCTCTGAGGCGAAGTTGTTCTTTGTACAGGCCTATGTGTCTTTCCACAACGCCGTTGGACTGCGGGTGGTACGGCAAATGGAGATGCCATGCTACATTGTGAAGACGAGCAAATTTGTCTAGAGCGTTAGAGTTAAAAGGGGGTCCCCCATCAGACTGAATCTCATGAGGGGGTTTCCAGGTAGCAAATACAGCAGTTAAGGCAGAAATAACAGCAGTGGCGTTGCTTTTTCGTAAGGGAATAACTTGTAACTGTCTTGTTCCCAAGTCGACAACAACTAATCCTTTTATTTGGCGGCTTAGACCCTGGGAGGGGTCCTAGCAGATCTACCTGCCAAACCTTTCCTGCCTGAAACTGTGAAGAATCGAGAGCTCCGAGCTGATGCTTGGTTCTATGGCACTTTTCTTTAGCACATATCTCACAGGCCTGAGCTGCCTTTTCCCAATTGCGCCGAGCTCCGTATGAGGCCGGCTCCGTAAGGGTTCGGCACCAACGTTGATGGCAAGCCTGTGGTCCTGGGTGACCCCAATTTTTGTGAAGCCATGCGAGGAATGGATTTACTTCAGGACCGGAGGTAGATGTGATGGGCAAGACTATGTCAGTCCGGAGTGGATCTTCTAAGAGCTTATCAATGACCTCATGTACTGGATCAATATCCGGACGGTGGGACTTAGTGTGCCTAATCAACAGGAGGCGTGCAAATTTAGATAACGTCTTCCAGATGTCTTGCCAATCATTCAAATTTTCGGAGGGAAAAGCTGTACCGGTAAGAATTTTATAAATGTATTGCGAATCGATTGCGATGATTGGAATGGGGAGTGTATCGTTATGATGTGTCAGACAATGTTTCTAGTACCTTAAGGAATCCTAACAATTCACATTTTTGAGCCGAATTATCATCTGAGTTGGCTTGAAATATTTCCCTATCGTTACAAGCTTTGCAATAGTACCCATAGCCTCCGCCATGTCGGGAGGTTCCATCTGAGGCCATCCACGCCGGGGCAGAAGTTCCATACAGTGTAGGGACCTTCTCCTCATCTTCTGGGCTTGGATCAGGTGCTGTGTCTTCCAACCTCCAACAATGCCAGTTGTAATGGTGGGTGAGCACTAGCGTATTCCAGGTCTTAGACTCCCCCTGAAAATGTGGGTCGACCTTTTCCGCATCCAGCAAGGGTAATAATGTGGCACTGGGAGCGCGTAACGTCCCATGTCCCCTTGCTAATGGTTCCACCAGTTGTTCGGCTAAGAAGATTTTTCCTACAGCTCCATATCGATGTTGTGCCGCTTGAAGCGTCTTATGGGCCGTGTATACCAGCTCATCGCGAGGGTTATGCACGACAGCCCACACGTGGTTTGTGGTAAACCCAAGGGTTACGGTTAGTGACTCACCTAGATCGATGGCATGGAGCTGTGTATCTTTAACCGTGGCTAGCAGGCGAAGCAGGTTCCGCTGATCTCCTTTCGTCCAAGGCGTGAACTTTCGGGATTTGTTACGGATCTGTCACTGCAATTTGGTAAGGAGTGCCAAATCACTGGGTCCAACATAATGCCGATACCAATTCAAATGACCCAAAAGCTGTTGAAAGTGCCTCTTAGTAACAGGGAAGAATGTTTTTAATGGATCGATGTTAGGACCATCATGCGAGATTCCGTGGCGGATGGAACCGATGTATCGAGTACCAAGGAACGTGATGTCATCTACAGGATGTAGGCATGACTTTTCCTCGTTGATCGTCCATCCCTCACTTTGAACGTGAGCGACTAGTTGGTTGACTATACTAGTAACTACGGAACTATCATGACCCATGATGGCAATATCATCGACATAACTCCAAATTCTTAATTCCTCCTCTGGGGGAAGAGAGTGTGAGGCTTGAAAATTCTTTAGGGTATTATTCATGGCACCAGTGGCTAGTGATGGAGCCTTGCGATATACTTGTGGACAGACCGTCCACTGTACATAATGCCATCAATACACATATTTAGTATTCCTTCCGGGTCAGTTATCGGGATGGAAAAGAACATATTTTTTAGATCCAATGTGACTCCGACCCACTTACTTTGTTGGAACTGTGCCATCTCAAACATACATTGTGGCAGAGTAGAAGGATTAGGTTGTTGAAGTACTTGACATCTTTTGTTAACCTCTCTATAGTCTACGACTAGCTGGGCTTCGTTAGGCTTTCCAGGTTTCGCAACTCCCCATCCTGATGACAGGTAGGTGCTGGCAATTACGGTCTTAATACAGCCTCGTTGCTCGAGTCGCCACAGGAGGTCAGTAAGGGACTTTTTTAGAGGACCCTTTGTTGGGATTGGTTGACATCGCCAGGTGGAGGTGTTACGAAGCATTGGTCGATGCCAATCCTGTTCTGGGATAATAATGGGTAATGCCTGTAGCACTTGTTCTTTAAGGTCAAGCGCTCTTATCCCCGGGATTCCTAGAATGTTGATGCCCCCTAGGATATCCTCTAGGGGGCATCGATGGCCCTGGACCCAAACTTTGACCTTCGTTGTGACGGCGATAGCGTTAAGCCCTTGTACCTTGATCGTTTTGGTGGTCTTTTGATGAGGAATCATTGAGGTAATCATAATGGTTTGAGCTCCAGTATCGAGAAGGAAGAATATTTGTTGTTGGTCATCCGGATCGGTAGGGTTGTAAACAGCGAGTTCGGCGTATAGACGAGGATCAGTGGGGTCAGGTTTGAGTTGGAGAAGGCCGCCGGCAGAGCCGACGGCCATTATTCATTTTTTGGTGGGTCTTCGAATTTGAATCCTAATGTTTCAGCTAGACGACACTGGGCCCTTTCTCCCAAAATTCGCAACTGAGTCTTTGTATGTCCGGAGCGGGCGAGAAGAAAACCAAACATATTCCTTTCCTTTGTAGTTCTTTCCTTTGGGGTTCTTGGAGGTGACCACCATGGCTCTCGCCGGGGATTAAACTCTTGACGTCTGGGTCTCAGTGTTTCGGCTGGGTATGCTGAAGGTCGGTCCCTTATATCATCAGTAGTTTCTTCGCTCTGTTTCATGAGTGCTTGCAGTCGTGGGAGATGGCCTAAGAGATTTCCCACTGGTTGACCCGCCATTGGGCTCAAAAAGAGTCGGAGTGTAACGGCATTTGCTCCTCCATATATCTCCACGCAGGCATCTATAGCTTCCAGTGGCGTTGGAATTGCCCCGGGGTTCGATAGGTGGCGATGAGCCTATCTCTCTTTGCATTGGACTGCTGTTAGTCCCATTGGATTCGTTCTCGGGCTCCATGAAAGATATGATACCCCGACTATGGCCAGGAGGAGTTGCTCTGCAGTAGCCTTCTGCAGGCGGCATTCATGCCAGGTGTGAAATTTGTGGGTTACCTGTCCCACTACAAGCGCCGGGAGCGGGATGGGGCCAGTGGGCACTGTCCGTGACCACATTCAAGTAGGTAGCATGCCCTCTGCTCCATGCCGCTTGTCGGGTCAGGGTACTCGCTTCTTCCTTGTCTAAAGTGTCAGATCCAAATTCCACTATTAATCGTCCTAACCACATGGCCAAGGTTTCTTCTGGTTTTATTTTAGATTCTCTACAAAGTTCCTGAATTTCTGGTCGGGTGCGTGTGAGGGAGATAACAGTGGTACGCGTAGTACCTTCTTCATCCGCAATATGCTTCATCACAGCTATCGGGTGAGCTGTGGTAGAGAAAGAGTTAAATTCTTAATCTGGGAGCGTTGGGTACATTCCTCCTCCCATTGCCCCCTCCCCGTGGCAAGGAGGCGGGGCCGTTGGGAACGACGTCACCTCAGGGGGCGGAGTCGCTAGGCGGATCCCCGCCGGGTCTTCTGAAACTCCGCCCCTCTTTTCCGGGTTCCCTGGATGGCTCGCGCTTCTTTCAGCGCCATTTTCTGCTAGCGGCATCATACGGCCGGTGTTTTTGATAAGCGTTGCTCCGGAGCTCTTTGCTGTCTGCTCCAGCGACTCCTTACCTGCCTTATGCATCTGAGCCTCCAAATTTGCGTATTCCCTTAGTAGACCCGCTACTGTATGGAACAGCACATTCATCATCTTTCCTTTCTTCCATTTAGTTAGACCCCATCTCAGCACGTGACGGCCCTTAGTTTCCAGATCCTCCCAGAGCTGAACGAGGAGCTCATGGCCCCGCGACCCAGGCACCAAATCCAGACAGTTGAACCAGTCCGTGGGGGTGGGTTCCCCTCCTTCCCTTAAGTATCGGGTGCATTGAGCAAACTCCTGAGCGGGGGTCAGCTTTTCTGCCTTCCGTGCCTTCACCCCGGCTAGGGATATGGCTGATGTTTCCTGCGGGGGTCGATAATAGACCCGTTCGCTCCCCATTATGCATCCGAACTCCCCAAGGGATAGCTTAGTTCTCCATTCTTTCACAACTGCTTCTTCTCTCTTTATGGAGAAGTAGCCATCAATATTTCTTTCATCCCCTTCTACCGCCTGGTGGTAAGCAATATGCGCCCATAGATCGTTTGCATTCTCTACGCGGTGGGTCCCGGTGTGCCAGGGGCAGCACCCGATTAGGTTCATCTCCATCACCGTGCCCTTAGATCCCATCCTCGTCACCATGTCTCGGACGGCCAGAGCCGACTCGAGGTGATTCAGTAATTACTCGTTCGTTGGGTGGGCTGGTGAATAGAGAGGCGGACAAAGCTTAATGGTTGCAAAACTTTACTTACGCCGCTTGTAGCTGCGATGCAGACGGTCCGGTCGTGTGAACAACTATGTTAGTTGTTCCAGCTGGCAGGGCTCAGGCTAGCGCATCCGTCCACAAATCAAGCCGGCGGGGAAAGGGTACGTCAAGGATTGCGCTTGGCGACAGGGAGAAGAATCGATAGGTGATCAGTCTATCGATCAGCTCAGCCGCAAGTCAGATCTCTTTTTGAAGCACTCTGCAGCGTTCTCAAAGTTCTCCGACTTGGGCAGAAGTTGCACGAAATTTTAAACGGCTAGCAAGCCAATTACTAACCGCCACGTAGGAATAATTTAGAACTGGCCAATAGCGGGACACAAATTTGCATTCGAATAGTGGGAACTCTCTTGCACCGGGGTTTTTCTGTTGCAACAGAAAACCTTTGCTTTGCAAGAGGCTCTCATGTGGTGGGAAAATTCCATCGTGCCAAGGCACCAAAATCACTGGGTTGTGACAGTGGTCTGTAGCAGACCCCCACCACCAAGTCCCTTTCCCCTCGACTTCCATGTATCCTAACCCACAATGCCTCAACTTTCTCCTCCTCTGATCCCATTTTGATTAGGGTAGATGTATAATGCTCCTTTACATAGCGAGCAACCCCGCCTCCTTTCCTCCCTAGTCTGTCCCTTATGTACAACATGTAGCCCTCAATGTGTACTGCCCAGCCATGGGTAGGGTCCCACCAGGTTTCCATTAGCCCCACTAAATCGAAGTTATTATCTGCAAGTGGAAGTCCGAGTTCTTCCTTCCTGATCCCCATGCTCCTAGCATTAGTATAGAGGCACTTGAGCCCTCCGAATGGTGCCTGTGGTACTTACCTGGGGTGTACTGCTGCATGTCTTGTAATGTTTAGTAGTAGACTTGTTTTGGACCAAAAATATTTAAGTACATTCATTGCTTTCTTTCACTGTATTATTTATATGTAGATTTTTAATATTTGTCTCTTCATATTGCAGGATGCAAATGTAAAACTGATTCGAGAACTGCGAGAAGAAATTGACAGATTAAAAACTATGCTAATAAGCTTTGAGCTGGTGTGTATAAATTCTTTTTCTAACTGGACCCATAGTGATGCTTTCAGTAGTTGCAGAAGCACAATTGTCTGTATTACACCTTGATAAATATCTGTTAAATGGAACCTCTTCATTCTTTGAAGAATGCCCCTGTTGTGTCTACTTGCATTCTGCCATCATCTCTTAACAAATCCTCAGTGTGAGCTGTTGAATGTTTATTAGAAGGGATCTTCTTTCTTTCTTTAGGTAGATAAGCTTATTGTGCTAGCCGGATAAATCTCTGGAATGAAATTTCCACTCCAGTATGTGGTCCAGAAGCACCCCACTAGTGAGACAGAGATGCAATATTAATAACTATTAAAGACCACTGGCACACTTGTCACAATCTTCTTCCAAGAAAATGAACTAATAGACCTCAAGTGGTTTTAGGTTCCCAGGAAGTCTACACTCACTTAGAGAGATTTTTGAGCCTTTATCTAGCTAGCATTCTTTACTGTTTCTGGTGTTTCCTCCTTCATGGAACTGGATATGAATTTTGTCATTTTTGTTAACCCTACATCTTACAATAAAACCCCCCATGCTGGATGAGATAGAAACTAACTAGCTTTGAGCTGTGCCACACGGAAGTGACATTGTGGAAGCAGTTCTTAACCATTCTTTCACAATGATTTATAGGTAGTAACTAGTGGAAGGAATTTAATGAATAAATTTGGAGGGTAAAATCAAATGTCTGCATACCCGTCTTTATATCCCTGTGCTTTGCCTTCCTGAAATCAGTCTTTGACACATGTTTGCCTGAGTTATGAATAAGGAAACAGACACACAGATCTTTGTAATGTTTGTTTGTTCAGAGGAATTCCAGTCCTTCATGGAGTGATGACAGAGATGGAAATCTGACAGAATTAGTTCTTCAGAATGAAATGAAGGTAAGTATATTCTCTTTGATTCCTTCTGCCAGTTTGGTAAGGGTTAGTGACATACTTTTAAACAGCAGCAAAAATGATCCCCTATCAAACCTTTCCTGCTTGCTGTTTCATTCATTAACAGTTTTTCACATAACTTTCAATCTGTTAAATACCAGCTGCCCGCCCTTCAGTTCTTACTATTGCAGTGAGCATTTAAAATGTTCTTAGTAGTACCTGGAATATCAATCACCTCTTTATTTAAGGATTGTTTATAGTGTCCCATTGTAGTAGCGAAGTGCTTTTCAGATAAATTAGATATATGTGATAAAGTCATGAGTGGATTTGAAGAAATGTTTTACCCTTTTCTCTGGCATCATTAGGAAGAAATATAACATTAAAAGTGGAACTGTTCTGTGTTGTCAGTTTTCTGTGAAATGTTAGCTTCTGTGCTCCACAAGAATGCATGCAACCTATGGTCCCATAAAACTCCTAGATACATGATGTTCTGCTGAAAACTCTGCCTCTCACTGAACAGACAACCTGGGCGGCAGCAGTTGAAGCTTCTACACACTACCCTATCAATGACCTTACAGCCTGACTGAGAAGGCTCCATCTAGGATAGTGGGGGCATTATTTCTGTCAACATAAATAAGATAGAAATTAGATTTTTGTCTGCACCCATTGTTGTCACAAGTAGCACTTGAATTTGACAGAATGAGTCAGTTTTGCTCTTTTCGCTTGCCAGCCCATAATCATGGAAGAAACTAACTAGTGAAAGTAAACTCCATAAACATCAGCAAAGGAGCAAAAAAAATCTTTACAATTTATTTTAGATAAATATTTAATAGCATTCACTATTTAGAAAGAGCTTAGTGAGAAAATGATTTTTTTTAAACAATTTGGTTAATTTTGAAAAATAAAAGTCAACAGTGTCCCTTAAGTTTGCTTATCCTGTTCAGTTGGAGACCTGTCTAGTAAGGTTGCTGAAAGAACATGCCAGCCATGGAAATAAATATGTGAAATTTGTCCTTTAGAATCTAAACTGAGATAGCTAACATGTTTCACACAAAAAAAGCCATGCAGTTATCAGAAGGTTAATGACAGTTGATCACCACTAACTTGTATATATTTGAAGATCTATTTTTTAAAGCTTTAGAACAGTATATAAGAATAAACAAAGTGTTTTTTTTAAATGTTAGGAAAATATGCTGACAGTGTATCCTTTGATTTGGGGGGGATAAAGTAAGCCTTTTGAATGGGTTTACAGCTCAGCTTCTCTTTAAATTAACTTCTTCTGACTTTCCTAAAGATTGACCAACTGACCAAAGATTGGACCAGTAAATGGACTGATAGGAAAGCCATCATGGAAGAGTATAGCGTTGATATCAACAAAGAAAAGGTTGGAGTGACAATAGATTCCAATTTACCTCATTTAATGGCCATGGATGATGATATCCTCAGTACTGGAGTTGTGCTCTATCATCTCAGGGTAAGCCACCTTGGCCATTTCATTTTTTTTCAACTTACATCAGATACAGTTATTTTTGGGCTAGAGAACATGTTGGTGGCCAAACAGCATTAATTATCAAACAACAGCAAGCTGTGTCATAAGTCATACTGATAACAGGAAAACAATGAAAGCAGTACAACTGAAGGGGGAAACCAGATCTTCTTCACCACCTGTCCTATAACGAGCAAGACAATTGGTCTAAGTATTAAGCTGACTTCTATCAGCGCACATCCAAAACTTGCTGGAAAATCTCCACGTATAAGCATGAGCAAACTAGGTGCTCGACTACACAAAATAGACACTGAAATAGCCACTGGCACACTAAATGGGTGCATGACTCCCTTGTAGGTCCAGTCAGTTGTGTATGTGCCAAAGTGTACTTGCAAAATTAGAAAAGGTAATTTAAAGTTTGGTCTATGTATGTGGTATATGGTATTCTTACAGTATAGGTAAATAGAATGGTAAACTGATACTGTAGCAGCAGTATATAGGCACATATGCACCAAAAACGTATTGTTCCAGGCAGTGATCTCCTCAGACATGCTATGCTACTCTAGATACGCTGTCTCCCAAATCCGAAGTAAGGTAGCTATGTTTGCATGGTGCTATACCCAGGTTGATCGTTCTCTGTACATTACAAACATGGCTAACCTGCTTCCAACTTACACATCAGAACAGTATAGCATGTGTGATGGTAGTGTTGCTAGGCTTGGTACATTTGTGTTGTAGATATCCCCCATAAATAAAGATATTTTCACAGTCTAAACTTTCTGTCAGCTCCATAGGGTGAATCTCAGATGAGCAGTTTAAATTGTCTTAGTTTTTCATTACAGTGAATGAATGGTGTCCTTTGGGTCTTTCTGAGCCCACTGAAGTTGATCTGGGTTTAGCCATTCAGTGGGCGCGTCTACACATGCACTTTCCTGCACAGTAGACTAATTTACTGTGCAGTAAATCATCATCTTCTGCACATGCACAGCAATTGGCTGGCATAAACTAATTTACAGCACCATCACATAGTTGCATCAGACTAGAGTACTACCCAATGTGTGCTTAAACGTATGTGTAGACAGAGATGTTGGGATTATCTTACTCTGGCTCAAACTGCACCAGAGTTTATTCAGTTGCATTAATTGCACATGTAGACATACCCAGTAAACCCAAGATTTCACCTCATATGTTTCCATAATGTCAAATCTATGTCACTTCCATATCAGGATTAATAAAGGTTCAAATAAGTGTGGGTTGGGAGGGAAAAAAAACAGAACTCTTTTTTTAATTCACCTCAAGATGAAGTTGGATTCCAATGTTCTTGCACTGTTTTAATAAAGTCAAGTTCTGCTGTAAAAATTCTGTTTCAGCCTTAATATAGAATGAGTGTTTGGTAACTGTTACTTTGGCTGCCTATGAAATTCTACATGCAACAAAGGCAGACAAGGTTCCTTGGGTGAATTTGATATCTTTTATTAGACCAACCCAACATGCAACAAAAACCTTTTCCCTATAAACCAGCTGCTGAAAACTGAAGTGTTCATTATATGAGAAAAGTCTGGTAAGAGCAGGTTCTGCCACTTAACTAGCTAAACCGAAAGTAAAATCTGAAGGAATTTACAGGGAGCAGAACAATGAGCAGGCTCTGCTCCCTAGTTGTTGCTACTCAGTATGTGCTGTATGCAAGAAAATATGGTATATTCAGGTGTCTGCTAACAGAAGGACCCTAATCCAGATATAAACATCTAATCCAAATATAAACGCATATTTTATATTGTTTCAGGAAATTTGGTTTTTTGTGTTCCATTTAAAAAAAGTTGGACTGTTCAAGCCAAAAGTAATACTACTTCCCTACGCTTCATTTTGCTTTAAACCACTCAAACATCAGTTAAGTTGTATAGGGCAAGACTTTCAAAAGTGAGTCATGTATTTACAGGCCAGTCTCACTCTTGTCCATTTTTGAAAATGAGACTTTGGGCTCCTAAATTAGTTAGGGCCAGGTTTTTAAAAATAACCAGGCACCTAAACATATAAAACAGTGCTTTGTGAGATTTTCAGAAGGGCCCAACTGACTAAAATCAGTGTGAGCTCTGTGCTATGTAGCATGAGTTTTCTGTCTCTTTCAGCCATTTCAAGGTGTGTCATTATAGGGACAAAATCATAAGAACAGCAATATTATTCATTGGTGTAACATTTTCACAGTCATTTAAGTTATTTGATGTTTTTAGACTTTATTTTCTTGATATAAATTTAATAACCCAGTTGTAAAATCAAGCCAACTGTTCTTGAAAGCTTCCATAACAGTGCTATATGTTGAGATAGCTTCAATTCAGGACAAGTATGCAAGATTTAAATGAGCAAATCCTGAGTCTTATATTCTTTCATTTCCATTTCTACACTAACTCTTCCATTGTTCTTAATTAGTCTTTGAGTAACAAGCCCTTTTAAATGGCAAGAACGCTTTGCTTCATTCACATACTGAGACTCCATTTATTCTATCTTAATATCTGTGTTAATTGCGTCAGAGGAAAAATAAAGAGTCCGATACAGCAAAATGTGCTTTAGATGCCTGTGAGCTTCCCTTCCCCTCCAAAACCATTCTAAATTAAAATTAAATGGGTTTTAATATCATCAAATGCATAAAAGGCTTTGGGGCACAGCCATAGCAGAGTTTCAGGATGGTAAAAAATTTGTTTGGGACTCAGGTTGTTTGGGAATTCAACAAAAGTATCTATGCTCTCAGTTATACTGGGCTAAGATGGCTGAAAATTGGGTGGTAATAACCAGAAACAAAGCAGGGCAGAGCATTCTAGTGAGCAGGATGATTCAGTAGTTCCCATCAGCTTTGCTCTGCTGAACATGTAATAGGAGTTTACGACTCTGTTGGAGTCAATCATCTGTGGGGCACAAGGAATGTAATTTATTTCTCTCTGTTTCCACTTTTCTGTATTCAGCTAATGTCTGCTAGTTCCAAGACAGTTTAGGTCTCTACAATGCATTTCAAGAAATTCAAGAAATTCTACGTTTAATGACTAAACCATCCCCACGCAGTCATCTTTCTGGATTGACTTCAGATTCAAAGGGCCCAGCTTTCAAATAATCCTCTATACTGAACGTACACCATACATAGTTGGAAGCACAGAGGGGTTTTGCCTCATAGTTGGTAGGTGCGGGAATAGAGGCCCATTCGAGAATTTGGCCCCAAGATTTATTTGTCACAAAAATGCACATTTCAAGAGTGAGTCTTGCTTTTTCATTTGTCTTTTTTTCACACTTGGAAATTGTAGTCTAGACAAACAATTGTGCTTGTGGCGGATATATTTTTAGTGAACCTCTCTCTGAGTCTGAAGTGCCTCATATTTTGGCTGAATTAAATATGTAGACAATAACCTTCCCTGTCATCTTAAAAAGATTTGCCAAATTGCACTCGCAGTTTCAGTATATTAGTCTCACAAAAAAGATTAATTACTTCTGTGATGCTGTGATATCACCAAGGTAAACTCCACCAAAGGTGTCATCACATGGCATGGGTTGCATAGGTGTTGCCACCAGCATATAGTCTGCCACATAGTGTTTTTCCAGCTGTTTTAAAATAAGTGGTGAAGAAGGTAGTACGTCAATATTCTTATTGAATCTTGACTATATTAATCCTGACTTTATTCACAGAAAGTAAACACTGCTACTTAAAACATGTTTTTTAACCAATTCCTCCATATTATCCTTTACTCATTTGAAAACCGTAAACTATTCCACATTACCTAAAATAGCTTAATGATATCCATTTTAGTGAAGAAAATATAGTTATAAAGATCACCAGCAGGGCTCTTATCAGTGTCTCTTATTAAGTCTCTCACATACACTAACATCTTTGTCCCCTCTTTCTTTGCTCCTAGATGCTGCCTTTTCTTTTCTTTGTACTTTGCATCTTTAGACTTTGTTTCCTTCATCTGAACACCAAGAAGGTAAAATATATTGTGCCTCTCTATGTTTTTGTGCTCCTATGTATTATGGCTTTGCACTGTCGTCTTGTACTTTTTTTAGTGTAAAAACAGCTGTCTTTGAATCTAATTGTGTAAACAGCATGCTGTTCTGTTATTCTTATTGCTTCCTAGCATTGTATGTTCTAATCAACTGATTCCCACCAGCATTCTTAGAAATGCACTGCATTCAAAAGCTTGTCTAACTTTATTCCAACCATGCAGTTGGTCCCATAAAAGATATCCCCAAAAAGAATCCTTGCCTCTCTTCAGTGAGAGAAGTCTCTTTTGATTTTGATATTTTTAATACTCATATTCAAAAGATTTTATAAGAGCTCAATGATAAACTGGTAACAAAAGACAACTAATAAACATATGTTCCTCCTTTTTGATTTGCAGTATAAATTTTGGGATCTGTTTTATTTGTTGAGAAAGGATTAGTGCCTTTACATTGCAAAGCCTTTTAAGATTCAGTATGCTCCCAAGAATGAAGCAAAGAAATATTCCCTCACCAAGCAGTGCTGCTGTTTCTGTAGTAGTCTCCAGGAAGATCTGTTCCTGTTCATGGAGCTTTGGAACGAGGGCATTTACACTGTAAAACACTATTTCTGTACAGTAGATGGAAGTTCTTAAGGTGTTATAGTGGACCCCTAGATAATTCTCAACCAGGGTGCTGTGAGATCTTTTTAGGGGTGACATGCAATATTAGCACTGCTAAGTATGCAACACCTACACATGATTCTCAAGGTAAACCCAAAGATTTCAAATAGGAATCTGAAGTGTCAAAAAACACTCTGACCTCCTGTGGTCTTGCTGAGTTCTTTGCAACAAGAATTGCTCTATTATTTTTCCATTGCCAAAAAATGCCATCTAAGAGTTGGCATTTTCTGAGGGGTCTCTTGGGTCTAATGAAGGGTGCCTTGAGTCTAAAAAGGTTGAGAACAACTGACAGGCATGATTTTTGATTTTCTAAATCACTTCTTTGTGTCCAGGTTTCCCATTTCAAGGTAGAAGAAACAATAATTATTAAGCTAGGAAAGAAAATCTCTATCCAGACTATTAAAACAGATTATAAAAAGTTTGATGGGCAGTCACAGCTCCAATTTGGTGTGGTTCCTGTCCAAGAGAAATAGAAAGCCTTCAACTTGACCAGCAGGGGGCTTTGTCTGTGGAATTTGTCCATCTTAAACTCCTCAGTAGAGGATTCTGTAGGCATGGAAATTTTAGGTTGTTCTCCTATATCAGAGGTGCTCAAGTTCTGGCCTTCAGACTAAATGAGGCCTGTGAAGCCTCGGCATCCAACTCACTGGGCTCCCCGTGAGTTGGGAACTTTGGTGGCAGGGGAGCAGTAGCAACTGATATTGCCACCCCTCCCCACTCTCAAATTCCTTGGAGCCATGCAGCGTGTTGGAACCAGGCCATGCCCTGTTCCTCCTGCATGGCTACATCGGAGCTAGGCTGCATTCCCTTCCCTCCACATGGCCAGGTTGGAGCTGGGCCATGCACACTTCTCCCTGAGGGGCTGGGCCATGCTCCCTCCCCCTGCATTGTGAATTGGGGGCTGGTCATGTCCCCTGCTGCAGGGCTGGGTCAGGTTCTCTTCCCCCACACAACTAGATCAGGGCTGATCTGCCCCCTGCCACATTATGCACAGCTGGACTAGAGTGGCCACTGATGCATCGCCAGAATACAGGACATCCCCTGGGTGAATGGCAGGACCACCAGCCCCCTCAGTCAATCAATGGGGAGGGGTGGGGCCACTGCCTTCCCAGCCAATCAGCAGTGAGGGGTGGGGCCACCAGACCTGTTCACCAGTCAGCAGAAAGGGGTGGAGACACCACAAAAAGACCACAAAAAAACTGCTAGTCTGTCCATGAACCCCACGCCAATGAACACATGGCACCCTGTGCAGTGAGGGAAAGCAAGCACTAGGATCAGCAGCAAGGCAGTTCAGCCAGCAGGGAGCCCCCATCGCTCCCCCTGCATCGTGGTTTTAGAATGTGGCATAGCATGTGTGGGGCTCAGCCCCACTCAACCCCCCCACTGGGATCTGGTGTCACTCCAGCCTGGCACCATGCTTGGCAGCCAGGGACACGTGCTGCATAGGGACCTCGCCTCCCCACATCAGCATTCAGCGTAGACACTGGGCACCTGGAAATCTGCCCTGGCCACATTCTGGTCAGAGCTGAGCTAAGTAGGCATTGGATGCCTGTGGCAGTGCAGCCAGCTGCTCGCTGGGCCCATCCTTTCCTTCCCCAGGAGACAGACAGGCTTGCCTGTCCTGGAGAATAAATAATGGCTCAATGAGCTGGCCCAGCTGCTCAAGTGCCTGGAGGTCCCTCTGCCCAAAGCTCCCCCTCCCTGCACAGCAGGACACCCCAGGGACTCACCACACTGCTCTGTGGGTGTGCGGCCTGTGACAAGAACAGAAGGAGAAGCGCATTCCATTGGTGAAAGAGGCCAGGCCAAGAATCCCCAAGGTGGGAAGATCAAGACCACTGGCCTCTGGGCGCTTGTGGGAGAGCCCTCCACACAGTGATCACCCTGCCCCACCTGGCACCCGCGCAGCAGCTGCCCCATGGTGTGAGTGCCATGCACTGCCTGAGAGCTGGGACTGAGCAGTGCCAGGCTCCAGGTGACTGCTGGAGCTGCCCCAGCTCCTAGACAGTCTGCGGCGCCCTGCTGAGCTTCACTGCACCTGTGCCATGGGCCAGCTGCTGTGTGGGTGCCAAGCAGGGCAATTCCTGCTGCCCCATGCTGTGTGGAGGAGCTCTGCTACAAGCACCCAGAGGCCCCTGATTGCTGCTGCAATCAGGGAATCAGGGAGTGCGGAGCTTTAAATAATAAAAAAAAAAAAGGACCCACACTCACCAGCTGCAGCAGCAACAACTGGGGCCTCTGGCCACTCGTGGCAGATCCCCCCCCCACGCAGTGTGGCGCAGCAGGAGGCAGCGGGGATTGCCACTGCACCTGCATCAGTGCTGGGAGCAGGGGCTTTGCCTAGCGGCCGCTTGCCACCTGACACAGGAGGTGTGGGATGCAGGTGCGGCAGCACTGGGAGTGGAAGCTATGCCCTGCTGTCGCTTGCCTCCTTCTGCCTGGAGAGAACCATGCCCGCATCCTGCCACCCCCCGCCCCAACTGGGCAAGTGGCAGCAGGGCATAGTCAAAGCTTCCAGTGCTGCCGCACTCGCATCCCATGCCCCCCTCTCCCCCTCCCCGAGTAACACGCCCCCTACCTCAGTTGGACAGCCTGTTCTAACCCCAACCCCTCCCACCCCCATGTCCCTTCCCTCTCTGCCCCCTCCCCCAACCCTAGCAGACTTACCAGCTGGAGGCAGTTGTGTCAGCTGCCTGTTTAGTCTATGGCCAAATCTCTGAAGCAGCTGAATCTTTCCTGAAGCTTTTCTGAATCGATTTGGATACTTCTAATTAATTCGGAGCTTTTAACTAGTTTCCCGATTCGATTCGGATTTGGAGATTCAGTTCCCGAATCAAGCCGAATCTCCTTCAGATCAAATCAGCTACTGAAGCTTCACACAGCCCTGGTAAGCAGGGAAGTGGGGGACCAGGAGGAAAAGGAAGTAGGAGGGAGCAACAGAGGAAGCCATCTTATTCTTCCTGAGAAAGCAGCTCAATTGGCTAGTCACCTCAGGTGTCTGTACACAAATGCACGGAGCCTGGGAACCAAACAGAAAAAATTGGAAGTCCTTGCACAGTCAAAGAACTGTGACATGACTGGAATAACAGAGACTCACTGGGATAGCTCGTGTGACTGGAGCATGGTCATGGATAGGTACACATTGTTCAGGAAGGACAGGCAGGGGAGAAGAGGAGGAGGAGGAGTTGCACTGTATGTAAAAGAGCCGTATGATTGCTCAGAGCTCCAGTATGAAACAGGAGATAGGCCTGTTGAGAGTCTCTGGGTTGTTGATCTGGGAGAACAACAAAGGTGATGTTGTAGTGGGTGCATGCTATAGACCAACTGAGGTAGAGGAGGCTTTCCTCAGACAACATCCTGAGATCTGCTAAAAGGGCAATACAGCAGTCCACAAGCAATCCAGGAGAGGATTTTCAGAGAACCATTGGAGAGGCCAACTCGGGACCATGCTCTTCTTGACCTACTGCTCGCAAACAGGGAAGTACTGGTGGGGAAGTATGTAGAAGTGGATGGCAAGTTGGGCAACAGTGACTACAAGATGATTGAGTTCAGGACCCTGACAAAAGGGAGAAACAAGAGCAGCAGAGAATGGACCCTGGACTTCAGAAAAGCAGACTTTGACTCCCTCAGGGAACTGATGGACAGGATCCCCTGCGAGACCAGTCTAAGGGGGAAAGGAGTCTCGTATTTTAAGGAAATCTTCCTGAGGGTGCAGGAAGAATAGCAAGTGTGGCAATTGACCAGCTTGGCTTAGCAGAGAACTTTGTGGTGAGCTTCGTGCGGGCCGGGAGCGATCCGGGCCCTTTTTTCGCGCCGCGGGCTGTGGCCAGCAGCCCAGGCACGTTGGGTCAGAGAAAGCAGGCAACATGCTAGAATTAGGTACGGACGCGTAATGGTTGATTCAAGATTGTTTACTTACACCGTAGATGGTCGTGGTGTAGGCTGGACAGTTTCCCAGGCAAAGCTCTGCTTAAATCCCCAGTTTAGGGACTCGGACAAAATCTGACTCACTCACATGGAGTTGTCGAGGCTCCGTGGGTCCTTTTTTGCACGCAGGGAAGAGGGATACGTCGAGGATTGCGCTCAGCGATGGGGAGAGGCGAGAGGCTGATCAGACCCCTGTAGCCTTCTTGATATTCGCGCTGGGTCCAATAGGCTCCGCAGCGCTTAGAGATCTTCATGAGACGTGAAGTCTCCTCCTCCTGATGTTTGTGGAGTCCTCCAACTTGGGTGGAAACCACTCAAGCCTCTTATACGGCTAGCAAGCCAATCGCTAGCCGCCACATGGGAATATTTTAACACTAGCCAATAATGGGGCTCGAATTTTAATACAGATGGCAGGAACTCTTTGCACTGTGCATTTCTGTGTTGCAAAGAAGAAATGCACCCTGCAAAGAAAGCTTCAAATGGCGGGAAAATAATTCAGTGGTGCCAAAGCACACACAAAAACAAAAATCACACCTTTGGGTTGTGATAAGCTTAAATACAAAAAGGAAGATTACAAGAACTGGAAGCTTGGAAAAACAACTTGGGGGGAGTTTAAGTATATTTCTCGGGCGTGCAGGAATGAAGTCAGGAAGGCCAAAGCGCAACTGAAGTTGCAGCTAGCAAGGGAGGAAAATGGTAACAAGAAGGTGTCACGGCGGGGTCCTCGCGGAGGGCCGTGATCTCCTTGAGGCCCTCTCACCGCGCTATTCCGGCCCGAGGGCACCCTCCATTCTCGCCCGCCACGTCTTGATGGAATATGTAATAGGGAGGCTGCCTTGTGTTTCCTCGGGCCTGTCAGCTCCTGGACCCCTCGTGGGTCTCCCCGTATAATGGGCGCTACCCAAGCGCCCCAGCCTTATGGGCTATGCGTGGCTCCTACCAGCCCCTAATACCACGCCCCAAGCCTCGCAGAAGTAATGGACGTTGTTCGGTCTATACGCCCACTTCCCGGGCCTCCTCTCTCATGCCCAGCCTCTTGCTGGGACTCCCGTCTAGCCCACTCTGGGCCTCCCCTGCCGGTGTGGTTCCGCTCCGGGACTCTCTAGCGGGCCTCCGGTCCTATGGGCCAACTGCACGGATACCCTCCCTGACTCTGGCTCGCTGCACTGCTACTCCCTGTCTTCTCAGGGGCAACCG
This sequence comes from Alligator mississippiensis, assembly GCF_030867095.1. Taxonomy (NCBI): domain Eukaryota; kingdom Metazoa; phylum Chordata; order Crocodylia; family Alligatoridae; genus Alligator; species Alligator mississippiensis. The sequence continues at coordinate 237,318,977 of NC_081825.1, read as the reverse complement.
CAGCGCCCTGCCTTGGTCTGAGGGGTATTGCCGCACTAGCCTGTGGCCGGGCTCGCTATGCCCGTGCGCCCACACTGGGTTACTCAGCAAAGCACAATGACGTTCCCCCTCTCTGGGGCTCGCCGCGCGCACACTGGGCTACTCAATAATACACAATGGCATTCCCCCTCTCTGGGGCTCGCCATACCCACACTGGGCTCCTCAGTAATACCGCCCCTCTCCTGGGGCCGGGGGCTATGTTCCCCCACACGCAATCCAGGGTCTCGGTCCCCGTCCGCAACCTACGGGTTGCGCCCGCGACCCACTGGCCGTGCTCCTTGCCGCCAGTTGCTCACGCACTGGCGTGCGAGTAATTGAGGCCTCCTCCAACCCCTACAGCCTCGCCCAAGCCTCCGGGTGTAATAACACAACGCAAAACCACAAGCCCCTAGGCTGTAACACAAATGCAAGCCGCATGGCCATAACTCATCATCATAGCTCAAGCCTCCAGGGCTATCATGAGCTGTACTTGCAACTTAGGCTCCTTCCCATATCTCAGCTGAGGGAGCTCCTGCCTCTCCAGCTGCTAGCAGAGAACCGCCAGCCTGGCCTCAGCCCTGGGCTTTATAAGGGCCAGGCCCTGCCCCCTACAGGCAGCTGGCTCCGCTTGGTTGCTCCGGCAACCCGCAGCTGCGCTCATTACCTGAGCCAGCCTCAGCTGGGCTCGTTATGTCAGGCCAGGGCGCGCTCACTTGCTCCCTGGCAGTTTCTCCACTCTAGGAGCAGGGGCACCAAGGTGCCCTGCGACAAAGGGTTTCTACAAGTGTGTCAGCAACAAGAGGAAGGTCACAGAAAGTATGGGTCCCTTAATGGGGGAAGTGACAGGTGATGAGGAAAAGGCTGCTGTACTCAATGCCTTTTTTTACCTCAGTCTTCACGGGTAAGGTCAGCTGCCAGACTATTGCACTGGGGAGATGGTGAGCAGCACTCAGTGGTGAAAGAACAAGTTAAGGGCTATTTAGAGAAGCTGGACGTGTACAAGTCCATGGGGTCAGATGCAATGCATCTGAGGGTGCTGAGGGAGTTGACTGATGTGATTGCAGAGCTGCTGTCCCTATCTTTGAAAGCTCATGGTGACCAGGGGAGGTCCCAGATGATTGTAACAGGGCAAATATAGTACCCATCTTTAAGAAAGGGAAGGAGAATCCAGGGAACTACAGTCAGCCTCACTTCAGTCCCTGGAAAAATCACAGAGAAAATCCTCAAAAAATCTATTTCTAAGTACTTGGATAAGAATGTGATTAGGAACAGTCAGCATGAATTCACCAAGGGCAAGTCATGCCTGACCAACCTGATTCCCTTTTATGATGAGATAACTGGCTCTGTGGATGTGGGGAAATCAGTGGATGTGATATAACTTGAATTTAGCGAAGCTTTTGATATAGTCTCCCACAGCATTCTTGCAAGCAAGCTGAGGAAATATGCAGTTGGATGAATGCACTGTAAGATGAATAGAACACCGACTGGATTGTTGGGCTCAAAGGGTAGTAATCAAAGGGTCAATGTCTAACTGGCAGATGGTATCAAATAGAGTACCCGAGGGGTTGGTCCTGGGGCTGGTTTTGATCAATATCTTCATCAGTGCACTGGAAGATGGCACAGAGCGCACCCTCAGCAAGTTTGCAGATGACACCAAGCTGGGGAGAGTAGTAGATACATCGGAGGGTAGGACTAGGATTCAGAGCGACCTAGACAAATTGGAGGATTGGGTCAAAAAGAAATCTCATGCGGTTTAACATGGACAAGTGCAAAGTCCTGCACTTTGGAGAAAACAATCCCATACACCGCCACAGCCTGGGGACCAACTGGCTAAGCAGCAGCTCTGCAGAAAAGGACCTGGGAGTTAAAGTGGACAATAAACTGGATGCAAGGCAGCAGTGTGCCCTTGTTGCCAAGAAGGCTAGTGGATTACTGGGCTGCATTAGTAGGAGCATTGCCATCAAATTGAGGGAAGTAATGAGTCCACTCGATTCTGCACTGGTGAGGCCACATCTGGAGTACTGTGCTCAGTTTTGGGCCTCCCACTATAGAAAGGATGTGGACAAGTTGGAGACAGTCAAGTGGAGAGCAACAAAAATGGTGAGGGGGCTGGGGAACATGACTTATGAGGAGAGGCTGAGGGAACTGGGCTTATTTAGTTTGGAGAAGGTAACACTGAGGAGGGATTTGATAGCAATAGCCACCTTTTAACTACATGAGGGGTTGTTCCAAAGATGATGGAGCTAGACTGTTCTCAGTGGTAACAGATGACGGAACAAGGAGTAATGGTCTCAAGTTGCAGCAAGGGAGATTTAGGTTGTATATTAGGAAAAACTTCCTCATTAGGAGGTTGGTGACGCACTGGAACAAGTTACTTAGAGAGATGGTGGAATCTCCATCCTTGAAGGTTTTTAAGGCCTGGTTTGACAAAGCTTTGGCTGGGGTAATCTAGTTGGGGCTGGTTCCTGCTTTGAGCAAGGGGTTGGACTAGATGACCTCCTGAGGTCCCTTCCAACCCTAATGTTCTGTGATTCTAAGAACCTCCTCCCAGTCCCACCAGCATTCTAGAAGATACAAATACAGCGCTCTACCTGCCTGCTCTCAAAGCCCTTACCTTGTGCTGAGGCAGCACATTTTGGGGGGGGGGGGGGGTATAAACCAACTGCCCAGCCCTGGCAGCTCAGCTGCCCCCAGGGCCCAGACCCACCTGTACATGCCCAGCCCAGGGTCAGGGAGCTCAGGCATGCAACAGTGTCTTGGCTCTTGCTGTGCCTGCATGTACACTGCAGTCAGGACTTCTCGCACAGACGCAAAGGAAACAACTGCTGGAATCCCCCATCTCCCTCCCTCCTTGGCTGGCTAGGAACCCTGCTCCTCCTGGCTGTGCACTGCCCTACCTCTAGGTACTGCCAATAGAATCACAAGGACAAATGATTGACATGCATTTCCACCAATGAATTGTAAAGCAGGACTTTTTCTAGTCTGTTCCTCATTCAGGGATGGACAGGGGGTAAAGGGTTTAAAAACAGGACTGTCTGGTATAAAACAGGAACAATGGCTTCCTTAGACTGGACAGGGCCCCACTATGAGTGCTCCAGGTGCCAGATGGACCTGACTGGCAAGATCTGGCCCATGTTTGCACCAGGCACTGCCCATCCAGCCTGGTGGACCAAAAAAAAAAGTTGAGCACAACTGTCCTACATTCATATGTAAGGACCCTAGCTCCAAAAGGTGGTGGTGACAGTCCCCTTTGATTCTAGGAAATCAGAAAGACATGCTTATAATTATATCTTATTTAATTAACTAACACTATAATAATATGGTAACCCCTAGGCTGCCTTTTTCTGACCTTATGGATTGCTACTCTTCCCTGTTGTAACTTAACTTTAAGCATAATGGAAGTTATTTGGAGCAGGATTCTAACTGGCTTCTAATAGGAGCAAAGCAAACTTTAAATACCGTGTAAATAATAATCATTCTTTATTTTAGCACAATCTAGGCAAATGAATATTAAGATTGCATTATAGTATTGAAATAAATCTGTTTTAGAATGTTTCATCAATTTACTGACTTAAAGATAACTATATGCAATAAATAAATATTGTACCCCTTTAAACCTGAGAAATATCCTCTTTGTTGTCCTAAGGAAAAATGGAAATACTTTGATAAAAGCTGGGACATGAATTGAGCGCCTTTATTTGTACTTTATTCATCAGGCTATTGATTGTGAACTTATGTGTAATTAACATTCCCTTTGGTATATAAGAATATTAGTTCTTTTCCACTGCTTACTCAAAAACTTGTTTTTATTTTCAGTCCCTTGAGATATTTTTACCTAGACATTTTTTATGTTATTTTCAAAATTTGGCATATATTTGTTCAAAACTAGGGACAGTTCCAACCCCTGGAAGTAGTTATGCAAGTAAAATATCAGCCTCAAACAACTTTAAAAAATCACTTCCAAGCTAGTTGCAGCTTCTGCTGAGATAACAACAGGAGGAGAAAAAATGGCAATAAGTGATATAAGGAAACAAATGTAAAAGTGGACAGACAGTACAGACTAAGGTGTCATTAGCACATACCTAGTAGCTGTAGCCTGATCTACACCATTGGTGTCCCCAGGGCTGGATGAGTGGTACACGGCTGGGGCATGGGCCAGATCTGGAACATGAGACCCCATTATCTGGCCTGTGGTTCTGGAATTGGGTGGTGGCTAGTCCTCGCTGCTGGTCTTCCTGCCATCAAACTTTTGACCCCAGGGGCAGCCCCATGGGCCGGTTAACACAACGTTGCACCTCACGTCTGGTCTGCAGGGCTCCCCATAGGTCCAGAAATTTTGCAGCAGGACAAATAGCAGCGCTGCTCGCCACTGGGATGGATGACCCAGCTTCTCTAAATGACCATGGTTATATTTGTTAAAATACTATGGCACAATTATCAAGCTTGTGTTTTGCATTTTTAATAGGTTGCTTGTAATTTGCCTCATGTAAAATAGTTATATTCCTGTTTTAGGAAGGAACAACCAAAATTGGAAGAATTGATTCTGACCAGGAGCAGGATATTGGTAAGCCAGTGAGATAAAAAATGATTTTATGTTGTGTTCAGTTCAAATCCTTTTGCTTTTATTTGTCTGTTTTAACAATCTAATAATAATTTTTGCTTACCAGCAGTCTTTGTGTGAGAGGTTAAGTAGAAGGCAATACAAATGTATAGGCTTTTTATAACCTAAAGTTTTAAAGTTAACTTTTGTTGCAGCTTCAGGAAAACCATTAAGGTAATTGGGACCTATTTTGGATTTTCTCATGGGAGTAAATTTACATTAGAGATTGAAAATTACTCTAATCAAGTGTCTCAGATTTGCTATATTCAGTCTTGTATTGGTGCCAAAAAAAGCTCTTGTGTGGTCTAATGTATGTGTTTCCAGACTGTCTGGCCATGACATACTGGATCTTAATCACATCATTCTGATTATTCCCTTCCTCTCTGAGCTCATCGCTGGCATTAATTATAGTAGCAACAATTTGAAGAACTGCTAAAAGGCAGTAGAGATTGACAACTACTTATACTTTAATTAGAAACAGCCTAGAATCTTGACTTTGGTTACATTTTATGTTCTGGCTCTACCAGTGAGAGAAATATAAACTATAAAAATAGTGTAATAACTGAAAAAGAACATCATAGTAATTTGCAGCTCTGGTAGCTTTTAACTTTCAAAGGTTAGAAACATTTGGGAAGAACAGTACAAATACTGGCAGACTAGGAAGCTTTTCTAAGACCTTGTTTTGGGCTCTTAATCAGAGGGGAGATATTAGATCCTTACACTGTATGTGGTTCTTTGACCTTAATACTGTGCATTTAGGTCACTTAAATACAGTGGGTTTTTTGTTTTAGGGAGTGTAATGGGGATCAGAGCTTTAAATTAAACTTAAAATGATCAAGTAAAAAGAACCTACAATTTGTAGTTTTGCAGGGTCAGTGGATTGAAAGGGAACATTGCATTATCAGCAACAATTGTGGGATTGTGACACTGCAGCCAGTCCAGGGAGCACACTGCACTGTAAACGGTCAAGAAGTCACCACTGCTTGCCGACTGTCACAAGGTGAGCTTTGCCATTCTTTTTTGAGGTGTTAATGCCAATGATATAAGTGTAACTGGAGAAAAACAGTAAAACAGTATGAAAGCTAATATTGTAAATCCATTCCTTAGCATCCTTTTTCTATTTCTTTAAAACTTAAATGTCAGAAATGTACAATTTTGTTGCGATTATAAGTTGACTTGCTTATAAGTCACCCCCATGTTTTCAGGTTCAATTTTAGGAACGGTATTTTTTTCCCTGAATAAGTCTGCCACTGGATATAAACATGTTGAACTTCTATTGCTCTTAGAAAATCCCTCAAGAGAATCAGATAATCAAGAAAAGGACCCAAAAGGTTAAATGTAAAAAAAAAAAAAAATACTGCAAGTACAGGAATCAAAGGGGGGGGCAATTTTCGATGTATCCTGAGCGCAACTTTGCTCTTTTCTTTGGAGGAGGTGCTTAACTGAAAATGTGGAAGGGTTTGTCTTTGACTGTACAGTGTGGTTGAACTTACCTTGGACTACATTTTCTATTTTTCTGTATATTAATTACTGGATTAATTAATTACTAAATTATTTCCTCTTCTTTAGCCCTTGTCTCTGGGATAAAGTTGTTTTTTATATTTTATCAGTTGAATTAAAACAAATTTCTAATAATGGGTTTGCCATTTCCCTGCGATATTGTGCTATAATGCCGGGAGTAAAACTCACAAGGTCTGAAGAATTAAGCTGTAGGTCCCATGAGTGCGCATCAAATACCAGATGTTTGATGAATTGCACTTCTACGTTTTTTCTTTTTCTTTATAGGGGCTCTTGTTGTCCTGGGTAAAGTTCATAAATTTAGATTCAACCACCCAGCAGAAGCTGCCATTTTACGACAAAGAAGATCAGTAAGTCATTAAAATTTGTATTTTCCTTTCCTAATTTTTTTTTCTTAGTTTTGCTTATTATTTCATTTTACAAGTGAATTTGAAAATATAACCTTTCTTCATACCCACTTATTCATGTCTGTCACTTTCCTCTTCTAATAGTCTATAGCAGGGGTGAGCAAATATTTCAGCAGGAGGGCTTCTTAACGTGATTTCATGAGCTGTTGAGGGCTGCATACACAAAATCTTTCAGATGTCATTTTAACAAATTATAGATAAAAAACAAATTGTATACTAAAAATCGAATGTGTACTATAACGTATTTTAATTTTATTTAAAAAAATATTTTTTGTCCTGATTTATATATTTTTGAGTAGTGATAGACAGACAATTGCATAATAGCTCAAAATAAAACCTTACTCTTGTATATTGTATGGCAGGGGGGGAGAGGGTGCGTGCATGCAGGGTGGGGTGGATGTGTGGGGTGTGAGCATGTGGAGGGGTTGGAGTAGGGTGTGGGGGAGTAGGCATGGTGGTAGGTGTTTGGGGGGTGGGCATGGCAGGAGTGTAGGAGAGCATGGGTGTATGCATGTGTATTGGGGCTGCCTGCGTGCTAGATCCCGGGAGCCAGCCAAGGATAGGAGAAGGGAGGGAGGGATGGTGGGGCAGGGATTGTGTGCAGCAGAGCTTGCCCAGATGGTGCAATGCAAGTGCAGGTGCAGTCCATCCCCCCACCCATCTGGCTTATGACTGCCCTAGCAGTGCTCCCCATGGAGCCAAGTCCCACCCACTCCTGCCTGGGGCAGACCACACCATGCTCCCACCTATGCCCACCAGTTCCGGCCCTGGCCAATCTGCACAGCTTCCTGGCAGGGGTGCTCCCAGTTCATCCAGGTACCGCTAGACTCCCCCCGCCTCCAGCAGCAGTTCCTCCTGCCCCTGCTGCACTGCTCCGGGCAACCGGCAGTACAGGGAAGCCATGGGGATGTGCACTGGACATCCTATGCCCAGCCAGCCTGGGAGGAACCTGCAGCCAGGCTGCTCCTGCCCCAGTGCATAAGGCTTCCACTCAGGCTCCCAGCTGCCTTCCACCGACTCAGCCGCCTGGTGTGATGAGCAGCCAACTGCAGGCAGTGGAGTGAGTGGAAGGCAACAGGGAGCTGAAGCTGGAGCTCCACACACTGGGGCAGGAACAGCTGCTGGGCGGTTCCCCCCCTCCTGGCTGGGTACATGGTACTGTCACACATCCCCACAGCTGCCATCGCTCCCTCAGACTACCTGCTGCCTGGAGTGGTGCAGCAGGGGCAGAAAGAGGAGGAGGAGGAAACTGCTGGAGGTGAGGGGAGCCAAGCAATACTGGGGTGGCTGCAGCTGCATGAGGAACAGCCCCATAGGAAAGCTGCGCACACTAGCCAGGGGCGGGGCGGGCAGAAGCACAGCATGGGCTACCCTACATGGGAGTGGGTGAAGCTCAGCCCCATGTGGAGCGTGGCAGGGGCAGCTGTGGGCCAGATGTAATCAATTGGGCAGTGCCTACCACGATCTGCATCCAGTCAGTTGATGGGCTATATTTTGCCCATCCCTGGTCTATAGTGACTCTAAACCTTTATGGGCAGACATACTGCTGCATCTTGTAGATGTGCTTAGCCAAAGAAATTGCAGACCCCCTTAATACTTTAACATTTCCTTGTTTGTAGTTATGACTTCAGTGGAATTGAAACAACGTAATTAAAGGCAGAATACTGCCATGAAGAGACCAGTTTACAATTTTTCCACATTTTATAATACTCTAAGTTATCCCCTTTATAATATTGTATCTTATAATAAATAAGTAATTATTCATATTACTTCACCATCCAGAATTAAATACACTGACAATACACTGAAAATACTGGTTGGAGAAATTATAGAGTTAGTGTATAAATCTCAGTGTTATTATCCCTCGAGTTATGAATGTATACGTTTTCTTTACACCAAAACTGGAGATTGAAATTAAAGATTGATAAAAGAAAGACTATATAATTAATACTAGGAACTCACTGCTGCAAGCTATTGTTTTGGCCAATAGTTTTTTAAGACACTGAAATGGAATTTGAATTTTTTTCAATATGATTGGGATTTACAGGTATACTAAACTAAATGAATTTTAGTCCCCTGATTTTGGGCATTTGGTTATTATCAGCTAAAAACAGGAAGAAATTTTCTTTTAAGTTACAAATGTACATAGTGGGGTTTTATTATACTAACCATTTTTGTAAATGGGATAAAGGATTAAACTAAATTATTTTAATCCTTATATCTTTGTCTGATGACTTTTTCAGAGTACTGCCTGATAGCTATTATTATGGAAAGTGTCCTTTGTAACAAATACTTTACTACATTACATTGCTTGCAAAAAAATCAAGGTGAAGTACTACCCAAATTGAAATAACCTAGAGCAGGGGTGATCAACCCCCAGCCCATGGGCCACATCTGGCCCCTGCCATGTGTTGTCCAGCCCACAGGGCTCCCCACAAGTCTGTGGCCCTGTGTGCTAGATCAGGCACTCAAGGTGACACAGGGGCCTGATCCTAACATGTAAGGCAGAGGTTATCCAGGGGCTTGAACCCAGTGCACAAGGTAGGGCAGGAGACTGATCCTGGCTGGGTGTGGGCAGCATGGGGCCCCAGGTCCTGATTCCAGCAGGGGAGGGATGGTTTGGGGCTTCACATGATTCATGCATGTGGGACCAGCTGGGGCCACACAGGTCCCAATCAGGATGTGTGCATGCAATCCTGGTGTGCGTGATCCAATCTAATCTGTGGACCAGCCCCAAGATGCTCATCTGGCCCACAGGCCCAAAACATTGTGTGACACTTACCTAGGTAGGCTTGCTGGGACAGGGGCCATGTCTTTATCCTAAAGCATAATATGTAACGGTTAGCAGCAGTAACAATGATGATGCTAAGTTAAAACCTCTTAGGTTGTCTTAATATTTCTCCTTCCTGATCCTATATTGTGCTTTTTATAGATTAGTGAGGGCTCTCCCATTTTGAGCCATGGAGCTCTGGACTGGCTGAATTTGGATAGAGATTTCATTTCTTCTTCTACCTATATCTTTTCTCCACTTGAAAAAGAAAGGTAAGTTAGAAGATGTATTCACCTAGATGGAACATGCCTAAAACCAGGATCCATTTGAGCGAGAAATAAGATGCATATAGAGCAGAAGCCATCATAATTTTATTTTTTTGCTTACATTTAAATAATGATACCCACCAAGAAACTACAGGGTAAATAATTTATCTTACCATAGTATTATAAAAATCATGAAGCAACATTAAAAAATAGTTTATTGAATGCCATGCATACCCATCCCACCAACAACTTTTAATAAAGAAAAAAAAGAGATAGCAGTATTAAGATCATAGGAATGTAGGGCTACCAGAGACTTCAAGGAAAGATCATCCCTGACTAAATCATCCCAGCCAAGTGTCTGCCTAACCTGCTCATGAAAATTTCCAGGGATGGAGATTCTGTAACTTCACTAGGCAGCCTGTTCCTTGCTTGACCACCCTCATAGTAAAAAAATTCTTTCTAATCTCCAACTTAAATTTCCTCTGCTATAGCTTGAGGCCATTGCTCCTAGTCCTGTCCCCTACAACCACAGAGAAAAATCTTTCTTCATCCTCTCTGTAATTGCCCTTTAGGTATTTGAAGACTATTGTCAAATACCTGATCAGTCTCCTCTTCTCCAGGCTGAATAGTCTTAGTTCTTTCAGCCTTTCCTCATAAGTCATGCTTCCCAAGCTTCTAATAATTTTTGTTGCTCTCCATTGGACTTTTTCCAGTCTGTCCACAACTTTCTTCAAGTGTGAGGCCTGAACGTGGACACACTATTCCAGGTGAGGCTTTACCAAGGCTGAATAGTGTGGAAGAATCGTTTCCCTTGATTTGCAAGTGACACTCCTTGTAATACAACTTAGTATGCTTTTGGCTTTTTTTTTTTTTTTTTTTTTTGCAACAAGAACACACTGTTGGCTCATATTCAGCTTATAGTCTACTGCAGAGGTGGCCAACCTATGGCATATCTGCCATGAGTGGCCCAGGCATCTTCTGTATGTGGCATGCAGCAGGTTGGGGAAGGTCAGGCAGCACAGCATATGATAGATCTATCATCTATGAATTTGTCCAGTCCCGTTCTGAACCTGTCTATGCTATCTGCCTCTCCCTGGGAGCACAGGACAGGAAGCAGAAAGCAGAGCAGCAGATCAGGCAGGGAAAGGGGCTTGGAGTGGTACTCAAAGAGGTCACCGGGCTTTTGTGGCACACCTACCAAAAATGTTGGATTTACTGGCCTGCTGTAACCCTAAGATCTTTTTTTGAAGTACTACAGCCTAGCCAGTAATACCCCAGCCTGTTTTTGTGCATGTAATTATTCTGTCCCAAGTCCAGGACTTTGTACTTGTCCTTGTTGAATTTCCTCTCATTGTTTGTGAATCATTTTTTTTTTTTTTTCATTTTAATCAGGTCATTCTGAATCCTCACCCTGGACTCTAGAGGAGTGGTGCTTATGGTTGTGGCCCCGCTAGACAGATAAATGGCCTGGGACCAGTCCACAGTTTGGGCTCTGGGGCCCTGTGCCACTACCACTTGACTGGTATTGGGCACTGGGAGCCCTATACTGCTCCTGCCTGGCCAAGTTCAGGGTACAGAGGCCCCATGCCTACACCATCTCTGCCCAGCCAAGATTAGGCTCTAGGGCCCTGTGTACCCAGCTTGGGCCCCATGCCACCCTACATGCCCCATGTAGCATGAAGAGCCACAGCCCTCAGGGCTCCCCATAGATCTGACCAATGGGCTAGGGGTTGAGCACCACTGCTTTTGAGTGTCTACAACTCCAGCCAACCTGATATCCACAAATTTCCTAAATATACAATCAGTTCCATCATCCAAATCATTAATGATGTTGTTAAACAATACTGGATGCAGGACAGGCCCCCGGGGAGCACCACTTAATACCTCTTCCCAAGTGAACATAGAACCATTGATGACCATTCCTTGAGCATGATGATCCATTCAGTTCTGTGTACACATAACAGTGCTTTCATCTAATCTCTTTTTCCTTAGCTTGTTCATGAGAATGTTGTGGGAGATTGTCAGAAGCCTTGCTCAAGTCAAGGTATATCACATCCTCTGTTCACTCCCCATCCACAGAGTCTATTACTTTATCATAATAGGAAATCCAGCTGGTCAGGCATGACTTGCTTTTGGTGAATCTGGCTGTTTCTGATCACCTTGGGTACCTATACACTAGCAGCAAGGCTGCTCCGATGCACTGTAATTACAGTGCGTCGGAGCAGACTTGATTAATCAAGTCTGCTGGAACATCGTAATTACTGTGCTCCAGCAGACTCCAGCATCTCATGTATCAGCATCCCCGTGCTGAAGAATAGAGGTGGGGGTGCCTTAACTAAAGCTTATTCAATGAGTTTTAGTTAAAGTGCCCTTGCCACCATTTTTCAGCATAGGTATGATGAATACACAAAATGCTCTGGGCACTTTAATTAGAGTGGCTCTTGGAGTCACTCTAATTAAAGCACCTCCCCATACTCGCAGAGCATGTATATAAACGCCCCTTGTTTTTTCCGCCATGTGCTTCAAAACAGATTACATGAGGACCTGTTTCATGATTTTTCAGATATCAAGGATAAACTGAAACGTCTGTAATTCCACAAATACTCTTGTCACAACCCAAGGGTGTGATTTTTGTTTTGTGTGTGCTTTGGCACCACTGAATTATTTTCCCACCAAATTGTAGCTTTCTTTGCAGTGTGCATTTCTTCTTTGCAGCTAGGAAATGCTCGTTGCAAAGAGTTCCCGCCATTTGTATTATAATTCGAGCCCCATTATTGACTTGCGTGAAATTATTCACACGTGGCGGCTAGTGATTGGCTTGCTAGCCGTATAAAAAGCCTGAGTGGTTTCCGCCCAAGTTGGAGGACTCCACGAACACCAGGAGGAGGAGACTTCACGCTGTGTGAAGATCTCTAAGCGCTGCGGAGCCTATCGGACCCAGCGCATTTCAAGCAGGCAACAGAGGTCTGATCAGCCTCTAGCCTCTCCCTGTCGCCGTTTGCAATCATCTACGTATCCCTCTCCCTGCGCGCAAAAGGATCCACGGAGCCTCAACAACTCCGTGGGAGAGACCCGAGCTTGTCGTAGTCCTCAAACGAGGATTTAAGCGGAGCTGTGCCTGGGAAACTGTCCAGCCTACACTGCGACCATCTTCGGTGTAAGTAAACAATCTTGAATCAACCATTACGCATCCGTGCCTAATTCTAGTGTGCCGCCTGTTTTCTCCGACCCAGCGTGCCCGGGCTGCTGGCCACAGTCCGCGCGGTGCGAAAAAGGGCCCGGATTGCTCCTGGCCCGCACAACTCTTTCTTCCCTTTCTTAAAGATAGGTACTATATTTGCCCTTTTCTAGTTATCCAGGACCTCACCTGGCCTCCATGAGTTCTGAAATGGGGTAGCCAATTGCTCTAAAATTACCTCAACTTACCCTTGGGTGCATCCCATCTGGTCCTGCTGACTTGAAAACATCCAGCTTCTCTAAATTAATACTCAACCTGTTCTTCCACTTCTGTAGGCTGTTTGTCATTTCTTTTTTTTGCTGACAACTGCACTCATCATCTGCTAGCTGACCTTATTTGTGAAAACAGAAATAAAAGGCATTACATGCTGCAGCCTTCTCTGAATCATCCATAACTAGATTGCATTCTGTATTCCATAATGGACCTATCGTTTTTTGGTCTTCATCTTGACATACCTGTAGAATCCCTTTTTAAATGCCTTTTATGCCTCTTGCTAGTTGCGTCTCAAATCATGCCTTGGACTTCCTAATTTTCCCTCTGTCTGCCCTTGCAATATTCTTATTTTTCTCCCTGGGAATATGACCCAATTTTTACTTTTATAGGATTCCTTTTTAAATTCCAACTTGCTGAAGAAATTGCTGTCTAGCCAGGTGGCTATATTACTGCATTTTCTTTTCTTACATTTCATCTGTATAGCTTTCTCCTGTAATCTTAAGATGATGGGAAGAATGTAAGAGCATTGCGTGGGCATGCAGGGATGAAGTCAGGAAGGACAGAGTGCAATTGGAGTTGCAGCTAGCAAGGGATGTGAAGGGTAACAAAAAGGGTTTCTACAAGTATGGTTGGTAGCAAGAGGAGGATCAGGAAATGTGAGTCCCTTACTGAATGGGGAAGGCAACCTTGTGACAGAGGATGCAAAAAATGGCTGAAGTGCTCAATGCCTTTTTTGCCTCTGTCTTCACAGGCAAGTGATTACTGCACTGGGCAGCACAGCTTGGAGAGGAGGTGAGCAGCCTTCAGTGGTGAAAGAACAGGTTAGGGACCACTTAGAAAAGCTGGATGTATACAAGTCCATGGGGCCAAATGGAATGCACCTGAGGGTGCTGAGGTAGTTGGCTGATGTCATTGCAGAGCCATTGGCCATCATCTTTGAAAATTCATGGTGATCAAGAGAGGTCCCAGAAGATTAGAAAAGGGCAAACACAGTGCCCATATGTAAGAAAGGGAAGAAGAAGGATCCAGGGAACTACAGACCAGTCAGCCTCACCTCAGTTCCTGGAAAAATAATAGAGCAGATCCTCAAGGAATCCATTTTTCATAGATTCATATATTGTTAGGGGCTGGAAGGGACCTTGTACATCATCGGGTCCAGTCCCTCTGCACTAGGCAGAAAAAGGCAACTGGGGTCAAGTGACCCCAGCGAGGTGACTATCCAGTCTCTGTTTGAAGATTTCCAGGGTATGTGACTGCACCACCACTGGTGGGAGTTTATTCCACAGTCTGGACACCCTGACTGTGAAGGAGTTTTTCCTGGAATTGAGCCTAAAGCGACCTTCCAGGAGTTTGTATCCATTGCTTCTGGTCTTCCCCAGGGGTGCCCTGGGGAACAGATGTTTCATAGATTTCATAGACATTTGGGCTAGAAGGGACCCCGGAGGATCATCAAGTCCAGCCCCCTGCCCCAGGGGCAGGAAGTCAGCAGGGATCATAGGATCCCAGCAAGGTAAGCATCCAAATGTGTCTTGAAGGCGTTCAAAGTGGGTGCTTGAACCGCCTCCGGCGGCAGTCTATTCCAAACCTTGGGGGCTCGGACAGTGAAGAAGTTCTTTCTTAGGTCCAGCCTGAATCAGTCGCGGTGGAGTTTGTGACCGTTCAATCGTGTCATCCCTTGGGGTGCTCTGGTGAACAGACATTCCCTCAGATCCTGATGAGCACCCTTGATAAACTTATAGGTGGCCACCAGATCGCTCCTGAGCCTGCGTTTTTCCAGGCTGAAGAGTCCCATGGCTCTCAGCCTCTCATCATAAGGTCTGTTTTCCTGAACTCTGATCATATGCGTGGCTCTCCTCTGCCCCCTCTCAAGCTTCTTCACATCCTTTTTGAATTGTGGAGCCCAAAACTGGACGCAGTACTCCAGCTGCGGCCTCACCAAGGCCGAGTACAACAGGAGAATGACATCCCGGGATTTGCTTGAGAAGCATCTATGGATGCAAGCCAACGTTTTGTTCACTTTACTAGTCGCAGCATCACATTGAAGGCTCATATTCATCTTGTGGTCAATTGTGACCCCCAAGTCCCTTTCATTTGTAGTGCTAACCAGCGTAGCACTGCTGAGCCTATAAGCATGCTGCAGGTTTTTCCTCCCAAGGTGGAGAACCTTGCATTTTTCGGTGTTGAACACCATCAGGTTCTCATCCGCCCATTTCATGAGCCTGTCAAGATCTGCCTGGATCACTCTCCTGTCCTCAGGTGTGGATGCTTTACCCCAGAGTTTGGTGTCATTGGCAAACTTGGCCAGTCCGCTTCTGACACCAATGTCCGCATCATTGATGAAGATGTTATACAGTATAGGCCCTAGGACAGAGCCTTGAGGGACCCCACTGGTGACCGCACACCAAGACGATTGGCTTCCGTCAACCACCACCCTCTGGGTCCTACTGCTGAGCCAATTCCCCAGCCAGCGGATTGTGGTGAGGTCGAGGCCACAGTTAACCAGTTTAGCCAAGAGGTGATCATGGGATACCAGATTGAAGGCTTTTTTAAAGTCAAGATTTACAACGTCAATCTCTTCCCCCTTGTCCAGGTGATAGGTCACCTGGTCATAAAAGGAAATGAGATTGGTCAAGTAAGACCTACCCGCAACAAACCCATGCTGGGTATCCTTCAGGATATTGCCTTCAGCTAGTCTGTTAAGGGTGGCCTCTTTGATAATCTTTTCCAAGACCTTCCCCAGGATAGAGGTCAGGCTGATGGGCCTATAGTTTGCCGGATCTACTTTCCTCCCTTTCTTGAAGACAGGCACGATATTGGTCCTCTTCCAGTCTTCGGGAATTTCACCAGAGTGCCAAGAGCTCTCAAAGATCCATGCCAGGAGCTGAGCTATGATGCTTGCCAGCTCCTTGAGTACCCTTGGGTGTAACCTGTCAGGGCCAGCTGACTTGAAGGTATCCAGCCTCTCAAGGTGTTCCTTCACAAGGTCAGCTTCGATGGAGGGCAAGGAATCTCCCTCACTTGGGCCTCCCTGACCCACAGTGGGCAGGGGCGTCCCATGGGACTGGTGAAAAACTGACGCAAAGTACCCATTTAGCAAGTTCACTTTTTCCTAGGCATCAGTTGTCATTTGTCCCATCTGGTTTAGCAGGGGTCCAACGTTTCCCTTGCTTTTCCTCCAGCTCCCCACATATCTAAAAAACGACTTTTTATTGTCCTTGATACTTGTAGCTAGCTGGAGTTCCATCGCAGCCTTGGCTTTCCTGGTGTGCTCTCTGCAGGTCCGGACCAGAGCAGAGTATTTTTCCTTGGTGGTGGTTCCAGTGCTCCATCCTTTGTAGGTCTTCCTTTTAAGACACAGGGGGTCCGCCAGTTCCCTGGAGAGCCAAGGGGGCTGCTGTGACCTTTTTCTGCCTTTCCTTTGAGACAGGATGGACTTTGCTTGCGCATCTAGGATTGCTCCCTTGAGGAGCAACCACTTATCCTGAACTCCCCTCTCCTTTGGGTTGTGGCCCTTTAGGGCCCCTCTGACAAGCCTCCTGAGCTAGTTAAAGTCAGCTTTCCTGAAGTCGAGGACTTCTGTATTACTGACATGCCAGCTGACTGACTTGCCAGCTTTATGGCAGATGGTGAAGGTGATCAGCTCATGGTCACTGTCACCCAGATTCCCTTCGATCATTAGGTTGCTGATTAGGTCGTCCCCAGTTGCCAGAGTTCACCAAGTTCTTGATGGTACTCCCCTGATGTAGTGGTAAGCTGCTACCAAGTCCCCTCTCAGCTTTCTCTTCTGTAGGCTGAATAGGCCCAAGTCCTTCAGCTTCTCCTCATATGGTTTGTCTTGCAAGTCCCTGATCATATGAGTGGCTCTTTTCTGGACCCTCTTAAATTTGTCCACATCCTTGTTGAAGTGTGGTGCGCAGAACTGGATGCAGTACTCCAGCTACGGTCTCACCAGTGCAGAGTACAGTGGGAGTATCACTTCCTTAGTTTTGCATGAGATGCAACGGTTAATGCATGCCAGTATGTTGTGTGCCCTGCTGGCCACAGCATCACACTGCTGGCTCATGTCCATGTGATGGTCGATCACTACCCCTAGGTCCCTTCCAGCAGTGGTGCAAGTCAAATTGTTGCCACGAAACCTGTAGGTATGTTGGGGATTGTTTGCCCCCAGATGGAGAAACTTACCCTCTGAGTGTAAGCACTTGGACAAGAAAAGGGTGTTTAGGAACAGTCAGCATGGATTCACCAAGGGCAAGTCATGACTGGCCAACCTGATTGCCTTCTATGATGAGGTGACTGGCTCTGTGGATGTGGGGAGACCGGTGGATGTGGTGTCCCTTGATTTTAGCAAGGTTTTTGATACAGTCTCCCACAACATTCTTGCAGGCAAGCTAAGGAAATATGGGCTGGATGAATGAACTGTAAGTTGGATACAAAATTGGCGGGAGCATTGGAGTCAGAGAGTAGTAATCAATGGCTTGATGTCTAGTTGGCAGCTGGTATAAAGTGAAGTCCCCCAGGAGTCGGTCCTGAGGCTGGTTTTGTTCAATGTCTTCATCAATGACCTGGAAGATGGCATAGAGTGCACCCTCAGCAAGTTTGCAGAAGAAACCAAGCTGGGGGGAGTAGCAGATATGCTGGAGGGTAGGGCTAGGATTCAGAGTGACCTAAACAAATTGGAGGATTGGGCCAAAAGAAATCTCATGAGGTTCAACAAGGATGAGTGCAAAGTCCTACACTTAGGACAGAACAATCCCATGCACTAGTACAGGCTGGAGGCTGACTGGCTGGGCATCAGCTCTGCAGAAAAGGACCTGGGGATTACAGTGGACAATAAGCTGAATTTGAGCCAGCAGTGTGCCCTTGTTGCCACGAAGGTTAATGGCATACTGGGCTGCACTGGTAGGTGTGTTGCCAGTAGGTCAAGGGAAGTGATTTTCCCCCTCTATTCATTACTGGTGAGGCTACATTTGGAGTACTGTGTTCAGTTTTACAAAAAGGATGTGTACAAATTGGAGAGAGTCCAACGGAGGGTGACAAAAATAGTGAGGGGGCTGGGGGACATGATTTATGAGGAAGGATTGGGAGAACTGGGCTTATTTAGTCTAGGCTAAGAGGGGATTTAATAGCAACCTTCAACTACCTGAAGTGTGGTTCAGGTGCTAGGCTATTCTTAGTGGTGACAGATGACAGAACAGGGAGCAACGGTTTCAAGTTGCAGCAAGGGAAGTTTAAGTTAGGTATTGGGAAGAATTTTCTCACTAGGAGGGTAGTACAACACTGGAACAGGTTACCCAGAGAGGTGGTGGAAGCTACTTCCTTGGGTCTTTCAAAACCTGGCTAGACAAAGGTTTGGCTGGGATGATCTAGCTGGGGCTGGTCCTGCTTTGAGCAGGGGGTTGGACTAGATGACCTCCTGAGGTCCCTTCCAACCCTAACTTTCTATCATTCTATGACTTAGTACTACTTAGTTTACTAATATAAATACAAAAAGATGTAAAAAGATAACATCACATTTGCAAAGTCAAACACTGAAAAATTAGGAAATGCTAGAATAAAGGTTTCCCAGACAAGCTTAATTTGACTCCTTGTGAGTATGCATTATGGTACAGTCTTTAACTGATGCACTGGACTTTAAAATTTTAAGACAGGAATGTGTAGTATGGTACCAAGTAATATTTTTTTTTTCCAATTTACATTGAAATCATATAAGATGATCAGGGTATCCTCCATAGGTTTCCTTTATAGGAGGAAATGTCCTGCTTATTTGTGAACACATTTTCTGTTACTAACTGTGTTTGTTGAAGAAATCCATCAGTCTCTTGTTTCTTTTGAGCAGTTGCTCTGGTTATTCTTCCTTTTCAGTAAGCAATAATAAGCCCTACTATTGTTGTCATTCTTTGTATGTCGCTGTTAACCTTTCTGGATAGAGCAGGATAGTAATATAATCATCATCATCTTATTCCAAACAGGTGAATTTGCTCATGTCCTTTGAAATACAACCCTGGCTAGAGATTTAGTGCAAGATCTATAATACAGAAGTAAAATGAAATTTAAATAATCTATAGGTCCTGTGATGGTCCACTGTAAATGGTGAGATCTCATTAGACACTACAAACTATATCTGAGATAACAGTATAAACTAATACATTCTTTCAATATAATTATTTCCACAGTCAAGAATGTTTAGGCCATGAGCAACACCAATGTTCTGCAGAAGTGAGGTAAGAAAATAATTCAAAGTTAATATAAGATAATTCCTTATGTCATGAGGTGTGCAGAGGTCAAGTATGTATGCAAAACTCACACAAACCTAGATCTATGAATTTTAGGGAAATAGATGTGGGCATACTTTCATCCAGATTCTCCCCTTGTAACTGAATTGCTAAATATTATCTAGGTGTGAGAATGCTCCAACTTTCTCAAAGGAATAACATTGGGGTTTCCTTACAAAATATTGTACTCATCTAATATAGTTTCTTAAATATCTTCATCATAAATTAGAATAATTAGGTCCATGTCAAAAGTGTGCTCATTTTCTGGCCCTACTAACTCTGTAAACCCCACATTCCCCATGGGCTTCCTCTGTGGCAGAAGGTAATCTGGACAATGGGATTTTTATTTGACCTCATCAAGTTGAAATAAGGATCTGTATTTACAGTTGAATGACAGATGAGATCCTACATTTAGGATGCTATTCTTATTTCATATTTTATACTCTTAGTAGCTTGCCAGGCTTATTAAACTCAAGTTACAAGAGAGACTAATCTAACATTCTGATTCAGAGCTGTCCAACTGGTGGCCCGTAAGAGTTCGTGTGCAACTGCTCCTATTCAGAGGCTTCTATTCAGCTGCTGCCCCCCTTATCTTTCTGGCTGTTGCCACTGCAGCTGGGGTCTCGACTCCCCCCACCCTTCCATCAGCTTTCACTTCCTTCTCCTGCCCCAAGGAGTGGGGTGGTGCAGCCCACGGTGCCGGGAGAGTCAGTGGCATAGCTCAGCAGTGTCGGGGTGGGGAGAGAGCGGGGCGCAGGTGATGTCTACATATACGGTGTGTGGGAGTTACAGCCTGGGAGCTTGTGGCTCACACAATTGCAGCCTGGTGCGACTTGCAGGCCATGTAGTCCCCAGCCATGAGATGTTGGAGAGCATTGTTCTAATGATTCCGGTCTCAAAGCTGTACTGACCAGTTGTTTTTGTATTTTTTCTTGCTGGAAGTACAAACCTATTGCAACTGGTCCTACAGATCTTGGCCATGTGGTCTCAGGATTCTTTTTTAGTCAAACTGTAAATGAAAACACTGCTTTAGAGGGCAGGGAGGAAAGGATGCAGTAGTCCAGATGATGTGAACTGTGAAACAATTGCTGATTCAAGTCCCCAAATAATTCCAGTTGGTGTAAGACAAAAATATTCCTGCTAAATGAAATTCATCCTGCACCAAGTCTTCTTTAAGTTCTATTTTGAAAATTCAACCAGATCTCTAGCACTATATAGGCTTTAATCTGGCCCCACTTGCACAAGGGTGAATTTACCTATTTGGATATATAAATGCATAAAGAAAAGTATGACATCCTCACTTAGAATATGAATATTTTTGTAATTTTACACTTTTCTAAAGTAAATTGTTGGAAGAGTTTTATCTCTTAATTTTTTTTTAGGCTATTGCATATAGCCAGTGAAACCTGCACTTTTTGTACTGTGGTTATAAATATAAAAATTCAGTGTAACAGCAGCAAAGCTCCAACTTGGTCTGATAAAGCAGGCAATTGAAAATTAATGTCAAATATCTTTGTGTTTAAATTCTTTGGAGGAGAGCAAAACTGCTTCTAATGTTAAATTCAAATTTCAAAATTAGGATTTCATCTGAAAATTCTCTTTAGAGTTGCGTTGTTACCTTGCTGTTTGTTTGTCTGCACTACTGACCTAACCAGGAATTCTGCAGCTCAGATTTGTATCCCCGATTGTGAGCCAGCTAACAAATAAAAAAAAGAGGTCTTTAAATGGACACTGATCATTGAACAGTATTGCTACCAAAACAGGGGTTTTAAAGAAGGTCTTGATCATGCTGATACCCTTCATCCCATGTTACATGTAAATATGAAACCTGATTCTGATTGTCAGTTTTGAAAATAATAATAATATTGTATTTACTCAAATATAAGATGATACTGAATATAAGACAACCCCACAATAATTAGATTCTATATATAGAAAATTTATAAATTTGTTACCATTTTTTAGGTATAGAAGTTAATATTTAAAGGGTTGCTTTGAATTTGCCCCCATCACACTACTATAACATGGACTATAAATCTCGGGGATCAGGTAGTCCCCTTGCTCTCTGCTCCACCCCCAGCATCTTCCGCCTTCTTACTACCAGACCTTGGTCTCTCTGAGCACATGGAAGTGAGGGGTAAATTTGAAAACACTGAACTAGAAATAAACATACATGTAGTAATTTGTAGGGGTGTGTGAAATGGGCTGTGTTCGGTTTGGATTCAGCCTGAATTGGGGACAGTGATTCGACTCGTTGATTTGGATCACTGTCCCCGATTCAATTCGGCTATATCTGAATCTGAAGATTCAATGCTGATTCGGAGAACAGTGATTCGGACATAGACACATAGCCACGGGAGGGGGTCAGACTAGATGATCTCCTCAGGTCCCTTCTGACTCTACCAACTATGAAAATATGAAACAGCTTTAAATGTTTTTTCTACATACCTCAAAGTACCAGGTGCAGCTCGTGAACACTGCAGTGCTGGGGCAGATGTAGTGTCCCACAGGAGCATGGGGGGGGACCCCCCGGGTGCTCGGCGGTGATCCCAGAAGTGGACTGGAACTACTTCCGGTCCACTTCTGAGTGTGCGGGCGGAGGGCCCCCCCACACCCCCTCCCCGGTTCAGCTATCAGCCACGGGGGGACTCTAGACCCAGGAGGCACTAGTCGCCAAGTGGACACGGGGGGGCAGGGCCCTGCGTGCTCCCCAGTGGACCAGGAAGTGGACCGGAAGTGCTTCTGGTCCATTTCTGGGTCTGCTGCCAAGCACACTGGGAAGCCCCCTGAGCTCCTGTGGGATGCTCCATCTGCCCCATCATCTCAGCATTGACAAGCCACCTGGTACCATGAAGTGTGTAGAAAAAACATTTAAAGCTGTGTCTATGTCCAAATCAATTCGGAGAGTTCCGATTCGATTTGGAGAGATTTAAGGGTCTCCTGATTTGATTTGGATTTGGAGATTTGGCCACCGAATTGGGCCAAATCTCCACCAAATTGAATCAGGGACTGAAGCTTTGCACAGCCCTAGTAATTTGCAAAAATTACTACAGATACCCATAGACTTAATTCGTCCAGTATTGATGCATTTTTCTTTTTTGAAACTACTGCAAGTTTTAGCATAGGTACTCTATAAACAAACTTTTGAGCATTTCAAACCATAGTGACCCCACAGCTCAGAACTGCTCAGTATGTGTGCATACTCCAGATACCGCCCACCACCCCCCAAAAAGGTTCATGTGCTAATTGTCCCTTCACTCCTGAGTAGAACCGGGAGTTCTTGTCACAAGTCCTGGGATCCTCCAAAAATGTATATGAAAATGAGCTATTGGGCAATCTGGTTTGGCTCCACCTTATAGAGGGTGGGGCCACACTAATTATATGTGACAGTCTGAGAGGTGGGGGTGACAAAAGGATTCTGGGTGAGCTGTTTGGGGGCCCATTTGGTGATGTTTGCTAGATATTTATGGCTGGTAAAGAAACAGGAATCATAGGAAATGGGAAAGATACTCAGCTGTGAGAATGAAAAGGAAGTAAAAATATATGCAGTGTAGTGGTTCACCACGATGTGAAAAAGAGTTGGCATTGAGGGGGGTGAATGTAGCTATTTCATTGCATTTCACGTAGCTTACTCAAGTGGGTTGTACTGTTCTGTTGTTGTGGTGGGTTCCTATCAGCATAACAATTGTAGTGTTTTTGTTACCCAGGAGATAGTATCTGTGTTGTCTGGTCCTCTCAGTGCTGTTGTCGTATTATAGTGCCTTCAGGCTTTGTGCCAGTTCCTTGTGGAGGGAATACCCACCTGTTTTTTAAGGACTACAAAAAAAGGGGGATTCCTATCAGTATATTTGCCCAATGTGGGCCATGTATTTTATAGTCATGTTCAGTGTTGGCTGCATTTAATCAACTTCGTAGTTGCTTTCCATTATTGAGCATGTACTGCTTCTGGCAATAGTTTAATGATAGACAGTGTACTTAATGAGGTTTTCTTTGTATGTGAATGTAAGATGAGGAGCATTTCCCCCCATGCTGATGGGCTGGGAAGGGGAAGCTCTTCTTGTATTCAAGTAAATATAGTATGCAGGGTCTTCATAAAGTCCTTGTGCATTTTTAAGCTTTAATAACTTAGGTTGTGCACAAGGACTTTATGAAGACCCTGTATTATTGCCAGTGGAGTCATAGCAACATAAAGCTTGTGGGAGACTAAGATTGGACCAAATTAAAAATAATTACACACCAAATGAAATAACATACCACTTAGGTAAGATCTGTGAACATACATTGATGGTGCATTTTTAGCTTCCTGCAGAAATAATAAACATATACATACTTCTAAATTACCTCTATCAAACTGTTGCAAAAAAAAAGAAGCTAAAACTGATAATAAGACCTTTACTTCATAGAAAACTTCAGTGGCATTAGTTCATTTAATCTAAGAGGGGAAAGAAACTGAATAAATGGCTTATGTACAGACACTGTAACCTATACTTGTGTCTTACTCTGTTGCAATGTGGTTAACATGGAGAATTTCCTATTAGCGTTTGTAAATAATGCTTTTTAATAACAGCATTCAATTGATGATCTAAGTGTGCTTCACAAATATAAACTGAATAAGCCTTGCAGCATCTCTGTAGTATTTAAAGGATAACTTCTGAAATTCAGTCATGTCTAAAATGGAATGGAACAGTATAGCTTGCAAAATGCTTAAACAGACCAGTTTAGTGGAGGAAGTGAAGAACACTGTATCCAGGTGAACTCACCATGGGAAAAGTTGGGAATAGAGTGCAATTCCAACTAGCACGGGAGTTTTTAAGGAAGTCGGTGTTATGTCTTCAGCAAAAGTATGTTTTGTCTTGAGTCAATGGAGTCTTCATTCTGAACTTGAGACAGAAGAAGCAGGATAAACTTAATCTCCTAAACAATGCACATCTCTGTTTGCTGACCAGAGAGGTAGGCCTGTTTTATAGCGATGCTTTGAGGAATTGTTGCTCCTTACTACTGCTGTTGGATATTTTGGAAGTAGCTGAAGTTAATTGTACACTTAACCATGCAATCACATTAGTCAGTAGGATTTTTTCTTTCCCTTTTAGACATACCAATTTGTTAAATACCTAAACAACTTTGTTGCATCATGGGTGGCTCCCCTTCTGTACTTTTCATAGATTTCATAGACGTTAGGGCTGGAAGGGACCTCAAAGATCATCAAGGGGCAGGGGCAGGAAGTCAGCTAGGGTCAAAGGACCCCAGCAGGATAAGCATCGAAGCATTTCTTGAATAAGTCTAGAGTAGGTGCCTGCACCACATCTGGAGAGAGTCTATTACAGGTCTTGTGGGCTAGAACAGTAAAGAAATTTTTTCTTATGTCCAGCCTAAAATGGTCTTGTAGGAGTTTATGACCATTGGTCCTTGTTTTTCCTTGGGGTGCTCTGGTGAACAGACATTCTCCCAGGTCCTGATGTACACCCCTTATGTACTTATATGTTTTGAGGGATTTCTCTTTCTGTACTTGTCTCCAGGAACTCACATATGGAAATACTGCCCATTTATAGTGAAAATTGTTTTTCCTTTTAGTTTTACCTTGTGTTGCCTCTTGATTGGCCATTTCCTCACTTTTCCCTTTCTGTTAGTGAGTGATTAGGGGACTGGTTTAAGAGCCAAAGAGCTTTACTTTATATGCTGTACATGAAAACATTTGTATAGTTGGTCCTTTGCAGCTGCCGTAGTCCTGGTCTGCTGTGTATTACCCTGAGGCTATGGTGTGGTGTGTAAAAGGAGCCTTCTGATTGGGCAGAGGTTCAGAGGCGTGGATAAAGTGGAGAAAAATGCAAATCAGTGAGTGGGTTTGGAATCCTGACTTATGATGCTTTTAATGCGAGCCTGCTTTCCTTTGCAAACATATAATAGTGGCTTTTTAAAACATATTTCTGCTTTATTTTTTTAAGCCCAAAGTCAATGATTAATTGAAGACAAATATAACTGGAATCTAGGCAGGAAGAGAGAAGGGAAAATATTCTAATTTGACTGTTTTTTTTCCTTTTACTACATAGGTAAAACTGCAGTGTTAAGGGACTTTTTCTTTTTTAGAAAAAATGCTTTTTTGCTTGAGCTTCTTGATTAGAACTGTACTCTTATATGTGAGGAAGCACTCAGCTTCATTACTGGGCTGTTGCTGCCATAGTTACTGAAAACTGCATTATGCTGTAGAAGCCGCCAGCCTCTGCATCAGTCTTTTAAATGTTTGGGGAAGAGGGGAGGTGAATTGCACAATAGGATCCCAGAAAGCTGACGACAAAACAGACTGGAGAAACTGTGGATCCACAGAAGGTTCATTTAGTGTGCCCAATGCAAACTTTGTGGGTAGAGAGATGAGACAGTAAAACAACCCGGCTATGTTGGTATACTATGAAGATTTTCTCAGTAACATGTTGTTATTACATTTAGTTTAAGGTTGGTATCTTTTTTGCCTGTTTTCTTAATAATTTTAAAAATTTACTTAGAGGAAAGGGAACTGTTAATATTCTTATTGTATTTGCTAAATCTGCATATATATGAAATTCTATACAGGAACACTGCTTCTCAGTATTTTAGCCTGCTTTTTTTTTTACATGCTGGTCTTGTTGTCTTAGGTTTCTGTATTTGAGGAAGATGCTCTGCTCTGCAAAAAATGAAGCTGACTCTCCTTTGTTTTTGGGCGGGGGGGTTAAATATTTTATTTACTAGGAAAAAAGGGACAGAAGCATAGAGGGAGTTTGTTGCTGTTTGAAATACAGAGACTGAGAACATATTAATCAGGTCCAAATCTTGCTTGTTTGTCCAATTCAGGGCATATTTCAGTGGAATAATGAAACAACCACCTGTACATATTCATTTATCTATTCATATTTACATATTTATATGTTCATCTGTTTTTGTAACATAGAATTAGCTTATTTTTAGTTATTATCTATGTTTATACTTACCTTATTAATTGACCCCTATATTATCTATTTTGGTATATTACTACTAAGTATGTTAGTATTTTGTTTTTGTGTTTGGCTATTTTTTCTTCATTTGCAACTCCAATTTACACCATCATTTTTCAGAAACCAGCAAGGGTAAGTCGAGGTGACTGTAACATGGTCAGATGCAAAAAGGAAACATTTTGCATTCACATCCTTGGTTTCAGCTGACTGTGGAGTGACAGATCTGAATCCCAAATCTAAGCAAATCACATTTTCAAGATCACTAGCCTCATTGTCAGTGGCAAGGTGCTCCATTTTCTATTGTACCTATATTATGTAAGCAGCGGCCTTTGAATTTTTATTATATCTCTGTTCTGCTTGAAGGAGCAATGTGCAAGGATGCTTTCAGTGTGTTAAGACTCTTTGGTGCTCAGACCTTTCTCCATTGCTATATCCGATTTTTATCTTGCACTATTAAAAAGTGAAGGAAGGCAGAGGCAAAGGCACTGAAATAGCAGAACTGCAGCTAACATGTATGTCCTGCCCTTTCAGCAATTTCAGGACAAAATTTCCTACCTCTGTTATAGAAATAATACAGAGGGGTCAATAATGATAGCTATTTATCCACCCAATGAAGTCACAGGCAATAACAGCTATTGTGATCATATTTTTAAATGTTACCAACAATTTTGAATCCTGTGAGTTAGAATTACCTCACAGGTAATTCTCCTTTGTGTTCTTCTGCCTTTTACCAATGTGGACCTTTCCATAGTAAAGAGGATTTGGCCAGTTGTTTTACTGCTAAGCATACAGGCTTACACTCCTGTTGGGGAAGAAGCACATAGATAGGTTTGTGCCAATTCAGCAAAAAGAAACTCCCATATGAAAAAATGTACTAGTGCTGCTGAGGAAAGCAAGCACACAGATGAATTGTTTAAATCACGACACTTACTGTCACGTAGTTGTTGCTGGAAAAACTTGTCGAGCACACCTTAGCTTCCTTATCTGTGAACAGAAGATGGTTCATGCCCACCCCTGTGAAACACCTGAGGTGTTCAGCTTAAAATGCAAAGTATAACTGTTTACTACATTAGTCTCCTTGGTTTCTGACTGCAGAATATTTGAGACCTCTTACTTGGCTACATTGTGGTAAGGCTGGTTGAGAATGTATATGCCAAAAGTTCCAATCAAGCACTAACTTGAAAAGATCAGGCGAAAACATTTTTGCTGATCTTTAGAACATGGTTTCCATGTGAAAATTATTTTTCTATATAATATTTTTTTTCATTGTTTTAGACTTTATGAGAATGTTTTACGTGGAGTACTATTGCTAGTTATACAGGAATATGAAAGAGCTGACTTAATAGTGCTTCACTCTTAAATAACACAGAGTGTTTAGAATACTAGGCCAATTATAGTCTTCCTAGAATCCCTTGAATGAAGAAATTGTCCTTTTTTTAAAAATGGAGTCCCAAAGGGAGATTAGGTAACTTGCCCAAGGTCACACAGCTAATCAATGAGAAAAGTAGATTTCTCAGCCAAGTCTCCTGACATCTACACTGCTGTGCCTTTAGAAGAAGAAATATCATAAGCCAATAAACAAAATAGTTTGTGTATTGCCAGAATGTATGTGCAAGATTAAAACTAACCAGTAGTGTTATGTTTAGTATTAACCGTTTCTTATTTGCATTACTAGTTAGCACCTAGATGTCTCAACTGACATCAAGGCCCCTTTTGCTGGATAATGCACAGATGTGAGATAGTTCTTGCTCTGAGAGATTCTGATCTAAATAAACAAGACATATAATGTGAGAAAGGAAACAGTGTTATAGAGAGACAGTGACTTGCCTAAAATCACAGGATACTTCTGTAACAAATGTTTTTAAAACCAGATTTTTTGTGTCACAGTCCTGTGATTTATCTTGTAGATCATGCTGTCTCTCCATTAATACTTACTTTTGAAAGTATGGACCAAGTCCTGCAGGTCCAATTCAGGTAAATCTTCTATTAAAGTCAATGGAACTTCAGCAAAACCTTTTCTGAATAAGACACTCGGAAGTCTTTTCATCTCGTCCACCTAGTCTCAGGTTCTGAGTTCTGTGTCCCAAGAGTTGATGACATCACAAAAGTCAGAGAAGGAGGTCTGTTTTATGTGATGTCATCCATTTCTGAAGGTCAAATATGGACTCCTGGGAGTGTAGATTGTTCAGGGAATTGGTAAAGAGATGAGGACAACTATTCAGTCCAGATGAACAGTGAGTTGGTGCTATCGGTCTACTTTCCAGTGGACCAATAACTGCCCATCCTAGAAGAACGACTACCACAATTCTTACAGGTGTTGACAGTCTTAACAGGAGGCCAAGGGCTGAACTGACATGGAGAACGTTCTTAGAAGTATTTACAGGACCAAATTGAGCCATTTTCCCAAGGTGATGTTGGAAAATTTGCACTCCTGTTGCTTCTGCTGTGCCTGCTATATCAGCAGAGGATCTAGTTCATGAGCTCTAAATTCACATAAACATTAAAAAAACAAACAAGCCTTGAATTCCAGAATCTTGAACTCTGGTCTTGTCAGGTGAGTAAAAGAAATAGTAGTCGTCAAAATACTGTATAAGAAGTATCACACATATATTAAAATCCTGCTTATACCACTAAAATTAATCTGAATATTCTATTTACAGATATATGTACTTAAATACCAGTCATTTCTGTATCCTATCTCTTCTGGGGGGTTTTTAATATCTGTAGCATTTGCAGGCCTTCATTTCTTAATAGTTCATCTCCCTGTAACCAAGATGAACCCCTAAAATAGTACAGGTCCAATCCTCTTTTCAGGTAGATGTTCTTGGTAGTAGTAATTGTAACAATATATGACATGTCAGCAGTATTTCAACATGGATTGCTATTATTTTTCTTTGGAGTCTCAAGGGTCTTTCAGGTTTTGCTGATTCATGTAAAAAGCCCCAAAACATCAATCTTAGCTACAATTTAGAAAACAATGGTTCTGATCTTTCCAAGAATATATAAAAACAGCATTTCTATGTTTACTCTTTTTCAATGACCCACACATTTTATTGGTTGAATATACAAGTAAAAGTACAGCTTACAAAAGCACAGAATTAAGCTAGGTCTATTTATAAATGTTCTGAATTTGGAACTTGAAACTATTCTGCTCTTGCTGCCCAAGTAATTAAATTTTGCTCCTTCTTCCATAACTTTAATGGCTTCCCAGTATGGATCCAGGGGGGGGAGCTTGGTTTTTGTCATTGTAGCTAGTGTGCATTTATGTGTTTTGGAGCACTCTTGGGGAGCAAAACTGTTAGAAAAGTGCTTTGGTAACATTTATAATCAAAATAGTACCTACAATACAGAAGAAGCCACTTTATCTAGTGGATATGGCAAGGAACCCGAGGCTTTTCCTGACTCTGCTAGAGACTGTGTGACCTTGGGAAACTTACTTAACCCATCAGGTTTTTTTGGTCTGTAAAAACAGAATAATGATACTTGTCACTGTTGTAAAGCACTTTGAAATCATCAGGTGTGAGATGCTTAACAATCTTCACTGAGTCTCGCTGTATATTATTTTTATAAAATGTTCTTTTTATAGAATATAGGTTTTTTTATAGGACAACATCAAACAAAATGATAATAAAAAATTCCCCTTGCTGTTAACTTTTCATGGCCAGATTTTCTGTTTTACCATGAGAAGCTTAATGTTTGCTAGTTTTATTTCTGATATACATGGGATTGTAGCTTACTGTGACATCATACGTGGCCACAATTAATTTAATACTATATGTTCCTGGCATAATTCATTAGCCACTATGTGCTTTATTTTACAAACAATTGCTTGAAATTTGTCTGATTTAAGAATCTGTCTAACATAAGAAATCTTATTTTAACAGAAAATTATTTGTTTCTTTCCTGGTTTAAAATCCTTGTCAACATTTCCAACAGCAGAGAGAGAGATTCTGTGCATGAAGAGTACGAACAGAAGCTGAGAGAACAGGAAGCTTTCCACAGGGAACAAATTCAACGACAGCAGCTCTTTGTTGAAGATTTAAAACAGCAGATCCTCTCAGGACAAATCAAAGCAGAGCGGGAACTAGAAAATGACCAAGCACTAATCAACCATCAGATTAGAGAAAGTAAGCGTCAGTTTCTTTCTCATTTTTCTTCTGTTACTGCATACTTTCATCACTGGCTACATTTTACCTTCTGTATCTTTGTGTACCTTTGATGAAAGCTCTATTGCTGTTTATTAGTTTCCTCCTATAGTAGTCTTTCCTTAAAGAACAGTTACCAAACTTTGGCTAATATAGGACTTAACAGGTACTTCTATTGCATGTTGAGAGCAGCACCATTTGATCAGCTTTGGAGCTCACTGCTATGTGATGCAAAGTACTACTTGCATCATGGCACTGAGCCCGTATAGATACTCCCTGTTGTGTTTTCTGTATTTTCTGTATCATTCCTCTGTTTGAGTTTCTTAAGCTTTCCATGTGGCAGTTAAGAATGACTTAGGGTGTAAATAGATGTTGCCAAGTGAAGCAGATCAACTGCCAAGATGTGTCCCAACACAGCTGATCTGCTTCACTGGACAAAAACATGTTTCCCATTGTCCCATCCATTGATCATACAGGACATTGGGCAGCATGTTCCCCACTTACAGAGATGCACTGCTGGGGATCTCTGGAGTACGTCTCTGTAAGAAGGGAAAGCTGGACAGGCACTGTTGCAGCTTGAGGGGTCTGATCCTGCCCAGAAATTCCCAGGGCACACAGGACCAGACCTCTGGGAGTGTGGGCAGCTCCAGACTGCCTGTGCTCCCCTGCACATAAAGCAAAGAGATGTCCACCACAAAAGTCCAGCACAGGTTATTACTACCTTTTATCACAGCACAAAGAAAGGCATTTGTGGTATAACAAAGGGCATGGATGTCTTTTTGCTTTTGCTTTGTTCTACCATAAATATTGTTATGGTGGCACAAAAGCAATGTCTGTTTCCAGCCTTAAATATTTGGACTGCTCTTTTTTTCCTTTTTTTTTAATGGCCTGCCAGTTCTCTCTCAAATTTACCTTGGGAAATTGGAGGCCAAAATGGCTCTTCAAAGCCGATAGAAGTCCTGGCAAGAGGCATGAGGGAAGTTCTCTGAAGAGAATATGTTCTATATGCCATCCAACACAGGTAATGCCTGCTCTTGGTGTTGTGCCCTGACAACTCGGCCAGACATTTTATCTATAAAATGGCACAGACCAAATTCACGTGCCCCAATCAGTTTCACTCTGAAACTGGAAAATATATGTGCACGTGACCATGGCTCAGACTGAAATCCCCTCTTGCCTTGTAAGCCTAGACAGAGAAATGGAGGAAAACAGAGAGAGAAAAAAATTATAAGAAACTAATATAAAAAAGAGAGAAAATTTGTTTAAAAATTTGGTCGCCTCATAATCTCAGATAGGATGGAACACTAATGTTTAGGGGTGAAATCCTAGCAACAGTGAAGTGAAAAGGAGTTTTGCCATTAACTTTTTGAGAGGGATAGGATTTATTCGAAATGTCTGTGGTGTAACCCTTACGCTACTGTTTGATTTCTAAAGTGATTAATTATTAACTTCTGTGTGTGATTTCCCCTTTTAAGCAAATACTTTTATGTGTCTGCCTTTTTCTGAACAAGAACTGTCTTGCAGTAATTGAAGAAGGTTATAATTGATTATAGGTTAAAGCTGCAATATTATTAGTAGGACTATTAGTAGGAGCGTTACCAGCAGATTGAGGGAAGTGATTATTCCCCTCTATTCAGCACTGGTGAGCCCACATCTGGAGTACTGTGTTCAGTTTTAGGCTCCCCCACTACAGAAAGGACTTGGACAAATTGGAGAGTCCAGCAGAGGGCAACGAAAATGGTGAGTGGGCTGGGGGACATGACTTATGAGGAGAGACTGAGGGAACTGGGCTTGTTTAGCCTAAAGAAGAGGAGACAGAGGGGATTTAATAGCTGCCTTCAACCACCTGAAGGGGGGATCCAAAGAGGATGGAGCTAATGCAGGGGTAGGTGAAATGGTGGATTTGGCCGGCAGCTGGACTCCATTTCCCTGCAGCCCCTGCTTGCATCACTCTAGTCTGTTTCTATGGAGACCCCAGGGGCGGCAGGGCCAGGGCAACACAGGGCCAAGGTTTCCATGGAGACCATCCTGAGTAGCGGTGGCAGGGTGTGCAGCCAGGGGGGAGCTGCTCTGAGGCCAGGGCCAGGATTTTGCAGCAGTGACAGCATGGTCCAGAAGCTGCAATCTGCTGCCTGCATGCCTCTGCCTGGGATGTGCAAGCAGCAAATTGCAGCTCTGCCCAGGCTTCAGCTTGCACTGTCACCACTGCAAAATGCTGGCGCTGGCCCCAGCCTTGGCCTCGGCCCCCAAGCAGCTCCCCAACCAGCTATGCACCCTTTCCAGCGCTGCTGAGGCTGGTCTTCACGGAAAGCTTGCCCTCGTGCTGTCACAGCTCTCTGTGCTGAGGCTCTGGGGTCACCTGGAGTATCAATGGAAACCAGCTGCAGCACAATGTAGGCAGGGTTTTCTGGGAAATGGGACTGATCTGGTCTGCGGGTCAGACTTTGCCTGGCACTGAGCTAGACTGTTCTCAGTGGTGGCAGATGAGAGACAAGGAGCCGTTGCAGCAAGAGAAGTTTAGGTTACATATTCAGGAAAAACTGTCTCACAAGGCGGGTAGCAAAGCACAGAACAGGTTACCCAGAGAGGTGGTGGAAACTCCATCCTTGGTGGTTTTTAAGTCCTGACTAGATAAAACCTTGGCTGGGATGATCTAGTTGGGGCTGGTCCTGCTTTTAGCAGAGGATTGGACTAGATGACCCCCTGAGGTCCCTTCCAACCCTCATATTCTATAATTCTTTGATTCTTATTACATTAAGATCTTTTGTCTGTTTGGAAATTCTAATGGAAGCTTTTATGGAAAAAATGCTAGGTTTCTAGCATATTGATTTACTGTTCTTCACAGACTGCATTATAATCTGTAATGAACTGCAAATGTAACACACTGGCCAACCTAAAGAGAAACCTTTTACAGAAAAGGCTTGGTCCTCAGTGGCCACATATATGCAAGATGCTTTGAGCACAGTAGACTAATTCTACTGCACATTAGCACGGGTTTTGCCTGCCAGGCTAATGTGCAGTAAAATTAGTCTATTATGCATTAATATCACCAAAAAAGCATGCGCTGGCACTAAAGCGCAGTAGCACCAATTAGTAATTACAGGTACTAAACTTAATGTGCTGTAATTACTGCTCATTAATGAATGTGTTAAATGTACCCAGTTAGACCTCAGTTAGAAATAACTAAAGTCACTAGAGGGAATATATTTTACTGATGAAACTGATCTGAGGACTGAAATCTGCCTCATTTGTCTCCAGTGTAGCATTGACACAGACTTGGAAGAACCTGGTTATGTCAAAGACAGAATTCAGTCTTTGGCATTGTTCATCAATTGGAATAAAAAATAACGAAGAAAATGCAACATTGAAAAAGGTCTCTTGAAAACAAAGAAATGAGCACTCTCAAGCAGAAATGCCACAGGACAAAACTTACGGGATCTGGGTTTGCTAGATGTATCAAAAGCCATACCAAGGTGGCAAGACTATACTAGAGTAGTACATCTCAGACATTTAATCTTCAGATGATAGTGATAATTACCAATCTTCTACCCTGGAAGGCTGTTATTACGGAGGGGTCAGCAAAAAGGCTGCATTGAACTTTGATTTGTAGGCACCCATATAACTTGATGGAAATAACATTTCTATCTGAAAATTGTGTACCTGCAGCTGTTATCAATAAATGTAAGATAATTCTACCTGGGAAATGCTCTTAGGAAAGAAATCCTATAATTGACAGCATTTTGCATGCAGGCAGTTTGACTGTTTGAATTAACAGGAAGTTAGCAAGGGAGAAACTAACTGAAAAGTGCTTTATAAATATCAACAAGGAAAAAACAAAGCACTAAACAATTTTTTTTTAAGTTAAATTAATAATGTTTTGAAGAGTACTGTATTGGAAAATGAATTTTAGTAGATTTAGAAAAATTGGCAGTGTAGTTATCAATCAAGAGTAAAACTCCTATATTTCATAGTTCAGTGATTTGATGAACTTCAGTCTCCAAATTTAATTTTCAGACAGCAATTGAGTGTTCTAAAAGTATGAATAATACAGGCAGCCCTTGACTTACAACGTTGTAAGTTACAACGTTTCGCGCTTATAGCATTTATAAATTGACACCCAGTTTCAACTTTCTGACCTCAGTTTCGACTTTACAACGCTTGATCCCATGCCATGCCATGCCAGCGAACAAGTTCGCTGCATCACCCATCTCCCTGGAGAACATCTGTCCAAACTTCCTTGGACACTTTCTTTAAGAAAACAGACAAAACTCTAAAAAAAACCTGCAGCTGAGACTCCTGAGAAGACTCCAGCCAAGAGCCCTTCAGAAAGTCCAACCAAGAGGCTTTCAGAAAGTCCAGCAAAGTCCCCTCAAAGAAGTACTTCCAAATCAATACGATTGCTATTTACAAAATAAATACATTATTGTAGCTATATTATTCATCTATAATTGACCGACTACAACATTCTGGGTTATTTTTGGTGAAAATAGGGTATTGGGCCTTGGTTCAGGAAGCAATCCCCCATTTATAATATTGTTCTCTATGGGAAAATTGGTTCCGAGTTACAACATTTCGACTTAAGACATGGTTTTCAGGAACCAGTTGTGTCATAAGTCTGAGGACTGCCTGTATTCTAACTTTTCCAGAGGGAAATTTTAAAATTTTGCCCTGAGGATTACACTTCTTACTTGCTTCCCTCTAGCTAGACAACCAATTAGCACTAACTCAAAATTCACACAGTATCTTTATGCCAGATGTAAGCCACAAATGAAATTAAAGAGAAAAAAGAATTCCCTTCTTCTTCAATAATATGTTCACTTATGCCAAGAAAAGGTGAGAGAGCTCTTAGAATCTGATATATACTGCTATTTTTCATGTATACTTACGGTCTGCAGCCTTCCTTCCTGGGCTCTATACATCACTGATCCAGAGTCTATTGAAGTAAGTCTCACCATTATTTTCAGTAGAAGCTGAGTTGGGCCCACGCACCTCAGACAGCCTCTCATTTTTAGTTTCTGATTCTGTCCCTTTCCTCAGGTAGTGACTCTTATGAATGTCAACTCAGGTCAAGTGAAAAGTTTTAAAGTGGGTAAGAAACTGGCCAAAGGGGAGACAAGAATGGGTAGCATTGAAGGGGGAAGCAACAAGCAGGATGGAAGTTATCAGTGTGGTTCCTCAACATTCAAGTTTGTGACTCATCTTGTTTAATATTTTCATTAATAATCTTAGTACACATAATGGAGCATGCTGATGACATATGCTGTTGAATCAAAGTTGGAGAGGTAGCATCCATTCAGAGGAGGAATTCTATACCATATAGAAACACCTAAATGACCTTGAGGACTAGCGAAATAAAAATGGAAAGAAATCCAGTAGTACACAATGCAAGGTTATGCACTTGGCAAATGACAGCAAAAACTTCTGTAATTGAGGAGCTCATCAATAGGAAGCAGATGAGGAGGAGGATAAGGGTGTATTAAGTGATTACAAAATGAATGACCTGCCAGTGTGATGCTGCTATGACAGACAAGTGCAGTTATAGGATGTATCAGGAGGAGCAATTCTAGAGAGACAAGGAAGATCTAAAACCATTGTACAAGGCATTGGTAAGACCTCATCCGGAATACTGTGTACCATTCAAGTCACCCGTGTTTACGAAAAATGAACTAAAGCCAAAACAGGTGCAGATAAGGGCTACTGGGATGCTCAGAAGAGTGGGAGGTCCTGAAGAGCTGAGTTTGTTCAGCCTGCCAAAACAAAGACCAAGAAGAGATATGATTGCTGGCTTTAAATATGTAATGGTTGGGGGAGTTGTAAATACCAGGGAAGGTAAACAACTATTTAAGCTAAAAGACAATGGCATCTCAAGCACAAATGGGCATAAAAACTGGCCATTATTAAATCTAGACTGGAAATTTGAAAAATGTCTTGGATCAATAACAGTTTAAAGCAGCCTCTCAATCAGAGTAGTGGAGGCACATCCCTTAACTGCTTGTAAGACAGAACTCAATGGCCACATCCAGACATGCATGGACATTTGGTTCCCCGGGGACAACTAGCAGCAGTGCACCTTGTGCCACCACTAGTTGTTCGCAGGGAACACCTGTGCTACACGCACTCTGGCACATGGCAAGATACCCTGGATGGGGTAGGGGAGGCTGGGGCCAGTACTGGGCTGGCCCCAGCAGCCAGACCTGGGGTTCTGGCGGCCTCCTGGGGCTGCAGCTGTGTTGCTCCTGCCATGCAGAGCCTGGCTGGCAGCAGAACATAGCTCTGGCTGACCAGGCTCCAGCTTTGGGTGCACCACTTCACTTTTTTTGGTGGCTCCCTTGCAGTGTGGAGAACAGCTGAACATGTGGCTCCACAGACATGTCTGCCACACCACATACTGGATGGCCATGCTCGTCTGGACACAGCAATCAGTTTATGAAACAAATTATGTGATGGGGATGTCTGTGATCACAGGGGACAGCACTCAATGAGGCAGGGGGTTCCTTCCAGTTCTGTGCTTCAAGTGAAGGAAGGTTCGTTAAAAGGTAAGCTTGTGGCTCCATAACCAAAGTACTTTTTAATTTGTTAGCTGCCTTGCTATTTGCTAGAAGGGGACTGTGCAAGGTAGGGACAGATATGGAAATGGTAAAGTAAGAGTGGTTTCCATTTTAAATATCTTAGGGCGCATTTATGTGTCACCCTACAGCGACGTAGTGACACACTACATCACTATACGTTGTGCTATGGCAACGTAGTGGTCACGTGAGTCCACATGTAATCAGCAGCTATGTCGCTGGCGCTACAAACTCCCCTGTTGTAACGCACTGCTATGGTGACATAGTGGCAAAATGTGACCATGCGCCATGGGCATGGTGCAGTAGGGGCAGTTACTGCACCATGCTTTACTACTTCCCATGTAGACACCCTTAAGTTTTTAAAGAACTCCAGCATGCATAGAATCCTTCCCTCCACCGCACATACTCCCATAATTCACAGAGATAGGATTCCTTTACTGTACACGTATGCCATATCCATCCTTGAAGAGGTCAACAGGGTGGGGAAGTAACAGTTTGGTGGTATCTCTACTGAAGTGCTGTAATTAAGTCGGTGGTAGTAAAGGTGTCCTACAAAGTTAATGCCAACATTTGTTGCCATTTAAAAACTAGGGAAATTTCCCTATACATAAATGTCTGCTCTGTTTTTTGGGGGGAGAGCTTGTGAAAAGGTATGTGCTGCATTAAGCAGTTAACACCCTATTCTTTACCCTTTACATCAGACATAAAACCCTCTGTCTCCTAACTCACTCACTGACTAACTGAAACCTGCACCTGGATGAAAAGTTGTTGAAGTTGAACTCCTTGGGAAATCCTTTGTTACTGAACATAAGTCAAACCAATGGTCCATCTAACTTAGTATCCTGTCTTCAACAGTGGCACTAGTGGATGCTTTAGAAGTAGAGCGCTGAACTGGGTATATCTGGAATGATCTATCCCCTGTTCATTACTCTCTATAGCATCCACCGTCATTGGTCTAGTGATGTAAGAGGATACAATCCTGATGGATCTGTTTAATAGTTACTAATAGGTCTATCATCTGTGAATCTGTTTAGTCCCTTTTTGAACCTGGCTTGTCTATCTGCCTCTACCACTTCCTATGGTAATGAATTCCACAAGTTAAGTAAATGCTACATTAAAAAGACAACTACCCTTGATTTTTATGTTGCTTCGCAGCTTGGTGTGTTTTCCAGAGTCCTTGGTGCAAGTGTCCAGAAAGTCAGAAGCAAAACACTAGCTAAAGAGAATAAAATTAACAAAACCCTATTTCTGTGTATGACTAGTCAAACAAACAAAAGATAAGTTATACTTAAGTCATTTCCGTTAAGGAAAAGGGGGAGGAGAAAAGTGAAAATAAATATTTCTACTTTTAAATACTTGTAAGGCACTGAAATACTGTACTGATGGGAACTATAGATAGGTAGAATAGCAAGAGGGTTAAAGTTGCTCAGATATGTATACAGGCAATTTGTAGTTAAGGTGATGTTGACCTACAGGTAAAATTCAGTTCCCTTTATTTTAGGCAGTCTCATTGGTGCCTTCGATCTACAACAAACTCCTCTTCATTTCTATTGTAGATCTGCCCATATCATGCACATACAGTTCCCTAATAAAAGTGCTTAGAACTGGATGCCACTTTTAGAGCAAATAGGAAATCTTTTCCTGTGCGTATTGTAACTGGCAGTCAAATTGAGAAGGCATTTGTACATGATCTTTAAGGAATTAAGTATGTGAATGGTAGGTAGTCCATTTAAATTCTTTTACATTGTAACTTAGTAGAGAAAACTGCCTCTCCCCAACAAACTCCCTTTGCCTTGCAAACTAGCTTCTCCATTTATGCCTCATGAGTGCTTTTTTCAGTTGGGGGCCTCTCAGAGCTTGGACACAGAAAACCTATTTACACTGGTGTAACCTTCATTAGTTTTGTGTGCTGATAGAAATTACACCAGGATCCAGATGAGCAGCTGTCCCAGGTAGCTGCATTTAGTAGCAACTTCTAGAGATCTTGCCACCAGGTGTGGAAACAGACATCACTTTTGTATCACAATAAACATTTTTATGGCAGCACAAACTGAAACAAACAGATGTCTGTACCTTTATCATGCCACAAATGCTCAAATTTGTGGCTGCACCAGAAGGTGGTAATAAATTGGGCCACTTCATTGCAGGCCATGTCTGTTTGTTTATGGTAGGAAAGCATGGGCAGCACAAAGCTGCCTGTGATGTCCTACCACCCTGAAGCAGGGGCTCTGTGGCCTTGTACACTCCAGGAATTCCCTGGAAGGAAGGGGCCTCTCAAGCCTTGGGATCACTTGGCTCACTTTCTCCACTTAACCAGGTGTGTCCCTCCAGGGATGCCTCTGGGTAAGCAAGGAAAGATGGGGCTTCAAAGCACGTGTCTGCAACCAGGGATTTCCAGCTTGCAGACATGCACCCTGTGCAGCAGTGATACATATGGGACATGGGCAGGCAAAACATGGCCCGTGGGCCAAATCTGGCCCTCCAGATGATTTCATGTGGCCCGTGGGTGAGTGCCTACCAGTTCACTGTACCTAGCCCAGTCCTGGGCTGCCCCTGTTGTGCTCACATGGGGCCAAGCCCCACTCACCCCTGCAGGGGCAGCGCATATTGCACCCCTGCAGGACAGCTGTGTCTCCAGCCCCACAGGTAGGGAAGCGACAGTGGGCAGGGGAAGTGGTGGCAGTGGCGGTAGGCTGGTGGGTGGAGGGAAAGGAGGCAGGGGAAGAAGTAATGGCAGTGGGTGGGTGGGTGGAGGGAGAAGGTGTAGTGGGAAGGTGGGGAAGTGGCAGGGGATGGGCTGCAGTGGGGGCGAGGGAAATGTATTGTACGCACAAGGCGTACAGAGTGAATTAAAAACAAGTGGGAATCTTATCGAGATAAGGCACAACGCTGCATTTATTGGAACATAAAACATAAAAGGAATAAAGAACAATAAGGTTATCTGCTTCACTCATTCCATACATACTCATTTATTCATTCATTCATACAAAAGAAACAAGCACACACATAGCTAGTTAGACAGTCCTGCAAAAGTTAAGGTGTTACCAAGTTCTAAAGATGCTCAGGTCAGTCTGGTGGCCAGCCAGACTGACCATGAGGAATGGAGTCAGGGCTTGTTGGACACGTCCAAAACTCCTTCTTGCAGGTGGACAGACCCAAAGCCTTTTCTTTGTGTTCACTCTTTATAGTGATAGCTGTCCATACAAGCCTATGGATTCCGTTGAGTCAGACGTGAAGGTCATCCTCCTTGTCCCAGTGGCTGGTTGGGATTTGTAGGAGGTGATATTCTGGCTTTGCGGTCTGCAATCTTTGTGGGGGTCATTGCTTGTAGTCTTCAGCTGTCAGGGTGAAGGTATGATTTAGTATTGGGTAATCCTTAACTGCTGACTCAACATGGTTGCAACCTTGAACTGTTAAACCACAGAAGGCTATTTTCACCTGCTGCAAGAAGACTGTCTTCCTTCACATTGTCACATACATGCATCACTTATTCTTTCATTACCTCTTTTCAAACATGCCAGACATACCACAGGCCTTACATAAACATTTCATTATAAAAATAGCAATATAAAGCAATTACAGCAATTATAGCCACTGCAATACAACAAGTGGCAGTGGCAGCAGGGGGTGGGAGTGGTGGTGATGGCAGTGGAATAGAGGGAGTGGCGGTGGCAGCTGCAGCAATAGTGGGCAGGTGGGGGAGGAGTGGTGGCAGCAGCAGGTGGAAGTGAAGCAGCAGCTGGGTGGGTGGAAATGTGGGGCCTGCGCCAGTGCCCCGGGGCCAGCTGGGACCCAGGGCAGGGTGGCATGTGTGCAGAGCCTGAGCTGGTGGGGGCATGGGGTCCACCTGCCTCCATCATGTAAGGCTCACATACAGTTCCTGGGTTCTCCGCCTGAGTCATGTGCCTTTAGGGGGAGTCCCATGTGATGAGGCTGGGCCAGCTCTGCCCCGCTCCCTGCTGCTCCAGCCGAGCCCCATGATTTGCACCCCCAGCTTCATTGTGCTGGGTTCCCCCTGGTGCTGCGGGGCTCTTGCATGTGAGCCTCGTATGATGGAAACAGCAGCCCAGCCACATGCAGTCCTGGGGTTTGCCAGGCCCACGTGCCGCTAGGGGACTCCACCTGCTGCTGCCGCTGACTGCAGGGGCTCTGCGCGATGGGGCAGGGGTGTTTGTAGGCGCCCCACACACACGCTCCACCATACACATGGACCTACATTCCCCCTACACACACACCCCAGCCACCTTCCCCTCCACACAACCCACAACCCCTCCACACACCCACAGCCCCCAGAAACCCTCCACACACACACACACACACACACACACCCCTCAAGCCCCATACCCACCCTCCCCCATACCCCACATACACACACATCCACCCACCCTTACCACCCCACGCTCCTCCACACTCCCCCCACAATATACAAGAGTAAGACTTCATTTTTAGCTGTTATGCAATCATCTCTCTATATATGATGCAAACGCACACAAATCAGGACAAAAATATATTTTTTAATAAAATTAAAATATTTTTATTGTAGATGTTTGATTTTTAGTATAGAATTTTTTTTCTGGTTCCAAGATGGCAAACCCCCTTCCCAAAAGGAGTACTTTTGGGGGTAAGTGGAGGGACTTCTGGTGGCAAAAGTCAGGGGTTAGGGGTGGGACTTCTGGACCCAAGATGGTGACCAGGGGGTGGAGCACCAGTAAAATGGTAGAGCTACTACTTGCGGCCCTCCAGCTAAAATAATTGCCCACTCCTGCCATGGGGGAATTCCTCTGCAGCCTGGTAGCACAGAGTGGGGATCACCCTGTGGGAGTTCCCCACTCTGCCCATGCAGGCCCAGACAAGGAAATCCTTCTGCAGGGGGATTTCCTTACAGGCACCTGCAAACACTGAAGGTGGACCCCTGTGGAACTTCCTTCCTGTATGCTTGCAGGCATGGGGAAGTGGCTGCAAGTAGAGGGGAGGAATGGGTGTTCCCCCTGCTTGCAAACATGCCCCAAAGTGGGACTTGGCAACTGGGGATGTTTGTAGACATCCCTGGAGCATGATCAGCATGATGTGGCATATCATAGCATAGCTGATTGTGCTCTACCTGGGACATCTGTTTTCAGCCTAGGTGATAGGGGAGCAGTTAGTAGCTTGCTTGCCTTGTTTACTCTGGGACAAGCGATGGACAGTGTACTACACTGGTGTAACTTATAATAGGTAGTTTTACCCCTGATTCTTTTGGTGACAGTTCTTCACTGGATCTGGCAAAGTTACCTGGTGTAGGGCTTTACGTTGTTTGTCAAATCCTGTTTTACACTGTCATCCATCTATGGACTTAGTTATTAATACAGCACAATGCTCACAATAGAGTAGATGGAATATGTCCATTTTCTCTAAATCCATTGGATCAATAAATACCTTCTGTCCAGCAAATACAGATCAAAATACCAGTACCTATTTCTTCTGTCATTCTACTGCTGCCATTCCTATGCTCTCCTGAGATTCTGTGCTCTAGAGAAAGAAGGGATCATGGATTCTACCAGGGCAGCACAGGCCAGCAGCATATGGAAGTAGTAGAGAAGAGATAAGTGTTAAGATCCATGTTAAATATCCTGATCCAATTTAAATGATACACAAAAAAAAAAGACTGCTGGATCCACGTACACTTGATCATTGGTCTTCACTGAAGATTTTAATTTAAGAACCGGATAAAACCAAACCAAGATGATAACATTTTTGCTTTCTTTTGTCTATTACTTTGCTTGTAGACCAGCAGTGGCTTATTAAGGAGCATAATCAACTGGCTGCACTTCAGCAGCAGCAGAGAGAATTTGCAGTGCAGACAGAGTCCAAGTCCTATGCAGAAGCCGAAGTGCAGAATACTGTTGAATTGGAAATCTGCCCTTCCCTGGTAGAGCAAAACCAGAAGAGACTGGTGCAGCTGGAGCTCTTGCAGAAATACTCCTTAAAGAAAGCTGAAAGAAACATAAGGCGAAAGAAGGTCAAATTTCAGTTGGAGAAGATTGTCAAGAAACAAAAATTACTGGAGGCTAAAAGAAAACTAGAGCAGCTGGAAGCCAGTTGCTGGCTCAGTGAAGATAACTTGAAGCAGACTCAGACCCTGAACCAAAATGCTGCAATAACCCCCTGGCATCACAAGTTGCAAAGGAGAAACAAGTCACTGGGTTCAAGTTCTTTGCCACAGATAAGATACTCATTCTGTAACTGTCACCCACCTCATATACGCAAGTAAGTAAACTTCCCCCTATATTTTTCAAAATTTCTTCAAATGTAAGTTACAGTTGCTAGATTAGTCTCAGATGATACTGTAAAAACACCCTATGAGAATATATTGCCCCAAATTTTCATAGATTTCATAAATGTTTAGGGTCGGAAAGGACCTTAGTAGATCATCAAGTCCGACTCCCTGCCCTGGGCAGGAAAGAGTGCTGGGGTCAGGTGACCTGAGCCAGGTGCTTGTCAAGTCTCCTTTTAAAGACCTCCAAGGTAGGGGAGAGCACCACCTCCCTTGGAAGCCCATTCTAGTTTTTGGAAACCTTCACCAGAAAAAAGTTCTTCCTGATGTCTAATTTAAATCTGTTCTCTGTCAGTTTGTGGCTGTTGTTTCTAGTAACTCCAGGGGGTGCCCTGGTAAACAGAGCATCTCCTATTCCACGCTGTCCAAACCGACACATTTGTAGATGGCCACCAAATCCCCTCTCAGCCTTCTCTTGCAGAGGCTGAAGAGATCAAGGTCCCTCAATCTCTCCTCGTAGGGCTTTACCTCCAGGCCCCTAACCATTCAAATAACCCTCCTCTGTACCCTCTCAAGGTTTTCCACATCCCTCTTGAAGTGTGGTACCCAAAACTGAATGCAGTACTCCAGCTGCAGCCTCACCAGTGCTGCATAGAGGAGAAGTATCACCTCCCTAGACCTGT
Source organism: Alligator mississippiensis (assembly GCF_030867095.1). Lineage (NCBI taxonomy): Eukaryota > Metazoa > Chordata > Crocodylia > Alligatoridae > Alligator > Alligator mississippiensis. Next base: position 237,275,066 of record NC_081825.1, on the reverse strand, counting down.
TCATGATGCACCTGCTAATGCATGATAGTATGGTTAGCTTTACTGATCACTTAGTCACATTGACGACTCATGTTCATCTTGGAGTCGACTATGACTCTGATATCCCTTTCTGCTGATGCGCTGCTTAGGAAGTCATCTCCCAGTCTGTAAGTGTGTTGGAGATTCCTTCTCTCCAGGTGCAATACCTTGCACTTATCTTTGTTAAACTGCATCCTATTCTGCTCTACCCACTTTTCCAACCTGTCCAAATCTGCTTGAATCTGTTCCCTGCCTACTAGTCTGTTTAGTTTGCCCCATAATTTGGTGTTGTCTGCAAATTTAGAAAGAGTGCTTTCCAAGCCCTCATCCTTCATCTTCACTGATGAAGATATTGAACAGCACTGTTCCGAGGACTGAGCCCTAGGGGACCTCACTGCCCACATCCTTCCAAGTCAATACAGACCCATCCACCACCACTCTCTGGGTGTGTCCCTTAAGCCAGTTCTCCACCCACCTGACCGTGTAATCATCTGTCACAGCTGCTTAGTTTATTTATGAGAATGGGGTGAGACACTGTGTTGAAGGCCTTTTTAAAATCCAAGTAAATGACATCAACCTTGAGTCCTGCTTCTCAGCATTTTGTGACCTGGTTGTAAAAAGAAACAAGGTTAGGTCAGGCAGGATCTACGTGCTACGAACCCATTCAGAAAGGCCTGAATCTATTCAGGCTCCACAAGAGAAGGCTGAGAGGGGATCTGGTGGCCATACCCCCCCCACACTCACCGGGGGGGACCAGTGGAAAATAGGTGAGGCTCTGTTGCCCCGGGCACCACCTGGGATAACAAGGAATAATGGCCACAAATTGATTGAGAGCAGGTTCAGGCTTGATATCAGGAGACATTACTTTACGGTTAGGGCTGCCAGGTTCTGGAATGGACTCCCCAGAGATGCGCTGCTCTCCCCTACCTTGGGGGGTCTTCAAGAGGAGGTTGGGTAGATATCTGGCTGGGGCGTTATAATCCTAGCACTCATTCCTGCCCAGGGCAGGGGGTCGGACTTGATGATCTGTTCAGACCCCTTCTGACCCTAGAAACTATGAAACATACTGGTTGCCCTTTAGCATTGTTTTTCGTGCTGGATTCCCACAAATGTAATCCTTAATAATTTTTTCAAAGGTTTTCCCGAGGATAGAGATGAGACTAACCAGCCTATAGTTATCCGGATCCTCCTTCCTCCCTTTCTTGAAAATAGGGACCTTTTTCCAGTCCTCTGGGACCTGTCCTGAGTGCCACGAGTGCTCAAACAACCATGCCAGTGGTTCTGCTATGACACTGGCCAATTCCTTCAGTACCCTTGGATGAAGATCATCTAGGCCTGCTGACTCGAACACATCCAAGTGTCCCTTCACTAGGTTGGCGCTAACTGTTGGTGGGTTGGTATCCCTCCTGTGCCTGCCTGTTGTCCAATTGGGAGATGTAGCAGGGCCAGAATAGCTACTCAGGTGCCGGTTGCTAGGATGACCAGAGGGAGTCAGTGTCCCACATCTGCTAGCAGTCAGCTGACCGGAAGGGGAGGGCCTGGCTCCCATTTAAACACCAGGACTGAGGCCAGGGAGGCAGTTCCCTCCTGGCTGCCAAAGGGGAAGGAGCTCTCCTAGAACAACCAAAGGAGAGAGCCCTGGCTGCAGGAACAGCTTCTGTCACTGCGGAGGGACAGAGTATTTCCCGGTAGGGTGAAGGTTGTTAAAGCCAGGCAGCTCAAGTTTGTTATAGCCAAGGGGCTCACATTTTGTTTACTGTTTAAGACTGGTGGCTTGTGTGAGGCTATTAGGGGTTAGAGGAGGCCTCATAGGGGACCCACAGCAGTGTGGAGATCCCAGCGCCAGCAAGGGCGCAGCATTCGGGGTGCACTGACCCCAGCCCCAGAGAGGGGGCAGCAAGAAGCCCTAGAGAAGGGGGCAGCGTTTTGGAGAAGCCCCGGAGAGGGGGCAGTGAGACAGCGAGAAGCCCCAGAGAGGGGCGCAGACCCTGGCACCAGCGAGGCTCATTCTTAAAGAAGCCGGGGAGCTCAGGTGTGCCTGTGGTGCAGCTTGGTGTTGGTAGTTGTTTTTTTTTTTTGTGGCCTGGGAGGCTGTGGGCGGGGTCATCCCCTGGTTTTGGGCTTATGACCCTCCATCTGTGGGGCTGGCGCCCGAGCCTCTGGGCCAGGCTCCAGATTGGAGCAGGAAAAGGGGCCACGGGCCTCAAGACAATAGAAAAGGCCAGAGCCTTGGAGTCAAACCCTGTTTAGTGGGTTTAGACGGGAAGGCCTAGCTAGAGAAAATCAGGGGTCAGTCTCACATAGGGGAAAGGCCCCAACATACCCAAAACAATAGGCAGCCTCCTGCTCACACGAACATCATCATAATTTCCATCAAGACATGGCAGGTGAGTATAGGGTGAGACATAAGAACCCTAAAGAAGGATCCAAGGGCGCCCCACACAAGGCGCGGAGTACTAGGAAGATGGCGCTGGGAAGGGCGACTTGTTACAGGAGATCTGTCTTGATCCGTGCTCAGGAATACAGAAGCAAAAAAACTCATTGAAGGGATCAGCTTTATCCCTTTTATCTGTCCCCACTTGCCCTAGTCTGTCCTGTAGAGGTCCTATGTTACCATGCACCTTCTTTTTGCTCCCTATACACCTTGAAGGACTTTTTGTTGTCTTTAATTTTTGCTGCCAACCTGAGTTCCATTGCTGCTTTGGCCTTTCTGACTCCCTGCAAGAGCAAGCCAAGTAGGTATACTCCTCCTTGGTGGCTACCCCTTCCTTCCACAGTCTGTATACCTCTTTTTTTTATCCCTAGGCTTTCCTGGATTTCTCTGTTCTGCCAAGAGGCTTTCTTGGCCTTTTTGCACCCTTTTATGTACAATGGGATTGTCTCTTTCTGTGCCTGAAGGGTTGTTCCCTTGAGGAATGACCACTCTTCCTGGACTCCCATCTCACCAGTGCTCTTATCCTTCAGTGCTTTGCTTACTAACCTCCTGAGCTCATTGAAGTTAGCCTTTCTGAAGTCTAACTCTTTTGCCCTACTGGTTATCTTCCGCACCTTTTGCTGGATAGTGAATTCTAGCAATTGGTGATCACTATCCCCTAGGTTACCCCGTATCTGCAGATCTCCCACCAGGTCATCCCCTGTAGCAAACACCAAGTCCAGTAAGGCATTTCCTCTGGTGGAACTGTATGCCTCCTGCGTTAGGTGAAGGTCCTGTATGTAGGTTAAGAACCTACATGAATAGTCAGATCTAGCTGACTGCTCCTTCCAGCAGATGTCAGGGTAGTTCAGGTCACGCATGACAACCACGTCCCTTGAGCTTACTGCCTCTGAGAGCTGCCTTGGGAATTCCAGGTCTAGCCCATCCTCCTAGTGTGGTGGTCTGTAATAGACCCCCACTACCAAGTCCCTTTTCCCCCATCCCCCTTGTATTCTGACCCACAGTACCTCAATTTGCCCCTCTTGATTATAGAGGACATGTATTAGTCCTTAACATAGAAAGCAATGCCCCCTGACCTCCTTTTCCCTGCTCTGTCGTGTCTGTACAGCCTATAGCCCTCAATGCCTAATTTTTGCTTTTGTATAAGCAAAAATATACCTTCAACTTATACAATCAGTCTCACCGCCCCTACCCTGTAAGTCACCTGACCTATAGTATTGCATATCACATTCAAACTCTATGCCTTTGCTTCTAAGTCGCTGTACTGTGCAGCACCCTGCCTTAACTTTCCAAGCGTGGAATCTCCTGTGCTTTTTGTCAACTGTACATTCTTGCCTTATTTAAAATAAAAGAAAATGTATTTTATCTTTACTGTATAGTCCTATACATTAGTAACTCAGAGTTGCACTATATTTAATAATGGCTGTAGCAACTGAGTCTTCATGGATGCAGTGCCTACTTTCTATTTCAGCCCTCTAACCAATATCATGAAAAATATTCCAGGACACGTAGCAGATGGTACAATAAAGACTAAGACTAAATAAGATTTTATTCTGCCCCAGGTAAAAACTTTTAAAAGGCATTGACATTGTTACTTCACTGTACTTTACATTCTATATTAATAATAGCATATTATATCATAGTCAGAAACTTAAGAAGCATCTTTAAAGATACTATTCAAACAGTAACAAGAGCTTCTGATTTCTTTTTCCCCTCTTTCTTTTCACAGTTCTTTGCTTAAGAAGGAGACCACCTCCGAATCCTCTGAATTATCTACCTCTCCAAATACCTGTCAGTGCCCTGAATGCAATCCACCAAGGAAATCATTGTCTGTAAATTATCTTCCCAGGACAGCTGAAGGCATTTCTGGGCGAGATGAGAGTGACAGCTGTTTCCCAGGCCACAGGCAGCTAACAAAAAAACTAAAGACATCATCATTTGGAAGTAAAAAAGGAGCAGAAAAAGACTGTGGTAGTTCAGTTAGCATAGCTCATGTCAACAAAGAGATGAAAAAATCAGATGATAACCCAGTACAAACTGAATATCAAAGCCAGGCCTCTCCAAGCTGCTCTCCTGATCATTTTAGAAAGGAAGGTGAGCCTGAAACCTTTATTACAGGGACAAGAGTGACAAAAGCCAAAGCATTAGGAAGTTCAAGTCAGCCTGCAGAGAAACACCTAGAACTAAAGGACACTCAGATTTTTAATAAAAAGACTAGAATGGATTTAACAGGAAAGCACCAAGATTCACTTCCGGAAGGCTTTACCAAGGAAATTAAAAAATCAGTAATGGGTGGAAAGCCATCATCAAGGCATCTAAGCCAAACTGCGAAGAACTTGAAAAGAGAGCCAAAGGCATCCTTGTTGAGCTACGACAAGCAGCCAGTGGAACAGCAGGAATTTCTGATGGCTGCAACTTCAGTAGGGAACCTTAATAAGATGAACACCCAGACACCACTCCATTACATTGAAAAAAAGTGGCACAGTGCTGAGATGTTGAGTACTGGGGTGTCCAAAGCTGTCACAGATATGCTTGGTAACTGGCAAGAGGATGGAGAAAATGAATTTTCTGATACTGATAGTTCCTATTCCGTGGATTCTCTTTCCTGTGCCTATGCTAAAGCCTTGACAGAGCAATTGAAACAGGAAGATTCAGACAGGAATAAATGCATCACCAACCCAGAAGATTCTGAAAGTGATGATAGTCAGATGTCACAGGATTCTCTGGCAGAAAAAGAAAGCAAAACCAAAAACCAAAATAAAAATCGTTTTTACAAGTTGAAGGTTCACCAAGATCCAATTAAATTTTTCAAAGGCAGAAATGAGCAGCGAGTTTCACCCTTGGTAACCTCTTGCATGTCACGCAGGAGATTGGCAAAGGCTGAAAGAAGCTTTTCCCTAGATAGCCTAGCAGATGCAGAAGAGGTGTTAATGGAAGATCTGGTAGAAGAATCCAAATCTGACTCATCTGATGAAATGCCTGCAGAGATATTCTGGAGGCTGCAGTCTCCTAGGGCACCAACCATACAGACAGAAGAACTCCATAAGCCAGAAGCCTGTAGCAAAGATATGAAAGAAACAAATTATGAACCAAATCTGAGCAGTTCTTTTTATCTAGATACTAAAATACAATCTCTTTCCAAAAATGCTTACACTCACCAATTGAAGGAAATAGAGGTCTCTTTTGTAGAGGAAGAAGGGGCTCTTCATCAAAGATTTTATTCTACAGGTGGAAACCCTTTGTTTCTCAATAATACTTGGTCTTCATATGACGCAAAAAGTGAAAACAACAGTGCCAGAATAGCAGTATCGTCTTCTCATGAACATTTAGAATTTCAAGATTCTTATCTGTGTTCTTCAAGCAAACCAGAACAGTGGACAAAGAAAGATGAGCTAAAGCAGTCAGCTGCTGAAGTATCTTTTGTTTCTGGCTATAAGCAGTTACACCGGATTTCTAATTTATCACTCAGCATAAATAAAATAAACTCAATTTCCACCTCTGGTGCATCAGAAATCCCATTACCAGAAACAGCAATACATCATCAGTTAGATGTAAGCCAGGTTCCTGAGAGTGGATCTTTACTGAATAAGACTCTTAAAGAAAATGCAAAGTCCGAAGAAAGTTCTGTCTCAGAATCTTCAGATATGAAGTCATCATTTGTCAGTTCAGTAGGACGAAACGCATCATTTGTCCCCATTTCAGCATCTTCTGCAAAACATAGTTATTGTGAAGTTGCTAGGGCATCTGATCCTAAACATGAACAGCTAAGTGAACCATCTATGTATGGGCCCAGTGTTGAATGCATACAAACATCTAGCTGTTCAGAAAAAGCCTCCACAGTAGGCACTTTGTCACATGTACGTGGAAAAGAAGAGGACACTGTCCCCCCAGCTTATGCTGAGCTAACCAAGGATCCGGTTTTTAGGGAAAAAACATTAGTATCAGCACCATTTGTGCATGTTTCACAACCAAGAAAAGGTTCTATACATGTAGAATTAGAAGATAACTTCTTTAGAACAATTGAAAAAACAGACATAGATTATGGCTGTGAAAGTTCGATAGCAGAATCAGAGGCGATAGATTTAAATGCTGTCGGTGCATCTATTAGTGCAGGTATTAGTGGATTTTCTAGAGATTTGGCTTTGCCTATATTAGGAACATCTGCAGTAAAGCAAGGAGTATTCGAAAATCATGGTCAGCTTTTTGCAAAAAAGGAAATATCAACATCTTGTGATAAGGATCTCTTTCTTAGCGACTCAGTAAATAAGAATGGGAACCATGCTTTAAAGGAAAGTTATACACTTCAGACTCCTGTTGAACAAAAAGAATCTGCTAGTAAGGTAGGGGGGACTAATTCAGTATTGATGCAAAAGATGGATTACAAAGAGATGTCTGCTGAAGAAATAACCATAGACAAAGGTTTTTCTTCTGGAAAAAAACCCTATCAAACTGATCCTGCAACCTTTCTTCAGGATACTAGTTATGACCAGTCCGCAACACCAATACAGACATCTCTGGAAGAAACAGTCTGTACGAAAACAAGCAGAGAGATCTTGACAGAAATGGCGTTGGAAACTACTTCATTTAGACATACTGAGGATTGCGAAGAGAAGGATGAGAAACTGTGTTCACTTAATCATCGTGAATTTGAAAGCAAAATTGATTTAACGAATGATTTCCATGAATGTTTACAAGCAGAAAATCCTGAATGTTGCTTACCACAGTATACTCGGGGAAACTCTATGATATGTGCTAAAAATAGAAGAGACAAAAGCAATGAAAATAAAGAACATAATTTTATTTCTCTCTCTTTAGGCCAGGAAGATGAATTAAGATACCTTAATGTGAATTTTAAAGGAAAAAATACTGAATTCTCAACTGCTAAAACTTATGATGTTAGAGGTGCATCTACTGTGCAATCTAACTCAGGTGCATTTGGTCATGGCACAACAAAATCTAATCTTTTTCAAAGTGTTTTTGTATCTGAGAAATATAATGAACAATGCCAAGGCTTTACAACAGTTAATGAATCTTGGAACTCTGCATCTAATCTCAACATAGAACCCAATGTCAAACAAAGTTGTTCTGGAATAAATTCCAACTGTTCCTGCCCAAAGTGTTATTTACAATGTCAAGAACAGAAAAACAAGGTGCATAAAGAGGCAGAAATTTCTCTGGGATTTGAAGTAGACATTTTCTCTGATATGCCAATTCAGAACAAATCTTTATGTGAATCAAAAGAAGAGAAAGAGGCTGCTTTTTTTTGTAAGGATCCCAATGAAAGCAACCGTTCAGGAGAGGTCTTGCTTTTTGGAGGGTCTAATAATTATATGAAAACTGATGCTAGAGAAGTATATGAATACAATACAACTAGATCAGCTAGTGCTTTCGAAGAAGGGAGTCCCTACAGTAATAAAGAATCTGAATGCTTAAAAAAGGAAGTTACTGCAGAAAGTCAAGTTATTCCAAAAGAAACTACAGTTCCCCATCAGAGTAAACAAATAAATAAAAATGAAGAAATACCAAAATTGATCAACAGTGTAGTGAAACCAGAAGGCAGTATTTTAGACATGAAATCTAGACAGAGGGAGAAGTTAAGTAATTACTCTGTAGTGGAAACCCAAAGTGATATTGTGGATAGAAGTTGTAATTTAGAAAGTAGCAGTCTAGATCAGAGACCAAAGGATCCCAATGAACTTGTAGTTTGCAAAGATCACTATGAAATTGACAAAGAGCTGTATATACCCGTACTACATGAAGAACCAGAGAAGGCATCATCTGGAGTGACTGTTGCTGAGGTGCGCTACACTCATGAATTGGAAGCAGTAGTGGGATCTGAGAGCTGTCTTCAGACAAGTACCTTTCACCAAAATCAGAGGAAAGAAAACATGGAAATAAGTATTTTGTTACCAGTCACTGATGTTGTTTCTGAAATCACTTCTTCACCTGAGTGTTCCAGCTCAACAAATCTCACTCAGAATACTATTGACTTCCTTGATGCTAATGAGGACTTGATGCGAATTAACAGAATGATAGAAAATGTATTGAATACTGACAAAATAGCCACAGCAAAACCAACAGAAGGCAGCCAGGAAAAGTCTTTAGAAGATGATGGAAAAGAACAAAAAATAATTTCTAGCAATAAAAGTGAAGTTTGCACAGCAGGCTGCTTGATGCTGGCCCATGAGAACTTTTCTCAGGAAAACAAAGTTGATGGAAGCAGAATTAACTCAGAAGTAACTGAGAGTGAAGAGCAAGTTAATGTAAAAGTGAATGAGGGGTTCATCAGCAGAAGGAGAGGGGAACTACATGCAGGCAAGAACATTGCATTATTTATAGAAGAGACTCCATCTCTAGGAAAGAAGTATCACAATGAAGAAATTATAAATGAACATGAGATTCCAGAAATATATTTGACAGCTTCTACACCAGAAGAACATGATGCTTTCACAGTAGACAACTCAAATAGTATCGAAATAAAAAAAAATAGTGGATTTCCTGACCTTTGCATCAGTATGGGCATAATGAATACATTGATGAAAGATGTCAATGAATGTGACAGTTCAGCTGATGATAGTGCTCTGACTGAGCAGCATAGAAGCAGAGAAGAATCTAAAGGACTTGTAATTAAAGAGAACAGCAATACACTTATGAGCTCTTGTACAGAATATCCTGAGAATGATGCATCAGAAAATTTGGATACAGATACTGTTGGAAGCAGTTCTGATATTGTTTATACTGATCCAGTGCACTCCATAGTACATGAAAAAGAGAAGGCACATCTGATAAATCTGGTAGTGGAGGCTAAAATAGATGTACTAAAAGAAAATGTGAAATCCTGTAAAGTACCTGTTTTTAGAACAGACAGGGAAAGGAAGACTTTCACAGACAACACCGAGGAGCTAGAATTGACTACTGCACACAATCAAAACGAACTTTCACCTGAAGATAAAGGAAATTGCCACCTGTCAAACGATGATAGCAAATTAAACAAGATCTTAAAAGAAAGTCAGTGGTTATTTAAAGATTTTGCTAAAAATAATGACACCAGTGGTTCTTCAGTTCCCAGTGACCAGCAGAGTATACCAGTAACTGTCAAGTCCTCTGAAGAAATCCAGCAATGTTCACTTGAGGTTTTTCCATGTCCATCTGTGAATGACCTGTTATATCTTGGAATAAATAATAGTGCAGAATGTGCACAGATTGATCCCACAGTCTTAAAAGAAAATGCAAAGCCAGTTTACAGCAATGCTGGTAGTGGAGTCATTCTTCCTTACTATGAAACATTAATGGGCAGTGATATGCATGATGAAACACCCAGTACACCTAATAGACAGTGTATAGATGAATCATTTTCTGATAAAATGCAAGATGAAGAAAGTATTTTTCAGCAAACCATGCTCATGGAGGAGAGATGGAGAAAACTCTTTGCATTAAAGAGCATTTCCAATTGTGCGGCACCTGGGCACTTTGGTAAGGATGACATGCATTCTTCTGCCTATACTTCAGACTGTTGTAATTCAGTAGCAGGTGCAGTAAGCCAAGATGTAAAACATAATTCATTTTTCTTGGAAAGATTAGATTCTTCTGAAACTATAATTCAAAATGTTAGCAATTCTCATGGAGTCCACAGAATGGGGTTTAGTGTGGGTAAACAATCAAAAGACTGTTTATATTTCTCAGAAAATGCAACGCAAGGAAAAGATGTTGTGGAATCAAGACCTGTGGTTGATTCACCAAGTTCAGAAAATTCAAATCTGCTTATCTCTACAGTATTGAAAGATCAAGGAGAAAAAATGAAGCAGTATTCACCTGAGGCCTCTTTGCAGGCAACTTCTGATGATATTAATTTAAGTCAGAAAGAACTTCACCCATTGGCACAATGTGATCCGACAGAGGAATGTGCAGTTGCAAACTGTATTAAAACAGGTTGTAAAGGTCTTTGTGAAAGGCTTCCTGATGTATTTACATATCAAACTGAGCACAAAGAAATTCAGACATACAAGACTCCTATAGAACTGTTTGTAGGATATCCTGATATTTCTGCATTTGCTTCTGAGAATGCATTGACTCTGTTAGAAAGATCTATTCAGCCCCCATGGAAAACTGCTGCTTGTGCTGAGGACTCTCCAAGATATAATATTAATCCTTATAATTCTAAAACTTCCACTAGTCTACTAAATAGTCCAGATTTAGTAGAAAGCATTGAAGACAAAATTGATGCTATTTGTTTTGAAAAAGCAAAATACTTCAAAAACGAATCAGCTGATCTGGGTGTTCCATTATGTTTTTCTGATGATCTTCCTACCAGTCAGACAGAAGATGAAGGCAAACATTGTTCTACCAGTAGACAAAACACAGACATGCAGCATGTTGAACTCACTCAAGAAGTTGTGGGAACAGATCAAGTAGAAGAGCAAAATCAAGATTCTTTCCTGAACTGCCATGATAAAAAAGAAAATATGAAGTCTTCACAGTCAGAGGACTCTGGTAGCAGTTCTAGTATGAAAGTACCAGAGATAAACTGTCTTAAATATCAAAGTCTTGAACAAATGAGCAGTAAGGAGACAAAACCTCTTCCCTTCTGCTCTGTAGAGGATTTTTCAATATGCACTGTATATCCAAGTTACAACAGTCTCAGTACCTTTGACACTTCCAATTCAGCAGAGGACTCAAAACCTCTAACGTTTAACCAACTTGAAGACTCATTGCAAGACACTTATTTGACTGACCAGCTGTCATCTACTGCTGCAGAACCTCACTCTGTACAAGAAGAAAAGGAGAGAGCTTTTCTTCAAGGATTTCCAAAGGCTTGTTACTCATCTTTAAAAATGTTTTCAAAATATCCTCTTACTAGTGACATTGGTTACAATGAAACTAGCAGATCTGACGATTCACACACAGCTACTTCAAACTGTTCAACATTTGCTAAAATACAAATGCAAGAGAGTCAATCTGACGATTCTGTGGTATTTGACCAGCAGTCATCTACTTCAGAAAATATTACATATTCTCCTGCAAAGGAAAACAGGCATGTTCCAATGTCTCATACAGAATCTACCTCAGATGCAGACCCTTCTGCAGACAGAAAATCAATCAATAAAAATAATTCCAAACTCAACAATGTTCAAGAGCGCTGGGATAAAATTCCACCTCAAAAAGGTTTAGAAAACCTTGAGAAAGTACATAATGATAATGTTTCTATGCCATCATTATCACCTTTTTGGGATAGTGCAAGAGCAACTCTTAATAGAGATGCTAATATTAGACAAACACCCAGCAGAAATGAGAGAGAATTGCATTCAAATACTGAAAAAGAAGTTTCTGTAACAGAGAGAAAGCAAAGAAAAATATTTTTAAGGAAAGACCACATGGAAAATCAAACCAGAGCATCATCAATTTCTGCCGATAACTTTGTGGACCCACAAATTGCAGCATCACAAAACCTATCTTTAGGAGATGCTGATGTTGATTCTATGTACATGTGCAACTTGTATTGGCCAGTATGTCCCACAGATAATGAAGATGCTTACACAGATTTACAAGACAACTGGCAGCCTGTACGTGCCAGTGAAGATGATCAAGGTAGACCTAATATAAGTGGTGGAAAAGATCTGATTCATAGCAAAAATAATACAAGTTTGAGCTTTGAAAGTCATACCAACAATGCAGACTATAATCCACCAGTGGCAAATGAAACTTTGAAGTCAGAAAGGCTAAAAGTTTCTGGAATGAATAGTGAAAATACCTCCTTCAGAGTTTTGCCAGAAGACAACTGTTTGCCTCCACAAGAATCCACATTGATGCTACTTAGGAGCAAAAAATCATGTTTTGCTACACAAACTACAAAGACCAACAAACAAGAGGAACAGAAATCATGTTTACATCATAGGCTATCAGCCCCAGCAATTGCTGTGATCTCTGATCTTGAATACAGCTCAGAAGCTTCTACAAAGACAGACCTCTCTTTGTATCCAGCGTCTAAGTCACTGCAGGAGTTAAATATGAGCGTAGAGCCTCCATCTCCAACAGATGATGATCTTCATGGAATTGAAAGATTTTCAAAGCAGGCATCAGATAATTTCATGCAGGCTAAATACAAATCCAGATTTCAGCAGAGATCAGTACAAACTAAGAGATTTGCAAACTATGATCCAAAAAATTTGCAAAACTATGGGGAGAGAACTCAACGCAGCCACTCCCGAGATCCCTCTCTTGTTCATTGTCCACCTGCTCTGGCACATATATCTGATAATTCTATAGATACAGATGCAAATAATACTTCGGTAGCACAGTGCAGTGAAGGGGAAGAACTGAGAGATCAGTCAGAAGAAACAGATTTGTTTTTACCAGACAATAAAGATACAATGCATTTTAGTTCAAGTGATATCAACCCATATATTCACCCATGGCAGCAAGATGGACCTGGCAAGATTGGTTGGAAGCAGTATGTTTTTGGGAGTGCAAGTGATGTCTCTTGCAATCAACCTCCTCTAACCCTGGATAATCATAAAGTTATGAGATGCTCTAGTGTGGATAATGGATTAAATTCACACAACTCCCCTTTTCATTCTCATCTCAGTTCATATGCTACTGCAAAAGTACTATCAAGCACTTTAAGCAGTGCTGAAGATCTTCAGGGATGGGATGACATGAGACGAGATTTTGAATCTACATATTCAAGTGACAGCACCAAACATTATGGTAATGCATCCAGTGAGACACTGGAGACCAATCCAGAAAACAGAATAATGAAGTTAAACAATCCTTCTGAACAACCTGTAAACACTTCCATGCAAGTTGATGAAATTGTACTACTTTACCCATCTAAATCAGAAATAGCCTGCAAAAAGTCACAAGGAAGTACTTGTGAACAGGGAACACAAACAATGGGTACAGGAAGATATAAAAGACACAGAAGGCACCGGAGAAGCTATACAGATGTTTCTGCAAGAAAGCAAGAGACAAATTTGTTTCCACAACCTTCTTCTTGGGGAAGCATGCAAAACTTGTCCATGCACCTGTCACAGCTTCTTCAGAACACTTCTGAGCTGCTGGGAAACCTCTCTCAACAAAACATCATAGATAGTGAACAGGAAGCCAAAAGCAAACAAAGATTAATTGATGTAGATACTGTAAGGGCTACTGTGTTGGACAGCTATACTCAAACAACAGCAGATATTGGCATTCAAACTGATATTTCAGAATACCTACGAAGCAAATACAAGGAAAACCTGATCAAGGCCACAATGGGAATTGAATTGACAAAGAGTCAGGAAGTTAATGTGATTGGAAAAGGAGTAAGTTCTGAGGCAGTAAAGAAGTCCCCAAAAAAGAAGGATGTAATTTTAGCTCTTCAAGGAAGAACTCAAGGAAGCAATGAATTGAGAAGGCAGAGTGTGCCTCATTTCAGTGATAGTACTGATAATGTTTTGGAAGATTCCTTTATGCATCTGCCTATGTTAGCTAGAGCCTCCACTCCCATCTTAGATTTTCTAAAACCACCAGTAAATGCACAACAGAATGTTGCTTTTGGCAGTACTAGGGTTTCATCTGTTGTGTCATCTTCGCCAAGTTCAGGACATGATGAATCTTCCTACACTGTTGTTAGTAGTCCTGGTTCTAGTAACTTTCAATCTACCACCTGCTACACTCAGGAAAAAAGAGGTGCTGATGAACTTGATACCACAGCAGAAAGAAAACGTTGTTATAAAAACAACTTTTTAGTTGACCGAGCTTCTTCACCTATTCTTACACTTAGTGCCAGTCCAAATAGTCAGATTACCTGTAGCAAGTCAGTTTGTTCTATCAGGGGTTCCGTGGAGCATCCTAATGATGCTTCAGGTTCCCTTATTAATCAAAAAAAGCATGGGCCAGGTCCTTCATCTGGCTCGGAGCCTCATGTCGATAATTTTTCACAAACAGAAGCAAATAGTGAATCTAGCCCTTCTAGAGACGACAAAAAATTAAGCAAGAAATCTGGAAACTTCTCAAACACAACCAAAGAGATTTTAGGAATAAATGTATCAAAAGACTCAAGGCAAAAGCACAGATTCACAGTTGATAAATGTACTACAATTCAGGCAAAAAGACTGTATAATTCAAGTAGCACTCTAGAGGTTTCTGGCCATGGGGAGCATTTAGTTGACAGAGAGCACATTCCAATGGAACATTCACTTCACTATATGTATATTACCAGGAGAGGAGGAGGCTCTTTTGGAGGAATTGGATATGGAAAAAACACTGGAGATGCCGATATATCTTTGATTAAAGACTGTTCTCAGACTTCTTGTATTGATGAATGTAGACGTTCATCTCTAAATTCTGACTTGCTTTTTAATCAAGAAATTAGCACATGTTGGTCAAGTAAGACAAATGTTGATGAATCCTTACAACATCAAGCAGAAGCCTCTTCTTCACAATTCCACAATTCCTGTTGGAAAAATCAAAATACTTGCTCTTTCCCACTTTCTGACATGAGTGACATGCAAATACCATTTCAAGATGATGATACAGCATCAGTCACTACAAGTGAATGTAATACTGAAATTCTTCTAAATGAGAATACATCTTTAGTGAAAACCCACAGGCCTCGAAGTTATAGTCTTCGTGACTTGCCCATGCACAATAAATTCAGCAACTGGTGTGGAGTGAAGGGCAGTCCTTCTTCTTCCTTACTTAGCTTGAGTGGCAGCGCTGCTGATTTACAAAATCAGGTGGAAAAGAATCTAATCAGTAAACAAGCAACTGAAACTCAAGGGAAATCCCAGCTTTCTGAAAGTAGAACCAGAGAAATTGAGAGGCTTCAGAGAGAGCGTGCCCAGATTATGTCTGGCATACACCTGGATCTGAACCAGCACCCTCTTACTGTAGAGCTTACTGAAGCAAAACTGAATTATGGCATTGGAGAAACCGATGCAATGTTGAGGATTCTTCAGAATGGAACTGGGGAGGATCTGACTTTAATTCCAATAAAACAGCAACTCTATGAAAGGTATATTTGTTTGTGGAACCTTATATGTAACGTAGGTCTTATGTTCAACATAAGATCTCATATTTTCTAATTGTTTAACTGAAGAACAGTGAAATGTGTGTAAAAAAATGTAGTATTAAGATTCTCTTATACATGGTAAATGATAAATTGAGAGCAAGATTTTTGCATGATTGAAGGAAGTAGGGAGGTTTACAAACTATAGAATTATCAAATTCTAAGTGTACCCTTTTATTAAATGAACAAAACTCATTAACAGATATGGAAATGATTACATGCAAATCTCTGAGTGTATTCCATTGATGAGATCCTGCAATGGAGAGTTTCACCTCTCTCTGTTTATAGGAATATCTTACAGCTACTCCTCGCTTAACATCATAGTTATAGATTCAGAGATACTAGGGTCGGAAGGGACCTCAACAGAACATTGAGTCCGACCCCCTGCCCTGGGCAGGAAAGAGTGCTGGGGTCAGATGCCCACAGCCAGATGTCTATCCTGCCTTCTCTTAAAGACCCCCAAGGTAGGGGAGAGCACCACCTCCCTTGGAAGCCCATTCCAAATTTTGGTCACCCTCACCGTGAAGAAGTTTTTCCTGATGTCTAGCTTAAATCTGTTCACTGTCAGTTTGTGACCATTGTTCTTTGTTACCCCAAGAGGCGCCCTGGTGAACAGAGCATCTCCGATACTTTGCTGCACCCCCCACAATGAATTTGTAGGCGGCCACAAGATCACCTCTCAGCCTTCTCTTGTGTAGGCAGAAGAGATCCAGGTCCCTTAGTCTTTCCTTATAGGGCTTGGCCTGTAAATCCTTAACCATACGAGTGGCCCTCCTCTGGAATCTATCCACGTCCTTCTTAAAGTACAGCGCCAAAAACTGGACACAGTACTCCAACTGTGGTCTGACCAGTGCTACATAGAGGGGAAGTATCACCTCCTTGGGTCTATTTGCCATGCATCTGCTGATGCATGATGAAGTGCGGTTAGCTTTGCTGATGATTTCATCACACTGACGACTCATGTTCATCTTGGAGTCCACTATGACTCTGAGATCCCTTTCCACTTCTGTGCTGCTGAGAGGGTCACTTCCCAGCCAGTAGGTGTGCTGGATATTTTTACACTGCATTTGTCCTTGTACTGGATCCTATTGTGTTCTGCCCACTTTTTCAACCTGTCCAGGTCTGCCTGGAATTGTTCCCTGCCCTCCGGAGTGCTCACTTCACCTCACAATTTAGTGTCATCCGCAAACTTGGACAGAGTATACTTCACGCCCACATCCAAGTCACTGATGAAGATATTGAAGAGTAGAGGTCCAAGGACCAAACCCTGCGGGACCTCACTACCCACATCCTTCCAGGTTGATACCGACCCATCTACTACCACTCTCTGGGTGTGACCCCCAAGCCAATTTGTCATCCACCAGACCTTGTAAACATCTAAGTCACAGCCTCTTAATTTATTTATGAGAATGGGATGAAATACTGTATTGAAGGCCTTCCTAAAATCCAGGAAAACGATATCCACCTCTACTCCTGCGTCGAAGCGTTTTGTGACCTGGGCATAAAACGAAACCAGATTAGTCAGGCATGATCTACCTGCTACGAATCCATGCTGGTTGTCCTGCTGCATTATTTTTCCCGCTGGACTCCCACAAATATGATCCTTCATAATCTTTTCAAAGACTTTTCCAAGGATGGAGGTGAGACTGACTGGCCTATAATTACTTGGATCCTCCTTCTTCCCCTTCTTGAAAATAGGGACCACATTGGCCCTTTTCCAGTCCTCTGGGACCTGACCCGAGCGCTCAAACAGCCATGCCAGTGGTTCTGCTTTGACACCAGCCAATTCCTTCAGTACTCTCGGATGCAGCTTATCTGGGCCTGCTGACTTGAACACATCCAGTCCATCCAAGTGGCTCTGTACCAAGTCAGCATCGACAGTTGGTAGGCTGGTGTCCCTCTGATGCCCATCTTATGTTCTTGAAAAATGCGACTTTAAGTGAAACGATGTTAAACAAATCCAGTTATATCACAGTAGTTACCTACTAGCAGGCAGTGGCCAAACAAGGTTATAATCGAACATTGCATGACTTTAAACAAGTATGTTCTCAAATAGATCAGTGATGTAATAACGAGACGACGTTAACTGGGATGACGTTAAGTGAGGAGTACCTGTATTTTGCTTCTATGAGCATAGTGCTGTCCAGCTCATTTGGGTTGATGGTCTAGACTGTGGGACTTCTTGAGGGCTGGACAGCCTACCTCAGGCAGTAGAGCAAGCTGCAGCAGAATTATCCCCTATGTGCTGACTGTATTGCTACCCCTCACCCCACTGCCAAAAGGCATTGCCAGAGGAGATCGTGACCTGGCAGCTTGGCTGTGGGGTGACCAGCGCTGGTGGGGTTAATGCTGCCACCACAAGGCGTCCCAGCAGGGATCATAACCCAGAAATTCTGTGGTGGGGTGAGTGGCAGTGGCTTTAACTCCCAACCAACACAGCAGCTCTGGCAGCCATGAGGCTTATTGCTGCTGCTTGCCTCACCACTAAATTTCCAGCCCCATGAGTAACCACTTGGACAGTCCTGTGTTCATGGGCACTCTTGTTTGAAGTTGCAGGCCACAAAAACAAATGGTGCAGTTTAAGAATTATGAGGCAATGAGTCAGAATTAAGCTCTGTTTATAGGCTGTTAATGATTAGAAGACATCTGCATCTGAAATCAGGCAGTTGTTCTAATTTAACAGTTAGGATTAAAATGTATTTTATCTGTTTTAATTTGTCAGTTTGTCCCTCAGCCATTAGGAATGGAAGTCCATTTCCCTTGTGTGCCTAAACAGCACTAATCATGTACCTGGTCATTTTTGGCACTCACCCCTGTGCTGTGGACACATAAGCCTGCATGTATAGAAGGCTACTTATTGACTGACTGAGTACGTACACATCTACATTAGCAGAAGAGGACAACAACCCTCTCATGCTTTAGCCCCAGTAGTTGAGTACAGAGGTCATATGCCTAGAAAGTGGAAGACTTATGTTCTAGACTAACCTTTCCCCCTCCCCAAGTGGGGATTTGAGCCTGCATCTCTCTGACTTCTTAGCCCAATATTCTAACCACCACACCAGAAGTTAGGTATTATCCACTCGCCCATCCAGTGCTCCCTTTGAATCTGATCCATCATCCTTAACATTTAATAGTCTTTGGACAAAAAGGGTGGAAAGCAGTACACTTCAGAAGCTTCTGCCCCACTGGGTACAGGCCCCTTGGCGCAGATCCAGCCCCTGCCTCCTATCGAGGGCAACAGCCATCTTGCTAAGCCACAAACCTTCTGGTTTGTGGCCTTCCCATATTCCCTTCTCTTGATGGCCAAGGGGAGCAGCTTTAAAAGGTGTGGTGGAGTGGGGGGGACCACCTGATAACACCTAACTTATGGTGTGATGGTTAGACCACTGTGGTGGCAAATCACAGAAATGCAGATTCAAACCTGCTCTGGATGAGGGTAGCCTTGAAACCAGATCTGCTTCCCCAGGTCTAGCTACTTGCATTTTTGTGACTAATATGCATTTATACCCCTAGAATAGGACTGTGTACATAACTGTGTACTTGCCCAGCCAGTGCATAGTTTACTTCACACATTCAGTTGACATGCACAGATTTGTGTGTCCACAGTGCAGCTGTAACATAATCACAGTCTGGGTGTAAGTGCCAAAAAAGCCCTTTACACAGGTAGAAAACTGCCATTTCGGCATACAAAGGGAAATAAAATTCTGCTCTACAAGGTTTAGAATGAGTTCTCATTCTTTGCAGTTATTTCCTGCTGTTTAAATTTGATCATGTTTTAGAATTTCTGATTGTGGGAAACAAGAGAGCTGTGCAGGAGTCCTGTTACTAGAGACTTGCAAATGTTATGTTTCCATTCTTTACAGTATTCAACATCTTATAACACAATGGAAAATTGTGCTGCTTAGTTTTGCAGGATGTATACTTTGTGATTATGGCTGTGTTTCCCTGATAGACACATGAGGACCATCGAAGCCCTGAGAAAGGACAGAGCAGAAAGGCTGCAGAGTTACCGAAGAAGCAGGAGTCTCAGTCCACAAAAGCATGCGGGCCTGTTGCAGACACTGGACACAAGCCAGAGGGATCTGGATCTCCCCAGCAGACGCCGAGAATACCTACAGCAACTGAGAAGAGATGTGGTACAAAATACTAGGTAGGGTCACATAAACCTCAGCTTTGGGCCTCTATGCTGCTCTGAAATGTACCTGTGCAATTTACATCAACTTCTGACATTGAGGTTTCTGTAGCAGAACTGAGTACAGAGATTCTCCTCTTAAATGCCAGTTACAAAAGTAGCAAACTGTGGGATTGGGAAGTTAATTGTTACCCTCCATTGGAGAAGGCAATAAATTTTCATACAAAATTTTGTGACATTTTATTTCCCTTTTCATGATATTAACTGGTATAATTGGTATTATAATATCAATACAAAATACTCATGACTTAAAAACAAATTTCCTTGCCTGCATCTATCTTCTCCAGCTTATGTCATTTATCTCTTGCTGGCACCCTTCAGCAGCTGTCATTGTACCGCCTAGCCCCTTCCCCCCGATGCTGTGGCACCCTGGTTGAGAATCACTGATCTACAACCTCATCTCATTGTATATATTGTATTTATCTTTCATATTCCTTTCTATTTAAAATGTTGTAGAGGGGAGGCAGGCTCTGCAGCATGCTCTAAATATCAACAGACTTGGATTCTGTCAGACCTGTGGGAGAAGGGAATTGCAGAATCTGGTGGCTCTCTGCTGAGAAGCTCTGTTCATTTAATTTAATTTGAATCTAGAGATGGCTCCCAGCTGCTCCTGATAGTAATTTAAAGTGAGATGATCTTCTAGATAGTTGGGACTCCGGGTTTTCTCTGCTTAGTAGCTGAAAGTCAGAACCTTGAGTTTGTATGACTATTGGAAGTCAGTGAAGTGTCAGTAGGGCTGTGCAAAATTTCACCGGGTGTTTCGTTTCGAAGCTTTTTTGATGTGTTTGGAGCTTGAAACAGCAATATTGAAATAAAACAAAAGGCTTTGAAACAGCTTCAAAATGAAACAAGGGCACTTGAAAAGTTTTGAGTTTCAAAGCTGAGCTTGTTTGGCTTCAGTGCCGGTCCCAGGTGTCAGCCCACGCCCCCCAGGAGGAGTGTGGCACAGCCCCGCAGCCCTCCCAGGGGGGGTGCAGGCCCCTGGATCTGCACACAGGATGACAGCATGCTGCCACTGCTGGCTGGGGCCAGCGGCAGCACCAGACTTCCCAGCGCTTGGCATGGGCTGCGCCCAGCACCAGTCCCAGCTGGTAGCGGCAGCCTGCTGTCATCCCATGTGCAGATTCGGGGGCCCACATCCCCGGGAGGAGTCTGGAACAGCCCCGCAGCCCTCTTGGGGTTGTGGGCCCCCGGATCTGCACGTGGGATGACAGGAGGCTGCCACTGCCAGGAAGTGATACGAGTTTTCCTTTCAACTGTTTGAAGTGCAGTTTCGCAAAAACCTCTGCACCTATTTCCTTGAAACTTGGCAGGCTTCGTGCCATGAGAAGGAGCTACTATCCCCACAATTTTCATCAGAATCAGGCAAGAAATGACAAAGTTTTAGGTACTTTCATGATTCCCCATTATAGCCTATGGGCAAAACGTCAAAATGGTTTCAACAAAACAAAACAGAACAGTGCTTCAAAACGAAACAAAACAACAAAATGAAACACTGTCCCTTTGAAACGGTGAAACAAGTCAAAATGAAACAGTGCTGTTTCGCACAGCCCTAGATGTCAGTATACTCCCAGTGACATGCACCATGAATCCATTCTCCAAGTTTAGTAAATGTGAGGCCTGCAAAGGAAACTGAGGATCTGACAATTAGATAATCCAAGTTCTGGAGATGAACAAGAGGATCAATAATGCAGGTGATTCCCAAAGTGTGTCATGTCCCTATGCCTGGAAGCAGTCGCTGACTTGATACAACATCAGAATGTCTCTCCCCTATTCAGAGAGAGAATAAGTTGTGTTTGTTACAGGGATGTAACCCTTCTGTCAGGCACCGGATAGCAGCAACAAGATCTGGGTTCAAATGTAGGGGGTTTACAACAGCTTTTCAAATGTAGCTTGAGCCCCTACCCAGAAAACTGGGAAGATAAATCTTAACTGGGTGTTCTAAAGTGAACAAACTTCCCCATTTGTAAGCAACATTCAACTGTAATAGGATTTATTACAGGAGGAAGAAAATAAACTGTTGACCATTAACTAGAACCTGAAACATTTCAGTCTCAGTCACTGGCAAACCAACCCACAGGAGTGGGAGCTACCACCTAGCCCACTCATTGGGAAGGAAGATTTTCCCAGGGCTGCCATCTGGAGGCTCTACCCAGCTATGCCAGCCAAAGCAGCAAGTGCTGTGTAGGGAGGCCTGCCCCAGAGCCCTTGCTGCTCCTCGCTATCAGGGGTCACCACTTTGCTCCAGGGCTCTTTCACTAACACCAACCAAAGTAGCAAGTGCTGGGTAGGAAGGTCTGCAACACTGCTCCTCTGATACTAGGGAGTGCTGCTAGAGCTTGCAGCTGGGTAGTGCTGCTCTAGCCATTGCTTCCAGAGGTCACCACTTCACCGCACTTCTGCCACTGTTCCTCCGCATGACCAGGGTTTGCCACTGTGGGTGCCTCTATACACGTGCAACAAGGCTGCTCCAACATGATTAATCATGTCTGCTGGAACATGGTAATTCTGCGCTCCAGCAGACTCCAGCATCACGTGTATCATTGTCCCCACACTGAAAAATGGCAGCGGGGTACTTTAAAGCTGAAAAATGGTGGTGGGAGTGCTGATGCATGTGACGCTCTGGGTGTATAAATGCTGTTTTTCCTGCTGTCCTCTGCTGATTGTTATGCCCAGTTCTTCTGGCCTACTTCAGTGGTAGGTTCAAGGATTTCTACAGTGAGCATCAGACTTGCAGCTGAACCCACTTCAAGGACCTGTGCTAAAGAAGCACTTTTGCTTTGAGAAACTGGTAAACCACCACGCCATCTAGAGTGGTTCTCAACGTTTGTTGTACCAGGACCTCTTTGTAAACATCAGTGGCCAGTCCTGACCCAGTGCCCCTCGCTCCTGACCTGCTGCCCTCTACCCCCAGGCCCCAGCGTGTAGGGCAGGGGGTGGGTGTGTGGGACAGGGGGTTGGGATGATGTGTGGGGGGCATGGGGGTCCCCAAGCAACCTCTTGCAGGCTGGAACTATAACAGCCTGCAAGGCAAAAGCCAGTTTCCCATATTTTTCTCCTTTAAAGGAGATTCAATTTTTGAAGTTCGCTGATCCATTTTTAAAGTTTGTTCATGACCCTTTCATATATTCTTGTGATCCACTTTTGGGTTGCGACCCACAGTTTGAGAAATGCTGGTCTAGATTGTAACTCCCGTCTAGAATCTCTTCTGTTTGTCACACCTGATCTTTGTGCTAAAACTGAGGGCTGCTCCACTGCAGACTGCTTTGCAGATCTGCAAAGCAAACAGCGAGTGCTGATCTTTCACTGACCTTTGCATTATTTTTGCATTAGCCACATTTGTGTGCCTACAAACTTCACGTTTTGGAAGGCTGGGTGAATGGGCACAAATGTTGCCTTTTACAATTGCAGATCTTAATTCCCAGGCAGTAAACTCAAGCCTGCAAACAGTAAAAACACACACAAGTAGCCCCCAAACTTCTGAACCTGCAAACTAATGAAGGCATGCAGATAAAGACTTCACAAAGTTACTATTATAAACATGACCATAGCCAAACGTGCATAACATTTACAAGGATAACCAGTGAGAGTGGATAACCAGAAAGCAAGATGACAGTATAGTGGAGTAATATGCAGCAGCTGTGGTTAAAATGCAACGTGAGTTTTTGAGTTTTGTTACTGATACAGGATAGAATTCTTAGGAGACAGCTGCATTTAGATAAAGCCTTTCTTTTAATTAGTAGCAGAGGGAAAGCGAAGCTAAGCCAAAGTGTTTCCAGAAGCACTTCAGTAAAATAGAGAAAATCTTTTCTTCTACGGATAATGCTGTTTTCCCTCCCCAAAGTTCCTTGTTCAGCGTAACAAGAAAGCAGCTCTTCGTAGTTCATTCCTATTGCCGTGTGACATGGTGTCAGACACCTGCCACTTTCTTTTCCCTCTTCCCTATCCCCAGAGTTCAACAACCGAAGAGAAGGACTGCCCAGCATCCATCAGAGATCGAGCTCCTGCTCCAAGACTATCAGCGAGCACGAGAGGAGGCCAAGACAGAAATTGCACGAGCGAGGGACAAACTTCGGGAGAGAGCTGAGCAAGAAAAAAGGCGCATCCGGGAGCAAATATTTTCTCAGCTACAGAAGGTGTGCATTAAATCTCTGTAGGTACTGAAGCCATACAGGATATAGACTGATGTAACACCTGTCTCAACCATCAAAGGAGACCACACATGCTGCAGTGATCCACGTGTAGTGAATTGTTCTAGCTTTAATCCTGCTTCATTCGAAGTAAGGGCAATTTATCCCACTCATATCACTACAGGATCATGCAGATGTAATGATTAGATCGCAGCAACTGATGCACACTCCTGAGATCCACCTCACCTTTTATAGCTGCTCTGGATATACATCTGTCCTTTTCCTCTTAGATTAATATATTGAGATTTTCTTATTTGCTTTAAAGAAATCTTGATAGTTATTAAGCCCATGGTGAGGGGCAAAGTTAATAAAGACTGAACATGATAATTTGGGTTAATCCTCCTCACCCTGCCCCACCAACAGCATTGAAGTAATTTAGTTTTGGGTCCTGTTGGACTAAGCCATTAGGTCCAAGAGGCCTCACACTCGCTGTGAGAGATGACACCTTTTTGCCATAAAATAGGAGCAAGCAGAGCTTACTGATGGATAGAGTAATTCTGTTTCTGTAGGTTTATTATGGTTTAGTTCTGTCCTTTTTCTCCACTCTCATCTTTAGTCTGGAGGGGTGGGGGTCATTTGCCTCTTCCTGTTACTGTGCTGGGTTTTTTTTTCTTTTGTCACTTTTCCTCCATTCCTGAGCTTTTTTTTTTTTTTTTTTTTTGGGGGGGGGGGGTTCTGATGTAGGGACAGCACCTTTTTTATTTTTGGGTCACTGCTCAGTTTGGGACTGCATTGTCCCTGCAGAAAATTCTGTGTCCTCTCTTATAAGTAGAAACTGTAGGAAGCCTTTTGTCATATGTGAGAGGTAATGCAGTAGTCATGTCTTTGTCCCTGCATCCTTTAACAAACCAAGCAGCCTGACACTTCTTTGAACACTGTGCATTAACCACACCCACTTCAGTTTCTATTACTGAAGTCTGTAAAAATGCTCCAGCTGAGCTGAAAAACTAAACTTTAAATTGTCTTTCCAAGTAAAAATCATCCTGGGGTTTTAAGTGTTTTCTTACTGCCTATGTTATTGTCTTTTTAAGGTTAATATTGAGGAGCTGTGGCTAAAGTAAAATCTTCAGACCTTGGTAGCTGTCTTTGACAAGAGTTAAGTCAAACCAGTGACTTGCAGGAGGCATTTGCAATCAAGATAGGTTGTCAGAACAGCACTGTATTCCTGCAAATGTCAAACTAGAAAGTGAAATCCTATCCCTGCAGGACCGAAGCAGCACAGGTTGTGATTATTCAGGCTTCCCTGAAACACCACCGTTTGACCTGGATAGCTCCATGCACGTTTTTAATCACTGAGTCTCCATAGCTGGGGCAGACTCAACAAAAAGACCAAATCCATCAGTAATAGAACAGCCTGATAGTGCTGCTTGCAGTGGTGGCTCTTATAATGTCCACATTTGTTCAGGGGGCAAAGGACTTAAATTACCCAATCAGATCAGTCCTACTTCATTTTTCAGGGTTGGTGGCTTTGTCAGTGCCTTGGCTAGATGCTATTCAATGTGGCTGACTTCCACTTTTAGAATGTGCCTAACACTGGCATCCTTTTCAGGAAGAAGCCAAGCTGAAGACTCTTTTAAGCACAAGCACTTTATGTACAGATTCCAGCCTTAGTCTTTCTTCTGGCCCAACATCTGGTTATAACAGCAGCAACACAGCTACATATACTGCAAGTAAATTCAGCAAATGGGAAGGACAGGTGAGAGCACATTGCTGGCAGATTGCCAGTCAAGGTAATAACTTTGATTACTTGGCAATGAAAATGAAGGATATCACACAATTGCAAAAGACTTGAGACTGACATGTCAAGTCTTTACTTACTTAATATGGACCACGCTTGTATTACTCCATTTCAGAACACACCCTTCCTGCTGGCCACAAGTTTTTTGGTTAGAAGCTAAATAACAGCAGATTTACATGTGTTGGAAAGTAATTTTGAGTCTAAAATTCTTGGTGTGCCTCACGGTGTGTGTGTGGGTGTGTGTGTGTGTGTGTGTGTGTGTTTTAGAGACATTGTAACATTGTATATGTATGTGACCCTCAACTTTCCTCGAGTTTTAGTAAAAGGAAGTAATAGCTCCAGGTTTATTATTTTGCTAAATTTTGTAGCCAAGGCTTTCTCAGAGCAACTTGAAAGAAAATCAGTTACCTTATCAACAGGCCTGCCAGCTTTCTGAAATGGTTCTTGCTATGTACATAGTAGTTGTTGGATTAGGTAACTGATTTTTTTCCCAATCTTCACTACCAGTTCTGTTCTCTTCTGCACATTAGATTCCTCCTGGAAGTGCAGATCTTTCAAGAGGTGATACAAGAGGTCGCTCAGCTGTTAGAAATAGTCAACTTTATGTGTTGCAAAAGGATTCAGCATGTGGTAAGTTAAAAATGTATTTTATTACATCTGAGTCCATATCACCAACTAGTGTAGGACTTCTTATCTATATAATCATCCAAATTGATTTGATTGGACTCTAAAAAGCATCTTCAATAGGCAGCTTTGGGAAAAACTGGAGCACTAACACCCAGAAGCTAGGCTTAGCTAACTGAAAACTAAAACAGGATCTTGGTTTGTAAGAGCTAGTTCTCATGTTAGTATGTTTATGCTAGTAACGTAGCAACATGTACGGCAAAAGGGAAGGTATGGATATAAACACCTTGCAACACAGGCCTGATCTATGCTACCTGGTTTGCCTGGCTTCATGGGTGTAGGTTGTAGCCATGTTGGTCTAAGGACAGGCAGACAAGGTTTTTTGGGTAAATCTGATATCTTTTATTAGACCAACTCAAATAGTTGGAAAAATTCTTAGCAAGCTTTCGGGCACAAACACCAGCACATCAGGCTGATAAAGGGTGTTTGTGCCTGAAAGTTTGCTAAGAATAATTTTTCCAATTATCTGAGTTGGTCTAATAAAAGATATTGGATTTACCCAAAAAACCTTGTCTGGTTTTCCCGACAGCAGTTATGTGCGCTACACTCAAGGTGGCTCTGGCAGCAAACCCTGTTCTTGCTGCCAGCAGTTATACTATCTCTCCAAACAAATGGCAGCTTCTGCTGCAATCTAGCAGTAGATATACCTGTGCTTCCTGCCACCTGACAGTCTCTTCAGCAGTGAGTGCTTTCTCAGTAGAGCCATGCAGAGCTGGCAGAAGTTCTTGAGGTACAATTGCTCCAGTGGCTTGCTAGTGGCAGCTGTTATCTGCTGTCACCAGAAACTCCTGGCAGCAGAGTTGGTACATGTAGGCAAGGCCATACAAGCCTATGGCCAGAATTTCAAAGATGTAGGCTTGCAGATTGCAAATTTAGTATGCACTTGACACATGTATTATAAAGTAATATGATAAATTACTGAATTTATCCAAATCCAAGATGACTGAATATAAGATGACCCCAGTGATTTTATTCTATACATGGAAAACTAAATTTTTATAATCTAGAATCTTAACTATTGGAGGTTTATCTTATATTTGTCCCTCCCCATTACTTCAGTGGGAAAAGCAGTGGCAGGAGGGCAGGCAACAGAGTAATCAAGTGGCCTGACCTTTGCCACATGTCCTCTCCACCACTTCCCCCACCCTGCTGCCTACCCCCCACTTTCCTGCAGTGCCTGCCTTCTGGCACCTGCCCCCCTACTACTTGCCCCTTCTTCTGCCTGACCCTCCTCCGCTGCTGGATAAATTGGTAGTTTTTCTACATTGCCTTGCTTGCATTCATGGTCATATAGTTAAAGGAT
This sequence comes from Alligator mississippiensis, assembly GCF_030867095.1. Lineage (NCBI taxonomy): Eukaryota > Metazoa > Chordata > Crocodylia > Alligatoridae > Alligator > Alligator mississippiensis. Next base: position 237,247,459 of record NC_081825.1, on the reverse strand, counting down.
TAGGAGTTAGAGTTGTTCTATTCTTGGCTTCGTCATTGACTTAGTGGCTTTTATAAATCATTTGATCTTCCCTACCTCAACATACCCATCTGCAGAATAGACTTAGTAATATGTAACTGTATACAGAAAGGCTCTGTATAAATTAAAAAATATTAGTAATATTATAGTTATTTCTGATCAGACCTACTTGACCTAGTCTTCAATTCCTGATTTTGATTGACGTCCAGTTACTATTTAATTCTCTCATTTGAAAAGCTACCTTGGAAGAGATCATTTCTACCTTAGCTTCCAGCATTAATCCTAAGCATGGAAGAATCTGCATCACTGCTTTGCTTGAGGTTGTTCGGACTAACCCGGTCTTAACACGTTTGTGCCACTAAGCTGTTCTAATAGAAACAAGTAACACTTTTGAAAAAAAAACCAGTCTAATATGGACTAAACTTTGAGCACAGTCCTGTCGGTATCTCTGCCAGCTCAGCAGTAGCTCCATCTGCTATTTCAAGTATTTTCACTAGCTTTAGGGACTAACCTTATGCATGTCCAGTCAGCCAAGCACAGAAGCCAGCACCCTGTCTAAGGAGAAGAGACCATGTCAAAGAGGGTCCAGACGTCCAGGATGAAAGCCTCAGGTCTGAGGCAAATGCACAGGGTACAAATCAGAGGGTAGCTTGTAAAGGAGGCTTAAATTTCCCCTTGGGACTGCCCTGAACGTGTACATGTAGGGTCTGTGTACATATAGGGTCCCAGGGGCCCTCCAAGCCCTCTGGCCATGGGTTCCCTCAGCCTCATAGCTTTCCACCCTGCCCCCAAGGCAATGGAAACTGGAGGAGGCAGGCAGCAGAAGCTGGAGTAAGGAGGAGAAATCTAGGGCCTCTGGCAGAAGCAGCAAAATTGCAAAGCAGGGACTGGTACCTAGGCCAGCAGCTGCATGCAGTCTGCAGGCTGCCGGTTGGATAGCCCTGCCTTAGGATATAAAAAATAAGGTAGAGTGCTGGGTAGGTTACATCCCTAATTGTTATGTTTTATAGCTTCTAATAGACCTATCCTCTGTACATTTGTCTACTCACTTTATGAACCCAGTTATACTATTAGTCTCTACAATGTCTTGTGGCCATGAGTTTCACACATTAATTATGCATTGTGAACAACAGCAATTCCTTTCATTTTAAACCTGTTGTCAGATAATTTCTTTGGGTGCACCCTGATCTTGTATTATGAGAGAGCTCAGAAGGGTGCCCCTTACTTGTTCTCATACCCTTCATGATTTTATTTCTAGACTTTTACCATAATCTCCACCCCGTTAGCTGTCTCTTTGTGGAAGAGACGTTCTGTTGCTACTGGACCCAAGATGCTGAAAGGCCGGCTCATTTCCCCACTGCTTTCTGTTCCAAGAGCAAAACACACTTCTTCAGCTTTGCCTTTTTCAGTATAAGCACATAGCACCACATACAGCAATGCAGTGTGGTTTTAAAATATCCAGTTGGGTTTTCCCTTAGTGACAGAAAGAGGTGGGCTGGGGAGGGGAGGGGGAAGAGCTGCACACGACAGTTACATTGCTTATTAATGCATACTTGAAACTGCTTGGATCCCATGGTGATGGAGGAACAATGGCCCAAGAGGAACAGAATATGATTTCTTCTCCCCTTCAATTCAGAGACTTTTCCTTTGTCTTCTTCACCCTCTACAGAGAGCAGCAGAGTTCAGTCGTCACCCTCATCCAGTAGTATCAGCTGTAGGTTCACACACGGACTAACAATTTCAGTCAGCTCCTCTTCAACCAAAGGATACCAGGATTTGTCCAAACACATCTTGACCAATGCTATCACTGAGGTAAGTAAAGGGAAATAAAGAAAAATAATACTGTACTCAGGTGGAAGCCCTGGTTGGTATGTGGCAGTGCACTGCAGGGCAACTGTTGTTCTCCTTGCCTGGTTATCAAGGTTCTGGTTTTGAAGGTCAAATACAGGAGGAGGCTTGGAGGAATTTAAATGGCAAAAGCAAATGGGAACAGGTCTTAGCAGCAGGGTTCAAAAATATTTAATTGTCATATGTCATCTAGAAGTTTTAAATAAACAACATTCCAAAACTTTACTTGGGGAGCACCAGGGCAGGGAAAAAATAACCACAGCAGTGATCTTAATGAGTTTTGTACCATGCTGTTTTCTAAACAATTGTAATAATGTTTTCTAGACTTAAACCTTCATAGCAGTGCTGCAACCAATGCCTTCATTTTAGCATTGCTAGGATGAGGATTTTAAGGCTGATTTTTCACCATACCAGATGTATATGTACACCATGCAAAGGACCTGTCAGTGCATTTGTTGTAGCACTAAGGAATTTCTAAAGTGCCTAGCATCTGGGCCTCTCAAAATATTTTCATATTTTTGAAGGGGTCTGATAGTTTGCAGTTAGAGACTAGGAAACCCAGATACTTATTACTTCTTCTGTTCCTAGGAGCACACTGAAATCTCCGTTGCAGGTTTATATTCTCCTATCAAACCTCCCATGACAAATAACTGTGTTTACTTATAGGAGTCTGCTCTGGTGGAGAGTTGGAGCAAGAAGGAAATCAGCCTTAGCTGGGGTCTTACCACTGAAGGATGACTAGATGTACAAAGTTAACTTAGCATTCATCTATAAATGCTTAAGGTGCCTCATCAGCCAGATGCTGAGGCAAACCACAGCAGTGGGAAAAAACTGAGCACAAATAATGCTGAGACCTCTCCTAACTACATCTTGTAATTGTTTTCTAAGGTTATGGCAGCATGTTCAAATAACCTGAGGAACTTTTACAACTGTCAGGCAGCAGCTGGTTGGAAGTAAGTGCATGACAGATTTTTTTCCTTCTTGGCCATATATCTGTGCTATCCCAGAGCAAATCCCTGGAACTTTTTTCATTCAGATACCAGTGTATAGAAAAAGAGGTACTCGTCTACTACAAAGTCTTCCCATCAGCAACTAAGCATGGGTTTCTGGGAGCAGGAGTGATTGAAAGACCTCTACCAAGTGTGTGGTGTGTAGTCAAAGACCCTGGCAAGAGGTATCTATACGACAAAACTATTACTACAGTTCGAGTACATAAGAAGGTAACCAGCCATATTCAGTTGGGTAAGTATCAACGGTGCTTCCTGTGGGTAAAGCGAACACCCTAGCAATTGATTCATAGATGTCACTGCTCTCTACAGAAAAAAAGTTGTATTTGTTCCTGATATTGGCCATTTTATTAGAGGTGGCAAAGTTAAAAGGCCAAAGAAGGAATAAAATTGAATGTACCTCAGTAACAATCCACAAGCAATAAGCTCAGGCACATGAAATAGGATTCTCTTGGCAAATAGGGACCCTGATACTGCCCATGGTGGACCAGCCCTTGGGGAGTGTAAATGAGATGCGTCTCTATGTGCTCTACCACCACCTAGAAGCACTGACTGCGGTGAAGGTGGGCTTAGTCTCATCAGTAGAGGCTCTAGCCCGCAGTATATAATCTTTGCCGCTAATTTGAGCCTATCATGTAGAATGTGTCTACCATCCATGCGCAGCTCCAGGCAGTTTCATCCTCAGAGCCTAGACCTACAGTACATTTATATCAATGTAACTGACTTTAGCACAAGTGCAAACCAGAAGATAATATCATACAAAAGGACTCTGCTTAGTCTGGTACAGAATTATTATGCTGGTCTGAGTGGTAGCATAGTTGCCCTGGAGTGAGCTCTATGCCATTTGCTCAAGCAAGCAGGTTATTCATATCTCGACCACCACCTAGAAGCAAGCTACAGCTTCTGCAGTTTACAGTCTGTTAAACGCTGAACTAAGCTGCTCCCCACTGGATCTTCCTGTAATTTACATTAGTGAATCAAACCAGTGGCCGCTGGACCAGACTTTTTGTATATCCAGGCTCCAACACACTGTGTCCATTCCATGGAGGCTGTTTCCAGGACCAGAAGTAGTATAGGTAGGTTCCTTCATGCAACATTGCACATACTGATGCTTAGTGCTTCAGCAGAGCTTGTTGTGAACTCAGTACTGCACTAGACTCCTGCTTTGGGAGGTCGCACGTGCAGAGTGGGCACAGTATGCCTCATTACAGGGCTGCAGTAGGGCAGTATAGATGTAGTCTCAGAGTAAAGTATCTCAAATTATTTGAATATATAAAGGAAACTATTTCAGCTGTAGTTCAGACCCTCACCAGTGAGAAAATTCCAAGTCAGACCCTAAGTGCTAATTTAACATTTTCCTAAAAAATGGTCCTACTGTTTGAATGCTCATCATTTTCAATATTTTACCAGCTTCTGTGGGAATGCTTCACTATTTGGAAAAATAAATAATTTTGCTACTTTAAAAAATGCATGCTATTACATATTACAAGAGCCACAGAGCCATTATTATTGTTAAATATATGGTAGTATCAATGTGCTGGGCACGACAGAGAAAATACAATATTTGTCTGAGAGTCACAAGGATAATAGCTATAGTGAAAGGCTTTTAAAATAAACAGCTGCTTTTTGGCTTATTACAGTTTCATGTCCACCAGCTGCTCATGTAGATGCCTTTTCCCCTGAGTTATAATGTGTATCTTTATCTGCATTACTGAGAGGCAACTTTAAAACCAATGAGCAGCGAAACGGAACTGAAGAGACTGGCCTAACTGCGGACAGTGGTGTTAACAGATCTGCAGTCTTACCTACTTACTAGCTTCCAGTCCTTTCAGTATGGATCAAGTAACTCAAGGGCATTTACGAACATGCAGCTTCTGTAAGATCTGCCTAACTCAGTAGCAAGCTCTATTTCAAGAAGCAAGGGAGGAGATGGAGTTGCTGCAGTGTGACTTTCCCTCCCCCCCCCCCATTTCTTATAGTGTATTTGGTGAGTGATACTTCACTGTGTTACCTAAAGCAACCACGGGATTTCTGCTGCATCACCATAGAGGCCAAAGAGGTAAATTTATTAATGCTTTCCAAGATACACCAATATCATTAAACAATTTAGACTGTATTTGCTCGTAATTTAAGGTGATAGTAAGAATGTGGAGGAAAGAGGGGCTGCAGTCTTATTTCTTTATTAGCCTTTGCTAATAGTTTTCTTGGGAAAACATTTTTCTATGCTACAGGAGTCCAGAGCAGTGTTAACCATGAAGCTTTAAACTCTCACACTGTAAACTGGTTCTTTATGTTATTAAGTAAATTCATTAGTACATGTAGTGAGACTACTCATGCATACCTTCCCTGAACAGAACACCTTTGTATACTAATTTTGTAAGACGGGGTTTTTTTTTAGCTGTAAAATGAATATAATGAAAGATATTCCATTTCCATTTGGAAGAATGGAGCAGAACATTATTGTGCTAGGTAACAGCTTTGTACACTCTTCGTTCTCATGTTGACAGAAATGGTGATAGTTTGTAGGTTAACCCAGCCCAGCATTTGCAAGATTCTCAAGGGGCAGAAAAACCTCAAATTGAAGAATTGGTGTTAGCATTGTGAAAGGAATGTAGTTCAAGAATTGTCTATGCTCATTATGTGCACTTAAACTAATGCATCAGTAAACAGGAAGGCATTTAATAGCTGGGGACACAGCAGATTTTCATTACCCCATTAGTAACAGAACACATGGAGATAGCTAGATTTACAAAAGTACCAGAAGTTGAGTGGTATAATACAGCACCACTGCTTTCCTCCCCGCTCACAGGGGCTGGGGCCACACCAACAGAGCACCAAGCCTGGTGCTGGTCGCAGGGAATGGGAATGGGGCTCAGCCTAGTCTGGCCCTCAGCTGGCACAACCCCATCCCCTGCGAGCCATGCTTCTGTGGCCCAGACAGCACCGTTTGCAGGAGATGAGTCCGCACCAGCCGAGCACCGAACGTAGCACCACTTGCAGTGGACGGGGCTGGGCTCAGCGCTCAGCGGATGTGGGCTCATCCCCTGAGTGGCGCTGGGCTTGGTGTTTGGCTGACTTTGCCCTATCCCCTGCAAGCAATGCTGTCTGGGCTGTACCAGCCACTGTATGGGACAGTGGTAAGGTGTATAAGTTGAGTTTGATTTTTAAGACACAAAAATTGGGCTTCAAAACCTGACTTATACGCCATGAAATATGGTAGATTCTATACATAGCAAATTATACATTTTACAGTTTTCTGTGTATAGAATCTAATTATTGGAGGGTCAACTTAAAATTAATTTCTCCCAATGCTGTGGCAGGGAAAGCAGCAGTGGGCTGCTGGGACAGACCCCTGCCTGTGCCTCCATACCTGTTGTCCTTCCTGCCTGCTCCCTTCACATCTCCCATGCCTACCCCCCCCACCCCTTGCCCCCATCACCTGCTGCCCCCACTGCTGCTTATCTTCTGAGCAGGTCTGCTCCAGGGAGAAGCAGCAGCAGGACCAGGTCAGGGTCAGGGCCAAAGCAGAAGATAAGCAACAGTGACTAACCAGGGGCAGGACAAAAAAGGGAGTAAGGTGTGGTAGCCACCTACCTGGCTTGCACAGCTACATGGTACAGCAGTTTCAGCAGCTGCAAGAGTTAATGCCACTGTTTGTGTGTCATTTAGTCCACAACAAGCCTTGCAGTCTGGGTCCAGCCAGTGGGGCCAGATGAGTTTGAGAGCCCTGGTTTAGAGCCAGGGAAATTGACACAAAGTAGTAAGAGATCTAGAGTGACTCATGTAACAAGAGAGAACTCCTCCCTAGTCTTGTTATTAAATGGGTGGATATAAGATTTGAGGGAAGTGGGGTGAAGGGATTGGTATCACTCAGACTAGACTTTCCTCTAGTATATTGTATCTAAACCATTTAATAAAGGTTAGTTAGTCCATACCCCATAAAGGTTTCAGTCTGCTCTGTACTCAGTAAACAACTTTCCCATTTTCACATGCAGGAGAACTTGTCCATTTTGGCTATTCAGTCTGTGTATGACGAGTCCATGCCTCGTCCTTGTAAAGAAGTGGTGCGAGGCGAGATTCTGCCAAGTGCTTGGATACTGGAACCCGACACACTGGATGGGAAAGACATTACCAGAGTCATTTACATGACACAGGTAAGAGGTTCTGTGCAAGTGTTTGCTTTGATTCAGCTACAGCTGTGCTTAGACCTAAACAATCACACTACAGACACATTAGGCAACAAGTAAATTTTTAACTTCAATACAGCGTGGTGAGCACTGTCAGGAAGTCTTGCAGTTTGACAGATTAATTACAGAACACTTTGGTACCCAGTACGTACGGGGCAGTGTTCCAGGCACAACTTCTACAGTTATGTCCAGACACCTGACTCCATATGTAGAGGTTTTTTAGTGCTATTAGAGCATCTAGAGACTAGATTAGTGAAGGCATTACCATCACTACCAAACCTTGCCTTGTAACATCTGGACAGCACTTGGTTCACAGTATGTTGAGCTCCATGCATGCTGTCTCTCTAGAGTTGGAAGGGATTTTGACTCTAAGAGTGGACAGAGAGACATTGCCTTTTAACACCTTTGTGCTGCAATCAAAATCGTTATGCTGGCACAAAGCAAAAGCAAACAGACATCGATACCCTTTGTTGTACCACAATGTGGTTGCGCGAAAAGGTAGTAATAATTTGTGCCACTTCTTTGTGACGGGTGTCTATTTGCTTCATGGTGGTAGAGTACAGGCAGCCCAGAGCTGCCTGTACTCTCCAGTGGCCCCAGCCAGGTGCTCCAAGGGCTTAAGGGGCTTGGCTGTGTCCTGCACACCTCAGGAATTCCCAGGCAGAGTTGGGTCCCTCCACCCCTGGGAGTGTCTGCCCAGCTTTCTCCACTTACTGAAACATCTCCAGGATCTCCCCACAGCAATGGGCAATGTGTATTTTGCTCAGTGGAGTGGATCAGTGCCACGAGACATCCCTACACAACTGATCTGCTTCCTTTAATGATATCTATTTCTATCCTAAATAGTTCAGAATCTGGGCATCTCAGATTGGCTTCATAAGTGTTAGGCGCTTTCAGGTGCTCATCTTAAAAAATAAAATAAAATCACTCTCAAAGTATTAAACCACCATTCTTACAAATTCTCTTATAGCCATTATATTAAATAGAATTCTAATATGTATAAAAACACAAGAGGAAGGAATGAAAGTATCTTTATGAAAAACACACACACAATAAAAACAACACTCAATAGTAAAGCCTTCAAGACAGACCAAGCTGCATACAATCTCCCAAAAGATAATTACTGCTTTAGTCCCCTCTTCTAAGATAGAGTTGGGATCATTAGTATTCAAGTGCTAGTCAACAAGGAGGTAATGAGTTTTAAGATTTTGTCATTCTCCTCACCTGCCAGATATAGACCTGAGCACAAAGCAGTAGAGCAAGTGTCAGAAGGAGATGACAGTATATCATATATAATGGTAGGTCCAAAGCCTGAACACATTTTTATTTGTGCTTTTCTTCATACCACTTCAACAATCCTTGCAAGCTGCTACATTTTGTGACATAGGCCTATTGCCTCATGTTGTATCTGCTCTATATTTCTATACCATAGACATTTTTGGACGTGCAGGTTGGATAAGGTTTCTTGGCTCAAAAGCACTAACCAAACCATCCCCATCTCTTTTCATTTCTATAGGTGGACCTTGGTGCCCCAGCGATCCCTGCAAGGCTCCTGAGTTCCATTGCTAAGAGACAACCTTTGGTGATTGCTAGGCTGGCACACTTTCTTGCTAGTTAATGTTTGGCATGAAACCAGACAGCATGATAGTTGAGGAGGACAGCTAAGTGCCAGGGCAGCAATGTAATTATCTTTATTCTCCTAGTGGACAAAGTAAACTACTGGCTTAGAAAACACACAGACATGCACCAATTTGGATCTGGGGTTGAAAAGCCAGTGGCTAGCTAGGATTGTATAAAAAATATCAGGGAAACAACCACAGAAACAAAAATGGGGGGGCGGGGGGGCGGGATCTATTTCAGACAACCGAGCTGATGCCCTTGGAGAAAATGTCTGCAACTGCCCTTACTATTCAGTAGTTGTGGGCAGAGGGAGGGGGGCAAGGAAAGGAGAACAAACTGCTGGCTGTAGAAATTCAGCCAGCCCAGAAGACTTCCTCCTACTAGCAACCAACTCTGCCGAGATGTGCTGGAGAGCAAAAAGGCAGGTTAACAGCAATTTTAAAGTGCAATCCTTCTTCTCCACTGCCTGGATTCCCTTACAAAGTCAAGGTGGCAATAATGCATAAAAACTGAAACAAATGTGTATATCATGGGGGCTGGAGATGTTTTACAAGCCCTTAAAAAGCAGCAGAATCATTGTAGTACTCTTTAGTATCGGACAAGAATGGTAATTATTAGTGCAGAATTCATAGTCAACTCTAGATAAGTCACCTTTATCCAGCTGGATGAGGGGGAAAATTGTTAATAGCTCATAGTCACACTCCACCCAGGATGGATACCCGACCTGCAGATCTAACCCAGTACAGCATATGCCAGATCATCACTATGAAGCAACAGTGGAGAACACCACACACCTCAGGACACACAATTTACTAGTTCAATGCAGAAAGGGTGCTTTCAAGTGGAGAAACCAAACTTATAGCTCTTAAGCATGAATATTTTTCTTTATTGGGCTTAGATCTGACTATTTAGCTTGTTTCTAGAATTAAAATCCTGCAAACCTGAAGTTTAAGCATTTTCCTGATGGCCATTTCATCAACACCCTTTTCCTTACCTGCTCTTAGTGGCTGTGATCAGATTATCAAGTCTGGCACTTCCCTATTTGTGCGCAGTATTAGCAGCTATTTCAGTCCAGCCAGTGTAGAGCTCTCCCATTCATAGTTACCTTACAGCATTTCAAAACAACCAGCTAAAGCCTGGGAGAGAATTCACAACCAAGTTTTCTATATGAAGATCCTGCTATAAATTGTGTGTGATACATCCATTGACAAGCTCTAGCTTAATTAATAGTCTAAAAGGGTAAGTGTCTGCGTGACAGATTTATGAATTGTTTTGGCTCAAGTTCCTCAGCACTGCCACAGGAGAGAGCTATTTTAATATACAGCTTAGTAATCAAAGCAGATGCCACAAAGAAAAATCACCTTATTACTTAATAAGGGAAAGGCTAACCATTGTTCATGGTAATGCTGCACTTCAAGTGTGACAAATGGGTTTATCAAGCATCCAACTTTAGTATGTTAAATAACGAAGGCTGGTTAGTTTCTACAGTCAATTTATAATTGAGAAACTACTAGTGATTTTTTTTTTCCTTCAGCAAATTTACCAACATCTAGTCTACCCTCAGTAATACCTATGTAACCACACTAACTTGACAGAGGTTGCACATGCATAACTGAGTAGCTTTTGGCTGTAAAGCTCTAAAGCATGTCCCCAGTCAGTAGTACTGACCACTTTGTGAGGAAGGGTTTGGGAGAAGCAAGTAAAACTTCCAGGCCAAATCTGTTCAGTTTTGGCAGGCACAAGTGTTTCCCAATGCCTGCCAAACAGACCACCGTGGTCTGGTTTTTACTGAATACAGCTCATCTCCCAGAGCCCTTGTAGAAGATAGAAAATGAATTGCAGAAATAAATTTTCGGCAACTGAATAAACAGCTGCATACCCCAGAAATGCAGTGTTTAAAAGAATAACTCATTTCCTTCCTCCTGTCAAAAAGGGGCTGAGTATGGGGGTAGAGGAAATCCTATAAAGTGAACAAAGCAAAAGTCCTCTTTCAGCATCTAAGTTGTCCCCACACCCTTTGATTCAGACTCCACAACTGTTACAAAAACATTGCATTTGGGATGGTGCCAATAAGCTATTTCATTGCAGCTAGACAGACTTTAGGAGAAGGTACAGTAGATCTCCATGCAGCCCACAGAAGATTAGCTAAGTGTTTACCTGAAGGTTATTTTCTTTTCTCTTTATTTTGGACATGGCACTAATGAAAAAGTATTTTTGTAGGAACAACATCTAGGACGACTCGACAGTAACAGTGCCTACTGAAGGACGATGTCTTATTGTACAGTGCATCAGATGTTTATTTTTATAAAATTGTTTTTCTATGTTTACAGATTAAGTTATTTCTATATATGCTTATTTTGAAGTGTTTTTATAACCTGTTGAAACCAATTTTTATTTTTACCGTATTGAATTAATGTAAGCTTTTTTTAAATACAAATCTTCAATTGATACTAAAATCCGTATTTGTAACAAAAGTTTTCTTTTGCAAATATAACATTTTATGGTACCTGTTAATGTATGGGATTGGTTTGTTTGGAAGGAGGAAACAAAGCTAGCTGATATTTTTGTTATCAAGACTTGCAGAACAACTTCTTGTCAATATTTTACAAATGAGCAGTAGATCTGAATGACCGTTAAATCAAACTAATTGTACTGTATCACCTATTATTGCATCTCTGGTCTTAACCAAGATTGCTATTTTCATATCCACAATAAATGGTATTTTCTACACAAAAAAAGCTTCAGGCTATATTTATTACTTTCACTCAACATACTCATATATATATTGATTCATCAACCTACATTTACTCAGGCAAATATTTTCTCCCCTTCACAAAATGTTTTATTTATAACTATTAAGTGACTACTTAAACTGAATTAGGAAACTAGTAAAAAAAAGGCAAAGTCACTTAATAAGATTTTTAGATCTCCCAAACACATCAATCATTTCCCATATTGTATAAGTCATGTGAGTTCTCATTCAGTATGAAAAATGTATTGCACACGCAATATTTGCTGCAAACTAGCTCCTAAATTATTCAACCTGCTTTAGTTTTAGCTTGGGACAGCTTATTCATTGCCTTCCCAAGCAGAGTACAGTTCCATCTCAGCTAGCTTTGATTTATAAAAGGACAGGAACAAAGCAACTGAATCTTGATCAGATATCTTGCCATGTCTGTCTGGGGGCCAAACTCAGTTATTCTCGATGTGGCATTCAGCTAGAAAGTATACAGCTTCCACATTTTTTGGATGGCTGCAGTTTCTCTCTTGTGGATGGGGAAGTCTGTGCTAGAGAAGGTTCCTGACTGCACACATTTTGGAAGGTGGTCAAATTGGGATTTGACAGGAGTGAGAACTACTAAATCTAAAGGGTTCACTACTGGCCTGCTGTGAACCCTTTCCCTGTTGCCACTCCACTGTAGCTCTTTATAAAGGGGAGAGAGATCAGAAGGTCTGAGCACTCGGAGGGCTGGGTCTCCCCTCAGGTGGAGGTGTCTTGACTATTTTAGGTGACATTTAAAGTTGAAGAGGCTGCAACAAGACTCCTCCCCTGCTCAGTGAGGGTTCATGGGACAGAAGCAACTTGTGGCAGAGCTCCCCTTCTGCACTGTCCCAAGGGGACCTCATTTGTAGATTGTACCGTCTCCATCTCCAGCTCTCACTGAAGAGTTCTGAGTCCACAGGGAGTAAAAGTAACATGAACAAAAGCACTCACCTCTATCTGCAAGGACAGTCCCCAGTTAGTATTACACTTGAAATGCTTGGAACAGAGACCTGAAGCTTCATTACTGTAACAAAAGCAGATCCCCTACAGCAGTGGGGACCAGTCTTTCTGGCAGGCATGCCACAAATATATTCCACACTCTTCAAGTGCCCCATTTCCCTTTCACTTACCTGATCTACCACAGCTTTCAGCTCCCTGTCCTGTGCTCCCTACCTGATCTACTGCTCTGCTTTTCTGTCCGCTCTGCAACCTGCTGAGTGCCACTAATAGAACCCATGCCCTACAACACTTTCCTGAGTAATACACATCCTATGAGGACTCATGGTTTTTGTTTCTGTATTTTTTTAAACTGGCAAACAGTAAGAGTGAGTGAGCGCACATTCTCTAATCTAAACATTCACAGGTTAGACACAAAACAACTTTATTTCAATACTTGTTTATTATGGCAAGTTGACAGGCTCATTAAGATATCAACAGTGAAACGGTCCTTTAATACTAAACTCCAAGAAGCGAGTGTGTAGCAGCATGGAGCACTAGTTATTTCAGTTCATATTGCTGCAGCCTCGTTGTACACACAATACAGTATTACTGGGCAACAACCTTTACATGATACAGACCATTAAAAAACCCAAATCCACACACATTATAACAACACAGATACCTGGTATCTGCAGTCTCCTTCAACCCAGTACTCAGTAACCTGAGTAGATCACAAAATTACCTGGAACAGTTGAAACAAGATGGGCATGATCCTCTCTAGATTGTCTATCTGTGTGCACTAGGTTTTAACTGCAGCCAGTCTAACCTAACATTTGTTTTTTTTAAAAGGAGAAACTAACTCCTTGATATTGCCTTTTTTTATCCCATAAAAGCAAGGGAAATCAATCTAAAATGGCCCTGGGATTCACTTTGGCTAGCTGCATTTTTTGTTAAAACAAGTGTTTGCTTTGTAACTAAACCACGTTTATTGACAAAAAAGGGACGCTATCTACAGGTTGGGCACAGTAAAAAACACTTCATTATATGGAAAGGTGAATCCTATGCAACCTCTCTGATAAGCGACTTCTCTATATTGATTAAAAAGGGCCAAACAGTCCTCAGCACATAGAACACTATATTTAGGAAGAGAATGGAAATTGGACATGCTGCTTATTGATAATTTCCTTGTCAATGTGGATCTCTGAAGGCAGACAGTGCCCACCATTATGCCATGAAAACAACTGCTTCCTGTAAACCACCCAGGGTCTGGGATTTTTGTGACACTTTCAGCCTAGTGCTGCTCCAGTTGACACATCCCACTGGACCAGGTGTGTGTGGGTGTGTATACTCCAAAATCAAGGCAAACGGAGTTATGAAAACAGTGAACAGCAGCTAAATAGCATTTAAAATTTGTTACTATAAAAACGATGCTTTTTAAAATACTGTCATCTGTCCCCAGTAAAAAAAATAAGCAGATAATTTCCCCCTCAGTTCTATAAAAACCATGAAATAGAAGTTCTGCTTCTCTTGAGTGAGACATGCATGTCCTTTAAAAGTACTTCCCAATCCAATGCTCTGGTGCATTTTTAAGGTGATTTCATTTTTAAAATATAATCTTAAAAACTTAAAAAAACCAAACCTTCAAGCTTGAGCACTTGGGGAAAAATAAATATAGTCTCATCTCCTTGAAATGAAATTTCATCTGGGCTCCTATGGCAGCAGTCTTTTCTAACAGAGTCAGTGAGAAATCATGCTGTTTGGAGCATTAAATTAAGAGAATGGCACCTTGGGAAGCCAACAGGAATCTATCACTTGAGCCATGAAGTGGGTTTTGTTCATACAAACTGATGCCCAGCTCTGCTCAGCCTCTTGCTGTATGAGAGTGAAAGGTGTTTTTATTGAGTCAAGATCATCTGCTGTGAATCTCATTAAGGTGCTTAAGAGTTTACAACTCAGAGACCAATTTCTGGGAAACATTTTCATCTGCTTATGTAAATCCCTCAAAACAGTTTGAAGAATGTGCATTCCTGTCACACCTGGAAAGGCAAAGGTTGGTGCAGCTTTTGCACAAACTACACTTCAACGCAGTGGACTCCCAGCAAGAGGCTCACTGAATGCATTTAGCAATACTATACAGTTCCACAGCTTGAGTCCATGAGTTCCTTAATTTGTAGCATGATGACCTGCACTAGCTTTGTGCTGTCACAGCGCCTAGAGATTGTCTCACCAATTCACAAGGATTAGTCCTGAGTTCTTCTATATGAAGCTCAGATTCAAACACTCTGGACAGAGTTTCCAGCTCTTTTAAGAAGTCCTGAAACACAATACAAACCAAAGACCACCTTAAAAAGCATTAACAAAGGGACACTGAACAACAAACATTTCACAGATTTACACTGAGTCAAAGACTTGCATTGGGGAAGTTAACTTAATATAAACTAGAGCTGTGAAAGCAAAGGTGAAAGGAGGCATGGATGGACTTTAGTCACTTTCAAGCATATAAAATGGAGCAGACAGATGAGGCACATTGCCGCAGCATGATAAGTAAGCCTAAACTGCATAAGACCCTGAAAACTGGGATAATTCTGAAGCACTTCACAGTGACATTTCACCCTGGAGACGGTTGTATTTCTACACACTACTGAAGTGCTAAAAATGAAAAATGTTTCAAGAACAGGTAGAATTTGAAGCATTTTACATGTACATTTGCCCAGACCCAGAGACTGCAGCTGCCGTAGTGATAAGGGAAAGATTTTCATATTGAAACTTCCTTTTGATATTCACTCCCATCTTAAACTGACTTGTCACCAGATACCTGCACCTAAAGATTACCATATTTTCTTTCATACAGCAGACTTCCATTTATAAAACTTACTTTTTTTTTTGGAAAGGCAGCAGCAAAGGGAAAAAAAAACAACCAAAAAAACCCCTTCCTTGTAGTAGCTGAACGGCAGCAGCAGCTAGGGAGATGAGTCTACTCCCTGCCCTTTGTGCCAGATGGGGCCACAGACCACCCCCATACACTGGGTCTGGCTGCAGACTGACTCTGTGTGCCAGCACAATCCTACATGTGGGACTATATCATCCAACTGGGAGTCTACTTTGATCAGGGAATGTATTGGTTGGGAAGTGGTGGTGGCATTAATTGCCATGGCTCCCAGAACCACAACAATTAACACTGCCATGCTCCCCTACTGCCAAATTTCATGACTCATGGAGTCCCATGGGCTAAATTGAGCCTACATGCCCTTTGAATACCACTGGCAGAACCTGCTCTTACTATACGAGGAAATATGATGTGCACTCCAAATTCCACCAGCTGGTTTTGGAGAGAAAGGTGCCGGTTCTATGCAAGAAAATATAGTACTGCCTGATTATCAAAGACGCAGGGAGCCTGTGCTTGCCACAAATCAGTGGCATTTGCAGGTGTACAGCCTACTACTCCAACTACAGCTACAACCACAACCACCACCACCACCACCACCAGCCTCTGGCCAGCAGATTAGATTCTCTTGGGAGTTCTGGTCACAATGAAAGGGTTAGAAAAATAGCTAGATATATGGACAGCTGAGAATTTCCTGGCATGGAGGAATTCTCAGCTGGAAGAGAACCAAACACCTTACTATTCGTAGTTGTTAGGGGCTGGAAGGGACCTCACAAGATCACCAGGTCCAGCCCTATGCACTTGGGCAGGAAAGACTGCTGGGGTCATCTGACCCCAGCAAGGTGGGTGTCAAGACGCTTTTTGAAGATCGCCAGGGTAGGTGACTATACCACCTCTGGTGGGAGTTTGTTCCAGACCCTCTGCACTTGAATTGTAAGAAATTTTTCCTTATGTCCAATCTGAAGTGATCTTCAATCAGTTTGTGCCCATTGTTTCTCGTTTCTCCCTAGGGTACCTTGGTGAACAGGTGCTCCCCCAGGCCCTGATGTACTATTATTCTAGATCCCTCCACACGTCAGCCTGTCAGAGCATAACCAGACTGAGTTATGATCCAGTTATCCCATTCTGACTTATGATTCCTTCAGTAACATGCCAGTTGGGAAGGTGGAGATATTTTACAGGGCTGAAGTTGTAGCAGCTACGGATCAGGAACAGTGATAAGTCCCCTTCTGCCCAACCTCCTCCTGTCCTAAGCAGAAATTCTGTATGGATAAGAATCCAGACCTGGACCTTTGAAGAGCTAAGAAAAAATATATAAAACAAGGCTCTCAAACCAAAGTATAGATTCATATTTGCATCTAAGCAGATACTTACTGAGGGCCAGGCAAATTCCTGGAGACTTTGCAAGTAGCTCTCTATCTCCGCATTTCCCATCAGATTGTACTCAACCAGGCCATGAAGCATGAACAGGAACAAGTCCCACTGTAACCAGAAATAAAAAAAGTCAAGTTCCCTAGCAAGTGCCTTGTTTGCAGCCCTAACCATGGGCCCATGCACATTTAGCCCTTTAATCTCTTAGGCTAATTGGCTATTCTGTGGTTTGCTCTGGCACTAGGCTGAATAACCTCTGTGACACATCTGTCTTCCCTAGACATGAACATCCTCTTGATGATGACCTTGATGATGACACATTCTGCTCTTTCCTTTTGTCCCTGAAGAAACAAAATGCCAGTTTAACAGCAAGAGTCAAATCTTGCTGGCCTTATTCACAAAGGTAGTCAGTCAGCCACATTTAAGTCAGAACACCTGCACAAGTATGGCAAGCAAGACTGGGCAGCTGGTTCTGAAGCACTCAGAAAGCGTCACCTCTCGCTGCTTAGCTTCTGCAACATAGCCAACGTTCTTCTTGCTGAAGATCAGCTGCACTGGAACAAGCATCACAAAATCTTCCTTCCAGACAGAGAGCAGCGATGTGAGGAGGTTGCAGATGGGATGATTCTTTGATCGCTGTCTTTCAGGGTATTTCTGGGTCTGAAGCTCAAGACCTTGGATCGGAATGCGGTCTGAAACTAGAATGAGAGAGAGAACTATTTGCTGCGGTTTTGGGTAGAGGCTTTATCAAGATGACGGTAAACTTAACAGGTGCAGTACGCAAGCTGACAGTCTGGTTTAGTAACAGCAATGCAAAAGACAAGGTAAGAACAGAGATGCAGAAACATCATGAAGCGCCACTGGCAACCAAGTGGGTCTCAGTGGTTACATTCAAAATTCTGGGCTTCAAACCTGAACTAGAAGACACTCAGAGATAGGAGAAAAAAAGGAGACAATCTACCTTAGACCAGACACCTAACATTGCTCAGCAGGCTCATTGTCCCCCAAGTTTGGGATAAAAGAGACTAAGGGTGGAAATAGGCAGCCCAGAGCAAAAACAAATAGATCGCCATATTTTTTGTCATGCCACAAATGCCCAGATTTGTGGCTGCAACAGAAGGTAGTAATAATTTGTGCTGCCATCTTGCAGCAAATGTCTATTTGCTTCGTGGTAGGAAAACATGGGCAGCCTGAGGCTGCTCACATTCTCCAGCCTATCTGGGCAGGGGCTCAAGGGGCCTAAGGCTGTGCAGGATCGGGCCCCTCAAGCCCTGTGAGAGCCTGCCCAGCATTCCCTGCTTACCAAGGCATGCCCCTGGGATATCTGGAGTGTGTTCAGGTAAGCAGGGAAATGCTGACTTTCCCCACTTATTTAAACATGCCCCACAGATCCCAGGGGCACGTCTGGTTAAGTGGGGAAAGCCAGACAGGCTCTCATAGGGCTTGAGGGGCCAGATCCTGAACAAGAATTTCTGAGGAGTGCAGGACCAGGCCCCTCAAGCCCCAACACATCACCCATTGTTCTGCTCGCTGATGCTGGGGGACAAGCAGTGACACGTTTCGTCCAATAAAGTTGATCAGCTATGTCAGGATATATCTCAGCACAGATGATCTGCTTCATTGGGCAATGTTTTTTTCTCACCTAAATGCTGTGAGCTAGGAAAATCTTTAACAGAATAGAATGCATCTGTCCCTCCTACAGAATGGGACCTTTGAAAAGAAATAAATTACTAATGCAGAGATTAAAGTAACTAGCAAGTTAGTAGTTCACAGGTGTATGTCACATTGCAGCACTCACTTTATAATCTAAATTTTTCTTCTACAACAACATCCTATTTTAATTGATATTGGATTTTTAACATCGCTAAACATGCGCCCATACCAGATACACACAGCTTCTCTGTAATCTCACAGAAAGACAAAACTGCAACTTGGCATAAACTTTGCAATATATTGGTTCAGGCTGCATTCTCAAAGGGAAAGACACTTGGAAGCTATGGCACTATTCTTAAAGCCTCCAGACAGAGGTTAGGGGCACTTACACACATACATGCAGTCTGCTCCGATGCACCAGAAATCCAGCACATTGGAGCACGCTCGATTAATTGAGTCTGCGGAACACGTGAATTGATGTGCCTAGAACTGTGTCACGTACATTTGTATAAACAACGAAATGTGCGTCAGTGCTGGGAAAAAGGCAGCAGTGCGCTTTTGAACTAAAACACCTTGTGATAAGATTTAGTTCATAAGCACACTGACACCATTGTCTCAGCGCTGACGTGCATTTTGCCATTTATACAAATGTGCCCAGCACTGCATAACATGCATGTGTACAAATGCTCTATGACAGGGGTTTTCAACCTTAATAAGTGTACCTCTGGCAGCCAGACAAGGAGTGGGAAGTGGATGGTGCACGACTGGATGCAGAGTGGCAGCAGCACGGGGTGGTCGGTGGCAGCGGCCGCCGCATCTGAGGCCCCACTCTGCATCTGGCCAGCCGGGTGGCATCTGTGCAGCTCACAGAGGGGCACTGCTGCCCTCACCCTGCCCCAGGGGGGCGGAGGCATGGGGTGGTGGGTGGCAGCACTCTGTCCCTGCCCACCCGTGTGTACCCCTTAGGGCCTTCCCACATACCCCCAGTTGACAACCCCTGCCCTAACCATCCCTGACAGTTTCATAGAAGGGGTGAGGGAGCTCCAACTAGGTCCATTAACTAAAAAGCATGTGAAGCTCATGAGGTGTAGCGAGACTCTCCATACTAACAGTTCACAGGAAGGGAAATCATACTTTGCAATTAATCACTGTAACAGTCCCTATTAGCATTGTACTCTGAACCTGCAGACATGAAAACAGCTACTGACTGTCTTGCAAGAGAAAGTAACCAAGATGTTATATTTATCAGTTTCTGCTATCCACAGACAAGGTTCCCTGAAAGTTCACTGCCCGAGACAAAAGAGCGATTGCACAAGAGTGCGCATACACTTAGAGTGAACAAAGCAGGTCAAACTGGAATTGAAGGAAGGCCATCTCAGAAGCATGCTGCTTGTGGGTGCATTTAAGAGACCTGTGAAAAGTCTTTGCAGGTCTACTGGGGTTTTGTTACAAGAGGCTCAAAGTTCTGAAGTGAAAGCAGGAAGGTCCTAAGGGGCATCGCAACAGTCTTACCTAAAAGAGAAGCCAACTCTATGGTACACTTAGCCAGCTGCTGTTCCGAGGTAGGACACATGAACTGAAAGCACAAAATGGATATGTCACCATCTGGAAATCTTCTCATAACCAGCAACCCCCAGCTACTAAGAAAAAATTTTCATTAAAAATAATTACAGAAGTGCAAACAGATGACAGCAGAAACCCCAGAGCTGCTGACTTGGGGCCACAAAAATGCACGCTTGGGAAGAGATTCTCTATGGAAAGGATTAACCTTGCATTCCCACAGGTCACAAAGATACCCCGGGTCAGAAAATGAAACTTGTCTTTGTTGCATCTGACCTCAGAAGAATGGTACCCAACATATCCTGCAAAAGCTACACCAGGCTCATTACATCAGTAGGTACAAAGCTGGCTCAGAAAGTGATGCATTTTTACTTTTACCTTTCTGCATTGAAGTGTTTGACTCAGCTTCTCCAACAAGCACTCCAGATGGGCATAATGAATCGCTTCATCTCCATCCCTTGGTCCCACAGCAATACAGAGAACATCCTAGGGTAAAAGGACAACAGTGACTCATCCAACATGGGATACTTCTCACTTCAACAGTGAGATCAAAGACTGCAGAAAAACTGATTTACAAACATTTCTTAAGTCTCACAAAAACAGTCATGAAGTTAGATGCCTCTTCATTTACAGGCAGAGGAATGGAAGCAGATATATTAAGGTCAAATTTTTCAAACCCGAGTGCCACTTACATCTTTACCTAGGTACATAAAAAGTTTAGTAACTTCAGAAAGAGCTGCAAGTGAAAACTGGGTGATATGGCAAAAGGCTCCCAGCACCCTTGCAAATCATCACTCAAATTAAAAAAGTTTAGGCCTAAGTAATTTGCCACAGGTTACAGAGGGCACTTTTCCATGTGCTCCAACACGCTGATTAGAACGTGTCAGAACAGATTTGATTAGGTAAAGTGTTCTAATCAGAACAGTCCAACGTGCTGCAGCATCTTGTGTATTCAGTGTCCCATGTTTCAAAATGGTGACGGGGGTGCTTTACCTAAAGCTCATCAAACAAGCTTTATTTAAAGTGCCCTGTAACAGGGGGCCTCCTCAGGGCCAACCTCTGTGGCCTGCCCACCTGTTCTTGGCCCAACCGCCCACTTTCTCGCCTGCCATGCCTTGATATTAATTGATTCACTGATTGATGTCAATTAAGCAGGAAGCTGCCCATTTTAGTGCCCCGATGCCAGGGGGCACTCTCTGCGGCTCCTTTCCTCCCCAATACCACAGCCCAAGCCTCACAGATGGCATCTTGATGTTCATATCCTCACCGGCCCCCACACTGGGCCCCAGAATCATCCTAACAGGACCCCTCCGTGATCCTTCCAATCAGACGGCCTCTCCGCCTTCATTTGGGCTACTAGCCCCCTGAAACCATTTTCCCCTCTCGGCTTTGGTCTCCCCAGGACCTCCAGCTACTAGCCCTGGCCCACCTCCAGGCCAGTCGGGACCCCAGGCCCCCGGCTCTTGGGCATCCCTCGTGGTAGGCCCCTGGCCCTTTTGACCCTCCTGGTCCTGGCACCAGCATGGGCCAGTTGAGGGTACTCTCTTGTTCGGGTCGGGTCTCTAGCCCCTCACTCTCTCCCAGGGTCCGCCCTCTGGGCTCTTCACAAACACAGGGTTACCCACCCGGTGGTGGGGGCAACGGGTTAAGGCGCCCTGACCCACCCTTCACTGGGATGGTAACTGGCCTGGCATTTCCTGGGGGCTCCCGCGCCACTGAGAACCCCACCAGGCCACCCATCCCCAGCAGGGTGCAGTTTTAGGTCATGCCCAGGCCCAGGAGCCTCCTTACCATCCCCTACAGTTCCTCCCTTACCTCCAGATGATCTCAGCAGCCCTCCGGCCAGGCGATGTTGCTGCCTGCCCTCCAGCGGCCAAACTGCCCTGTTTATATAGGCAGCCCTTGCCTCCAAAATGGCTGCCCTCGTCAGGCACCTGGGGGCTGCCAGCTCCAGGCCCTTAAAGTGGCAGGCACACACAGTGCCCTGCCACATGCCACTACTGCCATTCTGAAATGCAGGACACTGAATATGCTGCAGGCTTTTTCATTAGAGCATCTCCCAAGAACCACTCTAATTAAAATTCCCCTTCGCACCTCCTACCCCGGAGCACATGTATCGGCACCCAGAGATGGTCAATGGTACAGCAGGTACAGGTCTGACTACCAGCCCTGGGTTGTTATATCTTCTGCCCTGCCATTAGACTGAACACACCATTTTCACAAGGAGTTCCAGACCACGTGTAAAAAGCAAGGATGCAACATTAACTGGTTGGTTCCAAGGATCCAGATTTCTCTAATGCTAAGCAAGATTCTTGCATAATGTCACAATGATTTTCAAATAGAAGCTGAAACCTGGAATGAAAAAACTATAGGGCAGCACACTACATAGGAGGCACAGAAAGAGCTGTATGATAGAACTTTAAAAGAACTGTTGCACCAAGTAACTCCAATTTCAGCTGTATACAAGGTAAAGATTTTTAGAAAAGAATTAAGCATTCAGAAAACTTCTCATGATTTTTTTTAGAATGTCATTGAAGAAAAACAGTGTTTGAAAGGAACACATTCTGCTTCAGATTTTGCAATCTAAGTATTGTAGAAACCGTACTAAGCAGGAAACTGATGGGAATCACCCCAGACAGCCAGCTGTTTCATGTACTTAAATTTCAAACTGGACAATTAAATAAGCAGAAATCAAAGAGAGAGAATTTTAGAATTACTTCATTTTGACTAAGTTCAGGTGTTGGTGATACAGATTGGTATTAGGGATTTTTATTATAACAGTTGCTGGCAACCTTTGCAAGCTGTGGGATGGAACAACTTGGCTCCTAACATGGTGGCTTCCACGGTGTGTCAGTGGCGGGGCCGTCCCCTGCACGCTGGGGCTGGGCAGCTGGAAGCTGCATCCTCACTGCTTCTGATTCTGTGCCACAGCTGTGGGGGACAGGGAGAGGTGGCTGGGGAGAGCAATGGCAGCATGGACACAACTTCCAGCTCCTTGGCCCAGCTCTCCACCACCAGCTGAAAGCTGTGCCACAACACAGCCAGTGGTGGGAGGCTAGAGTGCAGGGGGGGAAGAAACAGCTGGGGCAAGAGGGCAGCTAAGAGTTGCCCATTTCTGGTGCAGCTCCTTGCTGCTTAGCCCCAGTGCAGGCATAGGCAAAGTCCTGGGCTCTGAAGGGTAGATTCAGTGGCTCCATGGGCTGGATCTAACCTGTGGGCTATATGTTGCTGACCCCTGGATGATATGATTTCTAAGAAAACCACACCCTTTCAAGCTTGGGAGAGGAGAAACAGGACCAGGATGCATTTTATATTTGTTTTGAAAAGGAGGCACTCTGGATCCCAGGCTGAAATCATGCTATCTTTCCCTTGCCTTTACTTGCAATTTTAAATTGAATCAAGTGGGGGAGGCAGGAAGGTAAAACTCCACAATAGATTTGTACAGACACAGTTGACTGCAACTCAGAATACATTCCCTTGACACACAAGGTGAAACAGAATCCATCTAGCTATGAAGGGCTAACAGGACTAAAGAACTTACTTATTTTTTTAGTCACTCAAGTCAGCAGATCCAACTGAAGAGAGAGACTAGCTCTCACACCCTCCAAGCAAGCGGATTCCCTCACCACTTCCGTTCTATTTCTTTCTTATCCCCTACCAACAAACCACAATAAGTGCTCTATTTAAAAGGGCTCCAGGAACCATTAGGCTGATCCCTAAGCAACCACTAGAAGGAAGTGAGCAGCACAGCTGCTTTGTTATAACTGTAATAGTTCAGTTTAACTCAAGGGGGGAAAGTAAAAAAAATAAAAGCACCAGGGGACAACAGAGGTTCCATACTTTGATCTCATTGATGATTTCAGAGGGAAATGGAGCATGATGCTGGCATCCTGGAGGGCAGTCCTTCTTCATCTCTTGTGTATCCTCACTAGGTAAGGAAGGACCCTGGATTTTCAGCATTCGACTGAATGTGGTCCTCACTTCCCTTTTGATCAGTGCTGTAAAGCACAAAAAAGAGAACAGTGGTGGTTAACTCAGATCTTCTCCCCAGGGAGATGGTTCCCAGACATCAAAGCCTGAAGTATTCCTTCTACAACTTCCTCCACTGAGGGGCACCTCAGTGCCAGTACAAGTAAGGAATGTGAAGTTTAGGCTGACACCTGCACTCCAGGTTCCTATGCCTCCTTGTAATCATAAGGACAAAAATGAAAAGGATACTCCAACACAAAGTATGTTGAATCACTATCTAGCCAATCTCTTAGCCCTTTATCAAAAGATTCAGTCAGGGGACAAATTAGTACCACTGTTCAGTACTACTTACATTGGGAACCTGAGCCAGTGCGACTGCACCTGCTTAACCACCAGTTTTAGAGGATCTGTGAACATATTCTGAACCAAGGGAATTTTGTTCCGCATCCAAACTAAAGTTAGTTTAACCTGCTTTAGCAGCAAAGGCTGCTGGGTATTTGTCACAGCTCAGAATCAGCGGCTTCTAGGAAATTCCAAAAGGCCACCAGTGCACTGTGAGACTAACTGAAAGTATCTGAATCCAATCAGCACTAAGCCCATACAAACTAAAATGGCTCTAATTAAATCAATCTTCAGGGCTGCTGAAAACAAATCCAATCCACGTGGTATTTTGCATATGTCGTCAAGATAACTTGTGTGCATGGACCCAAATTATAAGCATCCTGGGGGGACCCAAGCAGTTCTTAGCATTAAAAATGTCTAGACTGTAGCCTGGGTGATGCTCTTGGAGAAAGTGTCCAATATTGTGGGCACCTGCAACCCTGAAGTAACTTAACAGCCTAAAACACCCTATAACATCAACCCAAAACTTGAAAATCAGGCAAGAAAAGAGGAAGTGCATGCTTCTGACAAGTATGCCAGCAAGAGCCTGAACTTCACAATACTAGACCACAGACTTTCCCCTGATCTCAGAAAGGCACCCAACCCCATCCTCAAATGAGGTGCAGTGCTAGTGCAGAAACTAGAGACTGACCTGTGATGTTGGTGGAGAGCCAGGTACATGCCTTTTCAGTAGCCAGCCTCACTGCAATATCCTCTGCACTGCTCAGGACCTTTGGGATGGAAAGCAAGCAGCATTACAGTTAACAACCCTGATGATACTGGGCAAGACAGACAAGAAAATAAAACTTTCTAGGGAAGAGACTTCATTTCAATAAACAACACTCAGAGTAAGCTCACATCTCTCCCCATGATCTCAAAGGGGATAGGATCATGCTCACTGGAAACCAACATCTCAAAATAAAGGGGAAAAAAAAGTACTTTCAGCATCTCCAAGTAAATCCCATTCATTCTGGCAGAATCTGGTACTGGAAAGAGAAGCTTCATTCCAAGAGTTCTAAGACTGAACCCAATCTTAGATGGCTTATTGGGATAAGCCTGTTAGAGGATGTCTGTTTCTGTAGTCCACAACACACAAGGAGTTATGTAGTTAGGATCACATCTGGCCATTTTTGAGTCTCCCTAGCCCACAGGATCAAGTATCAGTCTACAGTGGGCTAACTGGGACAGCCTTTGCCATAAGAACAGAGTGAAGATCAGATTTGCACTTCTGTCCGTAGCAAGACACCTCACCTGTTCTGCCACCACATCACTAATTTAATCACATGAATGTCATATAAATTAATTCTAATTAATATATCACTAATTTCAGGGGCTTGTTAACTCTGAAGTCAAAGACAACAATCACAGAATCACAGAGAAGCAGGGCTGGAAAGGACCTCCAGAGGTCATCTAGTTCAACCTTGCATGAGGCAGGACCATCCCTAACCAAACCATCTTATACAAATCCACTGTCAAACTTATTAGCAAAACTACACAGTCATCCCCAACACAACCACAAGACATAACATCCTAACCTGCCACAGGTAAAGCAGGTGGACCACCATGGTCAATATCCTGCTGCCACAAAGTTCATCAAACTATATTTGAGACATCCAAGGAAGAGGGCCAAACTACCCACTGCAGAGGAAGGCAAGAACCCCACAGTCTCTACTAATTTTACTGTGGGGCAAAATTCCTTCTCAACTCCAGATATGACAATTGGTCCTACCTTGAATGGTGGAGCATATGCAGTAGCAAGAGGGAAAGCAAAAATCTTTTCCAACCCTACATGGAAACTAGCAAAGCCTAGAAGCATGGGAAATATCTACAGTAGAGCATAGGCATAGACTCCTACATCATCCCTGACCAATGCTTATCCAGCCTCTTCTTGAATATCTCCAATGATGGAGACTCCACAACTTCTCTAGGCAGTCTATTCCACTGCCTCACTATTGTAATAATGACAAAGTTTTTCATGATATCCAATCTAAACTTTACTACAATTTTAAGCCCTTGATCTGTGTCCTGCTCTCTGAAGCAAGAGAGAAAAGGTGTTTTTTCCCTTTATGGCAGCCCTTTAGAAAATTGAGGACTGCTATTGTGTCCCGTCTTAAGTACCTTTTCTGTACGCTGTATATACCTACACTTCCTTCAACTTTTCCTCATGACTTGCCTTCCAAGCCTTTTATCATTATTGTTGACTCTCTCTCTCTAACTTTTCCATGTCCTCTTTAAAATGTAGAGCCCAAAACTGTACACAGTACTCTAGATGAGTCCTAACCAGTACCAAGTAAAGAAGCACTATCACCTCCCAGGTCTTGCATTTCATATTTGTGCTGATGCAAAAAACACACTTACCCTTTTCTACAGCTACATCACACTGCAGACTCATACCGAGTCTGTGATCTACCAGGACTACCAGATCCTTCTCTGTAGTGCTGCTATCCAGCCAGGTGCCACACAGTTTGTATGTGCAAACAGTAAACTATTTTGCTGTTAACACATTTTGCAGAAATATGCCAAAATGACCTGATGAGAATAGTGTTCTGAACCCTTCCTCCAGTTCCAAATGATTTTAGGTCACTGTGTCCATAGATCATATCACTGAAGTTTACAAGTGGCAACAATAGATATACAAGGATATTAATCAGGACCTGAAGTCAAGGCCTTTGATAAACGTGGTACATACAGCTGCAGACGTCTCTTCTGGCAGAAGAACTCTCACAGCTTCAGGACCTTTCTTCCTGCAAAATCTGCAAACAAAAAAGTGACAAAGAATGTGTACTGCAGTGTCAAGGCTCTACAGTGATAGTCAGGGACATTTATTCCTCACGGACTTCTATATGTTCCATTATGCTTCACTACCTGGGACAGCAAAGCAACGCCAAGACTCAAGGTAGGCAAGAACCATGTAAGCAAGACTGAATTCCAAGCAGCTGACCTAACACTACTCAAAATTCTTTCCTTCCCTTCCCAGAAAAGGGAAAAGTACAAGAAATAGAGCCAAGGCACACTGTTCCACACATCCTCTACAACCCACTCCCATATGTAAGTGCAGGGGTGGGCAAAATACAGCCTGCGGCTGGATCTGTCCCGCCAGCTGATTGGATCTGGCCCACAGGTGGGTACCCACCAATTAAGTGCATCTGGCCTGATGGGCAGCTGCCCACCCTGTGCTCTGCATGGGGCCGAGTCCTGCCCCCTCCCACCTGGCAGTGCATGCTGCGCTCCCATCCTTCCCCACCAGAGGGCCCCAGCCACGGTCAGCAGGCACAGCTTCTAGGCAAGGCTGCCACTGTTGCAGCTGCCCAGGGAACTGCTGGACACTCCTGGGCTCCAGCAAATCCTCCTCCTGTCCCTGCTGAAGCACTCAGGCAGCAGGTAGGGAGGGGAAGCTGCAGTGTTCAAGGGAGCGGGGGGGCAGCTCGCTTTGGTCCTGTTCATGAATGGCTGGGCGGGAGAGAACATGGATGGAAGGATGGGGTGTGAAGAAGCTCGGCTGCTCACAAAACCCTGCTGGGCAGGCATGGGGACAAGCAGGTGGGGCAGGAGCAGCAGCAGCAAGCAAACATGGGCTTGGTTGCAGATCTGCCAGGCAGGCATGGGACAGGCAGCAGCAGCGGCAGGAGCCACCAGTGCAGGCTCAGCAGCAACCCAGATGGGCAGGTGTGAACAAACAGCAAGAGAGCCAGAGATGCCAGGAGCAGCTCCCCACCCCCAACTCTTCCTAGGGGGCTCACCTTGCTGCCCGCTGGTGGCAGTCTATTTCATTGTTAGGGTGGCTAGGATCTGGAACCAACTCCTAGGGAAATGGTCTTCACTCCTACCTTGGGTTAATTCAAAAAGAGGTTGGATGAACACCTGTCTGGGGTCGTGTGATCCCAGCGTGTGCTCTGGCCAGTGGCGGGGGGGTCAGACTAGATGATCTATTTAGGTCCCTTCTGACCACTAACTACTATGAAACCATCCCAACGCACAGGAAGACTAGCAAGTATGGCAAAAGACCAGCTTGGCTTAGCAGTAAACTAGATGACAAAAAGGAAGCTTATAAGAAGTGGAAATTTGGACAAATAACTAGGGAGGAATATAATAGCATTGTTTCGGCATGCAGGGATGAAGTCAGGAAGGCCAAAGCACAATTGGAGTTGCAGCAATTGGGTAACAAGAAGGGTTTCTACAAGTATGGTCGGTAGCAAGAGGAGGATCAGAGAAAGTGTGGGTCCCTTACAGAACGGGGGAAGCAACCTTGTGATAGAAAACGGAGAAAAGGCTGAAGTGCTCAATGCCTTATTCATCTCAGTCTTCACAGGCAAGGTCCGCTTCCAGACTACTGCACCGGGCAGCACAGCCTGGGGAGGAGGTAAAAGAACAGGTTAGGGACTATTGAGAAAAGCTGGACATATACAAGTCCAAGGACAGGATAGTATGCACCCAAGGGTACTTAGGGAGTTGGCTGATGAGATTGCAGAACCAGTGGCCATAATCTTTGAAAACTCATGGCTATCAGAAAAGGTGCTGGATGACTGGAAAAGGGCAAACATAGTGCCCATATTTAAGAAAGGGAAAAAAGGCTGATCCAGGGAACTACAGACTGGTCAGCCTCACCTCAGGTCCTGGAAAAATCATGGAGCAGATCCTCAAGGAATCAATTTCTAAGCACCTGGAGGAGAAGAAGGGAATTAGGAACCTGGATTCACTAAGGGCAAGTCATGCCTGACCAACCTGATTGCCTTCAGTGATGAGGTGACTGGCTCTGTGGATGCAGGGAGACCAGTGGATGTGGTATACCTTGATTTTAGCAAGGTTTTTGATATGGTCTCCCACAACATTCTTGTAGGGAAGTTAAGGAAGTACGGGCTGGATGAATGCACTGTCAGGTGGACAGAAAACTGGCTGAAGCATCAGGCTCAGGGGGTAGTAATCAATAGTTCAATGTCTGATTGGTAGCTGGTATCAAATGGAGTGCTGCAGGGGTCAGTTTTGTTCAATTTAATCATTAACGACCTGGAAGATGGCAGAGTGCACCCTCAGTAAGTTTTCAGATAACACCATGCTGGGGGGAGCAATAGATACACTGGAGGGTAGGGCTAGGATTCAGAGTGACCTGGACAAATTGGAGGATTGGGCCAAAAAAATCTCATGAGGTTCAACAAGGATGAGTGCAAAGTCCTGCACTTAGGACAGAACAATCTCATGCACCAATACAGGCTGGGGGGCTGACTGGCTGGGCAGCAGCTCTGCAGAAAAGGATAGTGGACAGTAGCTGAATATGAGCCAGAGGTGTGCCCTTGTTGCAACAGAGGATAACAGCATACTGGGCTGCATTGGTAGGTGTGTTGCCAGCAGGTCAAAAAAGTGATTATTCCCCTCTATTCAGCACTGGTGAGGCCACATCTGGAGTACTGTGTCCAGTTTTGGGCTCCCCACTACAGAAAGGATGTAGACAAGTTGGAGAGTCCAGAGGAGGGCAACAAAAGTAGGAGGGGGCTGAGGGACATGACTTATGAGGAGAGGCTGAGGGAACTGGGCTTGTTTAGTCTAGAGAAGAGGAGACAGAGGGGATTTAATAGCAACCTAC
Source organism: Alligator mississippiensis (assembly GCF_030867095.1). Taxonomy (NCBI): domain Eukaryota; kingdom Metazoa; phylum Chordata; order Crocodylia; family Alligatoridae; genus Alligator; species Alligator mississippiensis. The sequence continues at coordinate 237,217,680 of NC_081825.1, read as the reverse complement.
AACCACCTGAAGGGAGGTTCAAAAGAGGATGGAGCTAGACTGTTCTCAGTGGTGGAAGATTTCATAGATTTCATAGACACTAGGACTGGAAGGGACCTCGGAAGATCATCAAGTCCAGCCCCCTTGCCCCAGGGGCAGGAAGTCAGCTGGGGTCATAGGATCTCAGCAAGAAAAACATCTGGGTTTCTCTTGAAGGCATTCAAAGCAGGTGCTTGAACTACCTCCGGTGGCAGGCTGTTCCAGACCTTGGGGGCTCGGACAGTAAAGAAGTTCTTCCTTATGTCCAGCCTGAAACGGTCTTGCAGGAGTTTATAACAGAATAAAGAGCAACGGTCTCAAGTTGCAGCAAGGGAAGTTTCAGTTAGATATTAGGAAGAATTGTCTTACTAGGAGGGTTGTAAAACACTGGAACAGATTACCTAGAGAGATGGTAGAATCTCCATCCTTGGAGGTTTTCAAGACCTAGCTAGACTGAGATGATCTAGTTGGGGCTGGTCCTGCTCTAAGTAGGTAGTTGGACAAGATGACCTCCTGAGGTCCCTTCCAAACCTCATTTTCTCTGATCCTATGATCCACACACGCCCCCAACATGCTACATGCCCCATAAAATACAAGCAAGCCCCTCCCCTCCCAAAAGGGGAACTTCCCTGGGCAAGGCAAGAGACTTCCAGTAGCAAAGGTCAGGGATTAGGGGCAGGGAACCTGTCAAGGGGAGGGGCTACCCTTACAGCCCTCCATACCTCACCAAAACTTGTTAAGCGGCCTTCTTACCCACCCCTAAGAGGCATTAGAAAGTCAGCAGGGAAACAGCTTCAGTTACAATTGCAGTTAAGTATCAGTCCTGAGTCAAATCAGAGGCTGGTGTTTGAAAGTACTGAAGTGGTTGGTGGCACCTCAGGTGTCACAAGACAAAGCCAGCACAGCACTAAGAAATGCACAGCAAAAAGGAAGATGAGAAATGATTAGTTCAAGTAGCTTTTCCTTCTTACTCTCTGCCTTTGAGGAAAGCCTGTGCCCCTTCTTCATAAAGCTGAGTGCACACCTCATCTAGCAGTTTGTCATGATTAGTATTGTCCTCCTTCACTTTTTCCTGCAGCATGACCTCTGCCCTTTTGACAAGCTCTGCTACCAGAGTGGCCCTGGAAAAAAAACAGTGTGATGGCAGATTGAACAAGTCTGAAATAGAAACATGCAACCTGTTTTGAACCCTTTCATCCCCATTTTACTTTAGAGCATGAAAGAAACAGAACATTTTGGTTAAAAAGAACCAGCCACGTGATATTTTGCTAATCTAACTATTCTGCATCGCCAAAGTTTCACCATCCCCAACCTCTTCAAGTTCACTGGAATTCAGTACCATGAAGTGTGCTTGAAGCAAAAACATTAATGAGACTCAAAAGGGACTGGGCTTTTATATCAATAACAAAAACTTTCAATTGGATAAGTATGACACATTCTAGGTAGCATATTCAGCCGTGTTTCAGGTGTAAAGGCAATTTCTAATTATTAGCGTTTAGGATGAGATTTGTTGCGAGAGACATTATCACACATTTGTCTAGAATGCAAGGTTGCTTGTACCAGCATCAGATGCTGGCCACTATCAGAGATAGGACACTGGATAAGAGACTGCAAGTCTGACTTAATACAGAAGTGCCTATACCATATGCTGACTCATATGGTTTTAGGTGCATGTAACCCAGAGTGAAAAGGGAAGCAGCTTTCTCCAGAAGATGCTAATAGAAACACACTTAACAAAATGTCTTTCTGCCCCAACTTTTTTATTTTTGCTTTGGTAATACTGGGAAAACTAATGTAGACAGGGCTTCAGACAGCCACGAGCATCTTGCCAACACTAGTGTAGCACGCTTGCCTTTCAGAGCTTGGGTTGAGTTCCAGGCTTGAGATTTTCCTGTTTTGATTGGTGGAGCCCATCCACCAATCAGGAGGCAGCAAGAGGAGTTAAGTCATGCCCCTTTTCTGAGGGGAGGGGGAGAAGAGCTCTCCCAGACCTGATTGTTGACTGCAACACTGTCAGGTCCGGAAGACTTCAGGGGCGGAGCCCTGGAAGAGCATAAAAGGAGCTGCGTGCCCAGCACGGGGGGACAGAGGGAAGAGCGGGGTTTAGAAGAGCTGAGGAGAGTGGCTCAGCAGGGCAAAGCAACAGCCCAGAAGCGCCCCTGAAGACTTCCATCGGTGGGGAACGGCGGACGGCTCCAGCGGCTAGGCTCTTGGTGTGCAGCACGGCACACAGACCCTGGGAGCTGCGTGAGGTGGCCCAGGTCTGCAACCTCTGGCATGCGGCCAGAGACAGTGCACAGGCCAGTGCACGGAGCAGGATCTTTGGAGCGCTTGGGCGGTTCAGGTCTCCAACCCCCTGCATGATGTTGGGAGCTCAGTGCAGGAGGTGCTGCACGGAGGGTCCGGGAGCAGACCAAATCCGGTGCTGCACGAGATGACCCGGGCCACCAACCCATAGCAAAAGGTTGAGTCCAGGGAGCCAGATGGTGCTTGGACTACTGAGTCAGCAGACAGGGCCGAGCCAGAGGCCCCAGAAGCCCTGCATAGTGGTGCCCAGTTCCAGGGAACAGCAACCCCCTGAAGCCCACCACAGGTGAGAGAGCAGCTTGGCGCAGATGACGAGGGCCACCCTCCACGCCTGGGAACTGTGAGTTGCAGGGAAAAAGGATTCCCACAGGGCAGAGGGAGTCCCCCCTTGTTAGTTAAGGGCTCCTGAAAGTGGAGGTCCCACTGGGAGGGCCCCCCCTGAAGTTACCAGCTTCCTTGAAGGGATTGGGAAAAAGCCCCAGGGCACTGGGGTTTCCCCATGGGATTAAGTTTATCTTGGAGGTTCCTGTGCCATAAGTGGTGTAATGTCGTGCCTTATATTTTGTGAACTCTCATGTTTGTAAATTAGTAAATGAGCAGAATCCTAGGGCTCTGCTGGGACCCCCCATTTTATCTTTTGTTTATTTGTATTTATTTATGGCTTATTTATTGTTCACCTGTACTTATCTATAGTTTATCTGTTGGCTATCTATGTTTACTTTGGGGTTTATCCGTTTCAGATCAGATACTTACCCGTGATGTACTTGTATCTGGAGCACTGGTATAAGGTTTTATAGCATTTACCCAGAGGGTATTGTTTATGTTGTTTGTTTAGATATCACATATATTAGTGTACATATGTTTATATCCATGTTTCTTTTCCTTGTAATAAGGTACGTAAACGAATCTGTATATAGTTAAGTCCCCTGACTGTCCTGGCCTGCTTCTTTAGGGATGGAGGGAAACTAAGCAGCCTGCAGTTCCCCTACGGCACACCTGCCAGCTAACAATTCCCTTCAATTGGAGAAGGGGAGTATATACCCAAGTACACCTGGGCTACGGTAGCATTCACATTACTGTTACCACCAAGACTGGTAACAGGAGACTCAGTTTAGCGTAGACAAAGCATTACAACTGTGTAGGAATATACCAGCTAACATGGTCTACGCGAAAGGAAACTGAATCATTTCTGACTCCATCAAGCAGGGAGGAAGAAGCTTCAGGGCAGGATTATCTCTGCTTTTTGCAATGGGATTCTTGCCCATGAGTGGGACTCCTAGGAGAGATAATTTCTGCTAGCTGTGTCTGAAGAGTCTGCCTGAGCTGCTGAGCTGTGGTGTCCAGATTTACAAAGCCATCTGCCTAGAATCTGAGAACTTAAATGGTTGAAGTTCCAACTCAGTCATCTGGGAATTACTGTTACCACCCCTGCTACAACTACAGACATGGCATCAAGGCAAAATTAAGCAAGTTGTGTTCACAACACAGGACATGGGAGTCACCCAAAACATGTTCCGTAACTCGCTCAAGTTTTAAGATACCTGTAAAGATATCCACAGTAGGGAGTGCAAGGACTTAATCATCTACAGAGGTCAGAGGATGGTGGGAAGGAGACAGCAACAGCACAAATCTCTAACAGACAGGCCTTTTTTGTTCTACTTATTACTACTACTACAAATCCCCTTCCATCCAAGGCAAATGGCACCATTTTCACAAGCTTAAATGAGAATTCTACAAAGACTAGATTAGTCCAGAATGACTTAAAGCCTTTAGCATCAATCAAATTTAGACTGCACACAGTCTAGTAGGGAGGCCAGGACAATAGTTCCCCAAGCAACTGAAAACCCAAGTCTGGCCTCTAAGAATTAAAACCAGATAGGAAGAAAGCATTTTTCAGAGATATGTGCCCAAGCACTTACTTGATATGCTTAACACAGTTGGATCCCACCCTCTCTGCCACAAATTCCACTGTTCTCCGCAGTGATGGGGGCTGATTGTGGAAGAAGGCCTGCTCCAGCTCTGCCTGTTCAGGAGGAAGAGCAAGAGCTATGAAGAGACCAGGACTCTCTACAGAGATGATCTTCTCTACACAGAAACAGACCTGAAATTTAATTCTGTGTACAATGCACAACAGGGCCTAAGGCCCACAGTCTCTACCAAGCATTTTGCTATTACAACCTTTGGTAATACCTGTAAAATACCTATGCCCAATTTTATGCTCACCATTTAGTGCACAGTTTATAGATTTTGTCTTGTGAGAAGGTGTAAAAAAATAGGCGACTGGTAAAAGGAGGAAGAAAGGAATGTGGCTATTTCTCCATTCAAAAGGCAGCACCTTTTCACACCAGGCTACTGTAAGACTTAATGAGCTCCTTTTAATGAGCCGTTCAAAAGGAGTGCTGCTTTCTGAGGTAAAAGATACCCTTTAATTACAGGATGGACACCACTGCACACTCACAGAATACTTAAGCTTTCAAGGGACAGTTACAGTGGAATCAGAGCAAAGGGAAAGAAAGTCAGGGCTATCGGCTAAAGAAGAGCAAGGAAGAAAAGATATGGATGGGGCAGAAGGAATCATCTGTGGGTTCAAGAGTTAAGCATATACAAAAGACTCGCAGGGACATGTATTCATGTTCTCTGCAATTTAGTGCTCATACAACATCACAGAATTTAACAGCTTCCTCTTCTAGCTGTTAAACAAGAGAACCCCTGCTGTCTAAGCCTGTGTTTTTCTTTCCATAGTTTCAGACCATCACTGTGCATCTTGCCATCTTATGAACACTCCCTCCTTTTGTGACTCCACTGTGAAAAAGCCATGACTATGCTCAGAGCATTCTCACTATGTGGTAACAGAGAACAGGCATCTGTCTTGGGCAAGCAGCCAGCACGCTGCCCCTCCCTGTTTACCTACCTGCAGTTTCTGCTGTGTGACAGAAGGTTTGGGTGCCAAGGACTCTGCAGCTGTTGGGGTTATTTTTCTTATAAAGCCACCATTCTTTGCTCCACTGCCTGCCACAAAGGAGGCCAGCAGCTTCCGCAGCTCACCTGTAAAAAGAAACAGGTGTGAATAGCCTTCTGACATACAAAGTCAGAACTACAGGGTAATAGATCCAGACAGGCAGAAAAAGTCAAGTTGTCAAGTAATTAGGTTCCCAATCTACAGCAAGCTCTGTAAAACCCCAACTTTAGTAAAAGTGGACAACAGTAAAAGTTGGAAGCAGGGAGAGGCTGCACAATTCCAGTATATCCCAGAGGAAGGCCAGACAGAAGCTTCCTACCCTTGTAGGCAGCAGAGGACAGGAAAACAGAAAATTCTTCCTATCACTCAACAGCGACCCATAAAAAGAATTACAAAGCAGTGGCTTTGAAGGTTCCCAGCCTAATGGTTCATCAAATGGTGGGATGAAAGTGGCAGCTATGCAAGATCCACCATGGTGGTGGGAGCAGAGAGCTCCAACAGGGCTACAAAGAAAATGCCAGGGATTGAGGACAGCAAAAGGGATTTCAAGTCCTTCTGCATGAAAGATTCATCAGCAGTTGGAGTCACTGGACCAACATACAACTTTCTCTACAGCCAGATCCACAAGCACAATACAGCCTCAGGAAGTGAGGCGCTTCCCCTTCAGTTTAAAGTATTTGCTTCCAAACTAACCCTAGCTCTTCACATTGGCCAAATGGCCATCCTCCACCACGCCAGGTCCTAATGGCCTTTCAGTAACTATCAGTTTGGGGATTAAGCTACCTTCTTCATCCAAACCCTTCCTCCTTTGACACACAGTATAGGGAAATCTGGCATTCAAGTTTCCTTCCATGGTAGAGAACCAAGGTCCCCGTCTCCCTGCATATCATTCACATTGCAAAGGCAGGACAGCCAATCCACAGCCTCCTTCTCCCCTTTCAAAGGATCGTAGAAAATTAGGGTTGGAAGGGACCATCCCCAACTATATCATCCCAGCCACGGCTTTGTCTACCTGGGTCTTAAGAACCTCCAAGGATGGAGATGCTACAACTTCTCCAGGTAGCCTGTTCCAGTGCTTTACTACTTTCCTAATGAGAAAGTCTTTCCTCATATTTAACCTGAACATTCCTTGCTGCAACAAATACTGTTGCAGATACTTATGTCTTTTTCTCCACAACTTGATTTGTCACCAAGATCAGCGATATGACTGAGGTTCAAAGTGGATGGGGATGAGAAAGAAAAGTGATTCAAGGACTCACAGTACCAAAAAGGGCTGGGATAAACATCTATAAAATACTCACCAAGATATGGACAGCAGGTATAAAGTAACTGCTGATCCACCAAAGTTGCAGAATCCTGGCAAATGAAGAAAAGGAGGGTTGAAGGACAGCTGCAAAAGGAACATCATCTTTAGAAGATCAGAAATCTTATGCATCTCACAGATATCTCAAGGCACTTCAAAAGAAATAATGCAGCCAAGTTAAATTCCAAATCAAGTGCTTTTGAAGCAAAACAAACTCTAAAACCTAAGGACCCAATTGTGCCTGGAGATGCATCATAAACAGCTCTGCATTTCAGAGACTTGGTATTGCATGACCTTTAGTTATAAACAACTCCAGACTCAGCTGAGAGCATAAGTCTGTCAAAAGAGAAAAAGAAACTCCAGTATAGGAATGCCACCCTGCCAGCAATGACTGGGCAAGAGTTGATATGGGAAAGAGGATAAACAGGACATGGCCCACACAAAGAATTACAGCTCCATGGATACTTCCATCATGATTCAGTCAAGCCTCTCAGGACAGAGGACTACTGAGTGATGGGGCCCCATTGTTATGTCTTAGCCAGAAAATATGGGGATTAAGGGGGAAACTTCAGGTTTTGTCAGTGTAGGTGGTATATATTGAACACATTTTGAAAAGGCTGAAGTTCATAACTACTTCCTCCCCACTGCTGGAAAAGCAACTGGCACTTGCTTAATAACAGGATGCACATACATGCTGGCTAGCATGTTCATCTTGATTCTGGGAGAAGGAGCATGCACCTTCTCTGGTGGAAACAACATTAACCCCTAATGCTGTGACAGGTTAGAAGCTCCCTCAAATGCAGGCAAGGGGAAGGGAGGAGACCTGCCAAATACTCCACATGTTTGCAGTACTTTTACTCTGAACGGGTTTTTTTTGTCTTGAAGCTACTGCTCTTTTTATCATGCCCAACAATAAGACCTTGCACCCACTGCCGTGTGAGAACTGTCTGCTAACAGGGGAGCACGGGAAGATCAGTCATTACCAGAGTACAGGGAGGAACAGAGTGTGCTGGGGGTAGGGCACAAATGCAGTGGCTATGGGTCATTGTCCCTGAGAAGAGGGTAGAGGTGAAACCAATCACTAGGAGGAAATTGGAAGAGGCTACTAGGTGTCAGTTTGAGGGTAATGACACTGAAGTCATCACTTTAACTATACCTTACTGATAAGCTTTGAAATAGCTTGTGTGCTGGAGAGAGTTTTTCAGAAAACCTCAATAAAGTCAAATACATCAAGGAGTTCCTGATTAATTTATTTTCCCATACCCTCAGATACTCTGGGTTAAGTGTAGCAAAGGTCCTTTTATAATCAATCTAAATTCAAGCAGTTTCACCCCTGATGGAACTTGAACCCACAGCCCCTGGCTCCAGAAACCAGTGCCTGAGAATAGGGCTATGATTCAGAATGACCCTGATAAATTAAAGAAATGGTATGAAATGAATCAAATGAAATTCAACATGAAGTGCAAAGTCCTGCACTTGGCACAGAATAATGGCATGTACAAATACAGACTGCGGAATGACTGATTAGGCTACAGTACTACAAAGAAGGATCTATGCATTACAGTGAACCATAAGCTGAACATAAGCCAACAGTGTCCTCTTGCTGCAAAAAAGCCAGCAGGATGCTAGGTTGCATTAACAGGAGTGTCACTTGCAAATCAAGGGAAGTGATTCTTCCACTCTATTCAGCGTTGGCAAGACCTCACCTGGAGCAGTGTCCAGTTTTGGGTCCCACAGTTCAAGAAAGATGTGGACAGACTGGAAAGAGTCCAGTAGTGACTAAAAAAAAACATTAGACAACAGGGAAATATGCCAGAAGAACTGGATTATTTTTTTGGAGAAGAGAAAACAAAGGAGGGTAACAGACTTCAAATACCTGTAGGGTTGTTATATGGAGGATGAGATAGGAGTTGATCCCCAATACAGATTTACTTGAGTTCTCTATATTCTGTTCCTGCTCTGTTCATCATTCCTAGCATTATGAAACAAGCTGTAACTCTGGACTGAGGATATGCTTGCAGCAACACCTCATCATATTCCAGCAACACCTCATGTCTGCAAAACACCATCTCATTACAGGTGGTGCATGCTTTTTCCAGTTAGTGTCATTCTGGCAGTGCACCAAAGAACCTCTGAGGTCTAGTCTGCAGTGCAGTCTGACTGCTCAAGCAAACTGCAGCTTTATATAGTCTCCATATTCATCACATCTGTACTGAACACAAATCGTTGCATACAATGCTGCAATCTACAGGCTTCACTTGCCCTGAAATCTTCCTTGCTGGTGCCATGAAACTGCAAATATCAAAGCAGTTAGTTTCATGCCAGCTTACCAAGGCCTGAGCAGATGACATGGTATCCATCATCAATCCATCCTGTCTGACTTCACTGGTAAAGAACAGCTCCTCTGGGACAGAGGGGATCTGGAACAGAAACTATGAAGAATTATCATTCCATCAGGCGACTAAAACACCCATCTCAAAAACAGTAGTCAGAGAAGATTTTCCACTTTTAAAAAATTATATAGAACCTGGCACACTGAGGACCTTCTATTCTCCTATATTTGTCACCCCCCACCACCTCAACCCTCAAGGCCACATGTAGCATCTTTCCACATTTCCCAGCCACTCCAGCTTCCCCACACTTGGAGTCTTTAATTTATATTTATCTCCAGCAAACTTAAAGAAATAGTCTAATCAAGACATGATTCTCCCAGGTGAAAATGCATGGGAGTCTCCTTCCTCCTCTTATCTTTATTCAGCCAAAGAGGTCTTCTGTTGATTAAAGCAAGGCACTGCAACTTTCCTGCAGCATTTAATACAGTAAATTTTCAGTACGAGACTACTTCCCACTTTAGTGGGAATTAACTGGGAAGTTTTGTCCTTAAGGAAAAGCACCTTAAGGATGAAAACTAGAAGGTTTTACAGAAATTAATTATGGGATGTATTTGACAGTGAAATCTTCTACAAAAGAGTTCTAGGGGGAAAAACATACAGGATGCAGAGCAGACGTATAATTCAAATTACAGCATGTTTGATACTGTGCAAAAGATTTTGGTTCTTTTTATTTTGTCACATTTTACTATTTTTACCTCATTTTGAGATCTAACCATCATTTTCTACTGAATTCAGTACAGCTGCACCTTCAGAGCTCAGCCAGTTACAATCTCTAGGCACTATACCTGAAAAAGCCAACCCAACACTGCAAGGATCAACAGCTTGTTTAGGAAACTCATCTCCTTATCTTCAGAGGGTACCATGGACCTGCCATACAGAGAGAGTAGTGGAAAACAGAGTTAAACTGCAGCTACTTTATTTTAAAAAGGTATGTCCAGTAACACTATAACTTCTTTCAAGGTTCTCTGTTGTTCTGACTTGTCCTCTAACTAGTCTACTTTAGCCATTATGGAAGTATTTCTCATTCTCTGTGTAGGTGCGCACATGTCTATCTGTATATTGTACTGTGCATTTGAACTGAAGCAGCCAGAGTTTGGTGGCATCTATTTTTCTGGAACAAACAAAATAGGAGTATCTGAGCAATGGGAAAACATTGTGGTGGAGCTTAATCTCAGGGTTGAATTCTGCAGTTACAAGGGCACAGCACTTTGCAAGTGATTTGGGGAAATGCATTTTTGTAAGGGGGAGGGGTTGATAAAAAATGCATCTTTTAACCCCTTCAGCTTGGGATGGACATTTCAGGTATGCGAGTTTCTTATGGCTTACCATATTTACTCAAATAGAAGACAAAGTTTTTCGCCCCTCACCTTACATTCACATACAAGGAAGCCTCACTAAACACACTGTATCATTAAACTGCTACTAAAAGCAGCATGTACTCAGTAATGGAAGCCAACTATGAAGTTGATTAAAATGCAGCTAACACTGAGCATGACTACAAAACACATGACCCATATTGGGTAAACTTTTCTTTTTTAATTACTATTATATATTTTGTGTTCCAAGTCAAATTCGCCAAATCAGTTCCAAATCATATCAATTGAGCAGAACTCAATCTTTCCAAAAACCGTATCAACTGAGCAGGCAGAACACAATTGTCCTAAACACCATGTATGGCGCTATAAATGGCGAGCATCCTTCGCCCCAGGCTCTCACCCTTGGATTTCAGAAACTCCCAAATCCACTGGCAGGCATCCTACATGCAGGCCGAAGCCCGGAGGTCTTGGAATTCCAATGCCACAGCAAACATACCAGGTTAGTAGTACAGCCCATCTGAATAAGATATATGGTAGTTATATATGTGCTAAGTCCTCCTCAGTGTGAACTATGTTTTTCAGTCATGGTGAGCCATTATACTGAATACATTTAAACTTCCTCTTCACTCCCACTGAGCTATACCTTTCTTTCCTATTTCCAATGAGTCCTGTTTTTTAACCAGCCATAAATGTCTAGGAAACATCACTGAATAGGCCCTTACACAACTTACCCAGAATCCCTCTGTCACCTCCTCTCTCAGCCTGTCACGTATGATTAGCGTGGCCCTACCCTCCAAGAGCTGGAACCAGATCAAGTTGCCCTGTGCCTCATCTATACAAAAAATTTTGGAGCACCCTAGGACTTGTGACAAGAGAACCTGGTTCCAGTCACGAGCAGGGGCTAATTAACCCCCACAAAAGATCTATGTGCTATCTGGAGTACAAATGCACACTGGGCAGTACTGAGCTGTGGGGTCACAATGGCATGAAACACTGTCATCTCTGTTGCAGCACAACCCAATGACCTATATGGTAAATCACAAGCCTTTTGGCTTTGAACTAATGTCATTCATAGTTTGTACTACATGCAAGTAGGTATAGAAATGCTGCTTAAAAGTGTTTATGGAGTACTTGTGCTAAAAATTGCAGCAGTTTCAAAAGAGTTAAACTGCATCAATTCTGAATGAACAAAGTCTATACCTGTAGTAATTTCCCTATATGAAAGTTACTGCAGGTATGTTTATTTCTAACAATGTTTTCAAATTTGCTTCTCACTGGCATATGCTCAGGGGCAGCAGGGTCTGACAATAAGGAAGGGACTGCAGAGGGGAGAAGTTGGGGGAAAGGGGGCAGAGGACAAGGGGGCTACCTGACCCTCCAGATTTATTTTCTCCTGCTGTAGCAGTGGGAAAGGGACAAATTCAAGGCAAACCTGCAATAATTAGATTCTATACTTGGAAAATTGTAACAAATTTATAAATATTCCATATACAGAATCTAGTTATGGGTGGGGGAAGGACGTCTAATTCAGGGTCATCTTATATTTCACTAAATATGGTAACATACAGACACAAAATTGAGTTTTATAACATTCCCACCTGATGTCCAGTTTCTCACAAATTGTCTTGGAAGAAAAGCAGGATGCAATTAATCCCAATGAAGACATTCTCAAGAATGATGCAGGTATTCTTCCATGGGCTTACCTGTACACTTGCAGCAAGAGGGAAAATACTGTCCCATAGTAGTCAAGAAAAGGAGCAATATGATCTACGAGGGAGAGGAACTCCACAATCCAAGGTATAGTGAGGATAGTACGCCGGCCCTGGATAGCTCGCTGCAGGAGTTTCAATACATCCAGTACAGGTAGGCTCTTGATGGGCAAAACATTTAAAATCAATTTGAGATACGGAAAGTTGGCTTCAAACTAACTTTTCTTAAAGTTCCATATCTACACTATGGCCTTTCTTTTAACGTAATTTAATTCTTTGTCCAGTTAAGTGGTTATGTACCAGATATTGCAAACAATATCCTTCAGTGGCTAGAGGTTCAGCCATTAACAGCTACAAGATGCCTCAGTATAGTGCTGAGAAGGATGAATCCTGACTAAACACATAAGCAGGGGGAGAAAATATTATTTGGGGGGGGCTGGGCGGTGCAGGGCATTCCTGCCTAGCCCCCATCCCTCCCTCCCTCCGGGTCATTGCAGGGGCTGGCGCATGCTGCTGGTGGCGCAGCAGCGGCAGAGTGCACAGCAGGAGCACTGCGTGCAGCACTGCAACAGTGGCGCTGTTGCCAGCTGCTGCAAAATTAGTCTCGAGGAGTAGGGGGACTAAGTCCCGTTAGCCCTGGCCTTCCGCCTGCTATGACTAGACAGCAGACCATCTGGGTTCAGTTCCTGGTGTCCTGGACAGCAAAAAGTGATTTGCATTCAGTGCAATACACTAGTAGCAGGGTTTTGAATGCTGAGCTGAGATACTCTTTGAAACATTTTTGAGGGCCACACCTTACATACACAGTCTTTCCAGTAGAATTGAAGTGATGTTGTATCTTATGGTCCAGAAAGTATGAGGGGCAAGAATCTGTGGGTATTGTCTTGTACTGGACCAACTGCATGGCTGGGTCTCCCAGAGACCCAATGAAGAGTACTGTGATACCCAAAAGCCTGTCTAAGTCTAACCCAACCAGACAGTTAATCCAATAAAAGAGACCACCCACAAAAAATCTTGCAAAAGTCTGCCCAGATATTTCAGGACTTTGAAACACTAACCGCAATTCAGAAATAGTATTAGTGGGTTAAGCACCACATTAGTGTCAATAACCCCTCCCTCCTTTCTATCACAAACACTTCCCCCTTGTCTTCAATAGGGTATACTTATACAAAGCACAGAATAGTGCAGAACACCAACCCAGGAACTATTTCCATTCTAGGAAAGGATGGCTCCAGAGACAACTCTGCAACAAACCAAAAATACCTGCCAAGCAAACAGCCCAGAAAGTCCCAGACTTTTCTAACAGGTCTCTGGTTACTTACTTGATTTCTTAATGCCACTGCAGACTCGTGCAAGTCTCTTGTTGGTGGCTCCACTGTGCGATACGGAAGGAAAACAAGAAATCCAAGAAATTTTGCCAGGAGCCGGAGGCTCATCAGGACAACGGTGAAATGTTTCTTTTCATCCTGAAGTCAAGAGAAGGAAAGCTTGATTGGAGCAACACAACCCTGAACAGAGAAGCAACAACCTACCTAAGGTCTCCACTGCCAGCATGGAAAATTAGGTCTCACAGCTGCTCTGCACTACTTTCCAGTTACTTCTTTCCCCAGACCATTCTGAATGCTGGAGAGCTCCATTCATGACAGCAGTATACCAAATAAGAATAGGAAAGCTTGATTGGAGCAACATAATCCTGAACAGAGAAGCAACAACCTAGGAGACTCCAATCTAGTTTCACATTGAGATGTACTGGAAGGAGCTCAAAAGAGAGGTGCTTATCGGGAAGGTACCTTTGAAAGTCCTGAGCAGGTGACTGAGTTATGGAAAAAGATCTCAGATCTCTTCATACTTTTATAGGGCAGTTGCATTCTACAATAATATTTCAGCTGACAAAGCCCAGGTTACAGCTTGAACAGCATTTTCAGCAACTACTATACTGTAGAGTTCATTGCCACACAAAATGAAGCTAAGCCCCTCTCACACATTTCATCCCTCCCCTCTTTTAGCAAGCATCCCTTTAAACATATTGCCATTCAACACTAACCATGACCAAGAAGCACTTCATTAAGAACTACCTGCCCATAAAAGCAATTTGAAATCAGTCAAAGGTGAGAGCTGGCTCTTTTAATCAGCAAAATGACAACTGGATACTGCAGTGATGCATGTGCTGGAAGTGAGTGAGTGAGTGAGTGCACACACACATATACAACCCCTCCTGCTTCCACTACTGCACTGTCTAGTCGAGACATGGTCCCAAACGATCATAAACAATCTGAAGATCTTTATAGAAAGAGAAAAAAAAAGCTGCTGCTCCAACAGTCACACTTTCCTAGTTTTTAACTAGAGCATCCTTCACTCCTCTGTTTCTGTCAATGTAAAAAAAGGTCTCAAATACATCAGCCCACATTCATCTCTGGACATTCACAGAACAGTGACTTTTTGAAGACAACATTCTCAGGTCCTCCATGTATTGTGTGTCAATGTCTCCAGACCAGCTCTCTCACAATGCACACCCAGAGATCCCAGTCAAGTTGAGTCCTTCCCTGACTCATGCAGCAAAGCACCAAAGATTCTGCAGGCCTTAAGTCTGCTCCCACTTAGCCCTCTGCAATTCCCAAGATTTCACAGTGAACATGTACAGGAGTAACTAGACAAAATGTGAAGATATCAAAAGCTGCTGACCTGACTGATACAAAGGGAACTGCCCAGTAAAGATGATGTCTCATTCTTTTTTTCCCCAAACTTATTAATTTTTTGAGTAGAACTACATTTTAATAGCTGCTAAATAACAAAGAAGCACCAGAGTTAGCAAGTTTCTCTTGTAAACATTACTGAGGACACAGGGACTGCATCCAGATAAGCATGGCTGTGCGGCATGTGGTGCCTCAGATATGTCTATGGCACCACATACCGCACATTCAGCTGTCTCCGTGCTGCAAGGGAGCAGCATAGGGGTTATATCCAGGGGTCACAAAAAAACCTGCGTTAAAAAAAAAAACAAAAAAAACTAGACCAGTGCACACAGGGATAGCACACACCACTCAAAGCCAGAGCCTCACTCCGGCTGCTAGCCAGGCTCCGAGCAGCAGGATCGCTGCTGCTGCAGTCCCAGGAGGCCCCCAAGACTCCAGATAAGGCTGCTTGGGGCCAGCTCAGTGCTGGCTCCAGCCTCCTCTACTCCAGCCAAAGAAACCTGTCGCACATGGCACAGGCATTCTCCAGGACAACTAGCAGTGGCCCAAGGGGATTGGGGGGGGGGAATCTAGCAGGTAAGAGTGGAGAAGGGTACCTGGGGAGTCAGATGTCAGGCAGGTTATAGTGCATCATAAATTCAACGTCTATATTGAGGCCATACGTTTCTGTATCTAAGAGGTTGTTGAAGTGAAGTTCATAGGCCCGTCTGCGGAAAGTGTTTTGTAAATTCCCTTCGAGGATCAGGACTAAGAGATTGGAGAGAGTGGTTTTCTTGAGAGAAATGTGCCCCCACAGGTAGTTGGGTACTCTTGTCTGTAATAGATTTCCAGTGTGTATTCATTCTGGTGCGCAGTTGCTGTTGGGTGTCTCCTACATATTTTCCATCAGGGCATTTGGTGCACTGGATGAGATACATAATGTTTCTGGAGGTGCAGGTGTAAGATCTAAGAATGGTGATGGTTCTATTGTGAGGTGTAGTCACTGTGGGGGGTACTGGAGATATGTTGGTAGGCATTGCCTTTCTGCTCATGGCATGGTCTGGATCCATTTGGTGTGTTTTGGACTGTAGGAAGCTGGCTTCTGGTGATGAGGTTAGTGAGATTCGGTGCTTGTTTGAATTTACAAAACAGTTTTCAGACGGGCTTATGAACTTCATTTCATCAATCTCCTAGATACAGAAACTCATGGACTCAATACAGACTTTGGATTTATGACACACTATAACCCGCCCATCATCTGACTCCCCAGGTACCTCCCCACTTTTACCTGCTACATTCCCCCCCACCAGCTGTCACTCAACCCCTTGATGCCTCAATTTACATTTTCACTGACTGGCTTACTTGCCTGCATCCCAGCCTCTGGCTTCTTTACTATTCCTTCCATCCAGGAAGAGCACACACCAAGTGCAGATGCTTCCTCGGCCTGATGAAGGGTTTTTAAACCCAAAAGCTTGCTAAGATACATTTCTTATATTTCTCCAACTGTTCAGTTGGTCTACTAAACGGTATCAGATCGACTCAAAGAACCTTGTCTGCCTTGTGTGTGTTTAGGCAGAACGGGATGAATGCAGCAGGGATGGTAGTCTGTAACAGGGGTCCTTCCCAGTGCTGGTTAGATCTCGGCCTGCCCACCTCTTTCTGGGCCAACTGCCCATCCCCCTTTCGCCTGCCACACTTTGATGGAAAACCAATTCAGATGTTACCCTGGTGGGAGGCTGCCCATTTAGGTCCTTGATGTCTAGGAGTGACATCCATTCCACAGCTCCATACCTCTCCTACAGAGTGGCCCATGCCTCACAGATGACATCCCAGGCAACTAAGCTCACCTGGAGCCTCACAACTCCACTGCAACCAACAAGCCACAGGCCTCTTAAAGATCTTACAGGTCTGGGCTTTCCCTAGCCAGGATTGTGTGTGCATGTGGTGGTGGGAGGTTTTCAGGCGCCTCCTAGCCGCCTTTCACCAGGGCGGTTTGCGGTCCTGGCATTTCCTGGGGGCTGCCACACCACTGGCAGTCCCACCACCAGGCCTCCCAACCCTGGCAGGGTGCAGTTTTAGGTCAAGCCCAGGACCTGGGGCCTCCTCCTTCCCCATAGCCCCAACCCATACCTCTAAGTTTGACCTGGCACAGCAGCTCAGCAGGGAGATGTTCTTCCTCTGCTGGATGGTGATTCGGTGAGTGCTGCCTCCATCTCTGAGAGTAGGGCATTAAATGGTTATGAAACCAAACCAAATAAAAAAAAGGAAATAGGTGCAGACGAAATGAGGAGGGTGGCACTCACTCCGTCTGCATGTGGAGCTTGGGGAACCCCAGCAGTGGGAGGTTCACCTTCAGGAACACCAGCTGTTCCACAAAACCAGGATCCAAGGAGGTGCGGTGGGGCATCACAACATCACCAGCAATGCTGAACACCCTCTCGCTCAGAACACTGGTCGGTGGACAGGACAGGTGTTCCTGGGCAACCATGGCCAGATCCTGCCACATCTGGCTTTGGCTTGCCCAACAGGCCAAGGGGTTGCAGAGCAGCAGCTCCACATCCTCGGCAAGATAAATAGCCACGAAGGCCTCGGCACTACCTGCCCAATGCTGGAGTCTTGTGCCTTTGGACCCCAGCATGGAAGCCATGTCCTCGGCCCACACTGGCAGCACCTGTGGTGGAGGACACTGGCTAGTAGATGGAGTGCTGGCACGGGAAAGTGGATCCCTCTCTTCGACTTCCCCTCGCCTCTGTCCTTCTGCCTCCCTGACTCTGTTCACCAGCACTTCTGTCCAGTGATCAAGGGTTTTGCAGCTGCAGATGCTCCCCTTCACCCTCGGGTCGCACATGCCCACCAGCATGTGGACCGTACTGGACCGCAACGAATCCAGCTGTTTCTTGATGCTCTCCTTCAGCCGCTTCACCAGTGCCTGCACCTCCACATTAAAACTAAATGAAGAAGTTCCAGAGGATTGAAGCTCCCTCACTATGGGGATCACCTAGCTAAGGAGGGCATCGCCAGCACTGAGGCTCTCGGAGGCCTCGAAGAATGGCTTGAGGACCACCAAGATCTGGGAGACGGTATCCCGCTCAGCTTTGTTAAGGGGGCTGCTTAATATGGCAGCCATCTCAGGGATGGCCTTCTGTTGCTCGACCAACCTTTCGAGTATCAGGTATGTGGAGTTCCACCGAGTCTCCACATCCAACATGATGTTGTGCTGTGGGATGCTCAGCTCTCCTTGTTTGTCCCGCAGCATCTTGCCCCCCTTGATGTTCCAGTGGAAGTAGCTCGCCACCTTCCTGCATTTTGAAATGAGCTGGCTGGTTGTGGAGGCGCCCTCACCAGCAGCCCTGTTCCCCTCCCCCAAGGCATCCCTGACTATAAGGTGGAACTTGTGCGCCACGCAGTGGATACCAACAAAGTTGGCATCACGGACTGCCTTCATCATACTGGCCCCGTTGTCAGTGAACATGAACCCACGGGTGAGCTCGCCCTATCCAATGAGCCACCCCTGCACCATGTGGTTCACGGTTCCCATGATCTCCATTGCCGTGTGGGACTCATTTCATAGTAGCTAGGGTCAGGAGGGACCTGAACGGATCATCTAGCCTGACCCCCTGCCACAGGAAGAAATGAATGCTGGGTTCACAAAACCCCAGACAGGTGATCATCCAACCTCCTCTTGAATTTGCCCAAGGTAGGGGCAAGGACCACTTCCCTGGGAAGTTGGTTCCAGATTTTGGCCACCCTAACTGTAAAATATTGCCTTCTGATCTCCAACCTAAACCTATTCTCCATCAGCTTATGACCACTGTTCCTCATCACCCCAGGTGGTGCTGGGGAGAAAAGGGCTCTGCCTATTTGCTGTTGATCCCCCTTGATGAGCTTGTAGGCAGCCACCAGGTCCCCCCTCAGCCTCCTCTTGCTGAGACTGAACAGGTTCAGGTCCTTCAGTCTCTCCTTGTAGGGCCTGTCCTGCTGCCCGCTCACCAAGCGGGTGGCCCTCCTCTGAACCCTCTCCAGGCTGGCCATATCCCTTTTGAAGTGCAGTGCCCAGTACTGGACGCAGTACTCCAACTGTGGCCTGATCAAAGTCACATAGAGGTGAAGTATCACCTCTCTGGACTGGCTTGAGATGCACCTTTGGATGCGTGACAAGGTATGGCTGGCCTTGCTGGCTGCGGTCTGGCATTGGCGGCCCATGTTCATCTTGGAGTCAATACTGACTCCAAGATCCCTTTCCGCCCCGTGCTTTCAAGAAGGGAACTCCCCAGCCTGTATGTACGCTGTGGATTCCTTCTCCCAAGGTGCAGCACCCTGCATTTGTCTACGTTGAACCCCATCCTGTTCTCATCTGCCCACTTTTGTAGTCTGTCTAAATCTAGTTGCAGCCTCTCTCTCCCTTCAAGTGTGTCCACCTCGCCCCACATCTTAGTGTCATCAGCAAACTTGGACAGCGTGCTTTCCACCCCCTTGTCCAAGTCACTGATGAAGATGTTAAACAACGCGGGCCCAAGGACTGAGTCCTGGGGTACCCCACTGCTCACATCTCGCCAGGTTGAGTACAACCTGTCCACCACTACTTTCTGGGTGCGCCCCATCAGCCAATTTTTTACCCATCCAACTGTGTAGGCATCAATGCCGCAGTCACTTAATTTATTGATGAGGATGGGGTAAAAGACAGTGTCAAAGGCCTTCTTAAAGTCTAGAAAGACTACGTCCACAGCAACACCATCATCCAAGGATTTCGTTACTTGGTTGTAAAAGGCAATCAGGTTGGTCTGGCAGGGCCTGCCTTTGGTGAACCCATCCCTGCAGGCCCCCCACAGATGTGCTCCTTGATGATCCTCTCCAAGAGCTTCCCAAGCACCAGGGTGAGGCTTACAGGCCTATAATTACTTGGGTCCTCCTTCCTCCCCTTCTTAAAAATAGGGACCACATTAGCCAGTTTCCAATCCCCCGGCACCTGGCCATTTAACCACGAATGCTCATACAGCCGGGCCAAAGGCTCCGCGATGACCCCTGCTAGCTCCCTCAACACCCTTGGGTGGAGGGCATCTGGACCTGCAGATTTAAAAATGTCTAGCCCTTCCAGAAGATCCCACACTACATCTGCACTGACTAAAGGCTTGATAGAGTTATCCCCGAGTACAACCCCAAGTACAACTTGATAGAGCTATCCCCAAGTATCTCATCCATCACCTCTGCTTGAAGGAGAGCCCACCGAAACAATTCCAAAACGTTTCAGATGCTTTTGTTTCATTTCGGATTCGGTGATTCAGCTGCCGAACTGGGCCGAAACACCTCTGAAACAAAATGGCTGCCGAAGTTTCGCACAGCCCTACTACTGTCTATACCCTAATGTACTGTTTATGTCATAATTATACATGGACATTAACCAATTCTTTAGTTAGCGGATTGAATCACTAATCAAATCCTTAGCTGGCACCTGGAACATTTAACTCACCTGTTCCTCCATGTCTGCTTCACCATCGCTAGGCTCATGCTCTACCAAAGTAAGGCCATCCAGCTCAAGTATTTTTAGGCACAGGTTATCCATGAGGTGTTGATTGAACTGATAGCTTCAGAAAAAACATGATGGGAGTGTCAGACTGGGGGGAAAATAGCAGTATAATCTCAGCTAACATATGCTCAATAATTCAAGCCTCAGTTACCAAAATTGTAACAAACATCCAAGATGTCACTCATTTATAAGTTCAAAGGCTATTGTGTGGCCAACAACAACACTATCCAAAAACCAAGCAGACATGCAGAACCTCAGCCAAACTTCAGCAGATTTAATGCATCCTCCACTCTCCACACAGCTCTGCCAGCACATCCTACCCCTTAACATCACCTTTGCCATTTCAGTTTTGTGCAAAAACTAGTCATTAAACTCCGTTAGGATCATTGTTACAAGGACATGGCTACAAATAAGTATACCAATTTCAAATGAGACATAAGGGAAATGTGAATCTACACTGTGAACTATAAAAGGCCTCTTCATTAAGCCAGAGTACCCTTCTCTTCCCACTTCTTGGCCATCTAGAACAGTCTAGGGAAAGTTTCAGCAATCCAGCATTCCCGCTGTCCAGTACTGTGTTACCTCTAAGTATTAGGCAACTCAGCATGCTTCTGCCAAGATATTTAGTGAGTTTCATGTGTAATAAGCCAAGACCTAAATGGATGTAGTTCTTTGGAGAGGAAGATGGACTGTACATGTCAGCAGATACAAGTGAAGCTTGGAACACTGCTGACAGCTAGCATAAAATGGGCACTGCATACTGCAACTGCCCTCAGGGCTTGATAGTTCCCCTTTTGTCTCATGCTTTGGCTTCAATGTCCCACAGAGTTGGCATTTCAAGACCAATCTCCAAATTAGTTCCCCCAACTGGCACAAGCCAATGAGTTTAGCTAACCACCCCACAACTTAGCAGAGGCAGAAGCAGTGACAAGTAGCTAACCTTCCTGCGCTGAGGATGAAGTCCCTGAAGAATTGCTGGCACCCTGGGAAGGAAGGGGGTGGGCAAGGCCCTCTGATGCTCTGAGGAGCGACAAATCTCTCCTGCAGCCTCTTCAGCCGACTCAGATCATCACAGCCCAACATATTAAGGACGTCCTGGTCTGGGGTGTCTCCCCAGCTTGTGCCACCACCAACGGGACCTTTACACATCTTCAGGAGGGTAAAGAGGAAGGAGGGAGGAAATTCATAAGGCATCCCAGATGAAATAAATAATTTGCCCCACACAACCACTTCTCTCCATGAAAGGACTTTTAGGGTAGGAACCTTCAATACTTCAACCTTCAAAGGACTGGACTCAGCTGCCTATGAAGCCTGTGAAATATGGCCTCCTTCAGCCAGAGGGGAAGCATCGGCTAAAGCATAAAAGCTTCCTTTTTCTCAAAATATGCTACACTCTCAGTCTCTTCCAGCCTAGGTGTCCTGAGACTGGAAATTCAGACCCCACACATTAAACCTAAGGCATTAGAACCCTCTTTCCACACAGAAAGAACATTACCAAGCATAGCTATATTATCTACATAAACGACTTTGTTTCAATCTTCTATGTTTTGGCCTGGCAGTCAAGAAGAATTGTCATCTACTACTTGGACCCAACTAAAAACTGTAGGGTTCTTCAGCGTTACAAAGGTGAAAAGAATTTGCAGGGACTTATACATACACAGAACTACTGCTCAAAATACAAAGAAAGGCAGCTTCAAGCCCTTAAAATTAGCCAGAGAGCTTGACAACAAAAGAACACAACTTCAAAGCATAGTACCCCACTAAAAACAAACACCTTAAAAATCTGGTATAGTTAGGTTAACGCTGATAGGGGTCTCAACAATACCAAATCAAACAGTAGTCATCTTATGAAGGTTGAATCATTTTATGACTGCAAACCCTACATATTCTTGAGCCCAAGTTCCTTTTGCATCTCAAACCACAGGTTAGGGAGGTCAAATTCTAGTTATTTACATCTGTGCCTCATTGTTACATGCAAGCTATTTGCTTTCAAACTGTATTGTAGTGGAATAGTGAAACCCTATAGTCTTCAACAGGAATGCACAGATGTGAGTGAAGGTGAAATCCAGCCTTGTACCTGCAGCTCCGTTAACCAATTCTGTCAATACTGGTATAGATTCTGTTTTCCATTTTTTTAACTGTATGGGCTCTACAGAGCAAATAGAAGCAGAGCAGTAAACCTTATTCTCCCTCAGGAAAACTGATAGGTATCACTATGGATACACAGCAGGACAAATGGCAAAGTAAGATGACAATATTTTTATACAGTAATTTTTCAAATTAGAACTACACTATAAAGTGGAGATTTTCAAAGGAGACTAAAGGAATTAGGTGCGTCTCATTCCCCACGTGGACACCTAAATCCCTGGTCTCTTTGGAAAATACCCTCCAAAAGGCACAGCAGCTTCCAACTGGGTTGATTTTATAATATGCACTACAAGGAGTTTTGGGCTCTAGTCCTGAACAGCTCCCCCAGCCAACTGTTAAAGTTTTAAAATTGAAAGGTGCTTCTCTTTATTGTACTGTGTGAAAGAAGACTTCTAGAAACAAGGGCAGCAGAAATCATGCGAAAAAACAGCAACAAACAGTCAAAGCAGAACTATTTCTACCTATTTTCTGTTGGTTACAGCAATCTTGTTATTTTGAACTATAGCTGGCAAAAACGTACACAAATAGAACAATGCTTCGTAAGTATCGCTGTGTAACCTTTTGGAGAATATGCAGTTCAAAAAAATAAGTCAGGACCACTGTACCCATACAAGGATTTTAGAAAAACCAATTAATTCCACTAAGGTACATAATCATAAATAAGTGTGTCAAGACCATTCAAGGGTATAGTTGTAGCCATGTTGGTCTAAGGACAAAGGCAGACAAGGTTCTTTGGGTGAATTCAATATCTTTTATTACACCAACTCAAATAGTTGGAAAAATTCTGCTTTCCAAGCTTTCAGGCTAGGCTGAGGAAGCGTCTGCAGTTGGTCTGCACTCTGCCTGGATGGAATAGTAAAGCAGCCAGACTCTAGTACATATGCAAAAAAGCCAATCAGCAAAAAAGCAAATTGAGGTAGTCCTCAAGAAAATGTAAATTGAGGTAGACCTCAAGATCATTCAGACATTTTTTAATTTTTTCAAATATATGTTTTTTTATTTTTAGTGCTGCTAAGAAGTGCCACATAGCCTGACAGACTGAAGGCCTCTTTATCCACAGATTCCTATGTGCCCAGTATCCTTAATTCTAACTAGGAAAGATCACCGGGGGAGGGGGGAAGATTTATCCACCCCATTCTTCTTAGAACAACAGAAATATGTAGATATTACCTCACATTTTACTGAAGGTCAGAAAAATTGCTTTCTGTATGGAAAACACAAGAAGTTATTTATTTACCTGGATAATCTGTTTTTGAAAGAGTCTGGCAAAATGGCTGTGGTTACAAGTTGCTGTAAGGTGAGCCATCATAGCCCTATAAAAAAAAACAAAACAAAACAAAAACAAACAAAAAACAAACTTTGATATCAAAGAACCAGTCAAAGAGAGTCTATATTCAACTACAGTAAAAGCTTAACAGGGAGCTCTTTACAAAAAACGCCCTCCAGTGCCATTCTACTTTGAAAAGTGAATTTGTAGAAATAAGTGAGGTCTTATTTATAATCAAGTTCATGCTTTGTGCATCTCAAGCAGCATCTGTTGGTTAGAGACATAAAAATAATTTTTAATCAGATTTTCTATAAGTAAAGAGCCAGTATAGTTATGCAAAAGGAAGGCTAGACTCTATGCCCATTCTCATCAACAAAGCCATTATCCAAGTACCAACTGCAGAACTAATTTCTCTTGTTGATGGCGCCTGTGCAAAACATGTAAGAGGAATTCATTTCAGACATTTTTTGCTAGAGTAGTAATTAGACAAGCCATGTTCATGCTTTTAAATTGAACAGGTGTAATATTGAAATCACCAGGTGCATCTACACATGCACTTTACTGAGTTGACTAATTATCTCCGTAGTAAAGCATCACAGTCTACATGTGCGCTGAAACTGCGGCACAGTAAATTAACTAACTGCTGTACAATAGCACTGTCCCTGATGGTACTATCCTATGGCAGAGTTAGTTAATGTCCATGACAGTTAATGTCTGTTAGTAACTACGTGTGCTGAAACACACATGTGGGCTGAAACAGGAGCTGGAGGGGACATAAGGGTGCTGAAGTGCAGGGGCTGCCTGCCACCTGGCCCTGTACTTCAGCACTCTTGTGCCCCAGCCAGACCCTGTTGCCTGATGCTGCCATCTGGAGCCTGGGGCTGATCCCCTGGACCTTCCACCAGCCTGGGGCTGTTCTGTTCCAGCTCAAAATGCTGCGGTCCTGGGCACACGTGTAGACACTGCACCTGAGAACAGCTAACTCCATTGCGAACTGTGCTGGAGTTTCTCATTTCACCTTAATTGAATGTGTAGATGCACCCACTGAAAATAAAAAACAGAAGCAAATACAGCAGCCATTTTACAGTCACTTTTCAAAGATGAATGATTCTTTAAAAGTACTATTTTCTTTTTTGCAGTGCCAATACAGAAGCATTGTGCTTCCCAGCAATACCCAAGCTCAAATTCTTTCCAGAGCTATATCAGAACTACTCTGAAATAACAGAATTAATAATCTCTGAACATGTAGGGAGCTTGTTATGTAGGTCCAGTTGTATAAAAACACATGCAAAAAAATGCACAGGTTAAATGGGTCTTACTCTCTACTGCAAAGCCAGATAGACTATTTAGGAATGAGCAGTTGGTAAGTTTACAGCAGGAATTTGGGATGCAAGTACCAATTTAAAAAATATCCATTTAACCTGTTGTAATTACAATGGTTAAACACAATTACTTGTTAAGGCAACCCCAGGGTAGGCAGGAGGGAAGGAAAAGCAAGGAGAGGAGGGTGAACTAATACCTAATTATTACTGTGCTGTGAATCACCTAATCCCTTCCTGCTGGCTCGCCAAAGGATTTTGTCTGGACTGCTTTGGGTCCCTCTGCCCCATCTGGCCCAGACACAGGGGGCAGTCCAGACCATGGCGCATATGGCTGGTACCGACACCCCCAGGTGCACAGTGGGGCTGGGACAGTTTGGCTGCTGGACTCCACTTCCTGGCAGCGGTGGCTCCTTCCAGCTGCTGCAGCTACTGGACCTAACCCTGTTGGCTGGACACACCGGCCCATCTGCCCCACACCCAACTCTGGGGGTGCTGACCTGTGTGGGCAGGGTGTGTGGCTGGGATGGGGCCACGGGCCAGCAGGGAGTGGCATCTGAGAGCAGGATGGGCACGTGGGGCTGGGGCTGTGATTGTGGGGTAGCGACAGTGCAGGCTGGGGCCCAGGGCAGAGCCACAATTAACTCCCCACTCCCCGCACATGGAACCACCATATGTTACAGGTGCATGCAGGGAACAGATCGCATCTCTGCCCCAAGATCTGGTCCCGCACTGTCACAGCCCCACGATCCAAGCCCCCAACCCAGCCCCACCCATCCCAGTCCCCACTCACCCGCAGCCCTGTCCCACCCACCCAGGCAAGCACAGAGCAGAGCCACTAAGGGAGTTTTGGTGAGCTGTTGGGGAGGGGTGAAGGGAGGGGAAATGACTCAGCCTGCAACAGCTCACCAAAACTCCCTAAGTGGCCCTTGGGCCCAAATAACTGCCCACTCTGCTAAACTATGCAGACCCTGGTGCAGCTGCTTGCAGCATCTCTACTGCACGCCTCAAGCAGCCCGGGCTCTGGGGCAGGTGAGAGGGGCCTACTTGGAGTTGTCAATGGCAGCAGGCAGGGAGGCTGGAAGCAGCCACACCAGAAACCACAAAGCCTAGCTATAGGTACTAATCTCCTCCCCACTATTCCTTCCCCCCCCCCCCCCCTTCCTCCTCCCTTGCCATCTACTGGGGCATGTGTGGCTTCCTTTCTCCCCTTCCCTGCCAGACTGTTCCTTGCCACCAGCCCCTGCTAAACAAGCACCACTAAGCTATAACTGTTTATTACTACACTTATCAGTTAAACAAGTAGTCATTTAACCATTCACATCCCTAGCAGGAATAATCAAATGGTTCAGGTACAGCTCATTGTTCTGTAATGTGTTAGCTAACATCCTTTATATGGAGGTGAGTCCATACAAAGATTAACAGCTCCCAACAAGCAAGAAGGCTGAGCAGAAGATTTGAAGAAAAGGCTGATTGGAGCAACATAGAGAATTAGGAGCTGGGATCAATAGGCTCTATGGGCATCACATCTACCATATTTTCTCATATACCACAGGCCCCCAAATAAGACACAATCTGTTTTTGGAAGGCAAAATGTACAAAAATATATTTTTCCAGAGTTATGGCAGACTATAACAGAGCAGGTCTCCCTGGAAACATAAGAGTACCTAGAAAGTGTGGCATGCTAGGAGATGGCTTGGGTGAGGAACTTCCTGCTATGGTAGGACAGCAACAAGGCTAGGTCTCAGATGATTAACAGAGGAGTCTGCCTCTTCTCCTTGCTGAGGTCAGAGAAGCGGCAGACATTTTGGGAGCAAGTAGAGCACCCTGTCTACAGGTACTCTCTCCTTTACTCCTCCTATTCCAGCAAAGGAAGACTAGATTCTCCGCTTAAGACATGCACCCCAAATTTAGAGGGCTGATTTTTGGGGAAAGGTGTACAAGGTATGCACGTGAATATGGCATACAGAAGCGAGCTGAAAATCTGCTCTGTTTTTTATGCAAGTTATATGCAATCACTGAACTCTTGGCTAGCTGAATCACCAGATTCTTACCTGATCTTGTTGCCCAGGACTCTTTCAAAATCCCAAGCTGGTTTTTCATGGTTATCTTCCCATTCACGCAGCAACTCATAGAAGATGTCCCTAGTGAGCAAAAGATAGAGATAGGTCAACTCCTTGGCCTCCAGTTTCTGAACAAACAATAACTGGATGCCCAGCCAATATGGCACAAGACTTCTCCTATAGAAACCAACTTCAAACTACACTAAAGTCAGACAAAAGTCCCCATGTATTCTACTACCCTGTAGCAGTGCTAATTGCCACTGAGATTACTGATTCGATACAATTCTTTTTATTCTGCACTCCATTACTGCTCTCCCCCGAGTTTAAATAAAATTATCAAAATAGCGTCACCTCCCATTATCAGACAAAACAGGGGGATACAAAACAGAAGGAAGATGTGCTGTGAGTTCGTCAGTAGACAAAAGTGAATAGAAACAATATGAAACCAATTCTAGAAGGAAGAGAGGAAAAACCCAAGAAAACAGAAGATCCTTCTTCACCACCTCACCCCAACATGGGAAAGACCAAAAGGAATCTGGATGCCTTCAAAATACACTTGGATGCTAATCTTGCTGGGATCAGTTGATACCAGCAGACTTCCTGCCCCTTGGGCAGGGGGCTGGACCCGATGATCTTGAGAGGTCCCTTCCAGCCCTAATGTCTATGAAATCTATGAATAACCCCAAAGGCAGAACTGAATCCATCTTGTGGCATGCTGTTCTGTTATGTATACAGTGGTTTTGATTCTTAAACGGAGTTAAGGTCCTCACCCTGCTAACTGATTCAAATAGTTGGGGCCTGTTTTTAGAGCTAAAGATCATGAAGTCTTTTACCCACACTGCTGCAAATGTATAGTGTTAGATGCCACAGAGGCCACGTCCAGATGAATGTGGACATTTGGTTCCCCAGGGACAAGCAGCGGTGGTGCACCTTATGCCACCACTACTTGTCCCTGGGGAACACCCATGCCACGTGCATGCACTTTGGCGCATGGCGAGTTACCCTGGGTGAAACAGGGGGGCCTGGGGCCAGCACTGGACTGGCCTCAGCAGCCTTATCTGTGGTCCTGGAGGCCTCC
This sequence comes from Alligator mississippiensis, assembly GCF_030867095.1. NCBI lineage: Eukaryota > Metazoa > Chordata > Crocodylia > Alligatoridae > Alligator > Alligator mississippiensis. The sequence continues at coordinate 237,189,604 of NC_081825.1, read as the reverse complement.
CAGGGCTGCAGCAGTGGCGATTCTGCCATGCGGAGCCTGACCAACAGCCAAAGCATGGCTCTGGGCAGCCTGACTCCACTTTTGAGCAGCGCATCCTGCCCATGCATGCGCTGCTCCCCTTTTTTTTCCCTACAGGCTTTTTTGACCTCTAGATATCCAGAGGTCAAAAAAACCCATAGGGAACAAAAGTGAAGCAGCACACCCATGGGCAGCGCACCTTTGCAGCATGGAGAACATCTAAATGTGTAGTATGTGGCGCCACAGATGCGTTTGCAGTGCCACATACCACATAGCTGCATTCATCTGGATATGGCCACAGAGTTTACTATGAATGACCAGGAACAGATTTTGCCCCAAAACAAACACATTAAAATTGGACAATATTCACCTTTGCTTCTTAAAAATATGAAATGCCCTGTCACTGGGAAAGTTAGAGCGATTATCAGTTTCTGGCTGGAAAGAAACAGATTGTACAGATGAAGGCAGCAGGAGAGAAACCTGTTGAATATATAAAACCATTCATTAGCAAAATACAATTCCCTGATTTGATGTACAGTTCAACAGCTGGACAGGCAAAATTAAACTAATGTGAAATCAAATATTACCATAGATGGGCGATTTAAATGCTTAATCATTAATGGTTGGGAAATGCTAAATTCTGGTGTGAAAACACTGGTAAAAAAAAGCCATTTCATACTGCTTTTGAAAAAACTTTCCTACAAAAAAGGAATTGGCAATAATATGCCCTGGGGAGAGGAAATAAAGCCATGGATTCAATCATTTAACCACATGTCAACTCAACACAGGACTTCTGAGATGGCAGGACTAGCAGCTGGCAATTCCCACCTGATCCTCTACCCTCCCCTCTTCTGAAAGATGCCATAGATTTTACCTATCTAGATTTCTTCTACATTCCTCATCCCCTAAGTATTTCACAAGCATTCATGCATTTTATTCACACAACACTGATGTGGGGTAAGGAAGCACTACCCCAAGTTTTAAACAGAGGGCAAGATGAAACCTAAAGCAGATTCAATGGTTTGCTTAAAAAGTGTGGTAAGTCTGAGACTGAGCAGGAAAGTCTCAAATCCCAATTCACTACATTGGGATTCTACCTCCAGGTTAACCATAGGCAAGAGTCTGATAGTGACATTCTGGAAGTTAAGGTTAATTTTTTTAACTAAGTCAAGTGAGGTCAAGATCTCGCTGCCAAACCAACACAAGTTAGTTAATACAGGGACTTCTGGCTACAGATCACTAGTCCTAACAATCCACAGACACAATATGGATGGAGATAGGTGGTTTTTTGCAGTCTCAATAGTAAGCAACAAGTGATCCCCGCCCCCAGCAGGGTGAAGATTTGCTGTTAATCAGTAAAGACAACAACAAAAAGAGGATAAAGAAAAACATTAGATTATTGTAACTCCTCAATTCCACACATTTAACTTCCCATGGGGTCTTCAGTTTTTACCTTGGCTGTGCTGCTTTCATAAGCCTGCCTCAGCCTCTTGTGCAGGTGAGGGGAAAAGGACGCAATCCGCTCGTTCTCAGCCAAGAGTTTCAAGGTCCCCTTCTCTAAGTGGGAAATAAGTCTGCCAAGAGACCACATACATATACACACAAATAACTTTGAGAAACCAAATCTTTAAGTTCACACTTTCTTCTCAAACATCACTTTTAACCACTGCACAACTGGCATCTGGATCCAACTGGCATCAGCAGGGTCCACTACAAATATCAGTTATACGAGGAAAGGGACCTCAGAGTCTTCCCCAGTTGCAATGAAATCTGAAACGGACACTTTCACCAAATTTTAACTGCATTTTGAATGTATCATTTTGTAACATCTCCACTAGGCACAAATATCTAAGCTTTACAGCTTAAGTGTCAGCACAAAGGAAAATCCTAGTTTTCCAGGTCAGGCTGAGTTACCAACTCAGCATGAGATCAGGAGAATGACTTAGCCTCATGCCCCTAAACTGAAAAGGCTATAAAAGACTGGCCCTCCTGAAACCCAAGAATACCTTTCTCAGTCTTTTACACGCATGTACCCACACCTATGCACAAAGGAAGAAAAAGGTTCAACTTACTCATACTGACGATCCAAGACCTGGACAGCAAAATAGACACAGTTGTGCACATTATGAAAATGCTGCCTCTCTACTGCACCTGAAAACACACCAGGCAAACAGCATTTACCACCATGGGAGAAAGATTCACAAGCCAAATAACACAGTTAACTCAGAAGGAAGTAGAAACTGCCATGCCAACCAGATCATTAGTACATCCAGTCCAGTGTAGTACTTCTTCCTACAGTGCACATGACTTGACACATCAGAGAAAGACACCCAAGGTAACCCCAGTATAACAGTCAGCTAATTGTACCATGTTGGACCAAGAAGAAATCCTTTCCTCTAATGTGTGGCAGTTAGCTGCAGCTTGCCCCAAAAACCAATATTGACTGCCATTACTTTAGCCTGTATAACTATCAGTGTTCTCACTAGACAAGGTTACACAATTTTCATAGTTAACCATGAATAATCAACCCCTAGATCAGAGAGTAAATGCCAGCTCCTTAATAGAACTGGATAGGAAACAGTTTTCCAAAGCTGAAAATTGGTGGATTTAAAATTTCTCCCATTCTAGATCAGGATGAAACCAAGCCCAATCCAAGCTTCCTGAAAAAAAAAAAAGAGAAGCCCCCAGCCCAGAATAACCAAGCCTGGTGGTTAGGGCACTCATATGGGATGTGATAAACTCAGCTTCAAAACCCAGTCTTATGAGCAAGGATCCAGGTTTTGTTTGCCACAGAAAGATTTGGATTCTCACTTTTTCTCCTAAAAAAAAAACAAAAAAACCAAAAAAAACAAAAACATGGATTTTCTCCTTTTAATGAGAAAATTGTGGATTTGCCCCTATAAAGGAAAAAAAATGCACAAACCTGTAAGTTTCCCCTTGCACACTGGCAGAGTTCCAGCCTGCAAGGGAACTGCTTGGACCTGGGGAGAGTAGGAGGAGGGCAATCAGGCAGGGGGCGTCACATGCACCTGTGTGCACACACATGCATATACGTGGTAGCCAGGCAGCATGGAGATCAGCTTCCCCAGCTCCCTCCAGGTAAGCCGGGGGGCGGGGGAGAGAATACTTAGGCCCTCACAGTGAGAAAGGGAGTTGGGCAGGGCTGGGGTCACTGCCCAGCCAGGGCAGTGCATGGGGCCTGGGGTGGGAATGTGTGGCTTCTGAGCCAAAGCGAGGAGTGGGATGGAGCCACAAGCAGCTCATCTTGGGGGCCAGCTCTCCACTGCTGCACACACACCTGGAAGGGTATTGGAGGGGAGGAGGCACATGTCCCCCAGATTTGTGCTCAGGGTGGGGACAGACGCAGGCTGCCCATTGCAGGTTTGGGGGTCTCCACCTTGCTGCCCTTCCCCTGGAGGCCTCCACAACTCAGCCCCCGCTGCTGCCGGGAGGGCAGGGGGTGCCTCACCATAGCAGCGCAGGGCTCCTGGTGGCGGCACTGATCTTCCCTGCCCTGCTGGATCCTGCCCACTAGGCAGCAGAGGCCCCCAGGCAGAGGACAGCGGTGCAGGGAGCTCCGAACCTGCAGTGGGCAAGACTGAATTCTCCCCTCCCGCCACCACAGGCTCCGCTCCAGCCATGACGCCCATAGGGGTGGGGAGCTGGGCTCTGCACTCCTCTCTGGCTGTGGGAGCCAGGACTCGCATGTTGCTGGGATGTGGGGGGCCAGGGGGCTGTGGGCCCTGGTCCCATAGCCCTGACAGCAGGATACCCCATCCAGCAGGGCTAGGGGGTGGGGCAGGGGCCTGTGGGTCAAGAGTGAGGGGCACCAGCAGGGCTGGGGGAGGGGTGTAGGTCAGGAGTGAAGGGCACTGGCAGGGCCCAGCAACAGCAGGGATGGGGGGGGCTATGGGTTGGGACTGAGAGGGACTGGTAAGACCAGGGGGTTGCGAGTCAGGAGTGGCAACAGCATGGGGAGGGCATTGGCATATCAGGGCTGCTCAGCACCACAAAGCAGCGTGGGGTGGGGGCAGGCACAGCTGGACCCATGTCCTAATGAGTGAAGGCGGCAGGGGGAGCTCTGATTTCCCATGATTAAAAAAAAACCAAAATCAAATGCCAAAATATACAGGTATTTAGAATTTATTTTATTTTGATCATTGAGGCACTGGTAGACTTGCAAACTGCCTTAAAATTATAAATATATCAATAAACAATTGTGTTCAACAGATACCCATATATATAGTGGCGTTTCATTTTAATCACAGAAAAGCATGGATTTGGAGGGTTTATAGTCAGAGAATGTGGGGTTTTATCAGAGATGTGTGATTTTTAAACAGAGAAAACCAGGATCTCCACTTAGGAGACAAAACAAAAACTCAAAGCTGAGTCTCCCAGATGAGTGCCGTAACTACTCGGTCAGAGATTCAGTCTCTCAGACTGTGGACTTTCAACTTTACAAGGGAACAAGAAATTGATGCTAAGAAGTGTGCCCAGCTGTTACAATGTACTTGCTAAAGAACTACAGGACTTCAGCAAGCTAAATCACTGCAACTAACCCTAAATGAAATCTTATTTGCTCCCTTTACATCACTATACATCAGGGGTGGGCAAAATATGGCCCGCGAGGCTATTCTATCCAGCCTGTGGGGCCCCTAAACAATTTAGAAAATTAATATTGATCTGCCCTTGGTTCCTGTAAAAAATGACAGGAGCCAGGGGCAGTAGGACCTAGGGGAAGCCCCAGCAGGCTCCCACAACAGCAGGGCCGGCCTGCTCTGGGTGGCGTGCTGAGGGAGTTCGGTGCACAGGTGGTTTTCTCTTCCATCCTACCAGTGACCGGACGAGGAAGACGGCAGGAGAACTGCATCAGAGAGACCAACTGGCGGCTTCGGCAGTGGTGTCTCGAGGCAGGCTTCGGCTTCCTGGACCATGACCCGCACATCACGACGAGGGACATGCTCAGCTGGGATGGGCTTCACCTGTCCCCCAAAGGTAAGCGTGTGTTTTCTTCTAGGTTGGCGGATCTCCTCCGGCGGGCTTTAAACTAGGCTCGTCGGGGGGAGGGGAGTACGAGGGCAGGGGAAGCTGTGGACCACCAAACCATGTGGCACCCACAAGGACAGCCCAGCCTGAAGAAGGAGAACATTGGGAACCTGAAAGCCATGGGGAGGCCAGCACAACAGAACAGGTAAGGAACAAGAAGGTAAGAAACAACGGGCCCCATGGGACTGGGAGCGGGGGGGCAGCAAAGGCGCCAGTCGCAGGGCTCAAGTGCCTATATACTAATGCTAGGAGCATGGGGAACAAGCAGGATGAACTAGCGCTCCTGCTTGCACTAAACACCTATGACTTAGTGGGGCTAACAGAGACCTGGTGGGATTCATCCCATGACTGGGCGGTACATATTGAGGGCTATAGATTGTACAGAAAGGACAGGTCGGGGAAGAAAGGGGGGGGGGGGTTGCACTTTATGTCAGTGAGCAATATACATCAACCCTCATCAAGACAGAATCCGAGGCTGAGGAAGTAGAAGGATTGTGGGTTAGGCTACATGGGGGGCAAGGAGAAAGGGATTTGGTGGTAGGGGTCTGTTACAGACCCCCACACCAAGGGGAAGAAATAGATGCGGGGCTCCTGAGGCAACTCTCGGAGACCATAAAAGCTAAAGAGGCGGTAGTCATGGGGGACCTAAACTACCCGGACATCTGCTGGGAGACGCAGACAGCAAGGTCCCATCGCTCACGCAGGTTTCTAACTTGTGTACAGGACCTCCACCTGACACAGGAGGTGTATGGTCCCACTAGGGGGAATGCCATACTGGATCTGGTATTGGCAACGGGAGATGACATGATAGGGGACCTCCAAATCGGTAGCTATCTGGGAGACAGTGATCACCTTATGATAGAATTCAACATAAGACGGCGAGTGGGTAAGGTAACTAGTAGGGTGAAAGTGCTAGACTTTAGGAAAGCTGATCTCATTGCACTCAGGCGATTAGTCAAGGAAGCACTGCAGAGTAGGAGTTTTGATGGGATGGGTGCCCAAGAAGGGTGGCTGTGCCTAAAGGAAACGATCCTTTGGGCACAAAGCAAGACGATCCCCGAGCGAGGCAAAAGGGAAAGGGGCCAGGAGGCTTCCATGGCTGACCAGAGAAATCCAGGGCAGCCTAAGGGCCAAAAGGGGAGCACATAAAAAATGGAAACAGGGTGAGATCACTAAAGATGAATATACCTCCTCTGCTCGTGTTTGTAGGGAGGCAGTTAGGCGGGCCAAAGCTACCATGGAGCTGAGGATGGCAACCCAAGTAAAGGACAACAAGAAATTGTTTTTTAGATACATAGGGAGTAAAAGGAAGGCCCAGGGAGGAATAGGACCCCTGCTAAATGGGCAGAAGCAATTGGTGACAGATAGAGGGGACAAGGCTGAACTCCTCAACGAGTTCTTTGCCTCAGTGTTCCTAAGCGAGGGGCATGACAAGTCTCTCACTGGGGTTGTAGAGAGGCAGCAGCAAGGCGCCAGACTTCCATGCGTAGATCCTGAGGTGGTGCAGAGTCATTTGGAAGAACTGGATGCCTTTAAGTCGGCAGGCCCGGATGGGCTCCATCCAAGGGTGCTGAAGGCACTGGCCGACGTCATTGCAGAGCCACTGGCGGGAATATTCGAATGCTCGTGGCGCACGGGCCAAGTCCCGGAGGACTGGAAAAGGGCTAACGTGGTCCCCATTTTCAAAAAGGGGAGGAAGGAGGACCCGGGCAACTATAGGCCGGTCAGTCTCACCTCCATCCTTGGTAAAGTCTTTGAAAAAATTATCAAGGCTCACATTTGTGAGAGCCCGGCAGGACAAATTATGCTGAGGGGAAACCAGCATGGGTTTGTGGCGGGCAGATCGTGCCTGACCAACCTAGTCTCTTTCTATGACCAGGTTACGAAATGCCTGGACACAGGAGGAGGGGTGGATGTCGTATACCTGGACTTCAGGAAGGCCTTCGATACGGTATCCCACCCCATACTGGTGAACAAATTAAGAGGCTGTGATGTGGATGACTGCACAGTCCGGTGGGTGGCGAATTGGCTAGAGGGTCGCACCCAAAGAGTCGTGGTAGATGGGTCGGTCTCGACCTGGAAGGGTGTGGGCAGTGGGGTCCCGCAGGGTTCGGTCCTTGGACCGATACTCTTTAATGTCTTCATCAGCGACTTGGACGTGGGAGTGAAATGTACTCTGTCCAAGTCTGCAGATGACACAAAGCTATGGGGAGAAGTGGACACGCCGGAGGGCAGGGAACAGCTGCAGGCAGACCTGGATAGGCTGGACAAGTGGGCAGAAAACAACAGGATGCAGTTCAACAAGGAGAAATGCAAAGTGCTGCACCTACGGAGGAAAAATGTCCAGCACACCTACAGCCTAGGGAATGACCTGCTGGGTGGCACGGAGGTGGAAAGGGATCTTGGAGTCCTAGTGGACTCCAAGATGAACATGAGTCGGCAGTGTGACGAAGCCATCAGAAAAGCCAATGGCACTTTATCGTGCATCAGCAGATGCATGACAAATAGGTCCAGGGAGGTGATACTTCCCCTCTATAGGGCGTTGGTCAGACCGCAGTTGGAGTACTGCGTGCAATTCTGGGCGCCACACTTCAAGAAGGATGCGGATAACCTGGAGAGGGTACAGGGAAGGGCAACTCGTATGGTCAAGGGCCTGCAGACCAAGCCCTACGAGGAGAGACTAGAGAAACTGGACCTTTTCAGCCTCCGCAAGAGAAGGTTGAGAGGCGACCTTGTGGCTGCCTATAAGTTCATCACGGGGGCACAGAAGGGAGTTGGTGAGGATTTATTCACCAAGGCGCCCCCGGGGGTTACAAGAAACAATGGCCACAAGCTAGCAGAGAGCAGATTTAGACTGGACATTAGGAAGAACTTCTTCACAGTTCGAGTGGCCAAGGTCTGGAACGGGCTCCCAAGGGAGGTGGTGCTCTCCCCTACCCTGGGGGTCTTCAAGAGGAGGTTAGACGAGTATCTAGCTGGGGTCATTTAGACCCAGAACTCTTTCCTGCTTATGCAGGGGGTCGGACTTGATGATCTATTGAGGTCCCTTCCAACCCTAACATCTATGAATCTATGAATCTATGAATAAACCAGCCACCTATAACTATTGGGCATGGGCTGGAGGGATATTTGGAGAGCTCAGCAAATTCAAGAGGACCTGCTGCCAATCAGCGTGCCCCCCTCCTCCCACCCCTCGAGGCGCCTGATCTGGGGTAGGTGCGAGTCTGTGCGGTGCTGTCGTGGGCAGATAGACAGACTTAGGGATAAATGTGTGTTCTCAGGTTTTACGGTGCAAGCAAGTACTAGTTGGGCTGTAGACCTGTTTCTGCCTCTTTCCTCAGTAGCCTACTCACAAGGTGACCTGTAATCTGGGTAACTGAACTGACACCCGACCCGGGCGCAGGCTGCTGCGGCAGCAATTTGTTTGCAATTTGTTTTTTGTTTTTTGCTGAGATGTTGGCAGCCAGTCAGTTGTCTGGCATGGGTAGCACTAATACCCTGCCTGATAACGAGGGAATGGAGGAACATCTCAAACAAGAGTTATCTGAGATGAGGGATCAGGATGGAAACAGGGCACATTTGACACCCCAAAGCCCTGGAGGACCCTCTGTGAAGAGTGGGGTGGGTGGATTAAAAAGATTTTTAAATTAGGCAAACTCAGGAAGAAGGCAGCTCTCCTTGAAGGACTGCACATGGTAGCAAAGGGGACACCTGAGAAGGTACAGACCTTAGAGGAGGAGTATCGAGATGTTATAGCACAGTGAAAAGCCCCAGAGGATGTATGTAAGGAATTAGGGGCAGAGGTTTTACAGCTGGACGGCTGGGCTTGAACGGACGGCGCTCATCTCCCAGCTGCTGACCGACACGTCAGCTCCGGCAGTCAGAGGCAGCTCAATGAAGAGCCAAGCTGGAAAACATACAGTCCCACCTGCAAGACAGCAAGGGGCTGCTCGGACCGCTCTCGGGGCAGCGGGACAAGCCCCAGACGAGTGGGGGATCACGGGCATGTGAAGTACGAACCAGGCGGTTAGAGGAGCGGCTTCCAGCTAACGGGGAAGAGCGGCTGCCGGCACTTCCACAGGGAACGGGGACGATGACCCTGGTCAACAGGGATCCTGGTTTTCTCTGTTGAAAATGAATCCTCAATTTCAGATTTAAAAAAGTACCCAAAGTCTGCATTTTTCCATGATTAAAATGAATCGCCCCTAATATACAGATATATATTTATAGTGGTGTTTCATTTTGATCATGGAAAGAGGTAGATTTGCTTTTTTAGTCCAAAAATTGGGGATTTTTTTTTTAACCAGAGAGGACTAGGATTTCTGATGAACAATCTTACACTGAATAGGAATATGATCATGACTGGTATTGCCAAGTGTGGGAAGACAACCTAAAACCAGCCCCTACATGGCTGAAAATATCCTGGGGGTCTTCAAGAGGGTTAGACGAGTATGTAGCTGGGGTCATCTAGACCCAGCACTCTTTCCTGCTTATGCAGGGGGTCGGACTCGATGATCTATTGAGGTCCCTTCCGACCCTAACATCTATGAATCTATGAATCTATGACACCCCCCCCCTTTCTGGCCTGGGACCATGTGACTGCTCCCGCACAGGAACCTCAGGTAATGAGGGGAGGGTGGGGACAGGGGAGGATCCCGGGCAGGGAAAGAGCACAGGGAAGTGGCCCGGGGAAAAGCTGAGAGCTGAGCGTGTGGGGAAAAGCGGCCCCTCGCCCACCCTGTGGCCGGCGCTCTGTGCTGCAGCCACTCACAGCCCGCATGGGGCTGTCTTGAGCAGGCCACGGGGCGGGCGAGGGGCTGCCTTTCCTCCACGCTCAGCTTTTACCTGGGCTCCTTCCCAACGCAGAGGAAAGCAGACCTTCCCCTGCCCCGTGGCCTGCGCTCCCTGCCGCAGCTGCTCACAGCCCGCGCAGGGCTGTCCTGAGCCAGCACATGTGGGCTGCAAGCAGCTGCAGCATGGGACGCCAGGCAGGCGAGGGGACACTTTTCCCCCACGCTCTGCAGCAGCTTGTAACCAGCCCCTGGTGCCACCCTGGGCCCCGCACTGGCTCCAGGCTTGCCCGTCAGGCCTGTGCACAGCAGCAGCAGCTGTGGCCCCCACCCCCTGCTTGCCATGCTGGGCAGCATTTGCCACCGCCGCCTCTGGGCTGCCCAGTGCGTGAGCTCCAGGCGGGCAGCAGCAGCAAATACCACCCAGCACGGCAAGCAGGGGGCCGCCTCCCTCTGTGCCAAGCAGCTGCTGCCACTGTGTGCAGCCCCGACGGGCAGGGGCCCAGTCTGGCAGCGGGGACAGGTTACAAGCTGGTGCTAAGTGCGGGGGAAAAGTGGCTCCTCGCCTGCCCCATGGCCAGTGCTCCCTGCTGCAGCCGCTCACAGACTGCATGGGGCCACCTGTGCCTACTCAGGAGAGCCCTGCACAGGCTGCGAGTTGCTACAGCATGGAGCACTGGCCACGGGGCAGGCAAGGGGCTGCTTTTCCCCCGCACTCAGCACCAGTTCCTTCCCTGCTGGGGAGCAGGCAGTCGGGGCTGCATGCTGCCCCCCTGCCTGTACTGCAGGGTTGGGGGGCACTGAGAGTGAGCAGGTGTGGGAACCAGCGGGAGCACAGGGCCTGCACTGGTGTCCCGGGGCCAATGCTGGCAGGGCCCAGAACCAGGTGGCAGGAGTGTGGGGTACCAGCCAGAAAGGGCTCTATGGAGCTGGGCCAGCTCCCCCCTCTCCCTGCTGGGGCACCCCAGCCTAGCTCCACAGACCCCTGCCAACCTGTGCCCCGCTTTGGGTCCCACTGGTGCTGGCCCTAGGACATTGGTCCCAAGATGGTGACCAGGGGGTGAGGCACCTGTCAAGGGGTGGGGCTACCCATGGGGCCCTTGACAGCTTGCCAAAACTGGGTAAAGTGGCCCTGACCCGAAATAATTGCCCACCCCTGCTATACATGCATACAGACAAATTATGTCAAAATAGCTTATATTGGTATAATTCCATACAGCTGTAATTGTAATATATGTTCACACCCTCTCTCAGCTAATTTATATATTTTTAGACAAAAATCAAGCAGTTCTAATATGAGAGATTTAAAGACATCTCACCCTATAATCTAAGAGGTAGGGTACTTAAAGACAAATTAAAATTCCTGGTTTAAAGTTGGGTCTCCTACATTCCAGATAAATGCCCCAACTGCTGGGTTAATCTAGGCTGATGCTTGCTTGCCATCACTCTTGGTTTTGATCATAGGAGTATACCAGTGTTGACAGAAGTTTTAGCTTTGAAAAACTGGCTCTCTCTGAAAAGTTTTATCAGAAAGTTCCTAACCAGCTCTTCTCCTTAAGTAGTAACCTAAGATAAAAGGCTCCTTTCAAAGGTCATTTTTACAAGTCATGGTATTTCCAGTGATACCAATGGAAATTAAGCATGCAGAGTCTTAGCTGGAAGCGATTCTCTGCCCATCTTAACTAGAGAACAAACTGTGTACAAGTACTGTCCGGATTTGCCAGAAAATGCATGTACACAAATCCCACAGATACTGAAGGGACCCTGTGCATCTGTGCCCTTGTGGAATTTGGCTTTAGACTTGCAGTAATTCTCAAAGTAATTGTGGCTTGGATAAAGTGAATGAGGAAGAAATTTGGTGAATCACTTCTCACTGAAAATCCAATTTGAGAGATAAACAGGGGGACTCTGGTACAGTAGCAATAAGCTGACATAGCCTACCTTTTAAGACAGTGAGGATGGACTATAAAACTTCTATGCATTCATTTAGGGCAAAGATGTCAAACTCATTTGCTGGAGAACCACAATCCACTTTTACTTACGTTTTCAGGCCCGCACTATAATTGTAAAACAACATACTCCCTTCTCCCAATACTGAGATTCCCTCTCCCCACACCTGCCAAGTATGAGAAAGAGGTTTGTACAATGACCAGAGGTAGGTATTGGCTTCTGTGTAGCAACTAAGCTTCAGTTATGTATTCATTCACTGATGACTTGGAGCGTCATACTGAGTGATACAGAGTGTAACAATTCACTGCATGTAAGCCTCAGAAGACTCCAGTGGTAATGATTTCCAGCCACTAACTCCCCTGAGCAGGATGTGAACTCCTTAAGTTAAAAGTGATGTGCTATGTACCCCATTAGTGTTGCAGGAATCAACCTCTTCATTCAAAACTGTTGCTGACCTTTACATCCTTGATTGAATTCCAGATCACTCTCTCCATCTTCTGCAGATATTCCCCTGGATGTTAGCAGCTGCAGAACAAAAAAGAGCTCCAGGAAGATGTTCGGAACCAGGTTTTCTGGAAGAGAACATATGAGATAACAACTAAACACTCAGCACTGGCCTGTTTCAATAAGTCAAGAGATGGCTAACCAAACCTCAAGCATCCAATAGTGCCTGATACATGAAAGGATCAGCTGAAAACCTCATTGCCCTAGTCCCACTACACAGGCATAGCATGCATGTTGTCTGGGCAAACTTAGTACCTCCATTATCCCCAACAGTAAGCCATAAGATTTTTCAAATTATCTATAATGTAGCATCTTAGTACTATCTGAAAAGAAATCTTTAGTTCTGGAACTTCTTTCCACAACTGCACCACAGTAACTTGAGCCCAGTAGGATTCAAAGAACTGCGTAAAGCCCATCTTTTTTCCTAGGCTTTTGCCTGAGAAGGAATGAAAGGAGTGTTTTTGCTCTCTAAGTGGCACCCCTTTGCATTAAGCCTGTAGTGGACCCTAAAAAATAATGTGAAGATGACATTACACAAATTCATTTCTCCAGACAGACTCAAACTGAAAGAACACAGAAAAGTCAGTCTCCTCATTCCATAGTTCTTCACCTGCTATACAAGATGAATAAAGCAAGGCCAGCTGATCTAGTTGCTTTTTGCAGGAGACCTTACTGAGATATGCACAGGTCATCAGATGGCCCTCAGGAGGGAGGCTTGCACTTCGAGTGTAGCTAAGCTTGGTAGGAGTGCTGGGCTCCAGAGACAGGCCTGCAGGAGAAGAAGCCTGGTGCAGCAACTTGCATCTGAAAGTCAAAGCCAACAAATACAAAGGAACTTGGAATGACATCACAAGAATCTAGACAGAAAGATCTGGTTTTATGGGATACCTGTATAAACTGATTGTGTCATTTACAGAATATAAATGAGTTTCCATACAGGGTAAGGGGTCAAATTGCTGAATAAATTAATCTCCTACCTAATGAGAAAAGACTCTTTTATAGTTAAGGCAGTGTATCCCAACCTTTTCCAGCCCAAGGCAAAACTGTGTTAATAAATTTCTTCTGCAGCACACCTGTTAAGGCATTCCCCATCCCCATCCCTATTGTAGCTCATTGCCATGGCAAAAATTCACAGCACACCTGTTCATTTCTGACGGCACGCTGGTTGGGAAACACTGAGTTAAGGCACAGAACTGGAAGTCAATAGAAACTGCATCCAGTTCCAATTCTGCCATTGATTCAGCAAGTCATCTAAATCCAGTTATTCAACCTCTTTGTGGTATAGCCTCCTATCTTCTAAAATGGGAACAATACCTACCAAATTATGACACGCTAAGCTCCTTAATATTTACAAAGGGTATCAAGTTCTTAAGACAGGAGGTGCCAAAACTCTTTTCCGAGGTTCAAATTCTATAATATTTTGATGCCCAAATACTTTGCAAAGCCTGTGAAAACAAGGCTCTGTTTACAGTAATGCAGCAGACATGAACGATGTGTGCCTCCTAAGGCTGGGGGGGCATGGCGACCACCTGCAGGCAGTGGCGGCAGTGAGCGGAGACCGCCCGCAGGCAGCCACAGTGACGTTGGCAGCAAGGATGGGCTGAGAGGGGACTGCCTGCAGGCAGTGTCAGTGGAAAGAGGCGGGGGGAGGGGGGGCGGTGAATGGCAAGCAGGGACTACCTGCAGCTGCTGGCAACTGCGTCAGCAGCAAGCAGGGGGCAGGATGGTGACTGCCTGCAGAAGCCAGTGGCGGCCACTCCCACGGGGAGTACATGCCCCCCTATGCGTTGCCTATGGCAGCAGAATTGCAGATAAGTCGTGACAAATCTAAATAAAAGTAAGGGGATAACAGCCAGATGAACTGGGAATGCAACGGTGGGTGAAATGTAAACTGATAAATGCAAGGTAGTCAAAGCTGTAAGGAATGAGTTACTCGCAAACCATGCTAGTTTCTAAATTTGCTGTGCCCACTCAGGAAGAAGGCATCCACATCAATGTGAACAGTTCACCAAAACTTCTGTTCAAAGTGCAACAACATTCAGAACAACTCACAAAAAGTTAAGATGTCTAAAGAAAATAACAGAAATTAAATATCTGACTACCATCTTAGAAGGAAATGGAACATTCACACCTGAAAGAGTATAATTTATTATCCCATCTCAAAGTCCATTTAACCCACACACTAAAGGACACACTGAGAAAATGCTGTGGAACTGAATTAGGTGCATTTCAGAGGCATTTTTCTGCTATCCTGCACTAGCTAATGCAAGGACCTCATACCCAGAGGTGCAAATTACTTTCTAAAAAGCCATCTTCCAGCAAAGACAATGAACCAACCAAATTCAGGCCTAAATTAAATAGATTTAATTCCATTTAGTTGCACTTTAGTCATTTACCTAGGGCTTGAATTTCATTTTCTTTGTTTGTTACTGTTTACTAGTATTTTAGTTGTAGTAACCAGCCTCGAAGAGATTTTAAGAAGGCTTTAAAGGCCAATTCAAGGTCAGACTTTTAGACCATGCTTAAAGTCCAAAACCTAAATAAGAAGGTAAATTACAGCCAGTCAGAGAACTAAAGGGCTGGAAGGGGCTGCCTGGGCTATTAAGTCCAGTTTCCTGAACTCAGACATACTCAGAACTCAACAGATCTGTTTCACTATTATGGGCCAAATCCGGGGCTTATTTAAGTAAGCTGCAAGGTTAAATGGGAAAAAGGTCTGGCCCTCAAGAAACAAAATCTTACCCAATTAACTTCACTAGGCCCAAAATTTCACTCTAGATGTCCAATCAGACTCATTCCATCCATTCAAAATGAACATTTCTGCATGTTTGCCTTGGAAAAGTCCCATATTTCATGGATCCACATGCAATCATCCTTTCAACTTAAAAAAACAAAGAGGGGAAGCTGGTTGTACAAATCAGTCCTTATAATAGGATCCTACTGCATCTGCAATCTAAAAAGAAGAATGGGGGGGTGAGGGGAGATGGGACACCATCTGATACATTAGGTAGCTGTTCAGGTGTGCCCCTCCCTAAGGAGTCTGCCAACTCAGTTTATGCAGAATGCTGATGGGTTTTTTTAAACTCCTGTAAATAATGGCTTTTCAAACAAAACTTAGAAGCATTAATCCTCCAAACAACCCACCCCAGGGAATACTACTATGTTCCACTTTACTGTGCCTCAGTAAAGGCAAGTGTCACACAGCAAATCATAAGAGAGACTGAACTAGGAACCAACTCTCACATCATTACTCAGTGCGTGCTAGAAAATCCTTTCACTTTCCTCCTTCCACTAGAAAATCCTTCCACTTTGTTCCAAAACTCCAAACTTAATTTATTTGGTTTGTAAAAAAAAGAAGTAAGAATTGTTTTTTGTATGCCTAACTCGCAAATCCTGAGTCATGCTTCTCACACATTACCAAAATGAATAAAAGTTGCTACAAGGTAATTTATGCCCTTACTCTCACATATGCAATCATGCTGCCCTAACACAAGACTCCCTGTTACACCTGTATAAACCAATTGGCTTTCAGTAGGCTTGCACTGGAAGACAACAGGATCACAGACATGCCTGAGGGTATAATTTGGAGCACAAAACCTTTACAGAGGCAATGAGGTGTAACTGCAACATTCACTTTTACATCAATTTTTGCTTGAACAACTGCAGCCTGCTTTGGATACTTTTTATTCAGCTCAGCCTTCTATATTAGCAACATCTATGCAAATGAGAACTAGGAACTGCAAATCTGTCACCGCCCCTGCTTGTACCGTTCTTTCTTCAGCATCTCTCTCTCCTCTTGAAGGCTGCTCCCTGCAGTGGAAGCAACATTTCCTTCCTGGATGGTCACAAAGGCTTCATGACTTGCTCCAGATGGAAACCGAGCAGCTGGAGATTGGCTGACTGGTGTAGAAGTGAAGCACATCTTGGGTTTAGAGAGCGGGCGCTCAATACTCACTGGAGTGGGGTTAATTCGTCTTGATGGCTTACTTTTGCTGAAAGAATTTTAAAAAAAGAGGCTTCCATTTAACTAAAGTGTAAGAATCAAAGTACAAGAATCAAATCCATGAGACTACCACAATTTTGATGCCAGCATAAAACTGACAAGGAGAAAAACAAGATGGAGCATATTTGTAACTTCATCTAGCAGTCATTGACTTTATCCCAATTAATAACAGAGTGGGTATCCAGCAAACAGGTATTATAATAGTCCTGTTGAAATATGATGCATTTCCTGCTACTTCACCATGCTGATGTGAAAATAACTAGCTATAATCACTGTAGTGGAAAGCAGATGATAAATGGTATCACTGAGCTTATCAACACTGTTCAGCCCAAACAAATCATCAGACCCATAAATTAGGATATGCCAAGTTTTAGAGGCTCAGTTCATCATCTGTTTCTAAAACATCCTAAAACATTCATGCAAATGTGACCAAGGAGTCAAAGTGGGTTAGTGGGAGTCAGGGCTCCTGAGGTCTTACCTGCTTTGTATTATGTACACCCCAGGGAATTATCCAATTGTGCACCTGCGCAATTATGCACATAAAACGTATGACCCCACATGATTGCACAATTTTGTATAATTTAACTCAGGCAGGCTCTGTGCCTCCATGGGGCTCCCAATACTCCAGCTGGGAGCCCTATATGGAGGCACCAAGCACAGTGGCAAGCCACTGGTGAGTAGGTAAGGGAGCTCCTGCCTGCAGGAAGTGGGGGTGTGCACGTGGAGATTGTGGGTGGGCAAGGGCCCACCGTCACACATCTGCCAGCAGCAACAGAAGGTGGGCCTTGGGGGTGCTCATGGCCGTGGCAGGCAGAGCATTCCCAGCAGCATGTGGGACTGAGTCCCAGGAGTAGCACGTGTCAGCATGGAGTCCGCTCAGCCCAGCCCAGCCCAGCCAGCTGGCATGTGCCTTCAAGCCAGACCAGGCAGGCTCTGTACTGGCACGTGGACCTTGCAGCACTGCAGGTAGCAGCCACAGGCTATTGGGCCAGGCCAGCCTGCCTCCGTGCCTCAATGTGGGGCTTCCAGCACTCCAGCAGGAAGCTGAACATGAAGGCATGGAGCCCACATGGTCCTATAGCACCTGACTCCGTGTCTCCATGTGCCACTTCCCATCAAAGTACTGGAAGCCACATATGAAGACTCGGAGCCTGTCTGGCCTGATGGTGCACAGCTCCCACCACAAGCCCCATGTGCTTGCATGGAGACAGCCCAGTCTGGTCCGAAGGTGTGCGCCAATGGGCAGGGCTGGACTGGCTCCATGCTGCCACCGCAGCCCTCAGGACTCAGCCAGAGCTGTGCACTGTTAGGTGACTGTGCCTACCACAGCCATGTGCACCCTGAGGGCCGATTGCCTGCTGCTGCTGATGCCACTGGCGGTAGGGGCTGTGCACCACGGGGGGAGGGAGAGGGAGGGGTGGGACAAACATGTGTCAGGGGGCCCACACCCACACAGATGGGGTTTTTGGCACAAATGTTAAGGATATAAGATGCAATGTAAAAAAAATGTAATTCATTTTGCATAATTTTGAATTTTTCTGCACGTAATTTTGAATTTTTCTGTGCATAAATTCTCTCAGTTTAATGTTCTCATAAAACAGCGTTTACCTACATTCACAAGGTGGATGTGCAGCATAAGACAAATTGCAGCAAGGCTTTGGGAAAAGGTTCAACACCAAGATTTATATAACACTGTCTTTCAAAACATACCAGAAATATAAGGATGAATTTATTGCTTTCTACCTTACTTCTCTTTTCTGGAATGAATATGCTGCCTGATGTACGTTAGCTGCCACAGACCTCATGAGACTACTTAGCACTGCTATTTCACAGTTATATTTGACCTGTCTTCACACTTTTCATATCAGTCACTGTCTTAATAGCTTGGAACTAGGGGTACAACCGATAAAAGATTTTTTGGCCAATTCTGATGGACAATTATTAATCAGCCATATCAGCCAATACCGATCCAATTGCCGGTACGCAGCCCAGCAGCTTGAAGACCAGCATCCAGCCGGTAAATCTGTGGTGAAGGGGTGGGGGGGGGGGGGGGGGCAGACTGAGGCCCCACAGTGAGGGAGGGTATGAGGCAGCAGCAGGTGCTGCCCAGCCAGCACAGGACGGAGCTGCAGGAGGCTCATCTGGGGGGTGCAGCTCCTGGGCACTGTGGATACCGCCAGGGGAGGAACAGAGAGCATGTACCCCCTGGATTTGTGCATGGGGCAAGGGTAGGCTGCCCACTGCCAACACGGGGCCAGAGGCTGCACTGGCTGCTTCCCAGCAGGGGGCCTGGGCAAGGAGGGGCATGACAGGTAGCACTGGGCTATGGCTACTCCAAAATTCACCACAGACCCACCCCACCCCCATAACCCCCCACCCGGTGCCGCTACCCACCGCACATGCAGCCCCGGCCCAGCCCGCCCACTGGGAAGAGGCTGGCGCAGGCCCTGGCCCTAAGCCCACAGCCCACCATTGCCCCACACACAAATCTGGGGGGGGGGGCATATGCCCCCCATGCCTCCCCCACAGGTGTGCCCAATGGCTGGGAGTTGCCCTCCACTCCCTCCAGACGGGTCTCCCAGTTATGTCCCATGCACCGCCTCAGCTGGTCAGCTCCTGACCCTGCCCCATCCCTTGCTCACCCTGGGGGCCTTGATCCGCACTCCCATGCCCCTTCCCCCCCACTCCCCCAAACTTACCAGCCAGATGCTGCTCTCCAAGCTGCCAGGCTGCATTCCTGGCCACGTGCATGCATGTGTCTGCACACGAGCACACAGCATTTATCAGACATTATTGGCTATACTGGCCAAAAAAAGCTGACTGCCGATAACGTCAATTTTCCTTTTATCAGTGCCAATCCAATATGGACCAATATATCAGTGCATCTCTACTTGGAACTTATTATTTGAATCAGAAATTCAGGAAACCCTCCTAGGCAAACCCATCTTGCAGAGATCATCCCTCCTCCTCCTCATGAAACCCTAGATCCCAGGAATTAACCTGAAGATGTTTTCCCAAGATAAAGGTCTCCAAGTGCCAGACACCTATACATTACAGACACCTAATATTTTCAAAAGTGAAACACTCCGGAGGCCTGATTTTCAGATATGGCATCCTTTGTATTCAAATTTTTATGACAATAGTCTCAGCTCTCCCAGAAAACAGCCTGTCCTATTTTTCTAAATAGACCAGCAGTTAATAATGATGCTCTTACTTTGTGAAGCCAGAAGAAGCGCACATGGGTGGGAACTCCTCCAAGTTGTTGAGGTTCAGCTGATCAGGTGGGGAACTGGCAGAGACACCCAACACTTCATTGCGCTTCTTCCTCCCTCCACTCCATGAAGTGTTATCACTCTTCCCATCCTCCTCATCAGCAAGACATCGTCCAAGATCCCGAGCCACCTGCCGGCTAGAGGTACTGGTGGAGCTGTTGCCCTTTCTTCTGCCTCGCCTTGTCGGCTGAACTTCTGGCATGGCCACAAAAAAGTTCCCCAAGTTGGCCTTCTGAGCTGAGCGCCTCTCACTGTGGTTAAATACAGGGCTGCAACCAAAGCTTGGGCTCACACTGGAGACCACACTAGGGAAATCACTGCTGGGGCTAGACAGGTTTGATCCAGTAAATGCAGGAGAGCCACCTGACACAGCAGAAGGGGCAAAGCTGGTATCTGGGGAACAGGAGTTAGCAGAGCCTTTTTGGGTAAAGAGCTGCATTCGGCTGCTGCTTGACCCTGTTGTGTTTCCTGCCCTCCTTTCTGAGCCTCTCCTTTGGCTCCCACGGCCAGCAGAGTTTCCAAGGGCCTTGGAATTCGGTGTTTTTGCAGGGGTGGAAGGCCCATTGGTCAGGATCTGACCGGTTTGCTCCCTTAAAAAATTCAAGAAGAAAGGCACAAAGTCTTTCTGAGGCAAACTAAGAGATACCAGCTTTTCATGGATATGGTTCTCCTGCAAGAAAAGAGGACAAAGCATTAATGAAAGATATCCAAAACTAGGGGTTATCATTTTTTTTCTCTTTCAAATTGCTGGCATAAATTAAAAGTAATTAGGGGTTTTTAATACTTTTAGCTTGAAGAAGTGTGTTTAATAGTCAGAGCAAGCCACCGAGATTGATGAGTTCTTGATTCTCTTCCCAGATCTGACAGCTAGTCCTCAGTCCACTTTGGGCCAGATATGGAGTGGATGCTTTTGTTTATCTGGCTGCCCTATTGCAGATCAGCAGGGCCTATTTTGTTCAAATGTCCCCATTAGCATAAGAGCACTACAGATGATCTGCAGTTTGAAATAAGGCCTTTTTTAGGTGTCTTATGTAAGGCACTAGACACTGATAACCAAAATTAATTCATAATGCATATGGTTGGTAATTTTTCGTGCCCCAGTGCTCTGCTAATACCACTTGCTTCCTCATAGGGGTGCTGTAAGAATGAACATTTGTACACCAATCTGAGATTCTACTCTGTCCGATACATAAATTTACATGATTATATTTCAGTGGAATCATACTAACCACAGAAGTGAAAATACAGATTGCTATAAGGTTTGTGATGCAGAAAGCTTGCAATCAAGAAAACTAAATAAAAATGTAACTTTAACATCTTTTAAACTTTAACTTAAAAGCATAACACCTGTAAATTATCTAAGAATAGTGCCAGGAAAATGTTTGTTATATATCACTAAAACATAACCTAAATTGTTTCATGCAACGACGGACAAAGGTTCTGCTGGTCTTTCAGTAGATAACATTTGTTTTCCTCACAAAAGAAGTAGGCAAAGTTTGTAACAAAAATGCTGGAACTTTGTGGGGCAGCCATTCATATTCTTACTAATGGCAGAGCAACTGTACTCGCACTCTCCCCTTAGATCCTATTCAAAAGGGAAAAGCTTTGTGATCCTTCCCCATGTGAAACAGAAAGCAACATATTCAGAGGAGAGCAGAGGGTCTGTATTTAAGGAAAGCTTTCTTAGGAAAAAAGGTGGAGGAATCACAATCTTCCTTTGCTGGACGTATTTGTTCTGGCAGGGGCACGGATCGTGGGGGTAAGGAAGGACCGTTTGAGAGCAGAAACAAACTTCAGTTGCCAACTACACCAAACTTAAGACTCATCTCAGATTTTTTAAAAAGCCACTTATTCTCTCCACTGTCCTACTGGCAGAAGTGAGCCTGTAACTAAGGTGCCCCACTGTGCCCTACCTTCTGCCTGACTTCAGACTAACATGGCAAACTCACTCTCCCTGCTCTTCTGTTATGTTTCGGAGAAATAATGCACAAGACTGGAAAATCAGGAGACCTGGGCTCTGTTAGCTCAGATGCAAGCTTGCCACGTGGGTTGGAGCAAAACAAGTACCCCTTCCAGCTCCTCAGCTTCCCCCTCAGCTAAATGGGCTTGATACAGGAACAACTGATCAACTTTTAAGGGTCAGGCAGCAGCCTCTTCCAGTCATCAAGACCCATGAAGCTGGGGATACACCTCATCTACATTACATAATAAGGGAGACAGTCTGAGCTGCTACCAAGAGGTACAACCGCCCGTTTGATAGGAGACGTTACTGAAGCACAGCTCACCCGCACCCACACACCCCGCTGGGCGCCAGCGCTGACAACCAAGCCGCCACCATTGACCCCCAAACTGCAGCTGTGAATTGCTGTGGAGCGGCAAGGACTGTAACTCCCCAACTCCCACGAAGCTGGCGCTGGGCCCCACACTCGCAGCAGGCGGCTACAATCCCTGGCCAGGCTTCGTGTGAAGGGAGGCGGGAGGGGGAGACAGACCCGGGCCCGCGGGGCCGCCCCTTCCCTCCCCCCACAAGCCCAGCGGGCCGAGACGGCCTCCCGCCTCACGGGAAGTGTCAACGCAGTGGCGGGGCGGGCGCCGTCTCCCCACAGCCCAGCCTGGCCCTGCCCCGCCGGGGGTGGACTCAGGCTCGCGGCGCGGCCTTGGGCAGCAGGGGGACTCCTGGGCGGGGCCGGGGCCGGCGCCCCCTCCCCGGGACCCGCGGTACCTCGGCCGAGCGGCGCCCGGGGTCGTGCTTGAGCCAGTGCACCAGGGCGCCGGGCGCCACCTCCTCTCGCAGCACTAGCTCCAGCGCGGCCGCCATTCCCGGGGGGGCGGGGCGGGGCAGAGCGGGCGAGCGCGGGGCGCGGGGACACGCGCCAGCGGGAGGGAAGGGGAGTGGCGGGGCGGGACCGCGCGGGAGGACGCCGGGAGGGGGCGGGGCCTGCAGCGCCGGGCGCCAAGTAGCGGGGGCGGGGTCACGGCGCGCGGCCGCAGCCCTGGCCCAGGGGCGGGGCCTGCGCCCCCCCCCATGTCAACACGCGGGGCGCGGGGCGCGTGCGCGGCGCTCGCGCGTCTTTTCCTCTCATGCGCGGTCTTTGCTTCCCGCGCGGGGGCCGGGCCCGGGGCCGGGGCCGGCGGGCGGAGGATGGCAGAGGACTCGCCGAAGCGGCGCAAGGCGAATTTCAACGAGGCGGAGACGGAGGTGCTGATCGAGCAGGTGCTGAAGCACGAGCAGCTGCTGTTCGCGGCCGGGCCAGGCCGAGCGTCGCCGGGCCAGAAGCGGCGCGTGTGGGAGCTGATCCGGCACAAGGTGAACCCCGTGGCCGCCTGCCCGCGCGCCGTCGAGGACCTCAAGAAGCGCTGGCGGGACCTGAAGCGCCGCGACCGCAGCAAGCTGTGCCGCCTCCCGCCGCCCGCGCCGCCGCCGCCCGGCCTCGGGCTCGGCCTCGGCCTTGGCCTCGGCCTGCTGCTCGACCCCGACGACTGCCCGCCGCCTGCGCCGCCCGAGCACCCGCCCGCGCCCCGCGTCTACGCCTCGCTGCTGTCCGGCGCTGCCGCCGAGGCCGTGCCCATCGTGGGCGGCATCGATACGCTGGACCTGCCCGGCGCCTCCGTGCTGGACCTCGGTGAGTCCCCGGCGGGAGGGGGCTGCAGCCGGCCGGCGCTCGGGCCCCTGAGGGACTGTCGGTGCTGCCTCACCCCCCTTCTCCCGGACCAGCAGGCGCCTGCGGGAAGGGCCCGAGCCCGTCTGGGCCAGGCGGTGGGCCGCAGGGTGAGGGCTTACTTCGGGAAGCAGCAGAGGAGATAAGCCCCTAACCCTTGTCACAGCAGAGCTCTCCACCAGCTTCATTTCTGCATGGGGGGTGGTGGGGGGCAGGCAGAGAAGGGATCCCAGCCTGAGACCTGTGCCAAAGTTGGCCTGTGAGCATGTTTAATTCCTCACCCAGCCTGGAGAGAGTCCCTGTGCTAAAAGCAAGGAGTCCTCTTCATCATAGCACCTTGGAAGCACAAGTGTGGGTCCCCTTACAAATAAATGACCCTGGCTCAAGGTTTGGTATAAGGGTTTGCTGGGCTGGTAGAAGCACAATTGATTGTGGAAGCAAGGATATCTAATGACTTCTCTCTCCCTCTCCTCCCCATCTGCCATGTCCTTAGGGTTTGCTGAGGACCCCGGACCATCTCACCAATCCAGTCTTGACAAGATGAACCTAAAAGAAGAAATAGTAGTGAAGGTAGTGGAGCCAGAGGAAAGCTTGGAGGACATGGCTGTGGTTCCACCCAGCCAGGAACAACTATCTTTTCTGGGGTCATCTTCTGGCAGCTCCTCTGGGAAAGGAAAAGCTAAAACAAAAGGCCGATCCCAGACAGACCAAAATGAAATTACTGAAGAGGACCTAATACAGATGCAGCAGACCCAGATGCAGGTGATCCAGTCTGGCTTTGACAATGTTAACCACAATCTTCGGCTGCTGCAGCAAGGCATACAAGATCTCAGCAATAGCCTCAGCATCATGGCGCACACGTTGGTGGCTATAAAAAATGTCTACGTGAAAAACAACACGGGCCCAACCACCTATGCCACTGTCTCCACTCAGACCACAGCTGGGTACCTGAGCCCTGCATCTCCCCAGATATCCCCAGCTGAGGACAGGGGCAGAGCACAGGTGGCTGGAAGCAGCAGCAGAAGCAGCAGCTGCAGTTCCAGCTCTATGTCTCAAGAGCCAGGCCCTTCCGAGTTTCCCAGACCCCCTTTGAGAACCATTAAGAAAGAACATCCCAATGGCTGCTACTATTTCTGTTTTGCAGATGTGTAAAACTTGAATACATGTAATAGTGACTGTGGTGTTAGAGGTGCTGTTTTATGTTCTGCTCCAGCCTGATGGAGCAAACTGGACTTGCCTCCCACTCTTTTTTTTTTTCCCAGTGGGAAAAGTTTTACAGTAGGTGGCATTAAACACTAACTACAAGTCTCCCATTTCTTAACTCTTAAGTGTTGCAGTTGATTACTGTCTGTCTGCTGTTCTCTTCACCATCTTCCACTTTAAAAAAAAAAAAAATCAAAATTATTTTGACCAAGACACTTGTCTGTATCCTCTTTCACTCAATGTGACCTTTTGAAAATAAAAGGCATGATGAAGTAGGGTGAAAGGTAAGAGCAGTTACTGAATAGCAGGAGTGTAATCTGTTATACAAGTTGCTGTGTAGTTGTTTGCTTGTTCTTTAAATCCAACTGCAAAAATAACTGACTTTAAATTTAGTATCTGCTGTTTCTAACTACTGGATGTGTTTCTAATTTCTTAAACCTAGGCTGTGCAAAGCATCACAAGGGGTTTGGCAGCTTTACCTGCTCTGGGGATGGCATAGAATTAGACCACTGATCCCTCATCCTGCTACTTATCATTCATCTAGCATTGCTCCATCTGGTCACTGTTCAGTACAGCTCCTCAAATACACTTTCCCTGCAGAAGCATTTTGCTTTAATGAAATAAAAGTGAAGGCAGTTATTTGTCAGATATCTTGAGGAAAAGTGTATCAAATATAATGAATGAAACTTTTTCACACTATGAAGCAATACTTGCAATTACAGGTTATCATCAATCTCTGTCTTCAGTAAATCCAAGCTGGGACCAAGTGCCGTAACATTTGAGATGACAAAGGGGCAGCCCTAACTGATGTTCTGCGCTATCCAGAACTAAGTGTAGATGTGCTGCAAAGGGTGTTAGGGTTCAGCAGAGCCAAGCCTCTCTCCTGGCTCTTGAAGAAGCCTTCCTTCTTCCTAAGGATTTATCTAAAGATCTTCCATTCTCTTAACTATATCCCCAGGGGGAGTCTAAAGAGAAAGGAACTCCTAAATGCTAACTCGTATCTGTCTGAAATGGTTTAGGAATACCATATCCTGTACCTGTGCATGAGGCTTGGAGGACCCTTGAAGTCAAATAGAAGCAGAGGAGAACTGTGAGTTATTTATCCTGATGGAAAAAGCAAAATTAATGGATGACTTCATTTGGTTGAGTATTAAAATAAGAAAAACCACAGCCATGTAACAGGAAATATTCTAGTTAGTATGGGCCTACTTTAAAAAGTGACTGTAAAAAGAGCAAAGGTACATTGTTTATTTTTGTAATGTCCCAATGGAAAACAAAAATAACTCTGTAATCTCTCTCATCCTGTGGCTGTATGCTATGATTTGAAATATCAGTTAGGCTCTTTTTCTTCTCAGGTATCACCAATACAAGCGAGTTCTGCAGGTCTAATTGTGCCTACAGTGTTACTTTGCATAAGCAAAAAGGAATGGATCCTGTAACTGGAAATTAGCAAACACAGATGATACACAGAGGGACTTGAATCCAACTCTGTTTCTCCTGCCTGATGGAGCACAAGGATCTGTGGAGTAAGAAGGTAGTATTTTTGCAGTCAGTTCTGAATGTTCTGCGGTTTAGGGAAATGGCCTGTTATAACTGCAGGCCAACAAAGTCCTTTTAAGTTAAATGCTGCTAAGGGTGCCAACAATAAGGAGGAGTAATGCAAAGACTCTTCTTTAAGAGAGTTCCAAGCAGCATCCACAAATTAAAGCCTATGAAAAGAATTCAAGGTGAGCATTAGGCAGATCTCGCCTTCTAGCCTGTGCAAGCATCCTGACAGGGTCTGATCGTACTCACAAACACTTTGATTCAAGCAGGGCTGAATCTCCAGTATTACTGAAGAAAAACCACATCACCCAAGACATGAACAAAACAGCTGGAAAAATATAAGTAGCAGGAATATATCACATCCAAATTCTCTGGCTGCCATTTCTTCCACCTACTATTTTACAAAAAGAGGGCAAGGGGAAAGCAATTTGCTATTCAGTAACGCTCCTTACCCCAGCAGTCACTGCTCTGTTACTCCCCTTTCTTCTAAAGAATAAATCGGTGGTTGAAAGAAGGGTTAACTTGTGCCATACCAGCACAAAGCAAGCATCTCTCTACCAGGGTACATGCGAAACATCAGCAATGTTTAGCAATATTTGAAGTTAGGACTGCCGTGACATCACCTTTGGAGATTATTGTGTTACTTTCCCTGGCTCATTGGCTTCTCTTTTCTTCTGATGTTCTTAATCCCCTTCAAGGTTAACTTTACTACCTGTTAATACAGTTTTTTTAAAAGACCTGCCAGTTGCTGTTTAATTACCAGCTGAGTCAAAGTGAAAATATTGCTAATGAGTGTTCTTTCCTGCCAGCATAGTATATTGCATGCAAATTTCTCAAAAGCTCACAATGTCATATGGACAGTGCATTTTTCATTGCAATTAGGATAAGGTATATTCCTTTCATAATGGAAAGCTTTGGCTTTTAGGAAATGTAGCTCTTACAAACAGGCAGTACATGCAGCAATCTTACCAATTTTTATTTTTAAACTGGCAAAATCTGGTTGTTGCATAAGAAGTTTCCCATTGCTTAGGAGTAACATAGGATTCCTATCTACCTGACTAGGCATTTACTCGGTGTTCTCTCATTTTTGTTCATTTTCCTTTTAACTGAGAAAGGCAGCCTGCACTTGTGTTATGGTCTCTTGGCCAATGCTGATGTGACAGTCTAGTTAGAATAGTGAAGTGTGTTCCAGACAGTGGCTCTAGCTGGTCCAGGCTACAATAGCTAATTCTTACCTGTTCACCATTCTTTTGAGGCCATTTCTCCAACGGTTTAATTTCTGAACTTGCTCTCTTTGCACTGTTTCTGGGGAGAGCCTATCCTGAACGTACATCATGCTTTTCTCATATTGAAGTGCGAGTCTATGCTATGGACAATTGGATTTTTAACTGAGAAGTAGTTAATGCTCCTGAATCAAGTGCTGCACCCCCTGAAGCCCAGTGAATAGAATGGGTGGACAAGGGCCTCCTTGGCATTGAAGATTATAAACAAAACAGGCTAGCAACTGCTCACCTCAACCTTTACCTGTTGCAGCTTCCTTATTCCATTGCTGGATCTCTTTTAAGCATAGGCTAGCAAGTGTGCCATTTAGTTAACATTTATCAAGGGCCAGGGTTGGAACCAAAATCTTTTCCTTGTGATCAAGTTCAAATTAACCCAAGTTAAGCAGTGAAGGGGCTATAAATTAGCTCACTGAGCTATCCAGTTCTAGTATTTTGATCTCCATTGTCATACATCAAAGCTGCTGCTCCCTTCCACACCCATCTGATCTACTGATTTATCTGGGCCTGTAATAGATGTATCCTTCCTCCTGAAGCATGTTAAATTCCTTCCTGCTTTTAAACCAAGACCAAATATAGTTTTATGGGAGTGTTATTGACTAAATGAATTCTTGATTCATGTTTTCTGTTGTGGGAAATTACTTAATCTGTTTACATTAAAAATGGGTGAAACCTGTCCCAGCTACAGGAAATTGAATTCACTGGCAGTGCTCCCATTAATGGAAGCAGGATTAGACACTTGATTTGCCTCATCTAGCCTGGCATTAGTACTGCATACCTAGATAGTAATAAAGCTGCAACAGAATTGATGGAATTTCTCTCTCCTCTTATGGACTTACATTGCAATTGTAAGATTTTCAATGAACAGAGCAGTACTTTCAAACAATTAGAGAGAAATGCATGCATGGTACTGGAAAACATAACCACTAATGCTGATGGTGGCCAACCTGTACCCATCTCACCAAACAAGTTTGCAGAAGGGGGGGTAATAAACCTAAGATTGTTCTAATCAGTGGCTTGGTAATACTGCACATCCCAGTACTGCAAATTGCTCAAGAGTCTAAAGGCTCAGCTGCTGTTGGAAAGAGGAAACAGGGCAGTGACGAGAGCAAAGTGTCTCTTACTACTGTAACTTAAAAGTAACAGACTGCTGAATCAGTATGAGCCATGTGATCCAGTCACTCTAGTTTGTAATACAGACCTCTCACTTTTGCTTGTTGTAGTACCAGCAATGTCTCATTTTCATCTTTCTGTGTAAGTGGGGGGAGTATACCACAACTAGTACAGCTCTCCATTTATAAGTACAAATTATAATAGTCAAGAAATATGGTCAAGAAAAAAAAAATTCATCCAGACCTTTATAAAACAGGAAAAGTAATCAAGGATTGAAGTTTTGCATGCTGAATGAATATTTTATTTAGAACCAGTTTATAAAAATAAAATACAAAATAATTTCAAAACAGAACTTAAAACATTGTACAAAGCCTTGATATGGTACAAATGGAAAAAATAAATAATTATACCTTTATGTACAAATGACCATTACAAGGGCAATAGCTCTTCTGCCGATACCTTATGTTCCTGAATGCCTGAGCAAAATTAAAAAAAGAAAAATAATGGCTTATATAAAATTTTCCTGGGGGGTGGGAGAGGATGTGGTTGGGAGGGGGACATGAGTGAAGGGGAAAAAAGCCTGGAGAACTCTCAACACTTGCCACTCACAGTGGTAACAAATACCATATGGGAACAGTTTCCACCTAAATGAGTTACACCATAGATTTTATCCTTAAGTAAATATTTTTATCATATTCAATTAACATTTTATTTTTAGTTACTGTACAGATTTTCATGGTATGTGGTATTGCCCAGAGATTTTCAATAAGCAGCCATCAGTTCACAGATTCCAAAGTTCAGCACTTATCTCAAAGCTTTGCTGGTGATTTCCTTAATTTATTGAATTGAATACTGGTCTGAAAGCAGTTGAAAAATTAGTAGCTGCCAGCAACTGCATAGCAGCTGGTCTCTGGGTTGATTCAATGGAAGAATCAGAAGTCAGAGGAAGACTTCAGAATCTTGCCACCTAGCCAGGAAAGTTATAGAGTGCAGGGAAGATTGCTGGACAACTAATCCTGCAATTCTGTCAGAAAGAGGAAAGGGGTCTCTGTAAAATTGAAAATCAAAGAAAAAAGTATTCTCTTGGTGTCAAACCATGATGATCTTGTTCTGTTATGCAGCAGATGTGGGTTTAGGAGAGCTGAGATGTGGAAAGATTAGGCCCATCACATTGTACTTTATGGGAGATGCATGTTTTCCTGACTTTAGAACATGTATGTACTGGTCAGGTCCCAGATGAACTGGTCCCAAAAGGAGATAAACATCTGCAACTCACAATAACTTCTACTAGAGTTGTGGATGGTCAGCACCTCATGCGAGGAGTTCATCTGTGATACTTCAGAAAAGACTGCATGCCTGGCCACAACATGGCTGCTTCACAGCAATATTTGCTACAATACAAGAAAAGCAAGAACCTGCACTGCGACCACAAAACAAATACTAATTTTTCTGATAAAATAACCGTAACTGTAAATATAATGTCTGCAGAATAGGTCCATTCCTTCAGCCCCTAAAGTCAGAAACTTCTGTTGACTTCAATAAGAGTTTTACCTGTTGGAGAACAGAAAGACAAGCCCAGGACCTAAGGTACATGTAGGCAGGAATAATAGAAGTTGTAGTAAAATATACTACATAAACCAAAGTCTATTGGAAAAAGGTACTGGTGAAAGCCTAAGAGGCAAAACATCTGAAACCACAAATTCATGTGTGCATAAGCAAGACATTTATTTTGGCATTAGCAGTTAAAAGTGCTATATTTAAGGTCAATGTTATTCCGCAGCCCTAATGAAAGATGAATTCTGAACCAAAGCAGAGGCTCCCAATACCATGGAATCTTGAGAAAGTTCAAATCCATGCCTAAACTTTTTGTTCAGAATTTTCTTTCATACCTGCATGACTATTTATGAATATATCCCATCTCTCAATCAAGAGCTTTCCCAGAAGGACATCTGTCATTCCCACAATTGTCCCACATACATAATAAGTATTTTGGAAAGCAAGCGGCAACTGAAAACCACATTGCAAGGGTCTCAAATAAAGGGGTTTTGCCATTGCTGTTAGGAGACACTTTGTTATTAATGATGAAAGAAAAACAAACTCAATTAAAATCTGAATTGATGGTGTAGTCACCAAGTTAACATACAGGACCTAAAGATAATAAACATATTTTTTTCTTAAAGAAAGATATGACTACTAATAGTAAGATAAAGTCAAATGATTTAAAACATGTTGTCATTGTGATCATACAAACACCTCTGCTTCAGAAAGCATGCTAAATAAACTTAGGACGTCATTGCACAATTCACTCACCTTCATTTCACTGGCTTTTTTTTTCAAAGGTTATGGCGGGGGAGGTAGGGAGGAAGTAAGACTGATCTTCAGGTAGGATGGCAAGAACATGTAAAGTAAACTGTATGTACCTATGCATTATCTTAAGACCCATGGTCCATAAGACCTGTCCTTATATGTCATTCTCAGCAAAAAAATGAACCTCTGTCCCTTTTCCAAAGTTACTGATTACTGAAAATTGCAAATGCAATCTAACTAAAAGCAAAGTTCTCTGTCTAGTTTATTTATGCATCTACATATTGCCATATGGCAATGTTGCTATGGCACTGTGCTTTAGTACTTCCTTTTGGAAGTACTAAGGCATGGAGCAGTAACTGCTTGTACTGTGCCATGCGCACAGCACACGATTTGATTTAGCCACTACGTCGCCGTAGTAGTGTACTAAAACGGGAGCACACCACTACAGTGATGTAGCTGCTGATCATGTGTAGACCCATGTGTGATCACTATGTCACCGTAGTGTGCCACAGTGCATCACTATAGCGACGTAGGGCAACTTGTAGATGCATCCCTTGTGTATGCCCCAAAGAGGTGCAAGAAAGGATTAGGTACTGCTCTACAAGTTGTGGTAATAGCAAGGACCATTCAAATCTTTCAGCACCATTAAATACAGGAGACATGATTAGGTGCTACAGGTTGGTTAAATTCCAGGCTGCCAACTGTGGATAGTGGAAGCATAGATGAAGAACTAGTCATCTGAACAATAAAGTGTACCTTTTGTGCCCAGTCCTGCAAGGTGAATGCCCTCTCTCACTGAAGTCAACAGAAGGTGAGGACATTCAGCACCTCCTCACAGATTAGCTTTGTAAGAAAACAAGAGTATTATTTTATACACTAGTGACAGGAAACCAATTGGTGTATTCCTCCAATTCATTTTTGGAAGGTTCAGTCCGTCACAACAAGGAAATGTAAAAACAATGTTTTTAGGTGAAACAAAAGGAAAGAAATATATTTAAAAATATAGGCACGCATCTGGTTCTTTACCCCTAACTTACTTTTTAGAAACTGAAATAATCATCCTCTGGCAGTTCTTCATTGTTATATTGACACTGCTACCAAAAGTCATGTCTCTAGTACAGTGGCAAAAAGGAACAATTCATTATGGAAAAGGCCACATGTTTACAGGAAAAATAATGTAGTATACAGTCTAGCCTTGCCCACATTCTTCTTTACAGGAAAATAATTACACTCTTAGCAGCATTACAGCCCAGTCATTTCCACACAATGTAGAAGGAATATGAGAATTTTGCCCAAGAAAGGATTGTAGGATCAGGCCTGTCATTTGGAAGACGGCCAGTGATGGAATTATGCCAGGGCTGAAGACTGGTAAGTTCGAAGAGGAATTTAGAATAAATGAAAGTACACTAAGGCCTCAAATAACTTTAGCAGCTGAAGTCTAATGAACAAAGAAGCAATGACTGAAGCCATTCCCACACACTTTTATGAACTACCTTCAAAAGATCAAGTTTAATATCTCCCCTGATATAGTTTACTTCACATAACCCTAAGCTATGGAAGCAATGCAGCTCTCAGAACTCAGATCTTGATTAGAAGTGGTTTCAAGCACATCCTAAAACACAATGGACACGATGTTGCCCTGTGGCACATGAGTGTTCTGTGAGGAGTAGGCATTAAAAGCTTCTCACCCATGCAAACAACATGGGCAGATTCTGTTCTGCAAGTTCCCAAAGGTGACTGCCAACTATTGGGACCTCCAGCCTGTAACTGTGGTAGGGCCAAACACTCTTTTGTTAGAGCAGCAGTGTGAACCTAGCAGCATATTACCCACGCCCACCTTAAGCCATCCTATCCTGCTCTAGTGGCAATGCTCTCTGTCAACTCTAGCACAACATATACCTCTTCAGGTTAGGGCAGGATTTTTCTTATAGTTAGAAACACTGTCAATTTATACCATTAAAAGATTTTACTAATATTAGTGTACATTTTTAAGACTGTAAACTAAACACACTCAGTTGTACAAAACAGCAGCACAAAAATCTGTTGTTTGGGAGTGAAGTTTCATATGCTGTTGGATTTTATTGTACTTAATATATTAAGGGGCCCATACTGACAGCTGTATCAAAATGCTCCAAAGCACTGGCCATTCAGGAAGGGACAAATTCTGTCCTCTGCCTAGACTTCATGTGGGTAGAAACACCTCCAACATCAGGAGAATTGCCACAGTTTAGGAGCACATGGGAGACATTAAAGAGAAATTCTGCAGAAGGAACCTTCAAGACTTGTATATCACAGCTCCATGGCAGTTCCTTCTACATAACTGGAGATTATAATGGAAGGAGGGGGTGTCATGAGCCATATAGTTCCAAAGGCTAAGAACTGTGTGTAAACTACTGCAGCCTATGCAGAATAGACTATAGCTGTTTTGAAACCTAGAAAGGAATCTCTGTCTTGCATAGGTCCCCTCCACAAAGCCATTTACTCAGTTTGCAAAGTGACCAATGATTTATCCTTTTATTTTTTTAACAATTGGAGTTAAATGCATAATAATAATGTTTAAATTGCTGGCATTAATTCTCTATAGGGTTCTTGATGATGAGAGAGGCCCCTAAAATATTACAAGGGTAACAATGATATAAGGCTTGATTATTATTACAGTTTCATATGCTAATGGCTAAATTAGTTCATAATACTAAATTTTGTGAACTTAATGGGGCAAAAAGGTACCACATAATCCAGAAAGTAGAAAAGTGAGGGGGAAGAGTACAGGATAGGATAGAATAAACATGTAATGTTGCTTCCATTAGCAATCCAATGGCTTTCTAACCAGCTACTGAATCAGTGTTGGTAACTCAAATCTGTAGTATGCCACTACCAGGTAATATGTTATTCTTTTCCATGCCTTGTACTGAAATAACCATGAGTATCATTACTGGTTTTAACTTTTATCCCCAGTCTGACCTACTTCCACTCTTGTCATTGGCAGGAAGTGCAAGTGTACTAATGTATTTTGACAACACCTACGTTTTCTGGGGTTTTGGGAATAATGTGCAGCAATGGTATCTTTAGTTTCGAGAAGACGGTAGGAAAGCTTCTTTAGATATTATGTTTATATTATGTTTCTCGTCACTGCTAAAACAAGTTATTCCTACAATAATGGTGATTGCCTGTTTCTGGACACCACTATGTCAGGATCCTGAAACACTTTAATTTCCATATAGGGGAAGGCTGTAAAGCCTGGACTGCCCCCACTAAAGTCCATGGCAAAAATAACCTCAGTGAAAGAAAGAGATCTTAAAGACCACAGTGAATGCTCTTCAGAAAA
Organism: Alligator mississippiensis; assembly: GCF_030867095.1. Classification (NCBI taxonomy): domain Eukaryota; kingdom Metazoa; phylum Chordata; order Crocodylia; family Alligatoridae; genus Alligator; species Alligator mississippiensis. Next base: position 237,155,589 of record NC_081825.1, on the reverse strand, counting down.
AATGGGGAAAAACATGAGCTGCATTAGGAACCAGTATATGCAGGCCCTGGGGAAAGATATGTATTTTGGGATACAACTCTTTTTACTGTGTACCAGAAATAAATAAGTTAGGAAATCATAAAGGGATTGATTTTTTTTTGTCATTTTTATCTGTTAGATATTCATTAATTAGCACTGCTCCTGTGTCATAAGGAATATTGGAGATGAAAAACTCACATGGTAAAATAAAAACCAGTAATCACAAATCCTATCTTGGAATCAAAGATACAGTACCTTTGAGTTGCTGTTCCTGTTTCACATACAGACACAAGCACAAAACTATAAATAAAAAGGAAATGCTGCAAGGCAAAACACTGGCTTGCTGAGAAATCACCAACCCTTCAATCCCATACTGAGGCGTGATGGCTGTTAGACTTTGTGCATGCCAGACAACTGTTTTCAGGAAACAGGAGATGCAATGTCAAGAGATTCAGGCGCACAACAGAATCAGAACTGCATCAGTTATGGTCCATAAATTACAAATGAAGAATGAGAAAGAGTAAGCGAGTTTATATAAGCATATGTATATATGTGTGTGTATGTGTGTGTGTATATATATATATATATATATATGTGTGTGTGTATATATATATATATATATTTATAAATATTTATATTATATAATTTACCATGAGGACATGCAATTATTAGTATAGCACCTATTATACAATATAATACAAAGAAATAGGCCTTTCCAATGGTACAGTTTCTTCAAAAAAAGCAGGTATACCCTACCTATTGCATTCCTCTGTAGTGCTTGAAACCTGAATGAAATTAAGGTTCCACACTGTGCTACATTACTTACGGGAAACAAAATACATGTTAATAAAAAAATTCCAACACAGTCAGACAGAACAAGTGAAATTCAGTGCAGCTCCAGGACAGCTTTGATGCAGCATTAGAGACGTGTTAGCTCAGAGAAGGAATACTCCCTTTTGAATCCAAAGGTATTAGTTTGGCAGCAAACAGAGGTTAAATAAAAAGCATAGATGCTGGCTGAAGAGGCATATGACTACAGCAAGCAGATCAGTAACTAACAAGGTTTCCACACATCCAACATCCCTGAGATACATAGTATTAGGGATGCTGGTTGCATCTTTTTTATGCTTACACCTCTGAGTTTTACTATTCTGACCTACTATTCCATTTCTGAATGTATTAAAAGCTGCTGTACCTCTAAGTGTCCTACAATGATCCTCTACAGCATGAGTGATTATTAAGAGATATTAAATAAAGTTTGTTTGGGACAATTAAACACCATGGACTTTATTCCACAGACAATGAAGCAAAGCTTCTCAAAGAGACATATGGGCAAGAGGAAGACAAGAATGACACCAAGGAAGTTGTCTAAGATTTGTTTTCTTTATGGTTTTGATGCCAAACATTCTCATACAGACCCTGTAAGAGGCAGAAGTGAAGGCCTATTTGCTCAACTATAAGCCCCCAAAGTTTACAGATCCTGCACTTGCCTTTTAGCCCTAAAAACAACCTACATTTCATCTTTATGAACTAGAATTATAAGGTAAAATGTTAATCAGAGTTTGTAATCGTCTCAATTCCTCCTCAACATTGTTATTCTGAGTTTGATGTCGAGAGTGACATTGTGAATAATGCCAAATGGCTTAAGTGTACCATTACTAATGTGAAAAAGGGCACTCTCTTGTATGCAAATAAGCATGTAAACAGTTACCACACACCTGACCTAACATATACTGCACAATATTGTAAATCTGCAACCATCCTCTGGGGTGCAGACTTTTCCTTCCTTCATCCAGATCTCAGACTGGAATTACTGCTTCCAGGATGCACGCCAGGAGGGAGCATATGGTGCTGGAAGGCAAAGTTAGTACAATTTAAGATAAAGTTCTTAATGCCCTGCAAAATATTGCTATAAAAACTCTTCTGGGAAGTCTAAAATTCATTTTTAAAATGTCATCAATGTAAAAGAAGGGGTAACATTTGTTATTTTTTTAGGTAGGGAAATATGTGCCACGGGAGAGGGAGAATGGGAGGGGCACTGAGTTGACTTGGAAAAAGACGTGCACAGCCTAACACTGAAAAGATATGCAAATCAGAAATATCAGCTGTCCAAATAACGTGCTTATTTAAAACTACAAATACAGGCCTGAGCAGTCGCTGTCTTAGAGGTGGTGGTGTCAATGTAGAAATAAAAACTCATGTTTCAGGTTCTGTTACATATTCTTTTGAGACAGGCCTTAAATAATTAGGCCAACTCTCCTAGCTAAGCAAAATAAAAATAAATAATTTTTAAAAAAATGTTTTAAAACACTCACCTTAGAGATATTTTTAACTTTAAAAGTTTCACGTATCTTCGACTGTCCTGACATTCCTTCTCTGTCCTCTTCCCCCCCTCCCTAACCCACCCCTCGATCTGCTTGCTGCCTGTTTTTAGGCAATGCCTGGCCACTCATTTATACAGTATGTCTTGTCATAAGGAATTTATTATATGGTAACTTTCTTTTGAAAGCGAGGATTCAACACTGATTTTTTTTTGATTTTTTTTAAATACACAGTACACAGACATAACATGCATCAGATTTAGAAGGAGGCTTTTACACCTGTCAAGGCCCAGTTCCTATCTGCTAAGTTTACTGGTGGATTTGCTCTTCCCTGTCGGGGTTTTAGTGTTTGGGGAGTGGTGGTAAGAACTGCTAGATCCTTTCAGACCATTCTTGCTTGGTTTACTGCAGCAGTGATCTTGTTGGCAGGATCTCCTAGAAGATGAGGAGCCTGAATGGCTAGGAGGTGATTTACTCCTTCCAAGGTGTGGGGATGAACTCCTCTGGTCATGGTGAGGCCTCCCAGCCCGGGATGGTGAAGAACTGGCAGTACGGGGTAAAGAAGAGCTCCTAGGGGAGGCACTAGGGCTGCGTCGGGGGATGACAGGGCTTTTGGGTGGTGTTTTGGGGCTATGTGGAGATCCTGGACTCTTACACTGGGTGGAACTCCTTGGTCTTTGAGATCCATTCTGAAGGATTTGAGCCAGACGAGAGATAAGGTCCGAGTCCGAGCTGCTACTCCCAATGACTCTGTACCTGCGTAACCTTTAAAAGAAATTAAGTGAAATTATTTCCACAACTTGGTTCTACTTTCTCCACTACTGCTCACCAGGGATCCTGGTTTTCTCTGTTTAAAAATCATAAATTCTCTGATTTAGCCAAAACAGAAAGAAACAAACACGTGTACACAAACAGCCCCCCCCACCCTTACACACAGCCCCTGCTGCCAATGGCAGCAGCAGGCAACAGGCCCTTGGGGCACTCATGGCCCACAGCAGGTGGAACCCCCTGGAGGTACACAGTCACAGCAAGCCCCAGGATGGCACATGGCTGGGCTGCTGGCTCCATCACATGGGGCTCACATGCAGTTCCAGGATTCTCTACCCAAGTCCTGTGCCACGGGGGGTAGCCCCACATGATGAAGCCCCACATGATGAAGCCAATAGTGCAGGTAATGGGGTGCAGCAGGGAGAGGGCTGGAACCAGACCAGTTGCACAGCACAAAGCTCTTCGCCATTCCCTGTGACCCGCACATGGCAGCGAGGGGCTGGGCCACTGGCTCCATCGTATGGGGCTGTCCCCAGAGGCACACAGCTTAGGTGGAAAACCCGGGAACTGCATGCGAGCCCCAGGGAGCACCATGCAATGGAGCCAGGCGGACCCTGAGCCCCCACCAGCCCAAGCTCTGTGCTCCTGCCACCCCACCCTAGGCCACTACCGGCCCTGGGCCTGGGGAACTGGTGTGAGCCCCACACTGCCGCTGCACTCCCACCCACCACTGCTTCCCTCCCACTCACCAAAGCCACCACTGCCACTGTTGCCACTATTTCCGCTCATCCACCACCACCACCCTTCCTTTGCCTGCTGCCGCTGCTTGCCTACCTGCGGGGCCGGGAGTCAGGGCCATCCCGTGGGCGAGGGTGGTAACACATTATGTGCTGTCCTGAGGGAGTAAGTAGGGCTCGGCCCCATACAAGCACAGCAGGAGCAGCCCAGGGCCAGGCTGGATACAGTAGAATGGTAGGCACCTGCCCTCAGGCTGAATGAAATCACCTGGTGGACCAGATTCAGCCTGCAGGCCGTATTTTGTCCATCCCTAGTCTAGACACACAAGAAACAGGATCATGGCTGCCTATCCACAAGGGCCCACGAGTAATTGGCCTACACTTGACTGACTTTAATGGGTTCATTGACTTCAATGAGTTTTGTGAGTTTTTAAGCACTACTTAAAATCAGGTCACTTTCAATTATGTTCTGAATACAGATTTAACTATAGACAAGCATTTTAAAATTCTGCTGGTCTATTAGAGAGGTCAGCAGGGATACTGCGACATCCTTCGGTCACACGCTAAAGAACTGCAAATGTCTAACATCTGTTTTTAAGCTAAAGTTCTTTTTAACCAGTCATGGTATTTCTCACATAACTCAAAAACAGTACTTTTAAAAGAAATGGGTTTACAAATGACAGAAGGTCTGGGCCATCGCCACTGCTTACTTACTGCAAACTTATTCCAAACAACTCTAAAGTAAAATATTTAAAAAGTGTTTCTAGGTTGCCTGTATTACCTGGCTTCTACCCCAGGTCTTGGTGGTGGTCTTCCTGGTGGTGGCCGAGGAAAGAACTGAGCTGAGCTTGAACTGGTGACTTGATCAGTAGTAGCCCAAGACACTGGCCTTGGAATCTTGCTTTTTCTGGACTGAGGGCTACTGGGTGACAAAGAGCCATCCTCACCTTGCTTGCCCAAATGTGAGTCCAGTGTCAGTCTGGAAAAAGAGGATAAGACTTCATCCTCAGAAAATGGTACAGGAGCAGCAGACACTTTTTCCTCCAGTGACTTATCAGAGGCACTTGAGAGGTCACCAAGGAAGGATTTAAGCTGTCTCTTTTCCACAAGTAGCCTGACCAAGTCTGTCTGATGTGCCTTCTTTAAGAGAAGTTTTTCCTTTGCTGACACAGGAGAAGTGGATTCTGATGTCAAGTCTATCTCTTGTGCTAAAACCGGTATGCGACTCTGCCTGAACACAAAGGGTGATCTAGCTATGTCTTTCTTGGACTGATGAGAACTCTCATTCTCTGAAATGCAATGAAACAATTCTCCATTTCTTGGGGCATTTTTCTCTCTTTTGCCCTCCTGATGCAAAAAAGTAGTAAGCGCCACTTGGTGGCATTTCAAGTCTTCAGCATGATCATTTTCCTCATTATCATGGAAACCATTTTCCTGCACTGCTACTATTTGTTTTCCTTCTCTCTCAGCAAATGGGTCAATAACTCTTGATGGAACAACATCTGTCCTTTCAGCTCCTGTTGATTTCAGAACTTCAGGGTCTGCATCTTGATTTGGCACCAAGCAAGAAGTCCTTGGCTTTGATTCTTCAGCAGATTCAACAGTGGCTGGAGGTTCCTCCTCTACAGATTTTGAGTTTGCTAGTGGAGGAGAATTCTGCCCTTTGCTTAGTATTTCAATGGCATCCTCAGAAATGATGGGAAGCCTTTCTTCTTCAGATTTTATAGGGAGATGTTCAGGGTCTTCCTCTTTGTGCCTCCTGCTATTTTGTTCAAATACATCCTTTTGGCCATACTCTATTAATTTGACACATTCTTTGACATGTTCTTCTCTCCCAAGCCCCTCCTGGCTGATATGATCTAACTGAAGCACCAAATCTGGTCTGCTGGCACTATTTGGAAGTGCACTGTCTGTCACTATCAATCCAAGAAAATTCTCCTTAGGAGAAGAAAGTTCCACAGTGTTTTCCATAGGCTGACTGTCCTGGTCTCTCTTCTCTAGCTGGTGGCCATAATGAAAGCTCTCAGAAGCAGACTGGGTGGATGCCACTGAAGGCCTGAGTATGGTTATCTATAATAGAAAATTAAAGGAAAAAGATGAAAAGCTGAGGAATACCATGTTATATAGACTACATTTGTTAGAATACAGTGCATGTTCAAAGTTTTCCTGGTTCTGTCGATTATCATGTTCAAATAATAGAATAAAAATTAGCTAATTTCCTAAACAGCATTTCATAAACAGAATTAGAAAATAATAATCTCCACTACCTTGGGACAAAATGTGTGGTGTGTGCCATGTGAAAACAAAAATGATCTCTGCCAAAAAAGGGGAGCATCATCAAGAATCCTGCCAGAGAACAGTTTACTCCTGAAGCTGGTTCTTAAGTTTTATATTTTATTTTCATAATATTGTGCATATTTTTAGGGGGAGGTTTTATGCATTCACATTCATATTAAGAGTAAAATTGTCAGAAGTGCACATTACTGTAAAAACTGTCAAACTGTGCAGTCAGGAATGAAAGAGGAGGAAACTTGATGACTGGAACTTGATGGTGGCCACAAAATCCTCCTGGATTCTTTGCCATGGGAAGGGGAAGCTGATTGCAGCCACTTTCACTGCTGCCAGGGAATCTGCAGTGTTATACAATAGGTGCCACTAGAACTTGCTGCAGTAGAAGTTCTCTACAGAGCTCAATGTGCTTTTAGAGTATCAAACAGAACGATACCATTGGTTCATAAAATCAGACTCAACTGTTAGGTCCTGGGGGCAAATATCTCAGTTAATACTGACTATATTAAATCTACTTCTATGAGAGCCAAAAAGGCACTGGGAGCTGACAGCAACATGAACAATATGTATGTAACAGCTATACTGAGGTTCATTCTTTTTGTTCATTTTTAACAATATCATGTAAGCAGGGACTTCTGTTGTTTTAGGATCATGTTTGCCTTCAAGCACAACATTCAGCTGACACAAGTAATTTACAGAAACAACACAAGAAGCATTAGCCATATTGCATAACAAAACTGAAGTTACAGAAACTGATTTTTTTGCGTTAAGGAAAAAATAGCCACATCATTCTGTGATTTATTACACTGCTCTTAAGTCCCTAAAATTTTAGGTTATCATTCCAATATTTAAATCTTAGACTATGGGATGCAGTTCAAAAAACCTATAGAGCGGTAGCCAGCTGTGTTAGTCTGAAATCAGGCAGAAGGTGGGATAAATTTGCACCTTCAAAGACCAAATAAATCAGAGATGTATAGCATAAGCTTTTGAAAGCAGATGGCTTGCTTCATCAGATGCTGTGAAGGGACTGCAGGAAGTAGAGCTACCAATCAGAAAGCAGCTCTACTCTTTGTATTCTAATCATTAATTCGAATTCCCTACCTTTGTATTCTAATCACGGCTTTCTATTTAGCAGCTCTGCCTCCTGCAGCTCCTTCACAGCATCTGATGAAGTAAGCCCTCTGCTTATGAAACCTACGCTATACATCTTTGTCTTAGTCTATAAAAGTGCAAATCTACTCTGCCTTCTGTTAGTCAGCTAGAAACAGGAGTTTACACTTGTGAAGCTGGTCTTAGTGCACCACTGCCTTTGTGAAGGTAATATTTTAGTAGAAAGGATGAACATCTCTTCTCCTGCCACTAAAGTACGAAAAATTGAATTTTCACTGGCTGTAGAAGGAGAAAGCGAAGAAATAACCAGAAAGAAGGAAGGTAGCTGAAATCCCAAATCCAACTGGGATTGAACAATCTAGAACTGGTGCCATTGGACCAATCACATCCATCTACGTCCGAGATCTTGATGAAAACCTCATTGAAGTTTCCAGTTACAACACAGACCTGGCTGCGGAGAAGAAAAAGTGAAATACTAGTTGACAACTTTTCTCTGCTTATCCCCTTCCTTGCTGATTTTTATGTAAGACAAATTAGCCATGATTTTACCTTTTTTTTTTTTTTTTTTGCAATTTTACTTAGATTTTTTGCAATATCTGGTAGATAGGGCAAACCTATGATTTTTTTGCAGATTTCAACTGGGAATGACAATGCAGTAGCTTTTCCCACTTAGGACCTTGTTACACCTTACCCTGTGAGCTGCACAAACGTTGATAAGTGTTAGAGCTAGCTTGAGTTTGGAGCAGTCGCACTTCAGGTCAGCAGGAGCCTGGAGGGCTGAAAGGTAAGAATCTTCCTCCCCAGCCCCCCACCCAACAACCCCATTCCAGGCTTCCCCTTCACCCCCCACCCGCTAGGGATCCCTCCCTGCTTCCTGTCTCCCACTGCCCCTGTGGCATTACTTACTTGTGGCTGCCTGCACTATCAGTACCAAGGGAACAGGCAGGGAAGGGCTAACCTGCCTGTCTGGCCGCTGCTTCTGCTGTTGCTATTTTAATACACTGGGATTTGGAATTGTAGGGGCAGGGGTGTACTGGTTGTGTCTCCCAGGGTGGCTGGGAGGTGGGAGCAGTAGGGAAGGCACCCTGCCCTGGGAAGGAAACCCCAGCTCATGGGGACCCTATCTGGCCCCCTACCTTGTTCCCCCGCTGAGCCTCTAGACCCCACTCCTGGGCCTGTCCATGTCCTGCAACCTGGCTAGCTGGCATGTGCTCTGCAAGCTGACTGCATGTGGTTGCAACCCTGGGGTGGAAGGAGGAGTTGGCTTGGTGCCAGCACCCCACACCCCTAGGCAGTAGAGTTCAGGGGTGGAAAGTCTGTCCACACAACAGGGGGGTTGGAGAGAAGGCACTGCATACTAGGATGTTGAAGGGCTGCAACTTGGATGGTTCACCTGTGGGGAGTGACCACACATTAACGGAACATAAACTGTAAAACGGATGAAAGATCCACCTCCCTGGAATGGTATGACTAAGTCATTTAAAGTGTGCTTAAAACTAGTTTCAGGTGTTAATGTGTAGACAACCCAGGGATTAAGAGCTCCAAGAGCTGCTTTAAATTAATGTGCAACAAAGCCCCTAGGTGTCTAGAATCCTTGTCAGCAAATGGCAAACTGTATTCTCATTTACCTGCTAATTTGCTTTCAGTGACTGGATCAATACAGTACAGTCCCTGTTACTCTCCTATTCACTGAATCAGAATGACATGTTGAAAACCAATCAAATTGAAGAGTGTTTACATCCTCAAGGGTACTGTCCTCTTCTTTCTAATTTCAGTCTGATTCATTCATCATAAGGAAACTTTACCTTCATTTTAAGTGGTAGTCTCTATCTCACTTCACGATTCAAGGAAAAATTCAAATGTTTTCTGAGGTCTTAAATGTACTATACTGATCCAGTCATCAAAAACAGAGAAAGTAAGCATAAAAAATGTTCATGACTGGTCTACTACTGCACAGATCCTGGGTTTTAATAAGAAATACCCTAAGAAACATTCAGAGTATGAAGGGAAATGTACAAGAATGGAGAAAAAATGGGATGTTACATTCCAGGAAAAAAGGACCAAGAAATGGGACAACTTTCTAACATCCTATTCCCCTTTAATTGATCTCCCTAATGAATCACATCTCTAAGTACTCCTTTTTTTAAAGTTTAAAACACACCATTCCTAATGTCCATAAGCCATTTTGCCTCATGGACTGTAATTTAATCCTAATGATACGGAGGATCTCTACAGGATACTATAGAAACAAAGCTACCCTTCTCCATGCATGAAGCCCTAGTTCCCTATGGTTCCAGGAATTGATATCTGTATCTTTAAGAATTCAGGGGCTAAATGTTATGAAAACCTTAAGGAAATCTGAACCCTTCCAGTCCTATGTCATGCTGATAAAACAGACTATACCAACTAAGAGATTTTGGACAACAGGCTGCTTTGTGAGATAAGAAAATGATTTGGTCCACCTCATCTGAAACCCTAATGTTGTTTCAGAAGTTCTCAGTCAAAAGGCAGGCTGAGAGATTTCAGGAATCTGATTCTTGATGAAATGCTTGTCCTTATCATAGCAGGTCTTGAACACAAGAGAATAAGGAAATGATCCAGATGAGAGATACAATTAGGAGGTCAGCAGAGGAGGATCTATGTGATCTCACCAATGTTGCATATCGTTAAGTGCTGACTTCTTATTTTTTCTAACGTATCTTCCAAACAAAGACAAAAGAAGAAAAAAATCATAAACAAATCTGTTAATCCATGTAATAGAAAATGTGCTGTACTCCAAATGCCCTGGTTCTGGACAACTGATAGACTACTGCATCTAGATTTTTTTTCTTGTTCATAGATTTATAGAGAGGATCCCCATTGTTTAGAAAGTTACCAAATATTTCTGCGCAAAGCGTCTAATCTCTTGGCAATACTTCTGATATGATGAGCTAGCATGCATGGCAATTCAAGTCATATGAGATTCATAGAGCTTTTACTAAGTTCTCTTCCACTTAACTGAAGACAAGAAGAGACTTGGGCTGTTGGTGTGTGGGAGGGGAGGCAGAAGCCCCCTTCCCAACATGTCCTGGGATCCTGCCTGACGAGCCCCGATACTCACCGCAGGGACTGGGACAAGCGGCAGCTGAAAGAACACGCCGACGCAGGCTCGGCAGTTCCACAGCTGCCTGAGCCTGCGGATCAGTGAGCCCCGGGGGCAGGGCCTAAAAGCAGTGCCGGCTGCTTAAAAGGCAGCTGGAGAAACACCCAGCTGCTCGGAGGGAGCGGAGAACACCACCAGGGAGAGACGGGCAGTGTAGCTGAGCAGGGAGAGGCAGAGCGCTGACGGGGAGAGGCAGGTGGCGGAGCCGGGTAGGAGCAGTGGAGCTGGGCACGTGGCAAGAAGCCCCAGCGTCCGCCAGGAAACCCCGGTGAGGAAAACCACAGGTCAAGGCTCAGGGAGCTGAAGTTGGCCGGAGGGGCATGGCAGGGAGAAGGAGGTCATCCCCGCCATTGTGAGTGAAGACCAGGCTGCACTGGAACACTCAGGTACCCTGGTGGAGAAGGGCAGCGAGCAAGGACAAGACCCAACGGGCAGCTGGGTGAAGAGGGAGGAGCAGATGGCGACTGACACAGAGCCCAGTGGGGAAAAGGCGACCTTTACCAGGTGGTGGGAGCAGGAGAGATTAACTCCAAGCCTGCTGATCCCTGGGAAAGGTAACCAGAGGGACAGACGAAGATTTATTCGCCCATCCCAGGGAGGTAAAGGGGTCCTGGGGAGCCAGAGTCCCATTATACTTAATAGGCAGACGCCAAACATCTTCACTTTGAACAAAGAAACTTCTAAGTTATCATTACCCCAGGCAGGGCACATTTTAGTTGCAATTGACAGCCAAACATACCTGGCCACACTTGGGTGGGCCTCACGGGTGAGAAGTGATAGTCCCAGGGAAGATTACAGGGAGCAGAGCTCTCCCAGGCTATGGATGTGGTAAGGGTGGGGTAATGGGGAGGCTTGGAGCCCCATGAAGAAAGACCAGGGCCACGACCTCTCTGGGACCACCGACAGAGAACAGACTCCCCATCTATCAACATCCAAGTCATGGCAGGTGAGTAGGGACAGCGCTCAGAACCATCTAGGTGGCCTCAGGGTGTGGTCTCACCCTGATGTCGCTGGGGAGGAAGGCACCAACCAGAAAGGGGCCGAAGCCTTACAACACCTACCAGCGACACTGTCCCACTCAATTTTGAGAGAGAACTACTAGAGGTGCACCAATACATTGGTCCCATATCAGATAGGCTCTGATATAAGAAAAATTGGCAGTTTCAGCAATCAGCTTTTTTTGGCTGTGACCAATAACGTTGCCAATAAATACCCCATGCATGCACACAGCCGAGTCCAGCTGGTAAGTCTGTTGTGAAGGGGAGGTGGGAGGGAGGGCGCAGATTGAGACCCCCGTGGTAAGGGAGGGAGTGGGGCTGGAGTAGGGGCAGGGGGCTGGGCTGGGCTGTGCTCAGGGCAGGTAGCAGCAGTGCTAGGAGAAGGGCTGTGGGAGGGGGGCTGCAGCCACCCCAAAATTTGTCATAGCCCTCCAACCCTCCCTTTCCAGCACTGCCACTGCCTGCCCCAAGCACAGCCCCAGCCCGACACCCCCACTGGGAAGAGTCCAGCACCACCCCAGCCAGCAGGAGCAGTCTGCCCTCACCCCATGCACAGATCTGGGGGCACACGTCCCATGCCCTCCCAGGATACGTGCAGCAGTGGAAGCCACCCCCCACGCCCACCAGATGAGTCACTTGTGCCTCTGTCCCACACTTTACCCTGGCTGCTGCCCCAGTCCCAGCCCGCAGTGGCAGGCTGCCCTCACCCCATGCACAGATCTGGGGGCACATGCCCCCCCCCCATGCCCTCCTGGGGCGCGTGAAGTGGTGGGAGGTGCCCCCCGGATGAGCCACTTGCGGCTGTGTCCCGTGCTCCACTCCAGCTGGGCATTGCCTGACTCTGCCCCACTCCCTCCCCCACTGCAGGGGCCTCAATCTTCACCACCCGCCTCGCCCCTTCCCCCACAACAGACTTATCAAGCAGATGCTGCTCTCCAAGCTGCCCACCTGCATATCAGAAGTCATATCAGTATCAGCCAATATGGCTCCTTAAAAATCAGCCATCGGTATTGGCCCAAAAAATCTCTGTTGGTGCACCCCAAGTAACTACTCTTATGCTGGTTTAATGAAGACATTCTTTCTCCTTCTAAAGTTCCAGAAAGCCAGCAGGCACTCTTAAGCTCAAACATGTTTATGTGGAAACAGTTCTCTCTGCTTGACCATGCTCTCTCATCTGGCTGGGTTCTCCTGTGCATGCATGAGCCCGGTCAGGCTAAGTTAGCTGTGATGTGAAGCCTGTTTATTTCTTGAAATGAGATGCTTTTCAACAGATTTGTGCAGTTTGGGCACCTGAGAAGAAAGAGATTCATGTCCTTTTTTTTCTTGTTAGATAGTCTAGATTTCCACTAGACCCAGGAGGTAGGAATTGCCAGGTGAAGAACCCTGTACTGAGCACATAGGAGAAATGCATATGATACTGGAAAAAAAAGGGAGGACAGCTTTCTGGGTCACTGACCCAGACCACAAAATGAAAACTGCTGACAATTTTAGAGTTTCACAATTCTCTCTTTGAATGGGAATATCCCTTCCTTCACAAGGCAGGTAGAATACCTTCTTATTATTCACTATAAACACCAGGGACTCAAAAATGCCTAGTGTGTCTCATTTACCAGCCTCAGCACTCAATCTTGACAATTAATCAATAGAAGTGATAATTTAACGACACGCTTAAGCAGAGATCTTTCTTGCAAGGGCTGCTGCAACTTCAGATGTGGCTTTGAAAAAACCCAAAGCAACTGAGGCCAAGCTAGAAGGAAAGACAATATTTAAAAAGCTGGTTATCTAGCAGAAATAATAGATCTATGAGGCTATAAGGATGTGGGAGTAAGACTCTTTAAAGATCACAAAAGTAGCAAAACCTTTACTCTCTGGTAGTCAGGGCAAAATTAATAGTTTGCAACCTGAATTTTTGGTTTCACTAGGACCCAGGATAATTTTTCCACTAAGCTCTTCTTTGGATTACAAAAGACCTGAACAAAAACTCCAGAAAATATTTTTCCATGGTACTAAGATGCTGGCTCCAATCCCCAAGAGATGGAACATCTTCTAAAGAAAATCTTCCCTGTTGGCTAAAGAAAGAGGAAAATGATGTGCTACTACCCTAGGAAGAGAAGGAAACTGCAGGGATTTGAGAAAATAAATGAGACAGATTATTACTGTATGAAGAAATTCCTTCCCACGGCCCAAATCCTTCCACTTCTCTGTCCAACACCAACACACAATAACAGGCCACCTTTGGGGTGATAAAAAGTTAGCCAAATGATTTATTACAACTTCTTTTCTGAGACCATGAAGGAGAATTTGGGTTTCTCTGGTCTTGATGGGAGATTTCCAGATAAAAAATAGTCACTTCTATCTATGACCTAGACCCAGCCTTTTTCTAAGCATGCAAGTTTGGGGTTTCATGTGATCATAAACTTAAAAGAGTGAAGAGATGACATCCTAAGCTGCTATCTCACCCATGATTTTCATAGTCACTAAATCCATACTTCCTCATGATTGCTTTCATTCTTCAGGCCCAACTGATATGGAGACTCAGTAATGTAACCAAAATGATGCTCAAGCCAACACCTTGGCCTCTGAAAAGTTGGCATCTACTGACCAATAGAATAATGAGAGGTGGGTGACTGGAGCATCTCTTACAGTGGGCACAAGAACAGCAGCCACCGCTGCAGCCAGCCCAGCTACAGCCACTGCCCCTGTCCCTGCCACCGTGGGTACAGACCCTTTTGGCACTGACTCCCAAAAAAGGATTTTCGATTCTGCTGCAAGGCCAATGGACAGGGACTACTACAGATCATATGTTTACTACCATACTTTATTCACTGCTTCTAAATATAGATTTTATAGAATTATCTAATAATTTCCAGTAGAAAATTAAATTAGATCATCAAGGAAGGTCTTTTATAATTCATACCTCTGTATTCTGCCTTTCCAATTAACTAGTAACTAAAGTAAAAAAAAAAGACACTGGAAATTGTAAATATTTTTAAATCCATCACACAGAGGTTTATGTTATACATATTATATTAAAATATTTTTTATATTTTTAAATGCAAAACATTGTTGCTAATTTCCCTAACAGTCATTCTCTAGCATCACTACTTAAAATGCAGCTGAAATATTCAGGACTCTACCACACTATGGTAACACAACTAATAAATAATAATTTAATAATTTTGAGACAAGCTGATCATTGTCCCAACTACAGGATATGAGAAATACACTTTTCTTCTTAGCTGAGGGATAGGTTTTGTTATATTTTGTTATATTTAAATGATCTCTCTGAAACTAAGAACTCTATTAATTCCTGCTCCAGCAGAGAAAATGTCTGTAATTTTCAGAAACTTATTAATAAAACTGAAGATAAAATTACTTTAGAAAAGCTTTGAATTTTCATTTTCAAAGCTATTATTAAAGCTATTATTTCAGAGCTCATTATTAAAGATTGGTACTTTTACAACTTAGATATCTTTTTTGAAAGATAAAAATATTTTGTCCGATTTTTTTAAACCAGTGGTCTTCAACTTGTGGTCTGTGGACCCCTGGAGGTTTGCAGGCTATGTCTAAGCGTTCTGCAAAAAATGACCATGATCAATCAAAAGTTAGTTTTCTTTTTAACCCTCCCTCTGCCACACACAAGTGTTTAAGTTTTAGGATTTGCAGAAAGATATAAAGGATTACAGGAATACACTCCTCCTACTCCAGTACTAAATTACTCTTTGGCCAAGTCCATTAACACAGGGGAGTAGTTAGCTGCTTTAGTCTGAAGTCAGGCAGAAAGCAAGGTAGAGTTGCACCTTATAGACTAGCTAAATCAGAGATGTATAGGCTTTGGTAAGCAGAATCTTACTTCATCAGATGCTATGAAGGAGCTGCAGAAAGTAGAGATTAGAATACAAATCGTATGGAAGGGGAAAGAAAAAGAAGACGGTACTGCTGAAAGGGGCAAGATGGGTAGGAGACAAAAAAACAAAGCAGTTAATCCACTGAGGCACACAGAGGTTAATAAAGCTAATCCAGGTAATGGGATAAGAATCTGTAGTCTTGGTTTAGACTATTCTTAACACAATCTAGTCTGTGAATGACTTTTTGTTCCGTTCATTTCAAATCCATATACAAGATGTTGGGTGTATCAGAGAAGTGCTTGAATACTCGGGAGGCCCACCTGTGATATAATGTGGCTTTGTCTCTATAGACAGGACCTAAAATAGATGCAGAGCACAGCTCCTTTGCACAGCTACAACATGGTTTGGTTTCATCCGTTCAGGTAAAGTCCATCTATATTGATATAGCTGATCACAAAAAGTGTTTAAAGCTCCATACCTAAAGAGGGATCTACATGGCAAATTTACCATGTTTGGCCAGTGACACCCTGAAACATGTCAAGCTGTTTTGTGTAGGTTCCCTCCTAAGCTGGAAGCATGATAGCCCCGTACGCTCCTTCCAATAGAAAAAGGAGTCCATGAAGAGCAGTGTAGTAACTTTACAGTATAGACATGTCCCCTATCAAATTACTTTGATTGCAACCTCTTCTGGGCATGGTTCTGCAAAAACATTTGCAAAGCATTTTGCATAACTGAACTCTGAGCCTGTTTAAGTTCTAGGCTGATAATCTAAACATTAGTTTTATAGTGTGAAAAAATAGGTTTTAAGTAATCTTGTTGGAGTCTGCTAGAGGCACTCATCATTGACAAGAGCTGGTCAGTAGTTTTGTCTTGACATTTTGGTCATATGGGAAACAGAGTCTAATTCTATTCCAAATATTATGTGCCTAGAAGTGAACACAGATGCTTAAGTATGATCCTATTTCATGCTGTTCAAGTCCCTGAAAAAATGCTAACATGCCTATTTTTGTAACATGCCAAAAGTTTAGCCATAAGATACAATCATAAATTCAACAAACAAAAGGAGGACCTTTCTGCCTTTTCTGCTGACTATTTTCCATGGACCTGAACAGGATGAAACAGGCTCACATTTTGGCACCTAAGAGATGGAGTAGGACCGGCTGCAAATGTGTCCATGTCTAAGAAAAAGGCAGTATCCCTATGCACTATACTTTTCCTTAACAGCTTGAAATTGAGTCAGTTTGCACAAATAAATTCAATGTGCTTTAAGATACAATTCACCTACATCTGTTTTTTGTTTCACCCCTATTTTTACCTGTTTTAATCATTTCTCTCTCCTACAGTCATTTGAAAAAACCATACAAACAATGAGAAGAAAAAAAATGACCACATAGAAAATACTTATAAATTCACAAAATAAACTGAATATAAAGCAATTTTTGTGCAACCTTTTTCAGTTTTAATGATCCAAGGTGCTATTTGTAAGACAAAATATCTTCAGACAGAAATAAAATTATGTCTGACAGTCCTTGACACCTTTGCTGAGGCTGCCAACTAGTGTACCTAATTACTGCCAAATGCAATACTGGTTTTATGATGTATTTGGCTACTAAACATTGGACCATAACCGCTTACTAATTTCATGTAGGCAATTAAGGGAATAGCTATGTGATAGCAACAATTTTGACCACCAAAGTGAGTCAGATATCTAGAGCTGAAATGCTCCATTTACCATTTCGATTCCCTAAGCCAGCATTTCAGGACTCCCAGTATATATAATGAATTTATGGAGCAAATAATATGTATCATATGAAAGTTGTTTTGAAAATAATTTGGAGATTGGCATTAAAAACTATAAGAAAAAGAACTGAGGAGGGATGGGAACAGACATGCCATACAGGTGCGGACTTTTGCTCCCTTAGATTCTGAGATTATTGAAGTGCTGTGTATTTAAGGAGCTATAAACATCAGTGGTAAAATCATTTATTTTTACAGTGTTTATTCTTCTTGCTTTACTGTGACCCTGAACACAAGGATGTTTCATCCATTCAGAAAGCTAGTAATGGCTGGGCCCAAATACTCTTACTATTGCTCATTTACTGTACGGACCTTTATTAAGACCTCGTGCTATCATTAAAGGAAGGTGCAAGGTGAAGAAAGAACACGAAGGACTTGTCACTAAAGATGGATGCTTTTTCTGCAGGTCATGTACTATTTTAAAAATATCACAGGCTCACATTAACTGTCTTGTTGCCCTTAATTGTTTCTTCATTAATTTACAACTTGGAAAGCTTCCACCCTGGCAAAGCTAATCTAACGTGCTATAATTCTTAATTTTTCACTGCACCAAAGACAGATGTGATGAAATTGTCTGTAGAGCTTCCATTTCTTCCAAACACAAAATACCAGCAAACCCTACAGCAGCACAACATTTGAACATGCCAAACATCTGTATGTATTGTTTGGACATATCAGGCAAGTACAAGAACTCTACTGTAAAGACCTGTCTGCATCTGAAGAAAAGTATATTGGCTAAACTTTTTTATAAAAGGATACCATGAATCCAGCTAATTTAAGAAATTAAGTAATCGCTGGTATACGTCATCTTTGGGTCTTCCTGTCTAATTTTGTGATTTTAAAATCACATTTTGCTATTTTGAGAATTTATTTTGTTGGATGAAAGATTCAAATAAAGGAAAAATGGCTGGCAAAGGAAATGGTGAAACTGTTATTAGTCACTTCACCACTAATGAACAGACTTCAGAAGTGCCTAGTGGTAATTACTGAAAACAAAGAAAGCTTCTAGTTACTGAGTTTGTTGTTTTTTTTAATCCACCCATCATTGTTGTCAAATTCACAGAATAAATAAATTAATAATAAGAACATTCTTTTTCCTATACTTTTATGTTCAGTGGTAGCAGATAATAGATTAAAAAATTCAAACAATTTAAAGAAAGGAGCTAGTAGAATTTCAGTGCGCTTTCCCAAATCTACATTTCTGTTACAAACTGTTTCATCAGCTGTGAGCTACCCTAAATCCCTGAAATTTCTACCATCATTAAACCTGTTCTTCTCTATTCAGGCAAACATATTAGTAACTTTCTGGGGAAAGCCTTGCTTAAACAATTCTGACTGCCTCCAACGTAAGTAGGGAAGGGGAGAGGGGGAAAAAGAATCCTGTACAGATTGAAATCAGAACCTTTTTAGCTATACATCAGTTTAACCATGACTGTGACCATCAGGGCTGTAACAGAGTTTCCCTAAACCAAAATATAAGGGCTTCCCCTCCCTCATCTATTTGAGAACTGTATTAGACAGCTTCTTGATTGGATCATAGGAAAGTAGGGCTAGAAGGGACCTCATGAGGTCATCTACTTCAATCCCAAACTCATAGATTCATAGATGTTAGGGTCGGAAGGGACCACAATAGATCTTTGAGTCCGACCCCCTGCATAGGCAGGAAAGAGTGCTGGGTCTAGATGGCCCCAGCCAGATGCATATCCAACCTCCTCTTGAAGACCCCCAGGGTAGGGGAGAGCACCACCTCCCTTGGGAGCCCGTTCCAGACCTTGGCCACTCGAACTGTGAAGAAGTTCTTCCTAATGTCCAGTCTAAATCTGCTCTCTGCTAGCTTGTGGCCATTATTTCTTGTAACCCCCGGGGGCGCCTTGGTGAATAAAACCTCACCAATTCCCTTCTGTGCCCCCGTGATGAACTTATAGGCAGCCACAAGGTCGCCTCTCAACCTTCTCTTGCGGAGGCTGAAAAGGTCCAGTTTCTCTAGTCTCTCCTCGCAGGGCTTGGCCTGCAAGCCCTTAACCATACGAGTGGCCCTTCTCTGGACCCTCTCCAGGTTATCCGCATCCCTCTCGAAGTGCGGTGCCCAGAATTGCACGCAATACTCCAACTGCGGTCTGACCAGCGCCCGATAGAGGGGAAGTATCACCTCTTTGGATCTATTCGTCATGCATCTGCTAATGCATGATAAAGTGCCATTAGCTTTTCTGATGGCTTCGTCACACTGCCGACTCATGTTCATCTTGGAGTCCACTAGGACTCCAAAATCCCTTTCCACTTCCGTGCCACCCAGCAGGTCATTTCCTAGACAGTAGGTATGCTGGACATTTTTCCTCCCTAGGTGCAGCACTTTGCATTTCTCCTTGTTGAATTGCATTCTGTTGTTTTCTGCCCACTTGTCCAACCTGTCCAGGTCTGCTTGCAGCTGTTCCCTGCCCTCTGGCGTGTCCACTTCTCCCCATAGCTTTGTGTCATCTGCAAACTTGGACAGAGTACATTTCACTCCCTCGTCCAAGTCACTGATGAAGACATTAAAGAGTATCGGTCCAAGGACCGAGCCCTGTGGGACCCCACTGCCCACACCCTTCCAGGTCGAAGCCGACCCATCCACCACGAATCTCTGGGTGCGACCCTCTAGCCAATTCGCCACCCACCGGACTGTGTAGTCATCCAAGTCACAGCCTCTTAACTTGTTCACCAGTATGGGGTGGGATACTGTATCGAAGGCCTTCCTGAAGTCTAAGTATACGACATCCACCCCTACTCCTGTGTCCAGGCGTTTCGTAACCTGGTCATAAAAAGAGACCAGATTAGTCAGGCATGATCTGCCTGCTACGAACCCGTGCTGGTTTCCCCTCAGCATAATTTCTCCTGCCGGGTTCTCGCAAATGTGAGCCTTGATAATTTTTTCAAAGACTTTGCCAAGGATGGAGGTGAGACTGACTGGCCTATAGTTGCCCGGGTCCTCCTTCCTCCCCTTCTTGAAAATGGGGACCACATTGGCCCTTTTCCAGTCCTCCAGGACTTGGCTCTGGACTCTGGACAAGATTAGGCTTGGACTTAACTCTGGATTAACTCTGGACAAGATCATCCCTGACTAAACCATCCTACACAACCTGTGTCTAACAAAAGGATGTTCAACCCCTGACCTGTGGACCAGATCCAGCCCCTGGTGTGTGTAATCTATCCTGTGGGGAGACTCACTGACTGTGATCCTGTGTGCTAGATTCAGCACACAGAGAGCACAGGGCCTGATCCCAGCACATGGAAGCCAGGTGGGGGCAGCACAGAGCCCCTGAGCCCAATCCTGATCAAGTCAGGTGGTGCTGGGCCTCCAAAGCCCTATCCCAGATGGGTGGAGGCAGCACATCATACACAAAAATATTAACTGCTCTGTGGCAAAGCAGTTAATTTTAAAATATACAGTATATATAAAAAGCATCATCAATCTAACACAACAACCAAATGCTGAAACATTGAGTTACAGCTCCGTAACCCTCACCTGACAGTGAAAAGGGAAGAAAATTTCCTTTCCTGATTTCAGGACCAATGAATCATTTATTGTGGAGTGCTCTGGATGTAAATTCTGCAGCACAGTTCCACAATTTCTGCAGTTTATTAGTTATGAATGATGCACCAAACTGTTAATTACACAATAGGAAATGTATGGAAATATATTCAGCACTAATATTTATATAGAATTAAATGATATATAATCTTTTTATATTCATTTTTAATATTTAATTGAAGGAAAACCTCCATTTTTAAAGTGTTTCTGTGTTTATGCTCTTGGAAAATTTCCACTTGCTACAGAAGCGAACATGATTGCACCATGACATCAGAAAACCTTGCAAAAAATTAAGGCTCAGTGGGTGCATGAGATGCTACTGCACAGTTGTTACTGAGCATTTATTTAGTACTTTTTTAGCAAGTACTAAAAAAACACGCAGTAACAAAAGTTACTGCACAGTAGCACCATCGAATGTCTTTTAGGTGATACTACTGCACAGTAGCCTAATAATACTGCGCAGTAGCATATTAGCACCGTCCATGCTGTGATGCACTACTGAGCAGTATTTTTCGGTTACTGAGCAGTTAGCATCTCGTGTAGGCACTCCCAGTGACCTTGAAACATGGGACCCTGTTTAGCAGAATGAACTAAGGACTTATGAGCTTGTAGTGTGCACTGCAATTGAAAAAGCATACAATAAATTCTTGTGGATTAGAAATGTCAAACTGCTGTTGGAAAAGTAATATACAATTTGCATATCAGGGGCCAACCTACCTGCTTTGAATAATGTAAACAATTTGTTAGATGAACCTTCAATTCTTAATATTTTTGACAGAAAAAATGAAACAAAACTATTTGCACAGATTTAAAAAAATTAAACCATTTTGCATCCTGGGATAAAAGAAGCAACCCCAAGAAACAGTTTAACTATTAATGACATTTTTTTTCTCCCTGGTAAACATTTCAGTCATTGTGGGGTCATGAGATTCACAATTATTGAGATCACAAAGCTGTTACTTTCAAACTGGTTCCACATTCACCCATTTCTGTGAAGCTGGGAAGAGGAACTAGGATTCTATATGGAAATGAAAAACTGCCTGGTACTATAGAGAATCCACTGATTACTGGAGCCAGTCATACATATACCTACTGCATTATTTATCTGTTATCACCAGCCGCTGATCCTATTAAATTACTGAGAAAAGCTGTTGTTGAGAAAAAATATTTTAACAGAATCAATATATCTGTCCATGTTTTATAGAAAAATAAGCCTTTCAGAAAGAGAAATAATAATAAATATGCAGGAAACAGACAACAATGTAGAAATCATTTTTATAGTATGGATGAAACGTTTATGGTGTAATGGTGAAGATGAGTTGTTTGGATCTGTATGTAATAGGTGTTATGTCACACTGCTTTAGCAGTCATTGCAAGCTGAAGCTGCTTAGCAAACCTCAGATAACATACTTGTGACCACTACAGAAACCATGATGAACATAGATTGTGATTCTGAACCTTCATCTCTTTCTCACTGGACAGAAACTGGAAAATATGGACACAGTATAGAACAGTGAAGACACTACTCTTCTGAGCAATGTTACCATTAACAGTTCTCATCAATTATTCCCAACACTATTTTATGTACTGTAACAGTACAGGTTACCAGATAGGTAAGTATTCTAAATGATCTCAAAAAAAGTACATTGGTGGCCCTGATCCTATTTTTCTCCTTACTGAAAGCCCTCAGATAGTCCGAATCATACATTTCTCCCCCACCCCAAAATATATCTGATTTTCATTTGTGAGCCCATCTTCCCAGAAAGAGACTTTTTAACCTAAGCTTTGAAGTCACAAATCCACTCCCTAGGTTTACTGTCCCATGTTTTCACATTTCAAATTCCTTTAAAGAACCTAAACCTATCCTCACCCACTCCAGCATATCTCAAACAAATCCCAAATGATTTTGCCTTTATCCAGATCCAGGATGGAACATCCATTAGGTCTTTCTAACTCTTCTGTGCTCTGAAAATCTAACAAATATTTCTGACAAATTTTCACCTCCTCTGGTGGACTCACTTATCTTTCTCACAAAATGGCTACTCCTAAAACAGATTTCTCCCAAAATGCTTTTCTCCAGTGGCTGTTTGTCAGAACATTCTGTTATTGTGCTATGTCAAGCAGCTAAGAAACTTACAACTTTGATACAGTGCAGTAGTTTTTATGAAGATGAAGACTTATTCACCTGCTGGAGTTGTGCTTTTGAGATGCGAATGACAGGGGGAAACTTGTTGCCACTGGGAATGACAGGAAGTTGCCTACGGCCAGCTGAGCAGGAAGAGGAAGACTGACCCTCTGCTGTTTGACTCCTGGGTAACCCAGTCTCTTTCTTAGAGTCCAAGTGGGTAGACAGAAGGGCTATAGGGCTCAGGGTGCGGAAGATGGGACTGGAAATTCTTGGAGTAGAGAAATGCAGCATATGAGATGAGTTGAGCTGTGAGAACAACATGGTGGGGAAAAAAGTGAGTTTTTCAAATATATATATTTTTAACAATTTCTTTTTGACCTACTGCCTATGCAGTTTTATAACCAATGTCTTATAGAAACGGGCTTACAACTCTCTTAAGCTAAAAGTTAATAGGGTATCTAAGTGGTATCTAAAATCTGATTCCCCCATATTTTCCATCCATTAAAAAAAGCAATAGCATAAGATGAAATGAGCACTCTTACTCTTCTTGGCCATTCATTTCCCTAACTTCACTTATCCATCCAGCGAGAATCCCTGAAGGTATGTCTATACAGTAAGCAAAGAAATTGTTGAAATGGTATTAATTATGTGAAATGGTTGATTGTCCCACTTACCCTTGTAAATGCTTTGCATATCTACATAGCAACACTGGGGGCTTTTGTTTGCTTCTTTTTTAAGAGGAAAAACACAGGCAACATCCTATACAGATTTACACGTCTCCACACACAATATCTTTTATATCTATAGTTACATCAACATGCCATAGGAAGGCTCAAACATTTAGTTCATAGGCCCACATACTGAACCTAAGACAGACTCATGGGAAATGTCTAAATTATGGGAGCAGGAAGACAAACTGAGCTGGTAAAGCTAGGAGGAATGCTGCCTTCCTATACTTTCTGGATAGAACCTAAAGACTTCATTCCAAATGCTGCAACAGGAAGGAAACATTTCCAAATCACCCAGCTACTGCCAAATGAAAACAAATATTGGAAAGTCTTAGGGAGGCTACTAAGTGTGGATTAATTTAATGTACAGGAATGGTACAGTCAAAGAGAGGTGCACTGATATATTGGTCCATATTGGATCGGCACCAATAAAAGGAAAATTGACATTATTGGCAATTGGCTCTTTTTGGCTGGCGTAGCCAATAATGTCACTGATAACATCACCCCAACATTTGCCATAGCCACCCCACAGCCCCCCTCCCAGTGCCAGTGCCACCGCCACCCCACCCTGCCCTACCCCGAACACAGCCCTGGTCCGGCCCCCTCACTGGGAAGAGGCCAACACAGCCCCTGGCCCCGGGCCCACAGCAAGCAGCCCACCCTCATCCCGCACACAGATCCAGGGGGCATATGCCCCCCCATGCTTCCCCCAGGGGTGCAAGCAGTGGCAAGAGTCACTGCCCGCACTCCCTCCCTGTCCCACCTGGGACAAGCCGCCCATGGTGCCATTCCACACCCTGGCCTGACCTGGGCAGTGCCTGCCCTGCCTCAGCCCTATTCCCTCCCTCACCGTGGGGACCTCGATCTGCCTCCCCACACCCCTTTCCCCCCCACAGAATTATTGGCCCGATCCTGCTCTCCAAACTACTGGGCTGTATATAGGCAAATCAGATCAATATCGGTCAATATGGCTGATTAATAATCAGACATCGGTAATGGCCAAATAAATCTTTATCAGTGCACCCTTGCAGTCAAAGCCTTCCAAGCTAACAGTTTTAGGGAACAGAGTTTTTCACTTGAGTCAGGGCTGCCCAATTTCTATATGGCTGAAGACTATGTGCCTCACAGAATGCGAGTCCCCAGGCCCCATGATGTGCACCCCTCCTCCCCCCTCCACTGCACAGGCTGTCCTGGTGCATAAGACTATAAAGTCCCTTCACTGTGTAGGCTCTCCAGGCTCCTGTCACCTTGGCCTCAGGGCTTGGGATAGAAATCAAACCTCAGAGGAGGAAGGGGCAGGGGGACCCAGAGACCCCAGCACCAGAAGGAGCAGTAGTTAGGCAGGAGCCTACAACCCATGGGGCAACCCTTCGCTGGCCACATATTGGACAACCCTGACTTGGATTAATCAAACCTTCACTCAAATCTACAGCTGCTAGGTATACATCTCTAAATCCAAATAAATCTTTTCAAGCCCTAAACAATAATGAGAAAATACTGTTGAATATATACGGCAAAATATTACTAGAGTAGACTACTATTCACCGCCTCTTTTTTTTTTTTTTGTTCTAAGTGTTTTTAGATAAAATTAGAAAACACAGCAATATGGAAAAAATTACTCTAAAGCTTCCTTTAAATGATTTCTTCTGACGCCTCTGTTCCTTTAATTAGCAATGGTATTTGAAACTCCCTTTTGTACTTCTCTGATGATTGGATTCTAAGAGTACTGAGGATGTGTTGAACAGTTTCCAAGAAGAAGTTATCACAATCCTATGGCTTACCATAACTGTAAAGCACAGCTGTCATTCACTTAAAAAACAAAAATATTGCAACCAATATCTCATAAAAGCAATATGTGCAGAGAAAAAATGTATCAGCATTAAGAGGAATTCTAAAATAGAGTTTCAGACCTTTGTTTTCTGTGCATCCCTTCTACATTTAAACAAAATGATGCTGATTTCAGTGATATAACAGTAACAAAAAAACCCAGAAGTATGCAGTAAAATCTCTTTTATAATTGGGGATATGTATGTTGAAAATGAATTGTTATCCAAGTGTGACTGGAAAAATAATCAGGTTGAATTTGAACTGAAAAATGAACATGATCCTGTAGCTAATAATGTCTGGCCTCTTCTAACCCTAAGGAAAAAGCAGCATTAGTGAGCTATTTGCATGACAAATACCTCATTGAAGACAGCCTTGTTCACATTCTGATGAAATCTCACAGCAACTGCAGAAAAGTAGAAGAAATAACCAAGAAAAGAAACACTGGTTCCCTGACTTGCAATTTGTATTCCTCATAACAGAAGTTGTCATTTGCTCTAGACATTAGCCATGGTCTAAACCTGTTCATTCCATCCTAAAGAACTGGCTTAGACTATCTCTTAAATGTGGATACCATATAACAAATTGCTATGTTCTGCATTGCAACCCAGAGAGATGATTTTCAATACTGATGCTACACAAACTGGGTAGAAAAAGCTAATTTCACGGCAAAGTTTGAGGAATTAAAAAAAATATACCTACACATTATTTAATCATAGAATCATAGAAAATTAGGGTTGGAAGGGACCTCAGGAAGTCATGTAGTCCAACCCCCTGCTCAAAGCAGGACCGGTCTCAACTATATCATCCCAGCCAAGGCTTTGTCTACCCAGGTTTTAAAAGCCTCCAAGGATGGAGATTCCACAACCTCTCTGTTGACCTGTTCCAGTGCTTGACTACCCACCTAATGAGAATATTTTTCCTAACATCTAACTTAAATTTCCCTTGCTGCAACTTGAGATCATTGATCCTTGTTCTGTCACCTTCCACCACTGAAAACTGTCTAGCTCTTTTGTAACCATCCTTCAGGTAGCTGCAGTCTGTTATCAAATCCCCTCCGTCTTCTCTTCTCCAGACTAAATAAGCCCAGTTCCCTCAGCCCCTCCTCACAAACCATGTGCCCCAGCCTCCAAACCATTTGCATTTCCCCCCACTCTCTCCACAATGCAGACTCTCTCAAATTTGTCCACATCCTTTCTGTAATGGGGGGGTCCAAAACTGGACACAGTACTCCAGATGTGGCCTCAACAGTTCTGAATAGAAAGGAAGAATCATTTCCTTTGATCTGCTGACACTGATCCTACTAATGCAGCTCAGTATGCCGTTAGCCTTCTTCACAACAAGAGCACACTGTTGGCTCATATTCAGCTTATTGCCCACTGTAACCCCAAGGTCCCTTTCTTCAAAACTGCTGCTTAGCCAGTCAGTCCCCAACCTGTACCAGCACATGGAACTGTTCTGTCCCAAGTACAGGACTTTTCACTTCTCCTTACTGAACCTCAAGAGATTTCTTTTGGTCAAATTCTCCAATTTGCATAAGTCTCTCTGAATCCTAGCTCTACCCTTCAGCATATTTACTACTGCCCTTCAGCTCAGTGTCATCTGCAAACTTGCTGAGGGTGCACTCCATCCCATCTTTCAGATCATTGATCAAGATATTGAACAAAGCCAGCTCCAAGACCAATCCCTGGGGCACTCCACTTGATACTGACTGCCAAGTAGACATCGAGCCATTGATTACTATACTTTGAGCCCAATGATCCAGCCAGTTTTCTATCCATCTTACAGTCCATTCATCCAACACATACTTCATTAGCTTGCTTGCAGGAAAGTTGTGGAAAATCATATCAAAAGCCTTGCTGAAGTCAAAGTATATCACATCCACTGCTCTCCCCACATTCACAGAGCCAGTCATCTCATGGATTGCCTTCTCATAGAAGGCAATCAAGTTGGTCAGGTATGACTTGCCATTGGTGAATCCATGCTGCCTGTTCATAAAACACCTTCTCCTCCAAGTGCTTAGAATGGATTACTTGAGGACCTGCTCCATGATTTTTCAAAGGACTGAGGTGAAGCTGATAAGTCTGTAGCTCCCCAGATCCTCCTCTTCCCTTTCTTAAAGATGGGAACTATATTTGCCCTTTTCCAATCATCCAGAACCTCTCCCAATCGCCAAAAGTCTTCAAAGATAATGGCCAGCAGTTCTGCAGTCACACTGGCCAACTCACTCAGCAACCTCAGGTGCATTGTGTCCAGATCCATAGACTTGTACACATCTAAGTTTTCTAAACACTCCCTAACCTGTTCTTCTGCCACTGCTGGCTGCTCCTCCCCAAACTGTACTGCCAAGTGCAGTAGTCTGGGAGCTGACCTTGTCTCTGATGACTGAGGTGAAAAAGGCATTGAGTACTTCAGCCTGTTCAGCATCATCTATCACTAGGCCGCCTCGCCCATTTAGTAAGGAACCCATGCTCTCCCTTGTCTTCCTTTTGTTGCTGCCATACAGGTAGAAACCTTTCTTGTCACCCTTCACATCCCTTATTAGCTGCAACTCCACTTGCATTTTGGTCTTCCTGCTTTCATCCCTGCATGCCTGAGCAATACTCTTATACACGTTTGTCCAAATTTAATTTGTTCAAATTTCCACCCCTTGCAAGCCTCCTTTTTGTGTTTTAGCTCACTGAAGAGTTACCTGCTAAGCAAAGCTGGTCTTCAGGCATACTTGCTAGTCTTCCTGCACTTTGGGATGGTTCACTTCTGAATCCTCAGCAAGGTTTCTTTAAAATACAACCATCTCTCCTGAACTCCTTTCCCCTCTGACTGCTCTCCCAAGGGAACCTGCCCATCAAGTCCCTGAGTAAGACAAGTTTCCTGAAGTCCAAGATTTTCTGAAGTCCAGGATCCTTACTCTGCTGCTCTCCTTCCTTCCTTTCCTCAGGATCCTGAACTCAATCATTTTGTGATCACTGCTGTCCAAATTGCCATCCACTTCTACATTCCCCACCAATTCTTCTCTGTTTGTGAGTAGTAAGTCAAGAAGAGCACAGCCCCTAGTTGGTCTCCAACATTTGCACCAAGACATTGTCCCCAGCACTCCTGCATTACCTGTGCACTGTTGCCCTTCCAGCAGATGTCAGGGTGACTAAAGTCCCCCATGAGAACCAGAGCCTGTGACGGGGAAACCTCTGCTAGCTCAGTGGTCTCCAACCTTTTTAAGTAGGAAATGACCTTTGGGATTTAGAAGCAGCCCAAGATCTACCGTGTGCTGCCGCCACCCCCTCCTCCCTGCCCAGCAGGTAAGTCTGTGGGGAGGAGGGAGATTGAGGCAGAGGAAGAAAAAATTATTTGGGGGCACGCCTCCCCAGCAGGTAAATCCCACCCAGCTGGGGCCCCACTCAACTTACCCCTGCTCCTGCCTCTGTGGCACTGTCCCTCACTAAAGGGGCCTTGAACTAGCCCCCGCCCCTTTCCTCCTCCATGGACTGATGTGCTGGGCTGAGGCACATGTGTGCATACAATGCGGGCACTCAGCCCCCCACCCCAGCCTTGGATCAACTCCAAGAACCTCCAAGATCTACTGCAAGAGGCTCTGAGATCTACCGGTGGATAAAGATCCACTGGCTGGTGACTACTGCGCTAGCTGTTTGAAGAAAGCCTCATCCTCCTAGTCTGGTGCAGACCCCCACCACAACATCACTCTTGTGCTCTCCCTTCTGACCCTAACCCAGAGACTTTCAACAGGCCTATCTCCAGTTTCATATCAGAGCTCTGAGCAAACATACAGCATTTTTACATAAAGCGCAACTCCCCCTCATCTTCTGCCCTTCCAAAATGTTTTGTATCCATCCATAACAGTGCTCTAGTTATGTGAGCTATCCCACCAAGTCTCTGTTATTTCAATTAAACCATAGTTCCATGACTCTGTGAGGACTTCCAATTCTTTCTGCTTATTTCCAGGCTCCATGCATTCACATACAGACAGCTGAGGTAACTAGCTGATTGTCCTGCTTTCTCAGGAAGAATGAGAAGGCCCTCCCCTGTTACCGACTCTAGGTCACCCACTTCCTCACTTACCTCAGGGCTTTGAACTCCACCCTCCCAGCAAACCTATAGTTTAAAGTCCGCTGCACTAAGTTAGTGAGCCTGTCTGCAAAGATGCTCTTCCCTTTCTTTGTCTGGTGGATCCCATCTCTTCCGAGCAATCCTCCTTCTTGGAACAACATCGCAGGTCGAAGCAGCCAAAGCCTAGCTCTGTTGGCAACACCATTTGCACAGCCACACATTGATCTGAAGGATGTGTCCACTTCTGCCCAGGACCTTCCCCTGGACAAGAAGGATCAAGAATACCACCTGAACCCCTATTCCCTTCACCCTTGCACTCTGAGACCTGTAATCACTTTTGATCTGCTCAGGGTCACCCTTGGCAGTATCATTGGTGCCCACATGGTTGAGCAGCATGGGACAGTAGTCAGAGGGTTGGATAAGTTTCGGTTATCCCTCCATGACATCTCAGATCTGGGCAAGCAGCAGACCTCCTGAGACAACAGGTCAGACCAGCAGATGGATGCCTCTGTCCCAATAGAAGGGAGTCTCCAACTACCACCACCCATCACTTCCTCTTGGTGGCAGGCATCTTGGGGATGCCTGATCTGGCCTCTTCCACCAGCAGAACGTGTTCCTACTCCTCTGATGCCAGGGCCACCCCCATATTTGTTCTCCAGGAAAAATGCTGCAGGTGGAGATGAAGACTTCTGCTCGGTGCCAGAGGTCACAAGCTTCCAGTGTTCACCTTCCTGGGAGTCCATGTCTTTTTCCTTCTCTAGCACCACCTCTGGCAGTGCTTCTTCCACAGTCCTAGAGGTCTCCTCCAGCATGGAATCGATGAAGTCCTCAGGGCGGAGGATGCTTTGCAGCCTCACCACCTCCTCTTGTAGCTCTCTTGCCTGTTCCTTGAAGGACATCACCAGGAGGCACTGCGCGTATCGGAGGCACTCCCCCACCTTGCTGTCACTGGAGGAAAGCTGCAAGCCACAGTCTCCACAATGCCAATCCAGGACCTGGGTGGAAGCCTTGATGGTGAGCGGTCCTGCATAGACAGACACCTCAAGCACAAGCAGAGGAAGAGCTGGTTAGAGGCACTAGTTCTGGGATTGCAATGTCCTCTAGCCATTTCTCTGCGTCTCTTAATCTGCTGCCTCTCTTTCCAAGCAGAACTTCCCTAGCAGACTCCTCTGTAAGCTGGACTGTTTGCTGCCTCTTAGTCCTAAAAAGCTCCCTTTTCCCTGCTACCTCTCACCAAGTTTAAAATGAAGGAAGTGAGAGAGTTTCCAGGAGACTCCCTAGCGAACTCCTCCTTGCTTGGGACTCTAGTTAAGCAAGGGGCTTAAGTATTGGTCTAACTGCTGAGTTTTAGCTACATACACTAAATATATGTAGACTGTCTCTGTTCACTCACTCAAGAACCTTTGCAAAAATCAAGAAACTTGGCACAAAAACGAACTCTCTGCCCAGACCAGCATCTGTCCTCCAAATAAAATTGAAGGCAAATAAATTAATTTTATTTCTGTTACAGAATAAACTATTACAGAAAACAGTGACGAGTAAAAGGCAAATTAAACAGAGAAAAAAACAACATAAGTCAACATAATTGTCTCTAAGTAAAAAAAAAGAGCAAGAAATGTATTTTTTTTTTTGTCACATGAAACTTATTTCCCTGCTTAATTTACATGGAGGTAAGCCCAAAGTACTTAAAGCTTGTATCAGCTGAAAACAGAGTATCAGTTTTCTAGTGCTTTGGTAAAGAATGACAAATATTAAATGGCCAAACAGCAAATCTTTTCAGGCCAATAATTTATGAAACATCTGACAGCAACTCTGATTACCTCAGGATAGGATTTATTGAATATTGTGTATGCTTGATAGGTATTTGATATGGTCTTTTGAGAGACTGAATAGCTTTGGAATTTCTAGATTTTCTGACCATTTCTTGATGATTAAAATAAGATATCTAACTTCCTCCTTTCTTTGACTTGGTGTTGAGAGATTTTACCGTTCATTTTGTCCCTAAAATATGAAGCTGTATTTCTAGCAATACAGGGGAGAGAAAAAGACTGGTTCAACTGCTCCTTTTTCTCTTATCCAAAGTAATTGTTAAGGAAAGGGAAACAAACAAACAGACCGAAGCCTCCATTTCAGGATTTAAAATGTTGCGGAGAGCCTTTGGAGTCTTTCTTGAGTAACAGGTATATAAAAATTAAAGATGGGCCAGTATAAGAGAAGGCTAATACCAGAAATGTTTAATAAATAGCCCTGGAGGCAGAGGATTAAACATTAAAATTATGAGTATTAATCCCTTACAGAGGCCACCCATGAGGACCAGGGGGATGCCTCTAAGATATTTTAAATTGATTTAGGCTGGGGTCTAATTACTAGGAAAAAGAGCCCTCAAATCTAGCTTTCTACTCAAGTTACCAAAGATTTCTGAAGTCATAATACAATGCTACTCAGCTCAGGGGAGTGCCTATGATATTGGAGAATTCAGGTTATACAAAATTCTGTAAAGTGAAGATATGTGAAGTTCAAGGTGAGCTGGAGAAAATGGGGGGACAATCATATAAAGGAGTGTATCTTTCCAGATGAAGAAAATTTCCGTACAATTGGAGTATTATTCATCATCATCATCCCCATATTCAGTGGTGTTCCTGTCAGGAACAAAATACTGGTACCTTTTTATGGTGTTAAGCTACAAATCCAAACTTGAAAAAACTACCAGATAATTAAAGATGATTAAAATTTAAGGCTCCACTTGTCCCCTTTTAGCATATGGCAACTAAGCCAGTTGGTCTTGATGTTTTTCTCCTGCATACATATTATCTTGGAAATCAAGCCCTGCTTACCCAAGGATTAAAAGGTTTCTCATGACCTCATATTTCATACTTGTGCTCTTTGTTCTTGCTATGCAGTTTACATTTGCCACTATTATCCACCTCACTCAGGAGTACAAATATGTTCCCGGAAACACTGTGAAGCTGGGTTTCAAACAGAATTGCAAACATTTTGAAAACATTATCAAACGTGAGTAAGTGGCATGTGTCCAGGAGAAACATCTGAAGGATTAGGGGCACTACACTTCTTCCTAGATTCACATGTGCACTTCAAAATAAACATGAACTATATATTCTGTGAGGTGACAGCCCCACACTCCAAGATAAAAGCCACAAATTGGATTTTGATAAATTAGGTTATAATGAGAAAATTACTAGATGAGTGTTTTAAATAAAAGAAATGCAAGAAAGATAAGATCCAGGGAAATTATGTCAAAGAGCACTGGAAAGGGAGGGGATATTGTTTAATTATAAACTGCTTTTGGTGCAGTTACTGAGAAGTCTTGAAAGTAGTTTCTTTTATGTATAAGGGTGGTTCAAGAAGAAACAACAATTTCATAATAAACACATTTTGTGTGCAATGATCATTTACTGGACCATATCACTTCTCTACATAGTTGTAAATGATAGGCATGTTCAACAATGCTGCCAGGATTGCCAACTCAAGAGTTTTTTTTTTACTGACCATCTGAAAACTTTTTACTGACAACCAAACTTTTCTACTAACATGTTTTATATAATGTAAATGTAACCCTCCTGCCAGGCCCTGGGCAGCAGTAAAAAATTAGGGGTTTTATAATAACCATAGTGAAAAAACAAGGTTGGTTGTCAGTAAAGTTTGCAGATTATCACTTAAAAAAAAGTCTTGAGTTGGCAACCCTGCTTGACTGCAGCAATGATTTTACACTGTGCTGCTCCCACCCCAGGGTCTCCTGATACCTCCAACCATACCCCACACCATGCTGCTCCC
Organism: Alligator mississippiensis; assembly: GCF_030867095.1. NCBI lineage: Eukaryota > Metazoa > Chordata > Crocodylia > Alligatoridae > Alligator > Alligator mississippiensis. The sequence continues at coordinate 237,122,459 of NC_081825.1, read as the reverse complement.
CTCAGCCTTACCCCAGCCAGTCATGCTCCCCCAGTCTTGACATAGGCCCCCACCCACCACCTCTCCCCCATCCCAGCCCCACAGTTCTGTTGTGGCTAGAGCAACTTTCACCCTGAAACTTCCAGTTGAGCAGCTGTTAGAGGCAGGGGACAGTCAAAGGGATGCAGTCAGTGCACGTGACTGGCTAGGAGGGGAGGAGGGAGAAGAGGCTACAGCTGAGCCACAAAGCTCTGACAAGGGCTCCCTGAAGGATGCTACACTCCTGCTCAGAAACCAGGTAGCACTGTTCTATTCCATCTGTCCAAGCTCATTGTTTCTTAATTTTTTTATGGATGACACTGTTTTATTTATTTATTTTTACAGACTTTACAAACTAGTACTTTTTACCCTTATTATTTTTTAAAGAGTGTCCATAAGTTTACACAGCTGGCAACCCTGAATGCCACCTTCAGTGTTTCCCACTGCTATGTAGTTTCTCACTCACTCCATACAAAACAGTTTTATTTTGAAATTGCCATTACTTTCTGAAACACCATCATTTATTTCACCAAAAGATCACTGAAATATAGAAGTGCAGATTAGGGGTAGGCGGTCCCCGGCATCGGTGCCATAGTACGGCATGCAAAGGCATTTTGCTTGGCACATGCACCTCGGGGCAGACAGCAGGGAAGGGGCAAAGGCTGTGCTGCCACAACAAGGATTGGGCCCCTTACGCCTTCCCCGCTGTCCGCCCCTGGCACTTCAACATCTTACAAGTGGAGATTGTGGGTGTTTTTGGCACTCTACCCAAAAACACTGCCGACCCCTAGTGTAAATGTAAATACTTGAGCTGATAAATCATGACCTAAAGGGCCACAAAAGGCGATCAGGGAGGTCGTGAAAAGTTGAAAATGGTATTACAATTTAAGAAAATCTCATACGTGAACTTCCTCAATAGAGTTACCTTTCAACGTCAAATCCTGTCCCTCAACCTCATGAGACACATATGTGCAAATAAATTACATAGCCTTGTCATTGCAATTGATATACTTCATTCCTAATTTTCTACTAAGTATAAGGGAATTGTGATTTTTTTTAAATGATGAATAAGGGCTTGCCAGTATGAGAAGACTGAAAAACACTATCAAGATTGTTTCAGCTTGCGCAACATTATCAGAGAAGATGCTAAATGACACACATGAATAAATGATATCCCCCATGTGTAAAGTAAATGGGAGTAATGGTAACCAGATCAGACTGAATAACTACGGAACATAAAAAGATGGAAATGAGTCATTTCTTCAATTAGTCGTACAATACTTTTTTTTTCTGAAATAGATTTAGATTACATGTATACCCTCATGAAGGAGAGAATACAGCTGTTTTCAAAAGAAATATAAAGTATCTGAAAACACATTGGAAAAATCTGTATTGTATTTTTATACACATTAATTGGCAATCAGTAAAAGAGAATCTCTTTAAATTTGGTACTTGTATGATACTGAGAATACATCTATCTGCAGTGAAACTAGACCAGGAAAAAGGGAAAAATTTTCTCTTTAGGCTCAAAACATTCTTATCTTCATTGGCCATGGTCTATTCCTTAGTTCTCTCTGCATTCTTGTAACTGAGGAATCTTTCCTAGTCATTTTAATTGTATTGGAAAGGTCCAGCTAACCTAGGATTTTAGCCACTAGAGCCAGCAACACCAGGACCAGCAAACAAGGGACATGCATCTTCACTGCTTTCTATAATTAAATTTAAAGTAGTGTTACCTTTAGCTGATTCGGTGACAATTTGAAAGCAAAATCTATCAGCTGTGTTGTCCAAAAATATCTTTGCCCTATTCATTTTGGTATCATTTGTTTTCTTATCCATATCCAGCTTAACTAATGATTTCTTGTATAGCATGGTATCAAATTTATTTAACCAAAGTCTAGATCGATATTTAGAAATTCAGTTATCAAAGAAAGCTATTTGGATTTTCTGTTTACTCCCCATAATCCATTTTGATCCAGTAATATCTGAAGCCTTTCCCTAAAAGTCTTTTCCTCCAACTGGTGGGATACAAGTTTCAAGCAGGCCGCACACCTTTGAGACCTAAAGAAATTCCAAGGTTCCTCTACGTTCCTTTACATTTGTGGTCTCCCAGTAGACTGCCAGCACTACCTTAGCAGAACCTTTTTATCATTATTCCTCACAGTGATGATAAGCTTGGTCATTAAACTACAGTGAAAATGCAGAAAACTCAAACTGACTGTGAATTCTGATACTTCCATCAGTTTTCCATAGGATTATGACAGTCAACCAAAAAGTGCTTTTTCTTCCTAGAGGCTTCTGCTCTTTTAACTTCCATCCATGTTCTATACTATAAAATAGATGCGAGACAGATTGATTTCTTATATCATAAGACATTTTGGGCCAGATTCTGTTCTACCTAGTAGGCACCTATGTGGATTTAGGGGCCTAAGTGTGATTCTATTCCACCTTGCTCAAGTCATGAAAATCCATTCATGCCTCTATTTTTGTAACAGATGGTAATTTATCCTTAAGATTAAGCCAGAAAAAAAGAGAAAAAGGGCAAAGGGAAGAACGCAGCCATCTTTTACGCTATTTCCCAAGGAGTGAAGCAGGGTAGAACATGATCACACTTAGGCACCTAAGTCCATTTACACGCCTACTAGTTCGACTAGAATCTGGCCCTTCACATTTAGCATTCTCAAAGTCCTGTTCAGAAACATATGGAGAGGAGTAACAAGGCAATTTCAAAACTGAGATTCAATTCCTCAGAACCACTCCAACTCCCACTAGTTCAGATCCATTTTTCCAATTTTACTGACACAGACTTTATTGGGGGGGGTTGCATGATACAGAAGTAGCATTCTCAGCAGACTCAAACATTTGGCCCACAAAGCTGCTGCATCTGGCCTGCTAAACTATAGATGGACAAAGGAATTGGGAGGTGCAGCTAGCAGGGGGCAGGGTCTGCTTCTGAAACAAAGGCCCCATTGGATGTGACCTTTTACAGCACAGGGGCAAATGTGGACTAAGCCAACACAGCTCCTGAAGCCCCATGGCTACTGTCATTTGCACTGCCTCCGCTGTGACAAGCAACTACTTGGCCTGCTGTGCTGCCACTGGTTTCACCACTGCTGTTGCTTGCCCCAGGGATCTGGCCTATAAAAAGTATCCTGGTTTGAATGTAACCTAGGGCATGGGGGTGAGTTTGACACTCCTGCTTTAAAGCCACGTTGTTCTTAAGTCAGTAGAGGAATATAAATGAAATCAGCATAAATAAGAGCAACATTTGGCTTTACGCTTGTTGTTTTCATTCTTTGTCAGGGGAACACTACTTAAATAAAATTATTAAACAACACAAATTTCTAGACATCAATTAAAAGTATCGTAGTTTTGTAAACAATTCTAACACCAGCCTTCTCACTCATATTATACACAGACTGTTTAAACTGTTTAAGAAGTTTTAATCACAAGTACCAAGTAACATGTAGTTGTTTTACTATTTGGGGGCTATAAAATGAAGCTAATGGTAGTCTTTTATTTTACTAGGAATTGAACAGGTCTTTTATATACTTTTTAACATTATACATTTAGATAACTGCATGTTACTTGTTCAACAAAATAACGTTTGACTGTTTGCTATTGCATAAATAGCTCCAACTTTAATTAATGGAGATAATACTATCACCTGTATAATCTGTATCACAAGCTGTTACCTCTGTACATATAGGTTTTTGGTCTATAATGGTATCTGCCTAATTAGAAGCTAATTAAAATATTTGCTTATTAGGGAAAGATTGCTATCTGATGTGCTTATGCACTATAATGACTGAGAACTCTGAAGTGAAACACACAATACTGATGCATTCGTTAACTGTCAGCTGACTTTGTAAATTGCGTATGATTGCATGAATAAACTAAATTTTTAGGTACAGTTTTTCAAACTGTTATAAGATTAGGATGAAGATGATACCTAAAACTGAGCTAGCTAAACAAATAAAGACAGGTCCATTTTTCAGTTATTCTGTACATTCACTTACAAAGGCAGGATATAAATGTTTTAACTGATGGTTATTAGTAATTTATTTTTCTGTGGGAACAAACTGGGTATTATGGTTGTGATCAGAACCATGTTTAAACCTTATACTTTTTAATGACTGAATATCCTTAGGAGGTATTTAATTGGCTTGCCTGAACTGTCCATTGCAACCTTAAGTATAAAATGTTTTGTACTTAATTTCTTATTTTGAAGCATTCTATTTTGAATGCTACCAAAATTTGGATTAGATTACGTGATAAACCCTATGGACCTATAACCACAGAGTCTCTGTATTCCAAGAACACTCTACGTTCTATTACACTGGAAAACCCAAACTAAAGAAATGTTATACCTTATATATAAAGACTTTGTATTGGCATAGTCACTCTTACCAAATTTCACAGCTGATGTGCAGAAAAAACAACATACCATATTTATTTGCATAGCGCACTCACCTTTTCCTCAAAAATTAGCCTTCCAAATTGGCGTGTCTTAAATGGGGAAGCTGCTTTTCTGCCCAGAACAGAAGTAAAGAGACACTGTAAGATGGCCATTGCTGCTTTCCTTCTTTTCCCTTCCCTCTAGCAGCTGCATGACCAGAGGGGCAGATTCAGGGCCACTACAGTGGTATGATCACATCCTGTTGTGATTTCTGCTCCCCTCAAAGTTTAAAACCAACTGCCTACCAACAGCGGTGATAGGTACTGTAGTACTGATGGAATCAACTGATTTCATGGCTCATTATAATCTATCTGATTTCTGCTAATTACTCTTCAACTCGTAAGTGGCAATGATACTGTCTCCATTTTAATGGTCTTGATAGTCCACTAATCAAGCTATCTTTTCTTCAGTAATTTTGCTGTTTGTTAGCTACTCCTGGTAGCTACTTCTATTTCACAGCCCTGAAGACCATTTTTAGATTCTAACAAAATCCTAGATCCACCCATGATGTCTAGTCTGCAGCAACAATTATAATTTCAGTTTTGACTGAACAACCAAAAGCTGATGACAATACAGCTGTGGAAGGTTAAAATAGCGGCTTTTGCCTGAGTAGAAAAGGGAGGGTGAGTGAGCTGAAGATTAGAGGGTTTGTCTATGCTGTATGCATCCACAAGTCTACAAGAATCTTTTTTCTTCATTCAGGGGTGTACTTAGTAGCCATGTTGGTCTGAGACAAAAAGACATACAAAAAACTAGAATTCTTGGTTCCAAAATGATACCTTTTATTAGACCAACTGGAAACAAGAACATTGTCCTTTTCTGCAAGCTTTCAGGATCAAGCTCCCAAAAGCTTGCAGAAAAGGACAATGTTCTTGCCATTCTCCAGTTGGTCTAATAAAAGGTATCATTTTGGAACCAAGAGTTCTAGTTTTTGGTATGTCTTTTTCTTCATTCTGCATTCTCAAAAACAAGGTGCACCCCTTGAGGGCAGGTGGAATGCAAGAAAACACAGCATCTAGAAGTTTCTAACATTCACATTTCTCACAAGAAAACCACTCTCTCTCCAATCTCTCAGTTCTAATCCTCAAAGGGAATCTTACAAAACATTTTTCAAAGATGAGCCTATGAGCTTCACTTCATCAACCTCCTGGATACAAAAAAATAATGGACTAAATACAGACATTGGATTTTATGGCACATTATAACCTGCTTGACATTGGACTCCCCAGGTACCTCTCCACTATTTACCTGCTACATTCATTCCCCTTCTCTCTCCCCCCACCCTCCAGCCTGTCTCTCACCCACTGACTCCTCAATTTACATCTTCACTAACTGCCTGTTTTGCATGCATACCAGCCCAGCCTCTGGCTTCTTTACTATTCATTCCATCCAGGAAGAGCACACACCAACTACAAAGGCTTCCTCAGCCTGACAAAGGCTTTTTAAACCCAAAAGCTTGCTAAGAAAAATTGTCCAACTATTTAAGTTGGTTTAATAAAAGATATCAGATTCACTCAAAGAACCTTGTCTGCCTATGTCCTTAGACCAACACAGCTACAACCTACACCCCACCACATGCAATTAAAATAATTAAAATCATAGAATCATAGAAAACTGGGGTTGGAAGGGACCTCAGGAGGTCATCTAGTCCAACCCTCAGCTCAAAGCAGGACCATCCCCAACTAGATCATTCCAGCCAGGGCTTTGTTGATCTGGGCCTTAAAAACCTCCAAGGATGGAGATTCCACCACCTCTCTGGGTAACCTGTTCCAGCGCTACCATCCTAGTGAGAAAGTGTTTTCAATATCCAACCTAAACTTCCCTTGCTGCAACTTGAGACCATTGCTTCTTGTTCTGTCATCTGCCACCACTGAGAACAGTGACTGAATATAGAAATGTTTTACTCTAACAGAAAAAATAGTGAGTTGTAATTGCAATTAGAATTTTCCTTACTTGTGAAATAATAAGTATATACTGGGATTGTTGTTCTTGATTCCATACCTATCATCTTGTAGGAAGAAAACTATTTGCAGTGTTTAGTATATCTAAAGACACCTCAAAGCAGGAAGAGCAGCACTGGAAAGTGATCTTCTATATCACACCAAACACCACTAATATTTAAGCACTGATAAGGCCACTGACTTTGACTTTTGCCAGTGCAGGATCTTCAAATATACAATTGCATCAAAAACATTTACTGATGTCAGGTCAAGATGTTTGGCTTGACTGGGATCAAACACTCTGCAAGTCCTGAATAAAATAGCTGAGGATTGGAAAAAAAAAAGCATCAGCACAGCACATGTGCATTTCAACTCTCCTTACTGCTCTCTTTATCACTGATTAAATATTGCTGCTTTTGGTGTGACTTAAAAGATCAAAGATCATCATACGTGTTCAGTTGTTTGACCATAAGAGTTTGCTCACCTGGCAAGATCTGCTAAGTCATTTGCTGCTTTATGTGCCCTGATGTCTTTTTTTCCTAAGTAGTAAGAGATGCCATTATTTTTACAGCTAATGTTTATATCACTCTGGCAAACCACATAAAGAGGACACATCCCTCAACTGCTGAACTACAACTCTGCTCAGTCTTGAGAAAATTCCACGTAATCCTAAAGGTGTTGCCATGAATATTAACAGCTTCAAGCCAACTGTTCCTTCTTGTGATCATCAGTGAAAATGGTTTTGCAGTCACATTCCTTGTTATCTGGACAAAGTGACAAAATCATGCCTAGAGGGCATGGAAGGCAGTAAAAGGCTGGTGTTGTACTGCAATAACAACTTAATTCCTATAAACAAGTTTTTCCGTGCAACTACCTTGAACAAACTGTGCTGTGCAAGTCACACATACTGAATTCAGAAAAAGCCTTCAGACTTCTGTCGTGCATGTAATATTGCCACTTCAAAAAACGATCATTTTGTTAAAAGGAACCTTACAGTTCTGAATTGTATCCTTGACTTCCTGACTGTCTGGAAGCTACCAGTTACAATTACAAGAGTCTAAAGTCAGAGTTCTGTTTCACATGGCAGTCTCCCAGCCACATATAGCGGCATTTTGGCCCTCAGGCACAGTTTGCAACTCTATTACCCAGGCAGTAAGAGCGTTCAAGATTCCACATGGCTACTGCCATACACGGATAAGTATGCAGATCTGTATACTCCTACCTGAGCATACATGCCTGTCTCCCCCCCACCCCCCCCAAAAAACCCACAAAAAACAAGGAGGAGGACTTTTCCATATTTTAGCCTCAATAGTTGAGTGCTCAGGGCATCTACCCAGGAAACAGGAGACCACATTCTAGGGCCCCCTCACCCAGAGACACTCAAATTGAAGTTGATATTTTTATATGAACTAAAGAATTAATTAAATTAGATCCATCTTTACATTCATTTGAAAGAATTCACTATGTTTATAAAAATTCATAATTTATGCCACTATTGTGACTGCCATGACAAAACCGTAATATATCATTGTCATCTAAATTTTTAAAGCTCAAAAGCTACATTATCCAAAACTGTTGTTGTCAAACCCATTTGGCAACAAATGAATAATGCCATGGCACCTCTACTACACAAACACTGAAAAACTATAAAAGCAGTATTTTCATAATATTAGGAAAAATCAGTATAAAAGGAAACTACACTTTTTTATATACATCACAGAATATTAGAAGTACACAAAATATGAGATTTCAAACTTTTACAATAAAGTAGAGGAATTACTTTCTGTGATTTGCATGGGACAGTGTGATATTAGCTTTTTTTGGAATAATATGATACTATTGACTAATATTCATCTTATAGTCCACTGTAATGCCCAAGTACTTTTCTGAAGTAATACAGCATAACCAGTTGTTCCCCAATTTGTACCTGTGCATTTGATTATGCCATCTTTAGTGCAGTACTTTGCATTTGTCCTTAATGAATTTCATCACATTGATTTCAGACCATTTCTTCAATTTAACAAGGTCATTTTGAATCTTAATCTTACTCTCCATGGTGTCTGCTACTCCCACCCACCTTGTGGTCAGCCACAAATTTGCTAAATATGTACTCAATCCCATCCTCCCAGTCTTTTGTGAAGATGATGAATACTGGTTTCCCTCACTTGATGCTGTACATGCATTCCTGGAAAACGGCGCATAATTCAAATTCGCATAAAGAGAACCCACTTTAACAAATAGGGGTATGTTCCAAGACCTCAACTGTACTGACCCCCAGATCCATTTCTACCACTTTTACAAGACAATTTTGGTACTCTCCAACAGCAGACAGTACACACAAGCACAGAGTGGTGGTGAATGTTACCATAATGGGGACAGCAACTACGGAAACACATGTCACAGACAACGAGTGAGGAGCACAGATCTATACAGGAGACTAAATTTTGATCCACATCACTCCCACAATGCACTGCACAAAGCAGCTGACTGTGGGCTTCCACCACACTGATCGCATAAGAGTGAATTTACCTTGCATATAACAAATTTTTGGTATAAAAAGGGTCATCACATAAGAGCAAATTCACACATACAGAACCCACATAAAGTGAGGGAAACCTGTAGTACTAAGTTTAGGATATCAAACACTGATAGGTAGGGTCAGGCCTGAGACCATGCCAGCTGACCATTATCTATACAGACCATCATCTACACACTCTTGGCCATCTCTGATTCCTACCACTGTTGGCCAACAGGGCAATGCCATAGGATCTTTAGTAGGGTACCACAGAGCCTTGTGCCCTGACTGACCTGGTATGATACTACTCTATCTCTTATGCTCTATGAGTCTGGGTGGTGAGCAGTGATGGTATGCCAAGTTCTGGGCCCCTTACAGCTATCATGGAAATCAGCCAGAGCTAAGAATTTTCAAGGCCAGGTGATGGTGCAGAGGCCAAAATCCACAGATCTTCATAAGCCTCACCCATCACACATGTAGACCAAGAAGTCTTAGAGGCTGAGGGGAGTCCATCTTCCAACACTTTGATGAGGGGGAATAGTGTTTCCTACACCTGCTTCTAAAAGGCTGTGTGCCTGTGCCAGAGAATAGGTGCTGATTTCCCCAAATTTGGAGATACAATTCCAGGTTTGTCCCCAGTGTTGGAAGGTGTACAGGGTCATGCCTATGCTTCTAATCTTGTACTGCATGTGAAGGTCAGGGATTTATATTTGAGAAAGAGGAAGGACAGGGAGAATAAGCTCTTTCTCATCTTAAAAGACAGACCCTGAAGCAAAAAAAACAACCTTGCAAGCACTCTTCCTAGTTCAGCAAAGCTGTTTTCCTGCTAGTAAACCATTAACTAAAAGAGGCTTTGCAACTTCAGAGACTCTAAGGCCATTAGGAACTCATGGTAAGTGCTCCATCTCTAGCTAGGTGGTTGAAAAGAACTGAGGTACAGGTAGTTCTCTCTGCAAAGGGGAACAAGGAGGCACAGAACTAGAGTGCACTCTATGGATACTACTACAGCGAAAAAGGCTCTGGTCATAGCTGAGAGCATGAGATACACCCACTAATGAGGATGTGCATGCACACAGTTACACAAAGAATTTCAGTTTCTTCTTTCTAGTTCATGATTTTCTTATTCTCCTGTCATTTAGATTTCTTTCAGGCAGTTCTGTAAGTTTCTCACCGTCTCTGACTGTATTTCATTCTATGTTCTGCCACTATGTGACAATTTTTCTATACCTTCCTCTTCATATAAAAGCTCTTCTTTATTCATTTGCCTATACCATCTCTTCCACCAGATCCATGTTTGTTATAATATTTCAGCAGAAATGTCTACAAACTCAAACAATTCTTTTCTCCCCATTTACTTGTCATAGTCGGTATCTTATTTACATTATAAATCCTTTAAGCCAGAGCTGTCTAACTTCTTCATGGCTGGGGGCTGCACATCACAGAGGCTGAAACCAGCATGGCCACACCTCCCTGGCTACAAGCTCCCATGTGGGTGAGCTGCACCCTCCACCCCACCCTGTAATGCTGTATGCCATGTGTGGGCAGGCAGCCTCCTCTCACCTCCTTAGTAGTGGGCTTCCACAGCACTGCAGGCTGCACTGCGTTATGCTGCTCTGCCCTGCACCATCTGGTAGGGTAGGGGCAGGAGTGAAGGGGGCCAGAGAAGAGAGGGGGAGCCTGGAAAACCTAGCTGTAGCAGCATCTGGTGTAATGAGGGGACAGGGGGAGCCCCATGGCTGCAGATTAAACCCTAAGAGGATGCCAGTTGGGCAGCCCTGCTTTAAGCTACAGGGTCAGGATTGGCATCTCAGGCCTACAGGAGACATCTGATGAGACACAATGTGTACTGCAAATTTTCCTGGGATGTCAAAATACCAGATGTTTCTTCAGAAAACTTTGCTCAGAGTAAAGGAGCAGTTAAAGCAAAATGACAGTATCAAGCAACAGTCTCTACCTTTAACAATTAATTCTCCTTTTTTCAGTAATTTAAGTTAGATTCTTAATATTTAGCATGAGACAAGTGTAATCACAAAAAAAAGTAAATAAATGTTCAGTTCATATAATAGTTACTGAATTGTCATATTACACATTTATATGATAGCCTGTGACAGTTCCGTCTCACTTGAAACAAGCCACATTCAATGCTAATTCTAAGGTGGCTGAGCATAAATAAGGACATGATTATACTCTCACTGACTTTAGTGGATGGGGGCCTAGATTTGATCCATGCTAGTGGAATAACTTGTATACCTTTCAGTATGCAGTTGTCTCTCTCTCCATTTCTATATAGTATACCATATTTCATTTTGAAAGCAGTTAGGCTACATGTCTCTTTTTATAACTGATATCAATTCTTTAAAGAGTGATTCTTGTGGACTCATCTGTCATTTGCAATATGCATATGTAAGACAACTTACAAATATATAAGCAACTGCTTACTTGGAAAAAGTTATACAGGTATTGAGAATAGAGCTGAGTACTTATAAGTCATTCATCAGATGCAGATCAAATTCAATAACAGCTTCAAAATGGAAAAAACTGGGGGCTAGATTCAATGAATTTGTATTTAAAGCCCTATTATAAGGGTTGCCGCTGAGAAAATGGAAAAATGTCCAAATATGTATGTTCAATAGGCCTGTGCAAATAGGAAAGTATTTGATTCAGATTCGATCAATTTGGAGGACAGAAATTCCATTTGGAGATTCAGAACACTGTCCTGAATAGATTCAGCCAAATTGGCTTCACAAGATTTGGAGAGATTCAGTGATTCGGATCAGCCGGGGAGAGGCAGGCCCAGCTGGGTGGCTGCAGGTTCTCACACGGCTCCTCTGGCTGTGCCTGCCTCTCTCTGGGTGGGGGGAGCCGCAGGAGAAGTGCCCATGGCTGCCCTGCCCGGCCCCAGCTTAGTCCTGGCGTTTCAAAAAAAAAAAAAGCCTCGCACTCACTGGCTGCAGCAGTGGCAATCAGGGGCCTCTGGGCACTCATGACAGAGACCCCCCCCATGCAGTGCGGGGCAGCAATGGGAATCACCCCCCTCTCCCCGCTTCTCCCACGAGGCAGCTGTCGCATCGCGTGGGTGCAGTGCGTCTTAACAGGGTGCTGTGCACTGTCTGGGAGCTGGGGCCGCTAGGGCTGAGTGCTGCCGGGTTCTGGCTGACAGGTAGAGCCACCCCAACTCCCAGACAGGACACGGTACCCTGCTGAGCCATGCTGCACGTGTCATGGGGCAGCTGCTGTGAGGGTGCCAGGTGCGGGGGGGGGTGATCCCCTCTGTTCCCCACTGCCCTGTGCTATGGGGAGGGGGGCTCTGCCACAAGCCCTCAGAGGCCCCAAGCCCCACTGCCAGAGACAGTGACTGTGGGGCCAGGAGGCTGAGTCGGGAGGGGAATGGGGCCGGGAAGGGAAGCCATGGGGGCTTCTCCTGTGGCTCCTCCAGCTGTGCCTGCCTCTGCTCCAGCAGGGGGAGCCGCGGGGCATGGCAGGGACACAATGCAGGCATGGCTCACTCAGGGAGGCAGCAGGGCATAGCCCCCATTCCCAGAGCTACTGCACCTGCATCAGCACTGGGAGCAGGGCCTCTGCCCTGCCGCCACTTGCCAGCTGGTGTGGGGGGTGCAGGATGCAGGCACGGCAGTGCTGGGAGCCGGGGCTATATCCTGCTGTTGCTTGCCCCCTTCCACCTGGAGCAAGCCACAACTGCATCCTGCCACCCCCCACCCAAGCTGGGCAAGTGGCAGCAGGGCATAGCCCTGGCTCCCAGCACTGCTGTGCCCACATCCCACACCCCACTGTCCCCCTCCCTGAGTAATGCACCCCGGCTGGGCAGCTTGTGCCAGCCCCAGCCCCAATTCCTCCCTCCCCCACACTCCTTCCCTCCCCACCCCCTCCCCCAACCCCAAAGACTTACCGGCTGGAGGCAGCTGTGTCAACTGCCCGTTTAGTCCATGGCCGAATCTCCGAAGCAGCTGAATCTTTTCTGAAGCTTTTCCGAATCGATTTGGATGCTTCTAATCAATTTGGAGCTTTTAACCGGTTTCCTGATTTGATTCGGATTTGGACATTCAGTCCACAAATTGGGCCAAATCTCCTCTAAATTGAATCAGCTACTGAAGCTTTGCACAGCCCTAACGTTCAATCCCTTCCTACGCCCGACAAGATTTAACACTACATCACCCATATCAAAGCAGTAACAAAGGCATTCTCCTGAAAGCCTGGAGATTTACAGTGTGAAGAAAACCAAAACCTTAATTTAGAGGCATAATTTTTACCCCCTGCTCCTGCAGATACACTTCTGGACATGGGGCTGTATCTGCTCAGTTGTACACCTGCCAGGGGAAAGACTCCTCAGAGAAGGCAGCCGAACTGGAGCCCCCTTTAAGTTACTCTGGCACTAGTGTCCCTCTTACCCTTCCCTAGTTACCTTAATTGGTCACCCAACTCTAATTAAGAAAGCACGTTTGCATTTCTAATTGTGTTTAATGTGGTAAGTATGAAAAGGTTAATTTCCCCTTTTACCTGTTCTATTCTCCCTTTTCACCTAAACATGTTTCTCTATCACTTGATTTCCTTCTCTCCTTGGTCCCCTGGGTATACTCTGAATTTAGTTGATTACTGGCTTGCCGGGCCAGTCCATCAATAACTTCAGTCCCTTAAGTTTATTTCTGCTATCTAGGTATATGTTCTCATCACTGTCAATGACATTTTTCTTACCCTCCCCTTAAGTAGCACTGAACCCTAAGGTAGGGTAAACTCTTTTTGTTTTTTTCTTGTTGCTTTAACAGGCATCCCAAGTCTCCTTTCCAATAAAAAAACCTGCCATTTATAAAAACAACAGCAAATTGTGCGGGCCGGGAGCAAGCCGGGCCCATCTTTGTGCACGCGAGCTGTGGCCAGCAGCCCGGGCACGCGGGGCCGGAGAGGACCGTGCGGCGGCAAGGCACGCACGGGCTAGAATTAGTCACAGAGGCATAATGGTTGATTTAAAGATTATTTACTTACACCCAAGATGGTCACGGTGTAGGCTGGACAGTTTCCAGGTGCAGCTCCGCTTAAATCCTCGTTGGAGGACTACGACAAATTCGGTTCTTTGGCCCCGGAGTTGTTAAGGCTCCGCGGGTTCGGCAATTTCTTTCCCACGGAGTTGTCGAAGCTCCGTGGGTTTGGTTCGGCTCTCTGGTCTCGGAGTTATTAAAGCTCCGTGGGTTCGAATCTTGAGTATATAGGAAAGGGATACATCTAGGATTGCGCTCGGCGACGGGGAGAGGCCAGAGGCTGTTTAGACCTCTGTTGCCTGCTTAAGAAATGCGTTGGGTCCGTGAGGATCCGCAGCGCTTAGAGATCTTCACGCTCTCTAAGTGATTTCTCTCCAACTTGGGCGGAAGCCACCCAAGCTCTTTATACGGCTAACAAGCCAATCGCTAGCCGTTACGTGTACATACATTAGAATCGGCCAATAACGTGGCACGAATCTTCATACAAATGGCGGGAACTCCTTTGCACCGTGCATTTCTGAGATGCAAAAGAAATGCACCATGCAAAGAAAGCTACAAATTGGCAGGAAATTCTCCGTTGCACCGGGGTTCTCTTCTGCAGCAGAGAACTCCACCATGCAAGGAAGCTGCAATTTAGCGGGAACATAATTTAGCGATGCCGAAGCGCACACAAACAAAAACTCACAACTTTGGGTTGTGACACAAATAAGGTGGAGCAAATGCCAAGTTACCCACCTGCTATTTGTAGATCACGTTCACTTTGGCTCCAATTCAAAGTCCACTGAAATAACCAAAGACAACCACCAACTTCAATGGCCTTTGAATCAGACCCTTTGACAGACGCTGGTTAAACTTTTCCCAATAATATAAAATCATTTATAGTCTCCATGGGCACCTATATATGTGCAGTGAGGCTGCTCTGACATGCTGTATTTACAATGCATCAGAGCAGACTTGATTTATTGTGTCCACTGGAGCATGGTAATCACCAAGCTCCAGCTGACTCCAGCATCACATGTATCAGCATCCCCATGCTGAAAAATGGCAGTAGGGGTGCTTTAACTAAAGTCTGAACGAACTTCAATTAAAGAACCCCTGCCACCATTTTTCAGCATGGGGACATTTAGACACGTGACATGCTCTCAGAGCTGCCTTAATTAAAACACCCTCCCCCTCCCAAAGCACGTGTATAGACACCCCTTGTTTCTAATTTATGTTCTATTTTCAATTCTACATTATATAGTATACTTCTGCCTTTAAATAATTAAGTAATGTCCTTGCCCTCATAGTACAATTTTGTATTTGCCCACATCTCTATGCTTTTTTTAATTCAAGGCACATCCCTTATCTATTAGGGTGTCCCTTATTCTATTTCCAAACACAGCTTGATTCTCAGGACCTCACCACATTGACTACCCAACCTAATATTTCTTCCTCAGTGCTTTCCAATTTAAAGACCCTGTTTATAGCCATCTACATTTTCCAGGACAGATTCACTTTCATGCCCAGAAATCCACACTGTTCACTTCTAATTCAGATAGTGGTAACTTCCCTAGAATCAAGTTAATTTCAGTCTCACCAATACCCAGAGTTTAAGTAAACAAGTAATTACCTCTAATGTCATCACCTCTCTCTAAAACATGTCATCATATTTTCATACTAAATTACAAGGTGACAGCTTTAATAGGGCTGGATATCAAAGTACCTGAACAGCAGCATTTTGCACAAAAATGAGCATTACTATTTGTTGCCTTCACCACTTTTTTCAAAGATGACAGCACCCCTGGTTGAGAACCACTGTTGGCATTGCCTCAAGTTACCTCCATGCTTCTCGAATAGGTGTTACTGCCTCCAGATAAACTGCACGTGTGCTGCACAACCAGCCCAGAAAGGGCTGTGCCACATGGTCATGCTCCTGCTTCATTAGGGCTGTGATCAGCCTAATGCAGACATGAGCTGCCTTGTGCAATGAAGCCCTTGCCAGTCAGCCACCCCCAACTCCCATCCCCACCCCTGACACTGCTCCTGGAAACAGAAGCAAGTGGGCAGAACTGTCCCATGTGCCTCTGTTTCTGGGAGGAGCTTATCAGGGGATGGACCCAGAAGGTCTACAGTCAAGCCAGTTCCTGCCTGCTTTTGGCTGATCGAATCCCTAATGCAGCAGGAGTGTGTATGGGGCAGTTTGACCTGGTTGCCATTGCAGTAGCAGCATGTGTATGATGGATAACACTCCTGAGGATGTCATGGCACCCCAGCTGAGAACTACTGTTTTATACATTTGTTAACACCTTCTGCTTATGTACTTTCAGTATAAGAGTGTAACTTAATTGGTTAAAATTATTCATGTCAAAAGGTATTTATTAATATATAACCTTAAATTAAGCTCAATTCTGAGGGTTGTACACTAAACCAATATCTAAATCCACTGCAGAATGTGAATTCAGACAGCAGGGCCTGAGAAAATTTTGCTGCAAAATCAAGTTCCATATCCCATTATTTAAGAATTCCAGGGACCCTGCATACATTTCAGGCTGTTTTCTCCTTTACTGCCTTTTCAAATTGTTCTGCACAGGGAACGAAAGCACAACAAAAAGTGCAACAATAAATAGTTCTCTTACCGGAGTGAGTGCTCCTTCTGCCTGAGCCTCCATTGGACTTGTAGGTGTGGCTGCAAGAAACTGAGCACCAGCTCCACACAGAAGTTCTAGTTTATCTGTAAGCTGTTCAGAAGCAGCAACAGCATGACACTCAACAGCTAGGCCAAGCTCCACTCCCAAGGGTTCATTCTTGGTATGGATGTTGTTTGCTGCCCAAGTACCTTGTCTGACATGCTCCTCTTGGGGGGACTCCTCTAGGACTTGTAGCACCTCAGGCTCTTCATCTGAGGGACTTCCAGTTGTTTTATGCACTAAAGCCCCATTGGTCCTGAAATCCTGCAGGTCCCGTTCCTTATCTACTATCACCCACTCCTTGGAATCAACCTCCTGCCGGCAGGAGCTCAGATTGACAGCTACAAATCCATTGCTAACAACACCATTGACCTGTTCTGGAGAACTGGCTGAGGCAGGCTTAGAAGCATCAGGGAGGTATTCTTCATCATAATGCCAGATGTGGTCAGTGCGGACAGTCACAGCAGGAACACGCATTTTCTGAGGAAGAGGAGAAGGAGCAGCAACAGCAGTTTCTTTCCCAACATTTGAGTCTTTCTGCATCTTCTCCAAGCTTAGAAAAGAAGTTACATATGAATTAAGAATGAACAGCATTATATAAGGGCTCTGCTACACATTCAAATTAAAGCTGAATAGAAACCAAATATAGAGTTGTTACACATTTTCAAACACCAACTTTATAGCTGGTTGGCTCTTTTTAGAGCTGGATAGTCATTTTTATCATGTGATAATTACTTTGCACATGTGGCTGATCTACATTGTGCGATTAAGTGGTTAATTGTGTGATCATTATTTGTACGTGTGGCCTGTCTAAATTTATTTGACAATTAACCTGTTAATTGCATAATATATGCAATGTGTAGCAGGGGCCTAAGTAACAGCATCTGAACTTAGTCACTGGAGCTATACTAAGTTGAGCCTCCTACAATACTTTAAAATTAGCCTTTAAGAACTCAGACCTTTCAGAATTAGTCTATAAGAGCTTAGACCTTCAAGATATGGGATGAAAAACAAACTTAGTATCCTACAAGGGTTAACTCTGCAAGCATTAATAAGTGGCACAGCTATGATGATCATGAAGGGATGAGCTAACCCAGCGGGGAGCCAACTTTTTTGGCAGGTGTGCTACAAAGCAAGCCCTGCCTTTCTCCTGAGTTCCACTATGATCACCTTACCCCACCTGATCTGCTGCTCTGCTTTCTACTCTCTGCCACTGTGTTCCCTGCTCCCTCCCCAATCTGCCATGTATCAAACAGAGAGGCTATCCATGACACTTCTCATATGTATGCTATGGGTTGGCCACCCCTAAGCCAGACAATACACAGTTCCCTGTTCCAAGCCAGAGAAATTCAGGAACAAATACAACCAGAAGAAGGGAGTGAATTATTTCTTTCACTCCAATTTCTCCCTCCTAGTTACCCAAAAATATTCTAACATCAGATGAAGGTAGAAGAAAGACCACAGCGATTCTTGTATAAATTAAGTAGGTTTAATTAAACTGGGTATGTATACATGGATATTAAATTAAACTATTTTCTCAAGAGAGAGAAGAGCACTGGGTATTACTGAGATGGTCAGGGTATCATTAGCTGGCCAGTGCAGTGAGTGTGATATTGTGCCTTAAACTCAAAGTTGAGCAAAAGAATCAGAAGTCTCAAGCAGCACTTACAGAAATGCATTCAACAGCATTTGCAAATGTTTTGCATATAAAATGCATCTCTTGCTAAACAAGGGCACAGTAGCAATCACATTGAAAGTAAGAGGAAGGAGGAAGAAACGTGATAAATCAAAGGAAAACTGAAAACAAGAAGCCAGCTCAAAATTTCAGCCTGAGGTTAATGCTAAAATATTTGAAGATGGATTCAGTAATTGCATTTCGGTAACAAACAAGAAAAGAGAATTAAGAGACTGATGGATGATACTGATGTTTAGCACATCGAATTTTGTTGTTTACACCTTGGTGGCTGTTATATAATGAACCAACCTAAATATACCCTTCTGCCTATTTGCTGCTATTTTGCTTTTGGGACAGAACATCTTTCCACGGCATCTCACATTCTCTTGTTTTGTCAGATGGGTTAATGAAGAACACTAATGAGCTCTGTTGATCAGGAATGCAAATTTCTCCCATGTCAGATAGGGGGGGGATTAATGAAAAAGAGAACATTACTTCCATTTGAGGTCTTTCTCCATCCTTAACTTAATACCACATGCAATTTTATGTTTCAGTTTCAAATGTTAGGTGACTAGTTCTTTAAATCCCTCTAGTCAAACTCTCTCCCATCTGCTGTGATTGCATCTTTTGCTAGTCACCTGTGCTTGGCACCTTGGATACCTGTTTCTTCAGAAACCTTGTCCTCAGACTCTAGGATCTGCTGTGCTTTGCCCATGTCTCCATCTCAACCCCTTTCTTCTCCTGCTTCCCTAGTCAGGTTCTTGAGGCCTTCCCTTTAGCTTCTCTGTGTCCTTCACCTATAGTTCTCTCTGTACTTGGAAAAAAAGTTCCTGATCCTGTACTCAGACAGCCTCCTCTGTCCATCTTCTGATTACATCTCAAAACCTACCCCTTCTAGCTAGTTTTTCAATGCTAATGCAGACTTCGAATCATAGAAAATTAGGGTTGGAAGGGACCTCAGGAGGTCTAGCAGTATTTCTCAACCCATGGGTCGCAAGAATATTCAGAAAAATGAGGGAAAGCATGGGTTTCCCCTTGCAGGCACGGGGGGAGAGGGGGCAGCGACAGGAAGCTGCGTGGCTGGGTCAGTGGCACTGGGGTCAGTACCCATACTTGCTGGGGTGAGGTGGCTGAGAGCCGTTGCTCATGGAGCAGGTGGGTCCATAACCAGGCTGCTTGGCACACCATGGGAACCCCAGCCCAGAGCGGGGGGGGAGGAGGAGGGGTGCCATAGGCCTCCCCTCCTCCTCCCTCCAGCCCATACTTGGGCTGGACTTGCTCCACTTCTGCCTGCATGAGCTGGAGATGCTGCAGCCACCAAGCTCTAGCCTGAATAGGATGGGGGCAGCTGGGAGCCCCCCCTGGCAGGATTGGATGGGGGACAGGGGACTACAGGTTGGGAGGGGCACCAGCATGGCCCAGAAGGGCAGGGGGGAGTGAGAGGCACCAGCAGGGCCAAGGGGCTGTGGGTGGGAAGTGAGGGGTGCCAGCAGGGCCAGGGGGGGCTGTGGGCCGGGACTGTTTACAAATGGGTCCTGGTACAAAAAAGGTTGAGAACCACTAATTTAATCCAACCCTCTGCTCAAAACAGGACCATCCCCAACTATATCATCCCAGCCACAGCTTTGTCTACCCAGGTCTTAAAAACCTTTAAGGATGGAGACTCCACAACCTCTCTGGGTAACCTGTTCCAGTGTTTTACTACCCTTCTAAGTGAGAACGTTTTTCCTAATATCTAACCTAAACTTCCTTGGCTGCATCTTGAAAAAGCTAAGGGGCCCACACCCTGGTTTAAATTCACAACCTGCGGCTCCCTAGCTCCTTCCACAAGCACCTGAGCCACAGACACACCTCAGGTGTTCTGAGGAGGAACTAGGTGATTTCACAACTTTATATAAATCCTACTGCTCTTATAAGAACACATTACATATGATGAAGTGAACTGCTTTTGTCACATGATTTATCATCTGATTCTGTAATGATTATTCGTGCTGAGTTGCACTGACTCCCATGAATAGTCCCTGCTGAACTCAACAGGACCACTCATGAAGCACAACTCAACATAAATATTACAAAATTGTGCCTTAACTTAAAATTTCTCCAGACCAAGAATCTGCCTTTATAAAATATCACTAATACTTATCTCAGTATAAATTTAAAAATATATTAAAATTTTACCAAGAAAGTATATCTAAAAATACAAAACGTCTAAATAATAATGGGCATTAATTAGAGATAGAACTGACTTTGCTAGTCATAGCTGACATAAGCATAATTCAGTAACTCTGTTTCTGGTTTTCACTGGGTATTATCCAGGATACAAAACAGTCTTAACCAACAAACCCCTAAAAGACCACAGATTGAAATGAGATAGAAAGAGTCTCTTTACCAGGTCTCAAGAAATTTATCAGCGTCTGGCTTTGACTCCAAGGTCAGGCGCTTCTCCAGTTCAAAGCTGTGGATTGAACGTAATTTTCGTACCAATGGGACATCCCTATCTAGTTGCGTGGTCTCTGAACGGACTCGAATTGGAGAGCCGAGGCTTGGTGCATTAAGAATTCCATTCACTGGCCCATGGCTATTTTCCTCCTCGGTAGCAGCCTGTGCAAGTAAAATGCAACAGAAGTAAAAATGTAGCAAAGTAACAGTGACATAAGAGAGGAAAAACATATTAGTAAATGCAGCAAAGGTCTCACATGCTTTTATCCTGTGATAAACCAATTAATATTCAAGACACTCTTTCTACAAATACTTACCCCCATATATTATGTAGTGTATGGGGGCATCTGCACACACATGGATTTTACTACAGAGTTGACTAATTAGCTTCACAGTAAAGTGTCACCGTCTACACGTATGGTGCTATTAGGCCAGAGTAAACTAATTTACTCTGCTGTAGGATAGTACTGCCCAGCACAAGTACCAGCCTATGGCAAAGTTTAGTGTGCCATAATATATGTGTAGACAGTGACCAGGGCTGGCTGGGGCATGAGGGTGCTACAGCGCAGGGGGGCTGACTGCCCGGGTAGTGTAAACGTTATGCCCGGGAGCAATAAACTCCACAACAAACTGCTCTGGAGTTTATTCAGCCATGCTAACTGCACATGTAGATATGCCCTATATGTGCATTTTAGTTACCAGTTTCCTAAGGCACTAAATTTAAATTGGAGATCAAGTGCCAGCAATACCAAATTCCACTTGAGACTGGAAAGAGTCAAAAGAAAACAATAATACTCTAAGATATGAGAGTCCCTGGCATCCATCTGGGGAATTCTCCTCAACAGCAGGCTGAACTCAGAAGCTTCTTCATGTCACTTTGTAGACATGACCTCTTCTGGCTTCATTGTAGAAATGCTACTTTCCATGTTAACTCATCTTTATGTTTTTCTGCAACACCGTTGCACCCTAAGCCTAGAAACTAGCTTTCAGATATTCTACAGTGTCTATTAAAAATTAGTGTCCAACCACATATAACACTGTATATCAGTGGAAATTGTTTAACACTGAAGAACAAAGTCAATTCCTAAATTAAACAGGTGTGATTCCCAGTTACATCAGCAAAGCTGGATTTGGCCCAGAAAAAGTCCACCTGTCTTTCATCTTTCCCTCTAAAAAGGAACATAAATTACCTGGAGAAATAAATGCAGTAAAAGCTGTGTTAACCAGCATGAGTGGGGAATGGGGCGGGTGCCGGGTATCTAAAAATTCCAGTTATCTGAGGCTGAGGTTTTCAACCTTTTTGAAAACCCCGGCAGAGCCGGGGTGGCGGGGGGGGGGAGGTGGCTGCACACAGAGCGGCAGCAGTGCAGAGTAGCGGGTGGCAGTGGCAGCCACCGCATGCAAATTCCCCCCCTCTCCCTCCCCTGTGTCCAGCTGGCCGGAAATTCTGGTTAATAGAGTATTCCCGCTAGCAGAATGTCGGTTAACACGGCTTCTACTGTATCACATCAGTCTGGCATATAAAAATTAATTAAAGGCCTCTTCCTTCAGTTCCACCCCTAATTACTATCAAGGATAAGTGTAAAAAACACTTTTGGAATGAATAGAGAGCAAAACCATGTTTGAACCTGATATGAATTGTGGTCTTCATAAGTGAAAAATAATATTGCCCCATTGATCCATGTACTTCTCTCTGGGTAAAAAGCAGAGTATTTCAAGAGCCAAATTATTAGTAGTCTCTTATTATTCATCACACCATATTTTGTTCTTTATGATGGCAGGAAATTATTGAAAAAAGTTTTTATCCCTTCCTCTGCCTGTCTGTAAATACCTTACAGATGCCCAGCTTTATCTTGTTTCTGTTGGCATCCATCTCCTCCCAGACATCTTTTTCCTGAAGACGTTGATGTCCAGGTGAGCCAGGTAGCTTTTCAGGTGAAACTCCAACAGGGATACCATTCTCTCCATCACTGAGCTGCTCATCAGGAAACACCTCATCTGTATTCTCTCGCAGCAGGTCTCCTGGGATAGGTGTGGCATTGGCAATTCTACAAAAGACATGAGAAGTAATTTCAAAGTAATGCTATAGAAATTGCTGAGAGATTCCCATATGAAGTAAGATTCCTATATTGTTAAAGCACTGATATTAATATCAAAGCTTCCAAATAAAATACATATTTCTCTAAAAAGCAAAGTCCTTCAAACTTCTTTAAAGTCCTTTAGACAAGCCAGATTTGAAGTTAAAGGATTTTACAATCCTAGTAACTACATCATTAGCATAAAAATGCACATGTAAACTAAAAAAGAAGAATGAAAAAAGAAAGCACTTCAAAAATTTTTTTTCCACTGACTTTGGAGTTATCTTCAAAATCTAGGAATCACTACCTCCAGAGAGAAATTCTGAAGATCACGTGTGCTATATCAGACATCATATCTAACTATTTCTGTTGAATTTGCCAAAGTGCAATTCTTTCCATCTTCAGACCTCTAAGAGATCTGCAAACTTTGTTCAAATAAAATTACTATATTAGTGAAATGTAGGCCCTTCTGGAATGAAATACATTCATTTTAAATTAAATGCAAAAATGGAATTATTTTTGTCTCAATACATTAGTTTCTAGTATCTGGAAATGTAATTGCCTCCTTAGTAGTTTTCTATAATATGGATGAAATAAAAAGCTCTCTACAAAGTCTCTACTGCTGAAAACTACTCTGAATACATTTAATATATCTGTCCCAGGTTGTTATGAGGATTACTTTCCAAAGTGACAGTTTTGTGCTTTCCTACTTATTAGGAAACATTGAAATGAGTTGAGAAAATAAACATTCCATGAAAGAGTGGTTTTATTTTTCCCAGTTTCTACTCTACTGCATTATTTCTATCAGATTCACATTTTAACCATATGTTTAAACATAGTTTGACATATACAACCTCATGATTACGGAGCAAAAGAGCAGAGTAGAAATTTTTTTTTTAAGTATTATCCACACACTCTTTTTCTGTCTTTCCTAATCATAACATCTTTGTTAGCTATTTTACAGGTAGCTGTTTAATAAACACAGAATGTAAAAGGATAGTCCATTTCATAATCCTATCTATTGTTAAACATTTTCATTAGCTGTTCTGCCAGTAACAGTTTAGCATTATATATACTCATTTATTTTTGCATTGTTGTTTAAAATGAAGCTCAAATATGTCACTTTTGTAAATCCTTTTCAATATCAGATTCTTATTCCATGAGATTCAAACACTCTGAATTACTATTTCTTTAAAAATAAAGATTCTTAATATTTTTTTTTTTCAGAAACCCTAAATGTTTACTATTGGTCTTAAATTGTTACACATGGTTTGTTTTTCTAAATTACAGAATTTAAATTTTTCTCCAAATTTAAGCTGATTGCATGTGGCAGACCAGATCCATCTGTGTATGTTAAATCAGGTAGGAAGAGAGTAGGGAAACAGAACTGATTTTACAAAACAATAAGGCATCTATTTAAAAAGAGAACGATTTACTCCATTGTTGTTAAAAATCTAAAAAATGTTCTTTCCCTTTTATTCAACTAATAAAAAAAGTTTTCATTATCAATGCCATTCAACACTTCACCACAGAATTTCAAGATATTGCAAACTGTAAAGAATGTAATAATTTAAATGTTTAAGGACTGGAATCTATGGCTGCCTATGCATGTGCTTGTTGGTGTTCTAATTAGAACACACTGGAGCAGACTCAATAGAGACTGCATTCTAATTAGAACGGCCCAGTGTTGCCTCACTGTCATGCATCTTAAGACCCTGCACATTTTAAAATGGCTGCAGGGGCACTTTATCTAAACCTCATCACATGAACTTAAAGCATCGCATGGCTGTTTTAAAGTGTGCAGGGGCTCAATATGTATGATGGTGAGCCATTTTCATTAGAGCAGCTGTCCAGGAACCACTCTAATTAAAACATCCCCCCACCCCCCGAGCACATGTATAAACAGCCTACATTCTCTACATGTACACTTGAAAATTGATGTTGAGTACATACTTCCCCTCAGCTGATGACAGGACAATGTCCTTTTCTTCCATGCATTACTGTGGGTACTTTGTATTGCCATTAGCTCTTGTGAAGGAAACATGAAATTCTGAACTTCTAGAATTATAAAACCTAAATTCTGAATAAAACTTCTAATGAATCTTCCAGTTCATATTGTTCTGTTTTCCCCTCTTACAAAGCCTTGGCAGGTCAATGATTCTCAAGCATTTGTTTTAAAATGTATGTAGCTACTATTTTATAGTTTAATCGTATTTCATTTTTGTGTGGCATAAGCAGGATGTACATAGCCATATAACTGCAAATTTTTGTACACAACTTGAATTCTATTTCCACCTGTGATGAAACAGCAAAGGTGTAATTAGCAAGTTTTGCACCTTGAGCAAAACTCTGTTGGGGAGAAGAAAAAGAGGGATGGCAAGCCCTGGGTAAAAAAAAAACCCTGCTGGGCAGAGGCGGGAGTTCAGATGAGACATAGGCTAAATCCTGCTGGGCGGGGCAAGTGAGGGAGTGGGGAGGAGGCAGAGTTAATGATACCTGCCCAGGAAACTCAAAGTCCCAAACTGCTGTTGTCATGTAGCGATCAGTCTGTCCCTGGCTATTGCTGTTGCTGGGATGATATAATTGGGCATGGTCCTGCTTTGAGCAAGGGGCTGGACTAGATGACCTCCTGAAGTCTCTTCTAACCCAGATTTTATATGACTCTATACCAGTGGCATGGAGTCCCTGCACCCAGCTGCTGTTGCAATATCAGTGATGTGGGGCTCCTGCTGTCACAACTGCATGGACTCCCTGGGGAGCTGACATTCTGGCACCCCCTCTAAGTGGGTGCCCAGGGTTTGTAACTCACGTGCCCAGCCAAAGTTATACTACTGTGGAATAGGTTTGCCCAGGTATATGTGTACCTGCTGGAATTAGAACAAATCTCCCACATTTTAACCCAATAGTCTAGTGGCAAGGGTACCTGCCCAAGGAGTGAAATCCAGGTTTTAGGTCCTAGAGAGGATTTGAACCTGCATCTTGAAGAAGAGGGCTAGAGAGTGCTCTGGGTTATGTCTAGCTCAGCATTTCCCAAACCTTATGGGTTTACACCCCACCACAACATCAGCCACTTCTTGCTCCTCTACTTAAGCCACCATTGCTTTTTCTGCCACTGATTTCCCTCCCTGGTAGCAATCAGCAGCAAGGGGAATCAGTGGTATGAGAAGTGGTAGCAGCCACTGAACTGGGGGGGGGGAGGGGGGAGAGGGGTTGAAATAAAGAGGTACCACCAACTGTTGTCATGATTTGAATTCATCCCCTTACAAACCTTTCACATACTGACTTTTTTTTACCTAGGAAGTCTCAATATTCACCCTAAGAACAGAGACCTAGCATTTCGAGCATTACTCAATCTCCTGGTGTAGCAGATGTGACAACCTAAAAATGACTATCCTCAAGTACTATACAACTGCGTTTGAGTTCAATATAAGAAATACTGGTAACAAACCCAATTGCAGCTGGAGTCAGACGAGTATGTAACTGAGGCGTAGTTGAAGTTGTTGTTGTTGTCAAAGAACCATCAGTCCCACTCTTCTCCCAATCAAAAGGGTCACTTTCAATAACCCCAAAGGTTTTCATGCTATTGTCAAACACAGACATGAGAAGCTGAAGACAAAGAAAAGAGTTAATCAACCTTTTCTTGGAATAAGAGGAAGACAAAACATTCCAGACTCATTCTCCTCTAAGACTTAAACTGACAATGAAATTACTTATATACACTTGCTGCATCACAAATGCTCATAATTGTGACAGAGCATTGTGCAATAGTTCTATTTACCTCGGAAACAATGACCTGGCTCTCTGCAACGCTCTTTGTAGAACACTGTAAACACTGTTACCACTTAACAACTGCTTCTGTATAGATCCGAAGGACCTCAACTGTGTTGTGCCCTTTGATAATTTCAAACATTGGAACATAACTTTTTGGAAGCACAATGCCTGTGAGGTGTTTTGAAAGCGTTATAAGGAGGTGGTGGATAGAGAGGACCTCTGTGGGTTAAGGCTTGAAATCAGTCAAAAAGAGAAGGAGAGAGTTTTATTTCTTGAGATGTATACCAATATGTTGGAAGAGGAGTACACCATGAGGTGGCTGGAGCAATGAGTGCAGAAGGTGCTGTTCGTGGAGCGTGTGCTGGACTGTTGGAAGATATGGAATGCTGTGTGGAGGGCAAGAGCTGCATTAGAAGAAAAGCTGGGAAATCCAGGGGGAGTACAACACAGATGCTATGTAACTTATTATGGTCAGCCTAAGCGCAGTAGCCGTTGTGGTCTGGAAGCCCACCTGGCCACATTTTGTAGCCTGACAATTTGCTACAGGTGTGGCGGGGCAGGTCACAAAGCAAATATGTGCAAGGTGGTCTTGAAGTGCAGTCTTTGAGGGGAAAGGCATGTAAGGAGGCAATGCCCAAACTATTATGCAAATCAAGCAAGGGAGCAGAGTGAAAGGGACGAGGGAATGAGGAGGAGAAGGGAGAGGAAAGTTTAAGCAAGTCCAAAATGGAGGTATTTAGAACTGAGCTGCCGGGGACGGGGGAGCAACTAGACAGTATAAAACCTAAATTACATAATTGAAGCAGCGAGGTGCAATCTGAGGTGGAGGGAAGAGGAACAAATGGAGGAGGAAGTGCCACGTGTAAAAAACATGGGCGACTGCCTCCTGAGTTTGGGGGGGCACCAGCAGCTGATTGCCGACTGGGGGGGAGGTCCCCCAATGGCCGATCACCGACTCCAGAAGTGCCAGCAAAAGTGCTGCCGACGCTTCTCTCGGTGCCCCCATACCCTGGCCAGTGCCAATCTCGGGGGGGCACCGCCTGGCACTTCTCTCGGTGCCCTCACTCCCTGGCCAGCGCCAATCTTGGGGGAGGGGGGGCACCAGCTGGCGCATTTCTCAGTGCCCCCACTCCCTGGCTGGCGCCAATCTTGGGCGGGGGGGGGCACCAGCCAGTGCTGCTCTCGGCACCCCCACTCCCTGGCTGGAAAGGGCCAATCTTGGGGAGGCACATGCCCCTCCCCCCCCCCATTTCACCCCTACACATCA
The DNA here is from genome assembly GCF_030867095.1 of Alligator mississippiensis. Classification (NCBI taxonomy): domain Eukaryota; kingdom Metazoa; phylum Chordata; order Crocodylia; family Alligatoridae; genus Alligator; species Alligator mississippiensis. The sequence goes on along the minus strand of NC_081825.1, from coordinate 237,094,637 downwards.
CTTATGGTGAAAAGTACTGGGAATGGCTTTGGAGGGAAACAAGGAATAGCATTACAAGAAAGAAGGGAAAAGCTGAAGAACAGGGTTGGTGGGGAGGAGGGAAGGGAATTGCAGGGAATGAAAATAGAACCAAAATTGTGTGGGGAGAAGGGGATGGAGACTGATTTAGAGAAACGAAAGAAAATAAGAAGTGGGAGATTAAAAAGAAAGAAAAGGGAGGAGGGAGAATGGGGGAAAATTGGGGGGGGAATTAGTGGTGGTGAATATGAGCAGTAGGGGGGAGGGAGAAAAGAAGGACAGGGAGGGCTTTCTGAGCCCAACAATGATTAAGTACCTTGCAAAGACAACAGGGATTGTGGGGGAAAGGGAAGGGAGAAACATCTGGGTTAAGCAGTGGGATGGACGAAATATGAAAGGCTGCTTGTTTATACATTATTGTAATGGCCTTGATGCTTGCCTCAGAGAATGTGAGGAGTTTGTATAGAACACAGAAGTAGGATAAAATGAGGGAAACATTATTAGATGTAGAGGCACAGGTGGTGGGCTTGCAAAAATGTGGCTTGTCCTGAGAACCAAATTATAAGCACCTGAAGAAGCGATGGGGGGCAGGGTTGTCTTGGTGGGGTGGAACAAATGAGAATAAGACTGTGGGGTGGGGCTGTTGGGGTGGCAGGGAGGTGTAAGAATTAAGGAGGTGCAAGAATTAGTTGAGGGTAGGCTACAGAAAGTACTGGTGGAGGTGGAGGGGGTCACGGTAGCACTATTTAATGTTTACGCGCCAGTGGAAAGAGTGGAGCACTTACTGTTCTTTCAAAAGATGGGGATGTGAGTGGGGGGGAGGGCCAATGATATTGACTGGGGATTTTAACTGTATAATTGATGAGAGTGGGCAGCAAGGGGTGTGGCAGGGTGGAGCATTGAACAACATGGGGAAATGGTTGAGAGGGTGGGTTAAAGATGAAGGGTTTAAAGATGTTTGGGAAGGAGGGGGAAATTTACAAGGGTGGATCCAGGTGGGAGGGGGAGGTCAAGGATAGATTATGTTTTTGATTCTGAGGGTTTGGTGCTAAAGGAAAAGCGTGTGATTGATGTAGGGTTTACTGATCACTGGGTGTTGTGGGTGATGGTGGGATTAGGGGAGGGGATGAAAAAGGGTAGAGGGCTTTGGAAAAATGAATGTTTCACTGTTAGATGACAACAAGCGTCCAGCCTTTAGAAGGGCATATGAGCAATGGGGAACGTTACATCAGTATTTTGCTATAAAATGGGAATGGTGGGAGGTGATTGAGACGAGGATACAGGTAAGGTATGATGGGCTGGGGAGAAGGAGAGTAAGGGGAAGGAAGCAAGAATTGAAATGATTACAAGGGGAGGTCCAGAGATGGATTAGAAGGGTGGGGTGAGGGAGAGAAGGTGAAGAGGAAATTGGAAAGGGCAAGGGAGGGAGTGGAAAATTGGTTTAGGGTGAGGATGAAAGAGGGAATGTTTTTAGCGAAAGAGGTGTGGGTGAAAGAGGGGGAGGAGTGGGAGAGGTGTTTTATGTTGTGGGTTAAAAAGAAAAAGAGGGAGATGGGAGGGATATGAACAGAGGAGGTGTGGATGGAAGAGTCAGGAGAGGTATTGAGGGAGGTAACCAAATGTTATGAGGGTTTGTTTAAAAAGGAGATGGATGGGGGAAAGCTAGAGAAATTCGTGGGCAGGTTAGAAGCCAGAGTGCAGGATGAGGATAGGGATGGGTTGATATGAGAGATATCGGAGAGGGAAATGCTAGCGGCTTTGAGGGTGGTGCCAGCGAACAAAACACCTGGGGTGGACAGCATTCCTATCAAATTTTATTTGAAATTTTGGGATTTGGTTAAGGGGATTTGTAGAAGTTTTTAAGGAGATTATGTAAAGGGTAAGGGTTGGGGAACGATTTGCATAGAAAGTGGTGACCGTGATTTACAAGACAGGGGGAAAGGAGGACATTAGAAACTGGAGACCAATCACTTTACTAAATGTAGACAATAAGTTGTTCACTAAGATATATGTAGCACGTTTAGGGGGGGGATACTTGCACAGGTGGTGAGAGGGGAGCAAGATTGTGTGGTGGTGGGGAGAAGGGCAGCACAAACTCATTGGATTGTTAGGGACTCATTAGCTTATATTTGGGAATGGAAGTGGAATTTGTTAGTGGTGAACCTGGATTTACAGAAAGATAGTATTACGCATGAATTTTTGTTTAGGGTGATAGATAAGATGGGGCTACCAGGGGAATTTGTGGGGTGGGTGCGAGCTATTTATGGTGGGGTAAAGAGCAGGGTTATAGTCAGGGGATTTTGGGAGAGGCTTTTGGGATAGATTTGGGGGTGAGGCAGGGGTGTTTGTTCTTGCCAGGGTTATTTGTATGCACAACTAAACCACTGGCACAGAGAATTAGGGGCAATAGGGAGATTAGTGGGGTGAGAGTGCCAGGGGGAGGGTAAGTTAAATGCCTGCTTTATATAGATGACATGACAGCGGTGGTGAGGGATGAGGTTTTGCTGGGGAGGGTTTGGAAACATGCTGAGGAGTTTGGGGAGGTAGCAGGGACAAGGGTAAATGTGGGTAAATGTATGGGATTGGCGGTGGGGAGTTCGGGTGATTTGGGCTGAGGGTGGAAAGGGAAAGGATAAAGGTGCTGGGGGTGATTATGGACATTCAAGGGAAAGGGAAGGCGGTGTAGGAGAAATTAGAGGGAAGGGTGAAGCAGGTTGTGGGGGACACGGGGGTTGTTGTTTAGGGGTAAGGTATGGGTGATAAAACAGCATCTATTGCCACTGATTCTGTTTACAGGAATTGTGTATCCGCTGTCCTGGCTACATGTGCAAAGACTGCAGAGGATGTTGTGTTTGGGGTTTTTTAGGGGGGAAAACGGAGAGGGTGCCTAGGGGGGAACTGTATAAGGATGAGAGGTTGGGGGGGGGTGGGGATTGCCAAACAAAGACATTTGTTTATGTTCATTTTCTGAAGATGGTGGTGAGGGAGGTTAAAGGGGGAATGGGGATAGTGGGGAATTTTAGTAGGTTTTGGGCAGGGAGGTTATTATGGAGATTGGGTTTATATGGGGGAGGGTGGAAAGGGTTGTGGGCGTGGAGGATGTCACTGCAGTATGCACGACTGGGGGCTTTTCTTAACGCACAGGGATTGGACAGATTGGGGCTTGATGACTTGAGGGATTCAAAAGGGGTGTTTAAGTTTCTGAGGGAAAGAGAGGTAGTTACAGATGTGGTGGAACTGGAATGGGATCAAGTTAAACAAGTGTGGAAAGGCATGGTAGGGAAGGAGTGGAAGGGGGAACACAAGGTGCTAGTGTGGGGGGCAGTGTAAAAAATATTATCAGTAAGGGAAACATTGCATTGGTGGGGATTAATTAGGTCATCAAAACATCCGAGGGAAGTTTGTGATAAAGATGAGTCAGTGTCTCATGTTTTATGGGATTGTTTTTATGCACAGAAAGTGTGGGGGAGGGTAGCTAGTTTTTTGAAAAGCATGGGAAAGGGAGATGGGGTGTCTTTTGAAAATGTGTTGTATGGGTAAGGGAAGGCACGGATGGGTCGTGGGAGGTTAGGGTTTTGTTGACTTATGCTAAAGTGGCTATTTGGAAGGTTAGCAATTTGTTAGTTAGGAAGGGGCTTTGTTTCTTGACGGTGGAGTGTCTGCAATTAGGGTTACATGAGCTGAAATTTTATATAGCAAAGAGAGAAAAAGGGTGGAAGGGTAGACACAAAGGGAATAGGGAGCTGTGGAAACCTAAACTACCCAGACGTCTGCTGGGAGACGCAGACAGCAAGGTCCCATCGCTCATGCAGGTTTCTAACCTGTGTACAGGACCTCCACCTGACACAGGAGGTGCATGGTCCCACTAGGGGGAATGTCATACTGGATCTGGTATTGGCAACAGGGGATGACATGATAGGGGACCTCCAGATCGGTAGCCATTTGGGAGACAGTGATCACCTAATAATAGAATTCAACATAAGATGTTGAGTGGGTAAGGTAACTAGTAGGGTGAAAGTGCTAGACTTTAGGAAAGCTGATCTCAATGCACTCAGGCGATTAGTCAAGGACACACTGCAGACTAGGAGTTTTGAAGGGATGGGAGCCCAAGAAGGGTGGCTGTGCCTTAAGGAAACGATCCTTCGGGCACAAAGCAAGACGATCCCCGAGCGAGGCAAAAAAGGGAAAGGGGCCAGGAGGCTTCCATGGCTGACCAGAGAAATCCAGGGCAGCCTAAGGGCCAAAAGGGGAGCACATAAAAAGTGGAAACAGGGTGAGATCACTAAAGTTGAATATACCTCCTCTGCTCGTGCTTGTAGGGAGGCAGTTAGGCGGGCCAAAGCTACCATGGAGCTGAGGATGGCAACCCAAGTAAAAGACAACAAGAAATTGTTTTTTAGATATATAAGGAGTAAAAGGAAGGCCCAGGGAGGAATAGGACCCCTGCTAAATGGGCAGAAACAATTGGTGATGGACAGGGGGGACAAGGCTGAACTCCTCAACGAGTTCTTTGCCTCACTGTTCCTAAGTGAGGGGCACGACAAGTCTCTCACTGGGGTTGTAGAGAGGCAGCAGCAAGGCGCCAGACTTCCATACGTAGACCCTGAGGTGGTGCAGAGTCACTTGGAAGAACTGGATGCCTTTAAGTCAGCAGGCCCGGATGAGCTTCATCCGAGGGTGCTGAAGGCACTGGCCGACATCACTGCAGAGCCACTGGCAGGAATATTCGAACACTCGTGGCACACGGGCCAAGTCCCGGAGGACTGGAAAAGGGCTAACGTGGTCCCCATTTTCAAAAAGGGGAGGAAGGAGGACCCGGGCAACTATAGGCCAGTCAGTCTCACCTCCACCCTTGGTAAAGTCTTTGAAAAAATTATCAAGGCTCACATTTGTGAGAGCCCGGCAGGGCAAATTATGCTGAGGGGAAACCAGCACGGGTTTGTGGCGGGCAGATCGTGCCTGAGCAATCTAGTCTCTTTCTATGACCAGGTTACGAAACGCCTGGACACAGGAGGAGGGGTGGATGTCGTATACTTAGACTTCAGGAAGGCCTTCAATACAGTATCCCACCCCATACTGGTGAACAAGTTAAGAGGCTGTGATGTGGATGACTGCACAGTCCGGTGGGTGGCGAATTGGCTAGAGGGTCGCACCCAAAGAGTCGTGGTGGATGGGTTGGTCTCGACCTGGAAGGGTGTGGGCAGTGGGGTCCCACAGGGCTCGGTCCTTGGACCGATACTCTTTAATGTCTTCATCAGTGACTTGGACGAGGGAGTCAAATGTACTGTCCAAGTTTGCAGATGACACAAAGCTATGGGGAGATGTGGACACGCCGGAGGGCAGGGAACAGCTGCAGGCAGACCTGGATAGGTTGGACAAGTGGGCAGAAAACAACAGGATGCAGTTCAACAAGGAGAAATGCAAAGTGCTGCACTTAGGGAGGAAAAATGTCCAGCACACCTACAGCCTAGGGAATGACCTGCTGGGTGGCACAGAGGTGGAAAGGGATCTTGGAGTCCTAGTGGACTCCAAGATGAACATGAGTCGGCAGTGTGACAAAGCCATCAGAAAAGTCAATGGCACTTTATCGTGCATCAGCAGATGCATGATGAATAGGTCCAGGGAGGTGATACTTCCCCTCTATAGGGCGCTGGTCAGACAGCAGTTGGATACTGCGTGCAATTCTGGGCGCCACACTTCAAGAAGGATGCGGATAACCTGGAGAGGGTACAGAGAAGGGCAACTCGTATGGTCAAGGGCCTGCAGACCAAGCCCTACGAGGAGAGACTAGAGAAACTGGACCTTTTCAGCCTCCGCAAGAGAAGGTTGAGAGGCGACCTTGTGGCTGCCTATAAGTTCATCACGGGGGCACAGAAGGGAATTGGTGAGTATTTATTCACCAAGGCGCCCCCGGGGGTTACAAGAAATAATGGCCACAAGCTAGCAGAGAGCAGATTTAGATTGGACATTAGGAAGAACTTCACAGTTTGAGTTGCCAAGGTCTGGAACGGGCTCCCAAGGGAGGTGGTGCTCTCCCCTACCCTGGGGGTCTTCAAGAGGAGGTTAGATGAGTATCTAGCTGGGGTTATCTAGACCCAGCACTCTTTCCTGCTTATGCAGGGGGTCGGACTCGATGATCTATTGAGGTCCCTTCCGACCCTAACATCTATGAATCTATGAAAGGGACTGATTGGTGCGTGTTGTTCTTGCCAAAGTTAGGAATTGGGTAAGCTTTGGGGATGTCAAAGAGAATTTGTAGGAGGTGGGACTTCTACTTGGGAGAGTAAGCAAGCAGGTTATGTGGAAAAATATGTTGTTTTGTAGTATATATGATAGCTGATATTACAGATGGCTTTTTTTTGGATATACTGTCTTTGTTTTGGTATTTGCTTATCTGTATGAAATGAAACATTTGTGTATATGACAACTATGTAAATTGTTACAAATGTGTTTCTCTACTGCTGAATATTTAGTGTATTTGGTATTGTGTTATCCTTTTCTTTCTTTGAAGTGAATATTATGAGTCCTTTAAGTTTGCTTGTATGATAATTCTAATGGTGTTTTATGTTAGTATGAGATTTTGTTACATTTTATGTATTTTTGATACATTTCTAATTTAAAAAAATAACTGCCTCTGTATAGAGAAAGGCAATATAGGAAGCCAGAACTCAGTTAGGAATCATAGAAATCAGAGAAAAATATGGCTGGAAGGGACCTCACAAAGTCATCCAGTCCAGCCCCTTGCTCAAGGAAGGAACATTTCTGACTAAGCCATCCCAGACAGTCTACTCTTGAAAACTGTACAGTATGGCAAATAAAAGGTATGAAGTTCTGATGTCATCATCTCCAGAAGAAACTTAACACCACTCGGTCTCAATACTGTAAAAAACTTAGGCAGACCAATATATTTCAAAGAGCCATAAAATGCACGTCTAGTTCAGACCTCCACTTTCCATTTGGAATATTGCTAATGCCCTTCTCTGATCTCCCTGAAAATCATGTCCTTTTCCCTCCCAACCTTACAAAAGGCTGTTGCTAGGATCATTTTTCTATTGCTCTGATCATACCATCATTCTTCATCCACTCCACTCCATTTGGTTCCTTTTTATCTAACAGACTTTCATCATCCTTCACAGTCCTTCACAATTTTATCAACCCTTCTAAGCTTTGGTGTCCTTCTGCACTGTTTATAGCTCCATTGCTCATCCAGCACCAACCTTGGTGACTCCCATAAATATCTTCTTGCTTTCTTCTATGAAGCCCCTTATACATTAAATGCTTTATATGAAGTACATCAGAGGGTCTCACTTATCTTCCTTGAAATCCTTTTCAAGGATATAGGATGCTTTTCAAGAGGCTTATCTGCTGCAATAACTTCATAAAAATAACCACCTAATGATGGATGGAATTCAAGAGGTATATGAACATAAATAACAACATTAAATATATACATTTGATTTTTCCCCCTCTCTCTCATTCCTTTCTTACATCATAAACCTCTAACTGTAGACTCTTCAGGGCAGACTCTTCTTATCTACATGCTTGTTCAGTCACCAAGCACAAAATAATTCTGAGTAAAATCATCATTTTAACAAATAATAAGAAAAGCACCATCACACCTGACACTAATAAGGAGAAACCTAGCATGGAATGGGCCTGAAAGGTAAAATTCTTCCTCAGTCTTTAAGGTACTTCCTGGTCATGGCACATGGGCGGCTATGATGGGAACCTTGCAGTGCATCTGTACAAGTTCTATGGATAAATCAGAGGAAATTACACTACAGGGCTGTGCTTGGCACAAGTAAACTCTGTAGATGTATTACATTAACCTTCTTATGGAGTTCTGGGTCTCCTGCAGGTTGGACTGTGTAAAGAACAAGGTATGTGCATATAAACAATATAAACACAAGCAACTAAAGAAATCCACTGGCAAATGGCGATTTTGATGACCCTTTATATTTTCAGGTCTGCCTATTTCTTGATTTCACTTTTAAATGTTAACAAGCCAAGCTATCAATAACAATTGAAAAAAAAGAGTGGCTTTATGCTGTCCATTCAGCTCACCTCCATTGCAGATGCAGAAAGTTAATAACGAACAGAAGAAACAGTTCTACTGCAATGAATGACTAAAATGTTGCAGTGAGGAACAAATGAGTCTCCAAAACAGCTCTAAAAATGTTTGCCTAATGAGAAATGTTCACTGCAGACTCCTGAATATCAGGATAACGAAAAAGTAAAAGATAATACAAAATAAACTGATAAGCTGAAGTATCTGCTGCTGCCATTTTCTGTCTTTAAAAGCATGTACAGTGATCCATTAGTAGTTATGTAATCAGGTGAGCATGAATTTGTATAAATGTATTCTGTGAATCCAAGAGAAGAAATGGGCAATGGGCTAATTTTGCACAGCAACAGTCTACTTCGAAATGCACAGATATATGAATGTGGGACAGCATGAAACATTCTTTCCCAGCAGAAAGCTAATTAAGTAAATTTCATATAGCCAAGCATAATTTGATGGTGACTGTGAATATTCTGATATGCATTCTTCTGAATGCTGTAATGCCAGCATTAGGTAATATGATGCACTTACTCAATTATTTTCTACAAATACAGAGCTCAGTTGATATACAGTATTTCTTTACCTATGCATCAAATGAGTCTATTAGATCCTTTAATTAAATCTCTGGTTGTTTCTTACATCCTGGGTAATGTGGCGAGGAGTGTTTTTTTTCCTTATGACGATGGAACAAAAAAATGGGATTTTTTTTTTTTTTTTTAGACAAAGCAGAGTAATAATTGTAACATTTATAATTCTCCACTTTAAACCTTTGAAGGAACCAGGGACTTGATCCTGCTCCCATTGGGAGGGTCCACACGAGCGCGCACGTGCCTCTTGCCCTGCCTCAAACCCCTTTGAGGCAGGGCAACAGGCATGTGCGGGAACAGAAAAAATGTTTCCTGTGCTGCAAACTTGCAGAGAGGGGAGAAAATTAGACCCCTGGATATCCAGGGGTCTAAAAAAAGCAAAGTTTAAAAAAGCGGCGCAGGGGCAACCTGAGGCAACCAGACACTGGGTCCTCCATAGAGGCCGCGATCAGGCCACGTGTTTCAGCACCAGGGCTCCGGTGCCGGTGAGTAAGGGGTTGGGGGGGCAGGGAAGGGGGAAAAGGACTGTGGGGGGGACCCCCAACAGCCCCGCCCACTCCCCCAATCCCCCCTTCCCCTGCCAGCCCCCCCCCGCCCCCCCAAGGCCCCTGAGCCCTGCCGGGGATGGCCCCTCTCCCTGCCAGCCCCGCTGAGACCCCCGAGCCATGCCGCAACTGGCCCCTCCCCCCACCAGCCCCCCCCCCCAGCCCCTCCAACCCCTGCTGGGGCTGGCTCCTCCCCCTACCAGGCCCCACCAGCTCCCCTGAGGTCCCTGACCCCTGCCGTGGCCAGCCCCTCCCCCTGCCCTGTCCAGCCCCAGCCCCCCAAGCCCCCCATCCCTGCCCCGCCACCCCATACTTAAAAAACAAAAAAACAACCCCCGCCCCCAGCACTTACCGGCAGTTCAGCTGCCGTCTGGCTGCCTGGGGCCCCACCCGCACAGTGCAGGGCAGGCTGACAGCCCCAGCCTGAACCCTCCTGCCCCTGTGCTGCCTGGGGGGGGGGGGGTGTCTGCCAGGAGGCCCCGGAGCCCCCCCACCCCTGCTTCTCCGGTAAGCAGAGGCTTTTTTTTCCCCTTTTTTTTCTGTTCTTTTTCTGGTTTTTGTTTTGTTTTGTTTTGTTTTGTTTTGTTTAAGTGATGGTGCCTGGGGTTGTAGGGGTAGCCTTGGGGGCCTGGGGGTGCAAGTTGAGGGCTGGGGCTGGGTGGGGCAGCCATTGGGGGGGCTGCAGCAGCTGGTGAGGGATGGGGCAAGGTGGGGCAGCAATTGGGGGGCAGGGGTGGAGCATATGGGCCTTGTAGAGGGGGTGGTAGCCCTGCAGGGGACATTTGGCCCCTACTGGGGGGCTGTTCCCCTTGTGTGGGGGACAACCCCCCTGTTGGGGGGCTGAACCTCTTGTGTGGGGGCTGAATGCTGTGTTGGGGGGCTGTAGCCCTTGTGTGGGGGACCAACCCCTTGTGTGGGGGCCATCGCCCTGTGGGAGGGCAGGAAAATATGTATTCATGAATTCATGAAACCTGTATTTAGAGTTCACTTTATTATTACTATTATTATTATTATTATAGGAGACTTGCTTTAACAAGTCTGTAGATATATCAATAAAACATTGTCCAACTGATTGCTGTCTCTGTCTCTCTCTCTCTCTCTTTATAGTGACCTTTTGTTTTACTTGTGGAGGAACATGGATTTGGGGGTATTTTAGAGAGTGATTTGGGGATTTTGTTTTTTTTTTTTTATCAGGGATTTTTCAGTTTTCCAATAGGAAACACCAGAATTCCTGCTAGGGAGGCCAGTGGCAGGACCCTGCCTGCTCAGAGCTGGTACCTTGGACCCATCCAACTGTGGCTGACCTCCTGGCCAAATGGGGTCAGGAGAATATGCTTTGACAGTTCAAAGCAGGACACCACACCCAGAACATCTTCCGGGTGATAGCTGCCCAGATGGCTGGGCAGGGGGCACAAATGGCAGTAGTGCCACACAGAGGCCAACTTTGCAACCGCAGTCCAATGGCGGCTGGCCCAGAGGGGCAGGTGCCTCAAATGGCTCTGCAGTCTCCATCCAAGTCTGGCAGGTGCACAGCAGGTCACAGCCAGGCAGCAGCCCCCACTGCCAGACTGTTGCAGTGGGTAGAGGGTGCAGGGAACTCTCAGGGCTGCTTCAGCAGTCCAGCTGGCACAAGAGCTAGTGTCCCCAGGTACCAGTTGGCTGGGCCCCAGAAGCTCCTGAGAGCGAGTAGCCCTGAGCTACTTGCCAGGGCAGGTTTTTATACTGCTGGGGCCAAGACAGGACACCTTTTTATACTGCTGGGGACAGCACAGGTGCTGGCCCTGGGCTCTAGCTCCCCCTGGCTGAAGATCCAGGAGGAGCCAGGCAGGGTTATTTTGCCCCAAGTGGCACAATTTGCTCCACAACAAAGTGCATGTCTGAGCACATGCGCTGAGGCAAAAAGCCCCGGCCCAAATTTGCACTGCTTCTATTTGAGCTGCTGCAAGCGCACGTGCTTGCATTTGTGGACACGCCCATTAAGGTCAACAACAAAATCCAATTAATTATGGTAGGGGCAGGAATAACAAGGAAAGCAGCAAACTGAATTTTAATCAGAAGTTCCTAACGTCAGGGTTAATATATTTGCTCCTTGCAAGAGCACAATTACACCTCGTTGATCAAGAGAGATTTTCTTGGATTCAGTCATATAAATTACCATGTCTTAAATAAACTGCTTGGATTCAATCCATCTGCTCACTTGAGGGCTTTTATGCATATCAATGCTACCTCACTAAATGCCAACCTTAATAGTCTGCTTTATTATAGCCAAAGATTTTGTCTGAATTCTATCTGTTCAAAGTCATAGAGGAACCATTTTATTAAATATACTTACAACCATATTTTTTTTTAAACCAGAATATGATGGAGAAGTTACAGGACTTCACAATTATTGTAAGATTTTTAATCCATGATCACCTTCTGCATTGCATCACCTAAAGTATTATGTTAAGTAGCCTCCTGAAAAAATGTTCGCAGCAAAGAATAGTATGTTTAACTGTTTCTCAGTTCAATATCTTGGAGAAGGTTCTTGGGCACAGAGATGTTTAGAGGACTGGTGGTCTTTTTTATGAAAGAAGATTGTAAAAGTTCACCTTGTTTAGTTTAGCAAAATGGAGACTGCAAGTAGAAAACCTTTTTAGGCTGAAAAAACAACAGCACAAGATCAGCTGGCTACAGCACAGCTACAAGCTGGCTATGGATAAATTCAGAATGGAAATTAAAAGAAAATGTCTCACTATCAGAGGCATGAAGTTTTGGAATGGTATTCCAAGCAAAGTGGTGGGGCAAAAAATCTGAAGCTCCTGTAGCATGGAGGGTATCTGGTAGTCCTATGCCTCAGGGCTTTTGCTATATTTGGAGCCAGAAAGGATGTTTGTTTGTTTTTATTCCACCCCACTTCCACCCTCCCAGTAGTGCCATTGGTTTCAGAGGGTGAGGGGAAAAGGGAAAGTTTTGCTTTCCCCTGAAGTATTGACATGCTAAGACTGGGTATTTCTGACTGAGGTTTCCTGATACTCCTACTGGTACTTAAAAAACTCAGATGTTCCTAGCTAGAGGGTTCCTAACTCGAGGGTTTTTCTCTTCCACTCAAGGACATAACCATCACCAAATGTTACGTCAGCAAGGATTTTTCTCTCCTAGGTCAGATGGGTACAGGCTGTGTGGATTTTTGCTTTTCTCTGCAGTGTGGGTCATACATAGATAGTCCTTTCCCTAGGATTTTTTGAGCCTATATTAACCAATTACTTACCTGTCACTGCAATGGCAGGGCATTGGCAAGTGCCCTTGTCTCCCCTTCTTCTGAGCTGCTGCTTCTATGTTTGTGGACTGCTACCTATGGCATGTTCTAGGGTGGTCTTGGTGTTCTGTGTATTGTTCCTTGCAGCTGTGAGTGAGGGCTTGAAGGCACTTTGGGGCATTCCTTTAGTTAATGATGACAGGCAACAAATGGGACTGGACTTGATGGCTCAGGAAGCCCCTTCTGTCCTATGGTCCTGTGTACTGTAAGTGGAGAGTGATTCCTTTATCTGTATAGAGCAAGATGTCTAAAAAGGAAAAACTGGTTTCAGTTATTAGCCATGGTGAGAGGTTACAGGCTGTCCATGGAAATTCTGGTAATTTGGTAATTCTTGGTCATTCTTTTGGTAGGCAACAGTACATTCTTGGTAATTCTTTTGTTTATTAAAGCACTCACACAACTGGGGTCTGAGGAATTTTATGACCAATCCCTGAAATCATGCAACCTACCATGTCATACACATATGACCAGGCACAAGATTTTGAGGACCAGGCAAAAATTCCCTAGATCCCAATTATGCAATGGTTGGCTTCCAAACTGCATGGAGCCCTGCAACAGGAGCCCCACATCAGAAACACACAGGGTTCCTCCATAACAGCATGTTTCCTGACTTGTCCTGCAGCCTACACAGCAGCTGCAGGGCAGGGGAATTTAAAGTGGCTCGTGAAGCTGGGGATCAGGGAACTCCCTGCTTCCTTGCTACACCCTCCACAAACATAGAAGCAGCAGCTCGGAAGTCACCACTTCCCATGGATGTTTGGGCATGCAGCTAGGGCTCCCAGCTGCTCGCTCATAGCCACTTTTTAAAGGTTTGTAACATTGTGAAGCTGACACTGGGGAGAGGTTGCTCAATATTAGGCTCACAACACCTACGGAACCGCACGTCACTTTTTAAAGGTGGGGGGCACCATAAGCTGAGGTTAGGAGCAAGGGCTGTTCCCAACCTCATCACACTGATCAGGAAGGGGACAGCTATATCCTGGATACTGGGACTGCCTCATGCCCAGTCCCAATGCTCAGATCAATGTTGGGATATGGCAAGGGCCACTATGCTACATGTTCAATTTAAGACATGATACAAACCAGTCAAAGACATTGAATATTGTATCTGCAACATCTTTGTGGCTTGTTATGGTATCATGCCATAAATTGGCTTTAAGGTGTAACATGTTACAATTTATGGCACAAGTAACACTTCAATTGCACCATAAATTTAGCATCTGTCAAGGTCCATAGTGTTCCCTATGGCATTACAAAGCATCATTAATCAATCCAATTAATATGTTGAAGGGTATAAAGGAGGCTACAAATGAGCTCTACCTCTAATGAGGAAGTATTTTCCTCCAAGACATTGCAGCTTCTCTTACATGGAAATACAAAGCTCTGGATCAATATCCTTTTTTACTAATGTAATTATGTCTGCATTAGTCTCTCATTCTCAGTAATTATGTTGACAAGACTGTGTCTGGTTCCTGTGTATAAACAGAATGGACACAAGTAATAAAGCCTATTCATTTTTCCATTCAACCTTTCTTGTACCTCTCAGAAGACAAACATGTCCACAGCTGGTTGCTCTTGTGATCTCTCAAGGTTATGAGTGAAATTTCAAAAAAACACTTTTTATTTCACCTCAATAAGATTTGGGTACCTAATTCACTTTTTAAAATCTGAATTAAGCACTTGTGAAATGTTTACCACATGAGTTCAAATGCTTCATTTCCTGTTTTAAACTTTTTGCTACTACTATTCTCTTCAACTGTTATTTTAGGACCTTTGTATTCCATAGCATAAAAACAAATGAAAGTGAGAGAAATTCTTATCTCTTGTCTAGATTTACAAACAAGTCATACTGTACAAGAGCTGTGCCAATGCAGGTTAAACTGTGACTGTGCAACATATCCTGACAGCACAAATACATGTATTTTATTTTACAAGCCAAGATTATGAGAGGGTGTTAAGAATACTTGAAAAGATGATCCAAGGGATTTACTCTTAAAAAAATATATAAGGAAAACTAACAAGTACTACTAAATAATATAGCCATAGTCACCCAGCATAGCAGTAAAGGTTCTAGTTTCTTTTTAAGAGGAAAAAATGTGTGTTGTGCTTTATGTGATGATCAGGGATCCTGGTTTTCCCTAATAAAAAAATATCAAATTCTCTGATAAAACCCCCAAAATCCATGATTAAAAATGAAAGACCCCCCCGCCCCAACCCCCCGGCCCTGCTCATGCCCCTCACTCCCAGCCCCCTAGCCCTATTAGTGCCCCTCACTCCCACCCACAGCCCTCCCCCCCCATTCCTGCTAGTGCCCCTTACACCCCCACCCACAGCCCCCTGCACCCCCAGCCCTGCTGGAGGGGGCCCCCTCACTGCCAGGGCTATGGTGCCATCCATAAGTGGCATGGACAAGTTCTACATAACACCAAGAAATTTCAAAGTGGATCAACATGAGAAAATAAATTTGATCTGGGTTAAATTTAGGTAGGGATTAATACAAGACCTATGCAACACATAACTCCAGGAAGATGAGTCAAGAAATGTCTAATATACTCCTGTAACTGGAAGAAAGGTAGTTGTAACATTGGATCTTAATGACAAGGAGATGTTAAAAAGATTAAGTTATTGTAAAGCATCTTACAGGAATGCAATGCACTGGGAGAAGAGAATGTCTTGATAAACAGACAATACTGGGAAGGATATTATCAAAACAGAAATAATCAATTTTTAAGTGAGTACAGAGCTGCTTCTGTAGGTGTGCTGCATAATAAACAGTGCTAAAAAGGAGAAGATATGCAACATAAGGAAGCACTTTGCTTTTCAAGTCACCCAAAGATTAAAAAAAAGATATTTTTAAGTTAGACCTTTCCTTGCTAAAAGGTAATATAGCAGGGGTGGGCAAAATCCGGCCCGTGGGCCGCATTCAGCCCGCAAGGCCATTCTATCCGGCCCACAGGGCCCCTAAAAAAATTTGGAAAATAAAAAATGTATCTGTCCTTGGTTCCTGTCAAAAATGACAGGAGCCAGGGGCAGTAGGACCCTCAGTGGCAAGGTTCCCTCTAAGGTGTGCGCGTGCATGGCTGCGCACAACTAAAAATGTGGCCGCGTGCAGCCTTTTCAAGGCCGCACACTAGGAGAGGCTGGGACAGGAGCCTGGCGCGGGCTCCGCCGGCTCGGGGGAAGTGCTCCGCTCCCCAGCATGGCCTCAGGGGGTGTGTCCCACAGTGTCCCGGAGCTGGCAGAGCCTCACTCAGGGCAGGCAGCAACTCCTCCCTGACGTGAGGCAAGGCAGCGATGCAGGCTGGGGCAGGGGGCTGGGGCAGGCTCCGCCAGCTCTGAGGAAGTGTTCCACTCCCCGGCCCTGATGTAGGGGAGTGGAGCACTTCCCCAGAGCTGGGGAGCCCGCGCCAGGCTCCGGCTCCAGCCCCTGGCCCCTGCCTCTGGCCCCCAGCTCCAGCCCCTGTCACCTGGCTCCAGCCCCTGGACCCTGGCTCCCAGCTCCAGCTCCAGCTCCTGGCCTCTGGCCCCCACCTCCAGGCCCAGCCTCCAGCCCCTGGCTCCAGCCTCCGGCCCCCAGCATCTGGCCCCCAGCTCCAGCCTCCAGTCCCTGGCCCCAGCCCCCTTTGGTAAGTGTCCCACGCTGGACCGAGACAGCGCGCTCATGGACCAAGGAGGCATGCTCACGGACTGCTGCTCCTTAGAGGGAACATTGCTCAGTGGGCTCCTGCAACAGCAGGGCCTGCCTGACCCCCTCCCCAGCCAGAAGCCCCAGCAGGGGCTTCTGGCCCGGGACCATGTGACTGCCCCGGTGCAGGAAGCTCAGGTAAGGAGGTGGAGGGGAAGGGCAAGGAAGGAGCTGGTGTGGAGCATAGGGAAAAGTGCCCCTCCCCTACCCCGTGGCCATGCTCCCTGCTGCAGGTGCTTGCAGCCCTCACAGGGCTGTCCTGAGCAGGCACAGGCAGCCCCATGTGGGCTGCAAGCAGCTGCAGTGCGGGGCGCCAGCCACAGGGTGGGTAAGGGGCCAGTTTTCCCCTGCACTCAGCACCAGCTTGTAACCCGGCCCCACGCCAGTTCCAGGTTTGCCTGTTGAAGCTGCGCTGCAGCGGCAGCAGCTGCGGCCCGCCCCCTACTTGCCACACTGGGCAGCATTTGCTGCTGCTGCCCACCTGGAGCATGTGCCGCATTAGGCTGCGGTGAGGCTGGCAGTGCCACCTCTGGGCTGCCCAGCACATGAGCTCCGGACAGGCAGCAGCAGCAAACACTGCCTGGCACAGCAAGCGGAGGGGCTGCAGCTGCTGCCACTGTGCGCAGCCCAGATGGGTGAGGCTGGCAGCAGGGGCAGGTTACAAGCTGGTGCTGAGTGCAGGGGAAAAGCGGCCCCTTGCCCGTCCCATGGCCAGCACCCCACACTGTAGCTGCTTGCAGGCCGCATGGGGCTGCCAGTGCCTGTTCAGCACAGCCCTACGTGACCTGCGAACAGCTGCAGCAGGGAGCACCAGCCATGGGGCGACCAAGGGGCCGCTTTTCCCTGTGCTCCGCACCAGCTCCTTCCCCGCCAGCAAGCAGGGGGTCACGGCTGTGCACTGCCTCCCGCCTGTACCGTGGGTCTGGGGAGCGCTGGGAGTGAGCGGGTGTGGGAGCACAGGGCCCGCACTGGTGTCCCAGGGCCAGTGCCAGCAGGGTCCAAAGCCGAGCAGCAGAGGTACAGGGTCTCAGCCAGCAGGGGCTCTATGGAGCCGGGCCAGCTCTCCCCTCTCACTGCTGGTGCAGCCCAGCCTGGCTCCACACACCCCTGGCAGCCTGCACCCCACACGACCCTACCGGTGCTGGCCCTGAGACATTAGTCCCATGACACTGGTCCCAAAATGGTGACCAGGAGGCGGGGCACCTGTCAAGGGGCAGGGCTACCCATGTGGCCCTCGACAGCTTGCCAAAACTGGGTAAGCGGCCCTCCACCCTAAATAATTGCCCACTCCTGTAATATAGCATCATAATACTATGATGATGCATGATGTCAGAGTGGTGTATATCTCAAAGGTGGTTTTAACCAAGGTTGTGATTAGTTGGAGCAGAAGAAACTTTATAAATTATGTTTCAAAGACTGTGTATGGCACTTTATTTATTAATATCCATGTCAGGCATACAATTCACTATGATCAGAAATCCTACAATAAGTAACCTTCCTTCTGCCATTTTTTGGTCACTGAATTGCAGTACACAATTATTATTCTTGAGGCATTCAATGTTAAAATGTGGTTCAAAAATATGGATTCTTCATGTTAGCTACCACCAGTTTAATAGAGAAATGAGCTAGTAATCCCAGCCTGCAGTACTTTACCTTAACCAAGCAAATTTGATAACACCTTGTCCTGATATGTATAATTTTTGCAGGCCACACATTAGTATCAAAAAATGAGGACAGTCACAATCTGTTCCATACTATTTATAGCAGTTGGCACTCTCAAGATCCTGGCAAATTGCCAGTGTAGCCATTAGTACAAAAACAATCTAACCAATCCTTTTCAAATAGCACACAGTGGAGCCTGCTACAACAGTGGACTCCCCTCCATGTAAAGAGCCACATGACATCAAGGGTAAAATCTGGATTTCAAAGCACCAAGCAGTTATGCTTCAAACCGTTTCCCAAATTGGAAAAAAAGAGACAGACAGGCAGACAGACAGACCCACAGACAGACAGACAGACATCTTCAATATGTCAAACATGCATCAGAGCCAGATGGCCACTAAAACAGTTTGATGCAGGAGTCTGCAATCATCATAACCGTGGATACAGAATGAGAAAATCCAAGTGACATAGAATTATTTAAACATTTGAAATACAAAATAAACCTTGCAAAAAATGCTTACCTGGTAATCAGGCTTTGTGAAGTACTCTAAATTGGAGATATGATCTAGAAAGATGTTGAATTCTTGAGGCAGATGTTTCAACATGAGCCGATGCTCATACCTCTCTTTAATAGAGCCCACTTGCTCCTAGGAACAATTAACACAGAAAACCCTCCATTAGCATAACTCCATTCTCAGCTGAAGAATAATCACACCATATATCTCAAACGATGTGCAATATCCTTGGTGGGATGTGGGAGGAGTTAATTAATCCTTTGGGATATGATAGGACCAGAACTCCTATCATTGCCCTAGACGCCTGATGTAAAATGTTTTACAAAGACTCAATTTCAATATCTAAATTCTAATTTCATTTACTTTTCTTTTGATTTTGTTTGACACCACTGTATATGATTAGCCATCATGACTCTTAACAAATTATGGACACACATTTACGTTTAATCCACCTCTACTTAGTAGATTTTTAGGATGCTGTTCAGTTCAATAACATTATGCCTGTAGTTTCTGAGGTCAGAATAGTAGGAGCAATCTTCAGTGCAGAACACCTTCATTTACTAGTATAACCACGTATATGAAGAAGTGCTTTTCTCAAAGAAGTACCACATTTATTTCAATCCAAAATGACCCTGAATTTAAGACAACCCCCCCCAAATTAGCTTCTATATAAAAAGAATATAAATTATAAGTAATATATATATAAAAGTATACATTTGTATAATGTTCCATGTATAGAATCTAATTATTGATTAATTAGAGTCATCCCCCGACCCCTGCAGGGGGGAGGCAGATGTTATCGGGTCAAGTGGCTTGCCCCCTGCTTATGCCTGCCCTCCCTGCCCCTGCCTTACCTCCTGCAGCCGCTGGGATCCACCTTTCTCCCTCAGCCTCTGTTCCCTCCTCTTACCCTTGCTTTGTACTGACAGGCTCTGGCCCTATTTTCTGCCCCCGCATTGCTGCTACAGGGGCTGAGCTAGGGCCATGCTCAGTGACCCAGACTACAGTGTGCATGGAGTCTACCAGAGTGGAGCAAAGGTAAGGCAGAGGGAAAGGGGCAGGCATGGGAGCTGAGGCCACGTGGATTGAGTAGAAATGAGGGAAAGAGGCTGCAGGGAGGGATTGCAGGGTTCAGAGGCAGCAGGGAGGGGGGAAGGGAAAGGCAGCATCTGCAGCTATAGCCAGACCCTGGACAGGGGCTGGGACCTGAGCCACAGCAGCCAACTGTCCCCCCAGCCCTTTCTTATGCAATTGTAAGATAAGGAGCACCCCCTCCCCCCCATGTTAAATGGGGGGGAAAAACCATCTCTTAGAATTGAGTAAATATGGTAACTGATTCAGTGCATCAAAAATTGTTTTTTCTTTGTGTCTCCTGTATGAAAACTGCTTCATACCACAGCCACAGATCAACCAGGTTAAATGCATCCACTAATACATAGTGAATGTCTGTTTCCCAAATGGACCATCAACCTAGAAATGAAATTTTATAAGTAAGGCACAGGAAGGCAAAAGGCACTGATCTGCATATAGAGTAACAGATGCACGCTTACATTTTTTCCCTCATTTCTCAATCCATGGGTCACAAGAATATCTGAAAGGGTTGCGAACAAACTTTCAAAATAGATTCTCCTTTAAAAGAGAAAAATTTGGGAAAGGGTGGTTTTCCCTTGCAGGATGGCAGAGTTCCAGCCTGCAAAGGGCTACTTGGGGCCCCCCATGCTCTCCTCACCCCTGCCCCACACACTGAGTCAGGACTGGCCATCAATGTTTAAAATGAGTCCTAGAACAAAAAACGTTGAGAACCACTGCTCTATAATACATATGTAAAAAGTATAAGATCAATCTAATTCATGTACCAACTGTCTTGAATATATATTTTAACATGCTATAAAATGTTATGACATATCAGTGCTGTGAAGTGAGAAAACACTAGAAACAATTATGTAACACTGATTCATAACATTCTCATGATTCTTGGATGGAATCTGTGTGAAAATATTTGTTCACAAACTGAAGCAAATTTTCCCTAGTCTCCCTTTACCTTGTCTTTTATTTTCCTCCAAGGCAGTTGTCCAACCACAAACTCCACCAACATGTAGAACAGGGACCAGAGGTCATCATGTCGCCCCATTTCCTGTGAAAATGAAATGGGTGTAATTTTGTTAAACCTAGGGAGTGCCATTCTTGACCTTACTTATCCAATCAGAGCTAAAGAGCTTAGCTAAATCCTGCATTTCTCTAGAGACACCACTATTGTGTGTTCACAACAGAACTGCTTTAAATTTAAAAAAATATGTCAAAACCCTTGGGTGCCTATAAACAAGCAGCAAGGCTGCTCAGATGCGCTATAATGGCAGCATGTTGGAGCAGACTCAATTAACTGAGTCTGCTGGAGCTTGGTAATTACTGTGATTTAGCAGCCTCCAGCATCTCATGTATCAACATCCCTGCATTTCAAAATGGCAGTGGCGGTGCTTTAACTAAAGCTTATTTGATGAGCTTTAGTTAAAGTGCCCTCACCATCATTTTGAAGTGCAGGGACACTGATACACAAGATGCTCCAAGCACTTTACTTAGAGCACTCTCAGAGCTGCTCTAATTAAAGCGCCCCACTTCTCCCCTCCCCACTCCAGGAACATGTGTATAAACATCCCTAATAATTAAAAAGGGAACTACTGGAGCTACAAAAACACTACCTGCTTTTCTCACAACTTCAGAAAGTAGAATAATAAATCAGAAGGGGAAATATGTTAAAATACAGTTACAATATACAATTTACTATGAAGTGCAATCCCACTACACTGTCTGTAGAAGATTATTACAATTTCTCTATCACAGTATGGTCATGGACAGACATATCCTTTAAGTGTTCCAAAAAGTAAGGATGCAGACATATTTGGCCAATGAAGCACTTAAAAAATGACTGCTCTGCTTCAAAAATGACCTGGGAAAAAACAGTAACAACTCTGAAGGGCTTCATGTTACATTTGCACTTTTCAACAGAGTGAAACAAAGAGCTGGTTGGTCTACCTACATCTCCCAGTGCTCCATGACCCCCCCACCCCATGCTCTAAGGAGCCTCCTTTGGTATTCACAGTGAATTACACTGCTCAAGGATCAAAGGACCTGGCTGGCATATGACCTGGCTTGCCTTACTGGACCTGCATTGGCAATGGGGGATGATATGGTAGGAGACCTACAGATCAGTGGTCACCTGGGGGACAGTGATCACCAAATAATAGAATTCACCATAAGACGCCGAGTGGGTAAGGTAACTAGTAGGGTGAAAGTGCTAGATTTTAGGAAAGCTGATTTCAATGAACTCAAGCATTTAGTCAAGGATGCACTGCAAAGTAAGAGTTTTAAAGACATGGGAGCCCAGGAAGGGTGGCTGTGCCTTAAGGAAATGATCCTTCTGGCAGAGAGGTAGACGATCCAGATGCAGGGAAAAAGGGGGAAAGGGGCCAAGAGGCTTCCTTGGCTGACCAGAGAAATCCAGAGCAGTCTACGGGCGAAAAGGGGGGCATATAAAAAGTGGAAACGGGGAGAGATTACTAAAGAGGAGTATACCTCCTCTGCTCACGCTTGTAGGGAGGCAGACAGACAGGCCAAAGCTACCATGGAGCTGAGGATGGCATCCCAAATTAAGGATAACAAAAAATTGTTTTTTAGATATATAGGGAGTAAAAGGAAGGCCCAGGGTGGAATAGGACCCCTACTAAATGGGCAGAAGCAATTGGTGATGGACAGGGGGGACAAGGCTGAACTCCTCAATGAGTTCTTTGCCTCAGTGTTCCTAAGTGAGGGGCAAGACAAGTCTCTCACTGGGATTGTAGACAGGCAGCAGCAGGGCACCAGACTACCAAGAAGAGACCCTGAGATGGTGCAGAGGCACTTGGAGGAACTGAACAAGTTAAGAGGCTGTGACTTGGATGACTACACAGTCCGGTGGGTGGCGAATTGGCTAGAGGGTCGCACCCAGAGAGTCATGGTGAATGGGTCGGTTTCGACCTGGAAGGGTGTGGGCAGTGGGGTCCTGCAGGGCTCGGTCCTTGGACCGATACTCTTTAATGTCTTCATCAGCGACTTGGACGAGGGAGTGAAGTGTACTCTGTCCAAGTTTGCAGATGACACAAAGCTATGGGGAGAAGTGGACACGCCGGAGGGCAGGGAACAGCTGCAAGCAGACCTGGACAGGTTGGACAAGTGGGCAGAAAACAACAGAATGCAATTCAACAAGGAGAAATGCAAAGTGCTGCACCTAGGGAGGAAAAATGTCCAGCATACTTACTGCCTAGGGAATGACCTGCTTGGTGGAACGGAAGCGGAAAGGGATTTTGGAGTCCTAGTGGACTCCAAGATGAACATGAGTCGTCAGTGTGACGAAGTCATCAGAAAAGCTAATGGCACTTTATCGTGTGCAGATATGAACAGAACCAAGGAGGTGATAATTTCCCACTATCGGGTGCTGGTCAGACGGCAGTTGGAATACTTGCAGTGCAATTTTGGGTGCCACACTTCAAGAGGGATGTGGCCAGCCTGGAGAGGGTTCAGAGGAGGGCCACCCGCTTGGTGAGCAGGCAGCAGGACAGGCCCTATGAGGACAGACTGAGGGACCTGAACCTGTTCAGCCTCAGCAAGAGGAGGCTGAGGGGGCACCTGGTGGCTGCCTACAAACTCATCAGGGGAGATCAACAGCAAATAGGCAGAGCCCTTTTCTCCCCAGCACCACCTGGGGTGACAAGGAACAATGGTCATAAGCTGATGGAGAATAGGTTTAGGTTAGAGATCAGGAGGCAATATTTTACAGTTAGGGTGGCCAAAATCTGGAACCAACTTCCCAGGGAAGTGGTACTTGCCCCTACCTTGGGCAAATTCAAGAGGAGGTTAGACGATCACCTGTCTGGGGTCTTGTGAAGCCAGCATTCATTCCTGCCTGTGGCAGGGGGTCAGGCTAGATGATCTGTTCAGGTCCCTCCTGACCCTAGCTACTATGAAACTATGAAAAGGTATCATTTTGGAACCAAGAATTCTAGTTTTTTGTATGTCTTTTTGTCTCAGACCAACATGGCTACCAAGTATACCCGTAACACTAGGGCCAAAGAGCTGACAATGCAAATAAGAAGGCCCAAAGTGCCATCAGAACTCAGATGCTTGATTGGATGGGGACTTGTACTTACTACAAGGAGCTGTCATATTCTGGCAGGAGATGACTTGATAGACTTATGCTGATTCTGGGATCAGAGGATCTCTGAGGACTCAGAGGGCTCTTCCCCTGCCACATCTGAGGAGGAGGCACAGCAGGCAAAGAACAACTTTGGGGACCCATTATTTTCACGAGCAGATCTGGAGGCATACCACCTACCTCTACCTGCACCTGAGACCTCAAATGACACTGATGTTAATCAGCCTAGCCCGTCACAGAAAATCATCTCCTAGACCTCATGCCAGAGCAAGCCAATGTCACACACCCCACCGTTCCCTCATTCTCACAGCTTTCTATCCCCTCCACATTCCTACTGACCGCTCTCCTCTACTCCTGCCAACTGCTCTCCTGCCACTACCAACAAGACCCCCAAAAGCCACTCACAACAAGCCAGTCCTTAGCTTCCCATTACCCATAACTGAGCCAACCAGAGATATGGAAAGGATGGATGGACATACAATGCCCTGGTAAGTTTCAGCACTCCAACACAGTAATCCCTATTTCTTTCCACCTCTGACCCAGCTGTCTGGGGGGGCAAGAGGTCCCAGATTGTCACTTAAGGGGCCCAAGGGTAACCCTGAAGACAGCCTCGCCTCCCCCCCACCAAAAAACAGACATGGTTTTGGAGTGCATGAGTCAGTGTGGGGGAGGGGTGAAGCTTTGTTGGAATCACTGCAGTGTGGGATTTGTAATGCAAATCATTAGGATAGATTACCAACAGTGGAGTACTGACAGTCAGGGAGTGGGGGTGTCCTCCAAGCTTGAGAAATGGGGTGCTAACACACCATGTTATGGTCCTCTGTGCTAGGTCCTGGCATGGTCTGCATGGACCTGTCACCAGGATGAATTAACACCTTGTAACAGAGGCAGAGGCTCCTGTTACTTTAAAGGGAAAGTGAGGCAGACTAAGCTTGCTGCAGAGAGCTAGCTGTATTATAATAAGCAACCAAGGGCAGTCCCCAGGTGAGGCAGGAGTAAAGACTGCAAGAAGTCGAACTAAGCTGCATCAGAGGGCAGACTGGCCATCAAGCCAAAGTATAAACCCTTGTGTGTGGCTGGAGAGCCACCTAACAGGAACGGGTGGGGCTTTGAAGCACATAAGACCAGTGCTTGAGATCAAGCAGGCAGTCTGGCCTTGCATGCTGCACAGAGAAGAGCTCCTGAGCGAGATGGCTGCAGGAGACAAACTGGCAGGCACCCAAGCCACCTAACAGAGCTTGAAGGAGAAAGCTAAGGGGCCCCCACTACAAAGAGGATGTGGACAAATTGGAGAGAGTCCAGAGCAGGACAACAAAAATGGTGAGGGGGCTGGGGGACATGACTCATGAGGAAAGACTGAGGGAATTGGGCTTATTTAGTCTAGAGAAAAGAGGAGACTAATGGATTTAATAGCAGCTTTCAACTACCTGAAAGGGGGTTCAGAAGATGGAGTTCTCGGTGGTGGCAGATGACAGAACAAGGAGCAACGGTTTCAAGTTGCAGCAAGGGAAGTTTGGGTCAGATTTTAGGAAGAATTTCCTAATTAGGAGGGTAGTAAAACACTGGAACAGGTTACCCAGAGAGGTGGTGGAAGCTTTGGAGGTTTTCAATACCCGGCTAGACAAAGCTTTGGCTGGGATGATCTAGTTGGGGCTGGTCCTGCTTTGAGCAGGGGTTTGGGCTAGATGACCTCCTGAGGTCCCTTCCAACCCTAACTTTCTATGATTCTATGAAGCATGGCTTGTGGTGGGACACTGCCCAGAGTAGGGTGAAACTTTAATTTGGAAGTGGCTTGCTTGCATTGTTACATTTGTTGTTTGTGCTTAACTGGAGGACTAGACTGTGGTTACAGGGGTGGTATGGAGGCTACAGGGGTGCCTGAGAGACATGCAGCATAGAGTTCAATAAGGGTCAGGGACCCCAGGGGGCTGAGAAATAAGACAACAGCCTTGTCTGGGTCAGGGACCCCAGGGGCTGAGCATCCCGAGAAGGGTGAGACCAGGGCCAGGAGCCCAGAAGCTGAGGTCTGAGGTAGTGGCTCTATACTGAGGGGGCATAGCTATAGAAAAATGACCAAAGCCAGTAAAGCTAAAGCTCCAAGAAAGGTTTGAGCCTTGAAGGGGCCAAGCATTGTGTTGTGGTCAGAGAGCCCCTTCAAAGTGACACCGGTAAGGCATGGGCATGGGCTACAGGGGAGCATGGAAGCCACTGACCAACTGGTGCTCTGAGGCTCTTGTAGGGCCAGGAGGGCCACAGTTTAATGTAAGCATGGGACAAAAAATGGCACAGTAAAACTACAGACAAACCCCCAGGACCTGTCACCTGCTACTGTTTATAAGGCTGCTTCTCGCCAGATGCAGCTGGCTGTGAGAACCCAGCCAATAAACCCTGGCCCTATCAGTCACACCACAGAGTCACACGCAAGTGCCCAAGCCTCACCTCCCCACAGCATTCCTTTCCAACACTACCAAACTCCCAACCTGTTGCGGAAAAGAAGATTAAAAAAAATGAAGCAATTAGCCAAGGTATTACTTTTATGTGACACTGCCAGAAATCTCAGCTAGCACAGCAGGAGGGAAAGAAGGAAGGAAAGTAATAAGTGGAAACTATGCTTGCCGGCACTCTACGACCAACCCTTGGCATGCAGCCCCAACAGCAACAGATTACTGTGGTCGACAGCAGAGGAAAAAAGTTTGTGTGGACACACAGCTAAGCATTGGTCACTTTGCCAGGGTCAGATAATACGCAAGGAGTGGATACCAAGGACAGAATGAAATTATTTGCATTTTTTACAGAACAAAACCAAGTCCTGAGGGCAGCCTTTGCAGAGTGCTCTTGTCCAGAAAAAACGGTTTAAATGACTCAAGAATAATTTCTTAACTGTGGTCTAGCCAACATCAGTCACTACAGCAACAACATATGGGCTTTCATGGTTCCCGTTATAGTGCTTGGTATCCAGTCATGCAGGGTTCAGGGCTGCTAGTTGAAAAAAAAATGTTAGTAGCCAGTTCAGTTCACTGCCTTAGGGAATGCGCAGTCAGAGCTTCAGAAGGGAGGGCTTGGTGGGATGGTAACCAGAGCTCTCTGAAAGCTTGCAGCCATGAAGGGAACAACACCTAGAGCCCGCAGATCCTGTGCAGTGCTTGGAATCACTGCAGGGGTTTTGCTGCACTCCCTAAGAAAGGAAGTTGATAGCATTCTTTATCGATTCCCAACCACTTGCTAATAGGCCCTGGAACTTCATTTTCAGATAGTTTATCACAGAGGCAGGCAAAATACGGCCTGTGACCCACCAGGCATGTTCATCTGGCCCACAGGCACCCACCAACAAACTGTGCCCTGCCCAGCCCTTCCACCCATGAGGGTGGCAGCAAGAAGCCCATGTATACACAAGCCCACCAACACACCCTACTGCACCTCACTCCCACTCTTGCAGGCAGCTTCTGGGTGGGGCTCCTGCTGCCCTTGCTGCTCCATGGGAACCTGGTAGGCTTCCCAGGCATCCAGCTTGCTCCAGGCAGCAGGTAGAGAAGTGGCAGTGGTGTGGGCAGGTGCAGGGGCAGGGACAGGGGGAGCTGCAGCTGGGCAGACGCACTGAGCACAGGACTGGGAACAGCACGGAACTTGGCCAGGGAGGGTGTGGGTGTGGGAGAAGGCGGGTAGTGTTGGGATGCCCCACATATGCCCCAACATGGCATGCAGCCCCAGCTGCTGACAGCAGCAGCAGCAGCAGATGGGGCACTCAGAGTGCTTGTGCCCGATGCAGGCACTGGTGCAGGCGGGGCACGGCTAGCACTGTGCGTGGGGACAAGGAGCACAGCCTGCCTGGCCGCCTCAATTGCAGGAGCGCAACACACCTGCAGTTCCCACACTCACACCAGGGGAAGCCCCGTACTGGAAACAGTTGCCTTCCCCACCCCCTGCCACAGGTCCCTGGACTCAGCTGGGAGTGGAGGGAACCCTGCCCCCTGCTTCCCCGCAGAGTCTAGAGACATGTGGCAGGGGGCATGGAAGACAGCTGCAGGCACACTGTGCAAAGCCCCCATGATAGAGGCAGCCGGGCAGGCTGTGTTTCTTGCCTCCACACGCAGCGCTGGCCAGAGCTGTGCCCTGCCAGGTGCCAACACCTGGGCCAGGCATGTGCACCGAGTGCTGCACGCCATTTGGGGGAGTGTGTGGGGGGTCCCCACAGCTCCCACCCTCCCTCATACCCCACAAACCTCACACACCCACACTCTTCCCCCACAACCCCCACCAACATATATACACACCCCAAAATACCCTACACCCCCCACACACAACCACACCTCCCACACGCCTCAACATACATCCACACATACCCCACACCTCCCCATACAAAGCCCCCCACACCTCACCATACACACACATACCTTACCATATCTCACCATACACCCCCCCACCATACACACAGACACACACACTATACAAAAGTAGTTTATTTTTGATCGATTATGCAATCCCTTCTATATAGTATACAAACAGAAATCATGACAAATATTTTTGTAATAAAATTAAAATATGTTATAGTAGGTGTTTGGTTTTTAGTGTATGATTTGTCTTTTTTCTGGTTCCAAGATGGCAACCCCCCTATCCCAAAAGGAATATTTCTGGAGGCCAAGGGGAGGGGCTTCTGGTAGCAAAGGTCAGGGGTTAAGAGGTGGGACTTCTGATCCCAATATGGTGACCAGGAGTGGGGCTACCCAAGCGGCCCTCAACAGCTCACCAAAACTTGTTCAGTGGCCCTCCAGCTGAAGTAATTGCCTGTCATGGTCTATCAGCTGGTTCCTCATATGGAAAGGGAGCCCTTGCCCTCTTCAGAAGGGTATGCCTTCAGGGACGACGATCTCCTCCAGCAACAGAAGAGTATATATGGAGGAAGAACTCCCCACACCCATCTTTGGCTCAGGATCATAGGGCCATGACTATAGAAAAAAGCATCCTGAAAAATTAGGAGACAGTAGACAGCCCCTTGACCCACAAGATGGCTATGACACTTCTCCCATTGTACCATCCAGAAGGTGCTGAATGGCATGACACCACTTGCACAGCCAGTCCTACTGTGGATTTGCCTACAGCAAAGCGGTTGCCCATGAAATGAAGGCAGCAAGAGGGCACAGCAGCCCCCCTGGCTCTCCAGGGACCTAGCAGACCTCCTGAGGCTAAAAAGAAAGGCCTACAAAGGATGGAGGATGGGAGTCACCTCCAAGAAGGATTATTCTGCACTGGTCCAGTTCTGCAGGGAGCATACCAGGAAAGCCAAGGCTGCAACTGAACTCCAACTAGCTTCGAGCATCAAGGACAATAAAAGGTCCTTTTTCAGATATGTGGGGAGCCGGAGGAAAAGCAGGGGCAACACTGGACCCCTGCTAAACCAGATGGGGCAACTGACACCCAGGAAAAAGCCAACCTATTTCATTCCATCCAGGAAGAGCACACACCAACTGCTGCAGCTTCCTTAGCCTGACGAAGGGTTTTTGAACCCGAAAGCTTGCTTAATAACTATTCTCCAACCATTTAGGTTGGTCTAATAAAAGATATCAAATTCACCCAAGGAACCTTGTCAACCTATTAAATAGGTACTTTGCGTCGGTCTACAGGACAGGGAAGTCTGGGTGAGGGTGATCCCCTGCCCTCCGTTAATGCTGACCTCGTGAAGGAACATCTTGAGAAGCTGGATACCTTCAAGTCAGCTGGCCCTGACAATCTTCACCCCAGGGTACTCAAGGAGCTGGCGAGCATCATAGCCCAGCTTCTAGGACGGATCTTTGAAAACTCTTGGCACTCTGGTGTAGTGCCCGAAGACTAGAAGAAGGCCAATGTGGTGCCTATCTTCAAGAAAGGGAGGAAAGTGGATCCGGCTAACTATAGGCCCATCGGCCTGACTTCTATCTCGGGGAAGATCTGAGAAAAGTTTATTAAAAAGGCCATCCTTAGTGGACTGGCTGACGCCAACATCTTAAGGGATAGCCAGCATGGGTTTGTTGCGGGTAGGTCTTGCTTGACCAATCTTATTTCCTTCTATGACCAGGTGACCTATCACCTGGACAAGGGAGAAGAGATTGATGTCATATATCTTGACTTCAAAAAAGCCTTCGATCTGGTATCCCATGATCACCTCTTGGTGAAACTGGCCAATTGTCGCCTTCGGTCCACCACGATCCACTGGCTGGAAAATTGGCTCCGTGGTCGGACCCAGAGGGTAGTAATTGATAGAAGTCACTCATCATGGTGTCCTGTGACCAGTGGGGTCCCCCAAGGCTCTGTCCTTGGACCCATACTGTTCAACATCTTCATTAATGATGTGGACACTGCAGTCAGAAGCGTACTGGCCAAGTTCGCCGATGACACCAAACTCTGGGGCAAAGCATCCACACCAGAAGACAGGTGGGTGATCCAGGCTGACCTGGACAGGCTCAGCAAGTGGGCAGACGAGAATCTGATGATGTTCAATGCCAATAAACGCAAGGTTCTCCACCTTGGGAAGAAAAACCCGCAGCATCCTTATAGGCTCGGCAGTGCTATGTTGGCTAGCACTATGGAAGAGAGAGACTTGGGGGTCATCATTGACCACAAGATGAACATGAGCCTGCAATGCGATGCTGTGGCTAGTAAAGCGAGCAAAACACTGGCCTGCATCCATAGATGCTTCTCAAGCAAATCCCGGGACGTCGTTCTCCCCTTGTACTCAGCCTTGGTGAGGCCGCAGCTGGAGTACTGCGTCCAGTTTTGGGCTCCACAATTCAAAAAGGATGAGGAGAAGCTTGAGAGAGTCCAGAGATGAGCCACGCGCATGATCAGAGGTCAGGGAAGCAGACCCTACGATGACAGACTGAGAGCCCTGGGGCTCTTTAGCCTGGAAAAGGGCAGGCTCAGGGGTGATCTGATGGCCACCTAGAAGTTTATCAGGGGTGACCACCAGTATCTGGGGGAACGTTTGTTCACCAGAGCGCCCCAAGGGATGACGACTAGGTCGAACAGTCATAAACTACTACAAGACCGTTTCAGGCTGGACATAAGGAAGAATTTCTTTACTGTCAGAGCCCCCAAGGTCTGGAACAGCCTGCCACCGGAGGTGGTTCAAGCGCCTACATTGAACACCTTCAAGAGCAAACTGGATGCTTATCTTGCTGGGATCCTATGACCCCAGCTGATTTCCTGCCCTTTGGGCAGGGGGCTGGACTCGATGATCTTCCGAGGTCCCTTCCAGCCCTAATGTCTATGAAATCTATGAATTGGAGGTTATCAGGTTGCCAGGCTCCAGATAGTGATGGCCATGCATTTCTCCAAGGTGAAAGGTACCATAATGCTGGTGCTTTGCTGCTAAGGCAATGTGGACAGTTTTGTGCAGAGATCTCTAAAGATGACATGACTCATCTGAAAGTTCTACCGCTGCTAGTCATCACCTTGTGCCCTCAGGACTGTGTGCTTCCACCAGTCACTGCTCACCAACATGGCCCAAAAGTGCCACTGCACAGTTTGCAAGTGATCCCACAGAAGGCCATCTTCCTGGGTGTCCTGTATGGCTTCATCCTCAGAAGTGTTGGTATCAACACTGCAAAGCAGATGGTACATCTTGAGAAGACACCTTTCTAGGGATTGGGCTATGGTGCGTTACTGTGCCTTTGTAAAACAGCTGGCACATGAGTGAGGAACAGAACCTCACAGTAGTGCTCAGCCAGAAACTGCAGGACAAGGAGACAGTAGGCATCTATTCTTGGCCTCCTGGGGCAATGGTATAACTGAAAAGCCCTCCTGTGGTGAAGTGGCACCAGATACCCAATGCATGCTGGGTACAGCACATAGCCAATGAGCAATTTCCTCTGTACTGGCTGTAATCAGGAACCCTCAGAGAGACAGACCCAAAAGGCAGGCTGGGATCTCTGCTCTCCAGCCCCCTGGCTGTCATAGCAAGGACTTGTAACCATTCTGAAGCATTTTGGATGGGAGGACCCTATATGTCTGCCTAACATTGATGCATTCCAAAATTGAAGCACTTCAAATTGGAGTGAGATTTGAAGGAATTAAAAAAGATGTCTCTCTAAACCCTGAGAATAAAATGATAGATGGAATATATTGTAAAAATAGTTTTTGTATCACTTAATTTCATCTCCTTTCTTATACTATCCTGTGATACGATTAAAATGACAAAGATAACTATTTAAAATATTATTACTTCTGCAATCAGAGAAGACCATACCACTTATCTAAAGTCAATGACCTATCTTTTCTCAAATATTTCCCAAGTCTGGTGCATTCAATATATCCTTGTTATCATAAAGTGTAATATAATCACAGACAGACACAAGAAAGGAAAATATCTTTCCCTCTTGCAGCTGTTTGTTTTGTTTTGTTTTAAACTAAAAACTGGACAAAGTAGAATATAAATGAAAATACTCACCCTGTTTCTGTGGGCATTGATTGACGCATACCGTACTGTTCCTCGAAAACCAGCAACAGCTCGTGGCTTTAAAAAACAAACAGAAGAAAAATATGAGATTTTCAGAACTGTAGAAAATAAGTTACCCAATCACACAACCACCATGTATAAGCTAATTACAGTTCAGAAGATGGAGCAAAGTAAGTGCCATCTGGACCCAATGGTACTACCAGAGATTATGATAACCACTTTGAGTTCCCATGGAAGTGTATGCGTCACAAATCAGCACTTGGCTTTGTCTTTCAGTTCTTTTATATAGGTCAGATTTTGTTCTGCAGAAGCATCAAATCCCCAAAGAGGAAATTTAAGATAAATGTCAAATATATTATTTTTTTCCTCTACTGACAAGAGGATTAAGTTTTGGTTCTGAATCTCAGGAAGCTTGACATTTTAAAGTATAAAAGGATTATAAATACACTAGTCCTTTCCAACTGCTCAAAGATACTAGTAAGTCTGAGCTATCCTGTGCCAAAAAAGTAACGTGGGATAAGCCATTTTTTAAAACACATAAGCAACTTTTTCACAAATTATATTTTGGATAAAAAGATCCATACTTGATTTAAGAAATTCCCAGAGAAGTAGAAACTATGTATAAGAGCTAAACTATGTATGAGTAGACTATAGTATGAACAAAAGTTAATATACTAAAGAAAATAATATACATTTACTGCATCAAATGTTGTAATAAAATGATGGTAAGCACAATATCAAAGCAACTTCTTTCTCCGGGAGCTCATTCTTTGGCAATTTTCTGATCCAGCTAATTCTCCACAGAGCAGAACTTCTCTTCTAAGGGAATTTTTCCCAATACGATTTTCTGGTCTGGCCCTTTACATTAGGCAGAGCAGAACAACTTTAGCCTTAAAGTGGCCATTCTGTAACCGGCAATATCCTTCTCATTCACTCTTTCTTCTTGCTTACAAATACCTGTTTTCCTTTTTAACTGATGAGAAATAGTCATATTTTAGCAACTGAAATTGAATTTTAAAAGCCATAAAACAGTCATAATTTCCTGTTGCTTTTGCTTATTACAAAATGAGAAGTGTAATTGAAAATTATTAAAATATTCATATTTATAGCACAAGGTAAATAAGTACCACACTGCACTTACTTCCTAGATGTGATGTCTATTTCAGTCCCTTAAAACTCAATCAACCCATATTGGATATTGACAGATGAATACATAGTCTGGTGTAATTTACTTCAGTTTCCTATACCAGTATGAAACTACACAGGGTGTAGGAATAAACAACATGCAGCTAGCTCATACAGTAAGTAACTATTACTGCACCTTACTGGTAAGTGTGGAGGAAGCAGGCCTTAGCCTTTAACAAACAGCCACCGTCAGATGGGCACAGACAGACAAATTCTGAACCAGTGTATTAACTTACACTGGTTGAATTCGACCCCTGATTTTTCAAACAGTAATTCTCCACCAGAGTGAGTGAAGTTATCCCGGTTCAGAGGTTTGCATCATCTGTCTGCTACTCTTTTACACTGGTGTAAACATTTAATCTGTCCACTTCCATATGCACAGAAAATAATTCCTGTTTGAATACGCTGTTAATTTTTTTTCTTTTCTTCCAGAACTTAAGGCCCCTTCCATGGTGAGACGGGATTTTATATCCGATCCCAACAATCACACCTCCTGCTGTGCCACACATGCACTGCAGAATATGCAATTTTGGCATCAGGAATCAGATCCCAATCGCACCATTATTGCTTACCATAGAGGAGCCTAGGATTGGATTCCTAGGCTCTCCCTGCACCCACAAGTTGAAAACCAGGTGTTGCAGCCCAGCACATGGGACCAAAAAATGACAATCAGCTGACTGCCAGCCCTGGCCTGGAAAGCCCCAGGTCCAGTTCAAGAACTAGGGCTTGCCCAGGTACCAGGGCCAACAATCGGCTGATTGTCAGCCCCAACTCCAGAGTCTCGGATCCAATTTACCCAGGATTGTCCAGGCAGACAATCAGCTGGTTTTGAGCCTGGCTGGAAAGCCCCAGGTCTCGAGCCTCAGCCTGACAAACAGCTGATTATCAAAACTGCTGACCTAGCAGCAATGGCCAGGCTGCTGGGTGCAGGGATCAGAGGCCCCCAGTGCAAGGAGCCAAAGGGATTTCCCTACTGGGGACCCCAGCACCTGGCACAGGACTTAAGGACTGCTCTTCCCTTCAATTCCCCCTCCTCAGTCTTGGCCAGGGTTGACAATCAGCTGAATGTCAAACCCCAGCCACACATTAAAATTAAGATGCCTTATAAACCATGCATAAAAATATGTGGTACACTATCTATGGAACATTTTTAGGACTCATTTGCCATTTTATAGTGCCAGAAATTGGGTACATATGTAGCACCCATCTTATTTATGCTGCAGTTAACATGTCAATTGTGGCAAAAACAAAACGTGTAGACAGCGTCTCTAATTTCTTCTTTTTAGGTCTTCTAAAAATGATTGCAACACCCCTGAATTTTCAACTCCAAGTCTCATGTGAATTTAGAGGGAGTAAGGTTTATTTCTGTGGTCCCTGGGACTCATGACAATTCTTAGATTTTCCAAAACATCTCATAATATTTTGTATGAATTAACTGTTGTTTGGAGATGACCATTATACAAATTCTTACTCTAACTAGCAAAACTTCCTTAAAATCACTAGCATGACTTGAACAAACAATAGCTCAATGTAAGCAACAACAGGCCCCCCTGGTATAAATGAGACAGAAGCTACTGTCACTGTCTGTAACACTACATCAGATTGGCTTGGTCTCAGCAGGATTACATGACAAAGTGTTAAAAGAAGAAAAAGAGTGGCTTATCTAAATAATAGCTTCCAGCATTGCACCAGTGGAACTGAAACTCTGTTAGAAAACATGGGAATTTTTCAGAGAGAGTCCACAGTAAATATTTTTTGTACTTGCTCACAAACAAGTTTTGTAAGAGAATTTAGTTAAAATTGTAGTTAGTTTAAGCTTTACAGCATAAAACATTCTATATGTTTTAGAATAAACCTCCAATCCGTGTAACGGGCTAAGGATAAAACCCCTGGGAAAAATGTATGCTCCAGTAGTTGCTATATGCCAGATCTTCTGTATAACTTTTGTTAAACCTTTTCACTTCTATGTCTCAGTTTATCTGTCTACACAGTGGAAACAAATACATTTTAACCATCTCACAGAGAAGTTGTGGAGTCTGGCTAGTGTTTGTCAATGTTTTTCTGGCCCTGTTTTCCTGATACTTACCTACTGAATCCTATCGACTTCAAAAGGCAACCTATCTGCTCAAAAACTCTAGAATCAGTCCCTACAAAGAACCTTCAGATACTTAGAACTAAGGCACTATGTACACGCACAGTACTGTTGATTATGATTATACAAGAGGTTTCCTCCAAGAAGCTCTCTATATGGGTTCTATTTAGCATACATAGCTCATTTCAATCAGGATAGTGCATTGAAGTGCAGACCACAGCCTGCTTATGTAGCTGCTTGAGTCTTATCTGCCCTTACTACCAGATTTAGGGGGCATCTGGATTTGGTTCTTTTTATCAGGACTGTATAACTGCTAAGTAAGGAACTGTAAGTTATGCATGCTCCCTAATCAATACCACTTAGGACTCCCCAACCTTGATTTTACTGGGCATAGACTTTACCTTGAATAGAAGGATCATGGAATTTCATGCCACACTTTCCATGCTATAATGTAAGTTTGGGCAGAATTTCTCCACATATTTTATTACTGCCAAGTTTCAAAATGATCTGAGCTTTTATTTTTTTAAAACTAAGTTTCTAGCCCAATGGTCCTAATGATAAGGAAATCATCATCCAAGGAAGGATAACAAGACCTTCTCTTAATTGGATTATTTCTAAAGACAGCTATATAATAGAGGTAAACTTCCAAAGGATGAGGACAGTCTCAGCAATAGCACTTTTTCTGCAGGATACTGATACCATAGCCACAAAATGCCAATACATCAGAATCCTCAGTGTTAGAAGGTATGCATTCTGTAAATGCCAAGAGCACAGGAATCCAGAAGGTGACTTCCAATGTGTTTCTGATTTTAGAGTCTCTAGGCAAAACCTAAATAAGCATATGAGCATACTTGCTTTTAACCAGTAAAAATACTTCTCTTTGTATAAGGATACTGATGTAAGTATAGGGACTGAAAGGGATAGACAAATCTTAGACCTTCTTCTTAAGGCAATATTCTTGATTTCTACTAGATCACTAAGCATAGCCCATATACTTCACTATTTGCTTTACTTTGCACAAATTCTAAAAAGTAACCTTCTTTGCAGTCTATGGACTCCATTTGTTGGTTAAATCCAAGTTCAAACCCAGAAAAATGTTTTCCCTTTTTATCATAACAATTTTTGAACCCTAAGCCAAATGCTTATACAATGTTAAAGCAAACAGTTGCTTTTCTTCCCTTAAATCACAGCACAATATGTATGGAATTTAATTCCAAGCCAGTTGCTTACTGACTGTTAAAACAGCTTCTATTGTTAAAGCCTCATCAGAAATGAACTGTCCTGAGAAAGAGAGCTTAGTAAGTGGGAAGGGAAATTTTTCTGATCAATATACTCTACCTCCTCAAAATTTCCCAGTAGAACAAATGACTAAGTATTATTATTTCTCTTTATTTTTGACCTGACATTCAGTTGGAATTCTTGTAGGTAGCAAAAAAAATTCTGAATCTTCTTCAGCTATTCTCTGGGAGAGATAAATCAGACGTTGAAACATGTAAATAAATTATAGTTTGGACACAGTACATAATACCTTTGATTGACAAAGATTATTAATAATACCTGCATTAAGGTAAGAGGCAAGAATTTAGTTGCACTGCAAGGTACTTTGTTAAGAAAAGTATTGATGATTTTGGTGTCAGTTTTAGTTGGATCTATTCAGAATGGAATTTACTGGCCTCTGAGCATTTTTTAAGTTCAGAAACTGCTGTACCAGAGCTCTTGATATACATTGCAAACAGCTTCACGTAAGTTTTTGGACAAGGTCAAAACTCATCCAAACCATCTACTTTGCTAAATATTCCAAAGAAAATCCCTGGCTACCACCAGCACCGATGCTTATTTGATTTTGCATCCCCAAAATCTGATATAAATTAATCTGCCAACAACATCTCTCTATGTAAGGGACATAGACTGTTGTGTAGATGTTACAACATGTCTAGTTGGTTTTTTTTAAATCTGGTATTGCCAAATTAAAACATAAGCAAAACTGTAAAATGCTTACATGAGCCAAAAAGGATTGAGTTCTCAGGAACAGGGTTTATACTCTTATCTTCTAGGTTCAAAATCTAAGAAATCTGCTTCTGCGGCAGCTAAGCTTTCTTTAAAACAAACTACATTTCTCTGTTGGGAGTAAAATCTTAAAATCCATCTATCTTCAGCCATTACAGAAGGTGATCTACAAGACCTATTAAGAGAGTCATCTGAATCCATAGCATCTATGGGGTGTTTAAATCTCTGGAATGCATGTGTAATTAGAGAAGGGGATGTATACATTTAGATACATCTGTGGAAATGCTGGCAGCCTTGATTAAGACGGCTCACATGCATGTTACTTTTCATGAAAAAAGAGGCTTTCAGAAGACATCATCATGCCCAATTTCTTTTTTCATTTGGAATTTTGTAGCTTTAAACTTTCTTAGATATTTCTAGGACATCAAATGTGTAATTCGCAATAATTACCAATAATATTTTTAAGACTTTGGTAGTATACTCAATAAGGGACTCTTTCCTTACCTCTCTGAATAGGGCAGCTTTACTTACTGTATTTCTGTTCCTTTTTATATACACTGCTGTTGCTTTTGTGATTTCATGATTTCTATTATTATAGAAAGTCTTTTGTGGAGGTGAGTCTAACAGCTTTCTCTGAAAACTATCGGGATTAGCCTCAATCTTATGTGG
The DNA here is from genome assembly GCF_030867095.1 of Alligator mississippiensis. NCBI lineage: Eukaryota > Metazoa > Chordata > Crocodylia > Alligatoridae > Alligator > Alligator mississippiensis. Next base: position 237,056,699 of record NC_081825.1, on the reverse strand, counting down.
TCCAGTAAACTCCTTCAGTAAAATTCCTTTGAGGATAAACGCTCATCTCCAACTCTTGAAAATTTTGTTGCTCACAGTACTCTGTGTATTTGCTCAAAGGAGCAGAGAGCTCTCACTATGTCATAATGGAAGAGGAGAGCTCTGCTATTGCTGGGTTTTAACTCACTAAGGGCTTTAACAATTAAGACCAGAGTACTGAATTGGCAACAAATGCGCACTGGATAAATAAGACAAGGTAGAACACTGAAACAGTAGAGTCTGCATAAATAAGAGTTTCTATATTGCCTCCCCTTCAGTCCCCAGAATTACATTACTAAATCCGAGTGCTGCTGAACACTCTCTGGGCAGATACTCATCTGAGGAGAATGGGGAGTCTTTGACAAGCAAAAATTATTTTTTAATTATACCCACCTCACACTTACCCAAAACAGTTAAGAAACCTGAGAGATATTCTCTGTGCGTATATTTTGTGAAACTACCATGAACTCATATTAGTTTGGCCTAGTTTACGGAGAAAAGGTTTGTTGACATCTGCCGGCACAATAGTTTCAAACAGTGATCTGAAGATTGAGCTGGGATTTTTCAAGTTTCTACATCACTAGTAACAGATTTTTCAAATGTAAGTTAGGAGCAATCTCTCTGGAAAGATACCCATGTAAGATGGGTCCATTTATTGTAATTGAGCTTACATTAATAAAAGATCAGGCATGCAGAAATGTTGCTCTACTATACCCACAGTCTTTGCCCTGCCCAAGCCCTCCCTCCTGCTTACATTAGGAATGGGTAAAAGCATGTCAGCCAGTTTTCCACTCACAAAGTTCCTCCATACATGGCAAATTCTTTGCACAATATGTCCAGATATAGATGTACTAAAATCACTTTGCATTGCATGCAATTCAGTTGTCTTAGTGGACTACAGAACAGACACCGTTGTCTTCAACTGCTTTAGTACATGTGAAATTTAATTATTTACAAAGATAATACCACAGATTTGTATAAAAACATGCAAAATTCAACAACAAAAGTGACACCATAACTAATACTCAAGACTCAGCAAAATTAAGGGTCAGAATGAGCAGCAGTTTTAAGCAAGTAAGTTCATTCACGCACACTACCATCACTGGTCTAGTGACTCTATTTTTATCCAAAACTATTAAAAATCCATTTTGGCATCTCAGCAAAGCTTTCAGTACATGCTTTAAGCAACAGCTAAATAAGGTTCTCTAATCAGATTTCTCTTTTTAAATTACATGAAACAAAGTTTAGTGGAAGAGTCAGTACTTTAAAATGAAGGACACATTATTTCTGCCTCTTTCCTTGGTTTTTATCAACTCCATATAAAACAACAGAATGTAAAATTATTGTTTCAAAACAAACCAAAGATCTATTGAATACTGTTTCAGTGCTCAATATCACATGCTATAAAGAAAATTAAAAATGCTATAAGACACAGACATTTATATTCTGTGCCATTAAAGGGATGAAATTTCTTAGCTATCTCAACTACTTATCTACTTACATCCTTAAAAGAAGAAAACATCCCTGTAATATCATTTGCTAAAAATCTAATACATACATACATAAAATGGATGGATCCTGGTGATCTTATTAATGTTTTGACCATGTCTGAAATCCTCTGTTTACAAAAATATTTTGTAGCAGTGAGTGTTATAGAATAACACTGTGTAAGGATCAGTAATCCATTTTACTTGTTATTTTAATGTAATTAATTAAACTCATTTCTTCCTTGTATTGTAGAATGACAGTCAAACTGGTTCTTTCTCTACCAATTATTTCATACCCTTTTAACATTTCTCCTTTGCAAATTAAGGTGGCTCCATTCACAACGATCAACTTAGAGGAGTTCCAGGGGCTCAACCAGTTGGGACCCAAACTCTTTCTTTCCTTGAATGAAAAGATCATAAATGAACACAATATATTTTGTGACACCAATCACCAATGAATATAATGCCACATGAGCTGCACTACTTAAAACATTAAAAAAAAAAAATCAACCTAATTCTTAATTGCCTTTTAAATCCCACCACACTGTAAAAGGATGGTTTTCACTAAGCCATATGCCATGATTACAATTTCTTTCCTATGGGTTACCTCTAATTCAGAAATATGTCCTCTCGATTCTCATTATCTTTTTGATAAGATCTTGCTGCAGATTCAAATGAGTATCTCATAACAAAACAAAAAGGATCCTTGCTCTTGGTTAGTCCAGAAAGCGTCTATTCACAAATTTTCCATCTAGTGTACAGGCAGTCCTTGGACTTACAATACAACTGGTTCCTGAAAACTGCATCTTAAGTCGAAATGTTGTAACTAGGAACCAATTTTCTCATAAGAAACAATGTTATAAATGGGGGATTTGTTCCTAAACCAAGGCCCAATACCTTATTTTCATCAAAAATACCCCAAAATTTTGTACTCAATCAATTATAGATGAGTAATATAGCTACATTAATGTATTTATATTGTAAATAGCAATCATATTGATTTGGAAGGACTTCTTTGAGGTGACTGCTAGACTTTTTGCAAGGCTCTTGGTTGGACTTTTTGAAGGGTTCTTGGCTGGAGTCTTTCCAGGAGTCTTGGCTGCAGGTTTTTCTGGAGTCTTGTCTGCTTTCTTATAGAAAGTGTCCAAGGAAGTTCGGACAGATGTTCTCCAGGGAGAGAAGCGGTGCAGCAAACTTGTTCGCTGGCGTGGCTTCGCATCGGATCAAGCGTTGTAAAGTTGAAACTGACGTCATAAAGTTGAAACAGGGTGTCAATTTATAAATGTTGCAAGTGTGAAACATTGTAAATTGAGGACTGCCTGTATTCTGATGCATAGGTTATATCTTCTTCAATTTATTCAAGGATTTAGGAGGAAAGAGAAGTAACAAGCTTCTATTTTTATAACTCTGATATAAGGGAAAGAATGGTCAAGTTGCCTTGAAGGTATTTAGGAGTTGGGTCATACAGTTATCTTGTTTACTTCGATGGCTCTGAATTTATGTAATAATTCCTTTTGCTGCAAACCTAGAGGTTATAAAGATACATGAAGCTGTAATAATGCATATTCATCTTTTAAACAGAATCCTATTTATTGCCTCAAACTTAATTTAAAATAAAATTGTTTCCAAAAGAACACAAACACCAAATGCTCAACCCACAATTTAGAAGGAACAGCCTGCTAACCTCATCTCTTCTCAGAAACATGTAACACAATGTCTGCAGCAGATTTTGTGGGGCAGTGTACAAGGCCTAGTTTTAAAAACATTTGTTCTTTAGAAATTTCTCTTACTCTAAAAGAGCAAAATATACAAAATTGTTTGACAGACATGAGAAGGCAGCTGCATATCATGGGAGCTAAACCAAAATAAGACGGGATGCCCATGCTTTCACAGAAAGAGCCTGGAGGCTCTCACAATAATCATTTAAATTTTGATTAGACAATAGTTTATATGCATAAATACATATACATATATATTCAAAAAAGCAAACTTTACTTTTTCTAAGTAGTGAGAATATTTTTAGTTTAGACCATTGCCCTTTTTTTTTTTTTTCAGCTGCCAACTTTGACCTACATGTCATGCAGCTGCCACCCCACGCATCTTGCCTCTTCCCCTATATTTTTACTACAGTACTTAGATGCCTAATCATGGACACTTACAGTACAAACATAAAACACCGCAGTTCCAAATATATTATTTCAATACACTATATGCATGGAATTTAGATTTCAAACACTTCAGCATTTCACTTATTGTTCTGTAGTCAAAGTAAGCAGATATTTCTATTACATAATTTTTGTAGCAACTACACAACCTCTTAAATTCACACTGGGCTGAAATTAGTAAGTTGTCAGCCTGAAGGTCTTTTAAATAAGGAAAATTATCATTAAGTTTACACTTTTTAGAGCTTAAAACAATTTTAATGGCTTTTTAACATTTCTTGTTTAAAAAAAGATATCAAGCTAAAACATTAATCTAGATCAGGGTTTCCCGAAGTGGCTGCGACCCGGCAAACTGCAGCCCAGTGGTCACAGCTGACCGCGGCCAGAATTTCCAACTGGAAGGCAGGTAAGGATACCCCCACGCCCTGGGCAGGGAAGCAGGCAAAACCCTACACTGCCATGGGCCCTGCGGAAAGAGCCACAGCCTCTCCACCCAGCTCTGGGGTGCCACAGTTTGCCAGTCTGTGGCCACTTCTGGACCAGCAGCTGACCCACTGTGGCCCAGGGATTGAGAACCCCTGATCTAGATACTTGACTTTAAATAAAAGCAACCTCTCTTCCCAGGTATGAAATACCAATATTTTTGGATATGCTGTTCTTTACATCTATTATTTCATTTTTAAATATTTTTATTTTAACCTGTAACTTAAAATTAAACAATAAGGACAAAAATTAATTTGTAGCCATTAAATTACAGAAGTCTTTGGCCTGAACTCTGGTCTTAGATAGGTGAAAGCCATTCCCTATCAATACAGACTTACATTTATAAATTAGAAATCATAATCTGTCGCAATCTACACATTTGTTTACTATATTTACTAAAGGTACTAAAAAACCCTAAGTTGTACAAACTATTGCTATTTAGCTTTTTTACATACATACCTTAACCTCATTGGGAAGCCAATACACCCCTCCCCCTTTCCAAATGTTATAAAGCTCTAGGTTCTTAATGCTGCAGGGATGACAGATGAAACTGAAATCTTTATGTTTAAAGAAGCAATTGTTAATTCAGAACTGTATGTTCTGTATGCAAGACTTTAGCTGGATGCAATGTCTGGATGGGGGTAAGGTGAAATTCTGTGTTTGTGGAAAAAAAGTAAGTATTTTTGTAGCAATGTTCTTTCAAAAGAAAACTGCATCATCTGAAGCTTAAATGAATACGCTGCACTAAGTGAATAAGACAAAGATACATGGTAAATTCATTTATCACATAGATACTACCTCAATATTAGCACATAATATATTTTCCACGTGTTTTTAAGTGACTGTGTGCCCACACACATGAGCTGATGATGCTCATATGATAAATACATTCATTACACTCCTCTAACTGCTGCTAACCTTCACTTATCCTTTGTAAAGTGCTTTGAGGCTAATAAAAAGTTCAATATAAAGCACTGATGTACACTTGATGGGCCTGATTTTCTACTGGTCCTAGGCAGCATCCAGGGGCAATAGAGAAGGGAATATAACTGGGGCTGGACCTACACACTTCCCTCATTCTCACCTATCTGCTCTCCAGCCCATGTTAAAACAAGGTTGCTTGCTTCAACTTACTTTACTGATGGAAGGTCTTTGAACAATTGAGCATAGCAGAGCCTCACTCACTATGTCCTATTCCCATTACACAGAATAGCTGGTGCAAAAAGCAAACGAGTTGCCTCTGTCAAATGTGTTTATGGCAAGTCCCCCTGTTCAGTTACTGAAACAAGAGGAACCTACAAAGATCACATAAAATGAATGTTGCAACCTATATTCCAACACTGAGTCTCAACCTGTTCAAGCAATGCTAATAAAATAGGAAAATAGAAATATTTCCTTTTACGCAAGTGTGAAATTACTCCCTCAGACGTTATCCTCATCTGAAATGCAAGACTATAATATAGATCGATGTCAGTCCTGAAAGTGCAGTGTGGTAGCGCTGATGATGACTATTAAGGCCATATTCATGCCAATAACTTTACACTGCACCACAACCATATATTCTTTCTCCCACATTGATTGTGTATAGGCATTAACATACCAATATTTTCTGTCTCCCTCCTCCTAATTCCTTGGTATAATTTTTCCTTTATTTTATTTTCCATCCTCCAGCCCTTCCTAGGAGCAACCATTAACTCCCAGGAATCACCCAATGGTTGGAGGTAAGGGAAATCATTAAGTGATTTTTATGCTGCCTGCGGGCTCTTGCAAGAAAAGAGAAAAGGACTGCAGGCAGCTCCTCCATTTGGCCTATTACTGGAATCCTTCCTTAGGAGATACCTGCAATGTGCCTATGCCAAAGACTGTCTACCATTTCCTGCCTTCAGCACCTGCTGACTACACTTCTACAGTGCAGATGGAGTAGAGCAGGAAAACAGCACTCATTCCAACCAACTCTTCTTTCCTTTCTCAGAATCTCACACTCCTTTAAATGAATTCCAGTTCCCTTTATTTCAAAAACTCTAATCATAGACTTGGGAAAGGACTAAATGAAAGGTCTGAAGAAAATTAAGTTATATCCACAAGTTTACTTGGCCAAAATGGACTAAGAGAGGGAGCAGCAAGTGTAAACTGTCTAATATTCTAATATTATAAAAGCCTTTGTCTGTCTGTCTGTAATGCTTTATTTATGCTTTGATTGGCTGACAAACAGCCAATCAAAATGTGAAGAAGTGTTCCAACAAGTGGCAGCGTGCCACTATGATGGTGGGACACAGGGGATGTGGGGGGCGAGGCCAGCACAGCTGGCCTTGCCTGCCCCCGCCCTGCTCCCTGCAGGTGGCAACAATGGAGCGGAGGGGGAGAGGGGAGGCCCGCCCCCCTCTTCCTTGCAGGTGATGACGGCGGTGGCATGGGAGGGGGAGAGCGGGGTCAGGACGCCACAGGGTGGCCAAGGCCACCAGCACTGGCTGAGGCCTGCCCTTCCCCCCTTTTGTTGTCACAGCCTGCAGGGCCGATGCAGTGGTGGTGGGGGGAAGAGAGGCCCGATGTGGGTGGCAGAAGGAGAGAGCCCAAGCCAGGGGAGAAGCCGGCCCACCTCGGTGGTGGGGGTGAGAGCACTGGGCCGGACCCAATGTGGCAGTGACTGGGAGGGAGGAGGAGCGAGAGCCTCCTCCCCGGCTCGGGCCCAGGCCCACTCCTTCCCCACTCCTCCTGTCCCCTGCTGCAGCTGGGTCGGCCCGGGTCCGCTGCTCCCCCTCCCCACCGTGGCGACCTAGCTTCTCTCCACGCTCAGACCCAGTCCTCCCCTGCATCAAGCCCAGGCCTGCTCCTCCCTCCCCCACTCCTGGGCATTCTTGATGCTCAATTGGCTAGTGTTTTAATATCTGCATTACCCATTGTATGCCTTCAGCATCAACTGAATGTCCATATTAAACTTCTGTCTTTGCTAGCAATAATGACTGTAAAAGAAATTCAGCTCCAAAAAGAATAGTTTAGTGTTGTCCAATTATGACTGTCAAAGGACATCATATTTCATTCTGAACATTTTCATTGAGGGGATTTTATCCTCATTGTTAAACATATCATTGAGATTTTGCTTTGTAATTATTAGGGTTGGGTAGTTATGTTCGTCATGTGCAGTTTTAGTATATGTGCCAAAGGAAAGAAGTTCTTTTTGCTATGTTTCTGCCCCTCAAATCCTCTTGGGAGCTGGGGGTGTGGTCAGCATCCAGTCAACTTAAAGCAGCATTAGGGCTAGTCTAAACTGTGCCAATTCATGAAAATCCTTTAAAGGCCATTTTGGCAGTAGGATTTCTGTCACAGTATATAGAACTATATTCTCTACTCTGAACCAACACCCCTCAGCATAGCTTACACAGATCTAATCTCCAGCCTTGGAAAACCCAATGTCAGGGTCAGAACTCTTTCTCCAACCTAGTGACTTAAAGTGATATAAAAGGCCACAAGAAACTGCACAAAACTTGGCAGATCTGGAGTTATTTCCAGCCACCACCCAAGCTCATCCATGACAGAAAGTGCTACTGCATCTTGCAGCACAAAAGTCAAAGTACAAAGCTGTTACTTCATTAGTGGGATATAACCTCAACCATTTCTTACTGATTGTTGCACATAAAATTATGGGAGACAGGGAGGCTGAAGTAGAAGAAACTGCAGTAATTGAGGCAGAATATTAAGAAGTATGGAAAAGCATCTTATCATGAGGAAGGGGGGAAAGAGATGAATTTTAGAGATGTGTGAACTGGAAGGCTTTGGTGAGGAAGGGACATAATTTAGTGAGGATTTGAATGCAAGGGGAGAAGGAAAAAGGGAATTAAAAATTATAATATTTCATAGACATTAGGGCTGGAAGGGACCTCAGAAGATCATGGAGTCCAGCCCCCTGCCCAAAGGGCAGGAAGTCAGCTGGGGTCATAGGATCCCAGCAAGATAAGCATCCAGTTTGCTCTTGAAGGTGTTCAATGTAGGCGCTTGAACCACCTCCAGTGGCAGGCTGTTCCAGACCTTGGGGGCTCTGACAGTAAAGAAATTCTTCCTTATGTCCAGCCTGAAACGGTCTTGTAGTAGTTTATGACTGTTCGACCTAGTCGTCATCCCTTGGGGCGCTCTGGTGAACAAACGTTCCCCCAGATACTGGTGGTCACCCCTGATAAACTTCTAGGTGGCCATCAGATCACCCCTGAGCCTGCCCTTTTCCAGGCTAAAGAGCCCCAGGGCTCTCAGTCTGTCATCGTAGGGTCTGCTTCCCTGACCTCTGATCATGCGCGTGGCTCATCTCTGGACTCTCTCAAGCTTCTCCACATCCTTTTTGAGTTGTGGAGCCCAAAACTGGACACAGTACTCCAGCTGCGGCCTCACCAAGGCCGAGTACAAGGGGAGAACAACGTCCTGGGATTTGCTTGAGAAGCATCTATGGATGCAAGCCAGCGTTTTGGTCGCTTTACTAGCCGCAGCATTGCACTGCAGGCTCATGTTCATCTTGTGGTCAATGATGACCCCCAAGTCTCTCTCTTCCATAGTGCTAGCCAGCATAGCACTGCCAAGCCTATAAGGATGCTGCGGGTTTTTCTTCCCAAGGTGGAGAACCTTGCATTTATTGGCATTGAACATCATCAGATTCTCGTCTGCCCACTTGCTGAGCCTGTCCAGGTCAGCCTGGATCACCCACCTGTCTTTTGGTGTGGATGCTTTGCCCCAGAGTTTGGTGTCATCGGCGAACTTGGCCAGTACGCTTCTGACTGCAGTGTCCACATCATTAATGAAGATGTTGAACAGTATGGGTCCAAGGACAGAGCCTTGGGGGACCCCACTGGTCACAGGACACCATGATGAGTGACTTCTATCAATTACTACCCTCTGGGTCCGACCACGGAGCCAATTTTCCAGCCAGTGGATCGTGGTGGACCGAAGGCGACAATTGGCCAGTTTCACCAAGAGGTGATCATGGGATACCAGATCGAAGGCTTTTTTGAAGTCAAGATATATGACATCAATCTCTTCTCCCTTGTCCAGGTGATAGGTCACCTGGTCATAGAAGGAAATAAGATTGGTCAAGCAAGACCTACCCGCAACAAACCCATGCTGGCTATCCCTTAAGATGTTGGCGTCGGCCAGTCCACGAAGGATGGCCTCTTTAATAAACTTTTCTCAGATCTTCCCCAAGATAGAAGTCAGGCCAATGGGCCTATAGTTAGCCGGATCCACTTTCCTCCCTTTCTTGAAGATAGGCACCACATTGGCCTTCTTCCAGTCTTCGGGCACTACACCAGAGCGCCAAGAGTTTTCAAAGATCCGTCCTAGAAGCTGGGCTATGATGCTCGCCAGCTCCTTGAGTACCCTGGGGTGTAGATTGTCAGGGCTGGCTGACTTGAAGGTATCCAGCTTCTCAAGATGTTCCTTCACGAGGTCAGCATTAATGGAGGGCAGGGGATCACCCTCACTCGGACTTCCCCGTCCCGTAGCGGGCATGGGCGTCCCATGGGACTGATGAAAGACCGACGCAAAGTACCCATTGAATAGGTTGGCTTTTTCCTGGGCGTCAGTTACCTCATCTGGTTCAGCAGGGGTCCAATGTTGCCCCTGCTTTTCCTCCGGCTCCCCACATATCTGAAAAAGGACCTTTTATTGTCCTTGATGCTCGAAGCTAGTTGGAGTTCAGTTGCAGCCTTGGCTTTCCTGGTATGCTCCCTGCAGGATCGGACCAGTGCAGAATAATCCTCCTTGGAGGTGACTCCCATCCTCCATCCTTTGTAGGCCTTTCTTTTTAGCCTCAGGGGGTCTGCTAGGTCCCTGGAGAGCCAGGGGGGCTGCTGTGCCCTCTTGCTGCCTTTCCTCCGAGATGGAATAGACTTAGTTTGTGCATTGAGGATCGCTCCCTTGAGGAGCAACCACTCTTCTTGAACTCCCCTCTCCCTGGGGTCATGGTCCCTTAGGGCCTCACTGACAAGCCTCCTGAGCTTGTCAAAGTCAGCTTTCCTGAAGTCAAGGACTTCCGTGTTGCTGACTGGCTTGCCAGCTTTTTGGCGGATGGTGAAGGTGATCAGCTCGTGGTCGCTGTCACCCAGCTTCCCATCAATCACTAGGTCACCGATCAGGTCATCTCCAGTAGCCAGTACCAGGTCGAGCAGTGCTTTGCCTCTCATTGGCCCAGACTTCTTGAGTCAGGTAGAGGTCATCCACGCATGAGAGGAAGCTTTGCGACCACTCAGATTTTGCTGAGCGATCCTTCCACGAGATGTCCGGGTAATTGAAGTCACCCATGACAACCATCGTCCTGGAGCATGCTGCCTCAGCCAGTTCCCGGGCAAACTCCTGGTCAAGCTCAGGACTTTGGGTGGGAGGTCTGTAGTAGACTCCCACCATTGTGTCCCCTGTGCCGTGTTCCCCATGGATTTTAACCCAGAGGGTCTCCAGCTGTCCACCCTGGTCGCCAATATTGGCTTGCAGGGACGTGTAGCTTTCCTTAACATAGAGAGCTACACCCCCGCCCCTTTTATCTACATGATCCCTCCTGTACAGGGTATAGCCATCTATACCCGTGGTCCAGTCATGGGTGGAGTCCCACGAGGTCTCCGTTATCCCCATGACATCATAATTATTTGCATTGAGCAGGAGGATATCCCAATATCTGAGTGACATGAATGATATTAATTGCGGTGAAATGGACAAGGGAAGCAAGGAAAATGAGAAAATCTAAAAGGAAAAACCAGAAGTTACAACTGAAGGGAAATTAATGTGTTAATGGAACAATAAATTATAACATGACACACCTGCAAGCAATCTATCACCCGATAACAAGCTAAAAACTGGTCAACCAGCCAGAAAGAATTTACTTGTAAAATGAAGAATAATTCGACAGCTCATCTGCATTGTGCTTTATCTTGAATGTGTGGTATATGTTACATATAGGGTGAATATAGTGTTTATCCAGGTCCTTGAGCGTCCCAGTATTACCTGTCGATTGATGGAAATAATGTCTGACATGGGCCACAGATACAGATTTTATTTGATCAGATATGTACCACACATTGCCATCATGTAGACTATAGTAGGCTTTAAGTTGTTACTTAATGGTAATATGGTATAGCATTTGCTTACATTTGCTTTTCTAAAATGTAGGTAAGAGAAGAAGAGGCAAAGGAAATGATCAGGCCAGAGGATAACACAAGGTAAGAGAAGGGATCTACTGAACTCGGGGGACATGGCCAGCCAATTTCACAGGCAGATCCTGGGGCTGGCTATCATTTTTGTGGGCTAAGCGTGGCAGAGCACCCCCATGCCTCTGATTGACCACAGGGCCCCAACAGTCCTGACCCTCCTTTCAGACTGCCACATGTCCCAAAATCATGGCTTAATTATCCTGATTAAGCCCAGGGAAGCCATTAATCTATGAGTTACTAAGCATGGATTTCCCCAGGCTTAATCAGGGTAATTAAACCGCAATTTCAGGCCACCTCCAAGCAGTGAGCTCCGTGCTTTTGACGGGCTTGCTGCAAAACACACAAACAAACAAAACTTACCGACAAGCAGAGAAGCACATAGGCAGCCCTGCAGTCTTGGAGCCCAGTGGGAAGGTGGGGTGGGGGGGAATGGGAGGGCAGGAAGGAGAGGAGGGCAGGGCAGGGCTGCTTGCAGCAGGCTGCTGTAAACAGTCTTGCCCTGCCCTCCATCCTCCCTGCCCTCCCTGCCCTCCCCCCCACTTCCTCCCTTCCCCCATCCTCCAAAACTGCAGGGCTTTCCATGCGCTTGCCAGTAATTTTATTTAGTTTTAGCCTGACCAAAATCATGATTTCTGCAAAAATCACGTAATCCTGATTTTGGTAGGTCCCTAGGTAAGAGCCATTTTAGAGAACTTAAGAAAGATTAATTGGAAAATACTAGGGTAAAAGTTACAAGGTCACCTTGAGTACATTTAGTGGTTTGATGATATACCAGGCATTTGCATGGGGAATAAAAATAGGCATATGAATATTAATTAGAGTGACCCCTATCTGGAAAGTTTTTTTAATATTTTTACCTTATTTAGTAAGCTTTTTGATATTTTAGCCAAGCCACAGAGTATAAAAATCTGGGTTAGTCTTGGAATCTTTGCTCTTCAGCCCTGAACTTCAGTTCTTACTAAATAGTCTATCTACAGATGATGTAAGATAGAACTATTAAAAATTAATTTGAAACCTAGATGAAAGGTCCTCTTCCTCAACAGGCTGGCCACCTGCCTGGTTAGATGCTTTTTAAGACTTTAGGAATTAGAAATGTTCAGATTAATTTGCTCTCAAATATCAATAAGATTGCTATGTATTTAGATAAAATGTACACACTATAAATGTTTAATCAGTTGATTGAGATATCTTATCTGTATTGTTTAGTCATTTATATTATTTCTGTATTTCATTATTCAATTTGCTATTAAAAATTTATCTACGTTTATATTTGTATTTAATTTTGATGGAATTGGTTCTTTGAAGCTTTCTTGGTTCTCAGAATATAGCAGAGGATCAACAATTGTGTTATGCAGTACTGGATGTCAAGTAAAAATTATTGACAAAAGTGTACAGAAGTAAATGGCAGCAATGAGATGCTACCTGATGAGATGTCACCAAGATGGAAAGTCTACAACTAAGCACAAAGTGACATAGAACTGTATCCTAAAGCAATTGGCTCTCAACATTTTTGTTTATGTTTTGAAGAACAGCTTTTCAGGCCAGTTAACATCTTTTAACCAATTATTTGTCGTGTGTTTAATCTGGAGTACTATCAGCTGGAACAATTCCCTGAGGCATCAGAGCACACTGTTTAGCACCATCTTTCTCACAGTCTGCTGTCAGATAGCACTGTATTCATAACAAATGTGTTCTTGTCATTTTAGTAACTTAGTGCTTATTCTTATCTCTAAAAATCTAAGCTTTACTTTACTCCATGTAATTCAAGGAAGAGATTGTATTAATGGCTATCAAAAGATACAACCCACCCCTTTCTGCATTTTAAGACAACAAAACTTATTCTTATTTTTCAGCCTTTCTGAGCACGCTAAGGGCATGTCTACACTGTAATCTGATTTAAGATACAGTAGTTATTCTTGAAAAACTCCACCTGTACAAACTATTATTTTATAAGTGTATGCATTAGCTACTGCATATAAATTTAATGACCTGCTGGTGGAACAAGTAAAACATCACCCTCTGCAAGAACGAAGCTCTTAGCCTTTAATAAAGTTTTGAGAACATTTTTCTGTTATAAACCACTTATTTTTACATTCTTTGCTTCAACGAGATAAAGATTCCACAAACAGAAGAAATATTATAACTGCACTATTAGTATTCAAAGCAACTGCTTCAGTAGGAGCGACTGAAAAACCTAGCAATTCAAAAGTCTTCCTGGAACAAGTCCCCTCTGCTTGAAGTAGACAAATTGGAGATTTGTCCCTGGATCTAACCCTTCTTTAGGAAGTAAAAAAGCTTCACTATGGTCCATTTCTTTCTTCCCTTCTTTTTTTTAAAACATGGTATCTTTGCCATTGTTCTCCACCTCTACCTACTTCTTTACCCCTTGGCTGAAACACTTAAGAAAAGCAACCATGATTTTTCCAGCAACTTAAACTATGACCTCTTCCTTCCCAGGTAAGTACACAATTTGCAACTCCATCCACAATAGCCTATGCCTAGTATAAAAGTACTCCACTCATAGTATAGGGGAATTTTTATAAAGGAGAACAAATGTATTACTTTTTGGATAGAGAGTGATGACTGGTAGGTCTGCCCTGTGTCACTTCATCTATTTGTGAGGTCAAAACATTAAGTAAAGATTAGAGATTTCTAGTCAAAAGCATCAAGTATGTGTGTGAACTTATTCACTTTCTCTCTCTCTCTCTCTCTCTCTCTCTCTCTAAATCAGGAGTGGGCAAAATACAGCCCGTGGACCAGATCCAGCCCATCAAACACTTTCATCCAGTCCACAGCACCCACCAACAAATTGTGCCCCACCCAGTCCTTCCACCCATGAGGATGGGAGCGAGGTGCTCACGTGTACACTCCCCCACCCAAACATACCCTATTGCCTGGCTCCCAGCCAGCATGTAGCTTCTGCACGGGGCTGCTGCTGCCGCTGCTGCAACCCCCAGGGACCTGCTCCACATCCCCAGTCTCCTGCTGAATCCTGGCAGCAGGTAGGGAATGAGCAGGGGCGGGGCTGCAGCTGGGCAGGAGCACAGAGCTGGGGATGGTGGCAACTCGGAGCCCGTGCCCAGGGGGACAGGGGGCAGCAACGCAGCATGCAGCTCAGGTGAGCAGGGTGTGGGTGTGAGGGAGGGTGGGCGGCATTTGGGGATCCCCTTACCTTCCCCCCATGGCACGCAGCCCCGGTAGGCAGTGGCAGCAGCAGGCTGGGTGCTCAGGCTCGGTGGGGCGCAGCTCTGTCCAGCACTGCATATCGCAGCGAAGGGCACAGCCTCCCCTGGGCCTCTGTATTGCTGGCGCTCCCTGCTACTCATGCACAGCCTCTGAACTTGCATAGCAACACGGGAGGGAAGCCCCACATGCTGAAGCCGGCTGCTTTCCCCGACAGGGTTGCACAGCACTGGAGAAAAGCCCCACCCGCTGAAGCCAGCTGCCCTGAGCATCCCGCCTACTTCTGTTGTACTACAGGGGGGTTCCCACACCCCCCACCCTCCCTCACACCCACCTTGCTCCCACAACCCCCCATATATGCAACGCCTCAGCATACCCTATGCCCCCCAGCTACACCCCCCCCGCAAACCCCCTCTCACACATCCAAATCCTACCACACACACACCTATCATACATTCCACACCTACACCCCACACCCACCCACACATCACACCACCCCCACAATACACAAAACTAAGAATTTATTTTTATTATGCAATAAATACCACTATATACAGTATGCAAACACAGATCATGACAAAAATACTTTTTGTAATAAAATTAAAATACGTTATAGTAGGTGTTTGACTTCTAGTGTATGATTTGTTTTTTTTCTGGTTCTAAGATGGCAAATCTACCCCCCCCACACACCAGGAGTATTTCTAGGGGACAAGGGGAGGGCCTTTCAGTGGCAAAGGTCAGGGGTTAGGGATGGGACTTCTGAACCCAAGATGGTGAAAAGAGGGTGGGACAACTTTCAAGAGGTAGGGCTACATAGCCCTCAGCAGCTCATCGTAACTCGTTAAGTGGCCCTCCACCCAAAATAATTGCCTGCCCCTACTCTAAATACTGTCAGTTTTTTTCTGCCATGCATACCCAATACTCTCTTTTCAGGGGATAGTATAGATCATGCCTGAATACACAGAAAAATAGAAAACTACAAGAAATAAAGAGAGAACGCTCTTATGTTATATTTTGTTGCTGAGTAATAAAAGATGTTTTTATTCTTAGATTCTTTTGAAAAAAAATTAAAATTAGTTTCTGGATCTTAGGAAAGTGAAGTCAGAACAGAATAATAAAAGAATGCACGGACATTTTGTGATTTTATAATTTTGTGTCTGTATACTTAACCGAATTACAAAGGCCCCTACAAGCTATTGAAAGGTAACTAAAACTCTATGCTTTTAATGCTTTTTTTTTTCTGAAGCTGTGCAGTACTTTGTACATGCATTTCTAGCATTCACTTTTCTTAATGTATTTCCACATCAGTTATCTACAATTGCCCAAATACAAAGAACTGATGATAAAAGCCCATTTGCTTCAAATCTCAAATCCCCTGAAAGCACTGAAAAAGGCATTTATTCTGTTTCACAAGTGAACACATGTATAATTGCTTCCCTGGTGATTAAACAGGTCTAAACATTTATGTTCATAATGGTCTTCTCTTGAGTGTTTTTGTAAGATATCAGCTTTTACAGCATTTGGTGGCAGATATTCAAAGTTTTAACAAGTTTCAGAGCTCAGAATTATGTTATTAGTGGATTCTCCTAATCTCTGTTATACCAAGTGTCAAGAATATGTTTTACCTACTAAAAAGGGCTGACCATAGGACCATTGTTAGATAGTTAATATTTCTTCTGGATTTAAACAGACTTCTAATTGAGACATTTTTTGTGATTCCTCTCAATGCTGAAACTTAGTATCACCTCCCTCCCCCAAAAATCATGCTACGTTTTCTACTTGTTCAAGAAAATGTGTGTTCCAGCTCTGCCAACCTGTGACTGTTTAATAAAATTCTCAGGCTGAAATATAACAGACTCAAGTACCACCAACCTATTTGGAGTATACAGTAAGATATTTATTTAAATAAGCCCTTGAGGTAGTCTAGCAATTCAAAATGACAATTATCTTTAAATAAAAAGTTTTCAAACACTAAGAAGTCTTGAAAGTCTCAGTGCCGTCTCTACACATGTGTTTTAATGTGCATTAGCCTATTTTCATGTGCATTAAAGCATCACTAAAAAACTGTGCTATTTAGTTAATGCACATGAAAATAGGCTAATGCGCATTAAGCATTACTTTAAAACCGTACTGTTAAGTTAATGTGCATTAAGACAGGCTGCTGCGCATTTTCCTAGTATCTCACAATGGGGGTACTAGATTTAATGTGAATTAACGAAAGCACATTAATGGACTTGTAGACGTGCCCAGTTACAGTCAAATAAACAACCATAATTCTCTTTCCTAATGCTGTCCTCAGAACAAGAAAAAATCGTGGCTTTTAATCTTCAATACAAACAAGGTTCATTTAATTACCGACTCAACTATAAGTACTTCTTACTAGATACCTTCACTTTCAATCATTAAGAACTGGTTGTGACTACAGCTGGAAGAAATTTTTTTTCACTAAATAAAGATTTGCTAAAGAATTAATTTTAAAAAACAAAGAAAACCTCAAAAATCTAGGCCAAAGTTAGGAAACAGTATAATCTAAAACAAAAACAAAATAAAACCCCCACCCCTGCAAAAAAAAGTTGCAATAGTTTATGTCAGCATTTTCAAAAATGAAGCATTTTGGTTGTTCAGGCTAAATTCAAAAGGGCACTTAAAGGCCATTCTCAGACTGAGGAGGAGGAGTCGTCATTGCCACCACCCTTATACCCTATGGTTCAGTGGTTAACACATTCACCTGGAATGTGAGACTCAAGTTTATAATCTCTCCAGGTACCTGGGACAGTAATGCCCTACACAGCAGGCTTTATGGTATAGTAGGGGTGTTTAATTAGCTCTTCTGATGAAGCTGTTTCAATTTCTAAAAATATTCTTTGGAGCACTGACTGGAATCTGACTGTCCCAAACATGAATCTAAAGAGTCACTCTCATTCTCTCCATCAGGACCAATGAATATTTTTAATACAAAAGTGGAAAAGCTTCAATAGAAGAGACAGAAACCCATTCCAGAACATGGTATAAACATGCTATATATAGCACTGAAGTATACAAGGTATAACATCACAACTTTCACCTTTGCTTTGTGCATGGTACCTAAACCTCTTGTGAATCAGTCCCCAGACCTTTATGTCAAATGTCCTTGCCATCCTGTAAAAAAATCCAGTCCAAAATTTTATATTCAACATGAAACAAAAAAATTCTGATTCACTGAAGATTCCTAAAAAAAAAAATGGGTTTCAAACTAATCTGAATCAATTATATGTATATTTCAAAACTGCCAGCAAATTAGAAGATCATCTATTTGTCCAGCTGTAGATATGACATAATAACTTTCATTCTAATATTATAAAAGCCTAAGTCTGCCTGTCTGTCTGTCAATAACACTTTATTCGCACTCTGGTTGGCTGACAGAAAGACAGACAGAGTGCTCCAAGCATGAGGGAGTGTGAGAGCCCAGAGGGCACTCATAGAGGGCATGTCCGGCCAGGGACATGAATCACTTCACGCTACGACATCTATGCTACAACGAGAACTCCTGATCTGCACCAGCCCGGCTTTACCTCCATGCCAGGTGAAGCGAATTGGAGCCAATCCGCAGCACGGGCTATATCTGGAGGCCGGGGATGGACCTGAGAGGGGAGGGACGCTGAAGGAGCAGAGCCGAGAAACCGAGGAGCCAGAAGCATGGGTAAGCCATTGGTCCGACTCGGAGGAGGCAGTGGCACCTTCACTGCAGGAGTGAAGAGGAGGGTGGCAGAGGCCAGGCGCCGGAAGGGGATCCAGAAAAGACCCTGGGGAATGGAAGAGGTGAGGGATCTGCCCAAACCTCTCGCTGCGGCGCTTTCTATTCTCCGTACCTTTTTTTTTTTATGCTCTCTCTCATGGACGTCTCTTGGCCAGTCGAAGAGTTCTGACCAAGGCCAGGCATATGCTCAGGAACAGAAGGGAAGTGGGTCCCTGAAGAGGCTCCGCAGCTGAGATGGGAGCAGGCAGAAACCCCAAGCAGCGAAGACCATGTTCTGTCCCCAGCTGATCGCTCTGGAGGCAATCCCCAGCTGCTTAAGCAGCGCTTGCCAGTAATTAAGCCCTCTGCGGTTTGGTTTTCAAGTCCCGGGGAAGCGACCAAGGCAGGAAGGTGGACCACTGAAGATCCTGGGGTAATGGCCCCAGGCAACAGGGCACCAGACCTTGAAGACGCCCAGGAGAAGAGGAGGGCAAAGGTCAAAAGACTTTAAAAATATATAAAAATTTAAAAATTAAAAAAAGGTGGAATTGGAAAGTTGGCTCCGGCTGGTCCTTCCATTGTTTCCAGGTTCGGGCTTCGGGCACTGGGCAGCCCTCGCGATTGATCTGGGTGTGAGATGGGCAGTCACCACACCTCCCTTTTATGAATCTCCTATATCATCAAAGTTGTGGCAGGCGAGAAAAGAAAGGGCACCAGATCTCACCCAGCTCAAGTAGGGGCGCAGCTACCCTGAGGGGCCAGTGAATGTCAGCAGGACATCGGGGTATACGTCCTTACACAGTGACTGCCCAACAGGGAGCACTGCTATGATTCCAAAGACATGCCAAAGCCTGGACAGGGGCAGGGCTCCCACACCCCGCTTCCTGCAAGAGGCAGAACAGTGGCAGCATGGGGTGTTAGGTGGCGGCACTCCATCCCAGCCCCCTTCCTCCCCTGCTCCGTGTCATTCTTGAGGGGCAAATGGCTAGTTCATAATATAAAAGCTATAGTCTGCCTGTAATGCTTTATTCGCACTCTGATTGGCTGTCTCAGCAGCCAGTCAGAGTGCTCCAAGAGCATTTGGAATGTAGATGGCAGGGGACAGCTGCCATGACAGCAGGGACAGCAGGGACAGAGGGGACTGAGGCCAGCACAGCTAGCCTCGCCCCCCGCCACCCTGCTCCATGGAGGACAACAGAATGAATGCTGGGTTCACCCTATTGAATTCCTGAGTCAATCTCTAGCCCAACTACATAAAAGCCGATCTGAAGTTGCTCAAAGGTATAGCTGATGAAACTGTTCACTCAAAGAGAGATGAGAGGGCAGAGAGCAAGTGAGAAACTCAAAATATGCAATAACAGTTTATTGCATAATTGTAGAAATACATTAATTTATTGCAGATATAAATACCACAAAGAAAAGGATACTTTTTATGATTTAAAAATAAATTATATTAGACCTTCAACTAAAGCAAACTTTAGAAACAAAATTTTTTGCACATATTTACCTTTATAATGTATAACAGTGCTTTGATGTTCTATCACAAGCCTATCTAACTGGCAGCACGTGAGTATTAATTTGCAGCCCCCAGACTCCAACTTAAAGGAAGCTTTTGCATGTTTGGTAATGAAAAGAATAGCAAGAGTTACAAAAAATTGGAGGAAGGTTAGGGAAGTAAGATTTCACTTTATTTTTTATGAGAAATAATTGGATATCAGAAGAAAAAATGAGATCTGGAGAGACAGTGCTAGAGGTATAAATAAGCTATCTGAAATTATTTTCCTACACTGTACCTGTCATTCACAGAAAGAGGCAGAACAGGGAGAAGTGAAGTGCAGTGGCAAATTTTGAGGTTCATTCAGAGATTTGATACTGGATATTTAAACAAATGGCAAGTTCTGAGTTTGTGGAATATAGTCCCATTTGTAGGTACTGGGGAGCTCCACAGCCATTTCAGTGTCACATAACACTTTGTACTTTTAGTCTGACATGACATGAATGAATCCAGAGAGTCTGGGCTTCTAAATCAGTGAGTAAGGACAACTCATCTACCCAGGAGAACAAATAAATATACAATTAATTCACTGGTCCTGTAGTCTGATAAGTACCAGTTTATTCTGCATCAGTTCCTCATCTGAGGAACTGCTGTGATGATGCTGTAGAATTGTTTTGCGCTATCCTAAAATACAGAACAGCTGTTCTCAATTTTGTTAGACTCAAGGCACCCCTCAGAAAATGCAAGCTCTTGATTTTCACTTTTTTTTTTTGACTACGGAAAAATAAGGGCAAGTCTTCTGTTCCAAAGAACTCTGAAAGACCACAAGTCAGAATGCCTTTAACACTATGGATTCCTATTTGAAATTTCTGGATTTACCTGGTGAATCCTGTTTGCATGCTTATTGCTTAAAAGTGCTCACAATGCCTATGGAACCCACAAAAAGATCTCAAGGCACCCTAGTTGAGAATCACTGATCTAGAGATTTGAAGGGAAAGAAAATGTGGTAGAGGAGAAGGAGTTAATTCCTACAACAGTAGCAGTTTTAGATAACTATCAAATATCATGCTCCTTATTCACCAAAAAAATCCTCCTTGGAGTCTCATTTTTGGAGCCTGCAAAATCATTCATTTCAGCTCCTGCCTGCTGTAAATTGAATGGAGGTAATTTGGGATATCTTAATCCAAAGGTGAAATATTGTGCTTTCTAATAGCAAATCCCACCAGGGAAGGAAACCAACTAAATGGGGTGAAAAAAGGCTTGCACAACAGTCCTGTAAATAGATTATCTATTATCTACCTATGACACCCGGTGACCATAATGAACACCACAGCAAGCCCTCTAAATGTCAAGCTACAGAAATGTTCTACTGCTACTTCTCTTGCTGTTTTCAGAAAATTACTTTGTTGAAAGAAGCTCCTATATTTTAAATTTGTGCACTGTAGTACTGTTTCTTCATACTGGCAAAAGCAATAACAAACGAGTTCTAAAGTTAAGAAATGAAGATTTGATAGTATGCTTGTAGAATTGTAAGAGTCCTGCATAAAATCTCCTACTAAGAAACAGACCAAGATTTCTTTTTAAACTGAAGATAAGCTGAATCATCCATTTATTCTGCCATTTTCCTTCTCAAAATTAATGAAGTGAACAACAAGCCCTGGATAATATGATTGTGAAATAATATAATTTTCTTGACAAATATATCCACCTTCTACCTTACAAGTCAGACTCAACCAAGCTAACTGCATTCACTGTTGCTCACCCCATGCTCATTACCTATAGTAGGAAATGGAAGGGGAAAAATAGTGACATTAACCTTTGGCCTTGTTTTATCTCATTGTAAGCCATGATATAAAGTATTTAACTACGAGTTCTTAATGCAAATCAATGTTGTATACACATTTAAAATGAGAAAATCATTTTCTGAAGCTACCAAGAATTAAGAAACTAAATCGTCAAAAAGGTAGAAAAAACTACAGCATTACCTTATGGTCAAGTCACACCAAAACAATTGATACTAAACAGAGGATTCAGGTTTTCTGTCTAAGGAAGGTTTCTAAAATATCCTGGAAGTAATTTTCCTGTAATTACATCTGCTTACTACAGAAAGTAATTTAATTTATCACAGAAGCTGCAGCTTCTTTTAACTTAATTCTGCAACCAGCTCAAGAATATAGAAGAGAATGGTATCCAGGAAAAAATACAGCCTGCAATAAACACAAATATATTGGAGGAAGCTGTAAAATTTGCACATAGGGAGTTTATACACCCCCATTAAAACCCTGTGATTAAATTAATAGTATGGAAGGAGGGAATCAATTCCAAAAACTTGATTTGGAAGAGGGAAGCAAACATAGCTGCAAAAATGGATGCCTAGGATTTTTAACTAAATAAAGAGAAGGGGGAAACAAATTAAGCAGAAAAATCTTCCAAAACAAATTTCATTTTTATTTAAATCATATTTTTTTTAATTTTATTTACATTTTAATTAAGATTTTAGCATTAAAAGTAAACTGCAAGAAATATAGAGGATTACATTTTCTTGTATTAATACAAGGAATAGTGAGGATTAAACATATTATCTTCAAACACTTAAATATAAAATAAGCTGAATCCACAACTAATGAAAATGCAGCAAAAATAAAAACAAGGCAGGATAGGATGAGATTTACTAGTTTTAGAAGTGTGAAAGAAAACCTTAAGTCACATAAGGGACCATTTCATGTTCAAAAGACTTAAGAAGGAATTTAAGTTGCAAGTCACTTTCACCAACGCATATTTGAAAATGTTTGAAAACCAATAGAAAATGATCATTTAAATTCTCTTACTAATAGTTAATCCTGGTATTCAAAAAATCATTTAGTTGCAAATTTGAAACAGGGTTTGATA
Source organism: Alligator mississippiensis (assembly GCF_030867095.1). Classification (NCBI taxonomy): domain Eukaryota; kingdom Metazoa; phylum Chordata; order Crocodylia; family Alligatoridae; genus Alligator; species Alligator mississippiensis. Next base: position 237,034,089 of record NC_081825.1, on the reverse strand, counting down.
ATAGATGTTTGTGTGTACAAAACATTTATGTCTGTTTTATTTAATAAAAATAAATGTTATTTATTCTGCACATTTAATTAAATGTCATTTAGCATCCTACTGCAGCTGTCTGTCCCAAATCAGGAGCAAAAAGTCTATTATCTAGTAAATAAGCAGTAGATCATTCAGCTCATAAGGGCAGACTGCTTACTAGCAAGAATCAAATCCTTGCTCAGTAGGCACTACAATATTCCCAGGATGTCAAACAAGGTTCTTCCTGCCATGCCCTGGTGCCCAACCATAGAAAACCTTGGCTGCAGTTCCATTACCAGAAAAGATCAAAAGGGCCATCAAACAGATGTTACTAAGTAAGGCACCCTGCCCAAATACTTCTGAAGCCAAAATTTTCCAACAGAGTAGGCAGCAGATGACTGTACAATTTATAGCATAGCCATACATTCCCCTTTCCAGAAGAACATATAGCCACACACACCCTCCCCCTCAGATGGCCTTCGTCTGCACATCTGGTCTTGCTGAGAACAGCAATACTGATGTTGCATCATGAGAGTTCTCAGGCAACAATAGCTGTTCTATGTTCAGGTCTGTCACTGTTCCGGTCATCTAGTAGGGCCTGTACACTCCAGGATGCAAAGGACAATTTTGTGTTTTGACCACAATTTGAGTGATCCCCCTGGAAGTGGCTATCTAGTCAGGTAAGATGATATGGGACAGCTTACATTTGGGGCACCTTTTCTAGCCCCCGCCCTGTGCAGGGTGAGCAGAGGGCATCCCCTTAAAAGGACTGCTCAGCTGCTGAATCACCCTCCTGTCCCATTCCAAGGGTGAAGTGACCAACACATGATCACCACTTGCGTGTGGATCCATGACTAGGGACTCCCAGCAATCACTTGGTCTGCCTCCAGTCATCACTCATCCATCACTGCAGGACTTCACAGAGGTTATGGGTACTGGCAGTTGGATGTTGGGTCCAGAGGGAGAAGCCTACGTCTTACTTGTTTTATGTGAGGAGGCTATTACGCATCAGCAACTGCATGGATCTTAGTGGAGGAGAAACCTGTGTCCAGTGGCAAGGAAATCCAAGATACTGGAGTTACTCTTCCACTGTAGCCTTCATCTGCCTTCACAGCTGTTGAGAAGTATGCCTTTTTCATGTGCCTGCTCCACCACTGAGGTCTTTATGTTATGTTGTGTTGAACTGCTCTTTGTCTGATACCTCCCCTTTGATCTTACTGCCATGAGTGACTACCAGGAGTACAAGACTCCCAAAAGCATTGCTCTTAGAGTCATCAATACATGCAAGCCTCTCCACCCCATCAAGGTAGCAGTCTATGGAGAGGCAGATCCAGGAAAAGTGCTGAGAACACCATCAGAAGCTATATATGGTCTTTACTGATTTGGCAAACACCACTGATTCTGTTAACTATGAGGATCTATGGAAGATCTTATTGAAGTTTGGCTGCCCAGGGAAATTTATCACCATCCTAAGCCTCTTTCATGACCAGATGACCAAATCCATTCTCTGTAGTGGCTCCACTACACAGCACTTTGCCATTCAACCTGGTGTCAAGCAGGGCTGCGTGATCACACCAATTCTGTTTTCCATCTTTCTTGCAGTCATTGAGAAGCTCATCCATGACCATCTGCCACATGGCACTGGCATCAAGTACAGGATGGATGAGAACCTTTTCAATCTTTCCTGCCTCCATGTAAAAACCAAAATGACATCAACCTTGATCATGGAACTTCAGTATGCCAATGATTGTGCTGTCATTGCACATAAGGAAGAGGACCTATACACAGCCTTTAACTGCTTCTCTCAATCATACCAGTGTCTGGGACTGACCCTTAACATCAGAAAAACAAAGGTGCTTCACCAGCCTGCTCCAGGTCAATCAACTCCTCTGACAGGGATCCTCACTGACGGACAGGAACTGGAGAATGTTGAATACTTTGCATACCTTGGCAGCCATCTCTCAAAGAAGGCCAATAACAGCGAGGAGATCCAGTATAGGATCCTATGTGCCAGCTCTGCCTTTGGAAGACTGCATCATCATGTGTTCAACTATCACAACATTGGAACTTGAACAAAGCTCCTACTATATAAGGCTGTGGTAATCCCAACTCTTCTCTACAGCTGTGAAGCTTGGGTGACTTATCAGGACCACCTAAAAAGTTTTGAACACCATCATCAGCACTACCTCAGGAGGTCCTTGGCATAAAGTGGGAGAATCATTGCATAAATGCCAGTGTCCTTGCTGATGCTAACACCATCAGTATGGAAGCATTGATTATTTAATATCAGCTGCAGTGGACATGGCACTGTGTGTGCATGCCTGATGCATGTCTATCAAAACAACTGCTATACACCCAACTCAGCCAAGGACAAAAGACATGTGGGGGGCCAGAGGAAATGCTTCAAAAACACACACCAGGTGAACAATAAGTGTGGGCACCGACACCACAAGTTGGGAAAAACTAGCCTGGGACAGGGCTACATGGCAATGCCTTGAGAGAGAAGTTACATCTTACTTTGAGGAAAATGTTCTTGTCCTAGAGACAAAAGAATTACAGAAATGGAAGGAAAGAAAACAAGATTCAGAAATCTGTGGTCTGACCTTCTCTTTGACCACCACTTATGGAGTTTTCCAGAGAGTCTGCAGCTCCAGGATTGGCCTCTTTAGCCATCAATGGACTCATTTACAACCCTTTACTTGACCCACAGGAGCGATCATTCTTGACCATGAGGGATCACCAATAACAACTTATAGCATTTTTGCCACCTTTGTGAAAGGACCCAGAGCCACCAGATTTCAAGGATGCTCCCTCCCATTTTGAGTCTTGGCAAACTGCTAAGACAGTCATCATGGTATCGCTGTACTCTGCTGCTGGGAGAATTCTTGCAAGAATGATATTGAGTACATTAATCAACCCTATTTCACTTTTTGTCCAGCTGGTGAAGGAGCGTAGAACTAGCTTCAGACCAATGGCATATTATTCCATTTGCAGCACCTACAAGCCTGCTGAAAGCTACTGGTGCAATTACTGATAAGGGCTCTGTTATTTGCAGATAACTGTTCTTTAGATCCCTGCCAGATATGCAGGTAAAAGCACAATAGGATCTGATGCACAATCCACACAATGGCACTTACTGCCATGCCGTGTGTACATGACAGAATCATGATCCTGGGCAACTGCATCAGCTGACAGGGCTCATACTTGTGGGAGCACATGGTGTTCCCCCACAAATGGGAGCCCCATCAACTGGTGGGCTCCCAGCCATAGGGGTACACCTGGCCATGCATTCAATTAATAGAATGATAGGAACCATCTACAAAGTTATTCCACATTTTCTGTGGAATAACTGTGTGACTTATTCCTTGTTTTATGATGCCATTCGTTGCTTTAATGTGTGGCCAGCTTACAACTTAAAACATGACTAATTGATTAATCACATCTTAAGTGTAACATGTGGCAGGGGCCTTAAATTAAGCACACGCTCAAAGACATTCAGTCTATAATCCCCAGTTTGTATGTCTATTAACAGTGAGCCTCAAAAAAATTGAAGTCTCATGGCCCATGCTGAACTACTAGTTAAGACTAAAATAGCGTCCCCATGAATTTCAAAAACAACTTTTGTTGCCCTAGCAGCTCATTAGCTGGAAATGTTCCGTTTGAGGATGAGACCATCTAAACCAGTGATTCTCAATTTTTTAGACTCAAGGTCCCCTTGGATAGCTTCAAGGGAGCCTTCAGAAAACACCAGCTTTGGCTTTCACTTGTTTTCTGACTACAGAAAAACAGAGCAAGTCTTCTGTTGCAAAGAACTCAAATACCACAGCAGGTCAGAATGTTCTTAATACTATGAATTCTTATTTGAAATCTCTGGGTTTGTCTTATGAATCATATTTGTACATCTAACAGTGCTAACATTGTGCAGCACCGTGCAACACCCTTGAAAGGATCTTTTTAAGGCACCCCGGTTGAGAATCTCTGGTCTAAATGTATAGCAAAGGCTAGTATTGTTTTATGGCAATTTAAGAAAGTATCTCTGAAACGACTGTAATGTCCAGCTATGCACCACGTTAGAAGTTTATCACACCATAGACTTATAGAGCAGTGCCATGAGTACTAACTTATAGACACAAATCAGCAGTACATTAAGCAATTTAAATTAATCTATGCTGCCTCCTTTCCATTTGAAATATCAAATTCCAAGACAAAATTTCAAATACTTCACAGATGTCAAATAGGTGGCATTGAGTGCTTCTTGATCAAGTCTCAATTTTACTGAATCAGACATGTTGTAAGAATGAAATATACTAGAATTCCAAAAGCATTTTTATAGCAAACTTAAAACAAGAAACATATTCTCTATTTGTAGATCATGCCAGCACTACAAAGACGCATCAAAATACCACTGACAGCTTGTGATTCTAACAAAAACAGCTGGGAGTAGCTTACCAAAGATAAAAATATCTGAAACATAGATGCATAGTAGATACCCAGGAATTTGAAAAACACCATTACAATATGTTGCAAGAGGAAGGAGAAATTAAAAGCAAACAAGGTGCAATCTCCTTAGTAGTAGTCTGTGTTTAGTGAACCTGAGAGTAAATCTAAAGAAGATTAGAATAAGAATGATTATAATAGAGCATAGCTGCTCTATGATCATTAAGAATATTTTCCTTAAACAAAATACAATTTAATTTTATTCATAATCATATTGTTGGATACAAATATAAATATGATTCTTCATAATCATAATGGCTTAGTACTTAAAATAAGTCATACTGATCAGTGCAAATGAAAGAAGTGTGCATATTCCTTGTTTATATACAATATTATTATTATTATAGTATGTGTATTATCTGTCAAAAAGCCTGAAAACACACTATACCAAATAGAAAATTATTTCAATTACACTGGAGGGCACTGCAATGAAAAACAAAAGCAAGTAGACTGCACAATGCAAAATCTAATATTCCTGTTAATTTTTCTGAAAATACCATCACTGGTGGACCCGTAGTATTGAACTTAAAAAAAACTTAAATTTTTCCTTACAAAATAATAATTCAGACATCCTAAATATCCAGACACAGAAAAAAAGACAAGGGTTTGTAATTATTTAATAAAAATACACTACTTCAAAAGGCTTAGCTTATCTTTCCAAGAGCAGCAGCCACTCTATTGCTCTCCCCTACCCTTTATTTTCATTAAAATGCCAGCATTATTGCTGAAGGTACAGAGTATAGCAGAACCTCACTAATTTATTTAGTTAATTCACAAGTCTATGCACACAAAAACTGTGATTTTGTCCTACCCCTCAGCCACAGTGGAACTGAAAACACTCCAGAGATGGCTCCTAATAATCAGGTTCCGTTACATTCACTACACATTCATTACTGCGCCGTAACTATTGTGCATTAAATTTAGTACTTGCATAATCAAGTACTAAATCAATGTGCAGTAACTGGCGCTATTGCACAGTAGCGCTGGCGCATGGCTTTTTACCAATGTTAACTGCGCAGTAGCCCAATACTACTACGCATTAGCATATTAGCATGGTTTTTGCCCTGCATGCTAATGCACAGTAGAATTAGGCTCCTGCACAGTTAGCGCCTCATACAGATGCGCCAAGTGTGTACTAGACACTATTAAAAAGTACAATATTAAGTACTACTATAAACTTTTACACTAAAAACTAGTTACAACAAACATCATATCAGCAGTTCCCAAACTCTGACAGATTGCGCACCACCAATGTAAAATGATACAACCTTATGTTCCACCAGAAATTTTTTCAGTTCAACCTTAAGTACCACCAGCAAATTTTTGTCATATGAAGTAATTATAATAACACTGTTAACGCATACCACTGACAGGTTGTCTGCATACCACTGGTGGTACCTATATCACAGACTGGGATCCACTGCACTATATTTTATGCTTGTGTTCACTTACTTGTCCCTTCACAAATTTCAGGAATTCACAATGCATCTCCCAAACATCAGCAAATTACAGAGGCTCTCCTCTACCTAATGTGATCTGCTCATTCAGTCACTTGTTTTAAAGATCTTCTCTGACTAAATGATATGTTAATTCTCCCCTCATTTTAAAACAATAGTAGTTCTTTTCAGCAATACAACAGCTACACTTACCTATATTTTATTTCATGCTATCATTCTGCCTGGTTCTTTCTTTTCTAGACAACAGCAGGTTTTCAATTTAATGTTCAAATGTCTCCCATCCTCCTCCTCCTATAGGCTAGGTACAGACATTCTAAAAGCTTGAGGCAGAATCAATTCAAGCTACGTGGTTTTCTGCAAGAAGCGCAGTTTAGATCAGTAGCAAACAGAACACACATTCGCCCTTTGGGCGGGTGGGGACACAAATCTTAGACTGAATTCCACCATTTTTAAACCAGTTTATGTGTGCTGAACTTCTGTTCTGGTATGAGTATAGACCCGTTTCCAATCACTTATATTGGTAAACATGTTTACCTGACCACAGTTTATCTGCCAAGAAACAGTCTGCTGTAGCGTAACATCTAGTATTCACTGAGGTCCTGCTTTTCCAGATAGAAAACTAGATCAGAGACTGATCAATGCACAAAGCATTTAAGCGCTGCCCACAGTCGTATAAGTCTGCGTCTTAGGTCAAAGTTAGAACCCACCCTTGTTTATGACTCTGAGGTCATTTGATCTTTCTTTTCTATGAAGTCATATAATATCTCTGCTCCAGAACGAAAGAACTGGATGTAGATCTTTAATCCATTCAATCTTACACAGGGACCTTTCCAGAAATATTTGTGTATATTTTCACAGGAAATTATTAATAATTTACAGTAACTGTGGAAAAAAAAATTCTTACTGGTCTGACATCCCCACATGAATTTGTAAATTGTCGTGCCAAGCCAAAATCCAACATGTAACACTTCCTACAGGTGCTTGGGAAACGCCCCATGGCGAAGTTCGACTAGAAAATAAACAAAAAGTATACGTGTTAACACACAAACAAATGAAAGGCATTTTTCATTATCCTGTCCTTCCTTCTGTATTTTCTTTTTAACTCAAGCCCCATTCACTTTGAGTATGGTCATATGCTCAAGAGTAAAAAGGAGCACTAAGTTATGGGCAAATGATCAAACTACCACAATGTCAACGAGGGTGCAAATTTACAGAGCATTAGCTGCTCCATGGTAAATTCCCCACATGTACATTCTTTGTTTGTAGTAAAAGTGAGATGGTATACATAGGGTTGGAGTGATGATGCAGCTATGATGAAGGCTAAAGCTTGCCTAACATCTCTTCCAACAATACAGTTATTACAAACTATAGACTTTATTGTGATATTTCTGTATTAACTGCATTCATGTTTTCATAATATTGTGTGAATCCATTTACTTCTTTAATCTGCATATAGAGAATGAAGAATTAAGTGCCAGGGCTGTCTACTTGCGAGAAGAGACCAGATGACCTTTTAGCATCAACACAGTCTTGCATGGCTTAGTTGACATATCGACAAAGGTGAGAGGCCAGACACCCAGGAGGTGTCCAGAAGAGATATGCATGACAATGGGAGAGCAGCCTGTCAGCTCCTAGCCAGAAAAGTCTGGAGGACTGAGAAAGGCAGAAGCTTTGGCAGGGGTGAAGAGACTGGAAAGGGAACAGTTGAGTATCTTCGGGGGTGCTCAAGCCTTTGTGGGCTAACCTGGGGCAGAGGGACTGCTTAACCCATTTGGAGGGGATAGAGAACCTTTGGCTGGCTGGCTGGCCTTGGCACCAATAAATGTCTTTACTGAAGAAACTGTCTGCTGTGCTGCCTGGATCTGTGGGCTGCACTGGGTCTTCTGGAGGGGTGGGGAGAATGGGGAGAAAGAGATGTCTGCACTGGGAATAACTTCACAGACAAGTTGGCATGGAGAGAAAGACTGGATGTGTGGAGGCAATACATTCCAAAAATTTAAACTGCAATTCATTTTCTTCATCATTTGCCTCCACAGGTGTCCATTCTTAAGTTTTGTCTTTGATAACTTTTTCCCCCTAAAATGCCTACCGTCAACAAGTCAACACAGGCTGGCAAGCCCTGGTGCTTTAAAATTTCTGCTACACTTGCACAACCCACCTTAAAAATTATTGATAGTAAAAAACAGGAGAAAATCAAGGAGATGAAGCAAGAAAAAAAAAAACTATATTTCTGAGAAGACTAAGCAAATTGGAAACTTGGTACTACTATGTGAAAAAGCTATTGTTGATTTCTGGTGCTAATGATCTTAGCACCACATATGCTAGATTTGGATTAAAATTAGCAGTAAGCATGGTGCTTTCAAGTCTGGGCAGGGTATCCTCCATCTACGAGCAAAGCAGCTGAGGTCTTTCAAACAAGACTGAATTTTTGCAAGTATGAAAAGCCCTTTTCCAAAACAAATACCAACAACAGTGACAAAGGTGGACTACTTACCTGTACCTGAGATAGCTATAAGAAAGGTGTTAAGCAGTACTGACTTACTCTTATAAATTAATTGCTTGAGTTGTCACAATTCACTGGCAAATGCTACACAATCTTAAAATTATCATCAAAACTTGGAAATGTGCTACTATGTAAAAAGCTACAAAGAATAAAGCATCCTCATCAAAGTAATTTCAAATATATCATTACCTGTTGTCACTCCAACCCCTGATCCAAGAATATAGGGAAGAATTAAATACTTGCGAAGGGAAGCTTTTTAAATAACAGGATGAACTGCTGCCAAGTAAAGCCACAGGTTTTTTTTACAGTTTTAAATGATTAGAAGGTTTACCTCTCTAATTCTTTGTCAGATGCAAGGCTGTTAATTGGCTGCAAGTCCTCTTCTGAGTAGGAAAAAAAGAGGATTGTCTAAAGTACTAGAGAGCTCAAATTTTCTCATTAGGATTTACTTTACTTATCAAAAACGAACAGTTAAAACAATGACTCATCAGGAAATTTAAGACCTGTGAAGATCAATGTCCAGATCAAAACTAGACAGGTAGTTGAAGATACTCTCACTTAGGAGAAAAATTAACAGAATTCCAAAATTCACTTTAGAAAGATTCTCTCTATTCAACATTTCAGAAAATACTTTTCAAGGTGAACAATTAAAATATTTGTATTTAAAAATACTTGTAAACAGAAAGAATCGCATAGGGCATTTACAGATGTGCTCCAGGAGGTGGAGGGGTGTTTAATTAGCACAGTTCCAAGAGCTATGCTAATTAAAGCACCCAGAGCATCATGTATATCAGTGTCCTCGCGCTGAAAAATGGCAGCAGGGTGTTTTGAACTAAAGCTTGTCAAACGAGCTTTAGTTCAAAGTGCCCCTCCACCATTTTTCAGTGCAAGGACACTGATGCACATGATACTGGGGCACAGTAATTACCATGCTCCAGCAGACTCGATTAATAGAGTCTGGTCCAATGCGCTGTAATTACAGCATGTCAGAGCAGCCTCCCTGCACATGTATAGGAGCCCATAGTATAAAGTAGCACAGGCCAGGATCAACCTAGAAAGGCTGAGATATCTTTATAAATATTTCCTTCTTTGCAGAACAAGTACTAAGAGAAACAACTAAGTTTGTTTGAAACAGAAGTTCTCAATGGAAGTGACACCATACATTCCCAAACTATGAGTGTGGCATGAGAATTTTTTTAAACCCCAGGTATTACAATGAAAAAAGAGAAGACAAAATAATAAAACAAAATAATATTCCAGGAGGCTTATTTGGAAAGTGTTGACCAATCAAGCTGATGATGATTTAAGCTCCATAGCAGAAGCTGACATAAAAAATTACCTTATTTTAGCAAAGATCTATATATTTTCATCCTTGCTAGCTTAGGAGGCAATGGTGGTAGTGTAGCTCTTTGTTTCTGTGGCTTGGATACTACTTAAGTGCTTAAAATACTACTTTAAAAAGTGTATTCAGACAGATCCTTTATTATAAAGGCTATGAGATCATTAGAAGTTAGTCCTTTGTTAAACTGCATCATTTATCTTAAATCTCCTACCGTTTCAACTTCATTTGTACTTTTGGAAATTGAAAGCTTAAGGGGGATACAACTTTCAAACAAATATGATCAATAACAGAAGAGTCATTTTCTCAAAATTATGTAGCACATGTTGTTTTTTCCAAGTACAATTCTGAATCTACCCTTCGCCTAAACAACCACAAGCTACTTTTAGAGGGTTCTATGCAAAGCTCAAGCTTAAAATAACCCAGCATACCAAGTTCTTTCTTCCCTGCACAGAGATTATTTGTATCTCTTTGTTATTCATACATGAAATAGATTCCATATCTCAACTTAAATTAAAATGAATTAATATTAAAACTCATATTTCCAGTGGTTAAATTCTAGTCCTTTTGTTTTCTTACATCAAATGCTTGCATTCATAATCCAAATGCTCACTAATCAAATTTTATTCGGTGGCAGGAGGTATTGCTACATAACATTTCCATCTCTCAGCTGTGACACTAACTGAGAACTACTGTGAAGAGGACGGCCATTTACAGGAACTGCAATCTAACACTAATTAAATAAATTCTGCACTGCCAGTTTGACAGATTAGCCTCCAATTCTCTTCCCCTTCTCACTTTTTCATATTACCATCTAATAGACTGCCCACTCTTTTAAGGCCGCCAGCCAAGACCGAGCAAATTCAATGCTGACTGTGTTTTAAGGAGGAACTCACTGGTTTAATGTCCCTGTGCAAGAATCCCACTGAGTGAATGCTCTCAATGGACTCCAAAATCTGTCGTCCCAGTCGCAAAGTGGTACTGACGGTAAAGGTTCCTCGAGACTGACTTCGACGCAGATCTGCCAAGTTCCGGCCCTGATAAATAAAAAGAGTATTTTCAGGATTGGTCCCAAAACCAACATTTACACATAATGTTTATGAATCTTTCACTTATCCTTTCCTCAACTGAAAGTTGCAGTACAACTCACGTGCAATAAAATCTTCCTCAGTCAACTCTATCCTGTTCATGGACACCACATCTGAAAATTGTTCTAAATATATTGTTCAAAGTCTTCAATACCTTAAATTTAGTGTTTTTTGAAAATATAGTTCTTTGTTTCCAAACAATTTGAATGATGTCATTCCATTAGTAGTTGAGTATGTTTTAAAATATCTTCCAACTTCAATTAAAGTTTTCAGAGGGGTGTCAACTAGTTCAGAAAGCATCACAACTCTCTTAGTAAAATAAAAGGTGATTCTAAAGAGGTGACCCTTCTTTCTGACAAAGGATGATGATGAAAATATGAAATGTTCAATTTACCTCGGTCCTGCAGCCCATTTTAAAAATGGCTTATTTTCTACTTGCTATCATGCTCACTTACTATTTGTTAAATACATGTGGGGGGGGGGGGGGGCGCGGTGGAAATCAACCATTTAAGAGCCATTCAGTACAACTCACCTGTAACTGCATGACCACATAGTTAAACCTATCGTTCCTTCCACACCCAATGAATCTACAGACATGGTCTTTCCCTGAAAGGGAGGAAAAGAAACAAGTAAGCCAACAACTAATTTCTCTATCCTTCTTTGTGTAAATGATTAAACTAGAAAATATTCAAAACAGGTGCTTCTACTAAGTTTAAAAAAAAAAAAAAAAATCACACTAAAACAGTAACAAGGAAGTTCACCTCAAATAAAATAAAATTTGCCTCCCCCACAAAATGAGTTCCCCTCAAGCTTCACTTGTTCCAACACTTGAATAAAAAATATTACAGTTTCCTGGAAGATCAACAGATTTGCACTGTTTTGGAGAAGAAAAGCCTTATATTCCAAAGCTGATGACCTGTCATGGGGAATGCTCATTCCTTGCTTCTTTCTATGGATTTCAACTGTGGCTGTAGGGCAGGTTAAAGGTGGTCAGGGCAGGTTAAAGGTGGTCTCTCAAGCCATTTGATTGTCTTTTCTGAATCAGCGCTGCATTTTACACTTGACAACTCTTTTGTACAAGCTGTAGTTATGTTTTCATTGCAAGTTCAATTTTTGCTCCCTCTTTCCGACCCAAAATTAACAAATAAAGTAATATTTCAAAAGACATACTAGGCGCACATTAGTACATGAGATTTGTAGACATGGTAAAATATTTCTACCAAATCTCAAGTACATCAGATAATAAATTCCCAGTTCTATGACACCTTCAGAAATAAATGACTTCCCAAGGATCCAGAAAGTCCTAAAGCAGAGGTCGGCAACCCCTGGCATGCGTGCCGAGCTTGGTACACGAGGCCATTTTGCTTGGCACCCCACGACCAGCCCTGGCTCCAGGTAGCTGCTGCCAGCGACGGAGCCTGCGCTGCTCCCAGCAGGGCTTGCATTGTCCCAGCTGCCTGCTGGGAGCAGCCCAGGATCCTGGCTGGCAGCTGCTCCCCAGAGCTGGGGCCAGCTGCAGCTGGGAGGCTCCAAACAGCTGTGCCAGGCTCTGGGGTCCAGCATCAGCTCTGCACCGACGCGTGCAGGTGCGCCTTGGAGCAGGCAGTGGGGGAGGGGCCTGAGGCAGTGCAGCCCCCATCTCTCCCCCACTCCCGGCACGGAGGTGATGAGCCCAGCACAGCTGTTTGTAGCCAACCTGGGCTCTAGGCAGATGCAGCAAGCAGCAGGCGCAGTGCAAACAGCTGCACCGGGCTGCACAGCTCTGGCATCAGCTCCGTGCTGGCGGTAACTGCATGGGTACCTCGGGGCAGGCTGCACTGCCCTGCTGTCTGCACTGAGGTGCACACGAAGTCACCGCCAGCACGGAGCTGATGCCGGAGCTGTGCAGCCCGGAGCAGCTGTTTGCATTGTGCCTGCTGCTTGCTGCAGCTGCCTAGAGCCCAGGCTGGCTACAAACAGCTGTGCTGGGCTCATCACCTCCATGCCGGGAGTGGGGGAGAGACTGAGTCTGCATTGCCTCAGGCCCCGCCCCCACCGCCTGCTCTGAGGCACACCTGCACGTGCCAGTGCAGAGCTGATTCTGGACCCCCGAGCCCGGCACAGCTGTTTGGAGCCTCCTGGCTGCAGCCAGCCCCGGCTCTGGGGAGCTGCTGCCAGCCAGGATCCTGGGCTGCTCCCAGCAGGCAGCTGGGACAATGCAAGCCCTGCTGGGAGCAGCCTGGGCTCCAGCCTACCCAGGGCCAGGGTAGCTGCTAGCAGCCACAGAGCCTAGGCTGTGGGGCAGGGGCAAGGTGTACAAGCAGGGAATTCTGCCATGTACCCCTTGCTTTCATTTTGTTTTTCTGCCATGCGGGAACTCCGGCACCTTCTGAGGTAGGCACTGTGGTGTTTTTCGGCGCTCCGGTCAAAAAAACATTGCCTACCCCCATCCTAAAGTTACGGTGTCACTAGTAAACAAAATCAAATTAAAAACAAACAAAGAAAAAGTAGAGACCTCCCCAAACAGAAGGGTGAATTGGAGGGTGGCAAGCCACTGTTTGCTGTGAAGGAAAAATAGAAGATCACAGATTTGGCTGGTAAAGCTGGCTACTGCTTTTCCTATTCAAGGTAAGTTTGGTCTTTTGGTGAGCTGCTTTTTCTCTGGAATGGAACATGTTAGTGGAGAAAGGGGGCTGGTAAATAAAAAGGAACAGCAAAAAAAAATGTTAAGATGTAGGGTGGAGAAAGGTTTCTTTCTTGTTATCAGTGGATTTTTCAGACATGCCTACTACTTCATTTACAACCTGAGGTGTAACTGGCCAAGACTGCACCCATGGGAGTCCTCTCCTCCTCTCCCCCTCCCCCTCTACCTTCTTTGCAGGGTCTGGCTCTGGAGTCCCCAGCAGCAAGCAGCTGACAGAAGCATCAGATGAAATTCGCTGCTGCTGAGGGGAAGATGTCACCTTATTTGACACAGACATAAATGTCAAACATGCAAAAAAAATTCCTTTTTTTTCCTGGTGGCAAAAAACCCAACAGGGTGACATCTCCTCCCAGCAGCAGTGAACTCCAGCTGATCCCCCTGCACTGCTGCTGCTTACTGCCAATGCCAAAATGTGTAGGAGGATGGAGAGTGGGAGAGAGACCACAAGGAGCCTTCCCTACGTAGCGCCTGGGGCTCATTCCATGCTCGCTCACCATCCTTATGCTACTGTTTCCAACCTCATCACCAGAGTCCCTGGTGTTCATCTACCTTCAGCTGATGAAAAGACATGCAAAAATCTAGAAGTCTTGGTTTAGAGATGATACCATTTATTAGACTAACTGAGAAATTGCAAAAAAAAATTTTTTCTTCTGCAAGCTTTTGTGCTCACATGCCCTACATCAGGCTCAGGGAAAGTTCAAGATCGTAAGAAGTCTCCATATATGGGGGGAAAAAAATTTGAACAGAAGAAGCTGCAGCTGGACATCTGGCCCTCTGGGTCCATGAGAGTGTCTTTGTGAGGTGCTCTTTGATGTGCAGATCAAGCAGGATTCCTTTCCTGTTGATGTCGGATAACAGAGAGGCGGGGAGGTGTAGAGATCTTTCTTGCTGTTCAGCAATGAAGTTTATAATCCAAAATAGGTTAAAATGTATTTATATTATTATAAATATAATGTTTATTTCCTACATATGGGGACTTTTTACCATCTTGAACTTTCCCTGAGCCTAATGAAGGGTGTTGTGAGCCTGAAAGCTTGCAGAAAAATATTTTTTTCTGTTGCAATTTCTCAGTTGGTCTAATAAAAGGTATCATCTCTGAACCAAGAGTTCTACATTTTTGCATTTCTTTTTGTCTCAGACCAACACAGCTACCAAATACATCTCTTGAGCTGATGAAGACTTTCACTTCAATTGCTGGGAGAATTGTTTCTTCCTTGCTGCTGGCATGAGGAAGTCTTAAGGGGTTCTTTGTAAAATACAATCTTCAATAGCAGAGTTGGATCCTTAAAAAGGAAAGGAGGGGAAACAAGTGCTTCCCTTAAATCCTTTTTCTTAGATTTCTTTATAAATATCAATATTGAACAATACTCAAATCTCTCCCTCTCACGAACTTTACCCCTTTTTTTTTTTCTTTCAAATGGAAGCAAGGAAAAAAGTTAGTTCAACATTTAAATAAAAAAATAAAATAAAATTAACCTCTTAAGCAGAAACATTAAGCAAACCAACTCCTTACGGTTGAAATCATTATCCCAAAAATCAATATGTAAACAATATCCTTTCACAAGGAAAAGAGTTTGTAGCAAACTTCTCAAGATGCAATTGTGCATCTTCTCTGCTGCAGTTTGCAGATAATAAGGTCTCAGCGCAAATATTTATAATACATTTTATAGCCACGGTGGCATTCTATAGGAGCATGGTTGGAGATGTTTTTACTTTATCTGCCAAATGCAATAAAAGGTGTCCAAAACCTTGGCTGTCCTGAGAAACCACTTTTTAATTGGAGCAATAACTCTTTCCAGACAGTGTGACAAATGCTTTTGAAATTAACTCTTGTAAAAATTTGAGGTGGCTGCCATACAGCAGAGAGAATCTGCTAACACAGTTAAAATAACTGAGTCTAGGATTGTTGCTCCTCTCGGATGTGGCAGAACCTGCCAGCTTAAAGACCCTCTGTCTTGATAGGTTCCATATCAACAAAAAGAGGAGGCATGTCTAGAATTAAACAGTACTTATGCCACAAAGTTTGAGGCAGGACATTATTACCAAGAAAAAAAACCTATCAAAACTTCTATCAAAAAGTCTGTAACAGTAATTTAGAAACGCGTTACGTGCTAGAAATAAATTAGTAAGTTAGTGAGCTCTTAAAAATACAGGAGTTATGAATATCACCCAACTGTATTTTTTTTTTTAAACAGGAGCACTGAAACTAGCTGAGCAAATTATGAAAATAGGTATACAAGGCATAGACCAAAAAGGAGAGGAGGGGTACTAGCCTAGAAGCACACAACACAGCCAGACAATCCCTTGCAAGAAGAAGAGAAAGAAAGACAGAACAAATTTAGTACAGAGGGGATGTCTAAAAGCTGCATTTCTAGAGCAGTACAAACTGGTTAAAAATAACAAAGTGCCTGAAGGGCCTTTTTTTTTTTTTTGTAAATCTGTCTTCTTCCATGTTCCCAGCCCCAATACATAACAATTCAATCTAGCAATTTATAATCTTCTTATCGTCACCTCATGTTGACACTGAAAAAACACTGGAATCCCCATATCCCTCTGGCCAAAATGAAGGGAGAACGGTTGTAACCTCTCTGAAATTGGTTCATAAATCCCAGGTTAAGATCCCCTAATGGTCTGTTTGGGCAGTGGTCAGGACAGTGATCTGACTGAATTCAAAGTAGTGAATTCTGGATAATTTTTCTAAGCTTTTGCTCATTTTTTACAGTTAATTTACGCTTCAAGTATTAACAGCTATTGGTGGATAACTACATGGGAACCGCTGTGAAAGAGTGAGGGAACACTTGTGAAATGCTGCTGCTTTCAGCGCTGGTCTTCAACAGCAATTCATTTTCTCAGTTCTCAATCACAACAGACAACCAAACCTTCTGCCACACAACTGCAACCCTGTGAGAAAGGAAACTATGGGTGCAAAGAGAAGTGCAGCTCTCTGTTGTAACTCAGAACATTTTGCAGGAAGTGTTCAGAGTTACAGTGATCCCCTTGTGTACCCCTAGGGGTACTTAAAAAGTATGCAGCACACAGGCAGCCAGAAGTGCAACAAGGAAGCATAGAGAGTAGCCAGGTCTGGCTGGTAAATCTGTTATGAGGGAAGGGGTGTTGGGGTGGGGGGGGAGTGGCAGGCAGGCAGATCAAGGCCCCAGCAGTGGGGGAGGGAGTGGGGCTGGGGGAGGGACAGGGGCTGCCCAGATAGGGCAGGACGCAGGACTGAGCCACGTGTGGGGGGGGGCAGAGGGGGCAGGGTGGCTCCCGCTACTATGGGCACCCCAGAAGGGCATGTGGGACGTGTATCCCCGTGGGGTGATGGCGGACTGTCACAGCAGGCTGGAGCTAGGACATCGCCAGGCTGTTCCCGGAGGGGGGTGTTGGGTTGAGCTGCGCTCGGGGCAGGTGGTGGTAGCACTGGGAGTGGGGGCTACAGCGAATTCTGGAGTGGCTGCAGCCCCTCCCTTAGCCCCTCTCCCAGCACCACCCACCCCAAGCACAGCACAGCCCAGCCCCACCCAGGAAGAGCCTGGTGCAGCCCTGGTTCCAGCCCACAGTGGCCTTCTGCCCTTGCCCCGCATGCAGATCCAGGGGCACACGCCTCCATCCTGCATTCTACCCCCGCCCCAGCCCCACTCCCTCCCACCCCATGGGGGCCTCAATCTGCCCCGCTACCCCTTAAAAACAAGAAAAAAAAATAAAGGGATACATGAGCTGAAACTTTGAGACACAAGGGGTACACTTGTTTAAAAAGGTTGAAAACCCCTGCCCTGAACCAAACACAAGTTCACTGTTGGTTCCAGGGGGGAAGGGAATCTAGCTGCAGGCTTTGATCCTGCAGCAGGTTTCCTCTAGCAACAGTCCCTCCCCCCTGCCAGCCCAGGCTGTTCTCAGAATGGGAAGGGGAAGGGGAGCCAGCGCTGGAGGGTGGGGTGAACCGGATCCCCACCAGCTCAGGAGGCTCCAGTGTACCTGCCCTACCCTCTAACAGCTAACGGCCCCCCCCCCCCCTCCCAGACCAAACTCCCTCTTTTCCCTTTCCCCCTTCCCATTTTGAAAACAGCCTGGAGGCTGGCAGGCAGAGACACAAGTTACAGAAGACACTATTTTGAAAGTCTTCATTTGAACCCCCATGCAATGAGGGTTCAATTTTTGCTGCACCAACCAAGTTTTAAACAGTCTGCAGCCATGAATTTGTGTTTGGTCATGGCTATAGATGGCTTTCTATGGCCAGATGGGGCAAAAATTGTCACTTCTGTCTGCATACTATAAGATACGGTTGCAAGGTAGAATGTGCCTTTGAAAGAGAAGAGCTGGGAATTCAGAGGACCATAGCAAGAGAAGAATATTCAAAACAGTATAAAAATGGAAGGAATTGCAAACAAAATTTAAGGAGAAAAAATGGAACAAGGTGAATTAAACAGAAGGAAATGCTCTCAGCAAAAGACAAAATAATCTATGCTTCATTATTGTGATGAACTTGGAAAATGTCTCTAATATTCCTTATCAATATTATATGAAAAATCTGTTCCCATAATCAATGTTGTACTGTTGCTTGCCTGAACTTACAGTGAAGTCAAGGGAGACAGTAATATGATGATTAAATAACCAAGGAGAAAAGGTAAAACAATGGCCTACTAAGGTACATCTCAACCACAATAGGAAGGTTCACAGCTTTGAAGAGGGAGGTATCACAATTCTAGCCCTAGCAACAGGGTTGTTCTGCTAAAAGTGAGAGGAGGAAAATGATTTAAAGGACCAGTCCTATAAAATGGGAAGAGGCTTTTGGGTGAGCTGGGAAAGGCTGCCTACAAAGTCAGTGAAAAAGAAGAAAGAAAAAACTGACACACTGAGAAGACTCACATAGAGAAGACAAGCATGCTGGAAAGAGTGCAGCCTGTTTCCTCACCTCAGGTATAGAGTTCCTCCAACTCAGATATGGAGAAGCTGGATCTGCATGAGCTATGGAGAGAGGTTAAGCCTAGTTAAATAAATTTGTGTATTGGACTCTTCTTTTATATCTTGTTCCTGTGTATTCCGTACCCTTGTGGCAAGAATAAGAGATGCTTTATTCTACAGAAATTTAACCTACTATCACAGGCCCTCATGCAGCAAGCTGGCTGAAACACCAATCAAAATGGATCTGCAGACTATTACTCAAAGCAAAGACACTTTCTGGTAAGCACAGACAAAATTCTTATTGCCAACTTCTTCAAATAGATACAAAATTGGGGAGACAGGGGTGTCTACAAAACACTGTACACTCATTAAATAAGTGGTGCTCAACCTTTTGGCCCCACAGGCCAAACGTGTGGCACAGGGCCATTCTGTGCACCAGGATTCGACCCTGGGGGTCCAGAACCACCCCTCTTGGCTCCCCACACCAGGATTAGACCCTGAAGCAGCACAGGGCTGGATAGGGTAGTGCAAGACTCAATCCTAGTGTGTGGGGCTAGGCAGGGATAGCACAGGGCCAGACCATGGTGTGCATGGTCCCATCCTGATGCACGGAGTTGGGCAGGAGGTGGTTTGGAGCCCCAGCACGTGGGGCTCAATCGCAGCATGCAAGGACCAGTTGAGGCTGTGCGGGGCCTGATTCTGGCATGCACATCCTGATCCAGCTTGCAAACTGGCCCTGTACCACTCACCCAGCCTGTGAAGCCAAATAATTGAGTACCACTGTTTTAGCCCAATAACTGAAGGGTTAGGCACTTACCTAGGGTACAGAGGACCCCGGCTCTAGATGCCCCAAGCCCAGAATGGGTTTGAACCTGTCTTCTGCTTCCCAGCAAAGTGTTCTAATCACAAGGCCACAAGGTTAGGCATTTCCCAGAATATGCTCCACCCTTCCTATTAAAACTGGCTCACTAGGCAGCAAGGAGGGGAAGATCGGTAGGGCTAGGAAGAGAACAAACTATAGAACGAATGGCTCAAAGATACGTATTGCCCTAGAAGGTGAGGGGAGGGGCTAGGTGTTAGTTTCTGCCCTACTGAGAACATGAGCCCAGGCTATCTGAATGCTGTTTATCTATTTTGTCCAATAAGTATTATTAAATGCAAGGTGTAGTGAGCCAGCTTTAAGAGGTGGGCTGGAGAGAGGTCTCGTTAATGCCTTGCCCATAGCCTAGTGGTTAGAGCCAGGGTTGCCAACCCAATACATTTTTTTTTTTTTTTTTACTGACACCCAAACTTTTCGACTGATGCATGTTTTTACTGACATATAATGTAAATGCAAGTCTTCTTCCAGGCCCCAGTTAGAAGGCAGAGCACTCTGGGATGCCATAAAATCTTCTGAAGTATGCCCTGAGGTGTAAGGAGATTAGCAGATACGAGGAGATAAATGCACAAGGAGATAAATGCAGGCTCAGGTTCATCTCTGCCTGGCTATTGCCTTGCCCCCACTGCCTGGCCCCTCTGCACAGAGGCAAGCACTATAATGAATACATTTTAAATGAGGTGCTGCTTGATTCATAAAATATGGAGGGGTGCCGAGTCAAAAGAAGGGTGCCTCAAGTTTATAAAATTTGACAAGCACTGAAGTAAACATTAAGCAAGCTGCAAATTTAGTTCACAAATATTAAACTGTAAACCTCATTACCAAACTGTCATTGTGAAACACTCCCTCATTCATTTTTTGCATCTTTCCCTGTGACCTATAAACAACCGTGGTTTTGCTGTTCATGACACATCTCTAAAAATCAGGGAAATGCTAAGATGGAAGACAAATGTGTGCCAGAATCTCTAGTATGCAGAAAATGCTTTAAACCATTCCAACAAACCGCAGAATTTATAGCTGCATTGTATGATCAGTGCAGAGCAGTGGGAGTAGAGCAGTAAATTTAATTTAATCTGTTTGTATCTAGACCCTATTTATACTTCTGTGCAAAAGGTGTACTGAAGCATTCTTTCGAGTACTTTCACAACAGAAAATTTCAGAACCTAAAAATAGTTTTTAATAAAATAATACTTTATATTACTATTTAACTTCTTAAGAAAGGACTAAAAAACACTGTACAAGGCAACTGTTCTATGCATTTTACAAGGACATGGATGCAAAGAAAAGTTACATCACTTGCCCAAGATCACACAGCTAGTTAGGCAGGGACAGATTTTGGAATAGAACCCAAGTCTGATGCTGTTTCTTCCTTTAGCTCCTAAACAGCGCTGCTTCTTGGGAGAGCTCTAATATGGCACTAGGTCTTCTTGACTTGTACTTATAAGTAAGTATCTCTTTAGTGACCACAACACAACGCTTCACAGTAGATTCTGCTTTTTGTACCTAGATTTCCCCTTTCATTTTATGGTCAAAGATGACTACGTTTCATGCAGTTAAATTGGGCAAATAATGCCTATTTAATATAATTATACACACACAAATACAAGCTGTAAAATATTTTCAGATCTTTGGGAATTTCTACTGCATACAGTTTTTAAAAAATAAGGTAAATTGTTCCGATTCACATTATAGCGTTTACAGTGACTCTTTCAGTAGGGGTTTGCACCATTACAGATACATCAGTATTGTACCTCATTGGGGGAAAATATAAACTAGAGTTCCAGAGTGTTGCAACTGCTGCTTGATGGTGTCTTAGTTTACTGTATCTTTGTGTTCTTCCCTCTCAAGTAAGCATACAAGTTAGAGTAAATATTTTAAAACATAAATAAATGTTATCAATGATAATATTTAGAAACTGGGTATTCACTGGATATGCCAATACAAATGCTGAAAGAAACATGTATGCATCTTGGCTGTTGGTCTCTTGGAGGATATTAATCAATTCTTGGTCTCTTGAAAGACATATTAATCCATTCCAAAAGTTGTCAACCAGGGGTACGCATACCCCCAGGGGTACTTAGAAAGGTCGTAGGGGGTACGTACGGACAGGGATGGACAGAGCATACCTCGGGGTGCAGTGGTGGCATCTCCCTTGGCACATTCCCATGTTTCGCCTCTTACCTGGGGGAGGGACGCACTAGGTGCTGCCAGCCCCACATGGCACACTGCAGCACCTCCCTGTCACCTACCCCAGCTCGCTCTCCTGATTGGCCACTACCCCCTTACAGCAGAGCTGTGAGGGTCTGAATGGCTGGGGGAGGCAGAAGTGTGTTTTGTGCCTACCCTGGCGGCGCACGATTGGCCAGGTGCAAGGCCCATCAGCAACCCACAGAGTCGCACGTGTGACCATGGGAAAGAGGCATGGGGCGCAGTAGTGGCAAATGCCTGTGCTGGTGCCTGAAAGTGATTGTTGTAAATTGAATTCGTGCCTGATTAATCTTCTCCCAGGCCTGCTAGCCCAGTGGGATGCCTCTGTCAGTGCAACTGCTCTTCCTGCAGGGCAGCAGTGCTCCAGCAGCTGCCCTGCCCCCAGCCACTCCCCTGACAGCCCTTGGATGCACCATCAGGCTCCCACTGTCCCAGGACTCAGCCCAACCTGGGCCCCATTTACCCCTACCCCACTCCCTCCTGAACTGTGGGGGTCTCCACCTGGCCCCTCCAGCTCCTTCCCACTCCCCTTCCCCCCTACACACACTTACCTGCTGGGGGAAGGGAGGGGTGTCTGTGTCTATGTCTGCATCTGCATGTCTGTCTCCTGCCCAGCAGCAGCAGGCACAGGGTGTCGCATGGCTCTTGGGGCAGTGGGGTGCAGAGTCCAGCCTGTAGCAGCAGCTGCCTCCACTCCATGCACTGATGTGGGGGGACACATGCCTCCCGGGCCTCTGCCAGGGTGTGCGCTGCGATGGGAGCCACCCCCCGCCATGCCCTCCGGACAAGCAACTCTCACAGCTCCATCCTGTGCTTTGCCCCAGCTGTGCAGCGCCTGCCCCTGCCTCACTGTGGGGGGCCTTAATCTGCTTTACTCCACAGCAGGCTAGTACTTGTAAATACAAGTAAAAGAAAACTCCACAGCAGTACAAGTGCAGATGCTGATGGGGATGGCTGGGGCACAAGGGTGCTTCAGTGTGTGGGCTCCCTACCAGCTAGCTCTGCACAAAAGCTCCCTTGTGCCTCAGCCAGCCCAACAGCATGTTGAACCGGGGGGAGCAACCTTGGGGTCCACTGCCAGCCAGGGTCCACCACCAGCTGGGGCTTTTCCAACCCAGCTCCATGTGCTGCACATGAATAAACTGCAGAGCCTATTGCTCCCAAGCATATATTCAAAACAGTGTGCCTGGAAGCAATAAACTCTAGAGCAATAAGCTCTGCAGTTTATTCATGAGCTGCAATAGCACATGTAGATACATCCAGTTTTGCCAGTATACCCCTGACTTGCCTAAAGTAAAACAGAATGCTTTTGAAGAATGAATATCTTTTCTCAGGCCAACTAGATATTTGAAAAAAAAAAAAAAAAATTATTTGCAAGCTTTCAGGCCCAAATGCCCTTCATCAGGCAAAGGAAAAGTCAAAGACTCTAAAATTTCTTCTAGATAGAAATGAAACTTTATATTGCACAGGAGACCTAAGAGCAGACAGAGCAAGGGATATATGAAATATTTTAAATTCACAATAACAGAAAGGGCTTGTCTGAAAATCCAACTAATTGTCCTTCTTCTTTATCTATCTGCTCTCAAAGAATAAAGCAAGTTTTTACCACATTTGACAAAGCCAATCTTTTTTTTCTTTTCTTTTTTTTTTTGTGGGGGAGAAGGCTAGTAAATCTCTGAATTTGTAAGAACAGATACATGCCTGTCAAAAAAAACATGAAAGCTTATCCCCTCTTCCAGAAATGTTCATAGTCCATCTCACTTGGAGAATCCTGGAATAATAACTGGAAAGTTAGATACTTATTTAGACAGGGAATTACAGCTCCACAAAAACAACTCCCTCTTAAAGCAAACATAATCAAGGAAAGTCTGCTAGAGTGGACAGGAAAAGTTTAAAGGACACAATTATAGCTTCCTGCTTTCTTAGAAAAAAAAGGAAAGTTAGCAGGAGACAAAAAATGTTTTTTTTACTTAGAGCATAGTTAAATTGTGGAATTCATTACTACAGGAGGTTGTAGAGGCAAATACTGTACCAAAAAAAAAAGACTAGACAAACTCAGATAGATCCATTAATAGCTATTAAACAGAATAGTCAGGGATGTATCCTCTGACATCTGTAAACTAATGACGGTAGATGCCAAAGAGTATATCAGAGGGAACAGCTGAGTCTAGATATACCTCGTTCATATGCTCTCCCTCTAAAGTGGGGGTAGCCAACCCTTAGCACACATGCCATAAGTGACACTGACACACTTTGGTTGCAACACATGGCAGAGTGCAGGGTTTAGCTTGTGGCACACCTGCCAGAAAGGCAGGCCCTCACTTCTTCAAAGCATCCACTCCTGTCACTGTCAGAGACCAGATTCTGGGCTAAATTGTAGTGTCAAACGCATCCATAGCGCTGAATGTGCATCGCTAGGCTGGTCTTCAGGCTGGACTTATATGTAATATAAACTTTTTCTTTCTTCTTCCCCGCCCCTGAATTTCATGCTCCAGGTTGAATTAGCCAAATCAGTTCTGAATCTCTGAACAGAACTCAATCATTTAGGTCTATATGGTGCTACCACTGGCAAGTATCGGCCATCCCAGACTCCTCAGTCTGGGGCTTCAGATACTCTCAAAACCATGGCAGGCATATGTAGTACAAACTATGAATGCTATAAGTCCAAAGCCAAAAAGCTCATGATTAAAGGCCCCAACAGAGTCAACAGCATTTCAAGCCAATGTGACCCCACAGCTCAGCATTGTGGGGCTAGGGACATACACTCCAGAAAGTCCCCACAACGGAATCATGTGCTAATTACCCCCCGCCCCCAACTCATGACTGGAACTGGATGTTCTCATCATGAGTCCTGGGATCCTCCAAAAATTTATATGCAGGTGAGGTGTAGGGAACCTGGTCCAGCTCCCCTTCATGGAGGGTGGGGCCACACTAATCATATGCGACAGATAGAGAGAGGGCAACAGAGGGATTCTGGGTGAACTGTTTGGGGCCCTGGTTGGTGATGTTTGTCCAACACTGAAGGCCGGTGAAGAAACAGGAATCATTGGAAATGGGAGTGGGGGGTGCAGTTCAGTTGTGGGAGTGAAGTAAAAATGTATGCAATGCAGTGGCTCAACATGATTTTAAAAAGAGTCAGTGTTGAGGGGGATTGCACTCAATGGGCACTACCATATAACTTATTCAGATGGTTTGTATTAACATATCTTTGTGGTAGGTTTCCATCAGCATCTCAGCCTTCTGGCTAAGATCACATTTTTGACACTAAGGTAAGTGTGTCAGGGCTGGCCCTGGCCTTCCTGATGCCAGCCTGATAGTGTAGTATGTCCAGCCCTGCTGCCAGCTCCCCGTGGAGGGAGCACCTGCCTGGTTGGTTTGTTTTTTAAGGGAGAGTAGCGGAAGCTTGATGAGGGGGAGGCTTCCCATCAGTACGTTTGCATAAAATGGGCCGTGTTTTTTATAGTCATACTCAGTGTTGGCTACATTTAATCAACTTCATAGTTGGTTTTCATTACTGAGCACATGCTGCTTTTGGCAGCAGTTTAATACTAGATATTTTATTTAATAAGGTTTCCTTGCATGTGAATATAAGATGATGGGCTTCCCCCCTCCCCCCATTTATTAGGGAAAGGGAGGAAAACTTATATTCAAATAAATATGGTAGAAAGCAAACATACAGCGCATTAATTACAATGTAATAAAGCATATAAACAGGTTATAGTACATAAAATTCAGAGTGACTTTCAGATCACTGACTAATTTAGTAATCCCTTCAGAATAAAAACAAACTGGGCCAGATGCAGTGCTCTTGGAACGTTATTTAAGTCAACGGAATGACAAACTGGGATGAAGAGTGATGATACTCTTTTGAATGCTCCTCTGCTGAGTTCCAGGTAATCCCTTTTAGGTGTCATTCCCATTTACACTACATCTGAGAACAACTTGTACAGTCTTAATTAGTGATGAAACTGTTAAGTGGCACAAGTTGTAGCTATCCCAGTCCTGCTTTTTGCTAGCCAAGCTCACAGAGCTGGCTGGGTTGAAGGCAAGAAGCCAGCATTCCTCCTTCAGAACTTCTGTGCCATTAAGTGACACTTTGGTGCCAATTCTTCAGGCAGTTTCTCTGCTACTTCTCAATTGCCTCTACTCAATCCTAGGTAACAAGCAAGACAGCAACCAAAAATAGGACATGACACTGGCTAGCCAGCAGGGACACAAAGGGTAAACAGCAAGTACCAGTCCCCTTGCAGGTCTGTCTCTCCCCCAACCTCTCCACAATGCGTACATTCTTCTACAAAAACAAACCCCAACCATCTATTTCAAAGCAGAGAGAGCAGAAACAGGATTTGTATTTATTTATTTTCCACACCCCCACCCACACTTGTTTTCATCCATGTGAAGGGGGCAGACAGGGGAGCCTGATTGTTTTTCTCCATTCTGCTCACTCCTGCTTTCATCCCTGCTTTTCACTTGGGAAGGAGAAAAAAAAACAAAGAAAAAAAAAATCAAACAACGTTCCTGCCTTGATAAGAAGTATCCCTGTGAACCCTGTATCTGCAAAGTTTGGCAGCAGGGCTTTTTCATTTCCCTTCTTCCCTCTTTGCTGAAGAACAAAGTGAGCAGAAGCAAAAAAGGAATAGGTATTTAAAAAATCAAAGGAATGTTCTAAAGATGATAAACTTACTACCCACTCATTGCTACACCACCAGGAAGTGTCAAGGTTGCCCTTATTTCATGAAAATATATTCCATAGCCTAAAGGCAATTTCTATTGTTTATGGGTACAATGACAATAAGTTACAAGGACATCAAAAAGAAGAATGAATTAAGCAAGACAGACAGACCTGTATTATACCAATCCATCTTTATTATGACATTTTATGTCCCAAATTCTTCTATGGTACAAGTGAAAGAGCTCAGTTTCTCTGCCATTTGAGTACTTTATACTTTTAAGATGAATAGCAAATGTCCTACTACAACAGAGAGTGGAACTTGGCTAACCCACTCAGCAAGGGGGGCTGTGTTATCCCCCATGCTGCCACTTGCCCCACCACCAGGTTTGGATTTGGCTTGGGGGGGATGCAGGTGAGTTTGACACCCTGTCCTAACTAATATGCTAAATTTTCTACTTCATAGTAAAGAACAAAGGAGGACTAAATCAAGAAGCAGAAAATCACTCCAGACTTAAATGGTATCAGACTTAAATTATTGTTGAAGCACTTTATTCAAGAGAAATGCAGAACTCCAAAAAGACAAGAGGTACATGTACAGCAATCCAGATTTAGAGCCCTGCACATAAAATTATTCCATAGCTTCCTTGAATGTTCCGTGAATCAAAGGAAACATTGCTGTCTAAACCTGTTAAACTCAAATCCTTCTTTTGCAGGAATAGGAGATACTAGATAATATAAAACAGCAAACATCAATAAACATACTATCATTTAAGAAAGGCCAAACCCTTGATATTTTTACTTTGAGCTTCAAATAGTCTGGCCAGCCAATGAATTAGGCCAAGATCTGTAATACATTTAAACAGAGGCATAGCAAGCTCCTTCAGCAGAGGGGGTAGCAGTAAGAAATAATGCTAACCACTGGAAAGCAGGGAAGGGGGGTGGGGGATATCTTACCTGTTCAGGCTCTCTTCACTTGAGCAGCAGCAGCTCCCACTGTTGCCATAGTAGCACAGGCTTGGACTGCTGCCTCCAAGGTACAGGCACTAGCCCAGGATACCTGGGGGCTGCTCCTGCCACCCCATTTGTTCACATCCTACCCACCAGGGGCACAACAAAGCTTCCTGTGGGTGGGCCATCATTCCACCTTTCTCCTCCCTCCCCCCAGATGCAGAGCTGGGCAAGTGTCCAGCTCTATGGCTGGCAGCAGCCCACGACTGACCGTGTACTGGCAAAGACTCCTGGGGGGAGGGACCATACTAACATCCCCTCTAAGTCAGTGCCTGTGGCTGGTGCCCCAAGCCCCTCCCTAGTTACACTACTGGATTTGAACACATCACAAGTGTGACTCTGGTGAATTAATTATATAACCTAGTTATTCATCAGTGTGCTTTTGGGTAGGGTTTGTAGCAAAGGTACTCATTCCATAAACCTAA
Source organism: Alligator mississippiensis (assembly GCF_030867095.1). NCBI lineage: Eukaryota > Metazoa > Chordata > Crocodylia > Alligatoridae > Alligator > Alligator mississippiensis. The sequence goes on along the minus strand of NC_081825.1, from coordinate 237,006,421 downwards.
AGAAATACTGCACTGCTTCCCAAGAACTGGGTGAATTATTTTTAGTCAATGAGTAGGGATTTTTTAGGGGGGGTTGGGTTTAACACTCCTTATCCAAACCCATTTTTAAGGGCAGATAGTGAAACATTTTGGAGACACACTTTTGGGCCAAACAGGCTACAGTTATCTGGCATACAATCTTCTCTTACATGGTTATATGGCTACTAGCCAATTGCCCATCAGGAATGATGGGGAGGAGAGGGCAGGGGGAGGCAGGGACAGAGCGCCACCACCAACCACCCCATGCCACCTCCAAGGAGCAGGGAGGAGCAGCTTGCCCCACCATCCCCCTCGAGCAGCACCCTGTGCTGCCGCTGCCACCTCCAGGGAGCAGGGCCAGGAGGTGGGGTGCAAGGCCAGTGCTGTTGGCCCTGCCCCCCCTACTATAGCTGTGATATAAATGGAAAAGTGTTGGTGCAATAACACATCCCTGGGTTGACTCCAGCTCTAATACAATACCATGACAATGGCTGCAATCTTTTTTTTTGAGTATGGTTGTCCCAGGGGTGCCGGGGTCGCAGGAGAACCCCATCCCAAAATAGAAGGTAGCCCCAACTTACCATCTGCAGGGGCCAAAAGGAATGAGGAACCGCCCACACGGCTCATCAGCCGCGTTCATATTCAGCTGGGACCAGGTGACGTCAGCTGGAGACACCACCCGGCGGAAACAAAAGGCAGCCCTGGAGGTACAGGAGGGCGGCTCGTGAGCGGAGGCTTGATGGGGAAGCCCACACCCTAAGGGGCGCAGCCGCTGTGTCGGGCAGCCTGGGACAGCGGGGGCGGAGCCTGTGGAGGCACCGACAGAGAAGCAGGCAGCGAAGCCGGCAGAGGCACCGGCAGCGGAGCCAGCAACGGAGCCGATGGAGGCACCGGCAGAAAAGCCAGCAGTAGCACCGGCAGCAGAGCCCGTAGAGGCACTGGCAGGAAAGCCGGCAGCAGCACCGGCAGCGGAGCCCGTGGAGGCACCAGCAGAGAAGCCGGCAGCGGAGCCAGCAGCAGCACTGGCAGCGAGGCTGACGGAGGCAGAGGCAGCGAAGCTGGTTGCAGAACCGGCGGAGGCACCGACTGGCAAGCCGGCAGGGAAGCCCTGGAGAGGAGGTAACAAGGGCAGGGCCGATGGGAACCCCAAAGGGGATAGCCGCGGGGTGCGGCAGAAGACCCCAAGCAGGCATGGTTAAGCGGCGGACGGACCCACAACATCCCAAGAAGAATCGGCCGAGTGGGGCAAGCAACTGGGGCTGGGGCACCTAGGCACAGGGAAAACACAGGGCCCATAGGTTAAAGGCACTCCTTATTCCTTTGCGGCCTCCAGGTCCACTGGTCGCATCTCTTCAGTGTCATAACCCAAATTAAGCGAGTGTCCCTGACACAATAGAAAGCCTTTTTAGGTGATTGGTATTGCTCAATTTTTAGTACGTATCCAGATTGAGAAGCATCTCCGACACAATAGAGTCTGCCTAGCAACTGTGGTAACTGTTGGGTTTGGTATATTCCATCTCCTCACTCAGCAGTTTAGTACAGTCCTGGTGCATTGGAAGATCCCATTTGGCCTGTATGCCTGTGCCACAGTGGAGAGTTCCATTGGGGTGATATAGAGGTCACAGCTAAAGTAGGTCACAGGGGAAAATTCCGCTGTACCAGAGCCCAGTGACTAAGCTAGGTCATGGAAAATTACAAGCTTAGAAAAAGTTTCCGCCAATCATATGCAGATGTACACACCACTATTGGCCATTTCCAAAGTATTCATATTTGACAAGTTGTGATTGGTTTCCCGGCCATTTAAAAGCTAAGTTAGTTTCCGCCCACGGGGAGGTACCCTGCGGTTTTCTCCGAGGAAAGAGCTCCTCCACAGTTTTCTCTCAAAGAACTACTCTGCACGGTTTTTCTCAGAGGAAATATTCCGGGTGTTTCTCGGAGGGTACTCCCATCGCCGATATCCAATTTGACGCGCTTTCCCCCCCCATGGCCGCATCAAAAAGCCGTTTATGACCGTCATTCATATCTTGTTGCATCGTCTCGTCGCATTTACCGTCTTTGCAACTTGTCGTGGTTTTTTTCCCCGTTGTAACTGTAACTCAAGCCCAGTTCCATCGACCTACACTGTAATCATCACCGTCAGTGTAAGTAAAGAAATTTTTTTCAACCATTACACATCGTGTGCCTAGTTCTTCTCCGGTGTCACCAGTACCCGCTTGCCGTTCTAGGCTATTGACCCCATAGCTTCGGTCTGCCTTGCCACCCAACCGCCACATTCAGCAGTCACGGTGGTGGGGATCGCATGCTACATCACAGGGTAGTTGGAATAGGGCATTAGGGATACGGGTTAGTCGGATCTAGGTCCAAGGGCCTCGAAGCCTTCACGCTCAAGCCGCAACCCAGGGACACTGGGACTCGTGGCTGGAGGGCCACGGGAGGCTGGGGAAGAAGCCAAGTGGAACCAGGGATGCCAGAGGGCCAGAAGACCTGCGACCCAAGGTGGCAAGTGGCTGGGGTGTAGGGGAGGTCAGAGCCCCATGAGTGCCCGCCAAGAGGCGTGATGACCCTGGAGGCTACCTCGAAGGGGAACCCCTCCACTGAGGTTCCATTCAAAGTCGTGGCAGGTGAGTTAAGGGGATCCCCGGATGTCAGCCGGGGTAGCCTTTGGGGTCCATTCGCAAGCCCGGGACAGGCAAGATTGATAGTCCGGGCTAAGGCCGCACGAAAACGCCTGGTAGAGCAGAGGCGGGCACAATGGTAAAGATTCTGGCATCTCTCAAGTCACTGGGAATCTGTTCACATTTCCAGTTTTTCATAATAAGGAGAGGCATTAGGGTCTCAGAGCTTCAGTGAGATGGAGGTCCAAGATGGGTGGCTGCTCCTCAAGGAGACAATACTCAGAGCTCAATGGGAGTCAGTCCCAGTGCGCACCAAGGGGGGTAGGAGTGCTAAGAAGCCCCCATGGCTAGCCAAAGACATCCAGGGATGCCTAAGGGCAAAAAAAAGGAGGCGTACAAACAGTGGAGGCAAGGGGCTATCACCAAGGAGGATTACACCTCTGTTGCTTGGGACTGCAGGGAAGCAGTTAGGAAGGCCAAGGCAGAGATGGAGCTAGGGCTAGCAACCAGAATTAAGGATAATAAAAAGTCCTTTTTCAAATACATAGGGAGTAAAAAGGCGGCACCAGGTAACATGGGGCCCCTACAGGACAGGCTTGGCAATATGGTGATTGCGGCAAATAAAAAAGCTGACCTCTTTAATGAATTCTTTGCCTCCATATTCCTGAACAGAGACCAAGACATTTCCCCCACTAGAATTGTGGACGGCCTCAAGAGCAGCATCGCCATGCCTAGGGTCAGGGATGACCTACTTAGGGAACTTTTGGAGGGGCTGGACGTATATAAAGTCAGTAGGTCCAGATGCTCTTCACCCAAGGGTGGTGAGGGAATTGGCAGGGGTCATAGCGGAGCCCTTGGCACAGATCTATGAGTGCTTGTGGGGCACTGGCCAGGTACCAGAGTATTGGAAAAGGGCCAATGTGGTCTCCATTTACAAAAAGGGGAGGAAGGAGGACCCTGGCAGTTATAAGCCAGTCAGTCTTACCGTGGTCCTTGGGAAGACCTTTGAGAAAATTATCAAGGAGTACATCTGCAAGAGTCCAGCAGGAGAGGTAATGTTCAGGGGCAACCAACATGGGTTCATTGAGGGCAGATCCTGCCTGACTAACCTGGTTTCTTTTTATGATCAGATCACAAAGTCCCTGGACGAAGGTATCAGGATGGATGTAGTCTTCCTGGACTTTCAGAAGGCCTTTGACACGGTTTCCCACCACATTCTCTTAAAAAAAACTTGGTGACTGTGGCATTGATGCCTACACAGTCAGATGGATGGCAAACTGGCTAGATGGTCACACCCAGAGAGTAGTAGTGGACAGGTTGTTTTCGACCTGGAGGGATGTAGGCAGTGGAGTCCCTCAGGGCTCAGTCCTAGGGCCTGTACTGTTCAACATCTTTATCAGCAATCTGGATGTGGGTGTGGAAAGCATGCTGTCCAAATGTGCTGACAACAGCAAGTTGTGGGGCGAGGTGGGCATGCTGGAGGGGAGGGACAGAATCCAGTTAGATCTAGACAGGTTGCAGAGGTAGGCAGATGAGAATAGGATGGAGTTCAATGGAGACAAGTGCAAGGCACTGCATTTAGAGAGAAGGAACTAGCAACACACCTATAGGCTGGGGAACACCCTTCTTGTCAACACAGTGGCAGAAGAGGGATCTTGGAGTCATTGGTGACTCCAGGATGAACATGAGACACCAATGCGAGGAAGCGGTCAGTAAGGCTAACCACAACTTGTCGTGCATCTACAGATGCATCACAAGCGGGTCCAGGGAGGTGATCCTTCCCCTCTATGCAGCATTGGTCAGGCCACAGTTGGTGTATTGCGTCCAGCTCTGGGCACCGCACTTCAAGAGGGATGTGGCTAGCATTGAGAGGGTCCAGAGGAGGGCCACTAGTATGGTCAAGGAGCAGCAGGGCAGGCCCTACGAGGAGAAACTAAAGGGCCTGAACCTATTCAGCCTCCACAAGAGAAGGCTGAGAGGGGATCTGGTGACCGTTTACAAACTCACCAGGGGTGACCAGAGGGAATTGTGGGAGGCTGTGTTCCCCCAGGCACCACCCGGGGTTACTAAGAATAATGGACACAAATTGTTAGAGAGAAGGTTCAGGCTGGACATAAGGAGACATTATTTTACAGTCAGAGACAGGCTCTGGAATGGGCTCCCAAGTGACGTGGTACTCTCTCCTACCTTTGGGGTCTTCGAGAGGAGGCTGGACAGATATTTGGCTGGGGTGATATGACCGCAGCACCCATTCCTGCCTGGGGCAGGGGGTCGGACCTGATGATCTGTTTAGGTCCCTTCCGACCCTAAGCACAATGAAACTATAATAATGACATGTAGTTAGTGGAGGAGCTTTTTTCCATCATGCTTATAAATTTTACCTGCTATTCCAGCAGGAGCACATGCTTTGTTGTTCTTCATCTGCCTAATGCCTTCCAAGTTGATGGATCTGCAAAATAGCTCTTAATGGCGTGCTCTGGAATGACTTCAATGGTATTATCTTCGACAGTAGAAACTTGCTTCAGGAACTCTTGAAACTGCTCCTTTCACAGTGAACTGATGGTAGAGTTGTCTTTAAAGAATGTTAATCTATCCTCGGACCTCAAAGGGATGACTCCTTGTGTGCTTTGCCCACAAATATCTTTAGTTGTGCTGAAGAAACTATGCTTGTCATGGCTATTGGCAAATTTTTTAATCTCTTTTGCTTTGTCCTCCCATCATTTTTTCTTTCCCTTTCAAATTTTCTCTGGGTCTTGGCTTCAATGTGGTAATAAATGTCTTGCTTCTGTTTGGAGTTGATGTCATTTTGCCAAACTTTGAAGGCTCTTATTTTTCTGTCAATAAGAGCTTGAATTTCCCTACCATTATCATTTAACCAGTCCTGATGTTTCTTTGTGGAGAAGGCTAGAGATACTTTGTATGCCTCATGGATGAAAAGTGCTTAAAATTATACATGAGCTCAAATGTTCTGATGATTTAGGGTGAAACTGCCAACTTCTGCTCGTTCAAATACTTTATTAAAGCCTAAACCTTTCTTAAATCCCTTAAACTTTAATCCATCAATTAATTTAATATATTAAGAACAAAAAATGGATATCTATCCTTCAAAGGATTCAGACTGGTTTTACTTATCCATATAAGTACTGAGGCAAGAACCAGGTCTTCCCTTCTCAACAGCAAACACCTCATGCAATGGTAGTTAAGGTTATAAGCAGAAAGTTCCCCAATTCTCTCACCATGGTCATTTGAAACATTTCAGCTCCATAGAGGTGTTCAGCCACTACAAGTTAAAAATGACTTGAAGCTTTCAAATACTAGGAGAAGAGAACTGCTACTACAAAATGCTCCCTCTACCCTGAAGTATTTTGCCTTTGACTTCAGCTTTGTCAGAATTAAATCAGTATATCATGAGAAAGGGAAATGTCTCTCGAGACAGCAAAAATAAAATCTTTAAGAAGAGATACTAGATGTGCATTGAACCTGGTCAGAAAGGATGTTAAATATCAAAACATTTTTACAAAAATAACTGGAATTCTCTGCCATTTAGCCTCCTTTATATCAACAATGGGACTGGTCAAGGGAGGAACTTGAAGAAAGTAAATCATATCAACTAGTAGTTAAAGTCAACTTTCTATGGATCACGTGGAGCAGAAAAGACAATATTATGCAAGAAACAGCTGTAAAGTTGCTTTGCAAGCAGCCTTTTACTGGCCATTTTTCTTCCTTCTGTCTCTCTCTGAAACCTTTTGTCTTTGTACTCTGAAACCCCTCAGAAATAGAAAAATGACCGGAAATTCTTCCTGCTAGATAGTCTATGCCATAAAATAATTTTACTTGCATTAGTCCAATTTCTTGTCTGTCAAGCAAACAGTAATCGTAAAAGCACTCGGGAACCAGCAGCGGGAAGGAGAGGAGGCAGCACACGTGTGTCCCGCACGCACGTGTGCCCTTCTTACCAACCAACTGACCGGAGGCGGCGGCGGCAGCAGCAACAACAGAGGAATCAGCAGCGGGGGCAGCAGCAGCTGATCCCCCGAAGGTAAGTGGGGCGGAGGGACCCAGCGCAGCTGAGCCGGATCTGGAGGGGAAGCCCCCCGGGTCCCATATAGCTGAGCCGGTAGGGAGCCGCGCTCCCGAGCCGCGCAGCGCGAACAGAGCGCGCAAACAGGCGCGCTCTGTAAGAGCACGCCGGCGTTTGCGCGGGCGTTCGCGCCAGAGGGCGGGCCAGGAGGGCCAGGAGTGGGACTCCTGTAGGGGTAGGGCGTAGACACCGCGCAGGTCTACAAACAGCAGCTTGTAGAATGGTGTCGACGAGGAGTACTGCTAGGGCCTCTGCCCAGGGGGACAAGGCTACCCGGGGCAGGTCTGAGGCCTCCACCCAGACCGAGCCCATGGGGGAGCCGGTGTCCCCCTACCTCCTGGCCTGTGGGGTATCCCCAGCAGGGCCGGGGGGAGCAGAGATTGGGGGCCCCCACACCTGTCCAGCAGGTGCCCGTCTTAGGGCCCTGGAGGCGCAGGTGAGGGAGCTCCGGGAGGAGGTTAGCAGGCTGAGGGGGATCAGGGAGGCGGAGGATGAAATTGACAGTTATTTCCTTTCCCTGCAGGCCCAGGCACCAAAGGAAGAAGCACCCCGGGGAATACCCACCACAGCAGAGTGGCAGACGGTCACAGCCAGGACCAGAGCGGCACGCAGAGAACCAGTACCAGCTTCTCCAGTCCGACTGGTGAACAGGTACGAGGCCCTGGCGACCCTGCAGGAGATGGAAGGGGAGGAGGACACCCTTGGGCAAGAAGAAACACCACATTCTTCACACCCCAAACAGATCAAGAGATCCACGATGACCCAGAGGAAGAGGCGACGTGTGCTCGTCATAGGAGACTCCATCCTGAGAGGTACGGAAGGACCCATCTGTCGCCAGGACCCCTCGGCACGAGAGGTATGCTGCCTCCCTGGAGCAAAGATTCAGGATGTGACGGAGGTAATCCAGGCCAGGATCAAGCCCACCGACTATTACCCCATGGTCCTAGTCCATGTGGGTACTAATGATGCGGCCAGGAGAACCCCCGATCACTTGATGGCGGACTACTGTGCTCTGGGTGGCGTGCTGAAGGAGTTCGGTGCCCAGGTGGTTTTCTCTTCCATCCTACCAGTGACCGGACGAGGAAGACGGCAGGAGAACTGCATCAGAGAGACCAACTGGCGGCTTCGGCAGTGGTGTCTCGAGGCAGGCTTCGGCTTCCTGGACCATGACCCGCACATCACGACGAGGGACATGCTCAGCTGGGATGGGCTTCACCTGTCCCCCAAAGGTAAGCGTGTGTTTTCTTCTAGGTTGGCGGATCTCCTCCGGCGGGCTTTAAACTAGGCTCGTCAGGGGGAGGGGAGTACGAGGGCAGGGGAAGCTGTGGACCACCAAACCATGTGGCACCCACAAGGACAGCCCAGCCTGAAGAAGGAGAACATTGGGAACCTGAAAGCCATGGGGAGGCCAGCACAACAGAACAGGTAAGGAACAAGAAGGTAAGAAACAATGGGCCCCATGGGACTGGGAGCGGGGGGGCAGCAAAGGCACCAGTCGCAGGGCTCAAGTGCCTATATACTAATGCTAGGAGCATGGGGAACAAGCAGGATGAACTAGCGCTCCTGCTTGCACTAAACACCTATGACTTAGTGGGGCTAACAGAGACCTGGTGGGATTCATCCCATGACTGGGCGGTACATATTGAGGGCTATAGATTGTACAGAAAGGACAGGTCGGGGAAGAAAGGGGGGGGGGGGGGATTGCACTTTATGTCAGTGAGCAATATACATCAACCCTCATCAAGACAGAATCCGAGGCTGAGGAAGTAGAAGGATTGTGGGTTAGGCTACATGGGGGGCAAGGAGAAAGGGATTTGGTGGTAGGGGTCTGTTACAGACCCCCACACCAAGGGGAAGAAATAGATGCGGGGCTCCTGAGGCAACTCTCGGAGACCATAAAAGCTAAAGAGGCGGTAGTCATGGGGGACTTAAACTACCCGGACATCTGCTGGGAGACGCAGACAGCAAGGTCCCATCGCTCACGCAGGTTTCTAACTTGTGTACAGGACCTCCACCTGACACAGGAGGTGTATGGTCCCACTAGGGGGAATGCCATACTGGATCTGGTATTGGCAACGGGAGATGACATGATAGGGGACCTCCAAATCGGTAGCTATCTGGGAGACAGTGATCACCTTATGATAGAATTCAACATAAGACGGCGAGTGGGTAAGGTAACTAGTAGGGTGAAAGTGCTAGACTTTAGGAAAGCTGATCTCATTGCACTCAGGCGATTAGTCAAGGAAGCACTGCAGAGTAGGAGTTTTGATGGGATGGGTGCCCAAGAAGGGTGGCTGTGCCTAAAGGAAACGATCCTTTGGGCACAAAGCAAGACGATCCCCGAGCGAGGCAAAAGAGGGAAAGGGGCCAGGAGGCTTCCATGGCTGACCAGAGAAATCCAGGGCAGCCTAAGGGCCAAAAGGGGAGCACATAAAAAATGGAAACAGGGTGAGATCACTAAAGATGAATATACCTCCTCTGCTCGTGTTTGTAGGGAGGCAGTTAGGCGGGCCAAAGCTACCATGGAGCTGAGGATGGCAACCCAAGTAAAGGACAACAAGAAATTGTTTTTTAGATACATAGGGAGTAAAAGGAAGGCCCAGGGAGGAATAGGACCCCTGCTAAATGGGCAGAAGCAATTGGTGACAGATAGAGGGGACAAGGCTGAACTCCTCAACGAGTTCTTTGCCTCAGTGTTCCTAAGCGAGGGGCACGACAAGTCTCTCACTGGGGTTGTAGAGAGGCAGCAGCAAGGCGCCAGACTTCCATGCGTAGATCCTGAGGTGGTGCAGAGTCATTTGGAAGAACTGGATGCCTTTAAGTCGGCAGGCCCGGATGGGCTCCATCCGAGGGTGCTGAAGGCACTGGCCGACGTCATTGCAGAGCCACTGGCAGGAATATTCGAATGCTCGTGGCGCACGGGCCAAGTCCCGGAGGACTGGAAAAGGGCTAACGTGGTCCCCATTTTCAAAAAGGGGAGGAAGGAGGACCCGGGCAACTATAGGCCGGTCAGTCTCACCTCCATCCTTGGTAAAGTCTTTGAAAAAATTATCAAGGCTCACATTTGTGAGAGCCCGGCAGGACAAATTATGCTGAGGGGAAACCAGCATGGGTTTGTGGCGGGCAGATCGTGCCTGACCAACCTAGTCTCTTTCTATGACCAGGTTACGAAACGCCTGGACACAGGAGGAGGGGTGGATGTCGTATACCTGGACTTCAGGAAGGCCTTCGATACGGTATCCCACCCCATACTGGTGAACAAATTAAGAGGCTGTGATGTGGATGACTGCACAGTCCGGTGGGTGGCGAATTGGCTAGAGGGTCGCACCCAAAGAGTCGTGGTAGATGGGTCGGTCTCGACCTGGAAGGGTGTGGGCAGTGGGGTCCCGCAGGGTTCGGTCCTTGGACCGATACTCTTTAATGTCTTCATCAGCGACTTGGACGTGGGAGTGAAATGTACTCTGTCCAAGTCTGCAGATGACACAAAGCTATGGGGAGAAGTGGACACGCCGGAGGGCAGGGAACAGCTGCAGGCAGACCTGGATAGGCTGGACAAGTGGGCAGAAAACAACAGGATGCAGTTCAACAAGGAGAAATGCAAAGTGCTGCACCTACGGAGGAAAAATGTCCAGCACACCTACAGCCTAGGGAATGACCTGCTGGGTGGCACGGAGGTGGAAAGGGATCTTGGAGTCCTAGTGGACTCCAAGTTGAACATGAGCCGGCAGTGTGACGAAGCCATCAGAAAAGCCAATGGCACTTTATCGTGCATCAGCAGATGCATGACAAATAGGTCCAGGGAGGTGATACTTCCCCTCTATAGGGCGTTGGTCAGACCGCAGTTGGAGTACTGCGTGCAATTCTGGGCACCACACTTCAAGAAGGATGCGGATAACCTGGAGAGGGTACAGCGAAGGGCAACTCGTATGGTCAAGGGCCTGCAGACCAAGCCCTACGAGGAGAGACTAGAGAAACTGGACCTTTTCAGCCTCCGCAAGAGAAGGTTGAGAGGCGACCTTGTGGCTGCCTATAAGTTCATCACGGGGGCACAGAAGGGAATTGGTGAGGATTTATTCACCAAGGCGCCCCCGGGGGTTACAAGAAACAATGGCCACAAGCTAGCAGAGAGCAGATTTAGACTGGACATTAGGAAGAACTTCTTCACAGTTCGAGTGGCCAAGGTCTGGAACGGGCTCCCAAGGGAGGTGGTGCTCTCCCCTACCCTGGGGGTCTTCAAGAGGAGGTTAGACGAGTATCTAGCTGGGGTCATTTAGACCCAGCACTCTTTCCTGCTTATGCAGGGGGTCGGACTTGATGATCTATTGAGGTCCCTTCCGACCCTAACATCTATGAATCTATGAATCTATGAAAGTCTAGGAGCAAAAACTTTTTTTTTTGTTTGAGTAACATGGATCCTCCAATATTCAAAATATTAACCCCTTACCTACCCCTGAATACCTAGTTATTTTACCCATGTTTTAAAATTTTGCTTCAATATCAAATGTCAGATTCTACCTGTAAGTAATATAATTACAAATGTACTCAAGCATCAAATCCTCCAAAGTTTGACTGTATGAAAATATTTAAATAATCGTCTTTAGTTTTACTATCTGAAGGCTTAATTGCTTTCCCAAAAAACAAAAAATGTTTAACAAAATTGGATTTTCATAGATTTCATAGACATTAGGGCTGGAAGGGACCTTGTAAGATCATTGGATCCAGCCCCCTGCCCCAGGGGCAGGAAGTCTGCTAGGGTCAAAGGATCCTAGCAAGATAAGCATCCAAATGTTTCTTGAAAGAGTCCAGAGTAGGTGCTTGCACCACCTCTGGGGGGAGTTTGTTCCAGGCCTTGGGGGCTCAAACAGTTAAGTTTTTCCTTATGTCCAGCCTAAAATGGTCTTGGAGGTGTCTGTGACCGTTGGACCTTGTCATCCCCTGGGGTGCTCTGGTGAACAGGCATTCCCCCAGATCCTGATGCACACCCCTTATGTACTTCCAGGCTGCCACCAAGTCACCCCTGAGCTTGCACTTCTCCAGGATGAAGAGTCCCATAGCTTGCATCCTCTCTTTGTAAGGCCTGTTCTCATGCCCTCTGATCACGTGTGTGGCTCTCCTCTGGACTCTTTCAAGCTTCTCCATGTCCTTCCTAAATTGTGGAGCCCAGAATTGGATGCAGTACTCCAGCTGCAGCCTCACCAAGGCCGAGTACAGCAGGAGGATGACATCCTGGGTCTTGCTCGAGATGCATTGGTAGATGCAAGCCAGAGTTTTGTTTACTTTGCCAGCTGCGGTATCGCATTGGTGGCTCACGTTCATCTTGTGGTCAATCATGACCCCCAAGTTTCTTTCGGTCATGGTGCTAGCAAGTGTAGCATTGCCGAGCCTAAGTGTGATACAGGTTTTTATTCCCAAGGTGGATCACTTTGCATTTCTCTGTATTGAATGCCATCAGGCTTTCGTCTGCCCACATTGCACGCCTATCGAGGTTGGCCTGGATTACCATCCTATCCTCAAGTGCGGAGACTCTTCCCTAAAGTTTGGTGTCATCAGCGAACTTGGCCAGCCCACTTTTGACACCAGTATCCAGATCATTTATGAAGACATTAAAGAGTACAGGTCTGAGAATGGAGCCTTGGGGGACACCACTAGTCACCGAGTGCCATGTTGATTCGGTTCTGTCAACTACCACTCTCTGGGTCCGACCTTGGAGCCAGTTTCTCAGTCACTGGACTGTGGAGTAGTCAAGGCTGCAGTTGCCCAATTTTTCCATGAGGACATCATGGAACATCAGGTCAAAGGCTTTTTTAAAGTCCAAATATATGACATCAACCTCTTCCCTTTTGTCCAGATAATGCATCACCTGGTCATAGAAGGAAATGAGATTGGTCAAGCAAGACCTACTCGCAATAAACCCGTGCTAACTAACCCTCAGAATGTTGTCTTCTGTTAGCCTGTCAATAATGGTTTCTCTGATAATTTTTTCCAAAATCTTCCTAGGGATTGAGGTCAAACTGATTGGCCTGTAGTTTCCCAGGTCTTCTTCAACTAAGCAAAGCTTCTTACCCAAGCACATGTTTTCCTTTGATTTTGAGTTTGATTTTGTTGAAAAAAGCATGTGCCCAAAAACTGAAATATTTTGATTTCAGTAAATGGCTGCAGCATCTCAAGGGAGATGTGCTTCAGCCGCTTCATGTCTATGTCCTCTGTATGGCCCGGGTTCCCCCACTGGACTGCTTCTCCTGTCTTGAGGAGGGGACACGGTGATGCATCCTCTAGGAAATACATTCCAAACAAGACATGGTCCCATTCTACTGAGGAGAATAGAACCATGACATTTCCAAACATCAATTCCTATAAAGGCCCTGTGTCAGTATTTCTGAATTGAAATATTTCTGTTTTTAGCCCAAATTTTTGGTTTTCATATTTTATAAAAACAAAGTTTTCCACAAACTCAAACGATGTTTTGCTTTTTGTTTGTTTGTTGGGTGGGTTTGTTTGGTTTTTGGTGTTTTTTGTTGTTTTGGGTTTTTTTTTGGGGGGGGGGGGGGGAATTGTCAACATTTTCCATGGGAAAAAGGAAAACGTTTTCTGACCACCTCCAATCTGAAGTCTTATACTCTACAGAACAAGCAAGAAGTTTGTGCTAAATGCAATTCTACCTTAAAAAGTAATATTCTCACAAGTCCCATAGCCGAAAACTATCAGGTGGAAGTTGATGTCAGATACATACATGCCCAAATGGGTAAGACAGATGTTGCCAAACAAACTAGATCAAGCTGTGGCAGGATGTCTCCCATCACAGCTGATATGCTTTATTACTGGACAAGGGCCCAGTGTGAGACAACAGTTGATATGCTCCCCATGTTCCTACTGCTCTGGGCTTCCCTGCCAGGTCCTGGGGCATGTGCCTTGCATGAAAGCATGCATGGGTCAGAGTGTGTCCTAGTACAGAGGCACAGAACCTGGGGAATCCCTGGTGCCCTGCAACTCCACACCAGGACCTGTGCGTGCCGCCACACAAAGTACGGGTTGGCACAGGTTCCAGCATGGAGGTGTGGGACAGCATGGGACCTGAAAAGTTCCCAATGAACCCTGAAGGCTCACAAAAAATGTAAAATAAAATCATGCAAAATTGATTATGGTTTTAAACCTTATTATTTTGAAGCCATTATTTGAAACCTTGTAGTTGGAAGGCTAAAGGGAGCTGACTCGCTGTTCAGGAACGTAGGGTTAGCAATATTGCTACTACTAAAAATCTAGAAGAGAAACCCTAGAATTGGAAGACAGGTAATCTGGGGATGTATCCACCCCTGCACTTACTGCCCTATAAAAGGCAACAGACATGTTTTGAAAAATTCTTTAAAATGCTATGAAGAATTTCTCCCCCTATATTTTCAGAACAATTCAAATTAAATGATCTATTAAAATACCTTTATCATCATATAAGGCATACTGACTCTATTAAATCTGTATGCATCTACAAAATCTATTCAATTTTTGTCTATTGTTTCTGTAATGTTATCTTATAAACAAATTAGGCAATGCCCTAGGTCTTGCATATTTTGTTTTGTGATAACTAAGAATACTCAAACAAATTGCAACGGAGATAATGTCCACTGCAAAGATGTATATACTATTCAGTATCTTCCAGTTTGCCATCTTTTACAATTTCAGATTAAAGAAAACAATGCTTTAATTTTAAGAAAACTCCACCGATAAAAACAACAGTAAAAAGAAGCCATTATACTTTCCTCTGTGCTAGCAAACTGTTGTTGCCAGGACTGCAACCTGAGATGGGCAAGCAGGGTACATTTCCCAGGCACTACCTAAGGGGAGGAGTACCTGAATGATTCAGGAAAGCACCTCATCTTCCTGTCTCCCATTCCATCTGCAGCATTAGCAAGCAGGGTGCGTCACCAAGCACAAGCAGTTCAGGGAATCATAGTTTTGTAGAGAAGTAGCACAGTTCACTGCTGTTGGGGGAAGAACAGACCCCATTTTCTGCCACTGAGATCAGCATTTTTTTGCCTTCTCGATATGGGTGCTGCTCCTGCATGCTGCAAAGCTAGAATGTATGCATGACAGGGACAGGACAAGAAGGGCAAGAGGACTTCTTGCCCTGTTATACCTCTGGCTCTTGGCTTTAAAAGCTATAGAATATCAAACTAAGAAGATAATCTAAATTAATGAGCACACCAAGATGATTAGCCAATTAAAATTACACAGTTCTGAAAGTTTACCTAGTTGCATTTTTAAGTGCTTCAGAATTCTACAAGTCAACTCTTTTGTTCCCTATTAGTGAAAAGCAGGGGTGCCAAACTTGTTCGGTCTCTCCAGGCTAGATCCAACAAAGCAAGCTGGATCTGGACTCACCTCTAATGGCAGGGAGGGCAACAGCAGCACTAAATCCCAAACCCCCCTCAGCTAAAGAAGACACAGACATTAACACTGCTACTGCTCACCCTGCCCTCAAATTCCCCTCCAGGAGCCCTGTGGGCCAGATCTCATGGGCTGGATCCAGCCTGCAGACCATGTTTGACACCTCTGAGTTAAAGCATAGCCATATTCTTTAAGTCAGTATCCATTTTATATTAGGATCCTCTGAAACCTTCCCACTAAGAAGAAATATATAATTCCTGCCTTGGATTTTATCTGGAGGCCCTCACTCAAGAATAGCTTGTAAAGCACATTACCTTAACTGGAGATGTGAAAAGAAAGGTAAGAGTAGAAAAACCAAGAGAAGAAACTCTAACAATAAAGAAAGACAGTGTCCAGAACAAAGCTAAACCTGGAGCTCAAGTATACTTCAGATCTCCAAAGTCTTTTTGTTGATTTTTTCTCTTATCTTATTTACAGCAGATCACACAGTGGAAGTGAATGATTTTCTTGCCCGGGATGCCTAGATCTACAGGCTTCTGATCATAATACTGGCAACATACACAAAGAGCCAATTCCACTTTTGTCACTAATAATAAAGAAGCTACTCAATGAAAGGATGGCAGAATATGATCCTTAGTGATCAGGAATGCAGTTGCAAAACTTAGCAATACACTATACACAAGCCTTTTGGTATGTTAAAGACAGCCTTACCTTGCAGTTTCTTTAATACAGCCACTTCCATTTTCAGAACTTGCTTTGGCTGTTGTGCTGACTCCACCTTCAGCGCAACATTTTCTCGGGTGAGCAAGTCCAGAGCATCGTAAATTTCTCCAAACCCCCCACCTCCTATCTTCCTCAACTGCAATGAGAAATATAAGACAGGATATAAAAAAGACAAAGGAAACAAAGGTATTAATATTCCCATGCATGTTCAGTATGAAACTATCGTGTTAATGCTTAAATAAACATGATTTTTCTTTTCAGATGCACAAGGCCAGTCAATGCTTAAAAACTGTCTTAGCTGTTCATGGTTAACCGTTAAAAATATACTCCAAATATTGAAGGATAGTGTAATTTTTAAAATGACTTTTTCTTTTAAGAACAGACACACTACATATATTAAGCACTTAAAGTCCCTGGTGTAACTGCACAGCAACATCACAGCATCCCCTGTTGCATGCAGCTACATTAACTTCATAGCTAACCCTCCTTACCCCCCCACCCTCCAAAAAATAAAATAAAATCGCAGAACTTTAGAAAAGATCACCTTTAAATATGTATTTTAACTACTGCTCACAGTACTCACCTCCACTAATGCCATTCCTAGCAACACATGATATTTAACAAAAACATGCAGTGATATTAAAAAAAAACCTCATCATTACGAGGAAAAAGTAAACGTTATCACAATATAGGGCCATGAACAGGCCTTAATTTCTATAAGTGGAAATTTCTCAATAGAAATTTTTCCAGGAGAGGGAGCATACAGGCGTACAGCTTGCATTTGCCTGCCCCCCGCCCCCCCTTACATTCTCTGTGCCTTGGTCTGGGGAACAGTGGCTGTTCCCCTCCACCCTAGTCTTGTGGGGGGTGGAGGAGGGGGGAAGAGTGCAGATACTCCTTCAGAGAAATTGAGCAAACACTTGTATACTCATGGTTTCTACTGGGAGAGCAGGGATTCTGCCAGTAGAAACGTAACTGTATGTGGCCTAAGTTTGTTTCACTAACTGACTTTGCTGATACAACAATTTCTCTCTCTCACCTCTCTAGTTGCAGTGCTGGGAAGGTCACACTAAGAAATATACCCATGGCATTTTTACTACTTTTACTCTGCCATGATTTTCTAAATGTCATTTGCTTAAGTCATGCAACTACCCAATTCTGAAAGCAGTCTAAGCACTCTGATGATCTGGTGATCATCCAGTTTGGCATTAAGCCAGCATATTAGCCTCTCTAACAATACCTCCTATACACAATTAATCATCTGACGGAGATTAATCTATCTTGGTAAATTCCTACCATGAAGAAAGGAAGCTGGAAAAGCATGAAATAGGTTGTGTTCATAATTTCACTTCTCTTTTCCAGGCTACATCTTGTAGCCCTCTCCATCTGTCTAGAGCCAAAAGAAAGAAATGCATAAAATGTCAAATACAGCATTTCATAGCACCTTTCAGACAGGTTTGTTAAGTCATTTTTTTTGCTGTCCAAACCAACTGTTTCTTCCATTACAAAAAAATAAAAAAAACACGAAAAGTATACAGATGGGACATTTAGCAAGTCAAATAAAGTCTTTATCAAATAGTTAAAATTCTTCCTTGCTAAGAGCATAGCAGTCAGTAAAATGTATAAAAAGTCACTTGGGTACTAACCAGTTTGCCTAACCTCACAAACTGTCCTTAGGTTACTGGACAGAAGAGGTTCACTTTTGTAATTAAGGAGAATTTTGCTGAATTAGCAGCTGCTTAAAATATGATTTTCAAAGGATTTTTTCCCCTTAGGGAAAAAAACCACCAAACCTAAATTCTGACACATTTTTATAGTTAAACCAAAACAACTGATAAATCAAGGGATTTTTTTTATCAAAATGTTTATAACTATTTTTAACACCCATTTGACTTCAATAACCTATTAACAATTAGGAAAAAAAAGTCTGTTGAAGGTGTGAAATAAAAGAAAATACTTATAATGATACTGGGCATGTCTACATGTGCAATTAATGTGGCTGAATAAACTCCGGTGTAGTTCTCACCAGAGTTCATTGCTCCTGGGCACTGTGTTTGAACATGCACCTGGGACAGCAGCACACTGAGCCAGGGCAGAGCAGCCCCAGCTGGCAGGGTGCCTGGGGTGGAGAGGAGAGTAGGGGTCAGCCTAACAGCCCAGGGCTGTTTTGATCCATCTCAGCATGCTGCAGAGAGGCTGGCTAGGGCCTGAGGGCACTACAGTATGGGGCTAGCCGGCAGGCAGCCCCTGCACTGAAGCACACTTGTACCGCAGCCAGCCTCATCAGCATCTATAAGTGCACTGTGGTGGAGTAAATAATAGTTAATGGAAATAGGCTTTAGGTCATATGTTATCCCTTTTCTACCAGAACCTGAACTAGTTCCCCACCTAAAAGCATCCCTTAGTTATAAACAGGAAGATTGCCAATAGAAGCTGTAGAAAATTAGAGTGGATATGGAAGTCAAACACTGATATGTAAGTCAAATATAGAAAAAGGTGGTGCCACCGATGAGCAAAGAGATGGCCTGTTTCAGACTCTTTAACCCACTTCCATCTTGCTCTACTTCTTTTAAACGTTGTGGGCACTGCAAAGCAGCCTTGCATTTTGTGCCTTGCAATCTTACAACATGCAACATTTAATTATGCCACAACTTCCAAGCATCTCCTATTCAGATAAACACACATTTCTAATGCACACCTAGGAGTTTAACAACTGATAGATTCTACCTTCCCCTCCCACTCTTCTACAGCTTGTTTAGCCTGCATCCACTCTACAGAATGATTATGTAAGCAATTCAACTGTCAAGTAGTGCTTGGACTTTTAGATGACACCTCCGATAAGCCATTTAAGCCCAGGTATAAAGGACCATTGAACTCAAATAAGGGCAGGGAAGGGGAACAGGGTTGGAAGAGATATACACATACAAAGACATAGATGGACAGGGCTATTTCAAAAGGACTACTGAAAATCCAAATAAGAACCCAAATTAACTTTACAGCGAGGACAAGCTCTGCAATACAGAAAGTCTCACATGGTTGTGTGCTATGACGACACACAAATGCAAACATTTCAGCATGCAAATTTAGTCACATCCAAATATACTTATTTACATTCAACCTGTAGGTCCTGGATGGCAAGTGGGGAGATTTCTAACCACTGGGAAGCAAACCACAGGCTTGTCCTGGGGAAAGAAGTCGAAAAATTTTGCAGGCTGGAATAGTAACTAGATCGCGATATTTCCTTATTGCAAATGAAAAATACACCAAGTAAATCTACAGATCACATTCTACATTGAGATACAGTACACAAGGGTAATCAATAGCTGAGCAATAAGCAGCAAAGTTTTATGTTTGCAATTCACAGCACACCAGAGCACATTTAATATAAGAAAGAAATTGCCATAAAAGTTGATTAAAACAGAGCCAAGTTTCTCAAAGCAATGTTAACTCAGCCTTATTTTATGTATTCTAAGATCTAGTCTTTTCTCTGTCCCTATAGCCAAAACCCCTTGGTGAAAGCTGCCATTATTGTATCCCACAACTTCCTTATCCCCAACTCCCCCACATGCAGATCAACTGCCTCTAAATCGATACAGAATACAGCCACTAACATTATTCACTATTCTAAGCACATCACCCTTTGGAACTCTTCCTTTAGCCCCCCATTTTTTGACTGCAAAGTCCTAAATACTCCCCTTTGCCCCAAACTTCCATGTCTCTTTTTGAACTCTTTCACCTTCTAACATCATCTTAGATTCAATACGTGTCCATTTTTCCAACAATCCTTGCCATGTTTTTCTTCCACATCACTCCTTATGCTTTGAATGACCTCCTTAAAACTGATCCAAAAAGGTTAGAGTCCCTGTGGATTGTACACTTCTGCCATGCCTAAAGGAAACTCAAAATATTTAATTTTTGTTAAAGCTTATTAACTTGTCAGAATCAATCTTCACCTGGGCCATTTTATTTGTACGGCATACTTCTCTTCCTTGTCTGCGTTAATTTGTCTCGTTCAGGATATATGCTCTTTGAGACAGAGATCTTACTTTTCTTTATGTTTGCACAGGGCACAATACAGCATGGGAGAAATCAGAATCAAATAAACTGCAGGTTACAATCTCTGTTAACCCAATACTAAGGGCACAGACAAGACATTACAGTTACATGAAAATCACAAAACAAATAGGCAACACTTGGTACTTTACTTTTAAACTGCACAGTAATGTTCGCCATGTTTACAAGTTAACTTAGTTGTTAATTTTTTATATTTGTAGTGTTTGATTTGAAGTCCATTTTTCTACACATTCAAGAGATAACACCTGTGTCTTGCTGTAAATACAGTCAAACACAGTCAACGTGTCTATCCATTAACCAATATGAGTGGGATCAGGTCCTTACTGACTAGCATAAAGTTAACTGAATTCACTGGTGAAATGACAATTCCACCAATATTCATAGGTTAGGCACAATGCCACATTATCAGCTGGATTGTTATTTGCTTGAGGAAGAATTCCAGGTTTTACAAATTCTTTCCAATATTACTCAACTGCCATCCTTTCCTTTTGTTTCTTACCTCATTCTACAAAGTAGGCCCGAGGCCATAAGAACAGATGGGTATTCTTAGCCTAATGATAGACCATATTTTTAACTAATAATTAGTTAACAATAGTTTAACAAGACAATACGTTCACAGAATAGTTGTCAGAAACATCAAAACCTATACAGAGTAGTTACACGAGGAGCTGTTCACAATCAAATGGGAGACCCACGTGCTCAATTCACAGTCTGGTCTTTACACTTGTCAACAATGTGGAAACAAATCTCATACCACCCAGGCATCAAATTTTGTGAAGGAACACCTGTGTCCCTGAAAAATATTTTTAAACTATTACCAAATGTGGGTGAGCAGTATCACCTAACTGAAAAGGGAAGTAAACTTTCAGGCACTGATCCTTTTAAGGTCTTTCTATCGGAACTTATCAACCACAGAAGACACAAACGAAAGCAAATCAACTGAAAACCAAAAACCAAAAAGGGTAATAATTCTCAGAGGCTTACATCTTCCAGGCAGGAGGGGAGAGAAAACACCGTTCCTCTTTTAGTAGCCATTCCCAGTGTTATTCACAATCCTTAAAATCTTTACTCTAGGGCTTCCCAGGTCCACACAATTTAAGCTTTTCCCCAGCCAGCTCCTGTTCTCTAAAGGCATCTCTCCCTTTCAGACCATCTGTCTGAGAGGTGAAGCAGCTCTTCCAAGCTCTAACCTGACCTTGGACCTCTTCCATCTGCTGCCTTGCTTAAGGGCAGGAAGTTTTATATGCAATTTTCTGTGCAACATGAAACTAGGTGCAAGCATCTGACCCATGATGACAATCACCAGTTTTAAAGGCACAATGATCATAGCAGGAGGAGTAGAAGGCACACACATCTCAAGACCCTGTGCCCTGTTACAATGTCTTTGATATGGGGGAGTGAACAAAAAAATGGCATCTTCTAAATTAATAGACTAGTGTGCATATTATATGTGTAAGCTGGAGATAGAGGTAGAAGAGATAGACAGAAAGGATGTTCTAGTACTGAGGTGTCAAACATTTGGCTACAGGCCAAATAAAGCCTGTCATACTGCTTCATAGAATTTGGTGACACAGCTAGTGGTGGGCAGGTCCTGCTACAGAATCCAGATCCCTCAAGTCCCAGGAGATATAGTACTTAACAGCAGGGGGGTATGCGAGGGCTGTGCCCTGCTCATCCTGTCCCCACTTGGCCCACCACCAGTTGTGCCACCTCCATCACAACAAGCAGCTACCTTATCTAAAGCTACCTGCCCCACTCCTGCCACCACGGTTGCTACAACCCCCTCACACTCTGCCCACTGAGAAGCCCAGCAGTTTGGATCCAGACCGGGATGAGTTTGACACCTCTGTTCCAGTAAATGAAACACCACATTGTGACTAAGAAAATCCAAGTTCAATTCTTAGCTCAGCTACAGACTTCCCATGTGACCTTGAGTAAGTCAAATCTTCCTTATGTCTCAGTTGTCATCTATCTGCTAACTGGAATAATATTTGGCTACATCAGGGCAGTCCAAATCACAGTCCACATGCAGCTTGCAGGCCCCCACAGCCACCTTACCCACACAGCAGAGGGCAGTATCCCAGAGGCTCAACCCCATAGCATGTCGATGGCACTGTGTATGGCCCCCTGGCCACAGAGAAGTTGGACTGCCCTGGGCTACAGCACCAGGATGGATGAAGAGGATACTTTTTATTGTCTGAGAGAAATGTTTAGATGCTACAATGGTAAGAACCACATAAGTATCTAGAGAGGATACATTTTGAATACAAATTAAGATTTTCTATAATTTTTATTCCAGAGTGAACTTGGAGCAGTGTCCCTGATGAACTGAACAGGATTTTTAAGTAAATTCAAGCTACACCATGTTACTGGTGATCATGTGTGAAAAGGAATAAATGCAGCCTGACCTTCACATCCACTCTGCACTCTGGAGGATGGGCGGGCAATTAGATACAATATCACTGAGATGCATCATAGGACCCACCAACATCAGTTTTACAGTCATTTGTTCAAATATAAGCATACCTCATAATGTTCTCTACTTCTCTAACTGGTTAAAAATAAGTTTTAAATTAAATCAAAGCTAAAACAAAATCTGGTGATCTCCTGCAATTCCAAACAATTACAGGTAAGTACTCCATGTTGTACAAAGACAATGACATTAGTTACAAACATTCTGGAAAAAAAACCCCTACTTCCACTGCAATTCTTTACATGACTCCCAGATATATCAGGTGTCAGATATACCAAGGTAATTTTCTACCCATTCACACAAATGGGTTTTCTGGTGTAGCAGAATAATAGATGCACAAGTTCCAGCAAATTTTTCAAATAGAAAAAATTAGTGAACCAAGGATAACTCCCCACCAAAAAAAGAGAAAGAAAGAAATGAAAAAATCCCAAAATGTGATGACTAGTATTCATATTAACCTGTATCTATAAGCCACCACATTACAAAAACCAGGAGTGTGTTAATGAAACCTACTGATGACACAAAGTTGAAAAGGTGATTAGGATGTTACACAGGATAAACTAGATGAGCATGAGAACTAAGGTTATAGAAATGGGATGAAATGCAGTAGTAAAAAGTCCAAGGTCATGTACATAAGGACTAAAACAAGTATACAACTATACTAAAACAACACTATAATTTCTGCTATAAGCTGTGAGCTCACTATTTGGAATTAACCGAGGAGAATGACCCATACCTGTTAGTCAATCATAAAATGATTATGAGCCACCATTATGCTAAGGCTGTGAAAAAACAAAATGTGCACCTGGCATGTCTCAGAAAAGACATTTCTAGTTAAGATGGGGAACTATTAAGGTCAATGTACAAAGCACTGTTGATACTTCTGATCACAAGAGATATTAATTCAACCTAGAACCAACTCGGACAAGGGCTGCTAGCATGATCAGGAAAAATGTGAGCCTATCTTATGAGAAAATTTAAAAAAAGGTTGTGGTTTATTTAGCCTAGTAAAATGAAAGTTGATGGGGGATATAAATTGCACTATACTAGAAGTCTCAAAGATATATCCTGTGGGCTGGATTTGGTTCATGCAGTCCCATCATCCAGCCCCCAGAGCTGGCCCTGGGAGTAAGATGATCCATGAGGCTGGGCAGGTGCATGTGTTCAGGGCCTGGAACATGTACCAGACATCCCCCATTCCAGCCACTCTGGGATCTATGCCACAGGCAGTGCTTCCCACACCCTGCCAGTCCAGGACATGTGTTGCATGTAGCACAGATTCTGGAATGGGTGTCATGTGGCAGTCTGGTGAGGGCAGCTGCCACGTGTTGCAAACGGTGCCCACTCCAGCCAGTCTAGGACGCATACTACATGTGGCACCCACTGTGGCCAGACTACCAAACAGCACTCGTTCCGGCTGATCTGGGATTTGTGCCACATGTAGCACCCAATCCAGCCAAACCAGGACCTGTGCTACACACAGTGCCTGCAGCACCATGTGTAGCACGGAGCCCAGAGCAGTTGGAACAGGTGCTGACTGGCATGTGGGAGATGGAGTCTTGGGGCCCAATCTGGCTTGCAAACTGGCCCCTTGGCATTCCTCTGGCTCAAGGGTCCAGGAGAATTTGACACCCCTGTGCTATACAAACACTCTTTGGAGGCAGGTCAACACCCAAGAGGTAAAAAAGACATTTAAGCTAAAGGCCAATGTTGGCACAAGAACAAATGGCTATAAACTAGTAATGAATAAAATTTAAGCCAAAAAAAAAAAAAATCAGAAGGCTTCTAGCAAATGAGGGTCTGGAATGGCTAACTGAAGGAATAGGGGCAAAACAGCTAAACAGTTTTAAGATTAAGTTTTATCAGTTTCATACAAGGGAGTATATGACATGGCAGCTCACTGATCCCAGGAAATCCTTCTAAATCCACATTCCTAACTGGAGCTCACTCAGGAATTACATCTGCTCAATCCAGACCACAATCTCATCCTTCGGGCATCAAGGGTTTTTGAAACTGAGTTAAAAAAAACAAAACAAAACAACAACCCCCCCTCCCCCCCCTTTTTTTAAACTGACATAAAAATACCCTACCTTTATTTCATGTAAGGCTGAGCTTTTTAAAACAGCATCACATAGGTTAGTAGTTTCCATTAGAGATTAGGGGTTTGTGACAGTGCACCACTGTGGCAGAGCACAGATTGTGCCTGCCACTTTAAGGGGTCTGAGTAGAAAGTAAGCAGCCTGCAGGTGGGAGTAGGCTCAATCAGGCAGGAGCATGTTAGGCAGCAGGCTGCCTGATTGGTGGAGAGGCTGGGAGTCTGAGTATAAGAGCAGAGCTGGCAGTTGCTGCAGGGGGGCCGAAATAACATCACCCAACTGGAGATCTGCTGCTCCCAGAACAGCTTGGAGATTCAGGGTAGGATCTATGGGGATGGAGGAGGTTCCTGGTCTTGGGGAATGACCTAAAACTACCCTGCTGGGGCGGATGGTGTGATGGGGCTTGTAGGGACAGGGTAGTCTCCAGGAAATACCACACCTGTGCCTCCCCAGTGAGAGGCAAGTATGGGGCACCAGAAAGCCTCAGCCTCCACTGCCTCCCGTGGAGGGGACAGGCTAGGGAAGCACACCCCAGCAGAAAAAACACAGAGCCCAGGCCCACTGAGTGAAGCCTGAGGCCCAAGGGGCATTAGGCCCAGAAGCCTCAGTATGGGGATGTGGAAAGACTGAAGCCCCAGTGTGGGCACCGGGGCCCAGGTAGGTCTGAGGATGCCTGAGGCCAAGTCTAGGCCGAGTGTGGCCCAGCTAAGGAGCTGGGGGAGTTTGTGGGTAGGGATGCCATCTGCAAGGCATGGGACACGGTAGAACGGGAGGTTTGGAGCCATGCATTAGCCGTTGGCATCAGGGCAGTTAAATGGGCAGCCTCCCACCTAGGAACAATTTAAGTTACATCAAAGGTGTGGCAGGTGAGCATACTGCCCTAGACAAGTGGACAGGTCAACATTCAGGACGGGCGGCCTGGGACGGCCCACATGTTACAACCATAAGTACTAGAAAAGAAGAATGGAATAAGGGATGATGCATGCAAATGCTGACAATCAAGCAAATTACATTAAAAAAAATGATGAAAAATCAAGACACACTCACCACTTTCCATCTTTCTTTGACTAAAGTTCCCACACTGAGGATGTCTGGCTGCTCCCCTCCTCCACTCATTGCAACCTCCTGATGCAGTGTAGTTGCTATGCAGAGTCTACGTCAGTACAGATCAACCAGTTCCCAGAGGTGGCTTCCATTTAACCTGAGGCTAAAGAAACAGAGATCAGCACAGAGGAGTTCATTAAATGTAGTTACAGCTGCACAATTAAACTCACAAATAAAACCTCGGGATGTCAATATTTTAAAGCTCTAATGCCTGTTGCTATTTCAGACAAGGTTCCTTGGGTGAATTTGATATCTTTTATTAGACCAACCCAAATGGTTAGTTAACCATTTGGGTTGGTCTAATAAAAGATATCAAATTCACCCAAGGAACCTTGTCTGCCTATGTCCTTAGACCAACACGGCTACTACCCAAACCCCTGTTGCTATTTCAGGCATTTTAAATTCTACAGTGTGGTATGTGTCAGTAGTCTTATTTATTATTATACATACATAAAATTGTAGTTTGTATGCATTATAATGTTGCATTGTATTATTCTGCACAATTAGTTAGAAAAAAAAAGAAGAATGAAAAATTTTAAGTATGGGCAATACAGCAGTTCAATGAAGGAGTGGCCAACCTGTGGCATGTGTGCCACAAGTGGCATGGGCAGCCTTTCTATATGGCACATGGTTAATCAGAGGGACAGGCAGCATAGCAGCAAATATGCCAGGAAGCAAAAAACAGAGCAACGGATCAGGCAAGGGAAAAGGATCAGAGTAGCACCTGAGTAGGATGCAGGGCTAATTTGTGCCATTTCTGCCCGAAAGGTTGGCTTCCACTGGTTTACTACATGGACAACAGCAAAAGAAGTCTTGCCGCCTGTATATAATATCTATACAGTACATGAAAATGTTATAAATAAACTGAAGCCACAAAATACCTAATAATCACAAACAGGCAAGATCTAGGTTTATATTGCTCATTCGAAAAAGGATTTAAAAAACTACAACGCTTCTTAGGTTCCGAGGGTGGCACTGACACCAGGAGAAGGTACTCTTTAGCTATTCTATCCAATTAGCAACCAGTTTAAATGGAGATCTTATTCTTCCATTACTAAACAGGTCCAACCATGCCAAGTTTGGGCATTCTGGCCCAATGTAACATGAATGCAGATCGCTGACAATTAGCTGAGGGTCAGGTTCATCTTTTGATTTATTAACCTACTTCTGAATCTATGTAAAGCTATTTTTGCCACCAACTGCATGTACTTCCCATGAATCTCTACCTAATCTGAAAATGTTTAAGTCATCTGAAGCTGTGAACCCTAACCTCCTTTGGAAAAAAACAAAAAACAAAACAAACAAACAAACCAACCACAGGGCACAATTTGGCCAGTCAATTATTGACACAGGTAAAAGAGAAGAGAAGTGTTCTAAAACCTTGACCTAACTCCAGCCCTCTTGGTTGTGAAGGAAATCTTCCAAATAAAAAAAACTAAATACAATCAATGCCATATTGCGCCTTCTTGCCTCAAGCTCATGCATGCCAAAAATCCTATCACCATTTACAGCTTCCCAGGTGCAAAAAGCTCCAACTGTCTCCTATTCTGCTGCCAAAACTGAGCTTCCCTTCTGGCAATTTCTGTATTACAGCTATGTTGTCATTACAAGAGCCTGCAGCAGTTTCACAGTTTGAGGACAAAGTTAAATATATTGAATCTAGTATCAAAATAATGCTCATTTATGAATGTAAACTTGAATATACAATACAATTTCCAGTTTGCAAAAAGGTTTGGAATGTTGCATTAGTCAAATCCTCATAGGTGATTTCATATTTACTCAAATCCAAGAAGATTTCAAATTTATGAACGCCTCCTCCCCCGACAATAATTTGATTCTATACACAGAAAGTTTAGGAGCTTGTTATAATTTTCCATATTTAGAACCATATTGGAGAATGGTCTTAATTCATTCCCCTCCACTGCAACAAAGAAAGCAGTGGCGGGGGTGCATGTTGGGGGTGGCAGGCAATGGGAGTGTCAACTGGCCTGACTCCTGCCCCTTGCCACCACACAACTGTCCCTCGCACTTGCCCACTTGTAGTGCCTGTTGCCCCCTGGTGTCTGGTCCCTGCCCTTCCCCTGCCACCTCCCCTCACCTTGCCACTTTCCCCACTACCCTGCCTCCCTCCTCCCTTCCAATTACCCTTAGTCATGGCTCCAGCCCTGCACCAGCTCATGGCACACAGTACATGGTGGCTCCAGCCCCCAACTATCCAGTCAGCAGTGGCTGCAACAGCTGCAGTTCTGGCCCTGAGACTGGGTCAGACCTGGAGCAGAAACCAAGGCTGCAGCTGCTGGCACTGGTCAGAAGTGGGCTGGAGCCACCATTTGGTCTGTGCCCAGAAAACCAGAATTGCAACTGAAAGTAAGCAGCAGTGTGGGGAAGAGAAAGCAGGCAGAAGAAGTGACAGGGAACTTGAGTGGGAACAGAGGTTGCGCAAGGCAGGTGAGGGGGCAGTGGCTGTGGCTCTGACCCTGAGCCCAGGTTGGGGCTAGGGTCAGGGCTGGAGCTGCAGTAGATGCCTGTCCCCCTACCAGCCTTGTACTCAATTCCAAGATGAGGAGCTTCTTCCCTACCTCCACCCCTCTGCACCATGTTGAATGAAGGAAAAAAAACCTCATCTTGGATTGAGGTAAATAAGGATACATTTTGTCTACCATACTGCTATTAATTGTCTATAAAGATAAAAATTAAGAAAATGTACATGTGCTTTACCTGAAATTTTCCTTTCTGGAAAAAATAAGGTCTACAGATACATGATGCTGGATCTTTGTTCTCTGCAGCCTAGAAGGCAAATCAAAAAAAACTTTCTGTCAACTCAAAATAGGAGGTGTATTCCTCCACTTCTGAGAAACTTCCATCTAAGATATTTCCATGGTTTAGGAAATCTTTAACTGCTCTGTATCAGTGAGAAAAGATTAATCATTGAGACTAAACAGAACATTCATCCTGAAGTGCAAGGGATTGAATAAACAACAAATTGTGAGTGCCAATTACTTACCTGCTATCTTCTCAATTAAACAACCTATTCTTTGATAGGTTGAACATCTGGAATGCATCACTCCAAAAAGGAAATTTTCCAGAAAGGTGCAGCTAAATTTTCTTATTCTTATCCATAACACCAGGATTTTCACCATATGGGCTCAGATTGGGAGCTATATACATGTATGTGCAGACAGTAAAAGGCATCATTTCACAATAGTCACTGTAATACTACAGCAAGAGCACCTATTGACTGAAAATTCCCTCAAATGATGACCGTCTCATCTGTATCATCTGAAGGAGGTAGAAAGAAACAACTCTGTGGCTGCCTTGCCATTTTCTTTCTACAATCTTTCTGGTCTACAAAGCGTCCACAGGAGTGATGGAATGAACTCTTGCTATTGAAGATGTAATTGCAAGTGGGATGCAAACAGATCTATTGCTGAGAAACCAAATTCCTTTACTATGGAATAAAAACAGCTTTGGGTGCGCTGTTGTTTTTCTGCAGAATCTCTCCTTATGCCTAATAAACCTAATGGGCATAACCTTCACTTTCCCTCGGGTGTGAACAAAGCAAGCTGACAGCAGATTTTCGTTCACCCAGGTCAGCAACAAGTAAAAATCCTCCCTGTCACTGTTGCTCCCTTTTGTCTTTTAACATATGACATGGTTTGATGTGCTGTCTGTCAAAATCAGCACACGAGAGGAAACAGAGCCTTTGTCCCTAGCTCCTGTTGGTATATACTTCAATTGCTTTTATTTGGACCAGTTTCTAGGGACAGTCCTTTATACCATGCAAGTGCCCAAGACTTACAGCTATGGCAATATCTGACCAGGTGGCTTTGTCTATTAGAAAGCCTGGTTTGAATCTACTTTGACTCAGAGATTTGAAAGTGTTCCTGCGGTGAAAGTCTTCTGCTGGAAGCAGATAATACAAATGAAAAAAAAGTAAAAAGCTCTGTAGGAGTCTAATGCAAGCACATCCCACAAGGAATAGCCACACAGAACACTGATCTTGGAAGAGAAAAAACATATGAATGGATGCTTCCCTTGAGAAGCTATTCTGATAAGTCTTCTCAGCTTCTCCAGTATTTCCTGCAATAAGAAACTCTGTAGGAAGACAGCATCTGTTTCCACTCCAAGATGAGGGAACCAGTGAGACAGCACTGACAGTCAAAAAACTGTGACAGTAGCTGTGAGTAAGTCTGAATGAGGAGGAAGTGGTAGATGTGGATTCCTTCCTGTTTGACTGGATCTGTTGGAGGGCTGCTATTAACACTACCTCCATTTTCAAAAGCTTCCATGATACTAGAGATAAGCCAAAGGATGAGGACTTGTTCCTGCAGAATTCACTTCTGAGAACAAAGTATAGGAAACATCCATAAAACTATCAAATTGGGATCCAGAACTAAGTAGCCTCCAACTCTACCAATATTGTATACCCCTTTCGTTGCTGGCAGTTAGTGTGGATTTTACGATCTCCATTGCAAATTTTGATTTCTTCACAGATCTGTTGAGATATTACAGTCTTCTGCTTTTTTTTTATTTTTTTTAAACAGATTGAGAAAAACTTGCAATATTGTTTGCCCATGTCAGCACTGATTACGGAAGTGTGCAGGGGCACTTGAGATAAAACATGACAATTCCAATTTATTTATTCTTTTGGCTTTACACAATGATTATGCATGAAAAAGAAGTAGAGATGATGTCTTTCTGGACTTGTCTGCAAAGAACCTGCTTATAGAAAAGACCGCTCACAAAATAATCTCTCCCAGTTAGAAATCCCAAGTTCATGATCACCATGAAAACAGGCACATTTATTTCTGGTGGTGATATCAAGAAAATGCACACTGAGGAAACTTTTAGCCTTCTATATGAAGGCCAGGAAGGTGAATATGAACTAGACAGAAATGAATAAGCTTGTTACTGCTTGCCAGATCTTCTCTATCTAGGCTGCTGTAAATCATATTATTCCCTAAACATCTGCTGGAGTTAAGACGTGCAGAAGGTGGCAAGGCAAGGTGACCTCCACAGAAACTGTAGGCCAAAGTGAGGACATTAGCGCACAGGGACCCACAGCAGCAGTTAAGGACAGTAATCCCACACTTTTTCAAGTTTTTAGGTATGGCAGCATATTCCCTTATTACACCAAGGTGCCAGAGGGGGAATAGAGTTAGCTCGTCCACAGCAACTGAAGAACTAAATCATACCTTTAAAGTGCTCAGAAAGTGAATGACAACTTTTCCTCAAAGTCTTTTAATTTTAATATTTTGAGTTTCCAGTTCTAATTAGAAGCATTTATCTTCTCCTCTTAAGCAAGGAGGCTTTTCCTTTGTTTAGGAGTTGGGGTACATACAAACTTAGAAGAAACAGCCCAGGTCTGTTATTTCTGCATAAATTTTCCATTGTTGCATTAGAGAGGATGATCAGGAAAAAAAAAAAAATAAAAAATCAAGAAATCACATCTGCCCATCCTGCATCTATGAAAGTGAGCTAAGGAAAACTCACACTGCTGCACTTCATGAATTTATATGATCAAAAGGAAAAATTTGCTTTGCACTTAAACTTGGCAGTGAGGAGGAAGAGGATCAGGAGCTCTGTCTCTTTCCTTTCAGCTTTCCTCTTTTGGGACATCTAGAAGTTTGTGAACATCAGCAAGATTATTTTATCCTCTTTGATCATCCTCTTCAGACCAAGAAGGAGAAGAACCTCACAGGTCCAACCCCAGGCTTAAAAAAGTAAGTTCAGTCTCAAAGTTTGTGCTTGCCAAGGTCCAGAAGGAGCTTTCCAAGGTCCTAAACTCTATTCAAAAGATTTCTGGGCCTGCACTGAACTCATCCCAGAAGCACAAGCTCCAGCACTAGAAGCACTAGAAGTTTAAAGGGAATCACTGACTTGTTTCCAGATACCACAGCTGAGCTAACATTACTAGTAGAAAGTAACCCAGAGCCACAGAAAGACCAGGCAGTAAGAAGAGAGGATTCAGGCTTTTTTTAAATCTGTCTGCATTCCTAATGGTAGCTTCCTGCCCCTATAACAGTAGGGAGGGAGGGGTTGGGCAGCTGATCTGCAGTCAAAAGTTGGGGTTACAGACATGGGAGTAAGCAGCTGAGCAAGAAGTTTCCCTGGACATCTTATACTCTGCTTCAAGCTATGTGCCAGAGAAGGCCCTCACTTGTGCTGAATCCAGAGCCTGGGATATACCAAGGGATTTTGCTGCTGAAGTGCTGCCATTGCTTGCTGGGACTCATCCTACTGGGGTGGGGGGGCCTGAAGGAAATCCTGTTCCAGTCTATGCACTTGAGAGGGGCTCTTCAAATCTCCACACAGGAACTCAAAATCAGCAGAGGAGGTACAAGCAGCAGTTTCTGGCAGCAAGATGCAAAAGTTTCAGAAAGGGCACTGCCTCACCATGCAAATAAGATCCTGATGACCTGGAAATTTTGAACAAGCTTTTTTCCCCCCCCTCCCCCTCTACAAATCTGTTCTGCAACAGTTGAGACCTGGCCTTCCCGACTGCCTCTAAGACTGCTGGTGGCAGAGCCACAAATTCCCTGATACCACAGATGCAGCCAGGTGCCCAGAGCAACTGCAGCACATAAGAGCAGCAATGACTTCTGGCTGCTGTGGTGCCACTAACAGGATTGTACAGCTGAAGTGGCAGCATTTTTTCTGCCCCTCTCCACCCCACCAGAAATTGGCACCCAAGGCAGCAGCCCTAGTCACCCTGTCCTAGTTATGCCTGCCAATGATTAATAGGCTTGGTCTGTCTCCAAGGTGGCCTAGAGCAGAGATCCATTCTTTGGGATATGTGGACCTCATTACAAATAAGAAAACCACAGTCTAAATTCACTTCCAGCCAAGACTTGCTTCTCAACACGAACGCAAATTTATATCCTTATTAATTCCCCAAATCTACCAGAGAGACCAAAGGAAAATTTGAAATATAAGTCAGCTGGAAAACTACATTTCTGTTTTAAGTCTACAGTAAATTAATGGTAAAAAGAAATCTGAACTACAGTTGCTCTGGGTTCAGCCAGAGCAATCAATCAGAGAATCAAGGCAATTCATTCCCTGAGGCTGCAGGGGAACAGGCCTCATGTGCAGCAAGCCTGGATCAATGCCCTGGGCCCAGCTGGTCCTAGGGGAGCAGAGTGGCCAATCCTGAAGTCACAAGCTACAGGCTGTACCCACTCCAGACTTTAAAGTTTAAAGCCTGCGGTACTCTGTCCTGAGCCTCAGCCTACAGTACTCTGTCCAGACAAAGACTTAGGTACATGCACCTGACCTTTTTGTGCTTCTTGCTTCACCTATTGGATCTCTGGTTTTGAATGCTAGCCGACTGTGGTTCCAACTCCTGGCATATCCTGACTCCAGCTTTGGCTCCTGATTCCACTTCTGACTTCTGGCATCTCCAGACTCCCAGCTCCCTGAAAACCTGGCTCTGTCTCTGCCTGTATGTCAGGTGACCATCCCCAACTGCTCATGCCCCAGTCATTAATACAGAGGTCAGTTGTGTTTTTTCACACCATTTATTATAATTTACCTTTCATGAGAGCCTTTTCAAAGAAACCCTTAATTTGCTCATTTACATTAAGCATTCACTCTTGGCGTAGGAATAGCAGGCCTATTCTGCAAGTACCTAAAACAAAGTGTTACAATAAATACTTTTTGCAGAATTCTTTGAAAATATACAGCACAGGAGAAGGGCTGTTATACAAGCATGGTTTGAACACACCCCTAGCACTGCTGACTGAAGGCATTTCCATGCAGCCACACACCCCCAGCTCTGTGCCACTGCCCAGACACATTATGGGTGGGCTGCATTCAGCCCATGAGCCATTGTTTGACACCCCTGCATTAGGCAATTGAGGTTTTTTGATGGTAACACAGTACTGCAATAACAGCATGATTTGGAAGCTGGGACCTCGTAACTGAAAGAATACCTTTGTAACCTTTACACAGGTTGTCTACTGGAGACAAAGTTAGGACGTTGCATCCGTTATCAACAAGCCTACTAAGTTTAAATGCCAAATGATGGCAAAGCAATCTTCTGACACCCCAAAGTATTATCCATACTAATTCTACTATTAATAATTTGTATTGCATATAGTCTATTGTCCAAGTAGGAGAATATGGACACCTCCAGTTTATGCAGGGAGGACATAACTATGGCTAGGCAAGAAAGACAAATCAATCAGCTAGGATGGCTTTTTTTTCCATAGCTCCACATGACCTTTGACAATGAGGACCTACTGGTTCAAAGTAGAAGGCTGCAGCTGTGGACTGGTTGCCAGACCAAAGCAGTAGCTTCTTCTTATATGTCTGTAACACAGTAACTTCAGAGTGCCACAAAGAATTAAATCCAAAATTCCAGGCAATACACCAAGAATCAATGGGCAGAATTATATTGATCTTGGTGGAAATTTGAGAATTGGAAGAGTGAAACTAGGGGTTAAAGAAGCCTCCAACATCTAGCTAACAGGCCCAAAAGTGCTGTATCTATGCTAACTAGTTCTGCAGAATACAGCTATTTTACATCTGGCTTAGGAGCCCACGTGTGCAAAACTACCTTTGATACCTTTGCCTTGGATCATGCAGAAATGCCCTAGGACTAGACTCTTAAAAAGTCTTAAGCCTTTGCTAAAGCGATTGTACACTGCCAGTTATGCAAGGCATATATACATCATATGGGATCACAAGGGGAAAAGCAGAAAAAAGGATTCTAGAGCATATTTATATTCATTTTTTCTACAAGCTTCATTCTGACAGGCTCTGATTGATTGAGCCACTGCTGTAGGAGGATCTCCTCTTTATATGCATTCTAATTGCAGTCAGGGAAGGTAAACGCAACCTGTGCCTAGATACCTCAATATGTGATTAAATACAGAATACACAACTGAAGAAACATGGTATACTGAAACCTGATCAAAAACTAACACGTTCAAAATCATTCAAACACTACATCTCTGCTCTTATGCTGTGTGCTCACACAGGACTTTACAATTATTTATTTCCCCAAAGGTCCTTTATTGGCAGGGTGTAAGAGAAGCCAGACAGAGCCTCCATTACAGGGTTCTGAATCATAAAGCAAGGATGGCAAGATAACTGCTAGAGGGAGATCGTTAACAATGTATACTGTCAGGATTTTGAAAGACTTTTTTCTAATCCTATCAAGATTTTTGTACTAGATCTAAAACACTATCTTGACAATATTCTCTGCCAGCACCAGGCAGTGTACCTGCCTAATGGTAAAGTTCAACATTCCCAAATCTACTTAATCTATTTAATGAAAGAGAACAAGCAATAATCTTAAGCTCTCAGTAACAAAGCTGTTAAAAACAATGGCATGTTCAGGTTTTGTTTTTTGGGGTTTTATTTTTAAATCAATTGTCTTTGGGCTCTGACAGGTTAGAGTCACCTCTTTGATGCAAAAGTGTAACAAAGGAAAATATATAGACTATATAGGAATAGAACACAAGGCTTAGGTTTGAGTGACCATCTTTTGATAAAATGATTATCTGCTGGGCAACAATGTGATAAGCTCTCCTTATCTTTCACTATAATCTCCATCCACATTAATTTTATCAAATGACTTTCATACCATTTATTTATATGTCATTGTCTAAGAAGCTTACTGCTCCCACCAGCAGTCTAGGGTATAGGTGAAGGTTTATAAGGCCTAAAAAACTCAGAACTGCTATGATAATTGTAACAGCATGGCATGGTAGCCAGGCAAGAAACAAGAGAAACTATTTATTGTACAGAAATGCTGTAAACAGATACTGGTAGTTCAAACATAAGATTCATTAAAATTATGTACATGTGTCAGGGCCATAAAAATACTTTCATTATGTTTTCAGATATCTAATATCCATACTTTTAACAGCTGAAGCATGTCATCCTGCAAGCTTGCTTGCCCATATGGTTGAATTCTTCATTTGCAGTTACAACAGGAAAAAAAAAAAAAAGAACGTAGTGAAAAAACTGAAAAGTACTTCCTCAAAATATATTGCTGAGTTCTGAAGAGAGAGATTCACAGTCATTGGTCCACATATGATCTTAAGTATATGTATCCAATAATATACCCAATCAAAAGCCTAACATGGCTGCTCATATAACAATTATTAAAATAAGTATAGATATTAGAAAATATGTTGAAGATTTTGAAGTGTATGCATTCTGGAAACTAAGGCTGCATCTTACTGGTAGAGATGACCCAAATTTTCTTTGAACAACTTTTTCTTTCGATTTACATCTGCTTGTTGAATGAATTGCTCTTCAGATGTAAAGCATTCTAGGAAACATCAGTCAGTTTTGAAAGAAATTCTCGTGTCAGAAAAATTCCGTAACTTAGAGCTTGTGGCATTCGTGTCAGGTTTCTGCAGCTTAGTAGGCTTAAGAGCCATAAGAAAACTTAAAGAAAACTATTTTAAGGTGAAATATCCTTGTAGAATAGAATTCAGATAACTACACAAGACATGAAGAGTTCAAGATAGACTTTTTAAACTAAAAAGGTATTGCAGCAGAGCATGATTCACCAACTGAAGGATTGACAGAACTCCAGATTATTTAAGTGGCAAGCCATACAGACTGAACATGCTTCAACCTCTAGAGCAAGCAAGTCAGTAGCCAAGAATAGGCTGAAATTAAAGCGCTCAAAATTTTAAAACCACCAGCAATAAATAGCATGCTACATGCAGTTAACTTGTATATTACTGTTCTAAAAGAAAATGCACTACCAGAAATGTTCTTTAATAACCAACTTAACTGCTATGCTACAAGTGTCCATTTCTGACTCAATAACAAGGTCCCTGACCCACAGGAGCTTTGCAACAGGTACAAACCTCTTGCAGCCCCAACAGAGCTTGCAAAGCTGCCAGCTCCTGCAGGCAACACAGGCTCAACTGTAGCTACGGCCCCCGCTCTCCCCAAGACAAAACACAAAGTTTTTGTTGGGGGAGACTCCATCCTGAGGGGGACTGAGGAGGCAATCTGCTGTCCCTACCCCTTAGTCCAGGAAGTTTGCTGCTTCCCGGGAGCCCATATCCGAGACATTGTGGAGAAGATCCCTAAGCTCCTCCAGCCCGCTGACCACTACCCTATGCTCCTTACCCATGTGGGCACAAATGACATGGCTCGGAGCACTCCCAGCCAGGTCATGAAGTTCTACAGGGATTTGGGAGTGGGGCTAAAAGGTTTAGGGGTGCAGGTGGCGTTTTCTTCGATCCTCCCAGTCTCAGGCTACAGGCTGAGGAGGGAGAGAAGGATCCAGGTAGTGAACCAAAGATTGCAGTGCTGGTGTTATCGGAAAGGCTTTGGCTTCCATGACTACAGTTCACTCTTTGGCGAGAGAGGCAGTGAGCTGCTGGGAAGGGACAGCCTCCACCTCTCTCCACTGGAGAGAAGGCTCTTCTCAGCCAGACTGCCTGACCTGCTCCACTGGGCTTTAACCTGAGCCTGCCAGGGGATGGGGGGACTACCACCACTGCTGGCTGGCTGAGCAACCCTTGCAAAGCCAGCAGGCCAAGGCACTTAAGGAAGCCCACCCCTGCCCCAGCCCTGGAGCAAGCTGTGGGCAAGGCAAGGGCCCCCAAAGGGACACTTGTATGCCTGTACACAAATGCCAGGAGCTTGGGAAATAAACAGGAGAAATTTGTCCTCTTGCTTAACACAAACAACTATGATGTCATAGGGATAATGGAGACCTGGTGGGACTCCACCCATGACAGGGCCACGGATATAGACGGCTATACCCTGTACAGGAGGGATCGAGTGGACAAAAGGGGCGGGGGTGTAGCTCTCTATGTCAAGGACAGCTACGCGTCCCTGCAAGCCGACATTGGTGCCCAGGGTGGACGACTAGAGACCCTCTGGGTTAAAATCCATGAGGAACATGGCACAGGGGATGCAACGGTAGGAGTCCAACACAGACCTCCGACCCAGGATCAAGAGCTTGACCAGGAGTTCACCAGGGAACTGGCTGAGGCCGCACGCTCCTGGTGCATGGTTGTCATGTCATATACCCAGACATCTCGTGGGAAGAGCACTTGGCCAAATCCAAGCGGTCGCAAAGCTTTCTCTCGTGCGTGGACAACCTCTATCTAACTCAAGAAGTCTACGGGCTGACAAGAGGTGAAGCGCTGCTCAACCTGGTACTGGCAATGGGGGATGACCTAATCAGTGACCTAATGATTGAAGGGAAGCTGGGTGACAGTGACCACGAGCTGATCACCTTCACCATTCGCTGTAAAGCTGGCAAGTCAGTCAACAATACAGAAGTCCTCGACTTCAGGAAAGCTGACTTTGACAAGCTCAGGAGGTTTGTCAGGGAGGCCCTAAAGGGCCATAACCCAAAGGGGAGGGGAGCTCAGGACGAATGGTTGCTCCTCAAAGGAGCGATCCTGGATGCACAAGCAAAGTCTATCCCATCTCTGAGGAAAGGCAGCAAAAGGGCACAGCAGGCCCCTAGGCTCTCCAGGGAACTAGCGGACCTCCTGCGCCTAAAAAGAAAGACCTACAAAGGATGGAGGACTGGATCCACCTCCAAGGAGGAATACTCTGCTCTGGTCTGGACCTGCAGGGAACAAACCAGGAAAGCCAAGGCTGCGACAGAATTCCAGCTAGCTACAAGTATCAAGGACACTAAAAAGTCCTATTTTATATATGTGGGGAGCCAGAGAAAAAGCAAGGACAACACTGGACCCCTGCTAAACCAGATCCAACAACTGACAACCAATGCCCAGGAAAAAGCCAACTTGCTAAATGGGTACTTTGCGTTGGTCTTTCACCAGTCCCATGGGACACCCCTGTCCATTACGGGACAGGGAGGCCTGGGTGAGGGAGATTCCTTACCCCCCCCCCCAATCAAGGCTGACCTTGTAAAGGAACACCTTGAGAGGCTGGACACGTTCAAGTCAGCTATCTCTGACAGTTTATACCCCAGGATACTCAAGGAGCTAGCTAACATCATAGCTCAGCCCCTGGCACGGATCTTCAAGAATAGGCACTTCACCAGAGTGCCAGGAGAAGATTGGAAGAAGGCCAATGTGGTGCCTATCTTCAAGAAAAGGAGGAAAGTGGATCCGGCAAACTATAGGCCTGTCAGCCTGACCTCTATCCCGGGGACGGTCTTAGAAAAGATTAATCAAAGAGGTCATTCTTAACAGCCAGCACAGGTTTGTTGCGGGTAGGTCTTGCTTGACCAATCTTAATTCCTTCTACAACCAGGTGACCCATGATCTGGACAAAGGAGAAGAGATTGATGTTGTATATCTTGACTTTAAAAAAGCCTTCGATCTGGTATCCCAGGATCACCTCTTGGCAAAACTGGCTAACTGCGGCCTCGGCTCCATGGTCAGACCCAGAGGGTAGTGGTTGATGGTAGTCAATCGTTGTGGCGCGCTGTGACCAGTGGGGTCCCCCAAGGCTCTGTCCTTGGGCCCATACTATTTAACATTTTCATTAATTATGTGGACATTGGTATCAGAAGTGGACTGGCCAAGTTCACCAACTACACCAAACTCTGGGGTAAAGCGTCCACACCTGAGGACAGGAGGGTGATCCAGGCTGACCTTGACGAGCTCAGGAAATGGGCGGATGGGAACCTGATGGTGTTTAACACTGAAAAATGTAAGGTTCTCCACCTTGGGAAGAAAAACATGCAGCATCCTTATAGGTTCGGCAGTGCTACGCTGACTAGCACTACAGAAGAAAGGGACTTGGGGGTCATGATTGACTACAAGATGAACATGAGCCTTCAATGTGATGCTGCTGCTAATAAAGCAAGCAAAATGCTTGCTTGCATCCACAGATGCTTCTCAAGCAAATCCCAGTACATCATTCTCCCATTGTACTCGGACTTGTTGAGGCCGCAGCTGGAGTAGTGCGTCCAGTTTTGGGCTCCACAATTACCAGGATCTGGGGGAACATCTGTTCACCAGAGCGCCCCAACGGATGACAAGGTCAAACGGTCACAAACTCCTCCATGACCATTTCAGGAAGAACTTCTTTACTGTCTGAGCCCCCAAGGTTTGGAATAGACTGCCGATGGAAGTGGTTCAAGCGCCTACTCTGAACACCTTCAAAACATATCTGGATGTTTATCTTGCTGGGATCCTATGATCCCTGCTGACTTCCTGCCCCTGGGGCAGGGGGCTGGACTCGATCTTCCGAGGTCCCTTCCAACCCTAATGTCTATGAAATCTATGAAACAACTACGAATTTGCTTTGACTGAAGATATCTCAAGCCACAGGGAAACAAAAATAGTATGCAACTGAATAAAATTAAACAAGGAAGGGAGAAGAAAAAGAAAGGATGGGCTAGCTCACCACTAATATCACAGTCTCACTAGCCAATTTTAAGAGTGGCTGGTCCTTTTAAAGGAGAAGGAGGCAACCCCTAGTCCTGTTCTAGACACAGTCCAGTTCCCAGGTGAAAAGTGTAGATGTTGATCAGGACAGATCCTAGCCAGAAAGTTTTAAAAACGCTTCTGAGAAGGGAAAGAAAAGCAGGAGAGCCTGAGGGAAATACTTTTACTACTAAAAAATAAAAAAGAAAGGTGATTGACTCAGGGCTCCACCCTGAGGCAAGAAGAGGGAAAAGGTCTCAAGGGTGGGTTTGAGTAGAAAATAGTGTCTCTATGTGCGAATAGTTTTTTTCTGTTTTGAGAATAAAACCAGACTGGAAGGTTGCAAACCATAACCAGTGGGGCAGACTGAATTCTCCCTGACTGGGAATCCAAAGCTTAGCTTATACCAACAGTAGGGCAAGGTGAAGACTATTGCTGATGTCAAAATGTTACCATCCTCCCTAAAGTCTCCATAACAGACAGAGAAGCAGTTATTACAGATATTTAGCCTCTGCCTGAGCCTACCAAAGAAGAGGATGGAAACCATTTAAGAGGTATACAAGCTGTACTTTAGAGAAATTAAGTTCCACCAAGGACAGTGTTCATAAGACACAAAAGGTTGTACAGCCATAATGCTATCTGTAACTGTGGTGGTCCAGAAATGTAAAAAATAGTATTCAGTACAAAACAGTATTCAGTACGTGAGTACAGCATTTCCCAACCAGGGTGCCGTGGAATTTTGGACTGGAGCCACGCCCCCTGCTAGCTGGATCCAAGGTCCCCACCTGCTGCTGCCACGGACACAGACAGACAGGAGCATGGCTCCAGCCAGTGATTTGCATCCAAGTGCTGTGTTCAGTCAAGCCTCACCCCCGCCCGCTCCACACCCAGCTGCTCGCCACCCCTCCGCGCCGCATTCGCTCGGTGTGCTGTGGGATGGGAGAGGCCCAAGTAAGTGTGCTGCTGGAACCAAAAGGTTAGAAAATGCTGCATTATGCGGCATCCACATAATCACTGATGATTTCCTACCCCTCCCCCCCGGCATGTATTCAAATACTTCTCTTTACTCAACAGATATTAAAAACATGAAGAGATTATATCTCAAGCCATGAGAAAACAAAAAATAATCAATTCAGGTACCAGTACAGAACTATCCAAGGATGTGCAAATACCTACAAAGTCTTTCTGCCATTCTATCGTCCTGAACCCCTATTAAGGATGTGGAAAAACATATTCCATAGTAGCTACCTACAGAAAATAAAAATCTTTGCAAAGCAGATGGACTCCCTACCTAATTTGGTGGCAGGAAATTGTCTATAACCAAATTGTCAGCATCTTGCTCAAGATGTCAGCAATGTTTTATCAGGTAGGCTTGAAAAAAAATTATCTCTGTCTTGCCTAGGAACAATCTTGCATTATCATCAGAGTAGACAAATTTCTTTAGACAACAGCATAACCAAACAACTATTTAGAGAGGAACAAAGTCAGGCTAGTAAAAATTTCCTGTTGTGGGAAAGAAAAACAACACACAGAAATAATTTGTAGTACCATATTTACTCAAATTCAAGACAAGTTTTTGACTGCCCTCAGTCAACACAAGAAAAGAAAACAAGCCTTGTTTTGGATTTGAGCACTTGTGCTTCGACTGGGCCCTGGGCCCACACCTCAGCCTGGAGCCAAAGCCAAAGCTGCCAGGGCTACCACTGATGCTGCCACTTGGAGTAAGCAGCAGTGGGCCAGTGTGGATCTGGGCCCAAGCCTACGGTGTCGGCAGCAGGGGTCTGCGATCAGGCATGGAGTGGGTTAGCTACGCACTTCAGAGGGGGTGGGGGAAAATCATAAAGCAGCATGGGTCAGGGGATATAGTAGTAGTGCATGCTGCTGCCCCATCCCCCGACCTGCACTGCTGCTGAGCAGCATGCACTGCTGTCTGGTCCCACACACATGCTGCTGCCTGATCAGTAGCAGTGTACTGGGGGAAGGGACAGCAGCACAAACTGCTGCCCTATCTGTTGACTCGTACTGCATCCTGATTCTCCGTGCAATTGGGAGTATGTGTGCACTGCTTTCCCATCCCCACCAGCATGCTGCATCCCCATCTCTCACACCACTACTGACTGGGTCAGAGGATGTGGCAGCAGTATGGGTCAGGGGATGCAGCAGCAGTGCAGGCAAGGGAGCGAGCTGCAAGGAGATGGGACAGATGGCAGGGGTGCAGGCAGTGGGGATGATGGCAAAGATGGGGGTGGGAAAGAGTGGGCAGTCAGCAGAAATGCAGGCATGGAGGGGGGAATTAATGGGGAAGCAAGCTGTAGGAGTGAGGTTGCCTCCCCCTCACAGCTGGAGACAAATCCAAGACAACCCTCCAATAATTCAATACTATACATGGAAAAGTATAATAAATGTATAATTTTCCATGTATAAAAGCTAATTACTGGGATGTTATCTTAAATTCAAAGTCATTTTGGATTCTGGTAGTTATATGATACTTGTGTATACCATTCAAAGAACAAAATCCTAATTGACATGAGTCACAATGTTTTTAATTGTTTACCTCCGCAGAGTTAGGAATAAAAGGTAATTTACAATATTTGGAATCCTGTTTGTTACGCCTCTCAGACTGGGTATAGTGCAAAGTAGCCTTAAGCCTCTGGAGATGGCCATCACAGGTGATACCCCAATTACAGACAACTGATGGAAGGCAGCTCTGACACTTGCTAAAAAACCCACGCCTCGATCTATCCCAAACATAAGAGGAACAGGGAGCATATCAGGAGCAGGGTACGGACATGACAATAGAGCTCTTCCATGCCCAGTCCTCCATAAAGTAGAGCTGCTTCCTTGGAACTTTAAAATTTATGCTGGAGCTGGGCTGCTATGGGCAAGGAAGCTCCCTACAGCTTCCTCATTCAGCAGGGTAGAAAATATACTCCCGAGTATGTTCATACTTATTATGATATTTCATAATAAAATCGCCAGAATGCATAACACCCTCCAGCACCTGGAACTCACCAATAAAGTGCAGAAGCTAAATGGATTCCTACTGGAATAAGATTGAATTCTTGTTAATTACCCTCCTTGTCCCTTCACAGATGCAGTCCAATATCAAATATTGGCAACAAGGGAAAATTCAACTTGAAAGGTACTTTTGATTAATTTCAAAGCAGAAAGACTTCTTACAGTTATTTTAGAAAACAAGAGAACACATTAAAGATGATGAAGCAGCAACAAGGACTTAAGTTTACTACACACAGAAACCAACCTAAGCTCTATTCCTCCAAATGCAATCTATTATGTAAATTAGTTACTTGGTACTTGTACCAGATTTCCTGGCAGTCAAGCTATTTGCCATATAAAACATTATACAACATCTCACATGCCAAAATATATTGAAGTGCCTTACAGAAGCTAC
This sequence comes from Alligator mississippiensis, assembly GCF_030867095.1. NCBI lineage: Eukaryota > Metazoa > Chordata > Crocodylia > Alligatoridae > Alligator > Alligator mississippiensis. Next base: position 236,963,110 of record NC_081825.1, on the reverse strand, counting down.
TTTACACACCTCTGAAAAGCTTTGGTCACCACTGTGTACAATCAAAAGAACTATGGCAAATTGGGCAGCCTAAGGAAGAATGAAATGTTTTATATCAAGACGAGTAGCGAATTGCCCATCAAGAATGATGGGGGTGGGGACAGCGCTGCCACCCACCTGACTGGTTGTCTCTGTAGCCAATCACAATGCTTACTGAAACAACCAATCAGAGTACTCCAAGAGCATTACAGACAGACAGACAAAGCCCTTTATATATATAGAATTTAGCCTTACCAGTTTCCATTCATCTGCTCACTTAGGGCAAGTAAATTTAGAGGGCAGAACAAACCTGAGTCAAAATGTCTTTTTTTCTGTAAGATTTAAGGCCATATCCTGTAGCATGTTCTGGAACCAGCTCACAATTCAACAGGTTACAGAGCTGTGTTGTCTTTGTGATCTCTTATATAAAAAAAGTACCACACCACATGTAAAATAGAAAGGGACAGCATAATACAGAGGGCCTAGAAATTAGCATTAGCGCACACCTTCTCAAAGCAGTGCACAACCACATTTCTACCTTTACCATCATTTTTCATTTTTTCTGCACATCTGTGGGGAAGATGGACTCATGTGGTTAATGTTATAGTTCAAGCAGGTTGGTAAATGCCCATGACAATTTTTCAAGTTCCATAACTAAGCAAACAAGCCATTTTAGTCTTAACTAAGAAATAAATCCTTTACTTAAGTATGAAACTGTATACTATCAAGTTTCCAACATGGCTATTTCACAGAGACCAAACTTTAGATTTCTGTAAATCTATATGTAAAATGTGCAAACAATACCTAGAAAATCAAAAGGTTTAAGACTGCAGCAAAGGCTGCCTTGTTTTATTTTTAATTTCCAAATGTTTTGCTGTTTCTCCAGCTCCTAAACATTCAAGTATAGATACACTTCCTCTTTCCCACAATGTGTTAGCATTCTGGACATTACACAGTGAAATAAATTAAAAGCAGGAAAAGAATGTACTAGATGTAAATTGAGCACTATGATGTTTGATTGCTAAGGCAAACTTTGAAAAGAATATAGATGTTTTAACTGGCTATTTTAATAACTGTTAATTCAAGAAATTCTTTTTAACAATCCCAAATCTGAAGTAAAAAATGTTGTACTCCACAGTTAAAAACACAGCATGTACATTTATGAATGTATGAAACTCCCTCTGCAGTGGATTGGTAATAAGGTCATACTATCAGCAGTATAAACTGATCAAGAAACATTTCTGCTGACAACAATTTTAAATTACTAGCTAACTAGCTAATTTTACAGATTAAATTAAAACATTCTCCTAACTTGTTTTTAAGTTAGCAAACTACATATAGCAATATTTCTGTGGACTGAGATGCTTGGTTGAGAGATCTCCATGAATCCAAAGGTATGCTTTTCCTTACTCTAGTGACTAGCAAGGGAATACTTCTAACTAAGCCCTTGATAATAAGAGTATAAATTTGAATTAGGTCTGTATGGGATACTAAGACTTTCAGTCATAGCATGCAATAAGATTTGTTGGAAGTGGGGTGACCTACATTTAGTTAGAATACTCATTTACTCTACAGTAAGCCAAATTCCACATCTATAAGGAAAATGTGTTGGCCACCATGCACAGTCTTCACTTAAGGCTCATTGGGCACCTCCAACAGACTTCACCATGTTTAAAAATTAGGCTTTCAGCCATAGAAGATGGTTCAAAGATACTGTGTAGGGAACCTAAGCAACTAACCTGTAAGAGCTAGATACTGCAAAGGATGGTTCAGAGAGCCTGACACTAAGCAGGGAACCATCCAAAACTAACCAAAAGAAAATGCTGACAGAAGCGTGGCTGAACTCCTGCCTCACTCCAGGTCTTGGGTATCCCACTCAGGGCTGCACATTAGGGTCTCAATGGCAGTGCCCAGAATCCTCTTCTGATGGTAACCACATAACCAAGCCAGATGGGGAGAAGGAAGATGTGGTGGTGCTTACTTTTTATATAATGGGTTAGTGCAGGGGTACTCAATCCCTGGGCCCATCAGCCAGATCTGACCTGCAGAGTCCAGCCCACAGGGCTCCCCAGGGATCTGGAAATTTGATGGCAGGGGACTGGTAGCAGCATTAATTGCTGCTCCCCTGCTTCCAAATTTCCAGCCCCATGGGAGCCCTATAACCCTTATAACAGGGCCCTGCACACTAAATTGCACAGCACACAGGGCTGAATTAGGCCCACAGATCAACTCCCTGCCATTCATCCAGCCCACGGGGCCAGAAGGTTGAGCACCACTGGTCTAATGTAAAATGGATAAACCGAGCTGGGAACAAAGCAGAGGAAGGCCTACATCTTGGGTTTCGCGTTTCCTGGACTAGTGCTCTAACCACAAAGATATCATAGCTACTGCAAAGAGCATACCTACCAGATCAGGACCTACTAGGGACTTTGGTGGAGTTTAGACAGCACACTCCTCCACATATATGGATAGCAAGAGAGCTGAGGTAGGTGCCAGCTGCCTAGCTGCCCATACTGGGGTGCTTCCAAAAGCCTAGGTTTAGGCATCTATGGATCTGCACTCCAAAGTATATGCACCTAATGAATTTTACAGTGGTAGAGCAGAGATATTCTGGATCACATTCTGTGACTTGAAGGCCTCAACTCCTTCTAAGCCCCCTGATTAGTTTGCTAATCAGGATTTAGCCTTTATTCTACTTTAAAGGAAAACTGTTCTTATTAATCTACTTTGCACTGAATTTTTTTCCTTCCTGATCTGATTTACATGAGCCATCCACCAGCCAAAAGTTTATGATCAGTCCCAAAAAACTACATGCAGCTCCTTGAAAAGTGCAACTGTATAGGTATGCAAGTGACTACATAATTTACCTTTCTTCTTGCACGAAACTCAAAAAATGGTCCTTTTGTGGACCGTTTGTGGACCAAACAAAGTCTTTTTTTCTGACTTCAGTTTTGCCTTCCTGCTCGCTCTCGCTCTCCCTCCTTGTTTTGAGTTTTTCCCCTCTGGTGCCTCTTTCAGGCCTAAATATTTACAAGTTAAGATCAATTTGCCAGTCTTTGCAAGATCAGAAATAGATGTCTATACGAGAGAAAAAAATTAATTGTACACAATCATAAAAGTAAGATTATCTTTGTGAAGACAATTAAAAGCCTCACAGCCACGCCTAAGAAACTTCCATGCACCTTCTATAAAATATACTGGACAATTTCACTTATTAATAATCTATCTTCAATTCACTAAAAAAATTCAAACTAAAAAGGAATTCATGAGAGCTTTCTGACTACCATCCCAAGAGCCATAAACGAAGTAAAAGACAGACTATGGGGAACATAAGACATGCTCAAAGCTAAACAGTCAACAATCCAGTACAGATCACTACCAAGAAGATTTTCTGGATGGGTATTTTGGAATTCCTCCCATCTTTTCACATGGATATTAAAATAGACATATGGCAGAAACAAGACTCAGAGGGGATCTTTAATAAACTGCTTTGAAACTTATATAACCCCATCATCAGGAAAATCTTCAGCCTCACATTAAACTCCAGCAAATCACACTGACATAACCACCATACAGGAATACCAAATCATGGAGGTTACTCTCCATATAAAAAGTAACACTTCTGAGCTACTGGTTCAAATCTAGTCGAAACTGTCAGTCACAACTAAAAGTGAATCCCCTTAGTTAAACTGTTTAGTGGCCTCAAGCCAGTCTTTCATTAAAAGGTCCCTACATTGCAGAATTTACCAAAAAGTTGATTCTGGCTGCGTTCACCCACGCTTGGACCTTTTGTTCCTGGGGACAACTAGCAGTGGCACATCCTGTGCTACCAGTAGTTGTCCCCAGGGAAGGCCTGTGCCACACACCTTCTGGCAAGCAGCAAGTTACCCCAGGTGGGGTAAGGGAAGCTGAGGCCAGCACTGTGCTGCCCTCAGCAGCCTTACCTGAGGTCCAGGGGGCATCCTGGGGCTGTAGCAGTGGCAATCCTGCTGCACAGAGCCTCGCCAGAAGCGTAGTGCAGCTCCTGCCATCCCAGCTCTAGTTTTGAGCGGTGCGTACTGCCCTGAGTGCACCACTGTTTTTTTTTGTTTTCCTGTGTTGTTTTTTTTTTACCCTTAGATATCCAGGGGTGAAAAGCCCCACCCCTTGTTGCTCCCTTGCAGCACAGAATACAACTGGATGTGCAATATGTGGCTCTGCAGACATGTCTGTAGCACCACATACCACATGGCCTCTCATCTGGATGCGGCCTCTGTCAACAATTTCAGCAAAGTTACCAAGGACTGAAACAGCCGTACTAGCCTATCAGTCCAGTTTGTGGTTGAAACATATTGGCAAGACTATGAAGGGAAACAGTTGCCTTTGCTATGACTGTTCAGTAGAGAATTCAGGAACTGATGTCTAAACATCAGTCAATCAGATATACTGTCACAGCACACTATTCACACAAAAAAAATTATGAACTAGATACCAATGCTATTTTTCCTCTTCAGATTCTGCTGAGGGAAGAGAGACCATCATCAACAGGCACCTCGACTTCTGTTGCCAATGTCAGAGAGAAGCCAGTTGTAATGACTATAAAGCAGCAGAACTTAATGCAGGGGAAAAGCTTCCAGTTTCATATTGGTATTTCCAGCTGCTCCTACAAAAATAGTTCACTATGTGATACTGGAAAAAGCAAAAACAAATTAAACTGGCTTTATTACGTCAATTTCACCCCGATACTACGGTATCCAAGATGCTGATAATGAGTGAAATCCTATGCATATTGAACTGTGGAATATCCATGATACGCCCAATTTGAATCCCTACTAATTCCCCAGTAATTTTCATCAAATTTGATTGCAGGCATCTTTAAGTGGTGCTGTTACACAATCTTCCAATCCCTTCAATGTTTGTAAGACATGTCAAAGTTACTTTTGATTATCCAAGGTCCAGTGTAGTGGCAATAGCATCTTCAAGGAGGAGACGTAAAAAAACCAACAAGAAAGAACTTACTCTCCGTCTTGGTCTCTGATTGAAACCATTCTAGGAGGTACAGTCATTCTCTGCATATCAGACACAGGTAACAGAGATGAATGAAAAATGGGATCAACCCACTGTATGAATTTTTATGCACCAGGACGTCTGCATAAATAAAACAAGTTAAAGTTAGATATAACTGGGCCTGTTCAGTTTGAGTAAGAGAAGGCTGAGAGGTGACTTGACAGCTGCCTACAAGTACATCAGGGGTGAACACCAAGATCTAGGTGAGCAACTCTTCAGGAAGGCACTTCAAGGGAGGACAAGGACCAATGGGCATATGTCGCAGGGCACGTCAGTGCCTGGCTCCTAAGGAGTGAGAACTGCCTGGGAGAGAGCCCTGGCCAAACATAAGGGGGACAGCTGCAGGTTGCTGGGGCAACTAATGGGAGTCAGCTGGCCAGAAGGGGGCAGGGCCTGGCCCTTATAAAAGCCCAGTGCTGAGGCCAGGCTGGCAGTTCTCTGCCAGCAGCCGGAGAGGCAGGAGCTCACTCAGCCAAGCGATGGGGAAAGTACAGCTCATGATAGTCCTGAGAGGATTGGGCACTAAAGGTTTAGCCAGGGGGCTTTATGTTTGTGTTACAGCCAGGAGGCTTGTGTTTGTTTGGCTCTGTTATTACACCAGGAGGCTTGGGTGAGGCTGTAGGGGTTGGAGGAGGCCTCAATCACAGGGACCCCAGAGAGTGTGGGGTGCCCTAGCGCCAGGAGGGCACATTATTTGAATAGCGCCAGGGAAGGCGCAGCTCGCACGCCAGTACGTGAGCGACTGGTGGCGAGGAGCGCGGCCAGTGGGTCGTGGGCGCAACCGGTGGGTTGCAGACGGGGGGGACCGAGCCCCGGATTGCGTGCGGGGTACATAGACCCCAGCCCCAGAGAGGGGCGATTGAGCCCAAGTGGGGGCATAGGACTTATAGGGACCTGCAGCAGTGTGCGGGGACCCCGGCGCCCAGGAGGGCGCAGCATACGGGGTGTATAGACCCAGCCCAAGGGAGGGGCATTTCTGAAGCCCCAGTGTGGGCAGGGCGAGCTCCCAGGACGGGGGCCATTTTGTGAGCCCAAGCGGGGCACAGCCAGACACCAGTGAGGGCGCAGTTTATAGGGGCATAGACCCCGGCCCCAGAGAGGGTCGATTGAGCCCAAGTGTGGGCATAGGGAGCCCAAGTGTGGGCATAGGGAGCCCCAAAAAGGGGGTGACATAATGAGTCTCCGAAAGGGGGCAGAAGAGAGATGACAGCACTTACATCTGTGAGGCTTGGGCTGCGGTATTAGAGGAGGTTGGAGCCGCAGAGCACCCCCCCGGCATCGGGGCATTATAATGGGCAGCCTCCCGCTAATTAATTAACATCAAGACGTGGCAGGAAAGAAGGTGGGCGGTTGCCGCAGGAACAGATGAGCGGGCCGCAACTTGGCTCGGAAGCGATGCCTGTTACAGCATACATTTACAGAGGGTAAATTCAGGCTAGATACAAGGAAGAACTTTTTCTCTGTATGGGTCGTCAGAATCTGGAACACACTCCCAGCAGAGATGGTGCAGTCACCATCCTTACACATGTTCAAGAGGAGGCTGGACAGGCACTTTGCTGAGCTTGTCTGAGCCCAATAACTTCCTGCCCATGGCAGGGGAGAAGACTTGGTGATCTTACAGGTCCCTTCTGGTTCTACGATTCTATGATAATCATGCTCCATTTCACTGATTTCTTCTTTCTTTGAAGACCTTTTAAATTTTGCCCGATTACTTTTTATATTTCTAGGATATTATTATGCAATCTCCCTTCAAAAAGATGCATATTCACTACATTAGTTACTCTGTGCCTTTGTTCCCCAGAGGTAAAGATTAACCTCAGCACCCAGAGAGGTCAATGTCTTGTTTTGTGGTAAGAAAGCAAGGTAAGGAAGTTGTGAGGGGGGAAAAAAAAAAAAAGACAGGATCAAAGATTCTGCTCCAAGTCAGACCAGTATAAATCCAAAGTAATTCCAGTCACTTGACTGAACTTACTTTGAATGTATAGGATCTAAAATTATTGCCTAGGAGGCAGCAGTGAGAAGTGCCTGTGAGAGTACACACACAATATAGCAGGAAGGGGAAGAATCACAATACACAATGGATGTGTATCTAGTGCCACAGGGGGGAAGGGGGGAAGCATGCCCACACAGGCACATGGAGCAGCAGGGGGCGACTGTCCATATGCTATAGTGGCCCCATTGATTGCCTGGTGCAGTCCCCACAGTGTGTGGCCTCTGGAACAAGTTGGACAGCCCTGCTCTATTGGTACAACTTCTCCATCATTTGCCATTTCTCCTGCTCCTTCATTAAACTACTCTTCTCACTGAAATTCTCACTTAAATACTAATAACAGCAATTGTGTCCTAAGTGTTGGATGTTATCTTCCCCGCCCCCTCCCCCCATCAGAGGGCAAAACTATCCTACAGCATTTGAATGTTATTACTTTGATTTAAAAAAAAAATACAATGGCACGATCCTTCAGCTTGAAATGATCTTACATATTTCTTTGCACCATTTCTCTAATATATATGCAGTGCTTGAAATGTAAGCTTATTTTTTAAAAATCTGAAGTGGGAATTTTGTATACTTGATAAAAGTCAAAAAACAAGTTTTAAGCTAGAATTCTTAACCAACGTAATTAAAAATGTGTGCTTTGCAATAGAAACATCGCTACCATGACTTGAAAGCTCCTATAATTTTTATTTTTTTTAATTAAAAAAAAAAAGCAGTCTTACTCAAATCAGTTACTATAATTACTAAGTATGTATTGCTTAGTATTAAAACATTATCAAGGTACAAATGTTAACTCGCATAAATAGAAGAAACATTCTTAATATTAACAAAGTGGTATACTCTACAGAGTAATACAAAGAACTTCATGGGGTAAACTGTTCACAAAATATTATGCGTCTTAGGCTTTGCTGACATCATAAACACTTAGTTATTATGTCATCAAAATTTCTTGTTACATATATACCCTTAATAAAAGTCCAATCTTGGCCTCTAATGCCACTTGGCTTTACAACATTGGAGGATTGTAATATAATGTAACAAACTAATGATAGTTACACTTGTACCACTACGGAAAATTAGGTCAAACTATAAATAGGATTTATTATAGTATAACAAAAAAATATTTCAAAAGTACTGAAAAGTCCTGTTTCATCAGAAAAGGAGGAGACTGCTCTGGGTATTATTAACCAGCATATCAGAGAGATGATAAATCATGGGAGAATATGTATGTCATGATACATGACCCCTTACCTAAGCCTGAACCCCTTACCTACTTGTGCCCATAAGGAACAGCTATTAGTGTTTTGAGGTCTCCTGGGAATGCTATTAAGACAAGTCAATTTTACAAAATGTCTCAAGGTTCAATACCACTGCAGCACTTGCCAAAACAGCATTGCTCTCCTCACTAGCCCCTTCCACATGCAGCAAGAATCTAACATGTCATGGGGATAACCAATACCTCCACAGTTATAGTATGTTAGGAATACAGACTTAAAATAGAGCAAAAGTTCTTGTCTTCTCTCCAGTAGGAAACCACCTGATGTGAAATTCTGTACTTTTTTAATTTAAATGCACTCTGACTTTTCTACATAATTTGTTTGGTTTTCCTTGTTGCAATTTAATAAGTAATCTGAATTTAGCCTGCATCTCTTATCTGGGGGTACAGGCAGCAGACTTTACATTTATAGTGTGATTGTGCTAATCATGCCATAAATTGCAACATGCCACATGTTCAACCAATTTATGGTGCTATAAAATAATCAAACCAGCCACAAAAGATGTTCCATGTATACTGTGGCTAGTTTGTATAGTGCCTTATGTTGAACACATAGCATGTGTCCCAGACCTGAGATTGCTCCAGCCCACATGTCAGCTTTCAGCTGATCATTAGCATAAACCCAGTACAGCCCTGGGGCCCAGTGCTTCTTTTCAGCCTTGCCCTGAATCCTGCATACAGAAGGGTGCACCCCTTAAGGGATACAGAGAATGCTGCAAAGTGAAAGGGGGGCAGGGGGTGGGGACCCCTGCCACTGGGATTGGACAGGGGGAAGCCCCTGTCTTTGGGGGTTGAGTATCCCCTACATAATCCCTAGGTAAGATAAAGTACAGTGCAAAGTAATGGATGGTTGCCAGTGGATGCACTGAAGGTAAATTGTTTATTTATTTTTATTTTAAGGTTTTGTGCATTTATTATGCTTTTCAGGAGCAAATCTTCAGCATCTTCCCCATCTCCTCAAATGATGGACATTGTATACACTGTTTGCAGAATGGTCTTTATTTACAAAAGCTTAGGACTGCACATTGTAAAATATTAATTTTCATCTTTTCTTGGACTGCATTGACCGGGGAGGGGAGGGGGGGTTGTTTGTTTGTTTGTTTGTTTTTTAACAGAAAAGAAATTGTGAACCTTCATTATTCCCCCAATTTCCAAACAGGTATATACAGCTTTCTGTATTTTTGGATGTCTGCTCAAACACCAAAATGTTATGGTTTCTTCACGACTTCCCTACACAGTAAAAAATTGTTTTAAACCCCGAGACAGACAATTATAGTGATATAAAATAGAATATCCCATATCCTCAGGGACAGATGAACAAGAATAAGACTAACAGAGGGGCTGGGAAAGCAAATAAAAAGGAAACAGGAGATTCAGTCTTAGATCTATTATAAGAGAGATTATATTATTAATGGCATTTACCAGTACAATTAGAAGAAAAGAGCTACAAATTTACTGTATTGGAGAACCATTCCAAAATGAGTAAACCTACAAAAGGATGCAAGAATGCTGAATTACGCATTATGGTTTGGAGATAAAACAAATAGAAGACTACTGCATAATGGAAAAGAGATTTGCTATAAGAGACTTTACTAAAGATACAAAAATTATATTTAAATCTAGCTTTTCTTTAACAGTGTGCTAAGTAATAAACAAGTCTTAACTTTCTGCTCTTCACAGCAATAAGATGGAGGGAGAGATCTCTTGCCTGACAGTGACTGAAAGTACACCTTGTCAAATATTGACAGAAAAGAATTATTATTAGCCTCAGTCTTTGTGGTAAAACAGAGGTAAGATATCAAACAAATAACTAACTGCTGAGGTAAAAGAACAGACCGACATAGGTCCTGAAATGCATTGTGCTGTGGCACTGGAGAAATATTCTTATAAAAAGAATCTCGAAAGACCTTACTTAATCACTTACCACACTCCCCTTTTCCCTCAGAATTAGCAACTGAAAATTAAAGTGAATGTCTTAGACAAGATAACTGATTTTTATTAGTCTGGTTAAAAGGAACAATATTTTCTTCAGTCTGCCTTCCCAAAACAAGGTGCATATCTTATTTGGGGTCATCTAATATCCTTTTTGCAGACTGAGACCTTGAAGTGGTGGAGAGGCTTGCATGTCACAATGACCCTCAGAGCTATGTTGCCATTCCTGGCAGCATCACCCATGGCAAAGAGGCCTGAGGGGAGGTTCCAGACAAACTACAGTCCAACCCCAAGCCCTTAGTGGCAGATCAGGCAGAAGATGTCAGGATTTCAACAGCTGTAAAGACAGAAGACGGCTGCAGCAAGATGGAGGTCTGTCATCTAGGGTTCTCCCTTGCCACTAGCCCAAATCCCCACCTTGTCAAGATCACGTGGTTGTTTCCATGCATCAGCTTCCTCACATGAAACAAAGTCATAACAGGCTTCTACCACAGGAAATAACATGCTCTCCTGCACCAACCTTCAAAAGCCCTGCAGCGATGAAGCAGCGGTGGCAACAATGGAACCAGTGAATCTAGCAGTTTCCAGGAATATATTTGCGCACAAGTGGTGGGTAACCCCATGACTCTCATGCATCTGGGTTAAGACAGGGTGAAATTCAGCAGTGGCTACCATGACTGAGCAGTCCTATTCAACACCCCCTCTTCTCACCCTACATGGGAAGGGGGCTAGAAAGAGTGCTCTAAACCTAGGCTGTCTTACCTTCTAGCTAGATAACTGCATGCAGTGTGACCATTCTCTCTGCAGTTGAAAACATCATAAGAAAACAAAGATTTTCAAAACATGGAATATTCACACCTTGATGGACAACCAAGACAATGAACAACCAGAAAGAACTGCCAATCTCCAAGGAACTAGCAAGATACAATACTGACAGTGCAGATCCAAGCGAGACAAAATGACCACACCAAGGGTTAGCTGAGGGAAGAGGATGCACGGTACACCTTCTGGAAGAGGAAACCAGCCCAAGACAAACATTCTTAGTATCGATTTTACCATCAAGAAATCAGCTCATTAGTCAACTTGTGGAGCTCTCTGTGGGCATCAATGAATGTCTTACAACCCAACATCTTAAGCTCAGCAACAGCCAGTACGCCACTGTCATTAGAGCATACACCTCAATACTTGATGCTCACCGTGTTAAAGAACAGTTCTTCTCCAACTTGTGCTACATTCTGACTAACACTTAAAAGGAAGACAAGATCATTCTCCTTAGTGACTTCAACACCAGCGTCAAGAATGACAAAGAATTCTGGAGTGACACCATTCAGAAGGAAGGAGTAGGGAAAGACCATTCCAATGGCATCTTTCTGAGCAAATGTGCAGAACATAGTCTTGTCATTATGAGTACCATCTTCAGACAGTGACAAATATAGGACTACCTGAAAACACCCTTGCCCTAAGGACTGGCACCTCCTCTACTCTGTTATTGCTAGAGCCTGTGACTGAATGGATATGCATATCCCATAAACCACAAAAGGACTGCTGTACAGATCATCATCTTCTCAAATCCATTACAAAAAATCCAGCTTACTCCGAAACACTGAAAAACAGCCAGAGGTAATGCAAAGGACTCTCAACACCACACCTCTTCAAGACCCAAAGGTCTATAAGAATCTCCAAGAGTGTCTTCATGAAAAACCCTTTCCCCTGCCCACAAACAAAGGCAACATTGAGGAATTTTGGAAGGGGTTTAAAACAACTGTCCATATGGCCTGAGCTGAATTCATTGGCTATACCACCCACTGACATCAAGACTGGTTTGATGAGAGTGATGCTAAGATCCAAACCCTCTTCAGGAAAAGAAGGACTGGTTCTGTTTGGCAAAATTAAAACTCATCTCAGCAGAAGGAGACGTATCAGCTCTTCAAAGCCTAAGCTCAAAGGAGGATCTGGGAAATAAAAAATCAGTGGTGGCAAGATACAGCCAAGGAGATTCAGTTCTATGCTGACAATCATGACATGCATAGTTTTTTCCAAGCAATGAAAGCCATCTACAGCCCAGCTTCCCACAGTCTTACTTTCTTCTGATCACAGGATGGCTTGATGCTCCTCAAAGACAATGAACCTATTCAAGCAAGATGGAAAGAGCACTTGGAGACACTCATGAGCTGTGAGTTTACTGTAACTGATACCAGTAGTATCGAGTCCATCCACTGACCCCTTGTCAACCCACTTATCCTAGAAGTATTCTGGCATACCATCAAGGAAACTAAAAACAATAAGGCTACCAGACCAGATGGCATACCTGCTGAAATCTACAAGGCTGGAGGTGAGGAACCGGCACTGAGGCTCCACAAACTTATTCTTCAAAATTGGAACAAGAAAATCCCTGGGGACCTAAGGAATGCCAACATTATGACCATCTTCAAGAAAAGAGAGACATCTATTCATAGAGGCTATCAAAGTATAAACCTTTCCACAGCAGGGAACATACCCACATCTTCTTGAACCATCTTCTACCTCTTGCTGAAGAAATCCTGCCGGAATCTTAGCGTGGTGTCAGACCATCCTGGGGGGCAACTGACATGATCTTTGTTGTCTGCCAGGTCTAGGAAAAGTCCTGGAAACAACATCAGGACCTCTATAAAAGGCCTTCACTGACCTTACCAAGGCCTTTGACTCCATCAATTGTGAAGCTTTGTGAAAAGTACTGGCAGATTTGGATGCCCCAAAGAGTACATCAGGGTCCTGAGGCTCTTCTGTAATTGGATGACTATGACTGTTCTTTATAGCGGATCAGAGACAGATCCATTTGTCATCCAAACTGGGGTCAAGCAAGACTGTAGCATGATCCCAATTCTGTTTTTTTGTGTGTGTGTTTTTTTTTTGTTTTTTTTTTAACTGTCATCCTGCTTTTCATTAAGGACTGCTTCCCTTCTACAATTGACACTGAATGGATAGAAGGATCTTCAATCTCAGATAATGTTTTCACTCAAAGACCAACGTATTCAAAACAACCTCTTTGACCTTCAGTATGCCGATGCCTGAACCATCCTTGCTCACACTGAGGAAAGCCTCCATACTGTGTTGGATCTCTTCAGAGAAGCCTACCAAATTTTGAGTGTCTGTCTCAACATTGAGGAGACTAAAGTGTTCTGTCAACCTGCTCCAGGCCATGAATGTGACCCTTCTCCTCAAATTACCATACAAGGAAAGATCCTGCAGGTAGTGAAACACTTCCTTCACCTCAGTAGCCACCTCTCAGAGAGTGAACACTAATGAAAAGATCTAGCACAGGATCCAGTTTGCAAATGCCTCCTTAGGGAAACTTCTTCAGCACGTTTTTATCGCAGCCTACAGAAAGATACCATGATCCAGGTCTACAATACAGTTGTAATCCCCATTCTCTCCTACAGATGTGAAATGTGGGTGACCTACCACTGTCCTCTCAAGAGCCTGGAGAATTATCAATGATGATTCCAAAAAATCCTCCACATTAAATGGGAAGATAACTGCACAAACACCAGATAATGTTAACAGCATTGAGTCAGTGATCCTCAAGCACCAACTTCACTGGACCAGATATTGCACGCAGATGCCCAACTCTCAAAACAAATGCTTTACTCACAGATTAGTTGTGGCCTGAGATCTCACAGTGGCTTCAGGAAACGCTACAAAGACACATTGAAGGCACACCTCAAGAGAACAAACACTGACATCAAGAGCTGGGAGTAGCTGGCTGCTAATCAACTCTTATGGCATGGCAACCTCAACCAAGGCGCCCCTAGCACCCCCCAGGATAACAAGGAATAATGGCCACAAGTTGTTGGAGAGTAGGTTTAGATTAGACATCCATAAGAACTATTTCACAGTTAGGGCGGCTAGGATCTGGAACCAACTTCCAAGGGAAGTGGTGCTGGCTCCTACCCTGGGGGTCTTTAAGAAGAGGCTTGATGCCTACCTGGCTGGGGTCATTTGAGCCCAGTTTTCTTCCTGCCCAGGCAGGGGGTCGGACCTAAAGATCTGCAAGGTCCCTTCCAACCCTACTTCTATGATTCTATGAAGGGGAAGCCTGTTTCAAGATAAAGTATCTTGCACTAGAAGCAAAGAGAGCATAGAGGAAGGAAAAGGAGAGGAGTCCCAGCCTGTGGCCTACCCTCACTTGCAGAAAGACAACTTCTGTAGATGCATCAGTGGCTCAAGGATTGGACTTTTAAGTCACCTCAAGACCCATCAATAAGCTTTGGTAGAGATCATCCATGAATAGCAGGACTGCTGATGACATGCAATATGTGAATAAATAAGACAAATCAAATTATAGTCCAAAACATTTGGTAGCTAGGATATCCATAAAACAATCTTATCATTAAGAGATCAAGAGTAACCTAAGGAGCAACTTAAAAAACTTACTCAAACTGAGTGACTCAGAAAATTCACCCAGAATCAAAGGGATGACAAGAGCCCAGAAGAAAAAGGATGCTGTCCATATTATCTTTGTTCACTAGTTACCTCCCATCGCTTTGGGAAGAACTGTTGTAAACTTGTCTTAGTTGTTCCTTCTGTGTCACCGACTGCCATTCTCTACTTATGGATCTGCTGACTTTCTCTGTCTATGCCACTTATGTAGCGCTCTCAACAGCCTCTCTCAGAAGCACATCCTCACTTATCCATTCCCATTCCGCATATGAGGAAGGTGAGGTAAAGCCACTTCTTGACAGCTCTTCGCAGACCAAGATGTTAGGAAGGTAACTGCCCACACCAGTTGCAGGCCTGCTGGTGACTAATCAATCCAATTGCAAAGAGAAAAATCCTGCTGCAGCAGTTATAAGTGAATGGCCGATTGCTACTAGATGAGGGTGTATCTTTCCTCCTACTCCTCTTCCCCTTAATGCTGGCTCTGTGCTGACATTCAAAAAAGGCTACTGCCTTTTTGATTTGGAGCTGCCAGGCATCACAATCTGCAATCTGTTTCCCACAGGTTGTGGTCGATACCACAGGCAGAAAAGGACCTCTTCAGAATGTCCTTGAAGCACTTGAGTGGGGCCCCTCTGTTGCATTTCCCCATTGTCATTTCCCCCATACAGCACAGCCTTTATCATCCATCCAGGCGGTATTGGCTCTTTGTAGCACCTCCACGTTGGAGACATAATCCTGCCAGTGAATCTTGAGAATGGTGCAGAGGCAGTGCTGAGGAAGTGCTCAAGGAGGTATACATGGCAGCAACATGAGACCCGTGACTCAGCACCATGCAGTAGGGTAGAGATAAAAACATCTCTGTATACCTTGACTTTGGTGTGCCTGTAGGCTCTTGACTAGTCCAGACCTACTGCCAAAAAAGGCATGCTGGAGACAAGTGACTGAGGCAGTTTCATTACATTTCTGAGTTTGGCATATGCAGATCAGGAGCAAGTGGGTGAGGGCATGCTTCTTGTGCAGCATCTCAGAAGCAGCACTGGCATACAATGATTGTTTCTCCAGACTTCAGCAAACTCTCTGCTTGAGGGCTAGTAGGAGAGAATCCAGGCCCACCTACTCCTTCAGGTTCTAGCCAGTTTTACCCGAGTACAGAGGCACAGCAAGGTGTTTCAGTGTCTGGGGCTGGGGTGCAGGGATTATGTTAACTACTGGAGCCACAGGGAATTTTACCCAAGGAGGCTCTCCCTTCAGGTGGCAGTCACTGCTGTAGCAGTGCAGTCTCTTGGTTGCAGTAGCCCAACCCAAACAGCAGTGCAGGCTCCCTAGTCCCCACTCCCCCCCCCCCTCAGTGCCCCATCTTCTCCCCACCTCTAACTGCAAGACTGCACCTCCCATGACAAAACCTCCCTGGGATGTTGCCATTCGACATCCCCTCTGTCCCCCAGGTATGCATGCTACTGGGCATGGGGCTGTGCCTAGCTCCCAGCTCCTGGCCAAGGTGCACAGAGCTGCACTTGTTATGGCAAAGACTCCTGGGGGAGGAGGCCATACTGACATCCCCTGCAAGTTGGCAACCAGGGCTGGTATACTGCTCATCCCCCTCCTAGTTATGCTACTGCCTCAGTTCCTCACAGCTTCCCTGGGCAGCTTTCTACCTAGCCTCTCTTGAGGGATTACTCTCTCACTTTGTTTCTTGGGCTTCTCTTCCCCTACCTGTGCAGCTCCCCTGAACCTTGTTATTGTAAAAGGCTCCTCTCAGTAATGCTTCAGCCACTCTCAGTCTTCCATCTTCTTCGATCTTCTGTTCTTATTTTCTCCAGGTTTTGCAAGATTAGTGATCAACCCCAGCTAATACAGTAGCTAACCTCCACACTAACCCCGAGTATCAATAGTGTGGGATGTATGCACATACCCCACGAAAAAAAAAACAGTCAGTGTATTCACATCAAATTCATTCAGTGGCTGCAGTAGCTAATATAAAATTGCTAGTCAGACAATAAAAAACAAACAAACATCTTGCACTATATTACATATAAAGAAGGCCCAGCTTAGGGTCTCTATAGATGCTGGGTAATCCAAGCAGGGTCAAATGCATGCTAATTCTAAACCATCCCTAATCTACCATCTAGACGAGTGTTTCTCAACCCATGGGTCACAACCCAAAAGTGGGTAGCAAGAATATATCAAAAGGTCATGAACAATCACAGAAAAATGTGGAAAATCAGATTTTCTCCTTTAAAAGGAGAAAAATGTGGGAAAGAGTGGATTTCCCCTTGCAGCCTGGCAGAGCTCCAGCCTGCAAGGACTGCTTGGGGTTGGGGGGAGTGGGAGGATATACATGCATGTGGCACCCAGGCAGCTACTGCATCTTCTATGGCAGGTGTGGGCAAAATACAGCCTGCAGGCTAGATCCAGCCTACCAAGCCCTGTGGGCCAGATAGAATGGCCCCTAAAACAATTTTAAAAATTATCTGCCCCTAGGCTCCTGTAAAAAATTACAGGAACAGGGGCAGTAGGACCCAGGGGAAGCCACAGCAGGCCCTGGAACAGCAGGGCCTGCTCCACGAGGCCCCACTTCCCAGGCAGAAGCCCCTGCATAGCAGAGGCTTCTGGCCTGGGACTGCTTGTGCCTGTGCTGGAATGGGAAATACAGATAATAGCAGGAAGCAGGGGAGGACTGCTGTGCGCGCTGGTCCCTGCTTGACTGTGGGGCTGTGGCAGGGGCTGGGAGTGAGGGGGCATGAGCCCACACCAGTGTCCTGGGGCCAGTGGGGCAGCTCCCCTCTCTCCCTGCCTCCGCAGCCCAGCCCCATAAAGCCCTGTGAGCCACACACTCTGGGCTCTGGCCTCCCCGCTCTGGGCCCCACTGGTGCTGGCCCTAGAGCACTGCCTAGCTGTCGCTGGCTCCTGTGTGCTCACTCACTCCCAGGCCTGCCCCCCCCCAGTCAGGCAAGGAACAGCAGGCACAATCCCAACCCCACGCTTGCCCATATAGCCGAAAGGATTGGGCCCCAGGCTGTTCAGGCAGGCGCCCACCTCCCTGGCAGCCTGGCCCAGGGCCAGGCGGCCACAGAAACTTGAATTGGGCCTACAGGCGCATTTGCGCATTTGGTGCAACATGAGCTGACAGAGACCCAATCTGGGGCGCGGGAAGACCGCAGGAGCTTCCAGAGCAGAAAAGCAGCCATAGGCCCAATCCAGCTCCTAGCGCAACCTCCCTGCCCATCCCAGGGCTGGGGGACGAGCCCCTGCGGGGGGGAGGGGCCTTCCCCCTAGGGGCAGTGGCGCCTACTGGGGCCATCCATGGAGAGGGGCAGCTGGGCCACTGCCATCCCAAGCCTCAGGCACGCAATCAAACTTCTGCACCGCCTCCCCACGCCCCGGGCCAGATCCCTGCTGACTTGTGCTGCCCCAGCGACCTCAGGCAGCCCCCCCAGGGCTGGCCAGGAGCTTCCCTGGAACCCCCTGGTTCCTTGCAGCCACAGGAGCTTCCAGAGCAAAAGAAGTGGCTGCGGCCCCACTCCAGTTCCTGGTACAGCCTCCCCGTTCATCCAGCCTTGCCCCCCGGGGCAGCGGTGCCCACCAGGGCCAGCCATGGGGGCAGCTAGGCCATTGCCACCCCAAGCCTCAGGCATGGGCTGTAACTTCCATGCAGCCTCCCCATACCCTGGGCCCTATCCCTGTTGGGAAAGGCGGCCACAAGGCTTGGGACAGCAAGGGTCTGGCTGGCTCCCTCCATGGCCAGCCCTGGGGCATGGCACCACATCGAGGGGGAGAGGGAGGAAACACCCCACATATCAGGGGCCCAGAGGCCTCTGGCAGCTTGCCCCCTGGTCTCAGGACAGGTCGGGAGGCTCCACCAGGAGCAGGATTAGTCCTGTGGACACTTCTGCATTCTGGGGATTCCTGAGGTTGCCAGAAATCATAGGGCCAGCTGGGAAGGGCCTGGCCAGCACGGGGGACAGCACAGGGGTACAGCTGAGGGCACTAGGGGCAGCACAAGCTGGCACAGACCCAACATGGGGCATTGGAAGCTCAGGAAGGCTCCCCCAAAGTTGGATCCAAGTGGCTACATCAACATGCTCAGACTCTGGGCTATTGTAGAGCATGGGCAGGTGCTGACCAGCTTACCCTGGAGGGGAGGTGGGGTGGTGAGAAGCAGTGGAGGCAGCAGCTGGGCCATGGCAGTAGAGTAGAGTCATGGCCCGCTGTGTGAGTAGCTGGCAGTGGGAGGAGATGAAGGCAGTGCAGGCCCCCCTCCTCCCTACCCTCCCATTACTCCTTGCACTGCTGACGGCACAGCTGGCATGGGGCCCTAGTGGCAGCAGCAACAAGTCTCAGCACCCTGCACCAGGTCTCACCCACTGGGCCACAGAATGGGAATGAACAGGATGACTTTAGGTATTTATACACCTGATAAACTGATATAAATCCCAGGAAAAAAAAATTGGAAAAGCTTGATTAGGACTTGAGTAATAAAAGAAAAAGGAAAAAGAGGGTATTATAATTAATGTAATTCAACATGGGTTTCTGAAAACTGCTCTTGTCGAACTAATGTTTTAGTAATGTATTTAGTATTCAGCAAGGCATCTGACTTACTATACACATTTTGATTTAAAAAAAAAAAAAAAAAACAACTGAAAAAAAATGAATAGGGCACACATTAAATTGATTAAAAACTGATAGGTCTCAAAAAGTACATGGGAATCATTACTGATTAACCGCCTCGTCTGAACACCGGTGGCGGCCCACCGGCCCGCAAGGAGCCCTCCCAAAGGGGTGCCACGTGGAGTGGCGAGCGATGCGCCAGGAATCGTTACTGAGCAGCTGTATTTCTAGTGGGCTCCTGCAGGGTTCATGTATTGGCCCTATACTACAAACATTTTTATTAATGACTTCAGAGAATAACTAATCCCATTACCGATGAAGTTTGCAAATGTCACAAACACTGAGGCAGTAGTAAATGCTGAAGACAACAGGTCACTGATACAGAACAATCACATCTTATGCATTCCAATACAGCCAAATCACATGCAGATTCCAGGGGAAGGTGCACGGGAGCCACGCTAAAAGAGGCTGTGGCAGCAGCCACACTGAGAAGCCAGTGAGTTGAGAGACTTCAAGCTGCACATGCCCATCCCTCTCTTTCCCCTCATGCCAGATGTCTGCCCTTAACTGGAAAGTCATACATCTTGGAGCAAAGAATGCAGGCCACTCTTGCTAGACACACTTTATCCAGGGAAGCAAG
This sequence comes from Alligator mississippiensis, assembly GCF_030867095.1. Lineage (NCBI taxonomy): Eukaryota > Metazoa > Chordata > Crocodylia > Alligatoridae > Alligator > Alligator mississippiensis. The sequence goes on along the minus strand of NC_081825.1, from coordinate 236,943,178 downwards.
AATTAAATAAAAAGTAGGGGTTAATAACAAATAACCAACTGCACATGAGATCCCAGTGTCACGATAACTAAAAGGACAAATGCAATCCTCAGATATATAAACAGAGAAATACAGGCCAGAGTATGGAGTATGTTATCATTGTAATTGGCATGGGCGTGACTGCTCCTGAACACTATGACTGGCGCTGGTATCCGCACCTAAGAAGCGCATGGGCCGACAGTGTGGGGACGTGGTCAGGAAAGCCAACTGCACCTTGTCATGCATCCACAGATGCATCTCAAGCAGGTCCTAGGAGGTGATCCTCCCCCTCTATGCAACACTGGTCAGGCCACAGTTGGAGTATTGCTGCCCATTCTGGGTGCCGCACTTCAGGAGGGATGTGGACAACATGGAGAGGAGGGCCACTCGCATGATCAGGGGGCAGCAGGGCAGGCCCTACGAGGAGAGGCTAAGGGACATGAACCTGTTCAGCCTCCACAAGAGAAGGCTGAGGGGGGAATCTAGTGGCCGTTTACAAACTGGTCAGAGGGGACCAGCAGGCATTGGGGAAGTCCCTGTTCCCCTGAGCACTCCCAGGAGCAACTAGAAATAATGGTCACAAGCTGGCAGAGGGTAGATTCAGGCTAGACATCAGAAGGCATTGTCAGGGCAGCTAGGATCTGGAACCAACTTCCAAGAGAAGTGGTGCTGGCTCCTACTCTGGGGGTCTTTAAGAGGAGGCTAGATGAACACCTTGCCGGGGTCGTTTGACCCCAGTACTCTTTCCTGCCATAGCAGGGGGTCAGACTTGATGATCTGCTCAGGTCCCTTCTGACCCTACCAACTATGAAACTATGAAACACTGATAAACTGGAAAGTATCCAGAAGAGACCTACAATAAGTATTTAAAAACTGAGAAATCTACGGATAGTGAAAGTTTTAAAAAGCTTAATCTCTTTAGCTTATCAAGGAAAACACTGGAGTGACTTTATAGCAGGAAGTACCCACAAGATGTAGAGAAATTCAGTAATAAAGGGCTCTTCACTTTAGCAGACAGAAGTATAACAAGATCCAATGGCTGGAACTTGAGGCTAGAGAAATTCAGAGATTTTACATGGCTGATACTAATTAAGCACTGGAACAATTTACCAAGGTATATGGAAGATTCTCTATCACTAAATTTTAAAACTATCTTATTAGATTTTTTTTATTCCATTTTATTAGATTTTATTTGAAGGGAAAGATGCACTTCAATTCAAAGCACAGCTACTCAAACAGAATTAATTCAGAGGAATTCTATTGACCTGCATTATGAATTATTACCCTTCTGGCCTTAAAAATCTATGACTGGTGACCAAGTAGTTAGGATAACATGGGTGGAAAGTCTGTATGAAATCATCAAAAATGTAAATATAAAAGTATTATTAGTCAAGGAATGTAATTTTATCATGTGAACCTAAATTGTGACAAGTCCTGACTGTAGACCATGTTAGATTTACTAGTCCAGCTCTTAGTTAATCAAGAGAGACCTTTTGATTACCTTTTACTAGAGATAATTTGTGTATATATGGATCTCAAAACTGCATAAGTCATGTGAATTTTTTACACATTGAAAAAGTCAACATCTAAGCCAAGATAGTCTTTTGCCATTATCTGCAAAGTAAACAGACACAAACCTACTCCCACTATTAACCTAAGAGACAAAGGTGCTTCCTCAAAGCCATTATAGCTTTTCATGTAATCCATATTGAAACAGCAAACAAAAAATAAATATTTGTATTAAATGCTTACATAAAGTAACTTATGTTTCTCAGAAGTGTAAAGTTCTGGCCTTAAAAATAGCTCTAAGTTATACTATATACGCGGCAAGAAGTTAGCATATTTTAAGCCAAAATAATCTGAATTAAATAGGTAAGAAGGCTAAAACCAGAAAAGATCAACTTTCAGTGACTGAACAAGGATTTGTTTTGTAAATCTGAAAAACAGTAAAATTTTAGACACCAGTCAACTTATGGCATAACGAATCAAGGGGGAGGGGAAAGAAATGATGACAACCCTAACAAAAGTACAGCTTTCTAGATGTTTCTGATGTTATCTGTAATGCTGAAGAGTCCATTAGTAGAAAACAAAACTAGTCTTATACCCAGTTAAAACTGCTTTAGGGAGAATTGATTTTGAAACTGGAGAGAGATTTTACCATTTTGAAAGCATCATCATTCAACTTTAAATGAATTTCTGCTGTAGAGACAGGATGCTCAGAAGACTATCATATCGCAAACAAGGTCATGTGATCCCTTAGAAAGATTGGTAATCAGTAAGCGGTTTTGTCTGGGAGCATGGGTTAAAATTTGAGCTTCCCTGCTGATGACCATGAGTCATTAACAAAATTATATTATGTATTCTATAACGGATTGTTTTCCTCAACTAAAAATGTGTCCACCTTTCTGTGATTTCAGTTCTTTAGTCTTTCAAAAGAAGACACAAAATGAGAAGAGGTTAGAAAGTTCTGAAACAAGATACCTTTCATATCTATGGAATTCCCTTGGGAGCTCCCTACTGCATATCTTGGAATCAAGAGTATAACAGGGCTAACCACACACCCTAGAATCTAGTAAATGGAAAAAGTTGTCTAATGGTCAAAAATATATTTTTTTAAGTTGTCAATTTATCCCCTTTCCAAAGTGTAAATCTGATTATAAATGCTGTCCAAGTAAAAGTCTGATTGCAGTTTTCAGAGAAGAAAATAAGTAGGGACATCACACTGCAGGGCGTCAATTTATACATTATACGTAATTGTATATATAGTTGTTAAGGTTTTCAGTGAAGATGGGGAACCTGACCTTTATTTAGATATCATTCTGCAGCTATGCAGTACCAACGACTAAGGCACTGGGGCTGGAACATGGAAAAGCAGCAAGTGAATTTGCCCTGTCTAGTTCTACTATCTGCACTGAGTGAAATACATGAGACAAAGAAATTATTAAAGATAAATTGGATGTTCAATCCCTCTTAAAATATTCAAAACAGCTAACAAAGGTAAAATTAAATATCTTTTCTCTATTTTATTTGTCTCTTTAAGAGCTTCTGAATAAATCTCTTTCACCACTAATGAAAAAAAATAAATCAGTATGCTATCTGGTTGATGATAAGTCATCTTTAACCAATGCATAATCTACAGTTCCTGGACCTCTTAACATGCAGTGTGTAATAAAACCTGCAGAACTGAATTAACTTGCACATCTGTAGGAGTATTACACTCACTCTCTTAAGCCTAGTACATTCTGATGCTCTCTGTTTCTTGAAGCAGCAAAGTCATCTGTGACATCAATCAGAAGGGGCTGATTTTTGTCACTTGAGTTTTAAGAGTTGGGAAGGGGGGGCAAGGAGGAGGAGGAATAATGGTTGGTCCATATATTGGGCATCCCATCAAGACCGCAAAGGATGGTATTTTCTTAAATTGAAAGGATGGCTGGTTTCTCTATTTATCCAAATTCTACAGATTTGTGTAGTGATTTAACAGAACCTGTTTTCAAGTTTTCAGTGCATGCCAATTGTTTGATCAAGACCAGTGTAACTACAGAATACAATCAGGCATATTATTTTCATTATATTTTGTCCTTTCTACATTCCAAGTGGATATTTAAACATTACACAGAGAGAAATAACTGGATATATCCAATGTGATTTTTTAATTTTTTTTTTTTACTATGAAAGTTTGAATTATTAAGATGTGATTGTGGATGAGGAAAATATTTTCTTTTTGAATACTTCCTTTTCCAACCTTCATTTCATGATACATGTAAGCTCTTTTGACTGAATCACTGAAAGACCCCTCTGAAAATTGCAGTGTTAGAATTTAACAAAAAAAAAAAAAAAAAAAAAAAAAAAAAAAAAAAAAAAAAAGCAACATGCAATAAGTAATACCTGACTCCGCCAAACCTGATTGTCTCAGGAAGTTCCACTGACATGTTTTCCAACATTTACCCTTATGTTTCCATACTTACAAAGGGTTTAAAGGGGTTACACAGATTGTCAAGTACACAATAGCAGATCAAGGAAAAAAAAAAAATCAAAGAACAGAAATTTCTGGATATAGTTACTATTTCCACGGATTATTTCATTCAATATTTGGATATACCAAGCCAAAAATAACATTTGGAGAGCCAAATAATGTGCATTAATGTGCACAGTCACTTTTCCATGGCTATCATCAACCACCTTGTTCAGCCTTTACCAACCAGACCAGCACTCACAATAGCACCTCTGAAATAACAAGTTAAATTTTAAGGAAAACAAAAAACCAAAAACTTGTGCTAGTCCATTTTGTGGCATACAGCTGAGGAGTTGCAGTGAAAAAGCGACTAGGTTCGGTCACTGGGCTTCATCCCGTGAACAGCGAATACACTCGGTGTGGGAAGCCAATGCTGGGAGGCCAGCAAGACCATGCCCATGGCTAGCGACCTCTAATCTCCTGAGCGTCTCCTCTTAGGTGCGGCAGCGAAATGAATGAACACGCCCGCAGGCCGTGACACGCAGCATCGCCTATGGAGGACTAGCACAACAAAAAACAAAAAAGGGAAGCCCGCACTTGGGGACAGGAGCGCTGCGCAGCTATTGTTGTCAACTGCTTTTAAAGGGCGCTCGACTAGAAAACAAGCGGTCGCCCCTGCCCGACAATCGAGGTCTCCCAATGATGCGAAATGATCCCTCGGCTCCCGCAGCCTCCGCGCCCCTCCCCCTCTCGCGGCCCTCGCCCCGCACAAACGCCGCTTCCTTTGTGCCTCCCGGCGCAGAGCGGCCCCCGCGCAGCCTCAAGGTGACACCCCCGCGCCCATCTTTGTCCTCCGCCCGCTCCTCAGCCCCCGGCCCCGTGCACACCCACGGGCAGCCTCACCTGCGGGCGGGGGTTACCGCTGCGACCCGCGGCTCCGGCTCCGGCCGCTGCCCATGGCGCGCACGGCGCCCGCCGTCTCTATGGTGATGCGGCGCTGGGAGGGAGGGGGAGGGGGAGCGGTCGGGAGCGCTTTAATGGGGCGCCGCCGCCGCTGCTGCCGGGCCCGCGGCCCCCCCCAGCCGGGTTAACCTCTCCGCTGCCGTGGCCGTCGCTGCCATCCCCGCTGCAGTCCCCGCCAGGTCTCCCCTGTCTTCGCACCACTCTCCGCCCCCCTCCCCGAGCCGAGCACCACCTAACCGCGACGGCACCGCCCCCCTCGGGCGCTGATTGGACAAGCGCTGAGACTCGCGCCGCGTGATTGGTCGGCTTGCGCGACAGTGAGGAGGAGCGGGTGGGCAAGGCCGCCGATGCTGGTTTGCTTGAGAGACGAAGAACCCCGGGGCAGTCACAAAGGGCTGCGCGCATGCGCGGGCGAGCGAAGCGCACCCTGGGGGCTGTAGTTTTCCGGCCCATGGAGGAGCGGGGCCGCGGCCCCCCCGACGCGCTGCGGGCACCGACCTGCGAGCCAGGCGCAGCCACCGCCCCGCCCCTGCGTCACCCGCGCCCCCCTCCCCCTCCCCTCCCGGCCGCGCGTGCTGCGCTGCCTGCGGGCACCAAGCCGGGGGGCGGGGCGCGCCGGGTCCCCGCAGCCCAGGGCTCGGGTGAGGGCTCTGCGGCTCCCCCGCCACCGCCAGCTCACGCCCTTCTGCCTCCGCCCTCGCTGTCCCCCGCATCCTCGCCTTGCCGTGGCTGGCAGCCCGCTTTCCTAGGGCCGCCTTTTGCCTTTCAGTGTTTCCCTCCTTGCCACATGAAGGCTCCGGCCACGACAGCTGGAAATGAATCCTGCAAGTGTTGGTTACAGGCACCTGCCGGCACAACAGCCCCAGGGCAGAACTGTCCCTAGTAGCAGCTGATGGACAGCTCTGAAGCTTATCGCTGACCACCACAACAGCAACTGAGTTGCTGCGGACCGGTAAATAGAAGTGGTGGTTGTGAAGAGCCGGGCATTGTGCAAGAGGCAAACACGCAGAGTCCAGGTGGTCGGCAGCGTGGGGAAGCTTTTTCCTGCCTTCGCCGGCTGCAAAATGGAGCAACTTACATTTACGTTTCATACGATCATAGAAAATTAGGGTTGGAAGGCACCTCAGGAGGTCTCTAGTCCGACTTCCTGCTCAAAGCAGGACCAGCCCCAACTAGATCCCAGCCAAACCTTTGCCTACCCGGGTTTTAAAAACCCCCAAGGATGGAGAATCCAAGTTAGTTTGATAGGCGCTTGGGCCTTCTGTGAGGGACAATGCTGGAGCCAGTATGTGAATTTCAGAAACAGCTTCTAAAAGCCTTGCACAAGAGAGAGGCTGCTGTAGGGCAGCAGTGCTCAACCTCCAGCCCAGGGGCCAAGTGTGGCCCGCGGAGCCTTGGAAACTGGCCACGGGGCCCCCCATGGGCAGGAAATATGGCAGTGGGAGAGCAGTGGCAGTTAATACAGCCATCCCTCCCCGCCACCAAGCCCTGAGCAGTGGGTCAGAACTGGGCCACAACCTTCTCCCTGCATGGCCACCTTGGAGCTGGGCTTCACCCCCTTCCCTCCACATGGCTAAGCTGTGTCCCTTCCTCACCCAATGCAGTGGGGCTGGGCCACTTCCCCTTCCCTTTGCCCTGCCAAGTTGGGGCTGGGCCATGCCCCCTTCCCCTCTCCTCTGCCAGGTTGAGGCCAGGCCAGGCACCCTTCCTCCTGCAGCTTTGGGGCACATCCCCTTCCCCTGCAAGGCTGGACCGGACGAGGTTCCCCCCCTCCCCATAAGCTGTTCTTTCTTTGCACAATTATGCACACATTCCAATCTTGATGACAAACAAATAGTATCCTTCTTTTCATAGACAACACTTAAGTGCTGACAGTGGGGGCGCACAATGGCACAGTGGGAGGTACAACTCTGTACCACCACCCCTGCTGCTGCCAGGCATTGGGTCTAGGTAGGCTGCAGGCCATGCCCTGCCATTGATGCAGAAATTGCATTGCTGTTGCTGCCGCCACCCCCACTGCTGCTGGGCCCTGGCTCCCACCAGGCTGAAAACTCATGCCCCACATCCCACTATTGGCACAGAAAGCAGGAAGCACATGCCCTCCCCCCCCCCATGTCACCTGACACATTGCCAGTGCTTTTGGAGGTATGTAACTTGGAGGTGTGAATGGTGAAGTCTAAACTGTATTCCGTGTTCATGCTCTAAAGAGCTCAGTCAGAAGGATGCATTGTTTTCTTAAACTCTACTTATGCCTGTTATCATAAAGAAGTAAACCTCTAAAGCACCTCTGAACACATATGTTTTTATTTGTTTTAATTTTTTTTTCTCTAATATTAGAAATACTGAGAATATTGAATCTGGTGTTTTATCATTTTGTTGACCTCCTGGGGCTTCAGTATGTGTGTAGTGTGAGTCCTTGCACTCTGCAACTCAACAAAAACAGAAAACAAGTCTTAAAAATCCTGACCAAAATGTTCTCATCTCAGTTTCTTTGCTTTCACACTCCTGTGATATACTGATTTCACTAGTTCTCAAATCATGATAGAGTCTTCTGGGATAGGCAGGACTTGAATTGTTCACATAAAAATCAAGCAGGGAAAAAGCAGCTGTTTCTTATCTACTACAAAGAAGGGGAAAAAAAGCATAAACTCAGTTTTTTCCCCCCAGATCCTGGCGACCTTTTAAATATTTTTATTTATTAAAAAGGAAGTTTTTGTTTACATTTAGATGCAGGAGTTTCCCTTTATAGAAAAATCTAACTATTGTGTGAGCTCATTAAGCTAAACCTATTCCAAATGACGCAGTGGTTGCTTTTCCCAGTATTTTTGGTTTAAAAACAAACAAGCACATGTAACAATAAGAAACCACCTTTCCCATATTTATACTCACTTAGACAATGTCTCCACTGCCAAATATAAATCTGTTTACAGCGAAATAGCTACGGGGGGAGTCTAGCCACAATAGAGATAATTTATGGTAGTTTTTACCAGTGTAAATGTGGTGAGTATAACCTCAGGCTGGGAGTACTAAATTGACCCAGGCAGGATGCAGAGGCAGAAACTACCTGAACTGTGTCCACTCGGATTTTATATTGAGATAGTTAAGTTAGCTGTCTCAGTGTAAAAACCCTTGGTTTTACGCTTAACCACACAAATACATTTCTGTGATCTAGTCTGGTGAGTTTATGTGCCAGTTTGTCGTGCAGTCTTTGAAATGACTAAATCAAGGATAATGGAGTTAAGAGCCACTTCTTTACCTGCTTGAAATGAAAATGAGTTGTCTTGGATCCTCATGTAAAAACAGATTTAAAAATGCATTCTAAGAGTCAGCAGCCCAGATAAGAACTTAACTCTAACTTGGGTTGTGAATTCATAAAATTATTTAATTTACTTGAACTAGTACTGTTAGAGAGATGTGCAAAGAACAGAGGAACCGATTTCCCATTGCAATTCCTTCATATTTGATTTTTTTTCAACCTAATGATTTTAACACGATAGAATATAAAATTTAGTGGCATAACTAGGGCATGGCAACTGGAAGGAAACAACTTCCATTGGCAACTACATGATCATACTAACAACATGGTAGCAACCAATCACTACAAGACTGATAAAACTATTCAACTTTGATATGAATATATTGCAAAATATGACAGCTAGTAAACTGTCATGCATATTGGTCGTCTTTCACAACTTTCACTCTCGATGCATGGAGATTACAGAGTCCATTACTGCTTTGAGCATTTTATTAAAACCATCATGAATTTTGAGAAGGGTGGATTTTACCTTGCACATCTGTAGCGTTCTCTCTTTCTCTCTGTTTATAAACTGTTTAGGGTTTTATATTTTCTTCCTAGAACTATTGTATCAGATTTATATTTAAAAAAAAAAAATATTCAGCTTCCCACCCCACCCCCCCCTTTTTTCATTCCACATTACTCCTAAAATGTAAACGTTTATATATAACTGGTCACACTCGTTCTATTTAGTACAGGAAGAAGCAAATAGTACCTATGCACCAGGAGACCTCAATGCTGGATGGGAGAAATTTCCCCTAGGGTGGAAAAGGGCAGACAATGGGAACTATTTCCTGTGAAGTCATTGAAATTATGTTAGTAGAGGCATTACCAAAGGGAAAGATGACTATCAAATCGCTATAGGTTCCGCAAGCATCTCAGCCATTAAATAAATCAAATCAAGAATGGGATGAGTTCACCTACCTAGGTGGCTGTCTTGCTGCTGTAGTTGTGGAAGTTATGTGAGGAAATGGCATTGCATTATCTTGCATGATGAGAGGAGGCCTCAGAGAGAGCAATAAGACAAAGAAGAATAGCTACAAGGAGTCTTTGTCCTCAAACCATCTTCCACCCATAAGAGAGTTAACATGCCTGCATGTGGTGGGTACTCACCAGAACATGAAACTAGAGAGCAATCTCTGTCCTCCCAACCATTCTCCCATCCCATAAAATTCCTCTATGGAGCACTAACAGGGAAGAAAGTGTTTATAGAAACATTTTCTAAAACCCAAAGGTAGGGAATGGAGTATGTGGACTCCTTTCCTTCTGTGCCACACTGAAAAAGGGGAAGGAATCTACAAGGATCAGAAGAAAAGAAGCATATACTGAGATATTTTTTTCACTGCATGACAGTACTGGTCTGTTAACCAACCACTGCCCCTTCAATACACTCAGCCTTCAAAATTTCCTACCTAATCCATTTCCATTTCACCAGCCAGTGATGAAATTATAGAGGGAAGTGAGCAGATCTCTTGCAGGTTGACATCTTCTAGCTGGATTGAAATTTTGTGTCTGCCTTGGTTTAACTGGAACTTTTAATCAATGTAATATAGCTTTAATTTAAAAAATAATCCTCTTTTTACTTCCTGATTTTGAATATATATTTTTTGGCCATCAGCTCAGCATCTCTAGCTTTCTGCACTGATTTCAAATTGCAGTTATAGTGATGTCTTTGAATTCAGCATCTGTAATTTACTAAAATGATTGCAAGAGCTCCTTTGGCTATACTTGACTATAATAAGCACTAAACAGTCATTGCTACAGAACTGTGCTCAAGGACTGTAGGACTTTACAGGCAGAGCCATGTACAAAAGTAAAAATTGATAGGAATTAAGGTTGGGTAGAAGAATCAAATGTAAAATAGATAAGTGGAGAGCAAATGCGCAGAAAGTGGAGTTAACATGTATGCCCCCTATGTTTTCAAAGACAGTTGTATAGGGGATAAATTTAATGTGAACAACCAACAGAATGAGTGACCAGTTATATATAAAAGGGAAATTTCAGGAATAATTTGGAATGAAAAAGAGGAAAAAAGCTGAATATATATTTTTTGGAAATATAAATCTGATAAATATGTTAGTGGATTGCTAGACTGTCATTCAATTAACCAACCATGCTACTTATTCTAAAAGGAGTTCTGCAATACAGAACAATAGCTGTTTTTAATCTCTGAGTGCTGTCCTCCTTTGAGCCCATTATATGTTTCTTTGTCTAAGACATTAAATAAAGCTATCCTAATCCCAGCCAAAGTGCTGAAGACCAGAAACCCCCATGTCTAAATGTGGCAATATATAAAGGAATTCAATGAATGGATTTAACTTCAAAATATTTGGAGGGAATATTCTTGAAATTTGAGACTAAGGTGAGGAAATTAGCAAGTGTTGCTGGAATAAAGTTATTTACAATGACAAATCCTATCAGTGTAAAAGTGCAGCCCCATCCTGAAGAGTCTCTCTCTAGAAATGGTGCCCTCTTACCATTCCTCCTCAAGTTTGTCCTGATTTTAGTAATGAAATAAGTTTGTACCTTATTTTACTTCTGTTCTGAAAATCCAAAAGACACAGACTAGGAGAGAAGGGCAACAACAGCAGAACCAATTAAGTTCCAAATCCAGTGCAACCCCATTGATAGAACTGGTGTTATACAAGCATTACTGAGGGTATAACTTTGTCAATGGAGTTAAACAGATTTAACAAAGGGTAGCACTTGGCCTACGTGGTCTTTATTTCATTCTGTTATACTTGAGAATGAACTAACCTAAATTGACTTTCGGATCTCAGGTGAAACAGACAGGCTGGGCAGCATTAAAAAGATTATTTTTAATTGCAAGATGAGTGTGGCAGTGCACTGTGTGTGCCTGCCACTTGCAACCGGTGGGTTGCGTGCGGGGTGCATAGACCCTGGCCCCAGTGTGAGGGGGGCAGCGACGAGAGCCCTATTGAGGGGGCCAGCGACGAGGAGCCCGAGAGGGGCCGTACATTGAGCCCGGTAGAAGGCCAGCACAGCAATAGGCCTCGAGGGGGCAGGGTCCTGCGGTGGTTAGCCTGAAGGGGAGAGTACCCTCGACTGGCCCAAGCTGGGGCCAGGACTACGAGGGTCAAAAGGGCTGGGGGCCCACCGCAAGGGACACCCAAGACCCGGGGGCCTGGGGTCCCAACTGGCCTTGATGTGGGCCAGGGCAAGATGCAGAAGGTTCCAGGGGGAACCACACCCGAGAGGGGAAGATAGCTTCAGGAAAGGGGATAGCAGGACGGTGAGTCCAGTTGAGAGGATAGCAGTGCGTGGGGCCTAAAAGACCGGAGGCTCGAGAACATGAGGAGCCCCAGTGTGAGGGGGCGGCGATGATTTAAAGGGGGAGGTGTGTGGCAGTGCACTGTGTGTGCCTGCCACTTTAAGGGCCTGGAGCTGGCAGCCTCCAGGTGCCTGATTAGGGCAGCCATTTTGAGACATGGGCTGCCCATATAAACAAGGCAGTTTGGCTGCAGGAGGGTAGGTAGCAACATTGCCTGGTTGAAGGGCTACTGTGGATGACCTGGAGGAAAGGGGGAGCTGTAAGGGGTTGGTAAGGAGGCTCCTGGTTTTGGGCATGACCTGAAACTGCACCCTGCCGGGAGTGGGTGGCCTGGTGGGGCTCTCAGTGGCGCGGGAGCCCCCAGGAAATGCCAGGCCAGTGATCACCCTGGTGAAAGGCGGGTTGGAGCACCTTAACCCCTAGCTCCCACCACCAGGTGGGTGACCCCATGTGTTGTTGGAGGGGCCCGGGGGGCCAGTGTTGTGAGGGGCCCAGAGGGCGGACCCTGAGAGAGAGAGAGAGAGGGGCTAGAGACCTGGCCTGAATGAGAGAGTACCCTCAACTGGCCCATGCTGGGGCCAGGACCAGAGAGGGTCAAAAGGGCCAGGGGCCCACCGTGAGGGACGCCCAAGAGCCAGGGTCCTGACTGGCCTGGAGGTGGGCCAGGGCTAGTAGCCGAAGGTCCCAAGGGAGGACCACGCCCGAGAGGGGAAAATGGCTTCGGGAGGGCTAGTAGCCCGGATGAAGGCAGAGAGGCCGCCTGATCAGGAGGGATCGTAGAGGGGTCCTGTTTAGGAGATTCTGGGGCCCAGCGTGGGGGCCGGAAGAGATGAACACCGAGATGCCATCTGCGAGGCTTGGGCTGCGGTATTAGGGAAGGTCGGAGCTGCAGAGCGCCCCTGGCATCGAGGCGTTACAATGGGTAGCCTCTTGCTTAATTAACATCGTAGTTGAACTAATTATCATCAAAGGCGTGGCGGGCAAGATAGGTGGGCAGTTGCCCAGAGACAGGTGGGCGGGCCACAAAGAGCTCGGCCCTGAGTAGGCCCCCTGTCACGGTGACAGGCGGGCGGGCCACAGAGCTCGGCCCCAGGTGGCCCCCTGTCACAATGAGCACCAAAAAATAAATAAATAAAAGGAGAGAGAAAAAGAACTCTATGGTTTTTCTTGCTCTCTTTCTTAAAGATGATTTTTTTTTTTTTATTTAAAATCTTTAAACGTGGTAACCCTAAGAGAGGAATACTGCAGTACTAGACAAAATTATTTATATTGGTAAAGCACTTTGAAGATGGACGTCCTGTAGATGTTCTGAAGATTAATAAACGTTCCAGGGGGTATAAGACACAAAGTAGACTATTACAACATGTCTTGTTATGCTTTATCAATTGGCTACAAACTGAAAAGAAAGGAAAGTTAAGTACTTCAGATCAATGCCCTATGTGGAGAGGAAAGAGGATGGATACCATAATTTATATCAAACTCCCAATGTTCATAACATAGTATTTGTTACTGACATTTATGAGTAAATTAAACGATTCAAATCTTATAACAGTCGTCCGTCTGTCTGTCTAGCCAAAATGCTTTATTTGTACTCTGATTGGTTGTTTCCATCAGCCAATCAGAGCATGAATACAGCATTCAGACAGGAGGTGGCAGCATGGCGGAGTGCCACTATGATGGTGGGGACACGAGATGGAGCAGGGGGGTTGGCCAGCTGCACTGGCCTCACCCCCCTGCCCTGCTCCCTGGAGGTGGCAGCAATGGAGCGGATGGAATGGGGGCGAGGCGGGGGGGCAGGGAGTGAGGCCAGCTGTGCTTGCTCCTTGTAGCTGGAGATGGTGGTAGGGGAGAGGGGTCGAGATGCTGGGGCGGGGCACGAGGTCAGCAGAGCTGACCTCACCCCCCCCCCCCCCGCTCCCTGCAGCTGGTGAATATGGAAGGGCCCCTCTCTCTCTCTCATGCTCCTTCTTCCCAACATGGGGGAGGGGAGGGAACAGTGGGCCTGGGCCAACGCAGGGGGGTGGGGGGATGGGAGGAGCAGACTTGGCCCTGAAATGGTGGCAGGGAGAGTAGGGGGGTGTGCTGGGCCTGCCCTGGCCCTGAAACAGAGGGTCGGGGGGATTGGCCCAGCCTGGCCTTGAAACGGGGGCAGAGAAGGTGGGGTGGGGGTGGGCCCTGCATCAGCCCCACAATGGCAGTGGGGAAGCTTGGGGGGGCACACCAGGCTCAGCCTGGCCCCAAAACAGAGGCCCAGAAACAACAGTGGAGAAGTTGTGGGGGGCAGGGCTAGCCCCAAAACAGTGGTGGGGAGGTGGGGGGCCAGTCCTGGCCCCATGGCATTGTGGGGGAAAAAGGGAGTGCCCCCCCTCTGTGGAAGAGGCAGCCCTGGACCTGAACTGCTGGGGGGCAGCAGGGTTGGGCTCAAACGACAGGGGGGAGCGGGGAACAGGGTCAGACCCGAATTGGGGTGGGGGCTGGATGATGGGAGTGGGGGCTCAGACCCAAATGCTGGGCTCTGTCCCCACTCCCCCCTGGCAGCTGGTGGCGACAGAGCAGACCTGGGGGGGGGGGAGCGGGCGCAGTGGGGAGGGAAAGCAGGAGCAGGCCTGGCTCCAAAGGTGGGGGGCAGGGTTGGATATGGGCCTCTGCCCCCAGCCCTCTTCCCCCCCATCGTTCCTGATGGGCAATTGGCTAGTAAACATAGCAGTGCTTCTGTGGAATTTACCATTTAGTTACTGTTGAGAAATAAGCCCAAATATTACACTTCAACTGCAATTTAGTTATTTATAATAAGCCTCATCCAAGAATCTCAAAGTATCTTGCAAAGGTGAGTAGGTAGAACTATCCCTGTTTTACAAATGAGGAAATAAACAGAAAGATGAAGTGACATGCTGATGTGCTCTAGATTAGTGGAATGGACATATCTCTAACTAGTATGAATTTATTTTCCCTTTTTGAAACAAAGAATTTGAAAGAGAAATGTAGTCTTGCCAACTAAAACAAACCCCAAACCATATCCTTATTTGACCAATTCAAAAAAAAAAAATAAGATTCCTTGAACTCTCTGTAGAACTGCAATGGATTATTTTCATCTTCTGCTTTCTTGGGCTCATATAGACAAAAGTGGGTGTGAAAATACAGTTTTTTTTGAATTTGTAATCGTTCTTGATCTTTTTAAACTCAAGACACCCCTCAAAATGCCAGCTTTTAGTTTTCACTTGTTATTTGACTACAGAAAAATAGTAGATCAATTTTCGATTGCATACAACTCAGAAAGACCACAACAGGTCAGAAATCTTTCAAAATATTAACTCCCATTTGAAATATCTGAGTTTATCTTATGAATCATATTTGCACACCTAGCAGTGCTAACATTTCATGACAGCATGCAGCACTGTTGTAAAACTCAAGGTACCCCAGGAAGCCACAGCATCCTCATCAAGAATCACTGGCATAGACAATCTTGTTGGTAGGGGAAACCAGCAGAAAAGGAAGAGAGAGAGATTATTTTCTTTACTATTTGTCTGTTTGGAATTAATTGTCTGTTATTAACGTACTAAAGGATTCCACATCACTATCTAAACTCTTAAAATCACAGACATGCCTACATGCAAGAAACTGGTGCACACATACAGCCATGAGGAGGAACTTGGCAGCTGATTAACAGTGTATAGCAACTCATGACATATGCTGGAAAGGGGGAGAAATTTACCTTTCTTAAAATTAACTAGAGTACGAAAGTAAAAAAAAAAAAAAAATTAGAAAAATCATACATATAACTGGTCTGATAAACAAACTGGTCTGATAAAGTCCAAAAATCTTTCCTTAAGCAAGAATTGTAACTGACATAATAGTTTAAGCCTGCTAGCAAGTCTAAAATATGGGTTAAATTTCCAGCTCTAGTACAGCCTTCCAGCATTAATTTGGCAAGGCACTTAAATTCCCAATCTGTGAAACTGGGATAATAATACTGCTTTTCTTTTCTATTTCAACCATAAAGCTTTTGGCCTAATGATAGTGCCTTACTCTTTATATACAGCACCTACCACAATAGGCCCTCTGATCTGATGTGTGCCTCTCAGCACTACTTGATGTAAATATATTATAACTGACCTTGTCTGTAGTCTCCAGAGTAGCATACAAATTAGATTGATTTTTAATTTTTGTTATCCAAACTATTCTTTTGCTTGCCTGATACTCTGAGAACTACCTCTGGGTTTGTATTTACACCTACCAGTGAGTGCATCAACACATGTAATAAGCACGGAGCAATAAAATCCAGTGCCATTCACATCAGAGTTAGTGGCTTAGTGGTAGAAGTTGTACGGCACCTGCTAGTAATACAGGCATATACACATGCACCTGGGACCACAGCACTTTGAGCCAGGGTGGAGCAGCTCCAGGCTGGCAGCAGGCTCAGGGGGTCAGCTCCAGGTCACAGTGTCAGGTGGCCAAGGGGCTGGCTGGGGCACAAGGGTACAACACGTGTTGTAGCAGCACAAATTACTCCGCCATAGGATAGTACTTGCCCTGGGCAGTACTATCCTACAACAGAAAATTAATTAATTAATTTACTGCAACCCTAATACAAGGCGCACATGTAGATGGTGACACTTTACTGTAGAGCTAATTTGTCAACTTGAAGTTAAACGCGCATGTTAGCTCTACAATGGTTCTTAGGCCACCAGACTTTGAATTTCTATGAAAGCACATGGCCTAAGAACCATTCTTAATGGATCAGTCTCATCAGAACATTGTCACAGTAACCAGCACAAACAATTGGCGCAATTGGTGCATCTTTGTTGTCAAACTCAGAAAAAAAGCCACAGATTGAACATTCCATGAAAGCCTAGCTCCTCTCTCAATCCTGTCTGTCTAAAACCATATGGATTACAGT
Source organism: Alligator mississippiensis (assembly GCF_030867095.1). Taxonomy (NCBI): domain Eukaryota; kingdom Metazoa; phylum Chordata; order Crocodylia; family Alligatoridae; genus Alligator; species Alligator mississippiensis. Next base: position 236,926,761 of record NC_081825.1, on the reverse strand, counting down.
ACTGAGTACTTCACAGCCTTACAAAATCCAATAAAACCAGATGGTCTCAGTACTCTCATTGTCTCCCTCCATCACAAACATACCACTCTGAGAATCTTTCCTTATGTGTAGACTCTCCTCTCATGAGGACAAGGCACACTGAAGGAAGGTTGTACAGCACTTGCTACTAGTACTATATCTCATCAATGACTGCAGTCACCAGTGGCGCAATTCTTTTACCATAAATGGCACTCACCCAATCACATAAACAGTTTTTTGGCACTTAACGCACAGACTGTGATTGTATACTGAGCTTGTGCTGTAGCCCATGCATTGGTCAGGAGGTTATGCAAACATGTACACTAGTGTAAGTCCCAGAAAGAGACAGGAGGAAGGTCCTCCCATGCTTTTAGTCCCAATGGCTGATTTACTAAGGCACATGCCTGTGCGGGCCGGGCCCCGATCCCGCTGCCAAGTGCGAGTCGGGGGGGGGGGGGGGGTGATCCGCAACCCGTCTTTTGCGCACGCAGGCTGTGGCCAGCAGCCCGGGCACGCGGGGTCGGAGAAAACCGGTGGCAAGCTAGAATTAGTCACAAACGCGTAGTGGTTGATTGAAAAGATTGTTTACTTACACCCAAAGATGGTAGTGGTGTAGGCTGGACAGGTTTCCAGGCGCAGCTCTGCTTAAATCCTCGCTAGAGGACTACGACAAATTCGGTTGCTCCCACGGAGTTGTTTAGGCTCCGCGGGTTCGGTTCGGTTCCCTGGTCCCCCGGAGTTGTTTAGGCTCCGTGGGTTCGAAAATTGGGTTTACAGGAAAGGGATACGTCTGGGATTGCAATCGGTGACGGGGAGAGGCTAGAAGCGAAAGCTCCTCAGGTTCGGTTATTAAGCTTGAGAGAGGCGCATTGGGTCCGCAGCGCTTGGAGATCTTCACACAGCACAAAGTCTCCTCCTCCTGGCGAGTTCTATCTCTCTCCAGTTTTCTCTCTCTCTCTCTCTCTCTCCCTCTCCGACTTGGGCGGAAACTACCCAAGCCTTTTGTACGGCTAGCAAGCCAATAGCTAGCCGCCACGTGTGCCTACATTTGGAACTGGCCAATAATGTGGCGTGAATCCAAATACAAATGGTGGGAACTCCTTTGCAATGTGCATTACCAGTATGCAAAAGAAATGCACCCTGCAAAGAAGCTGTAATTTGGCGGGAAATCCCCCGTTGCACCAGAGTTCTCTCCCGCAGCAGAGAACTCTATCGTGCAAAGAAAGCAACAATCGGCGGGAAAATAATTTAGCAGTGCCGAAGCACACACAAACAAAAAAACCCACAACTTTGGGTTGTGACAATGCCAAGAAGAAGAGCTGGGTTTCAGGCACCTGTGATCCAGAAGAAGTTAGGACCTGAGTCCTTTTAACTTTCCAACTCATGCTTTAACCACCATGCCACAGTTATCTAGGTGCAGACAGAAGTGACAATTTTTACCCAATCTGGCCACAGAAAGCAGTTTATAGCTGTGACCAAACACAAGTGTACGGATGCAGATATCTTATGCAATGAGGAGCCAGATTTTCACCCGATCAGCCATTTTTTAAGCTATCGGATAAAGATGTTTAAAAATGTAGTCCTTTTATAACTTGTGTCTGTGAGCTCCCAGCCTGTCACTGTTTTCAGAATGGGAGTGGGCAAACGGATTGGAGGGAGTCCAGTCTGGGGGGTTTTTGATCCCCACTGAAGGCTGGGGCAGGTGTATTAGAGCCGCTGAGGTTGGGTGGGGGGGGACAAGGGACTCCTATTTACTGACCCCACCCTTCAGCACCAGCTGGGGAGTCCCAAGAACAAGCTCCCTGTGCTGTGTTCTCCCCACCTCCCATGCTGAAAACAGCACTGGCAGAGAGCCCTGGCCTTTGATATGGGAACCTGGCTGCAGCTCCCAGCCTCAGCTAGATTCCCCTCCTGTCTGGAACCAACAGTTAATTTCTGCTTGTTCTGGGGTAACCTGGTAGCTGAGAATGCTTTGCAGAAATCCTGAGTTACAGCTGGAAACTGCACTTCTGTCTGCACCCCAGGCCTGTGACCTGCCCTCCAGCTGAAGCTGAACCACTACACCTTGCATTTACTAGTAATTAAATACAATGGATGCAGAGAATAGGGAAGTTTCTATCCCATTAGGAACAAAGGTCTAGATTAGAACCAGGACCTGTTCCAAAATATGTGCTTCTTCCTGACCCCACATCTCTCCCTCTCTCTCTCCTGACTGTTCTCTTTTTTGAAGTAGAGGGCCTACTTCAAAAAAGAAGATAGAAGAAGGGACTGGTTAGTGGTTAACACCTAACCTGTAGTGTGGTGCAGTGGGTACAGCATTGTGCTGGCACACCAGGTTCAAACCAACTCTGTGTGAGAGTATGTTAGAACTGGAGTCCCTGGCTTATTGTGAAGTGAGCTAACCACTCATCTATTAGGGCTAAAATATGGGAGGACCTTTCCTAACACTTGCTAGACATGGATTATTGTCTGGCTACAACTTTATGACTTCTGTGCATCTACTAGATGTGCATGCATATATCAAACACAATTCAACATAGTGCTGTGCTCCCCACTGCCAAAAAGGCCACTTATGTGGAGGGAAAATTGGCATCTAGGCACATAATGGGTAATCGACTGCCACCCCAGGTCTGTCATTTCAACACCTTCCACTAGCCACTAAAGCCCCACCCCTACACGTGCAGGTAAAGGCATGATTGGATCTAATGCATGATCCACAAAATCACATCTCCTGCCATGACACGTGTGCGTGGCAGGAAGCGCGATTGTGCAATCTGTGGTTAGGAGCCCTGTCAGCTATAAAGTAGGTGCACATTTTTTAGGTCTAATTTTATAGTGGGTTGGAGTTTTTTATCATATGATAAGTACTTTGCAAGTGAAGCTGGTCTCCAGGTAACTGCACAATTAACCAGTTACTTGAGTAATACCTGTAACACGTAGAGGGGGCCAAATACTCACATTAAAAAAAACCAAAAACCTGAAATCTACTAAAATATAAACCCTATTTCTAGTGTGTTTTTGCAGCATATATCATTTTCATATGGTTGTTAGTTTAATATATAAACTACTTGTCTCTGTGCTTATCTTTTATAGTGTTAAGCAGCTTACTAGTTCGCTAAACATTTGTTAATTTTGTTAAAAAATTATAAATATTTCTCCTTCAGATGAAAAAGACCCTCCGGTTGAGGGAATTCTACTCTCTTCTGATGCTAGTGAAGGTGGTCTTCTAACTGTATGTTCTACAGGCAGATACAAACACCGGCACTGCCCTCTGCTGCTGCTCCTCCTTCAGCCTGGACAAGCATTAGACTTACACTGCAAGGCAACGGCAGAGAAGATGTGGGGTTCTACTAGCATTAGGCATCTGAGGCTATAATGTCTGGAGAAGTGCAGAGACAGAAGAGCTGTTCCTTTGAGCCAAAATGTGCCAGAGGAAGGAATGTTGAGACTTTCTCATGGAAGCTGCTCTATACATAGTCAGTTTATAGTTAGGCTCTACAGGCTGTGGAGTAGGGAAACTACAAGATTTTTTGCATTACAAATTGGGTAAATATTATCTTGGCTCTCTTGGAAAGTGTTGAATGCAGCAGAGAATCCCTTTCTATAACCTAATGCACTGGAAAAACCTGTCAAGATTTTCCTAAGTTACTGCTGACTCTGATGCTATTGATTTATACCAGTGCCTCAGGAATTTGGACAACATACAATACCAAGCACAACAAGCCTCCAATCTCATAGATCCCTTAAGTGCTACTGTAATATAAACAGTGATCACCAATCTCTCAGGGAAATTCCCTTAATTACCAGTGCAGGAAGCTGGAAATCAGGGTCCACACCAAACTCAGGTAACAACTCAGAAAGATATTGTGCTAATCATTTAACCTCTTTCTCCCATATATAACGTTGAAATATGACATGCCTATCTCAGCAGATGTTTCAGAAACTTGGTTCATTAACATCTATAAAGCACAGTGCAATCCTTCAATATGAAGGATGATTTTATAATAATTATGGGCAATTTTGGCAGATTCTCTAATCTGCTGATAGAAAATTTGTTACCTGGTTATTTTCTGGGACTCACTTCCCCATTCTGATATCATCGGGTTGTGCTTCTCTCTTATAGTAAGTACCAGATGGAGCTCAGACTTGTCCAGAAGGCTCTGGGTCTTGGCCCTACTTCTAACTGGATCATGTGCCTCATTTCCAATAAAAATTTCCAAAGCATGTTTGAAACACTGAATTCTTTACAAACTAGTAGATTAACTTTATGCCTTACTTCACCATATTAATAAATAGGCCATGAAGAGGCCATCACAGGGCACCCAAAGGACTTATCCTAGAAGTGTGGTGGGACGAGGAGAGATTCATCCCAGAAAATTCTACATCGTGATTTCCTCGTTCATTTTAAGACATTCTGAAGACAGTGAACAGAAAGGAGGAAGTAGTAGGGAGAGAGAAAAGAAAGACTGAACAACAAATATGTTCCCCTAGTGAAGTGGGAGGCCATCATTTTACAGAAGCAAGTGGTTAAATTCAAATTAAATAATTCTGAGTACTTACATTTTGGGTGCCTACCCTGAGAAACTAGGACTCATATTTAGAGGAAGGGGGTACCTGTAGTTCTTATAAATTTCAGTGGGAACTATGGGAATTCTGTATTTATGAAAGCAAAGTGTATGGGATGTAAATCTGTACATCTCAAAATGAAGAACCCCCAAATTAAAGGTAATTTACAGAACTTTAAGTAATAAACAGAAGGTGTGGGGGCTCAACATAGATAGTTTTTAGGTGTCTAAGGATAAACACTTAACACTAAATACTTTAGAAAATGTTGTCCTTAAGCTTCCTGTGCTTCAGTTTCCCTCTTAAAGTTGTACAGTGCAGGTCTTTGACACAGACACTGTTGAACTGCCTGTTTAACAGAGGCCATTTATTTGCTGCTGTAGCATGATAGCAGTAGGTGAATGCCAGAAGATTTAAACTGTGGTAGGTTTGGTCATTATCTAAACTTACAGTCCCTTGACCTTTACAGTTTGTTTGTGCATAACTGTACTTGAACAACCTTATCTTTAAGTGAGAAAAAGTGTTTTGAAAAGGAAGGATCTATTCTGCCAAGTGCTAGTGGCAGCAACAAGAGTCAAATTCAATCTGTCTAGGTATCATTTTCTAAAGCAAATAAACAATGGCTCAAGGCCCAGCCCAGAGCTGTTACTCATAGATTCATAGATGTTAGGATTGGAAGGGACATCAATAGATCATCGAGTCCGACCCCCTGCATAAGCAGGAAAGAATGCTGGGTCTACATGACCCCAGCTAGATGCTCATCTAACCTCCTCTTGAAGACCCCCAGGGTAGGGGAGAGCACCACCTCCCTTGGGAGCCCATTCCAGACCCTGGCCACTCGAACTGTGAAGAAGTTCTTCCTAATGTCCAATCTAAATCTGCTCTCTGCTAGCTTGTGGCCATTGTTTCTTGTAACCCCCGGGGGCGCCTTGGTGAATAAATACTCCTATTTCTGGTTTTGGGTACCTCAAGAAAACCTCCTTGGTCATCTTTAGAGGTGGTTTTCCCCTACTTACAGGGCCCCCTCTCTAACTTGGAAAAAGGGGAAAAGTTAAACAAATGGAGAAAAATCCAAAAAAATGTACTAGAAGTATGGTCAGTTCCATCATCACAAGTATTAACTCTGTCTTGTAAAATTCCAAACTCTTCTTCATAACAGTTACCCCTTGCCACTTACATCTCCCCTTATACATGCAATTAAATCCGGTGGTACTTAGGAGGGTGTCCTGGGAGATCTTGTGTCCCTTCTGGCTTAATGTGTACCCACCTGCTCCAGTTCTATGACATCAGCTTTGGTACTGTCACCATCACCAAACCAGCTGGGCCCTCTTACAAAATTGACTCTGCCATCAGAGTTGTCAATCCAGTCTGGTCTCACCCCACCAAATCATCCTATCTAGAGCTCAAAAATTCCATGAAAGAACCATATCCAACAAAGTCCTTGGATATCTACTCCCTGGCACAAAGCACCTGGTCTCTATAACATAGCTCTTTATCATGCTCTTGCTCATGATAAATCCCATTCCCAACCCAGAATCCACTACTTGGAAAGACAAGACGTCCCACATACTCCATGGTATATTTTGCACAATCCCTAAATCCCTCATTTACAGATACAGTTACAATCTTTTACAGAGTCAGAACATAGACATATTCCATGCAAGCAACAATATATAGAATTGGAACTATGGGTAAGCAACTTTATAATTTATGTTAATGAGGATGGCCTAAATTGGCTTTTCCCCTCTAAAGGAAGTAACGTTTGTGCCATTACTCCAAGCATTTCTGCTCTTGGCCATATACAAATTGTTAAGAAGCAATTTAAGAGCCAATGAAGGCATCAACATAGCCTGACAGAGCATTCCCCATTGCCTGTTAGTAGCTGGTGGAGGAAGTTGCCATAAATACAGTATGTCACAAAGGTCTCAGATCACATTTGGTTAATTGGCCTGTTTTGTAGGATTTAACCTGGTGGCATAAGAACCCAGTAATAAATCTCTTAGCTCTAATTAGAGATGCATCAGGGATTAGCTAGGCAGGAATTCTTTTCTCCCTCTCCTTTCATGAGTGCAATGTAAAGACCTGAGGTCTGCATAGACATTTGGATATCAGTACCTGACTTCTCTTCAATATGCATGATCCAATCATTTTTTCACCTAGCCACCCACTGTAAGTAAGATGCCAGCTTTGAGATAATACTGCTCCAAAACAGGTGAGTGACTTCCCTTTCAGTGATAGACAAGAAAGTGTGTTCAGTGAAAGTGGTAGGTTTTTGTGGAGCCAGTGAGAGCTGTCTGTATCAGCTTGGTGAGGCCAGTTTCCTATGCTGACTTCTTTTCACAATCATTTAAAATAATTTAAAAAATGGTAGTAAGTGATAGTACAAAGCAAAGTGGAACACATGGCAGCCAGTTCAATTTTTTTAAATACAGTTTTAATCAAAACAGTGGCCATGTAAGAGAATGAAGAAATGGTATTATGGAGATGTCCATGGTTTTCAGGTTTCAAGTACTGAGAGGGTAATGTCTTACTTACAGAACAGAATCCAGCTTACTCTCCCAGAGCTGGAAGAGAAAAAAATAGTTTTGCCTACTCTTTATAATTTTGTATCAGGATTCAGGTCTGATATAGATATTTATATATAAATGTGCTGGCTCTGCAGAGTGAAGAACACAACCTGATTTATGGCAGTACATTTTGCCAATGTAACTTGAAGACATATGGAAACAGACTCTGAATAAGGCAGTGTAATTTTTATACCCTAACTGACCTTTACTTTTGATGTTGAAGATGGAATCTTTCACTGGGATAACAAAAGAGGTCTGCCTCAGGGTAGTATTAATGCAGCAATTCATCCTGCATAAGTAAACTGTCTATACCATTTAACTTAATTCTTTGTGGAAGTATAATGTTAAAATATGTTTACAAACTGTTACAGTAGAAATGAGTGCTAGAAAAAAAATCACCTAACTTTAGACTGTAATAAATGTCTAGCATAGGTATTTATTGTCCCCTATATGACAGACACACACAAAGAAGCTGGGAAATAAACTTTCAGCCTGAGGATTTTTGCAAACTAGTCTACCAGGTATGAGCAGAAAGACTGTTATCCAGAATGCCATACAAATAATAGCTGTTCCAGTATTTGGATGGCAATCGTACTGCTCTCAGAACACTTACGCAGAAGAGGGGCAAGTCATGCAGATGCCTCTGAGCTGTTCCTTGGGGTCTTTTTATCCACCTTTCAATTGAGAATATGGCTCACACTGAAGCTTTTCACCAGACAGGCTTTCTGTTGCTAAGGGGCTGCAGCACAGGTTTCACTGGTGGACCTCAGTAGAAAAACACAATGAATCAGACCTTGCAACTAAAATCAAACCTGCACTAGAGATATTTGCTGTTAAACACATAAGATGAGGAGTTGCCTAGTAAAGTTGTTCCTTTGTGTGAAGGTTTTATTTTTTAAACAGCTGGAAGTTATAAACATAAAGGAGGTTTAGGAATGTTTCAGGGTGGCTACATAGGGTTAGGTGCATTTCCAGTGCTGCAAATATATCCAGAAAAGTGTGGCCTTATAAAATGCACCTTCGTGTTTAATGGTAGCACTTAAAAAGAGTTTGTCCCTTAATGTGCACCATATCTTAGGTGCCAAGATACTTCATAACAGGATCCCCCAGATGATGTGCTCACTAAGATCTGAGTATCACTGCAAGATAAATTTATTTGCAACAGCTATATACAGCTATTTATGTTCAAGACATGGCCAGTTCAAGGCATGAAGCTACCAAGCTACTCTCATCAGGATTAGTAGACAGACCTGAGGCTGAACTCATACAGAGGCTTAACCATCCATTTACCAAAGGTAAATATTAAGGCATGCTCAGGAAACAGAATGGGGAAGGCATGTGCTGCTGCCATTCACTGGATAACCGTTCTCTGGACAAAGAGATTTAGGCTCCAGGGCTAAACCCATTACCATTCATAAGCCATTATGAATCCTATCCTATAAATCAAAACCCATTACCATTCATAAGCAATGAAATTAGGGCCTGGCTTTCAGAAACACTAAACACATATAACTCCATCTGTAGTCTGAAGGAGCTGCAAGTCTGAACACTTTTGAAAATTACCCCAACATTTTTTTGGAAAAGTAGTATGGTGCTATGTAAAGACATGAAACCACATGAATCCCTGGTGTAACTTCAACAGTCTTAGACAAGGAATTAATTTGTCTAAGGTATACATTGTGGTACTAGATGAAGAATCAAGAACTTGAAGACATTCACCTCTATCCAAATACAAATCATCTGCTCACAAAACTTGTGCAAATAGGATTGTTTTTTACTGACTATTCAATGGAGCATTAATAATGATTAGTTTCACTGAGTTTTTAAAACTGTTTATACATATAAAATGCACCAATAAAACAGCCACCCCCTACCTCTGGGTATGTGTATAGGGCATCTGTAGACTGAGCACATGTATAAGAAGCCTGTAGAGCAGGGGCTGTCAACCAGGAGTACGCATACCCCTGGGACTACTTGGGAAGGCCTCAGGGGGTATGTGGTGGTGGTGGTGTGGAGAAGTGGAGGTACTTTGAAAGCACTGCTGCTGCTTCACTGCCACCGCACCTGCTAATTAAAGCATTTCCCCACCTCACAGCACATGTAAAAACACCCAAAGATTTCTTGGAGGAGGAGCATGGCTCTGATAGCACATCGACATCAACTTGTGCTCTGACCTTCTGGCCCCAGGAGCTGGATGAGAGCCATAGGGTTGCGGCTGGAGCTGGAGCTACAGCAGCTGTCTATCCCCCATAGCCTCATACTTGATTATAAAATGAAGGGGTTTTTTTTCCCCATGTTAGGACACTGCCCAGCCCACCCCGCCACTTCCAGCTACTGCTCAGAAGGAGCCAGGCCAGGCACTGAGGGCAGATCTGCCTCCCCACCGGACTGTGCCCCATGCCCCTGGTCACCTGCCTCTGTCTGCAGCAGCGCCACTGACTTGGGAGGTGGAGCCAAAATTCAAGTTCACCAAAGGCACCATTTTCCTTACGGCTGACTCTGCATACCTGGCCACCATTGTCCACGTTTTCTTAACCTCAAGATAGACTACTGCAATGCACTCTATGTGGGGCTGCCCTTGAAGACCATCCAGAAGCTGTAACTCATGCAGAATGCAGTTGCCCACCTTCTAATGATCATAGGGTGCCAAGAGGACATTATTCCACTGCTCCAGAGTCTGCACTCACCTCCAACAGATTTCTGAGCCCAATTCAAGGGACTGGTTCTAACCCATAAGGCCATAAGCAGTCTGACCCCTAGATACTGAAGGAACCACCTTCTCCTGCATTGTGATTCCTCAGGTCCCCCGAGAGCAACCTTCTGCAGCTACTAGCTATACACCAAGTTCTTTTGGCAAAAACACATGGGAGATGATTCTTGGTAGCTGCTCCTCAGCCCTGAAATTTTCTCCACTTGTGGTCTATCAAAGCGAAAGACTGGATGCCTTACAGAAGTGTTATAAGACCGTTTTATCTGGGCAGACCTCCAGCAGACGGTGTTAAGTTTAGGGGCATTGACAAGTGAGTTTGTTCTATTGCCTATTATTTTATTTTAATATTTTTATCTATCTTTATAATTAATGTTTTTTATTCTAAATCAGCCTGAGCCTGGGGGGGAGGGGGGAACAGCAGCATATAAACCTAGTAAATAAATAAATAAAATCACTCTGTTCGGAGACTGGACTGTTGACGCAATTAAAAAAACTCACACACACACACACACACTTCCAATTAGTCCTTGGGATTCTCTCTAAAATTTCTTTACCGAGTGACATTGAAGCAGAAGCTTGGGCATTACTAGCAGGACTCAGGGTGTGTAAGAATATAAAGGAAGTTCCCTGCATGTTATATAAATATATTGGGGGAAAAAACAGTCAGTAATTGTTCCTTCTTCTTCACAGGTTTTGTTGCATGACTTTTGTCACTCAGGATACACACTACTAATCTGCTTACGAGCATTTTTTAACCTACGCTTCACTTCCTAGTGCTGATCTGATCATGGCAGTCCTTCAAGTAAAATTCACCAAAACTAAGAGAGACAAATTGGCTCAGATCCTGTGGATTCTCAATTGGGTTTCCGTAGTGAGTGGGATCACGCTCTTCAGTTTGGGCCTCTTCTTGAAAATTGAAATTAAGAAGCGCAATGAGGTGATGGCAAGAGAGATTAACTCTGTCCCCAACATGCTAATCTCAGTAGGGGTGATAGCTTGTATCATCAACTTTCTTGGTGGCAAAATATGCTATGACTGTTCAGATACCAACAAGTTCTCCCGATGGAAGCTGGTTATGTTCCCTTACATTGTGTGTACCTTCTGCTTTACCTTCTGCATCCTGGTAGGTGCTGTCATGTGCTATACTATGAGGAATGAGCTAGAGGAATCCCTTTATCTGGGACTGAGGAATGCTATTAAATTCTACAAGGATACAGACATACCTGGAAAATGCTTCTTAAAGAAAACAATAGACCTGTTACAAATTGGATTCCAGTGCTGTGGAAACAACGGCTTCAGAGATTGGTTTGAAATTCAGTGGGTATCTGTTCGTTACCTGAATATGGCATCACAGGAAGTTCTGGAGTAAGTATTCCTTTAGTCATGAAGAAAGGTTCTGAAAATACCTTCCCATAAAAAGAGTTTTTATTGATGAAACGGTAAATTGCATGAAAGAGTTAATACATCAACAACACACTGAGGGATGGATAAAGCAGGGCTAGGTTGTTTGTTGCTCCATCATTCAAGCATCATAATATTCAGCAGTGTTTGTCTTTCTTCTAAAATTGACACGTTTTGGGGGAGAAAAGCCTTTTCCCAAAGACCACGCTGATCAATTCTGGTGGCAGATCTGTTTCAAGAAGACAAAAGAAGTTTTTTTCTGATTACAATCAACCTAGAGATGTCATACAATACCTATAAAGTCTGGATAACACATTAGTTTTGTGGATGGTGATAGTAATAACACCGTTTAGTCACTTTGGTCACCCTAAAAGAAAGGGTAAGCATGTGGTAGTCTAGTGGTACTGAAGGGCACCACCCTTTTCATATTTAAGGCAATATGAGTTTTGAGATGATCTTCAAAGAGACCTCAAACAACCTGTATTAACCTGCTAGATTTCTGTCTTTGAATCAAATACTGGTATATAAAACTCAGAATTATCTCTGTTTTTAGAAAGGCAAAAGTTGACTAATAACTTTTTGGTGACATTATGCAATACATTAATGTGCTCTAGTCTCTACCGCTATAAGATCCTTCAGCTCCCATCATACCAGTCTGCTAGTGAGACTTTTGCATCTGAAGAAAAATCATTGACTGTGCCACCAATACACTGTCTAGTCAACTCTGAGGACTTAAAAATCAAAACTTAATTTTAATTTAGATATGATAATTGACAAATACCAAGTAAAATAGGAAGTTTTCCATTCAGGGAAGTTGATGACCCTACAAACACCATGCACTTTATATGAGAAGGCAGAGTGAAAAAAATCTCAGTGACTCTTACTAAGGTGATGATAGGAAAAGTAACACTGGGCCTGAACAGACATGTTACAATGGTGTAATCACTCTTTACATTAATATAAAAGAGGAAAAGGCAGATGATGTAAACCTCTACCTCAGTGTAAGTTCACCCAGTCTAGTGTAGAAATATCTCTGAAAGAATTACAGCTAAAGTTACACTGTATAATTGCCATTTGTATGCAGCTTATCTCAGGATAGCTGTTTGCTGAAGACAAGCAGGCTGAATTTTGCCTATTCACCACCACCTGGTGGGGTGCTATAATAATACCTACTGCATATATGCCTAGGGTACCCTAGGATAGCTACTCATCTACCTGCTCTGGATCTCAGTGTAATTATATCAGTGTAAAAATTGATAAATGTTGCATGTCTAGGCTCTTAATCAAAATGTTGCACCAGCAACTGAGAAGCCCATTATGATTCTTGAAAAGGATTTTAAAATGTCCATTGATGAGAGCTGGGCAATTGTGTAACCCCTGGGAGCTGACCAGATTAATGGTAACTCCAGGAGGAAGCACAGCCTGATGACATGCATCAAGGCAGGGAGATCAGAGCTGCAGCTAGAGATGTAGGAATTAGGAAGCTTTAGTTTCCCTTTTCCCTATTTGATAATCCAGAGTCTAAAAAGCTTGCAGAACAACTTGGAAAAAATACTGTAGCTCTCATCATCCTGACATCTTACAAGTCATTAAGCTGATAGTTTGGCTGCTTTCTGCTTTATTATACATATTTAATTATTTTAGATGTGGGGTGTTGCAAAGAAGTTATTGGTGAATTATTTTTTTAATTGGATCAAACAAATTAAAACTATTTTGCGGTTAATATACAGTGGCAGGCAGAGAAAAGAATACACTGTGAAATCATTTCATAATTGGTGGGAGAGAACTGAGATGCACAAGTTACAGAGGCTAACTGCAGCTGTGAAAAAAATGTTTTGAAGCTCACAAGGAACCTTCCGAAGTTCAGTTTTCATTACAAAATCAGATCATGCGCCAGGCTCATCAAATAGTGTGCAAACCTATTGAAGAAAAACTTGGCCCAAAGTTTGAGGAAAGCTGGACTGAGGCAAGGTGGGGAAAACTGAGGTTATTTAGCTTGGAGAAGAGAAAACTGGGATCACAGGAGACAGGGCAGGAAGTAACCGTGCAGAATAGACAAACACATGTCTGGATTTAGGATTTTGAATAGAGGATGCAGATGGTGTGGTGCACCATCACATATAATATAAGATATATTTTTCTCCAGTTAAAAGATAAACTAGAAGATTTACTGATATGCTAAGTCCAGCACTATATTACTCAGTTTAAGATCAAAGCAAAAAAACTTTATTGAAATGTGCACTGATTTGCTAAATTAAGTTAAAAAAAAACTAAGCAAAAATAGTCAAAGATATTGTTTATAGCCATGATGGTTAAATATACTTCTCTTATTCAGAAGTCATCTTGAGTCTTATTCAGACTCATCAAACAAAACCTAGCCTTCTTGAGCACCTTGACAGATCATTCAACACTTCACTATGAGTCATTGCCACATCTGAGTTAATGTTCATTTAAGTTAGTATTACCATACCTGAGTTTGTTTTTGGTTAGAACCAAAAATAGTATGAAGGGCAGTGAAGCAGAAGACAGAGATTACCAGGAATGGCTAACAGACAGCAAAATTGCAGAAGAAAGTATATCTTGATTAACTGAATATCAAGACCATTAAGAAGGAGAGAGGGTTGCTAACACATATGGTGTAAAGAGAGTAACAGGAATCAGGGAGATTATGATAAGCTACAAAGTTAATTGACTCTACTAGCACTGCTTGAATAGAAAAGCCACTGCCATTGACAGGTATTTGATCTGAAACTTTTGGTACAGCAGGAATCAAAGAGGGAGTGCAACTGCACTCACCCTGAATCCATCCACCCGTCCCCACAGAATTGCAACTAAGTGACACCTGTGAGGCATGGGTGTGACTATGGGGGCAGCCAGAGCCATAATTAAAGTTCCTAGGGCCAGGAAGTCAGGCCTACGGCTACCAAGGCCATGGCTTGGAACAAGTGAGTTGGTGCCAGAGTGGCCAGAGCTGAAAGACTGTGTGTAGGAGCCAAGGATCTCTGAAAAACTGTATCTTAAAGGTAAGTCACCAGAAGGAGCTACTTCAACTCTAATAGGCAGCCTAACCTTGAGGGTCTGGTCCTGCTACAGGAGATACTAAAAAGAAAGTGCACATTGATATCATCATTGTACTTAATAGATTTGCCCTCCATGGAATTTCAGAGCAATAGCTGACTAAGAGGGACAAAAGTAAAAGATGCTGTTTTTAATTTCTGCCAGTCATGCAGAAATAGCATTGTTCTGTGTCATACCTCATCAACAAAATTATTTATTAATTTTTATTTACTGAGCCACCTACTCTACCCCATTGTTTTCAAATTAAGCTCTCAGTCAAATTTTGCCCACTGAAGGCAATAGGCTCCAGAGAGATTTAAATGAGGGAAGCAAGTGTCCTAGACAATTTCTATTACTGTTAACAATTGTGAGTTAGAGAGAACCCAGCATGGCTCCTAGATACAGGGTTGAATGTGTAAGACAGAGAACCAAAAAAGTAGTTTTTTCCCCTAACTGACTGATCTAATTAACATCAAAATAACAGACAGCCTGGCTAGTCCACAATGGTGAGGACAGGGCAGATTTAGACATAGTGTGTATTCGAGTATGGAGGGAGCAAGAGAAAGAAGAGCTCAAAGATTATACCAAGATTACAATCCTAAACGAGGGAAGAATGTTGTGAATAAAGACAGAGAAGGGAGGGGAGAAGAAGAAAGAAGATTAGGAAGAAAAGGTGAAAAGTTCAGTTTTGTGGAGATTACATTTGAGATGTATGTCAATTCTCATTCTTAATCCCCTGACTATGAACTGCCATATGCTACAAGGACTGCCTCTGTCTCTCTCTAAAGCAAATATATGATCCAAGCAATGAAACATCTTATCCTCACAACACCATTGCACAGTAGGGGAGTGGTGTCATCCTCCTTACAGACTGGGAACTGATCTGGGAGGCGGTAGTGCAGGGTGGTGGTGCTCCATCCCCAGCTGCTTGTGTGTGTCCTATAGCCCCTTTTCAAGTAGCCTCTGCAATAAAGGATAATTTCTCAAAGTACATAAAGACTGGCACTTTGGGGTAGAGGAGGACCCCTGCTTTTTGCATAGCTATAACATTCCCACAATTGTATATTTTACAATAATTCTTTCTAAATGATAGATTGCTGCTACTGCAGCATAACACATTTTCAGTTCTTTACTGCAGCATCCACTAGAGGTATAGGCACTTTGCAAATACTCAAGAAGGATGGGCCATAGGTTATAGAGTTTACAGTCTTGCCCTGAATATGCCTTACTGTCAAGATTTTGTTAACAGTGGTATAATTTGTCAGTGTAGCACCATAAATGCCTGTGTGTGTAGCCAGAACAGACTGCCTGTGCTGAGGAGCTTACAGACTAAGCTAAAAAATAGTATAACAAAAATGGTAGCAAGCACAGAAAGTTGTGGAGTAGACAAGGTTCAACAATATGATCATGTGATTGTTTTAGTTAGTTTACTTTCACCCATCTGTGTAGTAGCAAAAGTGTGCAGGTTTACCAATCTATTATTTCATTCCCTAATAATGCCTTCCATCAGGAATCCACACAATCTGATTACACTGAATTAGGATAGCAGAATCTATGGACCGTCTCCAGCCTTTTCCCCTCCGTGTCTTACCAGTAATGCATATTGGGGTAGGTACAGGAGGCACCAGTCAACTTAGTGGTCCCCTGCCCTGTGGCATCCGTGTCCTGGCAGTGGCAGCTGGGTACATGGACACTATGCTGCTCTTGTAGCAGCAACAACTGGGGAAGCAGCAGCTGGGGTCTTTTTTTTTAATCCATGGTGCAGGTAATACTCCTAACACCTTCCCCTCTGGTGTTCAGTACCACCTCCCCTCTCTGCTAGATATGCCTCTAGTTCTTACACATTCCATTTCTGCTGTTGATAACATTACCTTTAAAAAAATTGCTGCTGAGCCTCACTGAAGTAAATACTATAGAGCCATGGGGGAAAAAATAGGCCTCTGAGTTTGGAATCTGCCATTCTGGGTATCAGAAACAAAGTGCCTACCCTACTGCGCACAGTTGGAGTAAACAGCAATGAAAGGAAAAGCTGGTGGTTGAGAATAAGATAAATGTTTAGGCCCCAGTATGTTTTAACCATCTTGTAGTGGTCCTATCCATCTACCACCTTTCCCTCCCAGTATAGTTTCTTCCTTCTCCTCCTGGATAGAACACACTTCTTCAAGCAATCTTTTCTCCCTTCCCATCTATATACCCTTCTTCTGGGATAGAAATGTCAACTTTTAATGAAGGATTTGTTGTAGTTCCTGTGGCCCATAAGCTTGTTCCTCTATTTGCTACTATTTTTCAGACTTGCTTATATTTCTGAGAGAGAGAGAGAGATACTAGTGAAATAGAGTTTATAGTAGTCTAGCTTATACTAGAATTGTATTTAAAGCAATCTTTTTTAATATTATAAACATAAATGTCTTGGAAGACACTTTATTCCACTCCCCCTTACTATCATTGAATCCACTCCTTGCAAAACCAAGATGCAGTCCCACATAGGATACTGAACTGATATTGCACTTGAGAAAACACTTTAAGAGAAGGGAAATATCTCCTTCCCCAGGTAAACAGTATTTTTTGCTGGGAGTATGTTCTCATTCATTCTACTCCAATCTGCAAAGGTCTGTAGGTGTCCATATTAAGGCTATATTTTTGGAAAAAATAGGGCATTTCTACATGTGCATTTAAGCATGCTTAAATTAAATGTGCATTAGCTTAATGAGCATTAAGCGGGTTTAGGCAGGCATCTACACATGCAAGCGTTAAAGCGCATTAATGCTGTGTGTGGACTGACTTGGGAATAAAGTTAGTTCCAAGTCAGTCCACACACACAGGGTTAATGCACTTGAATGCATCTACACGTTCATTAATGCGCTTTAACTATTCACACCTAAATTTGGTACCTGCAAATGCAGGTATCAAATTTAGGTGAGAATAGCCTAAATTCACCATTTTTGAAGTGCATTAAGGGCATGCACACGTAGGCATGTGCCCTAATGCGCCTTAAAAATTGACTCGTGTAGATGCACCCATAGTGACAGAATCTTCTATTATTTACTGCTGCTACCAGCCTTATATGTCCATAACTCTTCATCTTGCTGCAGCCGTTTGAAGAGTAATGTCGATGGGATATTCTTGGTGGATGGAGTGCCTTTCAGCTGCTGCAATCCAAATTCACCACGGCCCTGTATCCAATACCAGCTTACAAATAACAGTGCACACTACAATTATGATTTTTTGACAATGGAGCTCAACATCTGGATGAAGGGGTGCAAGCAGGCTCTGCTGGATTACTATACTGATATCATGAAGTCCATTGGCATCATAGTGCTCATCATCTGGTTCTTTGAGGTAAGGCTTTAAAAGTGACTTGTGAAAAATTCCTGTAGTAGAACTAGAGGGGAAAGCCTAGTCCTTTGGGAGTGGAAATGACTAATGTGCGAGTCAATCCTGCAATCATCCAATGACTCAGGGAGCTTGTATCTCCATATAACTCCTTAGGTCAGAGAAACCTGCATAGTTTTCCTGAATACAAGAAGCTTGCTCTGTGGCTGTTCCCCCTCAACGATCACTGCACCTGTTGCCTCTGCCTCTTCCACTCCTGCTGCTGTGTCACTTGTGGCTCTGGCCCAGGACACAGAGCACATGATAGCCCCACCCCAGCTAGGCCATGCAGCAGTGCTTGCAGCAGCAGCAGCTCTGGCCCCAGGATACCAGAGCTGCTGCCACTGCTATTGCATGGCCAGGCTGGGGCCAGAACTACCATGTGCTTAATGCCCTGGGCTGGAATGGGGCTGGAGCTGTGACTGAGGGTAAGTGGTGGGGAGAGGGGCAAAGACTATGGGGGTCAGGCAGTGAGGTACACATAGGGGGGTAGAGACTGTAGGGGTTAGGGTTCCAATTCTGGCCAAAATCTAGGTTTGGGGCTGGAGCTGGAGCCGCAGCAGCTGCTTGCCCCTCCCTCCATATGAGAGCTGGTATCTGAGAGCTTCCCCCATCTGTATATATAGCTTTACTATACAGCCAGGAAATGCCATTATTGATCATGTTTTCAATGCAACCAAAATACTATAACTGACACAACTGCAAAGGTCTGTCACACGTAGGCTATAGGCAGTTATGCCTAATAGTTAGGGTTGGGGTCAGGAACCCAGAGCATAGAGCCCAAAGTCAGGATAGGGTCACAGCCAGGGTCGGGAGGCAGTGGCCAAGCCAGAGTCCAGTTCTGTAAGACAAAGCCAGGAACAGGCTGTGGTCAGAGAGTCAGAATCAAGAAGTCCACAGTTCATGCCAGGGTCCAGACCTGGGAGTCACAGTCAGGAGCAAGTCATAAATAAGCAGCCAGGCATAGATATGAGCAATGGAACAAGGAACACTGAAACAGGGAGCAAGAATAGGGATCAGATTAAAGTAAAAAACCTGAGATCAGAGTAGTCTACAAGCTCATCAGAAGACTTGTGCAGACAGCTCACTGCTGTCTGCACTGCCGGTATAAAGCCTGTTTGGGATGGGGTTGGTTTCCTCCCAGTACAGCAGCCAATGACTGGCTGCAAGAAGGATGACTTGTCCCCAGCTGGAGCAGTGACTCATTAAAAGGCCAGAGTTTGCACCTGCAAATGTATTCATGCTCCTGGAGTCTGTAAAAAAAAAAAAAATAAATAAAAATCTGCCTGGAAATTTTAATCCACGTCTAAAGAAACCTAATGGCAAGGATTAAAACGCAGTTTACGTTCCTCTTTAATACAGGTTTTAGTTGTTCTGATTGCTACTTTATCATGTTAAGTTAACATGTCATTTTAAATGTTACCTGGTAATGCACTTTAAATAAGATAACTTTCTGTATCTTTTCTAAAATGCATTCATGGAACACTTTTTCATGTGCCTTGGGAAGAATCTGCCCTTCTGAGAAGTTCATTGTGCATTTTAAAGTTGCTGGAAGTTAACAACAATACTCTTCTTGCCAAACTCAGGCTCATTTTCTTTTTATAGATCCATTGCATCTATTAAATTATACATTTGAATGCTTTTGAAAAACGCAGTGACAGAAATGCAAATAGAAGAACTATCTACCATGTTTTGATTGATATTTGGGAATGGGAACTTTCTTTTCCTTATAGATGTAGGGTTGGAACAAAAACGTCTCTCAAGATGTCATCTAGGCCAACCGCATCATTTCCCAGAATCTTGACACAAAAACATTTGTCTACCCTGTACTGAAAAACTTAAAATGATGAAGATTCATAAGCTTTCTAGCTAATCTGTTGCTTTTCTAGATAATCTGTATTTAACTACTGTCAGAGTGAGAAAGCCCTTCCAAATATCTAATTTAAGTCTCCCTTTTTTACAGTTTAAGTCCGTTACTTTTGGTCCTGTCCCCAGCTGACACAGAGAAGAATTGATCACCATCCTTTTTAATAACAGTCCTTTTTGTTTTTGAAGACATTATCAAATCCTATCCCCTGACTTCTCTGCCATCGACTAAATAAATTCTTTCTTCCAACCATAGACCATATTTTCAAAACCTCTTACCATGTTGTTGTTCGTCTCTGGACTATTTCCAATTTGTCCACATCTTTCAGAAAAAAACATGGTATCCAAAACTATGTATAATTTTCCCATTTACTTCAGTGGGGCCAGAATTTCACCCCAATATCTTATGATGTTACCACCTGGTGGCAGCCCGTCTGCGTGGAGTACAGTATCTAGAACAGTGGTCACTAATCAGTGGATCTTGATCCGCCGGTAGATCTTGGAGCCTCTTGGAGTCGATCCAAGGCTGGGGTGGGGGGCTGACTGCCTGTGTGCATGCATATATACATCCCACCCCAGCAGGTCAGTCTGTGCGGGAGTGAAGGGGCGGGGCCCCCATGGTGAGGGATAGTGCCACAGAGGCAGAAGCAGAGGTAAGTTGAGTGGGGCCCTGGCCAGGTGGGACTTACCTCCTGGGGAGGCATGCCCCCAAATAATTGTTTCTCCCTCTGCCTCCATCTGCACCCCCCTTCCCACCCCACAGACTTACCTGCTGGGCAGGCCAGGATTGGGGGTGGTAGCGCTGCACAGTAGGTCTTGAGTTGCTTTTAAATGCCAAAGGTGATCTCCTACTTAAAAAGGTTGGAGACCACTGATTTAGAAGTATTTCTGTTCCATGATGTACTGACATGAAGCTGGGAATTCTAAATAAAGGATGAAGGTATACACAAAAAGTCTGTTTATGGTAGCTTGCATTTTTTTTTTAAATCAGGAAACAGATTAAATTTTATTGCTGGGGTAAAAATGTTGACAGTTCTACTCAATACTAATAATAATTTGCATTCATGAAGGACTCAGCCAGTTATTGTCAGTAGGCTCTAATTTAAATGACTCAGTTAACAATTACCCTTTTCCTATAGCTTTCTGTACTTATGGGTGTCCGATACCTACAAACAGCAATGAAGAATGTTCTCCTATTGGGTGATCCAGAGTGCGAGTCCAATGGCTGGTTACTAGAAAACAGCTTCGTAGAAACTGCCAAGTACAACATCCACATCATTAAGAACCTTGGCAAAGTCAACCATGTGTCCACTGTCTCGGGGATGAATGACCCCAACATGAATATACAAAAGGCAAACTATGGTCCAGACAACGTTACAGCAAAATCCATTCCCACAGCTAACTCAACATGACAGCTATTTCACTGAAAAGCTAAATCTGATTTGGCACCATCATTTAAATCATGACATCACCAGATTTCTACTGGTAGGGATAAAATCAGGAATGTAATTAGGTAATTAAACAAATCACAGAGGGGTAAAAATTCTAAGGGCCCTGCTACACATTCAAATGAAAGCTGGACAGAAACCAGCTATAGAGTTGTTACACATTTTTCAAGCACTAACTTTATAGCTAGTTAGCTCTTTTTATATTGGATAGTCATTGTTATGGTCTGAGAATTACTTTGGACATGTAGCTGGTCTAAATTTATTGCACAATTAAATAGTTAATTGTGTGATAATGACTTTGTACTTGTGGCCAGTCTTACTTCGCACATATGGCTGGTCTAAATTTATTGTGTGATTAACCAGTTCATTGTGCAATATATGTAACATGTAGCAGGGGCCCAAAAAGTGATACTCCTTGGGCCTGGATGTAGCTTCCATAACCCAGAGGTCCTTTACCAGGAGGATTTGGCAATGTGGGGTGTGAGAGCAACCACCCATTCTGTAGGGGTTGCTGCACCTCCTATTCCCAGCCACCTCCACCCCCGCCCCTCCCTCATTGGTGTGGTAGGCCACGGCACAGTAGCCTCTGGTGACTTTTTTAAAGTCCCTGAAAAATAAGAATCCCCCCACGTTCCCCTCCATGCTCAAAGGCAGGTCCCTCTTTCCTCCCCCACCTGCCACTGCTGCTTTCCCCACTGTCCCAGGGGTGGAAAAAGCCTCAAAGCCACTCCAGCCAGGGTGCTGGGGGCTGGGCTCAGCTGGGAACAATGGCAATGGGCAGGGGGGTTTCCCCTCCCCAAACCTGCTCCTGGGGGACTATGCAGGATAAGGGCACCCCCCTGCCCATCCCTGCCAGTGTTTCCTGCTGAGCCTAGTCCCCATGCAGCCTGAGTGCAATGGGCAGGAGTGTCTTGGAAACTTCCCCCACCCCTGGGACAGCAATGAAAGCAGCAGCAGGTGGAGGAGGGGCTGTGATTTGAGCATGGAGGTGAAGGGTGGACTCTTACATGCTTTGGGGATTTTTAAAAAGTCTCCAGAGGCTCCCATGGTGCAGTCTAGTTTAAAAAGGGGGGGGGGGGGGGCAACTGCCCCACTGGACCCCTCTGGCTCTGCCCTTGTCCTGTACCATTTCTATTCACCTTGGAGAAAGCTCTGCATTTCATGACTGTATATAATACTGTATTTTCTTGTTGCTTCTCTGCCACAGCAACAGCAGTACAAATACAAGATGACCTTCCAATAATTAAATTATATACATAGAAAATTCTAATAAATTTATAAATGTTCGTGTATAGAATCTAATTACTGGGGCTTCATCTGACATTCAAAGTCTTTGTGGATTCAGGTAAATATGGTAAATAATAGGACATGGAATTTTCTCACCCTCTCCCCTGTACCTACATGTTTTTTGCTTGGTCTAAAAACAAATGAAAATCAGAATGATGACATACTTATACAAAAGACAACGCTGAAATGGAGATCAAAATGCTCTAGATAAGAGGAGTCTTATCTCCAGCTCCTCTCCTGATACCAACAGATAAATTGCAATTTTAAATAGGAATCTAGTAGGGCTGTGTGAAGCTTCAGTCCCTGATTCAATTCGGCAGAGATTCGGCCCAATTCAGTGGCCAAATCTCTGAATCCAAATCGAATCCGAAGACCCTGTAATCTTTCTGAATCAATTTGGAGAGATTCAGCAATTTGGACATAGACACAGCTTTAAATGTTTTTTCTACATATCTCTAGGTAGCAGGTGGCTTGTGAATGCGAGATGCTGGGGCGCATTGAGTGTCCCACAGAAGCACAGGGGGCTCCCCAGCATGTTCAGCAGCAGACCCGAAGTGGACCAGAAGCACTTCTGATCCATTTCTGGGTCCACCAGGGAGTATGCTGGGCCCCCCCGGCTTGGCGACTGGTGCCTCCTGGGTCTAGGGGGTGGCACCCAGGGTCCCCCCACAGCCGATCACTGAGTCAGAGGGGTGCGGGGGGCCCCATGTGCGCTCCCCATCAGACCCGGAAGTGGACCGGACATACTTCTGGTCCATTTCCGGGTTTGCCGCTAAGCACGTGGAGGGCTCCCCTGCACTCCTGTGGGATGCTCTATGTGCCCCAGCATCACAGCGTTCACAAGCCACGCTGGTACCTTGAGGTATGTAGAAAAAACATTTAAAGCTGTGTCTATGTCCGAATCGCTGATTCTCTGAATCAGCATCAAATCTTCAGATTCGGATTCAGCTGAATCAAATCAGGGACAGTGATCCTAATCAACGAATTGAATCACTGTCCCTGATTCAGGCCAAATCTGAATCCAAATCGAATAGGACCTGGTTTGCACACCCCTAGAATCCAGAGAGGAAAATGCTACAAAGCAGTTACTGGTATTACGTCAGTCTCCTTCATTTGGAGCAAAATGATTCTTCAAGAAATGGCAAAAAATCATATCTAAAATAAAGTACAAATGGGTTTACCTGTTAGAAATAATTTTAGTTTATAGAAACATCTCTCAGAACTTGAAAAACTTATTATTTAATTGGATTCAATTATTAGTTAATTGGAATCAAGTTGGAAATGCAAAAATTAAGTCTATTTAATGTATCCAACTGGTATAACTTTTTTGTTTAAACAAAACTGATATCTGCCTTCAGTTGTGACTGCTGTTTCCCATAACTTAAAGCGAGTCAACAGGCCTTCTAAAGATCAATGGAAAATGATACAAAATTTGGCTCAAGGAAATTAAGTGAAGGCTTAATACTAGGACACTAAAGCTTGGAATTAGTGTGCATTATTGTTGGTATAACCCTGAAGGCAAGCAAGTAGTCTGTTTCATAAAACATGTACTGAAGAACTAGGTCATAAAATCCCAATGTTTCAAAATAACTCCTACAAATTCCAGAAGTGGAACATGGGAGATTATTTAGTTCCAATGAAAATGGAATGCTTCTCATTCTTAATCTCATCCCTTTCCTACAACAACAGCCCAGTATTTTGCATGCTAGTGCAATGTCAGCTAAAAGTGTCTCTGCACTTTTTTGTGTTGCACTTACAGGATGCCTTATGGTTGTCATTCATCCTCAATAGTACACATATTAAGCAAATGAGCACATGGAGAAAAAAAGAGTAGAGGCCAAACAAAGCGTCTGCACTTCTTACTTTTTTGTTTAAATGTATCTTTGGGTACTTCATGCATATTTTCTACGTAACCAAATAGAATAAAATAACAGATATTCACCTCTCTCAGGTATACAAAACGGAATTCTGCTTCCCACTGAAATTGCATGAAGGAGATGAAGTATACACAAGGACGATTAATTCCCAACTCCAATGAGCTGAAGTTACAGTAACTGTTTAGAGCAATTTGTATTAGTGCATGTATTCTAAAAATGTGATACTCAAATTATAATCCCTTTAGTTTGTATTATTTTAATTTCACAGTTGTCACTGATGTCTCACAGGAAAATTTGACTTTCAAACTGTCTGCCAGTTTTTTACTTATGTTGACAATCACATATTTGGAATCTATACGTGCAAAATTCAAGAACTGAACTCAATCAATCATCAAAATTCAGTTCAGACGTTTCCCTAAACTGACAAGCACTGCATTTGGCTGTCTGAGTGCCAATACTTAGTGCAAATTCTGAATGTTACTTTTCAGATTATACTGCAAGTATAAGTGACACATGTAGGGCACAAAAGAAGAAATTCTGCAACCAGACAACAGTCAGTAGCTCAATGGCCTCAACTGAAGTCTCGCTAAAGTAGAAACTCCAAAATGTTTGTTAAATTAATTGGATTAAACTGTGGTTCTGACAAGCTAAAAACAAGCTAATCTTTGATTTCTGCAATTTTTCAAAGAAAGTTTAAAAAAACCTATAATAAATAAATAAAATCACAGAAAATGTTCTTTTTCATCTGTGAGGTACTGAAACATTTTAACAGTTTATAATGGTCATTGTCAACTGTCTTAAAAGAGTAGCCCTGCAAATAGCTTGTCATTTGGCTCAATGAAAAATTATACTTTTTCCCTGTTAAAAGATTACACAGAAAGGGGCCTCCTGGGCTATCAAGTCCAGTCTCCTGCATTTTCAGGCTTCCATTTAACCAAGAATTCCTCAAAATTGCCACTTTGTGCTCTTACACTCAACTATAAGGCAGAAAATTTGGTGATCCTTATGATTTTGAGTAGAATAAGACCTTCTTGCTAGGAATCTCCAAGTCTTCTAAGAACAGCAGGAGTATCAGTATACTTCAGTTCGAGACCCCATTTTAACTGTGTCTAGCAATCCAATGCTTCAAAATAAATTGAACACCCCCACTCCCAAAGCCAGTAGCATTCATGGGGGGGGGATCTTTCCTGGCTCCTACAGCCTACAAAAGCCCAGTCATGGGATTACCAGACACCTGCCAATAGAGCAGGAGAGTTGGAGTTAGAGTACACTCCAACATGGGGTTGCCATGTTGTCCATCAATGGATGATTCCTTATAGTATACACATTGACTGCTAAACCAAGCACTTATCATATCATACCATCCTTTCCATAAACAATTCAATCTTAAAGAGATTTAGGCTCTTTGTACCCACTACTTGGCTTACAAAACCATTCCCAACCTTTGTCCCTCTGATAGTTGGAAAGCTTTTCATGTCCTATCTAAATTTAACCATAGTCAGTTTTTAAAGCTATATTTACTCAAATATAAAATGACACTTAATATAAGATGATCCCCCCATAGTTAGATTCTATATAGGAAAATTATAGTTATACTTTTCCAGGTATAGAATCTAATAATCAGATGATTGTCTGAGTTTACCCCCCTCTCACTGCTACAGCAGGGAAAATAGTGGCTGGGGGCCCCCTGGTCCTCTGCCCTGCCCCCCCTCTTCTTCCCACTGCAGCCTTCTTGCTCCACCTTACTGTCAAACTGCACAGGCCCTATTCCCTCCCTGAGCACAATGTGGAAGTGAGCTGCACCTGATAGTAAGGAGTGGGGGGAGTGCCAGGGAAGAAGCTGCAAAGCGGGGGCAGAAGACTGTTGTGGGTCTGACTGGCTCCAACCAGACTCAGGGCAGAAGCTACTTTTGTACTTATTTATACCTAGTACAACCCTGGTCTGTAATCAACCCATGTCCTCTTTTGCCTCCCCTAATAAATTCCATCCCTTTGAGGCAAATTTTCTTTGGCTGCTTCAAGCTCATCCCAGAAATCTGATTTCCACTTAGGGTCTTTGAATCCCAGTTCAAGCTCTGCTCCATTTTGTACAAAACATGCTTTTTTTTGGAAAAAATATTTATTTCTGTATATAACTAAATGTATATAAATATATATATCACTCCACCTCCAGTGTATATATATAACCTTCACCTCCTCTGACATAGTGGTAAGCCACTATCACGTCCCCTCTGAACCTTCTCTTCTTCAGGCTAAAGAGGTCCAGGTCCCGCAGTATAATCTCAGTATAATCTCCATCTCCAACACTCTGCCAAGTGGCCGTTGTGGTTCACTTGGCAGCTCAAAGCACACTGGGCAGTCCTTTGCATGATTGTGATGGGTAAAGGTGATGGTGATGGGCATGCGGATGCACGGGAACACAGCATGGTTATTGTAATGGGAATGATAATGGTATAACTGTAAACGTGTCGAGTGAACCACATCAGTAATGAGACAGATTTGTAGAGGTATAGATATGTATATAAACACACACACACACTGGCTACCATTAAACTGCTGTTAGAAGCAGCATGTGCTCAGTCATGAAAATCAAGTATGAAGTTGATTGAATGCAGCCTATAAAAAAAAATTCAGTGTGTTTGCTTAATATGGGCCATATGTTTTATGGGCGTGTTCAGCATAGACTGCATTCAATCAACTTCATTTTTGGTTTCCATGCCTGAGCACATACTGCTTCTAGCAACAGTTTAATGATAGCCAATGTATTTAACAGAGGGGGTGCTGGTATGAGAATATAAGATGAGGGGCTCTTTCTCATGCTGACTGGAGGAGGGGGAAGTAAATATAATATTTGAACTTGTGCTATTTGTGTTTTTCAGCCTAAAAAGTTCTTCCCTCCTTCTGAATATTTACACTATGAATGTATTTGTAAAAAGTAATCATATCTCCTCTCAATCTCTATTCATTTTTAGGTAAACAAGGTAAACTTATTTAACCTTCTTTCAAAGAACAAGTCTCCACATTCCCTTAATCATTTTAGTGGTCCCCTTAAACTAGAACAGGTACAAAATTAGAAGATTGAGAACTATACCAGCACTACACACACTATTTTAAAAGGAAATTACCAATGCCATTGTACTGGTACTTCCTTGTTTTTACAGGATATATCATGCCTAATATAGCCTGGGACTACTTTAGCCTTTTCATAACCACAACACACTGGCAGCTCATCATGATCAGCCAAACTGCCCAATTTCCTCCCTTCCTCAGTCATCTCTAACATGAGCCACATTTTATGGCTAAAACACCTTAAGTGGAGGTCATAGCTCAGCAAATGCCCTGAGTGGCTTAGTGAACAACTGCCGTATTAGGAGAAATTAACCATAACCTTGAGGAAAAAGAA
The DNA here is from genome assembly GCF_030867095.1 of Alligator mississippiensis. NCBI lineage: Eukaryota > Metazoa > Chordata > Crocodylia > Alligatoridae > Alligator > Alligator mississippiensis. The sequence continues at coordinate 236,899,192 of NC_081825.1, read as the reverse complement.
AATGAGATTATGTTTGGGGAAAAAAAGCTTTAGTCAAGCTATTAAATCTGGCAAAAATAATCCAAAATAAGGTAGTTTTCTTTTTCTTTTCTGTTTTGCATAGCAAGGGTGCAAGTGACTACCATGATTAGGTAAGCAAGAACCCTTCCCCCTCTTCATAAACCTGGCATGACCACACCTGAAAACTGCAATTAGTTACAACCATTTATCTTCTTGATACCTACTGACAGGTAGGTCAGTATTATTGGGCCTCAAAAACTACTGAGGCAACAATTTTCTACTGGCCTCGACTAGATGACTTAATTATCTCCCGCCCCCCCAAAATCTATTTTCTTTGACCACATAATAACAACTCTGATCCCTCAGAGAACCTCTCTTAGAAATATTCAGTGCTGTTTTCATTAGGAACAAAGGATGAGCCTCCCTATGTCTTTGTACTAAACACAAAAGGCAACAAACTTTCAGACTTAAAGTTACCATCATAAATAAGTTGGCTTAATTTTCAGAAGCACTTAATACATTTTTCTTCTGCTGACAGCACTTTTATGTACCCACAAACCACAAGCTGGAGGCTGAATATGTTTATTCTGTTGATACGACTAAGTAGCATGTAGATGGTTGTGTGGGTTCTTACAACTGTACAGCATTTCTAGTACAATCTTTATTTCGCTCAAGAGAAGCCCTGAAATTGAATATGCTTTGCCAAAATGCATGAAATACTGCCAGCCATATCTAAATATGTCTGGTTCAAGAATTCCTGAAATATGAACTTTTTTTTAATAACCGTTTCCATTAACTTGTGTAACTTTGTTTTACGTACATCTTTCATATGTGCTGCCTGGCACAACAGCAAATCTGGATATGAAAAAAGCAAATCCAACTCCAGTTCAGTAATGTAACTGAGGGGGGACAACTGGGGCAGGAGTGCTGGGCTCCATCTTTCAGGGACAGGTGGAATGGTGCATAAAATAGCCACCATTGTAGCTGGTGACTGATAGCACCCATGTACCATCACTGCCTAAGGCTTGGAGCTTCCCTGCTATGCTCTGTTCCACCTATACTTTGTCATATTTTGTTCTCCAACACAATAAGAATACTTACCTTATAGTTTAAAAAACACCCAAGCTAGTCTCACCCTAACAAAGTTGGTAAATTTCTGTGTTCATAAGCTAGGTTCTTGCCTGATGTCAAACTGTTTTCAGTGTGTACCAAAAATAAATTCCTAGAGGGCCTTTAAGAAACAAAGCATTCTTCAATAATACTCTTAACACACTCCAGATTATAGTAATGGTGCTAAAGATGTACACTAAATCCCTACAAACAGTTGCGCTGACCCCTTTCTGGATGCAACAGAAAACTGGCTGATCTTTGCTGAAACATACTGTCTGATGCCTTGTTAGCCTGCAATTTCCAGGCACACAGCCCACTGCCAAGAAAAACTGGGCCAGGCATGTTTTAACACTCTCCCTTCCCTTTTATTGGTATAGGTGTGAATGTAAAGATCTTTGAAATTAATTTTTCAATCCAAAATGTCAGCTGCCTCCCCCCCCACCTTTTCCTAACAATGTATTTTGCCTTGGTAGCCGTGTATGCATTTGTAAACAACATCAATTAAAGAAAATTAAATTTTAAACTAGTCCTTATTTAACAGCTGTTCTCTCTATAATACTGTCATGCATGTGAGTAGTCCTGAAAGCCAAAGTTAAAGGCTCCCCTAGCCTAGCAATTTATAGCATAATATGGCTAAAGCATGCTTAATTGTGTAGCAAATGGCATATAAGGGAATGATGTGGCTAGCATATCTTCTTTCTACAACTAGTTTACTGGAAACTAAATCACTGGATCATGACTGAATAATCTGTGCCTGAAATTTCACATAAAACTCTAACCAGTACCATCAAACCCTCATTTTTATGAGTACTAAAATAATCAATAGTGTTTTGACCAAGTCCTCCCTAACTGCCTATTGTAGCAAAAATATAATTATTATTGTATAATAATTCCCTTCAAGAATAATATATACAATATATATATACAGTGTTGTAGATTTCACTTTTTAAGGTATCCATAAGAACCAAAACACTACAGCAAATTTTGAGACTGAAATATTTTTCCAAGGAATAGAATTTAAATTACAAATAATTGCAAGAAAATTAAGTTACAAATAACTGGAGGAAAATTAACCTACTAGAGAATACAAAATATTGAAAAAAATTCTAGAAACACTTTGAACTAATAACCTAAACTCCTCCACCCCAAATAATTGTAGCAGGCTTACCTTTTCGGAGCTTGGGTTGAGTCTCAGGATCGAGGGTCTGCTGTTCGATTGGTGGAGCCTGCCCACCAATCCAGAGGCAGCACAAGGGAAGCAATCCCCTGCCCTTTTCTGAAGGGAGGGAGCAAGGAGCAGCTGGACCTGAATCAGAACTGTGCCAGCCAGGTCTGGAGAACTTCAGGGGTGGAGTCCCTGAAGAGTATACAAGGGGAGCGTGCTCAGCAGGCTGGGGTTAGACGATGAGGGATGGTGAGGAGAGAGGAGCTCCAGAGACTGCCATCCTTGGGACCCGGCTTGAGCTTCAACAGTGTGCGAATTGGCGCCAGGGATCAGGCTCTAGGAGCCGCTCAAGGTGGTTTAAGCCTGTGAACCCAGCAAGCAGCTGGGCAGTCAGTGTGCAGTGGCATACAGAGAGCTGGCCCTGGGAGCAGCTTGCGGCTGTTCAGGTCCTGCACAGCGTGCAGACTGGCACATGGAGAGCTGATCCTGGGAGCAGCTCGTGGCTGCTCGGGCCTCACCTGGTGCACAGGCTGGTGCACGGAGAACCGCCTTGGAAACAGGCCACGGCTGCTTACATTAGCCCTGGCTCTAGGCTGAGTGACCGGAGCCCTGCAGTGTGGCTCCACTTTTAACTAAAAGAGCCCCAGTGCTCAGAGCACGGCCCAGGAAAAGGGAGAATCCCCGGTGTGAGACTGGGGACTTGGAGCCTGCAAGGGCTTGATTCCCACGCAAGAGAGAGCCCTTGTTGCCCAGTGCAGGGCGCCAGGCTGTCAATGAGAACCAAAGGCGCCGCTGGGGCGAGACTCTTGCGGGATCGGCCACCAGGGGACAAGCCTTGACTACTCCAGAGAGGAAGCACGAGTTGCTGGGGAAGCGGGCCCCACGTGGGAGGCTAACATGGGTGAGAAGGGTCTGCCGCCTCCATCCTCCATTGTGGAAGGGGCGTGTCCACATCCCAGGGCCCTAAAGGGGAGGAGCTTCAGGGAAAGCCCTCAGCACTCTTTATTTTGAGGTTGTCGTGTTAAGGGCTATATAGCTAGGGGTGTTCTTTAAGGGGGGGGGTTATATGGTTTATATGTTTTAATGTCTCAACGTGTATATTGGTATTGTTATTTGTGAAGGTTTAAAGAAATATTATGGTTAAGTTACTTGGGTTATGTAGGTTAATATCCCTATGTGTTAATTGTGTTGTATATATAGGTTTTAAGTTATTTGGTATTATATGTGAATTGTGGAATATTATATATAGTATTATATGTTAAGCCTTGTAAATATTCTATGTTTTATATTGAGTGTCTATTTATTCTTGTAATAAATTGTACATAGTCTGGTACAAAGTTTGGCATTTGGTTTTGGCCTAGCTCTATAGAGAGGGGAGGAAGCTGCTTTAGTAGCTGACCCCTTCCTTAGAGTACCCGGGCTACATAATTAATTTAATATTCTAAGAATATGACTGAAAGGGACATCTTTTCGCATCACAGTCACCTGCTACTGCAAGCAACTACTGTTTTTACTCAAATGCAAGATGAGTTTTTTTCCCCCTAATCAGCATTCCCTAATCAGAACAGGGGAAAAAGCCCCTTATATATTTTTGCACATGAGGGAAATTCATTAAATACATTGTCTATCATTAAACTGCTGCCAGAAGCAACACGTGCTCAGTAATGGAAGCCAGCTATGAAGTTGATTAAATGCAGTCAACACTGAGCATGACTGTAAAACACATGGCCCATTTTGGGCAAATATACTGATGGGAAGCATGCATGCGTGTGTGCATGTGCCCCTTAAAAAAAGTGGGTAGTTGCTCCCCAAAGAGGGAATGAGAGGACCAGGCCTGGAGGAACTGCAATATCAGGCTGGCACCTGGGGAAGCTGAAGCAACCTCCAACACAATCCCTTCATGCCTAAAATGCTGATGGGAACTTTTATTTTTTGTGTAGCCCTTAAAAACATGGGATGGTGTTCCCTGCAAAGTGAACTGGCACTGGGCCTCGAGGTACTACAATACTATGCCAGCACTGAGGGCCAGAACCAGCCCCAACACCTTCCTCTTGGTGCCAAAAATGCTACATTTGATCTTAGCTGAAAAGGCAAAGATGCTGATGGGAACCTTTTTACAAATTTTATTAAAAACATGCTCATCCTACACTTAAAAGTTACATGTATTGAGAATCCTTGTTTTCCAAAACGTCATATCGCAGAAACAACTACATATCAAAAACATACTAAATATGTTAATCCTTAAACAACGTGCATCAACTTGCCACAAAAAACAAACCCTTACAGAAATCTTTTTGTTCATACAGAACCCTTACAGAAATCTTGTTCTTCATACAGAAAAACTTATCTCAGTAATCCCTGAAACTCTCCACCCCTCCCAGTCAGTCCTCTGTTGGTTTAGTGCAGCAAGTACACCCAGTCCTTTTTCCTCCATTTCTTCTCTGCCTTTTCCTCTCTGATCTCTTCCTTGTCCCAATTAATGTGGTATTTCAGCTCAGGGATCCCTAGCTTCAGGCACTCTTTCAGTGAAAGCCAACCCCTTAAACACCCAGAGGTTTCTTACTTCTCATAAACTAGTTTCAACACATGCTAATGAAGTCCTTAATAACATTTCTTCTGGTCCGTTTGATATTAACCCATATAGTACCATCTCCCACACTAATAACAGATTTATTTTGGTGACACTCAAAGTAGCAGGCCCTTTCCCACACCTACTTTGCATATGCACTTCACTCATCATGGTGTCCTGTGACCAGTGGGGTCCCCCTAGGCTCTGTCCTTAGACCCACACTGTTCAACATCTTCATTAATGATGTGGACACTGCAGTCAGAAGCGGACTGGCCAAGTTCGCCGATGACACCAAACTTAGGGGCAAAGCATCCACACCAGAAGACAGGTAGGTGATCCAGGCTGACCTGGACAGGCTCAGCAAGTGGGCGGATGAGAATCTGATGATGTTCAATGCCGATAAATGCAAGGTTCTCCACCTTGGGAAGAAAAACCCGCAGCATCCTTATAGGCTTGGCAGTGCTATGTTGGCTAGCACTATGGAAGAAAGAGACTTGGGGGTCATCACTGACCACAAGATGAACATGAGCCTGCAATGCGATGCTGCGGCTAGTAAAGCGACCAAAACGCTGGCTTGCATCCATAGATGCTTCTCAAGCAAATCCCGGGACGTCATTCTCCCCTTGTACTCGGCCTTAGTGAGGCCGCAGCTGGAGTACTATGTCCAGTTTTGGGCTCCACAATTCAAAAAGGATGTGGAGAAGCTTGAGAGAGTCCAGAGGAGAGCCACGTGCATGATCAGAGGTCAGGGAAGCAGACCCTACGATGACAGGCTGAGAGCCCTGGGGCTCTTTAGCCTGGAAAAGCGCAGGCTCAGGGGTGATCTGATGGCCACCTAGAAGTTTATCAGGGGTGACCACCAGTATCTGGGGGAACGTTTGTTCACCAGAGCACCCCAAGGGATGACGACTAGGTCGAACAGTCATAAACTACTACAAGACCATTTCAGGCTGGACATAAGGAAGAATTTCTTTACTGTCCGAGCCCCCAAGGTCTGGAACAGCCTGCCACCAGAGGTGGTTCAAGTGCCTACATTGAACACTTTCAAGAGCAAACTGGATGCTTATCTTGCTGGGATCCTATGATCCCAGCTGACTTCCTGCCCTTTGGGCAGGGGGCTGGACTCGATGATCTTCCGAGGTCCCTTCCAGCCCTAATGTCTATTAAATCTATGAAAATGTATGCTCCCAAACCATGTGTCCCATACTACTACATTTATATCATCCATGTACAGTATACATTTTACCTCACCCCTTCCCAGTATCTTTACTCCACTTATGACCTGGTCTTTCCTTATTCTTTGTGCTAACAGTTCCATGCTGCACACAAATAGTGATGGTGACAGGGGGCATCCTTGTCTCACACCTGTATGGATTTTAAAGGCTTCACTTAGGTGCCCATTAATTTGGATTTGACTTGCTGCTTCTCTCTATATAATAACTTTATCTCACATATAAGTTTATCTGGGAACACCATTTTTCCTAGTACCTCAAATATGTAATCACAATCCACTCTGTCATATGCTTTTTCTGCATCTAGGTTTGCTATATGTGTTTGTTTTCCTTTCTTGGATGTAAGACAGTGCACCTCTGATCACTCTGATAACTTTGGAGATCCTTATAACTTACAGTCCATATTAAGGAGTGTAAACAGTCTCCAGTTTTCCAGGAGTTCCTTCTCTCCTTTCTTGAAGACTAAGATCACAATTCCTTTTGTAAAACCTTTCACTGCCTCTCCGGTTTTTGCTATTTCCTCAAACCCTTCCACTCTATCCCTCCCTACTCATGGCCAAAACTTCTCATAAAATTCCATAGGCAGTCCATTTGCTCCTGGTGATTTCCCTTTTAAAGGTTTTTAAACACTCCTCTGCTTGCTTTAAGCTTATCTTTTCTTTCATCACCTTTGCTTCCACCTCCTCTACTTTCCCTTCAATGTTTTCCAAGGAATTCTTTATTTTCTTTCTGTTTTTTCATCTACTATAGCTCTTCATAAAATCTCATCACCTCCAATACCGCCCTCCTGCTTTTCCACCTGGGCCCCATCACCTCCCCATACTGCTTTAAGTACTCCTTTTGCCACCTTCACTCTGGCCAAAAAATATCAGGACCACTCTTTGTTTTCTCCCATCCAGGGTGCTTGTGCTAAGAACATTTTCTCACTCATCTTTCTTTTAAACCAGCTTTCTAACTCTTGCCTTGTTTCTTCTAGCTCTTCTCATACCTTCTTCCTTCTGTGGCTTCTTTTAGTAGCTCTTGCATCTTTTTCTTTGGAGCTCTCTTAACTCTTGTTCTTTTCCCTGTACATCTTTGGTCTTCCTTTCTAAAAAATTCTCCTGTCCTCTTCTTCACCATCATCCACTATTCTCTGGTATTCCTGAAATATTTCTTCAGTGTTTGCCACCCCTCATGCTGTCTCGTATATGCCCGACATCTCTTTTCATATTGTCAGAACCGCACATTTAACTTCCGTTGTTCCTTCCCTCTCATGGGGTTCTTATCAAGACTCATTTCCACCTTCAGCATCCAGTGATTGCTAAAAGCTGTCACAACCCAAGGGTGTGATTTTTGTTTGTGTGCGCTTTGGCACTGCTAAATTATTTCCCGCCACTCGTAGCTTTCTTTGCAGGGTGCATTTCTAGGTTGCAAAAAGAGAAATGCACGCTGCAAGGAGTTCCTGCCATTTGTATCCAAATTTGTGCCCCACTATTGGCCAGTTCTAAATTATTCCTATGTGGTGGCTAGTGATTGGCTTGCTAGCCGTATAAGAGGCTTGAGTGGTTTCCGCCCAAGTTGGAGAACTCCACGACTATCAGGAGGAAGAGAACTTCACATCTCGTGAAGATCTCCAAGCGCTGCGGAGCCTATTGGACCCAGCGTGTATCTGAAGAAGGCTATAGGGGTCTGATCAACCTCTCGCCTCTCCCCGTTGCCGCCTGATCCCTCGACGTACCCTTCCCTGTGCGCAAAGTTCCACGGAGCCTAGCAAACTTCGTGTGAGTGAATCCAGAGCTCTACCCAGGTTCAAGTCCTGCAGGTTTATCTTCCCGTCGCTGAAACCCCACTGCGACGTATTCTTGAGGTTTTTGTTCATCTTCCCGTCGCCAAAACCCCATTGCGACGTACCCTTATGTTTTGCAGGTTCGAGTTTTGTTTTGTTTTGTAACTGCAACTCAAGCAAGTTTTCCTGCTTGCATCGCGACCATCTTCGGTGTAAGTAAAATAATCTTCAATCAACCGCTAAGCGTCCGTGCCTAATTCTAGCGTGCCGCCTGCCTCCCCCGACCCAGCGTGTCCGGGCTGCTGGCCACAGCCCACCGCGCGAAAAAAGGGCCTCGGACCGCTCCCACCCCACACAAAAGCCACCTGTATTGTTTCTTTCTTTCTTATCCCTATTTCTTTTGACACAACCACAAAGTCAATTCTTGATTGTTTCTTTCCACTGGGGTCTTTTCTAGTGAATATTTTCTCCCCTGCCCACACATCTCTTAGCAACTCTTTTTTTCATATATTTGTTAACAGTCTGGGTGAACTGTCTAAAGCTCTGTCTCTTCCTTCCCCTGTTCTGTTGCCCACCTTTGATTATATGATTGAAATCTCCCACTGTCATGCACGATATCCCTCTGACCACGTAGACCACTAGTTTCCTAAGCAGCACATTTTTTCCCTCCTTCTCAGGTGGTACATATACGTTGAAAATTTCTAATTCTGTTCCCCCAATTCATAGCATCTTTCACTGCAATCTGCCACTGATGACTTCTACTGCCTGCTTTTCTCTCATCTCTGGGTTCTTAACTAATATTGCTACCCCTGATGCTTTGTCCTCGTTTGTCCCTGGCCACCAAGATGGTCCCCATCTCTACCTTTTTCAAAATGTTTGTAATCCTTCTCTACTGGTATACCACATTCTTGTAGACAGATTATGTTTGAACCTTACTTGGTTCAACACTGGTTCAATCTGTTCCCATCTTTTGCTTGATAAGATACTGACATTAAGCAAAACTATTGTCAATGCTGTTTATACTTGTTTTAAAATGAGTGCGCCTGTCCCTTTAAGGTTTGTCTGTGGTTGCTTTGATCTGAGTGTGTGTGTGTGCCAGTGCTGGGGAGGTTGACTCTTCCCCCTCCCTCACTAGCATTCCTGTAGCCTTTCAAAGCTGCCATATTGCTTGTGTGTTTAGAAAGGCTTGCATATTCCTGCGTCCTCCTTGCTTTCCCCCTTCTGGTCTCCACTGTGGGTTGGAGCCCAGAGGTGTCAGTGGCAGGAAACTGATCTGTGGCTTTTCTTCCAACTCATCTCCCTCACTATCAGGTTTCTTCTTCCTCGTCTTCAGATCCTGCATTTTCTTTCTTTTCTCAGCCTCTCTTAGGTTCTCTCTCTTGCTCCATCTCCACTTCTGTTTCCTGTAGGGTGTCTTCTTTTTTTCCCCTCTGTCTGAGCTGTTTGCTGTTCCCACTTTCCCTTCTACTATGTCTCCTATCTCCTCCTGTGCTCCCTCAAGCACAGAAATTTTGCTGCCTCGTCCTCTATTCCACTCTCCTGTGGGGTTTCTTTCACCATTTCTACCTCAGTGTCCAACCCCTCCTCTTCTCCACTCCCCTCCTCCAGATTTCACTGATCTTCAGGGGGGTCTGATTATATTTGCAAAGGCTTTGGGGCATCTACAATACAAGTGTTCCTCTCCCTTACAAGCTGTGCATTTTAGGGAGCCTTGGCACTCTGCTGCTCCTTGCTGCATCCCCTCACATCTGTAGCACACCATGAAGGGACAGTGTGCAGACAAGTGGCCTACGCCTTTCTACATTTGCTGTACTGTTCCGGTTGCCTACGGTACATTATAAATAGGGACCTACTGAAATGAAGTTTTCATGATTTTTGCAGAAACTAGTACTACTACTGTTAATAATAATAATACTGCACAATAGTGTATTAGCATGGTTGGTGCTGTGATGTGCTACTGCACAGTATTATTTGGCTACTGCACAGTTAACATCTCATGTAGACACATCCATTGTGTTGAATTCTGCTGCCAAAATGTTTTGGCTCCAAGAATTGATATTGCAACCACTGTACAAAGGACAGCAAACTCAGGTAGTAGCACAGGCATGCTCTCTAATTCTCATTAGTTTCCAAAGACAGACAGCATTAGTAAACCAAGCCTATAAGCTGCGGCATCTGCTGAGATCCAGAAATAAATACGATTTGCAGGAGACTTCTTATCCTATTTGTTATCAATGCTTAATCCAATCAGAGTTAATAAAGGACAATACATTTCTGTAATAAATATTTGAAAATACTGGATAACGAATACAACTTTGCTTCAAAAGGATTCTGAATTTTATACAACTTTTAAACGGTGTCAATTTTTTCTATCCTTAACATTCAGCTTCTTCAGGTTATCACTACAGATGATGTTGCAAAAATCCATCTTCATATTTGCTGTAGATCAGCAATGAAAAGGAAGGGGGGAAAAAATCTCATCATAAATGGAGAGATGGTTTAAAAAGTATGGCTTTTCCCAAACCTCTTAAATACACTATATTTAGTTTGAAGGGACTGTCTGCTGGAATTCTTGAGTTGTTGGTGTTCTTTAAAAATGCTTAAAACAATTTTAGTTGTTACACATTGGGAACATTTTTTTAAAGTGTTGTTTACCACAATACACTCGCTACCACACCGGCAGTCTGAAAGCTTACAAAACCTATTTATTAATACATATTTCTTGTATATAAAAAGTCACATGCAAAATGATGTTTCAGATTCCACATCTGAAAGTAGTTTATTTTTTAGTGAAGGAAGATAGTGGTGTAAAGGTTGCTGTAGTGGTTAGTTCTCAACCTTTTTAAACACAAGGCACCCCTTGGAAAATGTCAGCTATGTTTTCACTTATTCTTGACTGCAGAAACATAATAGAGCACTTTTTCTGTTACAAAGAACTCAGAAAGACCACGAGTCAGAATGTTTTCCTATTTGAATGAATTTATATTTGAAATTTTGGGATTAATCTTGTGAATTGTGTGTTTGCACAGGTAGCAGTGCTAATATTGAGTGGCAACCCATGGCACCCTTAAACGGAGCTTATGGCACTACAGGGCAGTTGTTACACAGAATTTCTCTGCGGGAGGGTTCTGAATCACTACAATGGACAAGCTTGTCTTGCTTATTCAGGGCTTGGATCCCAGTCTCCAATGAACAGAGGTAAACTTCTCACGTGCATTGTGTTCAAAGTCACACAGCATCTGTGATATCTACTTACACAGATCAGATTGCAGGATCAAGACCCAAAGATATTCCACATGAGGCTCACCTGCAGAAATTAATGTTTCTTTATCATTTGTGAAGCTCATGCAATTGAGATGCTTTGTTTTCTTATCAACCCCACTAAAGAAAAATGGGAAGTAAAAATTTACAAGATTTCAACAGCTGAAGTTGGGTGGTCTTACTAAGGCTATCAAGATCTGCTGATCACCAGTTCAAGCAGGAACTCAATGGGGTTTTGTGATGGCTTGTGCCCCCAAACCCAGCACAACCTCAGCTTATTTTAGGACCCGCACATAAGATAGATACCTCTAAAAGTGTGGGATATATACTGTGATAGGTATCCTGTTTGCAGGTCTTTTACAAACAATATAGCCATGACTCCCCCCTCCCCCCAATTATTCTTATTGTTCTCATTCACTGAATACCCAGACAGCACCAACTATACCAGAACATTTTGTGCAATATCATCCACCCAAAGGCAAAGTCTAGAGAATGCCTTAAGTTATATTCAACAGAAACTGAATTGATCACCAATCTGGTAATTAAATAGTACAAACTGAAAACCTGGAATCCTAAATCCTTGATCTCTTCAGAAAGAGCAACACGCAAAATCAATATAACCAGCCTTAAATCTCAATCCCAGTTTCTAACTAACTTTTAACTCTTTCCCCATTTTCCCTCCTCTTAATCGCCACTACAGGTTCCAGTGTATGCAATTTCTCCAAACTTAGTCCCTCCCCACTTGGATTTGTATTTCCTCATTAGATAGCATTCATTTTCCCATTGTCTGTGCTAAGGCAAGCTCCAATATGATGCAGTTAGCCTTACCAAATAAAGGGATTTCAGCAGCATGGTCTATCTAGAGCTGGTTTTTATTATTCCCCATTCATATTTTCTGTATTAAAAAAGTACATTGTGTAACAGGAAAAAAAAATAGACAAGAAACAACAGTCTCCTCAGTCAGGAGACTACCTGCAGGAACAAAACAAACAAAAGTTTAGATGACTTAGTCTTTTAATTTTATATCTCATTACAATTTAGATCAGTGGGCCAGCAACCTTTTTTGGCTGCGGGTTGAAATGATCCCGTGTGGGTCAGACCGGAGGATGCTAGGACCCAGCCACTGCCACTCCTTTTTCCTGCACTGGCATGGGGAAAGCTCCCATCACTGCCACTTCTCCTTATGACAGCACAGGGAAAATGACAGATGCAGAAGGTCCCTTACTACCCCACATGCATGGGCTGGATCAAATAGCTCTGTAAGCTGGGTCTGGCCCTTGGAGTGCAGGTTTCCAACACCCCAGATGACTGGGCTTTATTGATATGGTCTAGAACAAAGGTGCTCAACCTCCAGCCCACAGAGCCATGGCATCTGGCTAATGGGATTCCCCACAGGTTGGAAAATCTGGCTGTGGGGAGGTGGTGACAATTAATACTGTCACCCCTCCCCTGCTGCCAAATTCCCAAGCCCCAGATCCAGGCTGGGCCACAGCCCCTTCTCCCTCCCCCTGTGCAGCTGGGGTGGGGTTGGATCTGGTATGTACAAGGATCAGACATAGCCTATATGGGCTCCAGCCCACTAGGCAAAAAGATTGAGCATCACTGGTCTAGAATATGAATGAGATATACTTAATCAGACATCCACTGGTAGGGCCTTTTGGGTGCAAGTTTGCACATTTTATGTTGATGTGCTTGAACTGTGTGATATTTTTTTCCCTTAAGTAAGGCTGCCATGTTTTTTTCCCTAAATTGGTGGTTCTCCAGCTTTACTATTCTGCAGAACACTTTTGCAGGAAGATTCTCACAGACTCATTTCTCTTCCTCTTTCAGCCTTTCAGGTATTTATTTGACCTATCAGAAAGGCAAAATAGAAAACCACTGGTATAATTCAGTTATCTTGTCTTCTTGTACTACTTTATGGTAACTGATGAACAAAAAGTATCAAGGGGTTATGCCTAAGAGCTGGTATCAGCTATATCAGGGAATCTCTAAAGGAAGCATTTCTTTAATCCAAAATAAAAAGGTATACCTTTAATACTAACTTCCTTGGAACCATTACAAATAAGTTGCAGTAGTAATTAGTATTACTTACCAATTATGTACTGACTGTCTCTTCCCCCATTCCATACTGATATCACTTCTACCTCTTTCCTAAAGAGAAGTGTAAAAAAGTAACCAAATAAAAGTCCAACAGTGTACAAGAAGTTACTTTATTCCCTTTTTTAAATATACATATACAAGATATTTTATTTCAAAAGCACAGGAACATTATACAAGTTTCAAATGTACAATTCTGCAGTTAAGAATACCAATATATGCATTATTCAAATAAGTTCTTCTGGTCATCTTGGATGGAATTCTCAGTGGCTTAAGCATTTTGCGCTCACTAAATACAGATTATACTCACAGTGAACCAAACTGCATAGTAAATTATGAAATGAAAGATGATGACACTCATTAGTGGGAGCCCATTTGCTAAAATAATAAGTGCAAATGTACAGAAAAAGAAGAACATCTCTTCCTTTGCCTTCAATCTCCTGCCTCTCCCAATTGCATAAAAATTTAGGGAAACTTTAAACAAGATTTTACCTGCTCAAACCAGCTTCTGTCTCTTTAAAGGACTTTGAATTGCTGATTACCAGACCACAGAATAAAATGATCTTGCAGTGTATTTGTTAACTGAACTTTATGTGCACAAACTTCTTGTCTGAGTGAGGTGCACAGCTACTAGAAACCTGATATATGAATAGATAAAATACTTTGATCTCACTAAGCAGGAAACAGCATGGAAATACAGTTTTGAAGTCAATGATGGTTTCCAGTGAGGCATAAACTGTTCTAATCTCAATACAGTGCTTTAGCTGGTAAACAGTATTAGTAGTAACCTTTAAACTGCCACTGCATGCAGGTCTCCATGACAGCTGTTTTTCTAAACCCAAGATTTCAATTTATGGATTAGACCAAACTAACAGAACTGATATTTCCCTACCAAGGGATTTCATTTCAGTTTAGAAATCAGAATACACCAAAATGGAGAAAGATGTCTTCACTGCAATAAGGTGAAGACAAGAAAAATACACCTAAAAGAAAATTATTTATATCCACTGGGGTGGATTAACCTGATAAAACAAGCAAAAGTTTTAAGAGTATTTGAGTATCAGAAAAATCAAACATTTGCACTTCTCTGAATTTCACTTTTGAAGGTATAATGAGAGTTGTAACTACTGGTCAGTGCACTCAATAAATCTTCTATGGATTTTAGGAAAATAGGAGAAGGATTATTTATTGTTTGTAAACATGAAATCATGACTTGTAATACCATTATCTTTCCTGTCACTTCACTCCACTACTAGTAAAAAGAAGAAGAAGAAAAAAAAAAATCACACAAAAGCATGTGTGCAATGACAGTTTAAAATTCTTCATAGCACTCTCCTTTCAAGCATTAATATGACATACCAAAAAAATCCCAACCCAAAACAAAACAATGAACAGTGCACATATGTTCCCTGGATACTTCAGACTTTCCGACATAGGTAGCGTTGCTTGGGAAAGTGGTAGTTAAAAGGGATTTATATATTCAAACTTATCTTTCACATTGAAGTTCCTTGTGTGTACATTATTATGGCAAAAACCCAGTAAACAGAATGATGGATTTTAAGTACTGTCACTTTACTGGCAGATAGATCAATCACAATGTGCTACTGGCTACTGAAAGGTAGAGACAGTTTAAAATCATTTGCTCTCCTTTATGTTGTAACTGGCATCTGGCATGATTCCAAAAGCAGTTTATAATGGCTCCCAAACAGATGACACAAAGATGCAGGGTGGAAAGCTCCTCCAACATGGGCACAAAAGGTACTGATTTATGCCTGTTTAGCAAGTCTAAAACTTGCCATGTTATCTTTTGTAGTATTGGGGTAACTTTAAATGCCTTTTATTTAACTGCTTCCTGTTCACAGGTCTTCTGTTTATTGTAGCTGGAGGATGGTTAAACAGAGTGCTATAAAAGTAGCATTACATCATCAAGTCTTGTGTTGAATGTGGATGTTTCTGGGTACAATTTCAAAAGTAAAAGCTTATCATGCCAACCAAACAGGGTAGTTCTTGAAACTGTAGTATGTAGAATGCTCTTCAACATATACCGAGGGCAGCTACATTATATAAAATTGCAATTCTGATAATGCAACAAGCAGAGATGATTTTAATTTTTGATGCAACAGGCAAGACAGAAATGCTCCCATGCACATCACTCCTCATACCCTCTCTTGGAGGGTGGATTACTGGGAACTTTATTCCTCAGAAAGCATTTGCCATTACATCCCAGGATCTAGGATGATGCAGCTTTTTTGCTGCCCTGCCTAACGCTTGCTGAGACTGCTGCTATGGTCTACTAGAGGCCTGGTATGACTCCCCCTTTAGTATGCCAGAGACCCAGGCCAGTTTATGTCCTGCTAAACTAGGACTAGGAACCCAGACAGAAAGGAGGAGAAAGGAGGGATTATACCTAAATTCCAGACAGACTCCTGGCATTTCAAGACAAATAGAAGCCATATCAGACACTGCATGTCAAACCTTATATACTTATTTTATTACATATAGGAACATTAACAGCTTCCCATAATTGGTTCTTCTGTAGGATCACACTTCTACCTGTATATTCAATGCCATTGAGTGACAGTTCGGGCTTTTGGAGTAGAAATGTGCAGAGGTGGACAGGGAAAATTTACCCTCATCAAAATATCTATAGAGCTCACAATTCCCAGAAAATGATTCCCTAGAATATTCAACACTGGTCACCAATGATAAAAGGCTGCAGATTTTGTTATGGGAGAAGGACGCTTAGTAGAGTAAACCCTATGAATTGAGAATTATTTTGCTTCAATGCATCAGCCATGTCTGAGCTGGATAATCCTTCTAGAGGGCAGATTCTTTACTATCCTCCTCTTTTTCCCCCATAGTTACAGATTTTATTATGAACTGGGTGTTAGAGCATTTGCCAGTTGAATCCAAAGAAGATCTGATTGGTTTCCTGGCTTCTGGCAATCTCTTCTATGATGCAGTGTTGCTGCCATAGCAGATGGAGTTTCCGGTAACGTTCTTGACATAAATGCAGTGGATTACCTCTTCTTCATGGGAGAAATAAGGATAATATTCATTAAGCATATTAAAATATTAAAGAACCTCAAGTACATGCCTTCTCTATTCTTATGTCCTTTCTGGTTGATCCCACATCTGTGTTAAGTGCAACTGTCTCCAGACAAGCTGTTTTGTTAAGACCCTGACATTAACACCCTCAGCAATAAATTGAGAAAATATTCAGTCATGATACAAATCAGACCCATGATGAAAACATTTGATATCAGAAATGAAAAGAGCAACTTTTATAATCCAGTGAAACCACCAGTTATTGGCAGGTCAAATAAAACCTTCCATCAGTTGCACATCCAGTATAGTTCTGAAGAAAGGTAGTAAAAATATTTTGGTGAGAAGGAGTTAAGTAATCACTGTTTAAATGCACCAGGAAAGCAGAGTTTGCTAGAAATTCCTATCCATTCATTATTGAAATTGTGTCAAAAGGTGTTTCAAAGTAAAACAAGTACACCAAGCAAGGGTTTCTACTAACAGATTGTGCAGTACTATCAGGAAACAGTATGCAGTATGACAAGAAAACCAAAGATAAAGATGAAGATTCCTTGTAAGTAAAAGGAATTAAAAAGAAATTAAAAAACTACTTACTTCAGGCCTGGGTCCGTTTCTCCGTATTCATCTAGGTAGGGAGCAGGATAAAAGCAGCCTCTGGTTTTACTTTCTACCAAGACAACTTTGCATTCTCTGATTCTTTAAAAAAAGGAAAATAAATCCAGGTTTAAAATAAAATATCCCTCTCATCAATAACCCAAAAGTTTGCAGGTACTATTCATAGTTAACTTAAAACTTTTAATAAACTTAAGCATGGTCTATAGCTAAAGTTGCATTAACTTAAAACAATGGGTTGTTTAGACAGGGAAATTACCATGAAATAAACTATGGTGTGAATTTACTGTATACCATCTACTCTGCAATAACTTCCTAGGCAAATGCTGAGGCATTCAGCATCAACCTGTACCTTTTGCTAAAACACAGAAGCTGCTAATGAACTATTCTAAAAATAGTTTTGAAGTATTGGATTCCTTCCTTCCAAACTCACACCTGATGGGTGATGCAAGGAGGCAGAGAGGCACCTGTGGTTCTTTGAAATGCTGTGGTATTAATTATGGATCTCATAATACAGGGAGACAGTGGGGAGGGTGTCCACGTACTACACGCACACAGCCTCAGGATCTTCGGAAAAACCATATCTGTTAGGACTATACAATATGGTCTATAGCTCCCCCTATTAACATGAGGGAACAAGTGGCATAAAGGCAATAACCAGAAACCCTAGAAATCTGTGGAGAATTTACCTATTTGCAGTTATACTTCCCTATTTTGTGGAAGGCTTTGGTGAACTACATAAATTCTAGAAACAAACATTTTTACATATTCCACAAAGAATCATGCAAATAGACCTGGAGCATCCATAAAAATATCAGCTCAATGGATTCTGGCAGGGGTTGGTAACCTCTGGCCCATGGGCTGTATCTGGCCGGCAGAATCACTGGAACTGGCCAATGGTCATGGGGTGTTGGCAATATTTGGTGGCAGAAGGCTTCAGCTGTGGACACTCTCCACATGCCATCACAGGGACAAGCAGCAGCAATAGCCAGGCCCTAGTATCTGCCTATCCACTTCTGACTGAGTGGGTCATGCAGGCCTGCAGCTGGAAAAGGTTGCCTACACCAGGACTATGGCATTTGTCATCTCTCTCCAGTTTGCTTTGTAGTCCACACTGTGTTGTACACAGTGACAGCCAGGCCTCAGTATGATTTATACATATGATTACTTTTCTTTAATTAAAAAATAATTTGGGGATTAATTTATTTAAAAAGGGAAAGAGTAAAATAAGCTATTCTTAATAAAGAAGTCTCAGAAACTACCCTTTAGGAATACATATGTTCCTGGCTGCCTCTCCACGGACTGCTACCTTGATGGGGTGGAGAGGCTTGAGTGCACTGACAACCCTAAGATCAACACCAGCAGGAGTCTTGTATTCCTGGTAGGGTCACCCATGGCAAAAAAGACAAAGGTGAGGTTTAGACTAAGAGCAATCCAGCGCAACATGAAGACCTCAACTGTGGAGCAGGCAGATCCAGAAGGCTATTTCTCAACAGTTGCTAAGGCAGATAAAGGCTGCAGTGGAAAAGTAATCCTGGTCATCTTGGATCTCCTTGCCACTGGACACAGGTTTCTCCTCCACAGATTCATGCAGTCGTCGATGGGCAACAGACTTTCCATGTAAAGCAAGTCACGCACAGGCTTCTCCCACTGGTCCAACATCTACTACAATACCAATACCCATAAACTTTTACAAAGTCCTGCAGCAATGGATGAGTGATGATGAGGACAGAAAATGATCACTGGGAGTCCCCAGTCATAGATGCACATACAGGTGGCGGTTGTGTGACAGTTGCTAGGGCTGGGTGAAGCAGGCCCTATTCGATTTGGATTTGGTCTGAATCAGGGACAGGGATTCGATTTGTTGATTCAGCTGAATCCAAATCTGAAGATTTGATGCTGATGCGGACATAGACACAGCTTTAAATGCTTTTTCTACATACCTTGAGGTCCCAGTACAGCTTGTGAATGCTGTGATGCTGGGG
The DNA here is from genome assembly GCF_030867095.1 of Alligator mississippiensis. Lineage (NCBI taxonomy): Eukaryota > Metazoa > Chordata > Crocodylia > Alligatoridae > Alligator > Alligator mississippiensis. The sequence goes on along the minus strand of NC_081825.1, from coordinate 236,880,351 downwards.
CACATGGAGATCCCACAGGAGCGCAGGGGGGGCCCACCATGTGCTTGGTGGCAAACCTGAAAGTAGACCAAAAGTAGTTCTGGTCCACTTCCAGGTCCGCCGGGGAGTGTGCTGAACCCCCCCCTCCCCCCCCGGCTCGGTGATCGGCCACAGGGGGACCCCAGGTGCCACCCCCAGACCCAGGAGGCACCAGTTTCTGAGCCGGGGGGCTTGGGTGGGCTCCCTGCGCGCTTCCTGGTGGACCCAGAGGTGGACTGCAAGTGCTCCTGGTCCACTTCTGGGTCTGCTGCCAAGCGTGCTAGGGAGCCCCCTGCGCTTCTGTGGGACATTCCATGTGCCCCAGCATCGCAGCATTCACAAACCACCTGCTACCTAGAGGTATGTAGAAAAAACATTTAAAGCTGTGTCTATGTCCGAATTGCCGAATCTTTCCAAATCAATTTGGAGGGTTCCAATTCGATTCGGAGAGATTAAAGAGTCCCCTCTGATTCTGATTTGATTCGGATTCAGAGATTCGGCCACCGAATCAGGCTGAATCAAATCAGAAACCAAAGCTTCGCACAGCCCTACCGATCACTTCACCTTTGATGTGGGACAGGAGGGTGATTCAGCAGGTGTGATCGCAAGCGAGCAGTCCTTTTCGGGATCCCCTCTGTTCACCCCACACAGGAAGGGGGCTAGAAAAGGTGCCCCAAACACAGGCTGTCCCACTTTACTGTACCCAATTGGATAGCCACTGCCAAGGGATGACTAACTGCAGTTAAAACACAAAAAATACTTTTTGTATCCAGGAATATATGAACACTTAGATGACCTGAACAGTGGCAGAACTGAATGCAGAACAGCTATTGTCACCTAAGAGAACTCTTGTGATATAACATCGATATTGCTGCTCTCAGCATGGCAAGTCCAGGAAAAATGCTGAGAACAACATCAGAAACTGTATATGGTCTTTACTGATTTGGCCAATGCCTTTGATTCTTAACCGTTAGGCTCTATGAAGATCTTATCGAAGTTTGGCTGCCCAGGGAATTTTATCACCATCCTAAGACTCCTTCATGACCAGATGACTGCCTCCATTCTATATAGTGGTTCTGCTATAGAGCCATTTGCCACTCAAACTGGAGTCAAGAAGGGCTGTATGATTGCACCAATTCTGGTTTCCATCTTTCTTGCAGTCATCAAGATGCTCATCCGTGATCATCCGCAACATGCCATTGGCATCAAGGACAGGATGGATGGGAAACTTTTCAATTTTTCCTACCTCTGTGCCAAAACTAAAGTTATATCAGCCTCGACTTTGGAACTTCAGTACACTGATGACTGTGCTGCCATTGCACATACTGAGGGGAACATACAAATAGCCCTTAACTGCTTCTATCAAGCATGTTAGTGCCTGGGACTGACCCTTAACATTGGAAAAACACAGATGTTTCATCAGCCTGCTCCAGGTCAATTAACTCACATGGCAAAGAATGGATGAATGCACAGAAGCTGAAGAATGCTGAATACTTTGCATACCTTGGCAGCCATCTCTCAAGGAAGGCCAACATCAACGAGAAGATCCAGTATAGGATCTAATGTACCAGCTCTGCCTTTGGAGGACTGTATCATGGTGTGTTCAACGACTGTGACATCAGGACTTGAACAAAGCTCCTATTATATAAGGCTGTAGTAACCCCAACTCTTCTCTACGACTGAAGTTTGAGTGACTTACAGGAACCACCTGGAAAGCCTGGAACACCTTCACCAGCACTACCTCCAGAAAAATCACTGGCACAAAGAGGGAGGATTGTTGCACAAATGCGGGTGTCCTCACTGACACTAACACCACCAGCATGGAAGTGTTGATTATTCAACATCAGTTGTGATGGCCAGGGCACTGTATTGCATGCCTGATGTACGTTTACCCAAATAACTGCTATATTCCCAACTCAGCCAAGGACAAACAGCATGTGGGGTTGGGGGAGGGGAGGGAAGGGGGGAAGCAGAGGAAATGCTTCAAGGACACTCTGAAGGCAACAATGAAGTGTGGCATTGACACCACAAATTGGGAAAAACTAGCCAGGACAGGGCTACATGGCGATGATGACTTGTGAAAGAAGGTACATCTTACTGTGAGAAAAAACATCTCACCCTGGAGGCAGAAAAGTGACAGAAATGGAAGGCAAGGAAACAAAACTGAGAAATCCACAGTTTGACCCTTCCCTTTAACCACCACCTGTGCCATCTGCCAGAGAGTCTGCGGCTCTAGGATCAGTGTTCCTAGCCAACAGACTCATCTACAACCCTTAGCTTGGCCCCGTACTATGCTCAGGCTGCAACATGCACAGAGCTTGCCAGCACAGAACAAAAGTAAGGGGGCAGGGAAGAAGGGCAGTCAGAAGAACAGAGGCTGTGGGGTGGACGGGAGAGATGGGGGAAGAGGCTGCAGACGGGAGACAGCAGGGTGCAGAGGTGGGGTTGGGCAGTAGGCACCAGCTGTGGCTACAGCTATGGTCCTAACCTGAGGTAGGGGCTGGAGCCCAAGCCACAGGAGTTGCCAGCCACCACTCCCCTACCCCTCATACTTGGCAAGAGCTTTTCCCCAGCCCCTCACATTAAATGGAAAAACCCCTCATCTCAGAATTGAATAAATACAGTAAATCCTCCTTCTGAAATGGACATGATAGCTGCTCAGAGCTGTGTTTAGGGCAACATCCTCAGCATCTGACATGAAGCATTTGGAATCTCTGTCCCGGAATCAGTGCTGAGTATATTGTTCTCAAAGTCTTCAGTACAAAGAATGACCCTATCTGCGTAAGAGCTCCCAGTACTAGTGCACTCGATCAGACTTCTTTGTTCCTGCTAGTGACCATGCTTGTGTCTGGCTGCTGAGTCCCTTGCTAAGTAAGGGTGCACTGATAAAGAGTTTTTGAGCCGATACCAACAGCCGATTATTAACGAGCATATCTGATTTCCGATATGCAGCATGGCAGCTTGGAGAGCAGCATCTGGCTGGTAAGGCTGTTAGGGGGAAAAGCGTGGGGGGAGGGAGTGTGACTGGGGCAGGGGCAGACGCTGCCCAGCCAGGTGGGCACAGGACAGAGGCACAAGAGGCTTGTGGGGGGGGGGGGGGGGTGCAGGGAGACGAGGGCAGATCTTGCTGCTACGCACACCCCTGGGGGAGCTATGGGGAGCACATGCTCCCCAGATCTGTGTGTTGGGCAAGGGTGGACTGCCCCTGCAGGCTGGGGTCAGGCCTGCTGCTGGGCTCTTCCCAGCAGAGGGGTTCGGCAGGGGCTATGCTTGGCACAGGTGGTGGCAGCACTGGAAAAGGGGGGTGGTTACCGGGTGGGATGTGGCTACCCCAGAATTTGAACCCTGTAGCCCCCCTCCCAGTGCCGCCATTGCCCACCCTGAGCACAGCTCCTGGCCCAACCCCCGCCAGGAAGAGCCCAGCGTCACCCCAGCCCCAGCCCGCAGCGGCAGCCTGCCCTTGTCCTGTGCACAGATCCGCGGGGCATGTTCCCTGTATGGCTCCCCCAGGGTGCACATAGAAGTGGGATCCGCCCCCTACCCCGCCTCCCCAGAAGAGCCTCTTGTGGCTCCATGCCACACCCTGCCCCGGCTGAGAAGCGCCTGCCCCTGCACCAGCCCCACTCGCTCACTGCAGGGGCCTCGATCTGCCGCCCCCTGCCCCCCCCGCAACAGACTTTTCAGCCAGATACTGCTCTCTAAGCTGCCAAACTGGCCACATGCATGCTTCAGCTGCACGCATGCACACAGGATTTATTGGTGACATTATCAGCCACATTAGCCAAAAAAAAGCCAATTGGCAATGATGATAATTTTCCTTTTATTGGTGCCAATAGGATATAGACTGATGTATCGGTGCACCTCTATTGTTAAGAATTGCTGCTTTGATCTGGATATCATCTATACCCTGGGGGCAGATACCCACTTTCATGCATTGCCCATGAGAGATATGGTTTAATGCTGGCTTCATTTAAATTTTCCTGTGCAGAGGGAGGAGGAGCAATAAATGGAGCATTTATTGGAGATATGTCATTCCCTGGTGAAGAAGAATTATTTGCTATATATCTATATATATGTATCAATTTAATAGGGACATCAAGCCATTACTTAAAACAGTGGTGCTCAACCTTTTCATCCAGCAGCCTGGATTGGCAGTGCCTAGTTCCTTTGTGGTTCCTTCATGGACCCAATCTGGCACCTAAGACATGTGCAGCAAGAGCTGCTTTGAGTATAAAGGCCAAGAATAACTGTAATAAAGACTTAGGAGATTTCTGCTGTTGTTTAAACACATGACAAAGGATGCAGTTTGACTGGGTACCTTGAGACTACAGCACAATTCACTGGCTAACACTAGTGATTTCAAGTTTTTGGCAATGACACTAAGTCCAAGTGGTGGGTCTTTCACTCCAACTCCAAAGAACATTATGTTTTGATCCTTTTGTGGTTTTCTTGCCTTTGAGTTATACCCCTGCCCTCCTGCCTGCTACCCACAAAGACAACATTACATTCTGGGTAGTTACTTACTTGAGGAACATACAGACTCCAGCTCCGCAATGGAGAGCATGAAAGTTGCAGGCTCCTAGCTCCTCTCCATTCACTAACTCCTGACAGCAGGCTCTCTGGGAACATAGCATAACCCCACAAAACAAACACAATGCTGGATGCTTTTGTTCATCATCAGATGATCTTGGGCACCTGGAAGAAGATAAGTAATAAATTACTGTGTGCTTTTTGACTTCCATATGCAAAAAATCTCAGTTAAAGAATGGTTGTGTAAAAGTCATGTTATAGTTGTGATAGTCCAGAAATTACGTAAGAGGCAAGGATTTCTTATGGCGATATCTATTGGACCAACTATGTAGTTGAGATAAAGTTCAACAAGCTTTTGAATCTAAGACTTTCTCTCTCAGGTGACCTTTATGGGAACAGTAAGGTGAAAAAGATGTATTTTAACATTGCTTTCTCTAATCAGCCCTTCATCTGCACATCAAGATTTACTACCTTAACCAAGTGCCAAATTTCTAGTTCCAACATGTCCAATGGTGAAAGCAACTGTCAGATATATGATCTAAAACAGTGGTGTTCAACCTTTCCATCCAGCAGGCCAGACTGGCAGTGCCTGGTCCCTTCCATCTGGCCAGTAGACCCAATCTGGCACCCAGGGTAGGTGCAGCATGGCCCCATACGGTGCATGGAGAGGAGTGGGGGTAGCCCAAGCCAGCCATGTGGGAGAAAGGGGTTTGGCCCAGCACCATGGGGGATGGGAGGAGGGGGCATGACCTGGCTCCAATCTGTCTGGATGGGAGGAAAGGGATTGTAGACCATCTCTGTGGGGGTTGGGGGGAATAAAGGATGCACAGCTTGGTGTTGCCCAGTCCCAAACCAGCCCTGCAAAAGGGAGTACAGCCCGTTTCCAACCCAGCTGGGTACAAGGCAAGGAGGCGTGGGCCAGACCCAAAGGAAAAAGCATGTGACCCAGCCCCAATCGGGCCACATGGAGGGAAAGGGGTGTGGGCCCAGCCCCAATCTGGCTGTGCAGGGGGAGCGTTGCGGCTCAGCTCTGACCCAATAAGCAGGACTGGGGATTCTGGCAGCGGGGAGGGTGGCAATATTAACTGCAATAGCTCCCCCACAGTCATATTTCCCAACCCTTGGGAAGCCTGGGCTTCCCAAGGCTCCACGTGCCTCATTTGGCCCATGGGCTGGAGGTTGAACATCCCTGATCTAACGCACATTCATGACAAATGCCATGTTTTAAAGTGTAATAATATTATATGTGGTCATTCTGTCAATGTCCTTTTTTTTAGTAAGCTGTGTTTTTTCCAACCTTAAAATGGTCAGCTGGCTATTAGTGGATATAAACAAAATAATATATTCAGTTCTGCAATACCTTTCCCAGGTTTCATAGTTCTTAGGGTCAGAAGGGACCTAAACAGACCATCAGGTCCGACCCCCAGGTATTCTCTTCCTGAACTGATGCTCTCTACTGCTGACACATGACTGAGCCATTTGTTCCATGGTTTACACCAACAGCATGAATACGAACAGCACTGCAACACTGACAAGAAAGCTAAGAAAACTACTAAGTTTTTACCGAAACTGAGAAGCTTGATTGAGGAGGCAGCTGTAGTCTTCTGGAAGATCTATTAAATTATTTCTTTTCCTTGGGTACCTAGGAAAGTTAAAGAAAATAATGCAGACTGGACATGGATTACAAATAAACCACTACTCTGTTAAATTTCCTGTATTCTGTATGAACTTCTGACGATCCAGAGGTGTATCTGTTAGCTGTACTGGTCTGAGACAAAAAGAAATACAAACATATGCCAAATTATAGCTGATTTTGGATTATAAACTGCACTGCTGAACAGAAAGAAAGATTTCTACACCTCCCTGCTTGCCATCTGACACCACCAGGGAAGGAATCCTGCCTGATCTGCACAACAAAAAGCATCTCACAAAGACCCTCTCATGGACCCAGAAGGACAGATTTCCATCTTCAGCTTCCTCTGTGCAAAAATGAAATTTATTTTCTATCTATGGGGACTTTTTACCATCTCTAATTTTCCCTGAGCCTGATGAAGGGCATGAGAGCCCAAAAGCTTATAAAAAAGATTTTTTTTTTTGCGATTTCTTAGTTGGTCTAACAAAAAGTATCACCTCTGAACCAAGAATTCTAGATTTTTGGATTTCTTTCTGCCAGTCTAAAGGCATCTCTCAAATCTATGGACCCAAGGGAAAGGCAGAATAAAATCAATTTGGAGATGGATCAATTGGAACCCTCCGAATCAATACAGAGAGATTTGGCAATTCGGACATAGACACAGCTTTAAATGTTTTTTCTACACACCTCAAGGTACTAGGCGGCTCGTGAATGCTGAGATGGTGGGGCGGATGGAATGTTCCACAGGAGCACAGGGGGCTTTCCAGTGCGCTCAGCAGCAGACCCGAAAGTGGACCAGACACACATCCGGTCCACCAGGAAGGGTATGGGTAGCCCCCCCCCGTAGCCTCCCAGCTCAGGGACTGGTGTCTCCTGGGTCTGGGGGGGGCACCCGGGTTCCCTCGTGGCAGATGGCAGAGCCAGGCGGGGTGCAGGGGGAGCCCCCACAGACCCAGAAGTACTTCTGCTCCACTTCTGAGTTCACTGAGCACGTGCCCCGCCCCCCCCAAACGCTCCTGTGGAACGCTCCATCCACCCCACCATTCATGAGCCATGCCTGGTACCTCAAGGTATGTAGAAAAAGCATGTAAAGCTGTGTCTCTGGCCGAAACGAATCTTCAGATTCAGCCAAATCGAACTGGGACAGTGATCCAAATCAACATTTGATCCTGATTTGGGCCAAATCTGAATCTAATACAGCCTGTTCTGCACACCCGTAATATATGTGTGTGCATGTGCATTAAACAAAGGGGATAATACTAAGTCTGCATGGTAAGAACACACATTTATTCTTGGGGAAGGTTATCTGACATTACCAGGAAAACACAGACAGATTAATTAGAAAAAATGCTTGATTGTCCAAAAGAAGAGTAGTAGTTTGGTCTTGGGAAGTAAAAAGCTTATCTTAAAGCTTTTCTTAAAAAGTAAAGCTCATTTGAAAATGAGGGGAAATTTAAGGCAAAGGGAACAGAAGGACAGAAAAAACCTCACTAAATATAAGCACTTACAATTCACCCTTTTTCATCTATCAAAAACCCAGCTCCTTCAACATTTTTGGGTCAAAAAACAGCCACAAAAAAACCCAACTAACCTTATTGCTATGCTTTTCCCATTCAGATAACTTAGTACAGCAGGGTCAGCACACCACCTGTAGCAAACAAACAATGCTGATGACATTTTATTACTACAATAAGCACAAAACTAGGTAAGCAAGAGGAGGACACAAATGGTTTTAATTATTTTTCTCTGAGGAGATTTAGTTGTTCTTTGAAATCTTAATTCATGGGGATGAAATACAATACATGCAAAAGGGAAATCTATTTTTCCGATCGCCACGCCAGGGGGGGCGTGGGAGTGGGGGGGCCCTGCGCACGCCCCAGAGGACCCAGAAAAATCTATTTTTAAGAAAGTACTTGTAAGCACCTCTTTACAAAACACACGTTCAAAAAAATATTAGCAACATCTAGATGCTGAGATTCTTATGGTGCCCAAGTGGGCCATTGCACTCCACTCAAAGATTTTCACTCAACCACATTTTTAAAATAAATTAATCACAAATATTTACTGTATTTATGTTTATAATAGCAAAACAGATCCACCCACATAGTGTAGCAAGTTACAGTACTGCCAAGCCACTAACTATAGGAATAAAATGAATTTCTTTGGCACTCTTGCTAAGACAGTTACTTTATATTACTTCTGCAACACAGAAGAGAGATCAACAACAGATGGTTATTTTAGCTGATGTGCATCAATAGCATTTCTCAAAAGCAACTGAACTCTTTCTTCTGAAGTAAGGCTTTTTAATAAATGCACACAGGCTGATGTGGCAATCTAGCAATAGAATTATTATAAAATAGATCTGTTCTCATTTAATTTCTCTGGTGAGGTGGTACTATCAGCCCCAGCTCAAGGAAATGTCTTCTGTTACTCAAAAATCATATCTTGAATGCACTCCTATGAGGATTAAACTTAGAAAAAGGAATGTTCTTAGCAGCCATTTAAGAAATCTAAAACTAAGTATTTTCTTAATCGAGACTGTTCTTCAACGAAATGAAGCAAAAATTATACTCAGCATCTCCCAGAAAATGAATCAGTATCAAGACCAGAGGTTGGAGTTAACAGACTTAAAATGTTTCATAGGTCAACAAAAAGGCCTCATGAGGACAGAGGACAAGACAGAATAATTGGTGTTAATCTAGAGCAAGGGTGGTCAACCTGAAGCAGCCTCTGTGTGTGGCATGCAGCAGACTGGGAAGGGGACAGGCAGCACAGTGGCACGTAGGGCAGGGAGCAGAAAGCAGAGTGGCAGATCAGGTAAGGGAAAGGGGTTGGAGAGGCACTCTGGGAAGATGGGAGGCTAATTTATGACATGCCTGCCTAAAAGCTTGCCCCCCACTTCTCTAGAGAATTCTACCAGGCCCAAGAATATCAAATATTAACACTAATAATATCACACTCTGTAAACAAATGAATATGGAAATTCTTCAAGACAGTAATTTTTTGTTTTTATTTTATCCAACTTTTCCTTTACTGAGAGGTTTCATCATATTATATAGACGGGGCAATAATCAGGAGGCTAACTACTACCCTTAATCTGACTGAATTGAAAATGCAATGCAGGCACAGCCCTAAATCAGAACAGATTACATTACATGGCAAACCAAGATCCTCCTTCTCAAGATCATCATTATAATTAACATCCCATCTGTGGAGAGACAGGCAAGATAAGGCAGATCAACAAAGAGAGAATGACCTAGCACAATGGTGCTCATTCTCTGGTCTATGGACCACATCTAGCCCGCAAGAATCCTCACAAGTCTGGGAATCTGGTAGTGGAGGAGTAATGGTAGCGCGGGAGTAATGGTAGCATTCTGCAGCTTCCTGTGATAATTAATGCTGCCAGCCACTGTTCCTTTGCTGCCAAATTCACAGACCCAAGGGGTGCCCTGTGGGCCAGATGTCATGGTCCCACACACCGACACATAGGGTTGCTTTGCAGCTGGATCCGGCATGTGGGAATGGGTTGGCACATGAGGCCAGGCCGCAGCCAGATCTAGCATACAAGATAGCTTTGTGGCCAGAAACTGTGTGGTCACACCTGCTGCCAGATTGAGCCTGCGTGGCCAGGCTAGCAAACCCAGAGACTGACTCCATGATGGATCTGGCCCACAGAGCCAGAAAGTTGAGCACCAGTGGCCTACCAAAAGAGCAACACTCCAGGATAACTTACATGCAGTGGTTTCAAATGAGTCAGAAGCTGGCCCGGGTCTGTTGAGGTTCAATATGTCGGGGGCAGTTTATTAATATAAAAAAATCAAAATAAAGAAAAATACCACCTCTTCGGCAATTCAACATGCAGCATGCTTATCAAGCCAACTCTTAACATTTTAATATGGCATCGATCAGAGCTGAAGCAATGATTCAATAATTGCACCCCAAATTCCCATACGATCATCCCAAGACAGCTACTCAAGCTAGTACCTTTGGAGCAAGGGGTTTACAGTATCCCAATATTCCTGGTAAAGCAGGAACAAATTGGTGGGAAGAGAGAGATAACTACAAAGTGCCTTCAACTGTCCTTCATCAGAAACTGCAAAATAAGAAAGCACGAGGAATATATTAATTTTTTCAAGCCTGTCCAGTCTTCTACAGATCTTTCTGAACAGTTCACACAATCATAGCAGGCATAATGGGAATCCAGGATTGTTCTGATTTTTTATGCTGATTAATAGGCACACCTGAACACAAAAAGCAGTTCTTCAGCTGATGCAGCTTGACGTAGCTCCATTCACTTAAACAGAACTAAGTTAATTTATACAACTTGAGAATTTGGTTCTTAATTTAATAAAACTCGCATTTAATAATATTAAAGTGCTTTTAAATGGTATATATGGGTCAAAAACTTAAATTCTTTAACCCCATTTCAAGGTTTTCAGTCCCTACCTAATTACTGTAGAACAGGCATGTCAAGCCCACCTCCTGCCCCAGGCTGGATCCAAACCATGGGAATCCTTGTGGGACACATCCAGCCTGGAGGTGGTTCCAACTCAGAGTATGCGGCAGCAATGACAGTTCCAGCTCCAGCACAGGGATGCAGCTCCAGCAATAGCTCCCACCACATTGCATGCCCTATGCCAAAGTCAGCACTGCTGCTGCCGCCACCATGTGCCCCATGACAGAGTCAGACCTGCCACAGGCACCACTGCCACAGCAGCAGCAGCTCCAGCTCTGGCACAGGGCTTCAGTACAGGGCCACAGCATGGCAAGTGGCTGAGAAGGCAGACCCACAGCACTGGTGACAGGTAAAGCTGCCAGAGGGCAACCAGAGCTGCATCAACCCTCATTTGCTCTCCTGCCACCAACTGCCATGTCTACCAGGGCCCAAGGGCACCTGATTCTGTGGCAGGCCACTGCCCCTGGCCCCATCCTCCAACTCTTGGTTGCCTGTCAGTAGCCCAGCAGGCTGGAGAGATCTGACCTGCACACTATGTTTGACACTCCTGCTCTAGACTACAGAGCACATTATACATTTATTAGAGCAGCAGGACTATGCGTTTTGAGACTGAAAGCTTCACACCGGGCACATCTACACAAGATGCTTAACTGTGTGATAGTGTAATTTACTGCAAAGTAAGCATGTGTGTCTACATGTGCGCATGCTTACTGCACAGTAAACCTCACTAATTGAGAGTAAATTTGCTACCTGCAAATGCAAGTAGCAAATTTACTTTTGATTAGCATCAGCGCAGTAGCACTTGTGTAAACGTCTGACCAGGAGCAAATCTGCTCCCGGTCAGCCCGTCCAGGAAATTTCTCCCTGTCCCCTGGGAGCTGCCTGCTGCTAGGGCAGGCTCTGCCAGCATAACCTGGTCAAGGAGTATGTCCTCCCACCCCGGCAGCAGGGAGCTCCAAGCCCTCTGCTCTGAAATTGCGATTGGGGAGTGAGGGTTAGGAAATCCTTATCTCCCAGTGCCAGCTCTGCTGTTACGGAGCTGGTGCTGTGACATCTGAATGCGAAGCAGGGACTGGGAATTGTCCTGGTATGGGGCAGGTCCCAACCCTGTGCCCAAACTGGGTGACTGAGGCACAGGGCTTGGAAAGAGCTGCAGGGATGGGGTAGGTCAACAAGCAGTGAGCTAGCTGCCAGCTGCCCCACTGGAGCATCCGGGTAGGGGCTGGGACCTGCCCCTCCCCTGCAGCTCTTTCTAAGTCTCCTGTCCCTGATCGGGGAGCCAGGGCCAGGACCTCCCTGCCCCAGCAGCAGGCAGACCCTCTGGGAAGGGTGTTATGTCCTAGCCCCAGCAAGGAGATAACCGTCTCCTGGCCCAGTGCTCCCTGCCAGGCCCTGGGCTAGTACACAGGGGGAGCCTAGCACTCCCCCTGGTGGAAGAAGGGGGCTATTGCAAGGCCCCAGGAAGTGGAAGCAGTTTGCTGCCATTAGCAGCAAATCTGCTCCCCTTTCTCTGCATGTGTAGATGTCTGCCCAGGAGCATTTACTTGCAAGTAAACTGATCCTGAATCAAATGTATGTGTAGATGCATCCACTATGTCTTCAATTATCATATCACCAGTTGATCATTACATTTTTGACCTGCAACCATATTTTACTTTACTAAGATGCCATCAGAACACCCAAGTTAAATAAGGTGGAGCCAGATCACTACTTCAAACCTCTTGGCATATCTGAACTTCTCCAGTAAGGCTGTACTGATGCATGCCATCCTGCTCTGCAATCGTTGCTTCCTTAATTGTACATAGTATAGCTTCCTTAGGGTGATGACACTGCACAATTACTACAAAGTAATTCATCTCAGATTTCACTCTGTAGTAAGGAGTAGACACAAAAATATCTTCTAACCAGAATGTCTTCAATAGGTACTACTGTTGTACCTAGATGGAAGAGAACTGGTTGGCATTGAAGAAGCAGCTAGCCTGGAACTGATGCAGCTAGGAGAGGTGACGTACTCAGCACACTAGTGTAATTTATATGTGCATAGTTACTCTTCATTTTTTCTGAGGCAGAACTTTACCACAGAGTGGAACAGTTTGCCCCAGAGTGGAATAGTCCTGCCTCACAGGTCCACTTGGCTTCTTGGTCCTATGAGCTAAGATCAAGTGGGGTAAAGGCAATTTATCCTGCAGGAAACATGTGGTGGGCCCTGCACCTTTAATGCAACACTGGAGCCTACTCACCAATAAGCTCTGCCAGGAGGCAATGCTGCATTAAGGCAGCAATACTACTTCTGGTTCAGGAAGCATTGTATGCAGACATGGAGCTTCCTGGAACTGTACGCAGCATTATCATAATCTTAATAATTCTAAGGAATGACAGAAAATCATGTTACTGAACATCAGTGAATATTCCTTCTTATTGAACCAAAGCTCCAGACTGGTGTGAAGAGCTCCAGTTTGGACTTGTCTACACAGGTAAACTCTGCAGATAATATGGAAAGAATTATATGAGACTAGCCCTCTCCCACACCCCACTTCATGGATATACTTATTCCAGTGTAAGAGTAGCTCTTGATAGTCTTTAAATTCTTTTCTAAGTAACATCAAGTAAATGAATAAAAGTTATCCTTACACTGGGATAAGTGTGTCCACACAGGTTAATACTACTATTCTATTATAACTATCTCAGTTTAAATTTACACCTTAATTTGTAATTAAAAGCACTTTTCCACAAAGGTAAGGCACAGGCAAACCTGCTACTTACTCCTACCCCTTCTATATGTAGTTTTCATTGTTTTTCTGTGTAAGGTACTACTATAACTTTTCGTTCTACTACTACTATAACATTAAGTAACCTCATTTATGCCTTGACAATTTAAGCACTCAACTATTCAACAAGTAAACAGCAAACAGGTAAAATAATAAACATTGCTTTATCTTACTTACCTACCAGCAGCTCCTCAGGTGGAGGCACCCCCAGCAAATAATGGAAAAACAAAGCAGCACAACGAAGGTAAGGTGTAATGCCTTTCTTGACACAGTCCCATATATGCCAGCCTGGAGTGTTTTGACTAAAGCAACTGCAATACAACAAACCGAAAAAAAAAGCTGTAAGTTCAGAGTAAACGCTCTCTTGAGTTTACCTATATTCTTCTTCTGTATGTCTTTATCTTTGTGCACTTTGTTGAATATTTCTGACATTTTTTCCAATGGGGTCATCACCATGTTTCCTAAAAGGTCTGATAGCTTATCTGTGGTAGTACTCTCATAATTGCTAGCACTGGTGGAGCTGCAGCAGTGTTGCAGCAACAGGAGGTAACTGCCTCAAAGCCTCAGGCTATGTAGATATGTTGTTTGAAGTGCTCCAAACAGTGAACATACATGGCTGTGCACAAGAAGCTATGGAACCTAGGTATAACTATTTTTTCCTTCATCTATTCCAGAATCTTGCCCCACTTTTTAAGCCTTATTTCTCCATTGCTTTTGCTTGTTTCGTAGCGGAGGTATTTCTCTCAAGAACTGGGAAATATGAGTAGAAGAGGGAAGACCTCTTCCCATACACAGCAGTACCTGTTCCTCTATCTCTACTAATGTAATAATGATCCTTAGTGTTAACTATGGCGGGGTAAGTGGGGTACCTGCCTCGGGTATCAACTATGAAGGGGTACCAGGATCATCCAGCCCTGCTGGCAGTCTGCTGTGGTAGGGGTAGCTCTGCAATGCCTCTACCCACCACAGGAGTTGGGCAGTGCAGCGCCATACCAATCAGAGCATCTGGGGAGAAGGGAGCCAGTGGGGCAAGTGGAATGGTGCTCCCTTATTCCATTCCTGCCTTGGAGCCTGTGCAGCAGCAAGGAAAACCCTGTGCTGCCTCTGCCTGGCCACAGCAGCTGGAGAGTACAGTGCTGCATCAAACAGTGCATCTAGCAGGGGGGCAAGTGGGATAAGCAGAATGGTGCCCCCCCCCCCACCTAGTGAGGCAAACCAGGCATGCTTCCAATATGCATATATGGGGAAGGCAGGGGGAGTGAATGGGGCACTAGGATCTCAGAGTGAGGAAAACTGGCCACAGGAGAGCTGACACTGCAGCAGCCTGTGGAGGTAAGACTTCCCTTCCCATCACCCACGCTGCTGCACCCCTTGCCCCCTCCTACCAAAGTCTACTGTGGTTGACATACCCTTGCCATCCCTCCCCACCCCCTCATTGAGCAGACCCAGCTGCTCAATGAGTTTCCTAGATCGCTGACTGGTAATGGTGGCTGCTTTACTCCCCAAGATATGGATAGCAACAAATGGATGCTTTAGGTCATGGCAAGAATCTGCTTTGGGCCTGGGAAAATGTTGTTTGAACTAAAAATATTACTTTTGCTAAAAATTAACTGAGACAATAGAACCATGCCATGCTCCTGCAGCACATGAACTGTTTTGCTAACCTAAATAAAGTGGGTCCAACATATTTCTTCTGTGTTATTCAGACCACGGGCAGATGAAACAACTGTACTGTTTTGGGAGGAGATGACTTACTCTGTTTCAGTGGAATCCACTGTAACTGTTCTTATTGTTCACGCTATGCTGTGGTAAGTGGAAGCTGAACTGCAGAAACTTATCACTGCTTCATTCAGAGGTAAATGGTTGCTTTTATTTACTGCTGGAGAGGGGTATACAGATGAAAGAGTTGCAACAATCAGCTGATGCACTCTTAAAAGCCATAAGTCCCCCAGTGGCTTTAAACCAGCATAACTGCTTGTCTGTTCATGTCTCTCAGGCTCATTTCTTTGAAGTATTCGTTATGTCTTGGAAAACACTTCATATTAGACTTGAATTCCTACTTACCCACTGGTGTACTGGGAAACTTCCTTACAGAAAGCCTCAGCAGTACGAGCCTCCTCACTGTCATCTTGTGATTGAGCAGTGGAGGATTCTGTGCAAAAAATTATTAATGCTTGCATATGCACTTCAAACTCTCCTGTCAATTTACACACATCACTCTAGTTTCAAATGTATATGTACAAGCCACAAAAATGTTTACAGTTCATTATATTGAACTATTTCCTTTCCCCCTCCCAATCCAACAAACATCCTCTCCCCCGAAACTGCATAATGTAAGAGGGATTATAAAAGCAGTCACTCTCATACTCATTTTTCCTCTGCTTACCTTCCTTTATCTTTTGACATTATTTTTCTACATTAGTAGCCATACAAGATTTAATGTTTTCTTTGGTTACACTGTAATGACCCTGAACAAAGGAGGTGGGAGCTGGCAAATCTATGGAATGGTGGCTTATAAGGCTACTGGTCTGTACTGTTCCACAGTGTGATTAATAGTAGAATACAGAAAACTGGAACCCCAATTTTATCAGGTTACTGAGTACCATCATTCCCTCCTCTAGATTTACAGACCTCCACAACACTCAAAAGCTGGTGTCCCTAAATTCATCTATCACTTGATCTTCAACACCACGATAAGTATTTGTCAAAGATTTGTATTTTCCCCCACAAAGAGTAGATGTGGAACACTACCAATCTAGTATTGTAGCCTCAGTCAATTATTGGTATACTATGGGGACTGCTTTGTTTCATGAGACCAAAGGCATAGAAACAATGCATAAACAGAGCTCTAAAAGTAATCATACTGCTATTTTAATTTTTGTTAGGAAACAATTATTAATATAATACAACATAATATAAAATTAACATTACACATCTCTTATGGTAAAGCTTGTACATGTGGAAAGCACTATCTTCTACTAAAAATGTCTGTAATTGATTTTGTAAAAACTGGACAAAATACCTGAGAAATCCAAAACTGGATGTACTCTTACCTGTTGTTGAGGTGAGAATGATTTGTGTTATGTGTGCCATGGTGACCAAATGGAAGAGGTAAAGGTGGTTATAGGAAGAGCTAATAGATGAAGGTTGCAAATCTACAGCATTCTCCCAATATAAAGATGGGAATGCTAACACAGATCCTACCTATAGCAAGAGAGACAAAAAACAAAGAATACTGGCAAACAATCACAAATTCTGAAGTTCTTCTTAGGATAACATTACAAAATACACAGTCACGCCACATACAATCATCTACACTTCACTATTTATAACTAGGACCATGTTTTCAGTGCAATTAGTTTGGTTATCTTTTTACCTCTGTCACAAGTTTACAAAGTCTGCACAGCAGGTGACATCAAAATTACTACTACTATTATTACTGTACGTTATTATAGCATCTGAGCACCCCAATCATTGACCAGAACTTTATTTTGCTAGGTGATTTCCAAACACAAAATAAAAAGAAGGTCCTTGTCTCAAAAGATGAGACTACACATGTGCGCACACATGTATGAAGACACAGAGAGCTGGGGTACAACAAGGAAACTATGTGAATAGTGGTCAGTGGGATAGGCACTAGTTCTAGCCTACAAGAAGTTTAACTTACATATTTTTGTAAACATCATGGCAAGGAAGGGTTTGAGAGAGGATTTGAAGGAAGCTAATGAGGTAGTTTTATGGATGTTTACAGGGAATTCCTTACATGCTTGGGAGCAACATGGGAGAACACATCAAGAGGTCTGCAAATTTGACAGGCACATGTAGAAGTTATAGTAGAGAAGCTAAGAGGAGAATTAAATGAGGATGGAACCAAAGAAAGAAGAGAGGATAAGAGTTCAAGAATATTTTATATTGTGACAAAGGTGCTGACAGGTCAAGCAGAAGGAGGATAGAGTATTTGTTCTGAGATGGAGGTAAAGAATAATTATTAGGGTCTTTGGAGAGTGACTTCAAGTGGTGCCCAGGGAGATGAGCTAGATCAGGTGTTGTCAAGGATGAAACTGGAAGAAAGGAACTCAAGGATAGCTAGTATTAATAAAACACTGAAGAAGCTTAGAGATGAAAAGGAGAAAGGGTGGTAGCTGGGGAGGCAAGATTTTTTTTAAATGATAGAAAAGACTAAAGAATGCCTGTATGGTAAAGGGAAGAGCCAATGGAAAGGAGAAATTAATTAAAAGGAGATGAGTGAGAGCATTAGAGAAATTAAAAGATGGGGTGAGGTCACTAAGGCAAAGTGAAAGGATGAGAGGTGAAGAACAGAGAACTTCACATGCAATGGGGAGAAGGGAAAGGAAGGCAAGCTGAGAGAAGGTGAAGTCAACATATTCTGAAAATTTTCTTTTGAAAGAAACGGGCAAGATACTGTGCAAGAAAAGAGGAGGAAGGAGAAAGGGATAGTTTGAGGCTATCAGAGGAGGTAAAAGCACAGGAATAACAAAAGTGGAAGCTGGGGAAGCAAGGAAGATGGCTGAACTGATGGGGAGGAAACATCTGTGGTGAAGAAAGTCAGCCTATTCCTGGATTACTGCCCACAACCAGGGAAGATATCACAAGTTTGTTTCCAGAAGAATTCACATTAAATAGCACATCAAAAGTAAGAGAGTTAACAGCAAAAATAAAATGAGAAATGTGCTTACCAAAACATGAAACATATCTATATCTAGAAGAGACAGTGTGTCTTCCACTTTAACATCTGGCAGAAGAACTATGTAAAAAAAAAGATATTCATTATCCAGCCAGCTTATTGATTTTGCTCTCTTGAGTGGAAGTGCAGTGGTAGCGTGAGGGCAGTGTGTAACCTCTGCTTATTTTGGAGCTCTGATTAATCAATTAAACTAGCAATTAAAACCTATTAATTTCCATCCTACATATTCCTGTTCTCTGATTAGGAATCAAATATTAATGACCATATCTTCAAACAGTGAAGAGAGGTGATACTATCCCTCTGGTCTTAGAGATGGAAAAATAAGACAAGAAACTAAGGGCTAGATCTATTAAATGGCTTTGGCCTTGCAACTTTCAGGTGTCCTACTGCCTAGTACAGTGGTTGTCAACTGGGGGTACACGTACCCCTAGGGGTACTTAAAAAGGTCGTAGGGGGTACACAGAACAAATGAGAAAAAATTACTAGGGATATACCAATACATCAGTCCTATATCGGATAGGCAGAAAAGTGACAGTATCAGTAACCAGCTTTTTTTGACAAATGTGGTCCATAATGTGGCCGATATGGTGAATTTTGGGGTGGCTGCAACCCCACTTAATCCCCCTTCCCAGGGCCACTGCCACCAGCCCTGAACGCAGCCCAGGCCAGTCCAGCACCTGCCCCCACTCTCCCCGGTCAGGAAGAGCCCAGAGGTGCCCTAGCCCCGGCCTGCAAGTGGCAGCCTGCTCTCTCCCTGCACAGACTCAGTGGCACTCCCCCTACACCCTCCTGGGGTGCATGCAGCAGCGGGAGCCACTCCCCCCACCCCACACCACCCAAACAAGCCGCCTGTGGTTCAATCCCATGTTCTGCCCTGACTGTGCAGTGCCTGCCCCTGCCCCACTCCCTCCCTCACCGCAGGGACCTCTATCTGTCCCCGCCACGGCCCTTCCATCCCCCCTTGTCCCTTTCCCCACAACAGACTTACCAGCCCAAACTGCTGTGGCGTAACTATAGTACATATATATTTAATGCATAATACATTGAATGTTATTTAGTGTATCCTACCTTATATCACATAATTGGTAACATTAAAAACAGAAAAATATAAAGGGGTACACATGAGCTGAAACTGAGACAGAAGGGATACACTTGTTAAAAAAAGGTTGAAAACCTCAGGACTAGGTTTTCAGGTTGAAAACCTCTAACCATGGTTCTACGTTAGAGGCCTAGGCCCCTTTACAGTGTCAGGGAGAGTTAGCGTCCTAAGAATGAAAGGCCCAAAGGTTAAGTGACAGCTGAAGGAGTGGATTTAAATATCGTGAACACTGTCTAATGCAGAATTGCATTAGACAAGGTGGAAGTTCTGGTTTAAACAGATTTCTGTCTTATAGGAGGAACAGAGGCACCCACTCCCCTGGCTCCCTAACAGCCTGCCCAGCACTTAGTGGTCAAGAAATGTTGCCCCATGCCTGGTCCTGCTGATCAGCAGGACAGAGCAGGTGGTGCTGTCAGGGTGACAGGACCAGCAGAGATGCCAATACTCCACCCCAGGATTCAGTCTGCAGGCCAGGGTCCTCCTGAAGTGCTGTCCAGGCTGTTAAATCACAGGCTTATGTTCATGTTCCAATAGCCTGGGTAAGAAGCCCTGCCCAAGCAGCTTGAATCCCAACAAAAGCCAATGTTTTGGCCACAGAACACCTGGCAACAGCCACAGTTCCTGCAAGGTGGGCAGCTGTGCTTGCTGCCCCTCGCTCCAGAGGACGTCCAGAGACAGGTTTTGTTGGGTAGCAAGGGTGACAATGCTCCCTGCAAGCAGTGGCAGGGACTAATGTGGAGTTGGCACCTCTTAATCAACTCCTACTCTCACTTACAGGAAGCTCCCTCATCCTTGCCTTCTTGCAAGTGGCCAAGCAGAGCAGCAATAGGGACAGAAAAGCACCAGCAAGCAGGGGCAGCTTGCAGGCTGTCCTGCCCTGCCAGCTGCCAGGCAATTTAAAGGAAATGATGGCAGCCCCAAAAACCACAAAATGGCTCGAGTCCCAGTGCTGCTAGATCACCCTTTTAAATTGCCCAGCATGTGAGCAGCCCAGGACTGGGAAGCAACTCCCTTGTTCTGGAGCTACATGTGCACCCTTTTAAAGCTTGTGGTAAGGCTGTGCGCAGCCCCAGGGCTAGGTGGCGACCTCTTCATCTTAGGGCTGACTGTGCCCTGGGAAGTTTAAAAGGTGGGTAGGCACGCCAGGCCCAGGGACAACAAGGGCTGAAAGCACAATCTCTCTGTGAAGGAACCTGTCAAAACTAGAAACCTGCCAAATTTCCTCCAGTTTTCATGTCAGTGTCTGGTTTATACAGACTAAATATACTTAATTCCATTCCCCATATAGCATGCATTTTTCACCTTGTACAGATTTCCAGCTTGACACATTCCACCTGAGACAGATTTTACTGTATTTTAATTTTGCATCTAGACATGTACAGGGGGGACAGTAGGAAAGAGCTTAGGGGCTACCTGCTATTCCACTGTGTGAATCTAACTAGCATGTACACAGCTGTGTAACTGCATTTTTTGGCACTAAGGCACAGGTTGCAATTTAAGTCTGTGTGCAAGCCCATGTGTGCCTAGTGAGCCTGCTCAGCATGGCTGTACCCCAGCTGGGCAGCTACGCAGTAAAACAGAACAGCCTAGGCTAGATAAGGTTAGATGAGCTTAGATTTGGCTAGATAAGCCCCAAAATGTTAGTCTCATAAGAGCTATGACTGGCAGGTGTTAGATACCAAAGGTGAGGCCCTCTTACCTTTTAGCTCAATATCCAGTCCTTTGAACACTTGCTCAGGTAATGGCAAGATACAGTTATTAGGGCCCTCTTGTCTAGAGGTGCAAAACACGCAAAACATTCTGACCACCAGCCTATGGGCTAGGTATAATGCACACCAATGGTGCTCAACCTCTGGTCCACAAGGGTCCTCATGAGTCCAGAAATATGGGAGCAGTGGCAGCAGTAACTGCCACTCCCCTGCTGCCGAAGTTCTAGATCCTCGGGAAGCCCTGTGAACCAGATGTGTGCTAGATCACAAGTCCACGGTGAAATCAGTGAACAGGGTCACTTGCAGGTAGATCCAGTGCATGGGGTTGGGCTGGTGTACAAGATCACACTCATGGATTGGCCCCAGCACCACTGACCCAGGCCCTTCTCCAGTCCTCACCTTAAACTTAGCATTTATTGTTTATGAACTAAAATGGATAAGAGCACTAGGGAAGTTTCTGCATCACTGGGAATAGGGGCCCAGGTTAGAATTCAGGATGCCTGAAGGATCCCTTTCCTACCAGAGCAGTATTTTATCTCACTGAGCCACACATTCTTTGGTTAGTTCTCTTCCTTTTGGCCCCATATAGCTCCTTTTCTTGGCTGCCCAGAGGGCAGGCTTCAAAGGGAGGGCTGAAGAGGGGTCTGGGTAATGCTTAGCTGTGGCCTGGTGGTTACAACATTATGCTGGGAAACAGGAGACACCACAGGTTCAAACAACTTCAGACTAGAACCCTAGTCTCCTGCCCTCTGAGCATATGCCCTAACCACTAGAACTTTGGGGGTAAAAAGGCCCTAACATCTCTCCCTCCTCTCTTTTACTTCTGGCCGACATGTGCACAGAGCAATTCTATTTCATTACTAAGAGACCAGAATCCCAAATTGTACCTAAGTGCCAAAAGCGGCAGTTATATGGCCGTGTACATATCGTTAGCGCAAAAGATGGAATTTAACCCTAGATGTGCAAGTCTTTATGTGGATCTAGTCCTAAATAATTTGCTTAAACAGGAAATCTGTAGTGTAGCAAGGTACCAAACCCAGGTTTTTAGAGTTCTCGGTTGAAACACTAATCATTAGACCATATTTCTCTTCCATGCTGTACTACTGACATGTGGCATTGTCTAATACAGGGGTGGGCAGGATGCAGCCTGGGGGCCGGATGCAGCCCACCAGGCTATTCTATCCAGCCTGCGGGGCCCCTAAAAATTTAGAAAATTAATCTGCCCTGAACTGCCTGTCATGCAGCCCTTGATGGGTTGCTGAAACTCAGTAAGCAGCCCTCTGCTCAAAATAATTGCCCATCCCTGGTCTAATAAAAGCTTTCAAAAACAGCTCTGCAGTGATTTAAGTGACTGGACAGAAGGCAGTGGGAGCAAAAGGAAATAAAAGATTGTGTTACCTGCTAGGAGACGAACCAGATGTTTCTGAATCAAGCTTTGTGGTGCTGTAGTCCTCTGAGCAGCTGCAAATTGCACTAATGCTTTAAGGCCACTGTGCTAGAAGGCAAGAAAAAAGAGTAACAGGAAAAGGAAAAAAAAAAGAGATAATCAGTGAAACAGGGTTGTGCTAGAACGCTTCTCTATCCCTTCATCCAGGAAAATGAAGTATGAATCACTTTGTAATAATATGAATGCACTCTGTCAGACTCATCCTTATATCACTAACCTAATTAAAAGTTCTTTCAAAGGTATATTTTGGTAGAGAACCCCCTCATGCCACCAGTAGCAGTGATCAAGCATTTTTTTAAATTTATTGCACCTTGGATTATCCATACCTGTCTGTTTTGTAGTGCTCCTAATAGAGGTTTGCCCTCGTCTTCCAGAAGATTCTCTTAAAATTAAACAGAGAAAGTAAATTTTTAGTTATGTGCTCTTAAAGCAACTAAAATAGTTTGCATGTTTAATCTTCACATATTCACTTGCTTTAGTCTAAGATCAACCTGTTGCATTTACAGGGTTGCTTTTTAAAGTGTAGTTTTACTCTGACAAGTGACTTTGGAAAGTTGCTAATGTAAAGTTACATGATTCCCACATAAATATACTAGTAACAAAATGATTGTTTAAGTAGTTTCCACATCTTGCTCATTTAGCCTGGACTCTGAGGAACAAATATGCTTTCTTTTTATTTTGTGTCCCTTCATGCCTGATGAAGGATCAGATATACATGAAATCAGTAGTTCTCAGCCATTTTCGATTCAAGAGGTGCATACAGACATGCTCCAATGCATTCTAATTAGAATGCTCTAGCATAGCCTCATTGTCATGTGTATTAAGCCCGTGTTTCAAAATGGCTGTGGAG
Organism: Alligator mississippiensis; assembly: GCF_030867095.1. Classification (NCBI taxonomy): domain Eukaryota; kingdom Metazoa; phylum Chordata; order Crocodylia; family Alligatoridae; genus Alligator; species Alligator mississippiensis. The sequence continues at coordinate 236,857,136 of NC_081825.1, read as the reverse complement.
GCACTTTAATTAAACCATGTCAAATAAGCTTTAGTTAAAACACCCCTATGGCCACTTTGAAACATGGGGGGGCTTAATGCACATGATGGTGAACTGTTCTAATTAAAGCAGCTGTCCAGGAACCACTCTAATAACAGGCCTCCTCCCCACCTCAGAGCATGTATATAGGCAGCCAAGGATTTTAAGACTCATAACTTTCCTGAAATTGGTGGCACCCCAGTTGAGAACTGCTGTTCTAACATCTCAGTTTACCTACTTTTATCTCCAGGCTGTCACACCAGCACCAGCAGGTGGAACTGCCACACAACTTGGTTTTCAGGAGGCAGTTGTGAAGCCCAATCAGGAGGCAACTGTAGCAGGAGCAGGCACTCTTGCCTGCATTAGGAAAGAAGTGCATGGGGCCATTTCACCTGGTAGTGGCAGCAACAACATCCTGAGTAGCAACTGCTGTACTAAATTATGCCTGTGCAATGCCACAGAGGTACCTGTGCCACCACCTTGCATTAATGGATTGCAGAGGCATACAACTAATAATTATTAAAAATACTAGTGATGATGATAAAGATGGAAGATCATCCAGCCACCTGCATCCCAAACGTGCTGGTTTTGCAGGACTAATAGAAAGAAAATAAATAAAAGCAAAAAAGCCACCCCCTGACCTCATTTTTGGTCACTCAGGGATCTGAATATCAATGAGGTGCTATTTTTGCATAGTTACTTTTCAGAAGTGACCAAAAATATTTTAAAATCTTTGGGTTAAAGTCTGGACATAATCTGGATTATTTTAAAATATAAAGCATTGTATTTAAATCCTGTAATGGATGCAGGTCATCTTTATAGCCAGCAAGTGAGAAGCAGAAGGAAGAAGTCACATACATGTTATGACCAGATTAAAAAATAGCAGGAATTCCTAGCAACCATCCCCCAGCCTCCCCCCCAAAACCACAAAAAACTAAACAAAACAACACCCCCCCCCCTCTAATTTTCTCTTACAACTGCATGGAAAACTGTCAGTTTTCCTGTGATCTGCAGCTGTTTTCTTTCATCCTGAGTACACAATAATCTTGAGGGAATTATAAAGACAAAAGGAACTTCAAAGAGATTTTATTATTTTTCCCCTAAAAGAAATGCTCTAGTTCAGGAGTGTCAAAGATACTGTCCCCATCATCTGCCCCTTGGTGCTGCCCCTGGGTCTGAGTTGACCAACACAATACATATCCTGGAATGGCTGGGGCAAGTGTTGTATGGCGCACAGATCCCAGAGAGGCTGGAGTGAGTGTCACATGTCATGAAGTCTTAAGCATCCCATGTAGTGTGGGTCTCAGACCAGCTGGAGTAGGCATTACACATGCTGGATCTGGCAGTTAGGGGGGATGAGGAAAAGGTCTGTGGGCCTGAACCAGCCCACAGACCTGGGCCAAACGAGTTTGACATCCTTGTTCTAGTTCAAACAAACTTTCATCAGGGAAGTGCTATGGTAAGCGTAGAACAATTTCAGACTAAATAAATCACAGTAGCCCTCCATCTGGCCTTGTAATCTATGAAATTCATACACCGTTTTGCCTGAACTTCCTTTCACTTTACTTATTTCTACTGTATAAATCTGGTCTTTTGCTAACATCTGTAATCAACTCCCATGGCATTCTATATGCAAGTAACATGTCCCACTTCAGGGAGAGATCACTCTTTATCTTCCTTTAGCAGTACTGGTACACCAGAAGTCATATCTGAATGACCTCTAATTTAGACAAATATCCCACTATTTCAAATTAACAAAAAAGTTTCAGAACCATAGGAAAGAAGAAACCCATTTGAAGTTTTACCTATACATTGAATAGTAAAAGCACACGTGCTCCAAGTTGTCACAGGAATACGAGGATCAGATTCACTGGGAGCAACCTGTAATCCAACTCTGTAAACGGTGGTGGCAAAAAGAACCAGCATCTCCTTAATACTTCTTGAGTATTTGGCTCTGCAAAAGAAAGCCAGGACAGCTTCAGTCTGTGAATCAGTAACAAGTATCTGTTACTTAAAGGACAATAACTAAGATGGTCATAAAAAAAATCAGGGATTCTGAAGTTTTCCCTCTCCAGAGAGGGGAAACAAAGGAGACTGCACTGAGAAAAATAATCCCAGCTCATCACGGACTTCCAGCACAGACTCCTGCACCTGAACACTTTTCCATGATGTACACAAGATGGGCAGGAGAATGCAAGGTTCTCCACAAGTAAATGTTTTAGAACTGATGAGTGAAAGCCAACAAAATCAAGACTAAATCTGGTAAATAGAGATTTGTTTGTACACACTGCATGTTGTATTCCATACTGGTAAACAGCACCATAATCATTTTAACTGAAGTAATGAAGAACTGAGGGAAAAAGTAGTAAAACTGTGGGAAAAAACAAGCATAGCAGTTCAGCGGAAAAGCATGCCTCCTTCCATCCATCCAAAATTTGCAATAAGAGACGGACAATTTTGAATTTACAATTAACATTTTAATTCTCTCTCCAAGAATGGAGCTCCTTAAAATTCATCATCTACTCTGTCCCTATAAAATGCAATTCTGATCAGAAAAGCAATTATGCAAAAACAGCATGCTCTCAGTTAACAGATTATTTCTTCTGCACCTTCAAAGACATACATGCTGAAATGAAATATACTTTCAGTACTTTTTATCCTGCAAGCTCTGCACAGATGACACAATTATGAAACAATTATTTGGATTTTATTCCGGCTCATGCAGTATGTTAAAAATGTTTAACTAAGTTCAAGCTGCAGAATCTTGCTACCTAGAGCACAAGCAAGAACACAGTTCAACATTTAAACCAGAGTATGTTTGCAGGAGTAGCAACATTTTGGAAAAAAAAGTCCTTGTTTTTACTGAGTAACTGTGACACAGAATGAGAGAAAGGAACTAAATATTAATGCAACTTCTACAGTAATGTTTCAAGGTATAACCATGGATAGCAGAAGTCAGACAAAGAATAAATAACTGATTCTTTAATTAAATGTGCTGTGAGGAGAAAGAGTAAAGTGGACAAGGTGGCTGTAATAGTATCCTAAGGGGAAGCAGAAGGTTAAGGCACACAGTAGAGGGAAATGTCTAGGGATCACCTCTATCCCAAGGGGAAGGGCCCTTTTTTAAAAACTAGTATCACACAATATACTAGACAGTTCAACTCTACTCCTCTAAGTAAATCACTAATAAATAACTTGATCTACAAAGTAATTTCAAATTATTATTACAAAGACAAGACATGTATAGAAGCATGTCTGACAAAGCCAAGGCACAGATTCATCATTCAATATTAAAATTCATGTGGAGACACTGGAAAAGCTGGGTTTATAAGTCAGGAAGTTTCCTGGCTTTCAGTTTTGGGCTCAGATGACAAACTCCTTTCTTTGATAAAAAGAAACAAAACAGGTTCCAGAATTTTGAAACAGACTTGGATCATTTTGGAGAGTGAACACAATGCAAAATGTGGAACTCAGATTCCTCCAGCCAAACATAAACTATTGGCAACACTTACAAAGGCTGAATTCCAAAACTAAGGATAGAATGGAAATCCAGAGCAGAGTCCCCCTTTTCTCTACTGACTACAGCTGGAGCATTTTTAGGCTCTTCTTCTGGAAAAAAAAAAAATCACATTAATACAATCGAGTTAGCATACACAGACTTCCTTTTATTTTAAATTGTTTTTGAAATAATCCTAAGTAGATCTTAGCAGTAAATCTGTTTTAACCCTCCTCCCTAAAGACCCTTCTCTTCTATATCAATAAATGTGAGAATTAAAACCAATGCTTGGTTGATAAGGTTTCATAGTTTCATAGTAGTTAGGGGTCAGAAGGGACCTGAATAGATCATCTAATCGAACCCCCCCCCCCCACTACTGGTTGGAGCACGCGCTGGGATCACACAACCCCAGACAGGTGTTCATCCAACCTCTTTTTGAATTTACCCAAGGTAGGAGCGAGGACCACTTCCCTAGGAAGTTGGTTCCAGATCCCAGCTACCCTAGGTGTCCATGACGGAAACAGAAAAGGGAATTTTCTTGCTATAGAAGAATTCAGGGAATGTTATAAGACTATATATCTAACCACATCAATACTTTCTGTAATATTCGTATAGTTTGGACTTAACTTACAATTTTACTTTCTTTGACTAATTATTATGGACTCAATAGGCAAATCTGGGGTTGCATCTTTTTTTCAAGTTCATGTTATTTGATCTTCCAAGTGAAACAAGGAAAGAAGTTAGCAGATTCTTGGAAATCATATCATAGATAAAAGGAGAACTCTGGATTTACTCCCAAATCAAACAGTACCAAAAGGCCAGTGGTATCCATTATGTATTACATGAAGAAGATCCTAGGGTTACTATGCCTGTTCACGAAAATCAAGGAGGTCTAGAACAGTGGTCCCCTGCCGGTCGATCCTGATCGTCTGGTCAACTGGGGAGCCCCTGACAGTCTCTCCCAGTGGGGGGGGGGGAGGAGCTAGCTGCAACTGGGAGCAGCCAGATTGGGATTCAGAGGCTCCATGATTGGGAGCGGCCAGGACGCAGTCCAGGAGCGGTGGGACGTAGGAGCAGCAGGACGCACACTACTGGGCTGCCACTGGGGCCAGGTTGAGTGAGTGGGATGATACCTCTGCATGCCCCCTGCAACCAGGTGAAGGGGGCCCTGGGTGGGCAAGGCCAGGGAAGGGTTGCAGCCCAAGCAGCTCGTCCAGGCTTGTAGGGGGGCTCCAATCACTGCACACCCCCTGCTGGAGGCCCACTGCAGCTCAGGGAACAAAGCCCAGGGTGCAAAGCCCAGTGCAGAGTGGAAGCTGCTTCACCTGCGGACAGACTGGGGGGGCATGTGCCCCCCAGGCCTCTGCCAGGGTGTGTGCAGTGGCAGGGCCCCCCCCCCCCCCCCACATGCCTGGATGAGCCGCCTAGGCTCCGACCCTCCCCCAGCCCAGCTGGGGCCCCACTCACCCCCCTGCCCCACTCCCTCACTGTGGGTCCCTTGATCTGGCCCCCTTCCACACTCCTGACTGACCTACTGGGTGGGGGGGCACGGTAGATCCTAGATTGCCTTTTACCTGAAAAAGTGATCTTCACCATAAAAAGGCTGGAGACTACTTGTCTAGAACAATGCAGCATTCTGATTTCTCTCCAATACTCAGGCTTATGGACATTAGGGTCAGGATTTTAGTTTCTGCATTCTTAATATGTGCATTCTTTCTCTTTGGGCTCTGCTGATCTCTAGCTCCAATGTGCTGGTCTAATTCAGGAGTGGTCAAACTTCCTATCATTTTTAGTTGCAAACTAAGATCTTGAAATGGCCATGAGTTGCACGACACAACATTTTTGAGATGCACAGGTGCCAGAGTCAATAATCAGTGCACAACGTCCCAGCTCAAACAAATAAGCACAACTTAATAAAGTAAAAAAATTAAAATACTGCATTTACTTGAATATAAGATCATATTTTCCTCCAATCAGCATGGGGGAAAAAGCCCCTCAATCTTGCATTCACATATGAACAACCCCCCCCCCGCCAATATTAAATACATTGGCCATCATTAAACTGTTGCTAGAAGCACCATGTGCTCAGTCATCATAACTGACAAGGAAGTTAACAGAATGCAGTGCATACCTATAAAACACATGACCCATAAAGGGAAGTGTGTGTGTGTGTGTGTGTGGGGGGGGGGGGGTTGGCTCTTAAAAAATGGGTGGGTGTTCCCCCTCCACAGGGAACTGACACCAGGCCTGGAGGTACTATAATATCAGGCCAGCCTCAGGAGGGCCAGAGCCAGTCCTGACACCTTCTTCCCCTTGGTGCCAAAAATGCTTGATCTTATTAAAAAAACCACAAGGTTAAGCACAATCCAGCTGCATAAGATTAAGTGCCTATTGTGCTCAGTTCCCCTCACTGCCAACTCTTTGAGTCATGGTGAGCCACTACATCAAATACATTTTGACTTTCTCTTCAATCCCACAACTGAGAAGTGCCTAACATTTCCCATTTCCAACTATTCCTGTTTCTTCACCAACCTTAACTATCTGGAAGACATCACCAAAATTCTGTGTAGTTGAGAGGTTCTGCCATCCCTTGTCTCAGCCTGCTGCATGTGACTAGTGTGGCCCTGCCCTTCATGAAGGGGAGACGGACCAGGCAGCCCTACACCTCATCTGCACAGAAATTTTTGGAGGGACTCAGGGCTTGCAACAAGAACTCCCATTGCCAGTCATGAGTGGGGAGCTAATTAGTGCACAGCTCCTTTGGGAGAGATGGGTATCTAAAGTATACACATACTAGGCAGTGCTGAGCTGTGGGGTCTCCATGGCTTGAAATGCTGTCTACTCTCCTGGGGCTCCGCCCAATGAACTATATAATATGTCATGAGTCTTGTGGCTCTGGACTAGTATCATGTAGTTTGTACTATGTATACATAGTTACAAAAAGTGGGGCTCAAAAGCATGCTTATGAAGTATCTGTGATAGATAGTTAAAATGCATCAATTCTGGATGAACTAAGTCTAGCGGTACCTATGCTAATCTGCATATATGCATATTATTATGGGTATGTTTATTTGAAAGTCAGTGTGTTTTCTTGCTAGGAGAAGTTAAAAGCTAAGAAGGCATGTTTGACAGTTATCCTAGTGTAAAGCTTGAAATCTGTAACAAACCTTTAGTGATGTTTGCAGTGTAGCCTGATATCCTGGCCATGACAATCTCCAACCACCTAGCTAGGGACAGAATTTGAGCTATTGCCTCTGCATCCTCACTGAGAATAGAAATAAAAAGTGATGGTTACTTGAAGAGATAAGGAAGCATTGAACTTGATCTCCTGAAACTGAAAAGCATATGGCCCTTAGCATTTGCATAGTTATGCAGTTTGCTTATTCACTTTTGAAACTTAATAAAAACTGTAAATTTTAGTTAATTAAAAAAGGAAACACTTTCTCACTGGATGCACCCTGCAAAATCAGGCCAGTTACAAAATTAGAAATTGGTTCCAGTAACAGATTTTGAATACAAGGTCAGACACAGTTGAATAGGTCATCAGTAAGGTTTTAAGCCGTCTCCAAGTAGCTGAGAAGATTATCCCAACTTGCTGCACATGCAGAAAGAAAACTAACTCTTCTAGAAACTCTAAATAGATTTTATTCTTAAAATTTAGAAATAGGCAGCCCCTGTAGTTCACCTGTTTATTTTCTGAGTCTGCAAAGGAACAATGGGAATCACAGTGTTGCAGAGAGACTTGCAGAGTGGGCAGAGGTACTCGCCATTCTCCAAGTCAAAAATCTGTTCAACATGGAGACGCTGCCGAAAGCTCAACTGTATGGCTTCAAAGTACCTATAACATTAAAAGGGAAAAATCAGTTAAGTAGAATGGTTTCTAGTGCAACATAGAATCAAGTACTCAAACAGAGAAATGCAATATTTAGTGCATACATATTTATGCCAGTCAAACTTCTTTTCCACTATCCCCCTGACTTATACACAGACACCAAAATAAAGTTAAAACCTCAAGTATATATGTGAATCAAGTAATTACAGAGCATTCTGTATGCAAAAATGGTGAAGAGCCTCCTTGCTTTTAACATCCATATAAAGGTGCTTTGCAAAATACATTGACAACCGTCATTAAATTTGCTACCTCACCCATGTTTTTAAATAGATGGCACACCATAGATTACATCTCTCTCTCTTTCCCTCTGTCTGTCACACAGTCATTCCAAATGATTAATATAAAATTGCCCCATAGCATTCCATTCTAATCTTATTAACAAAAGCCAATAGTAGCATTTCATGGATTAAGAGCCATAAAATGTTTGCTTCTTATGAGGATGCAGTCTCACCGTTAGATGTTAAAATAATAGGTTTGTTATTGTTGAAATGAAGTGCATAATTTATGTTTAAGAAAACATACTAGAATAAAATTCAGCCTCATGAATATGTATCTGTAAATTTTAGTAAGTAAATTAAAAAAAAAATACACGGAAGCCTGCCAGGTATGCAGTCAAGGGACAGATGGTATCATTTACTTAAGTAAGCTAGTTTTCTAAAGGAAGGGAGAACAAATGACTTTTTAATATATAAAGGGCTAATCTGAACTGGACTATTAATGTAAAGATTACATTGTAAATTTGTCTTATATAAGCAAGTCTTCAGATTTCACTCATGGTCTCAACGGCATTGACAACTCCACTAGGAAAAAAGGACACAATTTAAAAATCTACTTACATAAAGTCAGGCATCTAGAATCAGTCTGCCTCCCCAAACCTGGCATACGTCTCCAAAAAGAATATGTAGCAGCCATCTTTTTTAGTAAAATTAGTACATTAGCATGTCTGTTAATGCCATAAAAGACTGTACTCAAACCTTTTGCACAATCTCATATTAGAAGAGAAACCTGTTGTCCATTTTTATCCCATTTACCCACAGAGTAAGTAATCTTTTCTTAAAAAGGGCATGGGAACTGGGTTCTAACACTGTACTATTTAAATCTTTGTGGATGCAGATAGTAGGTGGAGGGAAAACATTATTTGGGGGGAGTGAGCATGTGCCTCCCAAGCAGCTAAGTCTATGCGGGAAGAGGTGAGGAGAAGGGGAACAGAGGGGGGGGGCAGATCGAGACCCCAGCAATGAAGGAGGGAGAGGAGTTGAGGTAGGCTCTACACAACCAGGGCGGGGCATGGGATGGAGCCACAAGTGGTTTGCCCGGGGAGAGCCCAGTGTGGGGAATAAGGGGCGGCTCCCACTGTTGCACGCACCCCAGGAGGCATGGGGGGATGTGTGCCCCAGATCTGCATGCAGGGCAAGGGCAGGCTGCACTGGGCTCTTCGCAGCTGTGGGGTTGGGCCACACTGCACTTGGGGTGGGCAGCAGCACTGGGAGCAGGGGCTACAGTGAATTTTGGGGTGGCTACAGCCCTCTCCCTGTAACCTACCTCCCCATAAGCAGATCCAGGGCACATGCCACCTGTGTCCTCCCGGGCTACGTGTAGCAGCAGGAGCCATGTCCCCAGACAAGCTCCTGCACAGCAGCACCACACCGTGGCTGGGCAGGACCTGCCCCAGACACAGCCCCACTCTCTTCCTCACCGCTGTGTGCACACCCCTCCCCACCTCTGCTGCAGTTGCTGGAAGACTGCAGGCAAGCTGCCTTCTGGCCCTACACTGCCCCACATTTGTGCAGATGTTACTCATGTATTATACTCAAAGAACAAGCTTCTGTATCATTTTAATCACGTATACCTATTTGGGTTTTTTAAATTGATATTTCATCTCAAGCATTATCTACTCTTCCATGTCCATACTGTAGTATAATGAGGTTTTATTTACAGCAAACAGAACAGAAATATAAAAATAAAATGCCTCAAGACATTGCCTGTATCTGTACTACATTATAATAACTTATAATAATCCATTTCTTCTTATCTACAGATAGTGTCTGAATATGGTAAAGTTATTAACTTCACTTTTCACAGCTTATGTCAGTTTAAACCAGGGGTGGGCAATTATTTTGAGCGGAGAGCTGCTTAATGAGGTTTGGCGAGTTTCTGAGAGCCAAATGGATAGCCCTGCCCCTTGACAGTTGCCCTGACCCCTGGTTGCCATCTTGGGACCAGAAGTCCCTCCCCTAACTCCTAACCGTTGCCACCAGAAGTCCCTCTCCTTGCCCCCCTGCAGAAATACTCCTTTTTGGAGGGGAGGTTTGCCATCTTAGAACCAGAAAAAAAACAACAAGTCATACACTAGAAGTCAAACTACTACTATAACATATTTTAATTTTATTACAAAAAAAAGGTTTTGTCATGATTTGTTTGCATAGTATATATAGAGGTGATTGAAAATAACTAAAAAAAATGTTAGTCTTGTATATCATGTGGGGGGGTGTCGTGGGGGGGTGTATGGTGCAGGGGTGTTGTGAGGGGGTGTGGCTGCATGTGTGGAAGGGCAATAGGGTATATTGGGGGGATGTATATGTGGGGTATGGTGTTTGTGGGGTGTGAGGGAAGATGGAGTACCTCCACTCCCCACTTCTCCCATGGCGCAGCAGCAGCAGGCAGGAATGCTCATGCCCAGTGCAGGCACTGGTGCCTGGTGGCATGTGACTCCAGCCAGCACTGCACATCGTGGTGAGGGTCACAGCCCAACTGGTCCACCTCTATCACTGGTGCTTCCCTTGAACTTGCATGCTACAGGAGGGAAACTCCATGCATTGGAGCCAGCTGCCTGCCACTGCTTCCTGCTGCACAGGTCTTGAGACTCCATGGGGAAGCAAAGGCCTCCACTTCCCCCACAGAGTCCCAAGATCTACATGGCAGGAAGCGGCGGCAGGCAGCCAGCTCCAGTGTGTGGTTCTTACCTCCCGTGAAGCATGAGTGTGGGTGCTGCACATGTATGGCAGGGAGCACCAGTGATGGGGAGGTGACATAGCTGAGCTGTGCTCCTCACCGCAATGTGCAGTGCTGGCCAGAGCTGTGCACCACCATGCGCCAACACCTACACAGGGTACGAATGTCCTGAGCACCCCCCCACCCCACTGCTGCTGCCACTGCCAACTGTGGCCAGTGGCCAGTTGGGGGGGGGGGCACACCTTCCCCCCACCCACCCTCCCTCACACCCATACCCTGCTCCCACCTGAGCTCATTGCTGCCACCGCCCTGGGGGAGGGCAGCGTGGTGCTGCTGCCAGCCCCACGCTCTGTGCTCCTAGCTAGCTGCAGCCCCCACCACTTCCCTACCTGCGGCCTGGAGCCAGGGAAACCGAGCAGATCTTGCAACAGCTGCAGCAGTGGCAGCAGCAGGCCCACTCAGAAGCTGTGTGCTGGAAGGGCCAGGCCTCTCTGCCTACGAGGGTGGAAGTGAGAAGTAATAGGGTATGTTGGTGGGGTATGTATAAGTGGCCACCTCATAGTTTCATAGTTGGTAGGGTCAGAAGGGACCTGAGCAGATCATCAAGTCGGATCCCCTGCCATGGGCAGGAAAGAATGCTAGGGTCAAATGACCCTGGCTAGGTGTCTATCTAGCCTCCTTTTGAAGACCCCCAGGGTAGGAGCGAGCACCACTTCCCTTGGAAGTTGGTCCCAGATCCTAGCTGCCCTGACTGTGAAGTAGTGCCTCCTGATATCTAGCCTGCATCTACTCTCCATCAACTTATGGCTGTTATTTCTTGTTACTCCTAGTAGTGGTTGGGGGAACAGGGACTCTACCATTGCCTGCTGGTCTCCATTGGCCAGTTTATAGAAGGCTACCAGATCCCCTCGCAGCCGTCTCCTGTGGAGGCTGAACAGTTTCAGGTCTCGTAGCCTCTCCTCGTAGGGCCTGCCCTGCTGCCCCCGATCATGTGGCTGGCCCTCCTCTGGACCCTCTCGATGTTGTCCACATCCCTCCTGAAGCGCGGCGCCCAGAACTGGACGCAGTACTCCAACTGCGGCCTGACCAATGTCACACAGAGGGGGAGGATCACCTCCTGGGACCTGCTTGTGATGCATCTGTGGATGCATGACAAGGTGTGGTTAGCCTTCCTGACTGCATCCCCATATTGGTGGCTCATGTTCATCTTGGAGTCTATAATGACTCCAAGATCCTTTTCTGCCTGTGCTGATGAGAAGGGAGTTCCCCAGCCTGTAGGTGTGCTGCTGGTTCCTCCTCCCCAGGTGCAGTACCTTGCACTTGTCATTATTGAATACCATCTTATTATCATCTGCCCACTCCTGTAACCTGTCCAGATCCAATTGCAGCCTGTCTCTTTCTTCTAGCATGCCCACCTCTCCCCACATCTTAGTGACATCTGCAAATTTGAACAAGGTGCTTTTCACCCCCTTGTTCAAGTTGCTAATAAAGACATTGAACAGCCCTGGGGGACCCCACTGCCCACATCCCTCGAGGCTGAAAATGACCCATCCACCACAACTCTCTGGGTGTGGCCCTCCAGCCAATTGGCAACCCATCTGACTGTGTAGGCACTGACACCTCAATCTCCTTATTTTTTAACAAGAATGGGCTGAGAGAGTGTCGAAGGCCTTCCTAAAGTCCAGAAAGACTACGTCCACTGCGACACCTGCGTCCAAGGATTTTGTGACCTTGTCATAGAAGGCCACCAGGTTGGTCTGACAGATCAGAAAGAGATCTTGGGAGTCATTATTGACTCCAAGATGAACAGGGGCTGACAATGCGAGGTCATGGTCAGTAGGGCTAACCGTACCTTGTCGTGCATCCACAGATGCATCTCAAGCAGGGCCAAGGAGGTGATCCTCACCCTCTATGCAACACTGGTCAGGCCACAGTTGGAGTACTGTGTTCAGTTCTGGGCGCCACACTTCAGGAGGGATGTGGACATCGAGAGGGTCCAGAGGAGGGCCACCTGCATGATCCGGGGACAGCAGGGCAGACCCTACGAAGAGAGGCTACGGGACCTTAACCTGTTCAGCCTTCACAAGAGAAGGCTGAGGGGGGACCTGGTGGCTATCTATAAGCTCACCAGGGGGGACCAGCAGGGTTTGGAAGAGACTCTGTTCCCCCTAGCGCCCCCCAAAGTAACAAGGAATAACAGCCACAAATTGTTAGAGAGTAGGTTTAGACTAGACATCCAAAGGCATTACTTCACAGTCAGGGTGGCTAGGATCTGGAACCAACTTCCAAGGGAAGTGGTGATGGCTCCTACCCTGGGGGTCTTTAAGAGGAGGCTTGATGTCTACCTGTCTGGGGTCATTTGAGCCCAGTTCTCTCCTGCCCAGGGCAGGGGATCAGACTTGATGATCTAGAAGGTCCCTTCCCACCCTACTTCTATGAATCTATGACCTGCCTCTAATGAACCCATGTTGGTTGCCCCTAAGCATACACTCCCCTGCTTGCCCCTCGCAGATGTGCACCTGGATAAATTTTCTCAAAGAGCTTCCCTAGGACTGAGGTAAGACTAACAGGCCTATAATTTCCTGGGTCCTCCTTTTTGAAAATGGGGACCACACTGGCCCTTTTACAGTCCTCTGGCACCTCGCCAGAACATCACGTGTGCTCGTAAAGCTGTGCCAGGGGTCTTGCAATGACCTCTGCTAATTTCCTCAGCACTCAGGGGTGGAGATCGTCAGGACCTGCTGATTTGAACACGTCCAGTCCCACCAGAAGTTCCCTGACTAGGTCCTCTCTGACCCTGGGCCTGGCTGCGTCTCCCCTGGGACCATCGGGGATCCTGCTTAGGGGGATGACCTGGTCCCTGCTCAGAAAAATGGAGGCAAAGAAATTGTTAAACAGGTTAGCTTTGTCATCTGGTGCGACAACCAGATTTCCCAGTGTGTCCTGCAGAGGCCCCATGTTACCCGGAACCTTCTTTTTACCCCCTATGTATTTAAAAAAAGGATTTCTTGTTATCCTTGATCTGGGTCACTAGTCCCAGTTCCATCTCCACCTTGGCCTTCCTAACAACCCACCTACAATCCCGAGCAACGGAGGTATAGTCCTCCCTGGTGATGTCCCCTTCCTTCCATTGGGTGTACACCTACTTCTTAGCTTTGAGACATTCCTGGTTGCTTTTGGTGAGCCATGGGGGCTTTTGAGCACTCTTCCCCCCTTTGATCTGTGTTGGGATTGCCACCCTTTGGGCTTGGAGGATCGTCTCCTTCAGGAACGACTACTCTTCTTGGACTCCCAACTCTATAACCCTCTGGGATCTCAGTACCTCCCCAACTAGTTTCCTTAGCTCAATGAAATTCTCCCTCCTGAAGTCCAGGGCTTCTGTCTTGCTGCAGGCCTTTGCCACCCTGCGCTGGATGGTGAATTCCAATAGGCGATGATCGCTATCACCCAGGTGATCAAGTCCCCTCACCAGGTCGTCACTTGTGGCCAGGACCAGGTCTACCAAAGCATTTCCCCTGGTGGGACTGTGCACCTCCTGGGTTAGACGGAGGTCCTGTAACATGACTAGGAACCTATGTGAGTGATCAGACCTGGCTGACTGCTCTTCCCAGCAAATGCCTGGATAGTTTATGTCACCCATGATGACCACATCCTTTGACTTAACTGCCTCTGCAAGCTGACCTGAGAATTCCCGGTCTAGCTCTTTTCCCTGGTTGGGTGGTCTGTAGTAGACCCCCACTGTTAAGTCCCTTTCCTCCAACCCCCTTGTATTCTGACCCAGAGCACTTCAGTCTGCCCCTCCTCTGACCTAGTGCTGCTTGTTGAGGATGTGCTGCTCCTCGCTCCCACTATCATGGGCAGAAGGGCTGGGTGGGGTACAATTAGTTGGTGAGTGCCGTGGGCAGGATGAAAGTGCCTAGCTGGCTGGATCCAGCCCACAGGAGGTACTTTGCCTGCCCCTGGTTTAAACTTTGCCAATAATTGTGTCCTATTTCTTGCTAAAAGACTATTCACTGTTACAAAAGCATTAGATACAATTCTTTTCCATCAAGTCCCTAAGTATTTAAGGTATATTGGAAACTGCGATGTCCTAAACTGACAGTGATGATCAGCTAGGGGCAGGGGTAGGCAAGACCTAGCCCACCAATTGATTCTATTTGGCCTGTGGCTGGCCCTGTGGTCCTCTACACGGGACTAAGCCCAGCCCAGGCCAGCCCATGCCACGCTCCAGCCCACTCCTGCCAGCTCAGCCCAGGCCAGTGTGCACAGATTCCGGCAGGGGTGATCCCAGTGTGGCTGCTGCCGCCTGGGTGCTGCCCTGCTCTCCTTGTCTCCAGGGGCTCCTCCTCCTGCACCACCACTCCTGGCCAGGAGGAAGCTTCAGCTAGGTGGCTCCTCCCCCAGCATGCTGGGCTCTGGCTCCAGTTCCTGGCTGCCTTCCACCCACTCTGCTCACCTGGTGCAGCGGAGTGGGTGGAAGGCAGCCAGGAGCTGGAGCCAAACTCTTCTTTTAGCCAAACAGGATACTACTTCCTTTTACTGATGCCTTTCTCTCTTGGTTTGAGACTGCTATTTGCCAGGTTGCTTTCATTCTTTCTTGGCTGGGTACTTAAACTGATTGAAAACTTATTTAAATTTCAGTATTTTTATTATGGTGCTTGCACGCCCTTAAATGCTTTAGAAACAGATTATCTTCTAAATACAAAATAAAACTGCAAAGATATAATCCTTACTTCTGCCAGCAGGCTGCATGCATCACATGACCACAGCTTCCTGTATAAGTTCCACATGACAAATCAGGATGCATGAAAAGAGGATCAAGCATACCTAGAAAAACAAAACAAAGAAATAAAGTTGAAAAGAAAGATAGTATACACTTGATCAATTCAGACACAAATCCTTTTCATTACTATTATTTTTCCACTGTATACACAGTCAAGTTAGAAATCTGAAAGTTTTGCAATATGCTGACAGCCACCCAGCTATGCTACTGCAAAATGATGAAGTTTAAAAAATGAAATCTGAAAACAATTTTAGCTAGGAGATGAATTTTCTTCAATTAGAAATAGTATTTTCTCCTGGAAAAAGGCATCAAAATACTCAGTCAACTTTACCTGTCTAGAATTTCAGCTGCATTACCTTTGGCCTTGTATTTGGTGATAATAAGTTGACTAATGACAAAAGACTAACTATATATCAAATGTCAAAGTAAAGCCCATCTTGCACTTGCATTCTGATTCATTTTGTTTGAAAAGAAATTAACTAGCAACACTATTAAAAGAACCTGACAGGTTTTGTTGTGTTGCAATATGCCAGGGGTTGTCAATCAGGGGGCTGCATACCCCTCGGGATACTTGGACTGGTCCTAGGAGGTATGCATGGGCAGGCAGGGATGGAGCACTGCTGCCTCCCAAGAGCAGGGCCGGGATGGGGCAAGGGCAGTGGTGCCCTTCTGCTGCTGTCACCACAAACTAGCCCAGTGAGCTTCCCCACCCTGCCACAGCCCTGCTCCTGGGAGGCAGCAGTGCTCTATCCCTGCCTGCCTGTGTACTGTCCCTGCCTCCCTGCTCCATGTCCAACCACGCACTATCCCCCTGGTCAGCATCCAGCCGCCAGGGGGTACATAGACTAAAAAAGGTTGAAAACCCCTGCAATATACAGTTAGAGTCAGATTTCATTTTTCATGGAATAAAATCTGAGGAGTGCACAACTGAATCACAACAACTGTGCCAACCTTTATAAGAAGTGTTTTCTGGTTCTGAACAGGTAAACTTGAATAATAATATAGACACGATAAAAGCAGCAAAAAAAAAATCCACCAATATTATATTATATTTTGGGGGTTGCTACTTTTATTGCATATACATTGTCTCGCTTCCCATATGTATAGTCAAGTTCTCCCCCTCCTCTTCCCTCTCTCCCCGTTCCTCCCTCCCCCCACGCTTGCACATTCTTTCCATACCTATATGGGGGAAGAGGAAAGGGGGAGAGAGGGGGAGATAGACAGCAGAAGAGAGCAAGTGAGCGAACGCAAATCCAAGGCTTCCGCTCGCATAGGGTAGTAAGTTATATCTTATAAAGTGCTAGAATTAGAGAATAGGCTGATACACCCTGGTGCAAAACTACTTCTGAAATGTGTACACATTGTGGTATTAGTGTGTTTTCCTGCTCATATATTTTAGGGAAAAAAACATTTAAAGATATATTCTTTATATGTGAACTGGAAAGGAACTAAGTATAAAGAGTTCAGATATCTGCTAATGGCCTTAGTAAACGAAAATAACTTTCCTTCTTTCCCCTGTTATGTTGATAAACACACACAGTTAAGCGCAGAGAACTTGTGAATGGTCACTAACAATGAGCTTGCCTGGACACAAGAGTCTCATTACTAACTTTGATTTATTCTGAACATTAGGTACAAGGACAAAGGAAAAGCAGCCAAAATGGGCATGAATGATTCAACTTTCTGCATTCCACTCATGCTCACTTTTATGTTAATAAGTTGAATAAGCATGATTTTTCACAGACAACTTGATGCTATGGACGGACAGAGTATGTAGTAGGAGAGCAGCAACTGATTTATACTGTCACTGCTAAAATACATACCATATGGTTTATAATACAAAACTTTTCTCATTCCCTCAGCTAATGTGTACCACTTCATCTATCAGTTGCATACCTCCACCTTACAAAAATTTAATTTATTTGCTGACTACCAAAATCAAGATGTAACATACCTACAGTATACGTTTCCTCTTTATGTAGTTACATTGTTGAGAGTAAATTAGAGATTTGTTTGCTGCAATTTGTTCTTGAAAATCTAATTTGGCTTTTTGTTATCCCCTACATTATTATAAATACCCTCAATGTAAGACGACTCGCCATAATTAGATTCTATATATCGAAAACTTATAAGGTTTGTTATAATTTTCCAGGTATAGAATTTAATTATTGGAGGCTGGCCTTTAATTTGTCCTCATCCTACTGCTGCAGCCGGGAAAATAAATCTGTGGGTCAGGTCTCTGCCCCCCACCCCAACTTCTTCCCCCCTCCATCCTTACTGTTAGACCTTGCTCTCCTTGAGTACATGGAAGTGAGGAGCAAATTTTGAAAACTGACTTTGAAAGAAATATGCCTGTAGTAATTTGTATATAGGCAAATTACTACAGGTACCCATAGTCTTAGTTCACTCAGAATTAATGCATTTTACCTTTTTTGAAACTATTCCAAGTTTTAGCACAGGTACTCCGTAAACACACTTTTAAGCAGCACTTTTGTACCTACTTATATACCAGTACAAACTGCATGATATTAGTCCAAAGCCAAAGGGTCATGATTTACCACATAGTTCATTGGGATGGGTGCCAGCTGAGTTAACAGCATTTTAAGCCATGGTGACCGCACAGCTCAGCATATGTGTGTACTCCAGATCAGCATTTCTCAACCCATGGGTCATGACCCAGAAGTGGAACAAAAGAATGTATGAAAAGGTCACAAACAAACTTTAAAAATGGTTTCTTCTTTAAAGGAGAAGAACATGGGAAACTGGGGGTTTTCCCATGCAGGCTGGCCACAGGCGACTGATGCCTCCTGAGTCGGGGGGGCATGTGCCCTCTCACGCCAACCAGGGGTTGGGGGAGGTCCCCCCACAGCCAATCTCACCGACTGGAGGGATGGGGATCACCTGCAGCCAATCATGCTGACCCAGTAGCACAAGCTGCTTCTCCTGGCACACCCACTCCCCAGCCAGCACTCGCAGGGGGGGCACCAGCGATCTCAGGGGGTGCATGTACATCCCCTACACAGTCACTGAGGCTGGCAGACTTCCAGCCTGCAAGAAGCTGCTTGAAGCCCCACTTGCCCCACATACTGGGTGTCAGGGGGCAGTGGGTTGAGAGTGAGGGGCACTGGGTCAGGACTGGCCATTGATGTTTCCAAATGGGTCCTGGTACAAAAAAGTTTGAGAAACGCTGCTCCAGATAGCCCCCACAAAAGATCCATGTGCTAATTAGTCCCCCATGCATGACAAAGTGGATGTTCTTGTCGCGAGTCTTGGGACTCCCCAAAAATTTATATGTAGATGCAGTACAGGGATACCTGTTCCAGGTCCACCCCACAGAGGGCAGAGCCACACTAATCAAATACAATGCACCGAGTAAGGGGGTGACAGTGTTTCTGGGTGAACCAATTTGGTGATGTGTGCTAGGTATTTAAGGCTAGTGAAGAAACAAAAATCATTGGAAATGGGAAAAAAAGGTGCAGCTCAGCTGTGGGAGTGAAGAGGAAATCAAAATGTGGCTCGCTATGACTTGAAAAACAGTCTGCATTGAGGAGGACTAAGCACAATGAACACTACCATATCTCTTATTCAAATGGGGTGTAGTAACCTATCATGAATGCTTGCCCAATATAGACTAGGTGTTTTAGTCATGCTCAGTGCTGGTTGCATTTAATCAACTTCATAGTTGTTTTCCATTACTGAGTAGAAGTGCACTGATAAAGGTTTTTCTGGCCATTACCAATTATTAGCCAGCCATATCGGCTGATACTGATCCAATTGCCAATATACAGCCTGGCAGCTTGAAGAGCAGTGTAAATCTGGGTAGGAAGGGGCATGGAGAGGGAGAGGGGCAGATCAAGGCAATTGTGGAGCAGGGGCTGGGAGCTCCTTGCTGCTAGGCCAGGAGGACTGTCTCTACCCAGGTTCCAGTGGTGGAACCTGTCCTGGCAGCAAACAGTTCCTAGGTGCAGGAAGCAAATCTCCCACCCCATGCTGCCCAGCTAACTGGGAGCATATTTGCTCCCAGTCAGCCATCTGCACATGTGCTACTGAAGAGTTCCTAATCACAAGCAAATTTGCTACTTGCAATATTGGTCCCTACCGAAATACTACTTAAACTGGGAGTCTGCCATAGTCTCTTTAATACTCTCTTTCAATATCTGCCCTTTTCCTTAGAATATCTTCCCTACTTACTAGTTTCCACAGCTTATTGAGATTTTTTTATCTGTGTGTTATGTGCACTTATAATTCATTCCATTGTCTCTGTGTTATGTGCACATATAATTCATCTTTGATTTGCTGGGGAAAATGGTAGTAATTCTACACAAATCTCACTTTTCATTTTATGACAAGAATTTTGGATTGGTTTAAAATCCTTAATTGACTTTTAATTAAGAGTACTCATACAGCAATCTGATGGGCTGAAGGGTTTAATTAACTACACCTAGGAAGGGAACAGTGACAGCTTATAAACTGAAGCGATACACATACCATCTGAGTCTTCAAGAGTTTTCCCACGGTACTGAGTTAAGGCAGTGGATTTCTGGACACAGGCCGATAGTACCATTGCAGTATTCTCCAGTCTCACTTCTTGTTCCTCTTGACAAAGAATACAGGTCAACACCTCCTTTTCTGTAACAGATGGCCCTCGTTTGGGACCCAAGGCAATTCTGTAGTGATTAATAGCTATGGGTATGCTGCAGGAAGAGAAGTGAAAGGGGTCAGAAATAAACAGCTGACTCCTCATGAAGAAATGCACTTACTTGTAGGCAGCTAAAATATATATTTTACCACTTAACATGTATACAATACCTTTCATGCCAACATGTTTAAATACAACTAATACAAAAATTATTTCTCTCACCCCTGAAACATGAATAGCTTTACAAGGGAATATGGTAGCTACAGTAGTACACCACTACAAAAAGAAACAGATTCAAAGTAGTAGGAAATTCGAGCTGTATTCAATTTAAAACGCATTTAATGTATTTAATCTTACTCAGTCAGTACCATTTTCTTTATTATACTTCAAGAATACCTACAGAAACAGTTTCTATGACTTGGTTTATTCTGTTGTGGCACATCAAGCCTTTGCATTTCTCAGGTAAAATACAATTAGAACTGCATATGAAGATGCTTATTTATGTTCAGATGTTGGAAGATGCTTTACAGAAGCTGAATTTTTAAAGGTTAATGCATATAGAAATTAAGACAGACAAGGTTCCTTGGGTGAATCTGATATCTTTTATTAGACCAACCCAAATAGTTGGTGAATAGTTATTAAGCAAGCTTTCTTTCGGGTTCAAAAACCCTTCGTCAAGCTAAGGAAGTTTCAGCAGTTGGTGTGTGCTCTTCCTGGATGGAATGAAAAGTAAAGAAGCCAGCAGCTAGGCTGGTATGCATACAAGACAGGTAGTCAGTGAAGATGTAGATTCTAGTATGGGTTGCAACTGTTTGAGGATTTACTAGAAAGAGACTCTATTCTTAAAAAGATCCTCCCAGAGCCACCCATCCTAGCCTTCAAACAAGCACCGAACCTCGCTAACCTCATCACCAGAAGCAAACTTCCTCAAGCCCAGAACACACCAGAAGGATCCAGACCACGCCATGACAAGAAATGCAAAACCTGCCCACACATCTCCACCACCCCCACTATTACTACACCCCACAACAGAGCCATCAGCATTCCTGGATCTTACAGCTGCACCTCCAGAAATGTAATATATCTCATCCAATGCACCAAATGCCCTGATGGAAAATACGTAGGAGAGACCAAACAACAACTGCGCACCAGAATGAATGCACTCCGGAAATCTATCAAAGACAGAAATACCCATTTACCTGTGGGGGCACATTTCTCACAAGAAAACCACTGTCTCTCCAATCTCTCGGTCCTGATCCTCAAAGGAAACTTACAAAACACTTCCCAGAGACGAGCCTATGAACTCCACTTCATCAACCTCCTGGATACTAAAAATCATGGACTAAATATAGACATTGGATTTATGACACAATATAACCTGCCTGACATCTGGCTCCCCAGGTATCTCTCCACTTTCATCCCCCTTCTCTCCCCCCGGCTTGCCTGTCTCTCACCCATTGACTCCTCAATCTACATTTTCACTGACTACCTGTCTTGTATGCATACCAGCCCAGCCGCTGGCTTCTTTACTTTTCATTCCATCCAGGAAGAGCACACACCAACTGCTGAAACTTCCTTAGCCTGACGAAGGGTTTTTGAATCCGAAAGCTTGCTTAATAACTATTCTCCAACCATTTGGGTTGGTCTAATAAAAGATATCAGATTCACCCAAGGAACCTTGTCTGCCTATGTCCTTAGGCCAACACAGCTACAACCTACACCCCTATAGAAATTAACTAATTCTTAGTTTTGGTCATTTCTCACATAATACTGTTCTCTGTTATATCATACGTCTCTATGAATCAGATGTTAGGCTAGGTATACACTAGGAGTGCTTTGCCAGTACACCTATACCAGTTGATTTTACTAGCAAAGAGTTTTTAGTGTGCAAGCTGCTTATCCAAAAAAAGTATTTGATTAGGAAAGCTAATTCCAGCCCCCTTAATTGCCCCTCCAGAAGCAAAACAACCAGCACTGGTTTGAGCACTGACATGCTGGTACAAGCCACATTCACAGTAAGAGTATTTTGCTAAATATGCTGTCAGTTACAAAACCCTCCTCATTGTACCTTTGAGTAACAGAGATAAGCTTCCAAAAGCTTTTAGTGTAAACACAAGACACTCTTTTTGAAGATGTCCAATGCTTTTACTGAAGCTCAAGAAGTGCTCCTGTTCATGTCAGCTACATGTGGCTGAATGATGCTAACATGGATCCTGGTTTTCTCCGTTTAAAAATAGCATATTCTCAGATGAAAATTGCAAATTCACTGATAAACCCCCCAAAATCCATGATTAAAATTAAATACCACTGTATATATAGATATTAATTCAACACAATATTTTATTGATACATTTTAAAGCAATTTGGAAGCCTACCAATGCCTCAAATCACTATAATAAAATAAATTCTAAATACCTATAAATATTTGTATTTGATTTTGGGTTTTTTTTTATCGTGGAAAATTAGAGTGCCCCTGCCCCCTTTGCTCACCAGGACACAGGTCTAGGACCCTCACACCCAGGCCACAGCTCCCCAGCCATGCTGGTGGCCTCTCGCTCCCCAACCCAACACCCCCTGACTCTGCTGGTGCCCCTTGCCCCCCACCCACAGCCCCCCAGTCCTGCTAGAAATGGTCCCCAGCTGCCAGTGATATAGGGCCAGAGACTCAAGTCTGCAGCCCCCCACCCCCTGCAGTAGCACCAGAGCCTTGGCTACCACTTGTGGGAGGTGGCAGCTGCTGTGGCAGAGCAGAGTGAAGAGCCCAGCTTCCCCTCCCCTGTGGGTGGCACGGCCGGAACAGAGCCCATGATGGGGGTAGGTGCAGGCTGCTCACTGCAGGCTTGGGCTCCCGGTCCTGTTGCCCTCCCCCCTGCAGCCTCTGCAGCTCAGCAGATGGGACCTGGCGTAACAGGCCAGAGTGGGGCTGGACAGGGAAGCTCAATCACACTGCTGCGAGCCTGGCACCACCATGGCGAAGCATCCCTGACCCACCCAGCAGCAGCAAGCAAGAGGAACAACTCTGTGCCACCACCTCCTGCTGCTGCCACATGGGCTGCTGCCACACAGGCAGGGGCACTTCGCTGTGGCAGCGCAGGGCTCGCAGCAGACCCGGAGGCTTTGGGGCCCAGCTTGATAGTACTGGCGCTTGGCAAAAGATTGATGTCTGTGTTTGCTGCACGCTTATTCTTAGCTGCAACTAGGCGTAACCCAGCAGAAATTTGACAGACAGGTCACTCTGACCAACCCCTGGCAAAGGAAAAGAAGTCTGGGAGTACCCTGATCTGATGACCAAAGTTGAAACAGGAACTGGGCTGACCAAAATACAAAATTTGGCTGGGGAGAAAAGGGAAATTATCCATAGCAAAACTAACCCCTACCTAAGAATAAACTCACTTTTAGCTGCTGGAAAACTCCAGTTACAAATAGTCATATAAGGCAAGCAGAAATAGGCTCATTAATATGCATTGTAGGGAAGAGCTTATGCTAATGTATTAATGATAATGCAGTAACGATAAGGTATATACAAGAACAAGAGTTGGAACCCCTCCTTGGAACACTCCTGAAGAAAGCATGAAGAAATCCTGTTACCAATCCAAGATCCTGTCTCGGCATCAGATAAGGGAGCAGCCAGGAGTCCCCCAGACAAGATTTCACGGCCTGATCAACCAGTGAAGTTGCATTCACAACATTTCAGGGTGGTGAGCATCTGCTTTGACTAACTACAAACCTAACATTTTTAAACTGCTATTGCTACTTCAGTTCTAATCAGAATTGTATCTGTTAGGGTTCAATTAACCTGCTTTTAGTTTAGGACAACCATGCCTTAGTCTCCTTGCCTGGTACAAGACCCATTATAGCGTCACAGGGATGCAACAGGGCATGATAAAAGCTAGCCCTACCCCTGCCCCCCAGACAAGCTGACCATGGTCCTGTCCCACTCTCCGCCTGGGCCCTGCAGCCGTGCATTCCGGCCCCAGGCTCGAAACCCCACACATGTCCCAGCTGGAAATAGCCCCAGCCCCAGCCCTGCCTTGCTTAACTCACTCTCTGCCTCTTTATGGGCATCTCAATCCCCCTCCCCCCAACCCAGATTTACCTGCAGGAACTGCTCTCCAGGCTGCCTGGAAGCCACATGCATGTGTGAGCACACACGTACACATGGTGCCCCCTGCCTGACGAGCCACCTCCCACTCCCCCTAGCCCAGGGGCAGGCAATTACTTTGAACAGAGGGCCGCTTAATGAGGTTTGGTGAGCTACTGAGAGCCGCATGGGTAGCCCCACCCCTTGACAGGTACCCCGCCCCCTGACTGCCACCTTGGGACTGGAAGCTCCACCCCTAGCCCCTGGCCTTTGCCACCAGAAGTCCCTCCCTTTGCCCCGCTTTTGGGAAGGGGGAGTTGCCATACTAGAACCAGAAAAAAACAAATCATACACTAGAAGTCAAACATCTACTATAACATTTTAATTTTATTACAAAAATATTTTTGTCATGATTTGTGTTTGTGTACTGTATATAGAGGTGATTGCATAATAACTAAAACATAAATTCTTAGTCTTTTATATTGTGTTGGGGGGTGTGGTTAAGGATGATTATGTACAGTGGGGAGGGTGTATGGTGGGGTGTGTAGGGGTGCTTATGGTGGAGTGTGCGGGGGTGTGTAGGGCGATTTTGTGAGAGGGTATGGCTGTATGTGGGGGGCATAGGGTATGTTGCGGGATTGTGTGGCATTTGTGGGGTGTGGGTGTGTGGCTCTGGAACACACTGTCCTCTCCTGCAGTCAATACTGGAGGGGGGTGTGTGTGTGTGTACGTGCATGTGCGTGCATGGTTTGTAGGGTGTGAGTGGACCCTTTGCACACTCCCACCATGGTGCAGCAGCAGGTTGGGGCACTGGTGCCTGGCTCTAGCCAGTGTTGCACGTCACAGCAAGAAGAGCAGCCCCCGCTGGACCATTTCCTTCCCTGGCACTTCCCGTACTCGCAGGGCACAGGAGGGAAGCCCCAAGTGCTGGAGCCACTGCTTTACCTACCCCAGCCCACTCCAGTGCCTTGGGCTTCCTTCCTTTGCCCCGTGAGTGCGGGGAATGCCAGGGAAACAAAACGGCCTGGCAGGGGCTGCACTCCTCACAGTGCTGGTGATACCAGGAGTCAGGCGCCAGCGCTGAGCAGAGTACTCCCTTGCTGCTGCCCCCCACTGCCTGCCATGGTTGTGCACCATGGGGGGAAAGGGGGGCGTGTGGAAAGGTCTCCATACCCCTCCCCCCTCACACCCTGCCCACCCGAGCTCCACACTGCTGCCACCCACTTAGATGAGGGCTCTGTGCTCTGAGCCACCCAGCCCTAAACTCTGGGCTCCCACCCGCAGCTTCTCTACCTGCTGCCCAAAGGGAGCAGGACCCTGGGGAAGCCTGCAGCAGCAGCCTGGCCCGGTGCTAGCAGGGCCCACCCTTCTGCCCATGAGGGAGGGAGCGAGGCATAATAGGATATGTTGGGGGCAGGTGCAGGCACCTTGCTTCCACCCTTGCGGGCAGAAGGGCTGGGCAGGGAACTATTTGTTGAGGGGTGCCGTGGGCTGGATGAAAGTGCCTAGCAGGCCAGACTCATGATAGGTAATGTGGTGTCTTTTACCTGAAGCAAGAAAATTTTTTTTCTATAGTTTATCTTATGCAAAAAGTTTGTTGCATTCCTAAACATCTGTACTTCTCTGACATTAGCATTTACATCTTAATTCTCAGAGATGTTGGTTCTCCCTAATTCTCTAATCCAGGGCTTTAACATGCAAGTAAGAGGAAATAATTTTTTTTTTTTTCATTAGAACTCTGGATATTTGCTTCTCTTTACCTTTCTTCCTCCATAATGGAATCCTCTCTTCCCTGCGCCTCCTGTGTGTTTTCATACAGGAGTTTATGAGTTTCAATGAAATTCTTCTGCAAGGCAGACATCTGGGCCATTATCTTCTGACGATGCAGTCTGGCTGCTTCTGCCTTTCTTTTCCGCTCAGCCTTATCTTTGTCCTGAGTGCTCTGGGTCTTACCAAGAAACAAACAAAGAGACTATAAGCTAATAAAAATAACAATTAAACAATGACAAGAATTAGTCCCCAAAAGGTAGATATTTTAACTGCTCATACCAGATTTCCCAAAGAATAGACACTGTGATGGTTAAAATAAATTAAATTTGAAAAGCCTAAAACCAAACTCAAAATATTACCCAGAAACACAAGGCATTAACAGAATACATTTATAGTTAAACAGATACTAAGCTACAACTGTATCAGAAACCTAGCTTTGCCTTTATTTACCTATTTAGACATCAGTTCAAGCTCCCAAGTTTTTATGTCTCCTGCAAAACTGAAGTGAAAATGACTAAAAGTATCAACAAAGCCAAATTCTTTTGAATCTTTGTATCCCTAATTAGCCAGGTAATTATTAGGTCTATCAATTTTATCTAGTCAGTACTGTATTTAGACAATACAAAACAAATAACGGTCTGACTTCCTAGTGGCTAGTAAAAATTGCAGGTGGGGGAGGGTATAGCAAATCCATGTTTCTCAGCCTTGTGAAATCTTTACCTTCTCCATAGTTAATATAAACAGAAGACCATTAAAGGCAAATTGACAAAAGCCAAACTGACAAGGCAAATACTAGTATACTAACTAGGCCATCTACCAACACTTATGTCTCCACCTGTAGCCACAGAAAGCATAAATTATTTATAACTATCTGCCAAAATAAACTTTGGCATGCAGCACAAGTTAATGCTAAGAAAAAAGAGATTTCTTCTGCAATTCTTGAACACAGATTGTACAACAGCAAAAAGAGCAATGCTATGAATATTAATTAGAAATAAGTGAACAGTACAGGCTCAATATTCAGACTTGGATTTAACTAATTAAATAACAGTTTTTGGACATATGTCATTACTTAATGCCAGAAGTGGTATCCAATATGACTGTTTGCAGATATGGGGGAAAAAAACCCAACAACAACAAAACAGCGCTTTACTGGAAGAAGAAGAACATCAGTTTGACCTGGCTCCTCAGTGTCTGTATAGATCAGGCACTTCAGTGAGGCTTTTTGGTGTTTTTATCTAATAGCTGATTGAATCAATCAGCTATTAAAGCGCCAAAAAGCCCACTGAAGCGCCCGATCTATACAGACACTGGGCAAGCCAGGTCAAACTAATGTAATGCCTCTTCTGGGCATGTGCTGCACTCAGTGCGGGGGCGTGCTGAGCTGAAAGTAAAGTGCTGTTTCCCACCCAACCCCCTGCAACATGTGCAAGCAGCCTATATGATCAAATAAACAAGTTTAGTCACTTGGGTTTGAAAATTGGACCTTAAAACTTCAAAAGCAAAGATTCCTGTGGACTATGTCTCCACAGAATTTTTTAGTTCCTTCTCTGTTATTACCTCATCACCTTTTGTAGCTTCTGATCTTGAGATAGTGGTTACTGTTGAAAAGCTGGACTTCTCTCTCAATCGTTTCACTGTGTCAAATGTCTGGGAATAGAGACTTAAGCGTTAAAGAATAAATTGAGACCCCCACTACATCTGCTACACAGGCAAGACTGAAAGCTCATCATAGGATTTAATATATTTTGATAATTTGGGGTTGGTAAAAACTGTAGTAATAACCTAGGAAAGAAAACGCCTCTATTGAGGCAATAAAGGATCCCTACACCACTAATGTACCTCCAGCTGAGATCTGGAGAACTCCTTCAGGTGTGAGAATATAGCCAGCTCCTCTGATCTACTAAGACCTTGGGCCTTTGTACGACTGCTAACAAGTAGTAATGGTTGTGATGATTGCATAAGGACATCTACCCAACAGGAAACAGATGGAGACTGCCACATTTCACACAGCTCACTGAGACGCCATCACACAGAAATACCTCTCAGTCACTACTGCTATGTGGATGATTTAAACTGTGGTGGCCAACCTGCAGCATGAATGCCACAAGTGGCGTGGGTAGCTTCCATGTGTGGGACATGGCATAACAGGAAAGGGAAAAGCAGCATAGCAAGTGATAGGGCCAGAAGCAGAAAGCAAATTAGGAAATCAGACAGGTAGCACAGGGCTAAACGCAGAAAGCACAGGAGAAGATCAGACAGGGAGCAAAGGGCAAGAACCAGAAAGCAGAGTAGTATACTGGATTGAGGCAGGGGATCAGTGTGGCACTCAGGACAGAAGGGTGCAAGGCTAATCTGTGGCACACCTGCTAAAAAGCCTGGCCTCCACTGATTTAAATCATCCAATGCTCAACCTGGAAGGCTTTCCAGTCTATGATCAATTCCCAAATTGTATCTTTATATTTTCATTTGGTTCAATATTTTTTAAATGACTAGAAATCTCAGAATTCTTTATGTTAAACCTTCTAAACTTAATTTACCTACTATTTTAAAGCTCTGCTGTGAATTTTAACACATTAATTTTCCACGGTAGCCATTTAATTTGGGAAGACTTATTGCAATTTTGAAAAAAAAACTGCACACCTTCCACTACACTTGAGGTTTTAAAGCAAACAGCCCATAAAGACTTGCCAATTTTACTAATATAAAAAGATTTTAACCAAGCTTCTCTTTTTACCACTTTACACTGTAGAAAATATCTTGAATAACAAAGTTGTTCATATAAATAACATGGTTATTGAGCATTAATAATGCCACTACTGGATATTATTTACACAAAAATCTGACTTAAAATATTTTACATAGCAGCACTGGGCCTAATACTTGTCCTCACAAATTTTCAGCAACTAATAATGAGCTTTTCAACAGAGTAAGCTGTTCAAGATATTGCAGGTGTGAACGCTATCTAGTGGATTAGCTACAGCAGCCATTAAAACAATTTTAATGGTATTCTGAATTATTAAAACCAGATCACACTTGCCTTCTTCCTTTTTTACCTGCAGTATCCAGTTGATCATGTCCTTCTGTGCTTCTAACTGAGGAATTCCTTTCAGCTTTTCCAGAAGCATCACTATGTTCACAGCATTCAAGGCTGAGCTTCCCATTCCTTTACAGAAGAAGAAAATGTCAACTTGCAGAAATACCAACTAACTTCTCCACACATCTGCAGCTGTGAACAGGCTTTAATATACTGGCAAAACTAATATTACACATTTACAGTTTTGCCTTCAGTTTTTCCCTCAATTCAGGACAGATACAATATAATCTTCGTTTCTGGTGCATCAAATACAGATAACACTAATTTAGATTTCTTTCAGAAGCAAAAAAGTGCAGACAAAACAAACCTGGCTGCCAGCTCTATGCTCCAGGGCTTCTGTTTTTATAACTCAGAAACTTAGACTTTATATATTGCAATTGTGTGTGCCCTTTTCTGTCATAATATGTAGTCATCATTCCAATTTTCCTGATCACAAAACAAGTGCAAGCTATTTATTTTTAAAATACCATTCATATTTGCATGTTCATCCCTTCTTAAGAAATTATTTCATTCCCCTTCTCTGCTTCCTAATAACCTTATGAAGAAGCAGACACTTAACCGTCTTCAATCAGCTGGCAGCAGGATCACTTCAACATCCCTCTTTAAGCAGAAGCAAATACCTATTCCGAATCTCACTTCCCTACTCCTGTTTTGGAGCAGTATTCTAGCAGACTCAAGCTTTGTTTATTTTCATCAAAGAATTAAGAAACTAAGAATAAATCCTTCCTGACCAGGATGGCTTAATTTTTCCTTAGAAGTTAGTGCTGACCTTATAGAATAAAGTTAGCTTAATTTATTCTCCTCTCCAAAGGTAAAAAACATACTTGATGCTTTGTGATAGAAGTCAAAGGTCACTTCTTCCTCTGGAGCCTTCCCTAGCTGCTGTTTCTCTTCCAGCAAGCCCAGAGAAAGGAGATGAAGTACCTGGAAAAGATGAAAATGAAATCTCAATTGCTACTGGGCTGCTGCAAAATTGGAACATATTGATAAAACTAGCAGACACAAAGGAGTACATCACAAAATATTCTGATAAAATAGTTAGCATCAAAAAGTGCAAAACACACTTAAAAAACACGGTAACTGTGCCAGTATCTCTAACAAGATATATTGTTGATAAATTCTTTAAATTTAACCAATTCTCATGTATTTCGCATCAGCCATGTATGAGTTGCTGATATGAGTCTACCCATATCAACTAGCAACTATCAGATAAAGTAATAAAGTAAATTATGCATCCCTCTAATGGTGGGAACCCTAGAGCAGCGTTTTTCAACCTGTGGGTCGTAAGACTATTTCAAAGGATCACAAGCTGCAGCAGGGCAGAGGGGTGACAGGAAGGCACCTGCCCCTTTCAGTGGGGGAGCAGGGGAGAGCTGCATAGCCAAACTGGTGGCACTGGGGCTGGAAGATGCTGCTTTGTGGGGGGGAGAGGGGCCATGACCAGGCTGTATGGCACAGCGTGCCCAGACCAGGGCAGGGGGGGTGGCAGCAGCGCGGCGGCAGCAGGGGGAAAGGAGTCACAGGCCTCTCTTCCCTCTGGTCTGTGCAGTGGCCAGACACTCCACTGCAACCCACATGAGCCAGAGTCACCACAACCACTGCATTCTGGCCTGAGAAGAACAGGGGCAGGTAGGGGGCCCTCTAGCAGTGCTAGGGGGAGGGCAGCCAGGGGGCTGCAGGGCAGGAGGGACACTAGCATGGCCACAGGGGTGTGAGTTAGGACAGGCCATGGATCTTTGCAAATAGGTCCTGGTAAGGAAAAGTTGAGAAAGACTGTGCTAGAGCAGTGTTTCTCAACTAGTGAGACATGAAGGTTGTGGGATGTAAGGTACAAAAGGTTGAGAACCACTGTGCTAGAGGACAGAAAAAAGCAGGTGCTGATAGTAGATAGCTGGGTTTGTGATGTCTAGAAGGACCACATGGTGACTTGGCCAGCCAGGTGCAAAAGCAGTGGACTTTAAGAGGGGTGTTAATAGACTGCTATCGGGTGCTAGGGAAGAGCTAGTCCATGCACGTACCAATGACACAGGGAAGTGTAGGAGAGAGGTCCTGGAAACTAAATTTTAGGCAGGAGGTTAAAGTCAAGGGCCTCCACAGTAGCATTTTCTGAAATGATTCCAGTTCCATGTGCAGGGCCAGAAAAACAGGTGGAGCTCCCACGTCTCAATGTGCCAAAGAGAAAATGGTATAGGGAGAAGGAGTTTAGGTCTATCAAGAAAGAGGAACCTTTTGGGAAGGAAGAGTCTGCACAGAAAGGATGGGCTCCAACTGAACCAGAATAAAACTAGACTGCTGGCACTAAACAGATATTTTTCTGTAGCGCTTGGGCCACGTTTGTAAACTACAGATTCCTTGCATGCCTGTACATTCACATTTTGTAATGCTACAAATGTAACAGCTGTCTGCATCCATCCCGAGGGACAATTCAAATTAAACTATGTAATTAAGGACTTGTTTCTGATATTGTTAATTGCTACTGTAAATTGCATTTAAATTTTATAAGAGAGGAGGCATATCATTAGAAACACATCATTGGTCAACATAGTTTTTAAAACAGGCTTTTGGGGCAAAAAGGATACCATATTTGTAAAAGTAAAAATTAATATCCTGTTTGAATATTCATAATCACACAAGAATGTTTTTGATACCAACAGTTAATACAGAAAGCATTTCATGGGGAAAATAAAAATGCTAGACGTACCATTTGGATCATAGCTTCTGTCCATAAGTGGGTCTCCAGTTCTACTGCTCTTTGAAGGATGGTCCTGAGGATATGCATCATGACATCACAGTTCATAATTTTTACCACATTACTGAATGCAGGGCTGAATTCTGGAGGAGGCGGAGGTGGTAATGCTAGAAAAGACCCATACACAGATATCTTAGTAACTTTTTAATCTCTCCCAAAAACTGAAGGCAAGTGGAGAAAACAAATGCAGTGCTACTTACTGAAAAAGAGAAACAGTGTAATTCAGTTGGTGATCAAGTTTCCCCTACTTACCTGGATTTGTGAGTACTCCTCTAAATCATGTATTTTTACAGTAATTCATCTCAAATTTTATGAAATGCACTAGGAGTCTGTCTACGTTGCTTTTCTGACGAGCCCAGGAGCAATGCCTAGAATCACACCCAGCCCTGCAGCCGCATGTACCAAAACCCAGAAATTAGGCAAGACAGCTGGTTTCACATGGTCCTGAGCCACATGCCCAGGTACCTGCTATCAGGCACGGTCTTAAGCATGCTTCTGGGCAGCACTGGGCAGAACCAAGTAATTATGCTTCTCAGAGGTGGTCCTGGGCTTGTCATAGAGGCAGCAAAGACATGTGCAAGGGCAGCCTTGAACATGCCAATAGAAAAATACATCTTACCTCTGAGACATGGTGGGTGAACCAATATTTTTTTAAATTAAATGGCCTAAATATATGAAATCCAGCTTCTGAAAGGCCATTAGTTAAACATTTTGACTATAAAAAGTCCCATAAAACCATACAGCAGGCAACATATACAGCTAACAAATAAATAAATACTTAAGTAAGTCACTGAAAACCCTCAAGACGGGCAGCCATTTGCTCATGAAATAGCACCAGCCATTTGCCAAATCCCACTGATTTCAATTAAAGGTACTACTTGGGTCTATTTAAGCATGCTAGTAAATTTGTGGGGGAAAAGCCTACTCTATTTTTCCCACCTTTTTAGTATTGGTTACACTGTAACTTGGAGCACAAGCTCAGCCACTTATCAGCTCACTGCTCTATATTAAGGGAGGTTAAACTGCTCTTCTGGGCACTTTGCCTATTAGAGGAACCTCGAAACTGCCAGGACCTACCCTGCTTTAGGGGGACCAAAAACACAGATTATCACATTGGTTGAAAGACCAGATGGATTAACTACTTACCCCACATGCTTAACAGTTTTCTGATCGTCAAATGTCTCCCATATTGATTTACACTATGTTTTTCTGTACCCTGGCTAAAGTGTGGGCCCTTTGAGAGGTAAAATGTTGTCAAATGCATAAAAACAAACAAACTGGAAAAAAGTAATGCCCACCTGCCCTTGCCACCAGCCTGATTTTCCCATTACAGTGATTTTGGAAATTAACTTGCCACTGAAGGATGCACAAAATTTACAAAGAATGCAATTCCTAAGTTTGCTGTATCCCTTCAAACCACACTGGGTAGGTCTACACATGCACTGTAGGGGTGTGTGAAACAGGCCATATTCAATTTGGATTCAGCCTGAATCAGGGACAGCGACTCGATTAGTTGATTCAGATCACTATCCTGATTCGATTCAGTTGAATCCGAATCTGAAGATTTGATACTGATTCGGAGAATCAGCTATTCGGCCATAGACGCATCTTTAAATGTTTTTTCTTCTACATACCTCAAGGTACCAGGCATAACTTGTGAACACTGCAATGCTGGGGTAGCACAGGAGCGCGGGGGGCTCCCCTTGCATGCTCGGCGGCAAACAAGGAAGTGGACCAGAAGTATTTCTGGTCCACATCAGGGTCTGCTGCCAACTGCACTGGGGGGCCCCCCGGTACCCTCCAGCTCAGGATCAGCTGTAGGGGAACCCCAGGTGCTCCCTCCGTCCCCAGGAAGCACCAGCTGCCAAGCGGGAGGGGGCCAGCACGCTCTCCGGCAGACCCGGAAGTGGACTGGAAGTGCTTCTGGTCCACTTCTGGGTCTGCTACCAAGTGTGCTGGGGAGCCCCCTGTGCTCCTGTGGGACACTCCATCCGCCCCAGCATCCCAGCACTCATGAGCTGCCTTGAGGTATGTAGAAAAAACATTTAAAACTCTGTCTATGTCTGAATCATCAAATCTTTCCAAATCTCCCCGATTTGGAGGGGTTAAAGGATCTACTGATTCAATTTGGATTCGGAGATTTGGCCACCGAATCAGACCGAATCGAATCAGTGACCAAAGCTTCGCACAGCCCTAGTGTACTGGACTGTGCAGTAATAACGGTGCAATCCTGATGCGCGTGGGTTTTTTCCCATGCTACTGCACAATAACGTTGGTGTCAGGGTTTGGGCCCGCCAACACTACATCGCGGTAGGAATGAGCTATGGCAACATAGTATCGCATGTAGATGAGCCCACTGTAATTCTTCCCCCCTCCAAGTCAGTACTTCTCAGTAGAAGGGATCCTAAAATACATCACAAGCATGACTTGGAAATAATTTCCTCTGCATCTGATACAGAATAGAAAAATGCAGTGCTGTTGAAGAGCACACAACAATAAAGTACAGTTTAAAACAGAGGTGTCAAATATATGGCCTGCAGGCTGGATCCAGCCCATGGTGCTGTTTTATTTGGCCCACAAGGCTACTGGAAATTGGGGGGTATGACAAATGTATGGTCTGCCGCTGAATTTGGGGCCCCCAGGACATAGCCATCAGTGGCAAGTGGGTTACACAGTCTTCACTTGTCTGGTGGTTACTTGATCCACCATCGCTGATGGACCCACTGTAGCTGCCACTGGCCCTGCAGATCTAGCCTGCATGGAGCCCTGTGGCCTAGATCTGGGTCCTGGTTTGGGCCCAGGGTGAGTTTCACATCTCTGGATTAAAGAATAATATTATCCACCTGAATGCACAGAGGCAAGGAGGAATGTGAAGATCTCAGTCATAAATTAATTAGAAATTATCAAGTGCACTCCAATACTCTTCAATTAATGTTTGTAACCTGAATAGCAATGACTGAGGCAAAAAGGAGGTTAAGTAAGCAAAGAGAAGATAGTTTGAAAGTTTTCTAAGTTCTTGCTATACAGAGTCTGTGACTTTATTTATTTATTACCAGGGATCCAAGTTTTCCATTCCCCATGGAAAAACACTAATTGTCATTTTAAGGGGAAAAATACAGATTTTCTCCTCTAAAGGAGAAAAACACAAGAAATGACAGGTTTCCTCTCATAAACTGGTAGAGTTCCAGCTTGCAAGGGCCGGGGGGGCAGAGATCAGGAGGAGGGTGATCAGGAAGGGAGCATCACATGCATGTGTGTGCAAACACATGCATGTGTCAGCCAGGTAGCATGGAGAGCAGCTCTTGCAGCTCCCAGCAGGTAAGTCTGTTGGTGGGGGAAAAGGGGGTGGAACTGAGGCCCCCACAGTGAGGGAGGGAGTTGGACAGGGCTGGGGGTGCTGTCTGGCTGGGGCAGTGCATGGGGCCTGGGATCTGGGTGGGAATGCACAGCTGCAGGGCCCAGCTGGGGAGCAGGACAGAGCTGTCTGGGGGCCTGCAGGGGGGCTGGCTCCCCACCACTGCATGTACTCTTGGGGGGGGAGCATGGGGCACATGCCCCCCCAAATTAGTGTGTGGGGCAGGGGAGATGCAGGCTGGCAGCTGCAGGCTCAGGGCTCCCCACCCTGCCGCCCTGCCCCTGCGGGTCTCCACAGCCCAGCAGGCGGATCCCAGCACGGCAGGGCAGAGAGACTTAGTTCTGCCACTGGGAGCCTCACATCGCCACAGCATGTTACCCCCTGCCTGCCCAGCAACAAGGGTGGTGGCACAAAGTTGTGCCTCCCGTTGCTGCCGGGCCACCAGGGAGTGCCTTGCCATGGCCGCTTGGGGCTCCTGGTAGCAGCATGATACCTCTTCGCCCCAGGGTCTTGCCTGCTGGGCAGTGGAGACCCCCAGGGGAAGGGCTACAAGGTGGGAAGCCCTGAGCCTGCAGCCACCAGGCCACATCTGTCTCCCTCCCCCACCCCCCATTGGGGGGGAGGGGTGCTGCTGCCAAGGTCTGCTACCAGGTCCACTAGGGGGCTGCAGACCCGGGTCCCTGGCCCCATAACCCTGACAGCTGGGGGTGTCCTGCAGCAGGGCTGGGGAGGGGGCAGGAGGCCATGGGTTGTGAGTGAGGGGCACTGGCAGGGCCAACGGGCTGTGGGTTGGTGTGAGGGGAACCAGGAGGGGATAGAGGGCTGCAGGTTGAGAGTGAGGGGAACCAGTAGGACTGGGGGATGGGAGGCTGTGGGTGGGGAGTAAGGGGCACTGGCAGGGCCAGGAGGCTGTGGGTGGGGAGTGAGAGGTAATGGCATGGGCAGGGCACCAGCATATCAGGGCTGCTCATCACCACAAAGCAGTGGGGGAAGACAGCCACAGGTGGACTTCCACTCTGATTTTCCATGATAAAAAACCCAAAATCAAATTCCTAAATTTATAGGTATTTATAATTGTATTATGGTGACTGAGGCACTGGTAGGCTTCTAAATTGTAAATATATCAATAAAACATTGTGTTCAACTGATTATAGAGATAGATATAGAAATAGATATAGTGACATTTCATTTAACAATGGAAAAATGTGAATTTTAGGTTTTTTAATCAGAGAATTTGCCCTTTTTAGACAGAAAACCAGGATCTCTGTTTATTAGACATAAATGCCACCAGTCCTAACGCAGGCTCAAGGAAGCATGCAGTAACGGAACAAAACCCCTTACAAAAGAACAGAGACTATTAAAATAAAATGTTAAATAACTTCCTTCCCTCTCCCCCGCTCCAAACAATATCTCAGCTTAGCTTTGCTTGCTAAATGCCTGCCAAAATAGGGAAGGTCTTACAGAACTTCCAGAAGATGTCCAGGCTCAGGTTCTGACAGGCCTTAGGGGGAGCTGAGGAGTGACAACCAATAATGACCTCCCGTGTTTTCATCAAGCGAGTCTGGCACATTTATGGTACTTGCAGTAGGAGGTTTCTTTTGACTGACCTCAGAGAGCACAATGGGGCATAAGACAGAAGGCAGCCCCTTAGGCTGTAGAGCCCAGATCATTTAGGGACTTACAGGTCAGTAACAGCACTTTGAATTGTTTCCAGAAAACTACTGGAAGCTACTGCAATTACAAAGTACTGGAGTTATGTGCCCCTGGTAATACATCCCCATCAGAAGGCACACCACTGCACTCTGCAACAGCTGCAGTGTCCAGACAGATGTCAAGGGCAGCACCAGGTAAAGTGCTCTACAGTAGTCTAAGCCTGATGTTATAAAAGGTGTAGATGACAATGGCCAGACCCAAATCTTTTTAGAAAGCAGATTTTATGGCGCTTTAAACTGCAGTTCTCCACAGCATATCTACAAATGGTGGCAGCAGGCAGTACAACCATCTGTACATGGCAACAAAGTCTTAGTTTTATTCCAAAGGAACCAACTACTAGGAAGAAAAGTTACTTTTGTCCCTTTCATCTGCTGAGACTATTAGGAAGG
This sequence comes from Alligator mississippiensis, assembly GCF_030867095.1. NCBI lineage: Eukaryota > Metazoa > Chordata > Crocodylia > Alligatoridae > Alligator > Alligator mississippiensis. Next base: position 236,820,202 of record NC_081825.1, on the reverse strand, counting down.
CCCTGTAATTTTGGTATCAAGTTTTATGCTTTGCCATTTGTCCCTAAGAAATTAAACTGAAAACCCTCTAATCTGCTTATTTTGTAACCAAATAAATAATCACCAAAAATATACCAAGTGGTAACTAATTATGGCAATACATATCTGGATCACATTCAAATTTGTGACACTGAACTCAGGACAATTAAGTCCTCTCCCAAAGCTTCTCTGTGGTCAGCATTACAGCTATAGTAAAGTAAATCACTATACTCCTTTAGTCATCTATCCAAACTTTTACCTTCATCTCTGTTTTCTTGTTTTCTTCTCTTCTTCTGTGTATGTTCAGCCTGTAAGAAAAGCGACCCAAGTTACCATACCAGTAGCACTGGAGAATTATTGTTGTGAATGCAACAGGGTGTGGCGATGTGGGCATCTCCACCAGCCACAACAAGCTCCCCACCTGCCTCTGGGCACACCACCTGCCTGTCCCTCCCGCCACACCTTGTTGGTAATTAATAAGTTGCTAATTAAGGTGGGAGGCTGCCTGTTGTTGCACCCTGATGTTAAGAGGGGTGTCCACGGCTCTGTACCTCCCCTACACCGCAGCCCAAGCCTCGCAGATGGTATTTCAGGCAGTTAGTTGGACCCTCACCTTCGCCCATTAGCTGTGGGCCCCAACCGTGGGGACCTTCAGCTTCCATAAGCCCTGGCCCAGTTTCAGGCCCAGTTGGGACCCTGAGCTCCTTTGCTCATTGTGGGTGTCCCTCATGGTGGGCCCTTGGCCCTTTTGACCCTTAGGTCCTGGCCCCAGCATTGACCAGTCGAGACCCTCAGTGGGGTCTTTGCTTCCTGCCTGCACTTCCTGGAGTGGGGTTCCCCCATTCCCAGCTCAGGTGCTCCAGGGAGCATGCCTGGCCCTATGGGGTCTCTCCGCAACTGGCTCAGGCGCTTCCTGAAGATTACCTGACCTACACTTCTTCCTTGGATCTTATTCCCTATACACACACCACGACTGGTGCTCCAGGGTCTCGCAGGGGACTCTCACTCCCCACCTTAAGCAGCAGGTGATTGTGCTTGGCCTCAGATGTCATTTCTAACCTACCCGAAGGTGAGGGCTGGGGTTAAGGTGCCCTTACTCGCCTTTCACCGGGGGGATCACTGGCCTGGCATTTCCTGGGGGCTCCCGCGCCACTGAGAGCCCCACCAGGCCACCCACTTCCGGCAGGCAGGGTGAAGTTTTAGGTCATGCTCAGGACCAGAAGCCTCCAAGCCATCCCCTACAGCTCCTCCCTTACCTCCAGGATGATACCAGCAGCCTTGCAGCCAGGCAATTTGCTGCTGCCTCCTCTGCCAGCAGGGAACTGATCCGGTTATAAAGGCAGCCAGGGCTTTAAAATGGCTGCCGCCATCAGGCACCTGCTGGCAGCTTGGCTCAGTGCCCTGCCACACCCCGCACTAGACTAAACAAATGTAGTAAGATACAGTAATATCCCCTCACTGTGAGTTTCACATTGCCTACCTTGCTGTGTTGGGTTTTGGTGTAATGATAAAAGAACATATTGAACTCCTTCAAACATTCATCCTTCAGCTCATAAACTCCATGGCCTGACACCCCTGGTTTCCTAAAAAAACATTTTCCATGGACAGATTAACATATCAATGCTTATTTAGATTAAAACAAACAGGTAATTCAATTTGTTTCCTAAGGAAACGCTAATAGTAAAGCAGAACATAGACCTAGCTCTACACATCTCATTTTAATGCCGTACCAGATTTTAAATTTTCAGAAGTCAAGGCTTTAAACTAGAATTTCAGGTGTTTGACTTGCACTGTATTATCTCTAGCTCCTTTTCAACTTAGGCACTAATAAATATAATGCATGAAGATGTCTCTCATTGGAAAAGCATCTGGTGAATCCCACACTACTCTCAAAACAAAGTTTCTAGCTATATCCAAGAATCCCTTTGCTTACATGGAAATGGAACAAGTCACCAGCAACTTAGAATGAATGGAAATTCAAGCAGTTGAAGTTACAAGGTGTTATTTTTTGACAAAATTACAATGAACCAAAACTGGTTCAAACATCCATTTATAATAGGTGATTTTTAAGCAGCAGGCAAACTAAGATTTCAGGGAAGCTGAAGTGGGGTGGGAGGTATGGGAACTGGGTTAAGTGTTAAATTTAAAGCCAACTTATTTCTGATAATGAAGCAAGTTAGTTAGAAAAAAAAAAAAAACTGTCTAAACCAGGGATGCTCAACTCCTGGCATGTGAAGTCATGTCATCTGGCCCACGAGGCTTCTCAAGGGTCCAGAAATTTGGTGGTGGGGGAGTGGTAGCGCCTCCTGGATTGGGTGCCAGATCCCAGTACACAGAGCTGGGCAGGGGCAGCACCAGGCCCCAGGACAGAATCCCAGCACATGGGGGCAGCATGGGGCCCCAGGGCCCAACTCTAGTGTGGAGGGCTGACAGAGGGTGGGTATCAGGCTTTCAGGGCCCAATCCTGGAACATGGGCAGGATGGTACCAGGCCCCAGGGCCCAATCCCAGCACATGGGGATTAATCCAGCCTGTGGTCTGGCTCTGCACCACTCAACTCGCCCACAGGGCCAAAAGCTTGAGCAACACTGGTCCAAAAGAAACATCAGAGGAGATTTGGTACTTAATTACTGCTAAAAATTAAATAAATCTTTGAAAATGTTCCCCATTAGCATTGAGACTCCTGGAGTCCTAAGAGTCTTCAAAGTGAATTTGAAGGGAAAAAAAAGTCAATACTTCTCATCATCTGCTTTACTTTTCTATGAACAATTGAAGACAAATGTGTTTCAAGCCAACAAAATAAGTATTTAACAAGAGTTTGTGTAGGATGATAGACAGGCTAAAGACTGTCGCATGACTTTTCACTATTGTTATTCATAAAGTAATATTCGGAGCTTACTTAAAAACGGCGACTTTGTCAATTACGTTCTCCAAGCCAGTTTCATTGTTTTCCTGTTAAAATATTTAACGTGGAATATATTTTTATTCATACAAATATATTTAAGTATTGCTATATTTTAAAATAAGGGCTAAAATGGGAGTTCATTAAGTACAGATATGCCACATTTTAATAGCAGATTTCCTATAAGCCTATACTTCCTGTAATAAAAACCACTCAAACTGATATTCATTTTTATATCTATATAGTAATGTACCATATTTACTCAAATCCTTGATGGCAGGGGGAGGGGGAGGCAAGTGCCAGAGTGCACAGAGAGAAGCAAGCAGTGGGGGGGAACAGGCAGCAGGGGGCAAGGGACAGAGGGCAGGCCACTTGACTCCCCCACTACCTGCCCCCCTGCTACTGTTTTCCCAGCTGCAGCGGTTGTAGGGATGATTAATTTAAGATGACCTTCCAATAGCTAGATTTTATAAAAGGAAAATTATAACAAATGTCTACATTTTCCATGCATAGAATCAAATTATTGGGGAGGTTGTCTTAAGTCCAAAGTCATCTTGGATTTGGGAAAACAGTAATAAAAATCCACAACAGTTTTCATGATAAGCCACAAAAACTGATCAAGATAAATTCCCTATTTAATCTGCCAATTAATGTACTTTGTCCATGTTCATCCAAAATGCAAATGTTCAAATTACCTGATTGGTAAAGGAAAGGAAAAAGAAAACTGTATCGTCCTTTGTATCAAAAATTTAAAACATTTCCCAATATAGGTTATAAAGACGCCTTTATCCACTAAACTACTGCCAGGTATAACATGAGCTTTCACAGACAACAACCTACTTTGTTAAATGCTATGAATGGACTGGGAGAAAGAAAAGTTGCCTACAGCAGAGAAAGCGACAGGAGGAGGGGACACTGCTAAGAAAGGTAAAAAGTAGCTTGATTAGAGCAAATCAGATGAATACGGCAGTTAAGCCTGGAGAGACACTGGAGTTAAAAATAGTCCAGGCAATGGGATAAGAATCCATAGTTCCTGTTAATATTGCTGTTAACACAATCTAGTCCGTAGATGAATTTCTTTTCCCATACTTTTGCATTCAAGGTTTGGGGTTTTTTTAAGGTTTGCTTTTTTTTGTTTAAAGAGACCTACTCTAAGGTCTGTGATGGAATGCTCAGGGAGGTTAAAGTGTTCTCGCACGGGCTTTTGTACATTTCTGGAACTGATAACATGTCAGTGTTCATCCTTTCTTTTATATAGGGTGTGCCCTGTCTGGCCAACATAGCCAGTAGAGGTGCTCTGTAAACAGATGACAAAGTATATGATGTTGGTGGAGAGGAAACTAGGCTGCATTGACAAACTTCCTGCAAATTGCTTTTCTCTCAGTTATACCTGTTCAATTTCTTTCAATGGATTTGCTAAGTATAATTGATAAGACACTCAAAAGCAATTCTACTGATGAGGCACAAAATAAAATAAAAATCTTCCTCTCCCTCTTTTCACTGCACTGGTTTTGTGCATGCTGCAAAAGAATAAATATAAAGCATCTCCCACTGAAAATAGCTCCTATCACTGTAAGTACATGTAAATATTCTGCTTCCTATTTAAGGAAATTCCATCTTTATACAATACTTTTTAAATCAGAGAAACTTCAAGAATAATACTACTAGTGCTATTAGAATAACTGGTCTTGCATATGCTAGCGTACAACAGCTTGGTTGCAAGGCGCCAGTTTGAAGGACACGCAGATAACTGAAGTACTTCATTTCAGTAACTTCAAAGCCAATATTAGTAGTTTCCACCAAAAGTAAAACACTTTCACCTAAAGTGACTAGAGGTTGAAGGGAAAGAAAAATGAATGAAGCAAAACAGAACTTACATTCTCAGGCAAAGATTTAGCAATAGCACTGTGAGCCATTGGTTCAATACAAAGCAGATGAATGATTTCTCTCATAACAACATCTTCTTTTGATACATCACTTACTCCAGGTACATACCTTTCCCCTGCCAGGACAGATTAAAAGGAAGAAAAAGGAAAACAAAGATCAGAATACAACTCTGAATCACTCGTCCTGACCATACTACTGCTTGGATATTTTATGAGACCAAACTGCATCCTTCAAAGATATAGCACAGAAATATATAAAGGGAAGATGGGAGGAAACTTTTTTTGTTGTTTTTAAATGATCAAATATTAAAAGTTTGTCTGGCCAATCCTCTTAACTACTTTCACAGAACAACACTGTCAGTGAATTCTAGAAATCTGCTAAATTACACAAAACCAAAATATAAGATATTTCCAAAATGTAAAATCAGATCTTGTTTTTACTATAAACCAAATTTCTTACCTACAACATAGATGAGAACCTGCAGCATCTCCTCTATTAATGTATTACACTGCTTAATCAAATCCTGTGGGAATTAAATGATACAGTAAACATAATGATAATAATTTTTTAAAAGATTGGAAATCCCAAGAACAATGCAGTTAAATGGGAAACCTAGGCCTCATGCTACCTTATGATACTCTGGTTAAATAGAAAACTGCTCTCCAATTTGAAGCATTACAGAACAGGAGAGACTGCCTGTACTATTACTGCAGAGAAATTTCTTTCAATATACTGCAAAATGAATATGGGAAGAAGGCTTATAAACTAGGAAAATGGTATCCTGAGGTAAATAAATATCCATTGCAACCACAAGGAATGTCAGAAGAATCCAGGAAAACCCCATTCAACTAAAAATATAAGCATACACCTTAAGGGTTAAAACAATGTTGAGGAAAACAAAATATTCCTGGTTTTCAGAAGACAATTTATAAAACAATAGTAATGGCAGCCATGCCAGCTCTAATACAAATAAGAATCCTATTTGGTAAATACTGAAAATAAAGAAGGATGTGAACCAAAGTCACCTTGAAGAAGGACTGAACTAAATCAAACAGATCACTGTTCCTTGTTAGATCTTATGCCACTTGCGTGTTACCATTCTATGAATCACATGGTAACTAATAAACAATGTGAACAGCAAGGCACAGAAAACAGCAAAATATGTTCTTTTTGAAGAGGTATGAGTACAGATATAAATCACTAAGTACTGAATCTTTTGTTGATCTGCACATTACTATTTTAGCGTGGCCTTAAAACTACAGTGAAAAAAACATAGTAACTACAGTTTCCCCATTTATGTTTCCAAGAAGAATTTATAAAAAGGTCCCTGATACTCACCTGGTCTTTAGTGGGCATGATCTTCCTGAAGGCGTCAGCAAGTTCATATCTCTGAAGCATCATCAAAAGGAAATGATTCGGATCCATAAGAGATGCACCAATCTGACAGATATCAGGAATATCAGAGTCAGCATCTAAATTCCTCTCTAAGGCATGAAAGCTAATCTCTCCTCCAAGATTGCTTTTAAATATGACGCAGCTAATAAATTCAGAAGGTGAATGCTTTAAAACATGCAGGATACAGAATTTAATGTTATAAATGGTTTCAATTGGAAAAAATGATCCATACACAAATTATATAAGAAAGAAGAAAGAAAAAGTATGTGCACGTCTTAGCATTTCTAGAAATGTCAGCTCCCTTTCAAGAATTAATAGGCCTTAAAGCCACATCCAAAAACAGAAGAGAAGTGAGTGAAAGATCCTCTTTAAAACCACTGATAAGTGTATGAATTTCAACTGTTATAGAGAGATTCTGTGTTTGGGGCAAAGGGGGAGAGGGATACAAGAAAAAAGGAAAGAAAAAACCCTATAACATGGCAGCTTAGAAGAATAACTGGACTATCTCTGCAACTGATACTATCTAGATATAGGGACACTTTAAAAGTTTGTGTTAATATGTTACACCATTGGCAGAAAATCAAGACAAAGCTCTAACAAATTTTCATGAGACAATTTAAAAAGTGCTTTGTGTTACTTGATGTCAGCAGTAATGTAAAAGATCTCTACCTGCAGCATAATGATGTCTTTATCATACATCTCTTCTCTACATTTAACATCCTGGTAATAGAACACCTAGGTAGAAACAAGGGGCATGAAAAATACACAGAGGATTTCACTAGAAAAGCTCAGTATTTAGTTAAGAAATTCCCTGAGCAAGCTACTTTTTACATAAAGACTTTTAAATGTTTTGTTCCTATTAATCTAAAATGGTGCACACATTCCTGAGATAGGCAAGAGATTTGGCACCTGCATTTGAGTTAGTATATGAGAAAACCACTTTTGATGACATTCCTACTTTGGAGCAAACAAACTTTTCCAAGAGGCTTTAGCATTTAACTAAAGTTACTTCACTTTGAAGACAGGCTCAGTTTGCCTTTAGCAGTAGATTAATGTGTTCATTCTTATTTCTTGACACAAAGTTATCTGTGTTTCGACAGTTCATGAGACTGTTGCATTATAAGGACGACTTTAGAGCTGGAGGGAAGTTCTTGATTCTCTAGTTTAATTAACCAATCACCAAAGCCCTCAAAAGCTACAGAATATTCTGAGCTAGATAAGTGAAAATCTTAAAATTTTAAGTGAAAATCTCAGAACGCTTAAGTTGTTTGGGGGCTATATGAATCAAGATTTCTTTGTGATAGAATGTTCTATTTTTACAAAGATGTTTATTTCATGCCTTTACAGTATAAGAGAGCCTTGCCATACATTATACTATCTCAGTTCAGACACTAGGAGAATAACACGATCAAGTGGATTCTGACTACAGGACTAGCAACCAAGAACTCCAAATTCTGGTCCCACCTCTAGAAATAGACAAGTCACTTAACCACCATCTCTTCAATTTCAGAGGTAAAATGGAAATAAAAGTACACAGTTCAATTTCATCCTAGGGTGTTCTGAAAAGTGAACAGAGCTACTGTCTGCCTTCACATGGAAGCAAACACTGAAGCTAAATGAGAATACATACATACTTCTCAGGACAGAGTTTTACTTTAAGTATTTCCATAGCACATACAAAAAAAAGAGTTTGCTTTTCCTAAATAAGAGACATACCAGTATGAATCCTTGGTTTGGGATTCAAACAGCTTCATTTCACATTTTTTTGTGCAATGATAACCATACATTAAGGAGAGTCTCTGATAGTTGATTAAGAAGCATCTCTGATAGTTAATACATACCTAGTGCCATAGTTCTTATATAGCATCCTTTTTCATCAGTAAATCTGGGAACATTTTACAAGGGATGTCAGAGACACCACTTTACAACCATAAAGGTAAAAAGGCTTGCTGAATGCCAGCAAGTGGGCCAGTGGCAGAGCTGGGAGTAGAATTCAGTGTAGTGTTCTATCAGCTTAGCTCATGAGTCAGTCAGTCATAGCACTAATGAAAAAAGTGACAAACTAGTGGGACTCAGCTTCTAATGCTTGTGACAGGGAGTACCTGACTTATCAGGGAAAGCCCATTCCTCCTCCACATGTCTGCTGCAACCTGAGCAACCAAGGCAAGACAGCGCAAAGGATAGTCTATCAGCAGCTCCACTTGGAATTCTTTCTAAAAATTAAATGAAATAAATCTGTTAATAGACTAAAGATTAAGATTTATATTCTTCTAAGAACAAAACAAGATCAATAACTGCAAGACAATATATGCACTAGGAAGCCCTTAACAAGTTTATACACCTATAAAGACTTACAGGGTTGTGTTAATAGAGATTACAGTTCTGGCACAGCAGGAGAACATTAGGCAAAAAACTGGGTGTGCAATTTTGATAGGAAAAATATAAGAATACTGAAAGAAAAGCTGTGCTGTTTTAAGATATATAAAAGAGGTAACAAAAAAATTTGGATTGCAAATCAAAGCTGCAGCACATTACAATGCTATTAAAGAAACCGGAGGTTAGATGTCCCCAAGGGAATTTTGATTATGAATGGACTGAACAGTTACCAGGACAGATGACATTCTTAGGAATAAGTGTATCCAAGGTTTTAGTACCCCCTCCTCAATATTTTAGAATCACTACTAAATACTATAATATTACGGTCATATGTCCTTCTAATCCTATAATACTCATTTCATGTAGGGCCTCTCTTGTATCTAAAAAGAAAACAAACCAGACATTTTAATTATGAAATGAAAACTACCTTTTGGGATCAGTTTTTTGGGTTTTTTTATACCAAGATACTGGAAACACTGATCAACCTATCCTCTCTCTCTTCAATGGCAAGTTGCTTACAGGAATGCAATTCAGTAATAACAGACAAGCTCAATTACCATTAGAAGCAAACACTTACAGGAGAGACAAATTCATTTAGTCTTGAGATGGCTCCAGTCTTGCTTAACCTTACATGTAGACCTACAAGAACAAAGATGGGGAAATAAATACAAAGCAAAGCCACACAGATATACTTTTCAGCCAGGTGAGGGTTAAAACAAGTGTACTGTTGGCCCAATAAAAGGTATCACCAAAAATTAAATAAAAATCCTTGCCTTGGAAACAAACCCAGCCTTTTTTTAAATCAAGATTCATTTTCTAAGGCCTGCATTACATAGATGGTCAGCCTAGACTATCAAAATGTTTCCTTCTAGCCTTACAATCTATTAATTTATGAAAGTCTGATAAATTTTAAGAAGAGTTTGCTAAACAGCATTTACAATTTATTTACTTCTTGTTTTAGCAGCAACTCAGCAGTCACATAGTGTAGAAATGGATGTCATCTATCCTCACCTTTGTGCTGCCACAAAAAAAATTCAGCGTAGATGTTGACACTTTTTCCCATGCCACAAATGCCAAAATGTGTGGCCACAACAAAAAGTAGTAATAATTTGTGTTGCTTTATTGTGGCAGATGTTTATTTGCTCTATGGTGGGAGAGTAAGGGCATCCTGGAGCTGCCCACAATCTCCAGCTGCCCCAGGCAGGGACTCAGGAGGGGTCCGATCCTGCACAGGAATTTCCGTATAGGATCAGGTCCATTAAGCCCTGGGAGAGGTTGCCTAGTTGCCTGTCCATTTACAAAGACACATCCCCAGGATTTCTGGGATGCTTCTGGGTAAGCAGGGAAAGTCAGGGTTTCCCCATTTACCCAGTCACATCCCAGAGATCCCAGGGGCACATGTCTAAATCAGGATAGCACAGATCCTGGGGAGGAGTCTGTAAGTAGGGATACCCCAACATCCCTCCCTTACAGACATACCCTGGAGATCCTGGGGACATGTCTCCATAAGCAGGGAATCTCTGACTTCCTCCACTTACCCAGACACACCCGAGTGATGCATCTTGGTAAGCAGGGAAAGCTAGGCAGGCACTTCCCAAGTCTTGAGGGGCCTGAACCTGTGCACAAATTCCTGGGGTATGCAAGACCAGGCCCCTCAGCCCCAGGAGAATATGTTGCCCATATTCCTGCAGCATCAATGTGTGATGTGTGTTTCACCCAATGAAACAGACCAGCTCTGCTGGGACATATCCTGGCACAGCTGATCAGCTTCATTCGGTGACATCGATTTCTATCCATAGAACCATGGTCACAAACTACTACAAGATCGTTTCAGGCTGGACATAAGGAAGAATTTCTTTACTGTCCGAGCCCCCAAGGTCTGGAACAGCCTGCCACCAGAGGTTGTTCAAGCGCCTTCACTGAACACCTTCAAGATGAAACTGGATGCTCAACTTGCTGGGATCCTATGACCCCAGGTGACTTCCTGCCCTTTGGGCAGGGGGCTGGACTCGATGATCTTCCGAGGTCCCTTCCAGCCCTAATGTCTATGAAATCTATGAAAAGCCTCCTCACTAAAGACTACAAAGACCAAAACTGTTATGTTGTGTCCTCAGGTAGGTATTCTGTGCAACATGGACCTAAAGCATGACAAGTACTTAAGAAGGCCATGCAGTTCTGCTGTTTGCATGCAACCTAAAAGTAGACAGTACCCTGGTCTGGGGAGGTGGGTATATTTGGCTTTGAGGTCTTATAATAAGATTAAATGGTACCCATGACTGGTATGTTGATTGTCATTCTGCACTACAAAATTCCTGCAGGAGTTAATGAAGTTCCTCTTCACTGAGGGAGAGCTAAAAATCAGCCTGGGGAATGATAAAATTCATGTAGATGACATTTCTTCAAAGTTAGCCCAAGATTTTATTGCTACCATGATTGCAAAGTAATTTATCGTAGGTGGCTGTAAAATCCAAACTCATCCAGATTTTATAGAACCTAAGTGTACACAGATCCTGTTTGATCTGGACTATGATTACAAAATTAGATAACTATGCAATGGAATTATTACTGCCTTCTTTGGCCAGGGGTCAGGGGTATCAGGGCTAAGCAACCTGTTGGGAGGGTCTATCCTCAGGAGTTAATAAACTGCTCTTAACACTCAGAGTTCTGTTTTACTAAAACTCCTAGATTTACATCTTTAGTTTATCTAACAAAGAAGGGGAATTAAATGTTTTTAGTGTCTGGCAGCAAATTCCCACGTAGTGGGGAGATTAATCTGGACTCAGTTGAGGGAGTCCATGGCAATAATGGTAAATTGAAAATATGATGCTCTTAGATTTCTATCAGCATTTATATGATCACATGGTCCTGCAGGCTGATTCCTCCCCCAATCTGGGATCATCATCAGGGCCTAGCCTCTCCTCCAATTTTTACAGAATCATGGAAAAGTAGAGGTGGAAAGGACTTCAGAAGGTCATCTAGTCCAACCCCCTGTTCAAAGCAGGATCATGTATTTAAATTATCCTTTACAAGCAATTATTTAACTCACTTAAAAACTCTGCAAACAACCATATTGGACAACTACCAGGCACAATCCCCCCCAAAATAAAAACACCTTAACTTGCCATAGGTAAAGCAAGGGGACGAGGGCACTGTTAATAGCCTACCACTGCAAGGTAGCTATTAAAATATGCTCAAGAGACCCAAGGAAGAGGACAATGCTCCACGCTGCAAAGGAAGGCAGCTCTCTTCTCCCAACCACAAACAGTCCGCACCAATAAGATTAAAATTCTTCCCTGATCCCAAATGTGGTGACTGGCCTGGCCCTAAGCAGAGGAGCCAGACCTTCTACCAGGAGTTTCTGTGTTTTTTAAGTCCCATCAGGAACATCCCTATCAAGATCTACAATTTTGATAGGCAAGTACAATATTGTCTATATTTAAAATCTATTTGCAAACTGAAATTACTGCAGAATGTGAATGTTTGTTTGTTATGTTGTGTACCTCACCATGACTCATCCCAGTGCTCCAACATCTGCAAGACGTTAGGCCAACAAAAATAAAGTGTTGGTTTTGACTTACAAAGGCCCAAATGATTTGGAACTAGCTGATTTTGAACTAGCAGATTTTGAATTGGTCCCTCTTTTCCCATGAAATATTGCTGCAACTGGCTCCATGGAGGTGCTGGAGTGAGCATTCTTTCAGTTGATAAGAGAGGAAAATGCTGGCAGGGCATTCCCATTGCAGTTCCTCTTCCCTTCCTTACAGCCTAGGCTGCTAAGTACATCTATTAAAGTTTAAAATGTTTGTGGAAGATGAGGAAGAAAGTTTTATTTCCTGCTCCTGCTGTTTGACAGACTACATCTTTAACTGTATGTCTTTGTGGCTTGCGAGTTCATGTAAAATAAATATTTCTTTTGATACGCTAATTCCTCCAATTTCTCACAGAAAACTTGTAGACGAGAAGTCTCCCCATGAAGTCCTGTATAGATGATTCTATAGTACACTGCCAAAAATAACTGCTGTTGAACAATTAAAAAAAAACCAACCTCTTCTCTTGCTCACAGGAACTAAGCAATTTGCATTTATCCTGTATCTGGGATTCTGACAGGGAAAACCAGGGCACAGCCTCTACAAATGTTCTACAAGCTTCTTATATTTTAAGCTACAGTAAAGCCCGATAGTTTTTGTTTTGAATGTAGTCATAGATTTTTCCCAATTAAACAGTTAATATATTCATATAATTTACAGGATTTATTGAATAAACTTATTCTGATGGTAAGCCATTAGACTGCTTAACACAATAACTCCCAATTAAACTACAGAGAATCTTTAAGTTAGCACAAAACATTGGCTACTTTTAATTTTTTAGACTGCTTTTTTAAAGTTAGGCTACAGATACATAATATTTTGAAAATGCTACTTGAGGATAAAGAAGTAGAGATAGAAGAAGAAACCTAACTACAGAGAACAATTTTTAAAAGTAAAGCATAACAACACCCACCAGCAAGGGTCCTGGACAGTGGCAAGTGTATGCTAACAGAATCTACAGACACTCTGTAAGGTCTGTATTCCAGCGTGTGGCCACATAAGTGAAAAAATGTCTTTGCTCGTGAATGACTATTTGTGCTGCATCTCATCACAGCTCTATGGCACTCCTTGTAAGCCTTTAGCAAAAGGTCTTCCTAAAAGTGAAAAGATTTTTATATAGTTAATTTTAAAACAAGCAAAATGCACACACACCTCAGGCTATGCCACCTTACTGTTTACTTCCATGATTTAATGAGACAAATAAAACAAATCTGTGACGGAATTATTACTTTGCATATTCAAATTCCCTTCAAATTTAGCATGCCTTAAAGAATACAGAGTAGAGTCAGCATTCCTTAAACAAATGGGCTTTTATTTTGGGAACATGTGATCAGAGTAAAACAAAAGATATAGAAGATGCTCAGATTGATTTTAATTAGGGGTGCACCAATAAAGATTTTTTTGTCCGATACTGAGGGCTGAGTATTAACCAGCTATATCAACCAATACCGATCCGATTGCCAATACGCAGTCCTGTAGCTTGGACAGCAGCATCTGGCCAGTAAATCTGTTGGGGGGGGGAATGGGCATGGCAGGGGCAGATCAAGGCCCCCATGGGGAGGGAGGGAGTGAGGCTGGGGCAGGAGCTGCCCAGCCAGGGCATGGCAGAGTGCAGGACAGAGCCACAGGCGGCTTGTCCGGGGGACACAGAGGGATTGGCTCCCCACCACTGCACACACCCCTAAGAGAGGCATGAGGGCACGTGCCCCCCAGATCTGTACATGGGGCGAGGGTGGGCTGCCTGCTATAGGCTCAGGGCCAGAGGCTGCACAAGCCTCTTCCTGGAGAGGGGGGCTGGGCCAGGGCTGCACTTGGTGTGGGCAGCAGTGGCAGCACTGGGAGGGAGTGGCTATGGGGTACGCTACAACCACCTCAAAATTTACCATAACTCCCCCTCCCAGAACCACTGCCCGCCCCACCCCCACCCACTCTGAGCACAGCCCCAGCCCAGCCCCCCCTGCCAGGAAAAGGCTAGCACAGCCCCTGGCCCCAAGCCCACAGCAGGCAGCCTCCCCTTGCCCAGTGCACAAATGTGGGGGGCACTTGCCTCCCATGCCTCTCCAGGGGTGTGTGCAGTGGTGGGGAGCTGCTCCCATCCGCCCCCCACACAAGCCACCTGTGGCTCAGTCCCACACCCTGCCCTGGCCCGGCTGGGCAGTGCCCACCCCAGCCCCACTCCCTCCCTCACCCTGGCAGCCTCGATCTGTCCCCCAATCTCCTTCCCCAACACAGACTTACCAGCAGGAGGCTACTCTCCAAGCTGCCGGGCTGCATTCCTGGCCACATGCATGCTGCAGCTGCACGCACGCACGCAGCATTTATAAGTGATATTAATCGGCCACACTAGCCAAAAAAAGCTGAGTATCAATAACGCCAATTTTCCTTTTATTAGTACCGATACGATATGGACCAATATATTTGTGCACCTCTAATTTTAATAAGAAAAATGGAAGAAATAAGAAACAAAATCCTTCCCTGAGGGATAAGCATTATGGGGATAGGTAGTAAAGAAGGGAGCAAGAGTTCCAAGTTTACATTGGGGAAAGTGGCGGGGTGGTGGCATGGGACGCTAGGGTGAGTTTTATCGAGTAAATGGTAGAATTAGGAGTACAGGCACCTGTAAGCCCCACATTTTCTCTTGTGTGTGCAGGCCAGGACCCAAAAGCCCTTGCCTCCCTGGGAATGTCTGTAATGCTCTTTCCTGAGTCTCCTCATACAATATGGAATCTGAGGCCCCTGGCACACATTCATTTAATGGCACCATGGAATTGGATACCCAATCCCAACACCCGCACCTCCTACCATGCTGCACAAATATGGCAGGACACCTGATTATCAGTTCCCAATCACACTATTCCTACTTGTTAGTGCAAAGCCAGACTGGCCCAGGGTCCCTGTATACCAGCAAGATGAGTGCCATGTGTTTTGGGGCTTTTTGGCGCTTTTATCTAATAGCTGATTCAATTTCCTATATGATTTGGGAGATGATTTCTGAAGGTAACCCAAATTTATACTGCAAAAAATAATCAGGTAATATGAAGTTTTAAAAGTAGATGATACATGGAAAGTGGCAAGGGGGAAACTAGCCAGAGGGAAAAAGGAAGGGAGATAATACAGTGTAGAAAGCAAATGAGTGGGCCACAGGCTGCTGAGGGCTGCCAGAAGCAGGAATAGAGAGACTAGCTGGATAGGAGTGTGAGGCCTGGTCTGATTTGGTTACATGACTATGACAGTTTGCAACTCTTTTAGTAAGCTGTTTGTATATCATATACATTGACAGCAGAAGAGTGTTCCCAACAAGCAACTTTTGTATGTGCTCATGGCTTCTACAACAATAATGGTTTAATGGGGTGGGAAGAGAAAGATGAACTGGAAATGGCACTAGGGATGGAAGAGGTCAGTCCAGTTTTCTACATGCTTGAAGCTACTGTATCCACCACATATTAAAACTGTTAGGATTTTGGGAACTCTGACCATATCCATGATTTCCGTCATCAGCCCTGTTTGCAACTATGTATTCCAAACATTTCAGTGCTAACTGCAATCCACATTCTACTATAATTAGGTAGATAAGAACGAATACAAAAAATTAGAGATGACAATATTCCTTCACCAGGCACAGTAACATCTCACCTGCAAGGTATACACAATAAATATAAACACCTAAGTTATCATTAGCTCCTACACAGAATGTTTGTTTTTATTTAAAAAATAATTAAAAACCCCTAGTAAACTCAATTAAAAAAAATGAGGCAATGTTAAAGCAGTCTGGCAGTATCTCGTGCTCTTCAAGAATACAGTTCAGCAAAACTAAAGCTTCTCAGAGTTAGGGAAGACACTGATGATATGCATTCACGTAACTCACATTTGTCCTCTTTAAGCAATGCTCCAATACACCCGTAGCAAAAACAATACATTTCAAAGGTAGAGAAAGTGCATGTTTGTTATAGGTGTTTTGGCATCAAAGAGGGCAAAGTTAATTTCGTATGTGTAAGTACCCACATTGTATTTTCTGGCTTTTAACAGCTTAAGTTCCATTGAACTAAGTATCCTAAAAATGCATGCAATAATAGACCTCCCTTCACGTTACAGCTTTCCTCACTCAGTCCAAATTTAGAAGACTATAGACAATAGAGTTTTAACCCTGTTTTAAGTGATAAAACTTCTTATTTATCAACATGGGAAACTGGGAGGGGGGGGGGGTTCTATTCAGTTTCTCTACTTTTACTTTCTCTTCACATTCCCCAACTTCCAACTTACCTATAAGTAAACACTCATGTAAATAATAGTGGGCCATATGTGCTCCATCTTTCAACATAATCAAATGTATTACTTCTAAATCCCAAATCCAATACAGTAATTCTTCCCTGATCCCAATATGTTGTTTCAGTCAAAAAATAAAAAAAAAGTACATTTTTTATATTTTTGCCAAGTTAACAGGCCTATCAGAAGAGAGGAATATAATACAAATACATAACAGATGTCATTATGGTGATGTTTAATATCAGGCTTAGCTGTGCTACACATACAGATAAATTATTTGAATTTGGATGATTACATATTTGTGATTCAATTTATTTGTATTACTTATCCAAGCTTTTATACCAGACCCACCATAGCGTCAGACTAAATTTCTACCCATCAGGGAAATGAGATTTTTCCTTACAACCTGAAATCTCTTTTCAAAGTAACAGAGGTGAAAGGAACTACAGTTTTTAAAATATTTATTCATGGGTAGGAACATGATCTGTAAGTTTTCTATTGTACAGTTTCTATTGTTCAGCTTTTCAGAAAAGCTTCCTGTACACCCAAGAAAGTACATATAAGAACCTCAAAGCAGTTGTTTACTTACATCACAAGCACACCACTCTTGGAACATCAAAAGAATATTCTTCAGCTGCATCTGGATAGCAATGGCTGCTTCCCAGTCAGGGTCTACCTCGATGTGTTGACCAATTTGTCTCTTTATCTCTTCCATTCCCTGCAATGAAGGGTGCCAAAGAATATTCACTTACGTAAATGATCAAAAGCTTAAAAAGAAAATCCCCAAGTCAGAAAGAAAAATGAAGATAATTTATATGAGTCTTATATCTACAAATAGCCACTCAAAAAAAAGGTTAAAAATGTAAGCTCTTGCCTTTCTGTCTTTAATAGTCCAAAGACTACTATAGAGAAACTGTGCTAAAAACTGACAGAAATATTCTAACAGCTTTAGAACAGAGCATTAGTAATTATTAATAAATATACTGTACCTGCATACAAGTCAGAATCCTCAGGAATGAACAGAACCCTTCCAAAAAGCATTCCTTCAGTCTGTCTGTCCAAACTGTGGGCTTACTAATTAAGATATACCTGTCCCAAGAGAAAACAGCATAGTTTAGGCTTCTTGTATGCATGCATGCGTGTTTTATATTCATTTGATTAAAATTATCACCAACATCACCATCTTAGAGCAACTTCCTGATCTCAAACTCTAATTAATATTTTCCCAAAACACCAGAGAAGCCAGATCAAAAATTCTATCGGTATTAAAATTCTAGTACATCTGTATCAGGTATTTTAGGTTATAGATGTCTTATTCAATCTACTTTGTGAAAGGTATTTGAGATCCATCAGAATGGAAAGGACTATGCAGAAAACTATGAAGCTTTATCAAGTATAAAACATATCTTAAAGGCAAGGATAAGAGTCAAATTTTCCATGCAGCCTGACAAGAGGAGTTGCACTTCGATATTAAAGTTTCTTACCATACTTACCCAAATCTAAGATGACCCTGAATTTAAGATGACCCCCCCCAATAATTAATTTTATACATAAAAAATGTATACGTTATAATTTTCCATGTACAGAACCTAATTATTTGCGGTCCATCTTACATTGTTTTCCCCCAACCGCTGCAGCAGGGAAAGCAGTTGAAGCGGGGCAGACAGTGGGGAGGCAGTAGGAGGCAAGCAGTGGGGGTGGGGCGCTGAGGAAGCAGAAAATAGGGGGGCAGGAAGGGAGAGGTCAAGCTGCTTGACCCCTGTGCCCCTTGCTCCCCTATACCTTGCTCCCTCCTGCCCATCCCACTCTCTTGCTCCCTCCCCCCTGCTGCCTCTGCCCCTCTTCCCTTCCACTGTTTACTTTTGCTCTGGCTCACTCTGGCCCCACTCCAGCTGGGAGCACAGTGCACATGCTTGCTCTGGCTCCAGCCTCGCTGAGTAGCAGCAGTGGCAATAACTCTGGCCTAGGCTCTATATGTGGCTGGGGAGGTGGGGAAGAACAGGCAAGAGGAGCACAGGCTGTTGGGGGGGGGGGGGGGGGGGAAGAGGCTGCCAAGGGGAGAGGGGCAGGCAGCAGCTTCATCTGCGACTCCAGCCTGGAGCCAGAGCCACAGCCGCAGCAGCTACCAGTCTATCCATCTCCTCTCTCACCACCCCCCACTTTATACTCAGATCCAAGACAAGGATGTTAAATGTGCAAGGGGAATCTCTACCTTGTTTGCAAGTAAATATGGTATAGAGATTTCTGGGGGGCAGATGTTAAGTGGCTGAAAAATCTTGTTGCAATTCCAAAGGTATATACAAATCTCACCCTGGGCACATGCCAAAAGAAGGACATTACACTGTTTTGTAGTCTCTTGCAAACATTGTATCATGGCTGTCAAATTCACCCTGCCTTTCAGGCACGTCCAGACCACAGGGCTCCAAGCATACCAGATCCAGACATCCTAGCAGAGTGAGCAGCAGTAGCAGTGGCACAAGCAGTAGTGATGGGGTTAAATATGGCGATAGCTCGCTTCCACCCCCTGCCCACCCACCTTGCCATAGATTTAGGTGGCAAGCCCCATCCCCAAATTCCTAGCCTCTCTACCAAACCTGTCGCCCACACAACACTGAACGCTGGATCTGGCCCACAGGCCATAAGTTCAACACCATCACACTATATTCTCTGCAATATAGGTAGAAAAACTCTTCAAATTTATACTTACTTGAGATCACATATGACTGCATACACCCGGCCCAGTTTGTCCTGGCTATAACCCTGAAAGTTGAATTTGTCATTCTTGTCCAGATACTCTGGCAGAACTTCTAGAAGAGTCTCTGTGATAGTGGTGATTACATTCTGCTCTTCAATAAGATGGCGGGCCTGTAAAGGGAAGGTATTTCAACAACAGGAATTTGCCTCACTACAGAAGTATCAGCATCTCTATACTTCTACTAACTTCTAGTTCTACTAATTTATCATTAGGATATTCAACATAAAATTTATTGCTAAAGAGTGGCCAAATAAGCTTCTATATACATGTCAGCTGAGCTATACCTGCAATAAAGAGAGCGGTGTATGAAAATGTGTAGTCCTATGCTGTTGTTTTGGCCTCTAGTGTAAATAATGCCCAGACCAAAACTGAGACACAGTAAATGAAGATGAGAGCATCTTCAGCCTTTGACCAACTTCCACAACACTTCAAAGATGTAAGGGATTTTTCTCTGCCAATGGACCAAAATCATTCAGTGGTAGAAAGTTTGTCAGGAGACAATGCTATTTTATACCACAGCGGTGCCTGACAGGAAGGGTCCAATGGCAACCAACACCTGAAGAGTAGATGGCCACAGCCTGCTAGGAAGCATGACAAAAAGTAGTGCAGGAAAGTGGGCCAATTCTTTGGTTTCTATTGGAAAATATCCTCCAAGCAAGGAAAACACGATGTGTAAATTACTGCACTATACCAGAGTAGTTCTGGCCTCCCACTGTGACTATGAGAAATGCTTTTTTTGAATATGGTTCATTTTTTTAAATGCTGTGTTTTTATTTAGTGCCTTTTTATGTCCATTAAAATGCAATACTGCAAGAGGGTTATGCCCTGGATTTATTTAGGTAGGTATTCACTTATTTATGCCTTACTGTTCCTTTATTTAAAATAAGTTTTCTTTTTAATACACTACCCAGGTGCAATGGTCATGAAACTAGTCTATCTTCAGTTACCTAAAGTTTTCCTAGAAAGCAATGTAAGAAAAGTATGAATTTCTACTGTAAAAACCAAGCAACAGATGCTACCTCTGAAAAGCACATCATGTGATCACCCCTTGTTGATCTTTATATATAACTGTGTACAAACAAAAGGTATTATACGTCCCTCCCTTTCTCCCCTCTACGGGTCACTTTAAAAATCTGCATAATAAAAGGTAATTTTTTATCAACAGACTAACACAGAAACTTGGCTTATATATAGAACAAACTTGTGAATAATACTTCACTCATTCATATTCCTTCTAATTTAATTGATGAACTGTCTTATAAACTCAGACATTTATCCACTTAACAGAATATTAAAACACATTTCGCTTTGGCCATAGGAATGCATGGAGATGACCTAGCATTTAGAGTAGATTCTATAGCTATGGGGTTGTAATAAAGGATTGCAGTATCACAATATATTTCTTGTAGTGGTTGGCATACATACCAGGGTAGGCACAGTGAACATCTGAACCGAGAGTGCAGTCACTGAGATATTTCTTTCATGATCATCACTGATATACTCTTTTTGCAATAGCTTATAATACTGTGGAAATGGAATATCGGGGGAAAAAAAGATTAATCAACCATAAAGTTCACTGAACTTTTTTAAGTTTAATTTTTCACTTGTAGAGGACAGTGCAATTAAATGTCCTCTTTAACATTCCCCACAGATCCAGATCAAACTACATGGAATTGCAGAGCCCCACAACCAGCTGAGCTCTAAGATCAGAACACCTGAATCATGACTCCTCTTAACTGCTTCATTGCTCTGCCAAATCGGAACTTAATTCCTTTATCTCCTACACTGCCATCCCTCTCCCAGGAGGCAAATTAAACACACAAAAATTACAGGAGTCACCCAGCTCTTGTAAAATGAATTCTTGCCTCCTCCAGTGAACAATATTGAACGTGAATGGTACTGATTGGTCAGAATAATTCTTTTCCTTTTATGACAATTCAAATGAAGACTACCAAGAGTCAGATTTAGGTTTTTAATAACTAGATTTTCCCCTATAATAGGAAAATATATTCTACTAGCCTTGCATTCTCTCTCTCAAATATTAAATCACTTTTACATTTTTTCTAGTTTATTCACTGTTTCAAAGGTAACAAATATTCCTAACTACATCTACTAAAACTATTCCTTCTGTTCTCATTGTGGGACCTGAGCACCTACACCACACACATAATATGAAGATTAAACTAGTTACCTTAAAATTAAGAATCACTCTCTATTGGGTTGCAAAAGGGTTCTATCTTGAAAGTTAATTGGCTTACTTTGACATAACTTTCAGTATTTTGGGACTACATCTAAAATTAACCAGAAGACTTTGATATCTTCCATGTTATGGTAATATAATTAGAAGACTTTTGCTTTTATCCTGCATTTATTCACACCTTTTTTCTGTTAGGTTATGGCTTGATTTGTACTCCATTTTAGATTTAAGATTGATTCTTCAGACTATTCTGCCTACTACCCAACTCAGCTAGTCAACAAAAATTATGAGACTGTGTGTGCAGTATTTGCATCCTTAAATGGAGATGCTACTACTGCAGTAGCTGTTGAAGCTACCAAGTCAATTTATATTTAGAGAAGATATTAATACATGTCAGGGTAACCACTCTAAAAAAATATATATTCCTTGATATACTTTTATTGTAAAATACCACAAGCATGGAACATCCAGGAAATTAAGTATGTTTTAATAAATAATGCTTTACCCATAATTTTGCCAATTAGCCTTTTGCTGATGAGATCACAGGCTAATATTTGACCTCACAAACTACAGTGCATAGAACATGAACAGCTAAATTACCTTCACAAATTCCATAGCAAAAAGTTTTTTGTACTCCATTTCCATGAAAAAACTGCTGAAGATAAGTTCATGAAGGACCTTCCTTGCTCCTGTGAAAATTCAACACCATTTACTTCATTTCTATTCTATGCAATAATTTTTTTTTGAAGAAGAAGACAGGAGCAGCTGAAGAAAGAAGACACTAGAAGTAGTGATAATTATGTGTATACAAACATGGTCAACCTTTGGTAACTGGCAATCTATAACTCACTTCAAAATATTTGGAAATTAACATGGTCAAAATTATGGCAGACATATTTCTGTTTGTCTAGAAATTCTTCCAATGTTCCAATATATATCTACTTTATAACACTCTTGTTAGATGCTTCCTACTCCTATTATTTTCTACTGTGCACCACTTACATGCATAAATTTATGGAAAGGATTATAGGACTTGGTTGCCTATGACAGTACCAGACTGAACTCAATGACCCAGGAAGTCTCTCCCAGTATTGGGTTCTTTTGATTTTCAGCTACCCATTACACATATGTATAAACAATGTTTCTTATGTTAAAGCATTTAAAGGGTTATTAGATCTTCCATTTGATTGCATATTGACACAGATTTGAGCATCCACAGCAAATTTGCCCAGTCACATTATTTCCTACAAGGAAATCCTCCATAGAACACAGATCTGGAGGGAAAGGATTGGAGAGAGATTTGACCAAAAACAAAAATTGTATCCTCAAACTTTTGGCTTTCCTAAAACTAAATAAAGGTTTCAACTGCATGGCTATTACCTATATTACTATATTTGCCAGAATAATATATACATACCAACCTTTATGAAGTTTTGCATCCCAAAGCATCAACATGCTTATGAAGCAAGGATTTTCATAGTCAGCTTCTTCTTTGAGGCATATTTGACAGAAGATCTGACGGAAGTCACCTAGAAAAAAAAGACATTAGTATCACATCAACATTATTCAAGAAGTCGAAACAATGAAATACTGTATTTACCTGAATATAAGACAAGGTTCTTCCCTCAATCAGTATGGGGGGAAAAAAACTCCTAGTCTTACTTTCACATACAAGGAAACCTCATTAAATACACTATCCATCATTAAACTAATGCCAAAATCAAGTGCTCAGTAATGGAAGCCAACTATGAAGCTGACTGAATGCAGCCTGTGTGTGCATGTATGTCCGCATGTACACAATACCAAGCTGGCACCAGGAGAGCCACACAATACCAGGCCGGTGCACACACAATACCAGGCTGGCACCAGGGGGCCAAAGCCAGCCCTGACACCTGTTGGTACCAAAAGTGCTTGATCTTAGCCAAAAGGCAGAGATTTATTTATTTTTTTTTTAATTGTTCATGTTCTTTGGTCAAATTAGCCAGATCAAATCCAAATCTGTTTGAATCACTCAAGAACCATATGTGGCCCTGCTACTGGCAAGCATCTTTCACCCCAGCCTGGGGCTTGATACTTCCAAATCCTTTGGCAGGCATCCTACACGAGAGCGCAAGCCTGGAAGCTTGGGGTTCAGATGCCCTCAAGGTTTGCTTGTCCTCAGCCGTATGGCTACAGCAGCAAGCTAGGGAGGAGTCTCCCACTTCCATAAGGTCAGTGTGTAGCTGAGATCCTCCCACTGGAAGCAGGCAAGGAGTTCTATCTGTAAGCAGACGGGGGTGCACCCTGCACTACACAATGCCATTTTAATTTCATTTTCAGATCAGGTATCAGACCAGTCCATCAGACTGCACTTGATCTTAGCCCATAAGAAAGCAGATTTTTTTTTTAATTTGTATATGAGGCCAAATTAGCCAAAACGAATTCCAAATCCAAGAGTCCAGAACCATAAGTGGCCCTACTACCAACAAATATCCTCCACCCACACCTAGGACTTCAGATGGTTCCAAAACCTTTGGTGGCCATCCCACATGCAGGCCCAAGGGGCCTGGGGTTCGGATGCCCCTGAGTTTTGCTCATCCTTAACCATAAGGCCTCAAAGCAAGCAAGGGAAGAGACTCCTATTTCCATAAACTGGGTTTAAAGCCACTGTACCTTGGCAGGTACTGAACCACACCAGAAGAGCAGTTCTCCTGTAGCACGGTTCAGGAAAACTGCCTTCATGGACACAGTTACATGGTATTTCACAGCCACGTTAAGAAGTCACTACAATTGTCCTGAGCCTTCAAGAAGCTGAGAAAGCAGAGATGCTGATAGGAACCCAACCACAAGCATAGGTTAGTACAGCCCATCTGAATAAGAAATATGGTAGTGGCCCATTATAAGCTTCCCCTCAACGTTGACTCTTTTTCAAGTCATGGTAAGCCACAACACTGAATACATTTTGACTTCCTCTTCATTCCCACAGCACAGTTCCACGTTTCTTTTCTATTTCCAATGATTCCTGTTTCTTCAGCAGCCTTAAATGCCTGGCAAACACCACCAATGGTGCCCCAAACAGTTCACCCAGAACCCGTGCTGCCCCCACTCTCATCCTGTTGCATACAATTAGCATTGTCCTGCCCTCCATGAGGTAGAGCCAGAGTAGGTTGCCTCATCTGTATGTAAATTTCTGGAGGATCCTAGGACTCATGACAAGAACACTCAGTCATGAGTGGGGGGCTAATTAGCACATGGCTCCTTTGTGGAGATTGTGTGAAGAACACACATACTGAGCAGCGCTAAGCTACAGGATCACTATGGCTTGAAACACTTGATTCTGCTGGGGCCCAGCCCAATGAACTATCTGGTAAATCAGAACTATATGGTAAATCATAAGCCTTTTGGTTTTGGACTGATATTAAGCATAGTTTGTAAAGTAAGTACAAAAGTGCTGTTGAAAAGTGTGTTTATAAAGCACCTGTGCTAAAACTTGCAACGGTTTCAAAAAAAGGTAAAATACTCTCTGGATGAACTCAGTCTGTAGTAATCTGCATATAGGCAAATTACTATAGGAATGTTTATTTCAGTCAGTGTTTTCAAATTTGCCCCCCATTTTCATGTGCTCAGGGAGAACAGGATCTGACAATAATCATAGAAATTAAGGGCTGGAAGGGACCGCAAAAGATCACTGAGTCCAAACCCCTGCTCTGGGCAGGAATACTGCTGAGATCAAATGATCCCAGCAATGTGTCTGTCCAGTCTCCTCTTGAAGATTTCCAAGGGTGGGGACTGTACCACCTCCTTGGGAAGTCTGCTCTAGATTCTGGTCACCCTTACCATAAAGAAGTTCTTCCTTGCATTCAACCTGAAACCATCCTCAACAGTTTATGACCGTTGCTTCTTGTCCTCGCTTGGGCACCCTACTGAACAGTTTTTCTCCCAGCTCCCAATATTCACCCCTTACATACTTATTGACTGCCACCAAGTCCCTCCTCAGTCTTCTCTTCCCCCGGCTGAACAGTCCCAGATCCCTTAGTCTTTCCTCATAAGGTTTGTCCTTCAAGCCCTTAATCATTCTTGTGGCCCTTCTCTGGTCCCTTTCAAGATTCTCCACGTCTTTTTTGAAGTGCAGTGCCCAGAACTAGACACAGGACTCCAACTGAGGTCTCACCAATGCCAAGTAGAGAGGAAGCATCACTTCCTTAGCCCTAGTTACAACGCATCGGCTAATGCATCCCAGTATGCTATTAGTTCTGTTGACTATAGAATTGCACTGGCAGCTCATATTCATCCTGTGATCAACCATAACCCCAAGATTCCTTTCAGCCATCATGCTGGCCAGGACATCTCCTAACCTATATTCATGTCGCTGATTACTTCTCCCCAGATGAAGCACCCAAATTTATCTTTATTGAACTGCATCCAGTTCTGCTCTGCTCACCTTTCCAGCTTGTCCAGGTCAGCTTGGATCCGCATCCTATCCGCTAGCACAGGGGTGGGCAAAATGACTGAAGCAGAGCTGAGATCTGCTGCCTGTGCATCCCTGCCCAGACCACAGATTGCAGCTGTGCCCTGGCCCCAGAGCAAGCTGCCCCTGCCACAAGATCCCAGTGGCTCCAGAGCAGCCCCCTGACTTACTCTGCTGCACACCCTGCCAGTGCGGCTGGAGCTGGTTTCCACTGCAACCCCAGCCTTGCGCTTTCACATGCCACTGTGGCTGGCGTCTTCATGGAGACTGGCCCCAGCCATGTTCAGGGGCAGCTGGGAAATGGAGTCCACTGCCAACCGGCTCTGGCTCCTGGGCCGGACTTTGCTTGCCCCTGCCCTAGCATGACAACTTTCCCCTATAACCTAGTATCATCTGCAAACTTGGCCAGCATGCTTTCTGCATCCTCACCTAAATCATTGATAAAGGTGTTGAACAGTACAGGCCCAAGAACCGAACCCTGCGGGACACTACTAGCCACTGCCCGCCAAGACAATACAGACCTGTCCACTAACACTCTCTAGGTTTGAGCCCTTAGCCAGTTCCCAACACACCTGACCATGGACTCTGCCAGCCCACAATCCCTCAGTTTTTTTAATAAAAGCGTCATGAGAGACCATATCAAAGGCCTTTTTAAAATCCAAATATATGACATCAACCATGTCTCCCACTCTAAGCGGTTCGTTACTTGATCACAGAAAGAGACGAGGTTGGTCAGACATGACCTGCCCGCAATGAAACTATGTTGGTTATCCTTCAGCATCATCCCTTCTGCCAGTCTCTCACAAATGGAGTTTTTGATAATTTTTTCCAAAATTTTACCCAGTATTGAGTTCAAACTGACCAGCTTATAGTTTCTTGAATCTTCCCTCCTCCATAATAGGGACTGGGAAGGGGTGGCAGGGGGAGGAAGGCAAGGGGACAGATGGCAAGGGGGCCACTTGACCCCCCCAGATTTAATTTTCCCTGCTGTAGCAGTGGGAGAGGGGTTAATTCAAGGCAAACCTCCATATAATTAAATTCTATACCTGGAAAAATATAAATTTGCCAGGTATAGAATCCAATTATGGGGATTTTTTATTGTGCATTGCTGCGTACACGTACAGCTTAGAGAGAACACTGCTCAATACCTTAAATATCCTAGATAATTTCACTGATCTCCATATATTATATTTATCTGATTTAACAGCAAAAGCCCTGGGGATGCAGAAGACAGACAATTTCAATAGGGAAGACAAGACAGCCTGGAACAGTAGATTCTGCACTAGCACAGAAGTAGGAAGATCATATGGGGATGTGATCCAGTTGTTGCTCCTGATCCCTGCACAGGGTCCTCACATAGCCAAATTATACAGGCTTTTGTAGGATTCCAAATATCAGTTAAAAACCATAAAAACTACAGGTAAAAACAAGCAACTTATAGAACATTCTGTCAGAAAACAAATAGCAACAATCAAGAAAGAATACTTTGACTAAAAAGACATCCTAGCTGAATGGGCAACATGGCTGCTTGCAGACATAAAATAATAATTAAAAAACCCCCAAAAAACGTGCTTTAACAGAAGCAGCAATGCATTACTTCAACCCAGCTACACAGCGTCTGTATAACCTGGGCACTTCAGCAGGGTTTTTTGGCACTTTTTATCTAAAGCTGAGTCAATCAGCTATTGGATAAAAGCACCAAAAAAGCCCCACTAAAGCATTTGATCTATACAGATGTTGGGTGAGCCAGGTGCAACTAATGTGCTGCTTCTTCTGGGAATGCGTCAAGTTTAAAATGCCATGGGGGGGGGGGGGGGGGGTTGTTGTTTTCTGTTTGTTTTTTTTAATGGCTGCAAACAGCCTACATGACCAATTGAAATTAAGGGGCTTACAGCAATTAATATAAAGTCAAAGTTAGGAAGTGTAAAGGTTTTATACTGGAAACAAATGGACATAAAAGTATGTTAAATATATTAAGAAAATAAGAAATGTTATCAATTGGTACTGCTCCATTACCAGATGGTGATTAAGTCACCATTTATATGTTCTTACATGGGACCAGAAATTTGATAACGGGTTCTTTAATTTAGTAGACAAAAGTTAATGGGATCTAGTGGCTGGAACCTGAATTTAAGACAAATGCAGACTTGGAGAATTTATCACAGCCCTGGGGAAAATTATTCTATTGGTGAATAATTCTCATTGTAAGAAATGTGTGCCTTTTTTCTAATCACTGATTTTTTTAAAATCAAAACTGGACGTTTTTCTAAAGGACATGCTCAATCAACCTCAGCTATTAGCTTGAAATGTGAATTAAGTAGAGAAGCCCTGTGATCTAAGTTTTACAGGACTTCAAACTCACAAATCACATTTGTACCACTTGCAAGAAAGAAAAGTACTGGTCAAAGATGACAACTAGACAATTAGGAAATGAACCCATATATTCATTTCTGATAGTAATGCAATTTTGCTACCATGAAGTAAAAATCTTGGTGACTCAATTCACTGTTACGAGAGAAAGAAAACTAGCACCAACCTTTGAGAAAAACTACTGTGAAGTTCCTGGATGAAGGTGTGTTAAAATTGGAGCAGGTTTGCTGCATCTGAATCTCTTTCAGCTCGTTCACACATAACAATTAAAATATACCAGCTGCTGCCCATTTGGACTGCTTCCTTTTTGAAAAGGCTTCAAGTGGTTGTGGATCTTCCCCCCATGTACATATTATATAAAACAAGTCATTACAAGTTTGGTGTACCCTGCAAAGAATCATTTTACAAGCCCACTTCAAAACCTTGAAGCCAGTTCTATGTCTAGTACTGAACAGAATTTGATTATATTGACTGGGGGGAAGGATATATTTTGTGGCCCAACACCAATGTTATGAGGAGCAGCATTCAGAGATAGACCCAAAACAAAGTAACCATCCACACAACAGTGGGACTGGTTACAATAAAGGTTTGAAAAGTCCAGGGCCAGGTATGAGATGAGGAGGAATAAAAATAGATATTTAATTTACATATTAATTATCCATTTTAGTGTGCAGAAAAGTAGAAATATTTTAACCAGGAAATACTCCAAGTTCTACTACCCGAGATGTTTTCTAAACTTGTTTAAACTTTTGGCCTCCCATTACTGGAATAAAAAAAGTTACACACTTACTTGAATAGCTCATAAGTTTGTTTAACCAGGAACCTAGGCGTAAAGCAAATTTCTGATGAGCCACAACATCAGCATGCAGAACCTCCACATGAAGTGGTCGTTGGGAAACATTCTCAGAGTGTCTCTAGAAGTCATGTTAAAATAAAAGAAAATACAGTTTGATAATACTCCAAAGTTGTCACCTTCCTAATACTTTCAGGTCCCACCATCACTGTCACAAGCCATAAAAATTAACTAATTATTTGGGACAGTTTTCAACACATGCATCTAGCACAACCAAAGATGGTTAGATAAAAATCAAAGGATTCAAAAAATATCAAGAAAAATAAGTTCAGTATTAGTACTGGTGCCTTCATATTTTTTATGTCAAGAAAAACACTGGATGAATTTACCTTGATCTCCTCCTTTGCTTCTTGACAAGATGCATAAGGACCTGCTTTAACAACCCTACGACCCTGTTTAAATAACAAAATACCAAGTAAGATACCAATTCGAAATTAAACTAAAATTACATCACTCAAAGAGAAATTGGGACAAAAGTTACACATTATATGGTGCTCTAGAATATCTGAGAATGAAACAATGAAAAAAATTAGTAGTTTTCAGACTAACATAATTTGAAGTAACAAAAAATGAAGACATAAAAGGGTGTAGATGTTAATGCTATCATATAATAAAGGAACTAACATTTGCAACAAAATAAAAGAATGAGACTTCTGCAAAATACTGTATCCAAAATCAGTGTCTATTTCTGTCCTAGCAGAAAATACATTCATCCTGTCCTATCACCTATTTTTCAATTCCCCTTTCCTCTTTTTCTATTGATTAAATTCTTATTTCTATAAATCAGTTTGGGGCAATATTCACAGCAATAAGTTTGGTAGCACTTGTACACTTTGCTCCAAGACCTGGAGCCATCTGAGCTCGGTCTCCACTTCTACAGAGAGAAAACTATACATATGGTCTTTAAATGGCTCTTCTACCCTGCAAAATTAAAGAAAAATTAGGATTAAGTATTGTCCTGTTGTAAATCTATTGTTATTTAAAATTTAGTAGTGCACACTGGTGCATTTTGCTTTTAAAGTACCACAATCTCTACTGCATAGTAAAAGGGACATTCAGGTCATTTTGACCCAAAATTTAGATTTTATTAAAAAGCAATCTTGGATAAAATCAAGGAACAAAAAACATTACCTTTCTTTAAAAACTATTATAGAAAGATTTTTTGTCTTCTGTAATGTTTGCAGAACAGGCAATGTAGCATTGTGGTAGTACATGAGGCAGACAGAGACTATAAAAATATTAAGCAAATTTGTTCATTGCCTAAACCAGGAATAAATGTAAAATATCAAAAGTCCATGTTTTTATAAATACTTCAAACTTTACTATATTTTATGCACCTATAAATCCACATGCATATGTTCACACACACAAGGAACCTTGTCTGCCTATGCATGCATATGCACTTCAAAAATTTCTCAGGCAGCCTACTAGTACAGTTACACTATTGAACAAGAACCTAAATTATCTAACATAATTAAGGACATTTCTTTGATTTTATCTTTTTTTAAGTGACTATTCTTTAAATTAACTGTTCAAAGTCCACAACTGACTTTGAACAGATATTTACAGAGGTATTATTTAGTGTTGTTGTCAGGAAAGCAAAAGTGCAATGGTCAGCCTCCAAATGGAATTTCATTGATTTTATCCATTTGATTCACAGCTTTAAAGATCAAACGCTACAAGAATCTGAATCAGAAGACTGCAAATTGTAGCCTATCATTCTGACCAAATTACTACCACGTATGCAAGACAGTACTTTATATTTTTCTTTTAATACCATTTATCTGAAATGCATAGTTCCCTCACCCAAACAGAACTTAAAAGATAAAACTCTTTTATACGAGTAAGAAAAAGATGGCTGTGTTTAACGGAATAACCTCAACTAATAAATCTCTCCCCTTCTAGGAACCTGTTTTGTGTCTGAACAACACATTGATGCAACATAAAAACCAGATCACCTTCTTTAATCATCATTTATATTCCATGCAACTACTGACTAACAATTAGTTTGCAGTCTCTGCAATTATCTCTTTTCAAGCTCCAACAGCTCAGAAACAGTTACTATGAACAGAGCATTACAACCAGCAGTGCCTAATGCATAAAAAAGGGAATTTCTACTGCACACAGAGTATACTAACCTCTTTATCTATGGCTGTAGTATGTAACTGGGCTTCTCCAAATTCACAGCCAAGTGCCCTTTGTAGACTGTAGATGACATGGTCATAAGAATGATGTTCATCATTGAAAAGGACACAGTAGTAATTATCAGTCTTCTCTCTACTGGGAACAAGCCAATATTTAATTAAATAAACCAGGCAGTGTTTGATTTTAATCAAATTGATTTAAATCATGATTTAAATCTCAGTTTAACTCACTGGTCAGGAAGCTTCTATTTAATCACTGTTTTCTACAAAAAGTGCATTCTTGGTTGATATCCTCTATTCATTTAACTTCTTGAAATTTTGCACTTTTAGAGAGATGTAAGGGCTTGACTCTGTGTATACAAACTTGCAGTGAGACAAGAGGGGTGATCAGGTCTGTTCTCTCTCATCTCATCTCTATATACTGCTGTTAATAAGGATGTTATCTCTGGAGACCCAAATCCACGGTGTGAGAACCAAAACTAAGCATCACAGAGATGCTTAGTAGGAACTTCTACACTGAGCACTGAGTCCTGTTGGGTAGAGTTGTTTTCTTTAATCTTTACTAATCTATAGAGGAGCCCCGTAAGATTGGGCCCCTAATACAGTCCATGGCCTGTTGTGACCTATTTATAAAACTTTTCTAAAAAGGTTACATGAATATATTGAATTATTTAGTATATAATTAGAAGCTAGAAACTCTATTCCATGATACCTTTGATCTTTTATCTTAAATCAAAGCTATCTTTATATAGGTTTATTTTTTAAAAGCATCTTAACAAAATAAAAAATACAATTGAACAAAAAAATCTGATTTAAATTAAAAAATACAATAAAAAAAAGTTAATTGTTATTCATCCTCAAATAAACTAAAAGAAAATTAAAATTAAATTTAAAGTTTATCCAAACTTTGGTAAGAGACCACAAACAAGTTTATGGAAGAAACTGACAAATATAACCAACAAATTTAAAAGGAAAATTAAATTAGTTCCTCAGCTCCAGGTTCTATAAAAAGCAAGGAAAACCTTCATTCTCTTACTGCACCTAATCTACAGTAGGAACCTTTTTCGTCTCCAGAACTGACATGAGCGACAGCCTAAGTCAGTGGTCTTCAATCTTTCTAGACTCAAAGCACTCCAGAATACAATTGAGGCAGCCCTTGGAAAATGCCAGCTCTTCATTTTCCCTTATTTTTTGACTACAGAAGAACAAGAGCAATTCAGAAAGCCCACAACAGGGCAGAATATTTTTTAACACTACAGATTCCTATTTGAAATCTCTGGAGTTACTGTGTGAATCATGTTTGTATACCTAACAGGGCTAACACAGTGTGGTACCCTTAAAAGGATCTTAAGGACCCCAGCATGTTGCACCACCCTGGATAAAAATCACATTAGTGTAAAAGGTAATATATGGTGTTTTCACTATGACACCAACTTATTGGCATTAGCCCAACACAAGTACAAGAGTGCATTTAAGTCATCTGTTATTTCTGCAAGGATTTCTCCTCCCAACCACTTTCATGATCTTAGTTTGCTTTTCAGAAAAAAAAAAGTGTGGTCTCTTTACACCTTGATGGAGGAGGCTTTTTGCAAAATTTCCAGCGTAACCAATTCAACACTTGGCACCAAACAAACCTTTCCATAAAAAGTCAAATCTTTACATATATAAAAGTGTTGTCCCGAAATGTCATGCAGGGATATACAGAGAATTGGCACTAACAAGTGTGTACAGGACATTAATACCAGGACTGTGTGAAACAGCACTGTTTCGTTTTGACTTCTGTTTCAATGTTTCGATAAGACAGTGTTTCATTTAGTTTCGAAACCATTGTTCCATTTCATTTTGTCAAAACTGTTTTGCTGTTTCAACACTGTTTTGACGTTTCGCACATAGGCAATAAGGGGGAAGCACAAAACTGCCTATAACTTTGTCGTTTCTTTCCTGATTCGGATGAAACTTGCAGGGATGGTAGCCCCTTCTGAGGCCATGGAGGCTGCCAAGTTTTAGGTGCAGGAGTTTCTGGGAAAATGCTCCTCAAAGTCTTGAAAGCAAAACTCATGTCACATGTGCGTTAAGGTGCAGGGGGGTGAAAACTGAAGGCATGGTAGCCCCTGCTGAGGCCATGAAGCCTACCAGCTTTCAAGGAGATAAGAGCAGGGGTTTCTGGGAAACTGCACCTCAGGCTGCTGACAAGCAAAACTCATGACATGGGTGACAGAAAGCAGGCCAGGTCAAACACAGTCAATATCAGTCACTGGCCAGCTACACAGTCAATATCAGAATAGTCCTTCCCCCTCCCTCTCCTTATTTTCTGTTTCCTTGCAGGCAAGCCCACCTTGAGCTTCGAAACTTGAAACATTTCAAAACTTTCAAAACGTTTCAACTGCCCTCGTTTCATTTCGAGGCTGTTTCGAAGCCCTTTGTTTTGTTTCGATTTTGCTGTTTTGAGCTTGAAACAAGTCAAAATGAAACAGCCAGCAAAATTCTGCACAGCCCTAATTAATACCTACATGTTAAAAAAAAATCTGAATGGAGGTTTTAACACTTGAGAAAATGCTGACAATATTCCACACCTAGTCATGAGCTCTGGAGGCAGTTCCTTCTCTTCTTTCCAGATGGTCATATCAGCAATATATTGTATGACAGAAGGGAACACCTTCCTGGCTTGTGCCATTACCTCTTCATTTAGCTGGCATTCTGAATTCTGTAAATAAGGAAAATGTCAACACAGGATATAGATACACAAATGGAAAAAAGGCTTGGGAGCATAGCTGACTAGTGTACCCATTCTAGAAAAAAAGTAACAAATATAAATTACTCCACAGGCAGTGAGAGAAATGAGGTTAATAATATACAAAGTAAAGCTGGAATCATATTATTGTCATACACATGTCACTGAAAAGGAATACTGTTCTCCTGAGCAATGGTCAGTATGTTCTTTTACAGATTGATTGGTTTGTTCCTTAATCCTTCCTAGGAATTTTTTGACCAGAACAGAAGTACCATCTACAAATGAAGAAAAGAGTAACCAAAAATATGACAGAGATGGGGCGGAAATGATGGCCCAGCCACAGTCACCAGGTACAAATCTGTTTTACTATCCCTCTTTCCTGTGAAAATAAGGGATTGAAATTAAAGTGGGACCTAAAAAGGAAGGGTAAATTAAACCCCGAATAAAATTGAGCTTTTCCTGAGAACAGCTTTGTTTCAACATATAAAATAGTACTGTGTATTGGTATCTATGCTTATAAGTATAAGCGAGGTAACTTTGCATACAGACATGATTTTGCCACAGAGGTTGACATACTGTCAAAGCACTATGGGGTGTCTAGATACATTTTCCATTAATCTGAGGATTCTCTAAACAGTTATTATGAGAAATGTCAGACCAAGTGTGCTGGGCAGAGGGAGGGAAAATAAGAAGCAAAGAGGCTTTCCAAGAACAAGTCTTCACATCTAATTTCCATTCACAAAAGTATCAAAAGCACATATGGTTTATTTCAGTGGTGCTCAATAGGGGTGTGTGAAACGGGCTATATTCGATTTGGATTTGGCCCAAATTGGGGGGAGTGATTCAATTCATTGATTCAGATCACTGTCCCCGATTCAATTTGGCCAAATCCGAATCTGAAGATTCAACGCTGATTCAGTGATTCGGCCATAGACACAGCTTTAAATGTTTTTTCTACATACCTCAAGGTACCAGGTGTGGCTCGTGAATGCTGCTATGTTGGGGTGGATGGAGCGTCCCACAGGAGCACGGGGGGCCCCCCCTGCACGCTCAGCAGCAAACCCCGAAGTGGACTGGAAGTAATTCCGGTCCACTTCCAGACCATCAGGGAGCACACAGGGGAGCCCCCCCCGTGCCCTTCCAGCTTGGCGATCGGCCACAAGGGAACCCCAGGTGCCCCCCAGACGCAGGAAGCACCAGTCGCCGAGCCAGAGGGGTGCGGGGGGCTCCCCTGTGCACTCCCTGGCAGACTCGGAAGTGGACTGGAAGTGCTTCTGGTCCATTTCTGGGTCTGCTGCTGAGCATGCTAGGGAGACCCCTGCACTCCTGTGGGATGTTCCATCCACCCCAGCATATCAGCGCTGATGAGCTACCTGGTACCTTGAGATACATAGAAAAAGCATTTAAAGCTGTGTCTATCTCCGAATCACCAAATCTCTCCAAATCAATTCAGAGGGTTCCAATTCAATCTGGAGAGATTAAAGGGTCTCCTGATTCAATTCAGAGATTTGGCCACCATCTTGGGCGGAATCAAATCAGGGACTGAAGGTTTGTACAGCCCTAGTGCTCAACCTTCAGCCTGCAAGACAACATCATCCAGCCCAGGGCAATGCTGCACCACTCCCTCCCCCTCGCCCCCGCCCAAATTTCCAGACATGTGGAGAACTCTGCAGACTTAATAACACAGGCCTGGGTGCAGAGCCACTCCATTGACATAATGATCTGGTGCACAGGGATGGTTCACGGCTGGATGCAGCACGTGGGGTGGGGTTGGCATACAGGGTTGGATCATGGCTGGATCAAAGCTAGCACACTGGAACACACCCATGCATCAGACCTGTGTACGGACTTCATGCTGAATTAAACCTTTGGACTGGCCCTGTGCCATTCATTTGGTCTACAGGGCTAGATGATTTATTTGGCAAAAGTTGATATAAAATAGTGGTAATGATCTGTTTAGATCTATTGCAGAAATATGGCTTCTAGAACTTCCCAAAACAGCTATGGACTTATACGTTTATGAAACAGAAATCAAACAAAAAACTGCACAAGATACAGTATTTATTCTCACAGAAAACATGGAAGAATAGTGAAAGAAGTAGTAATTAACTGAAATGGCCAATGGCTTTCAGGGTTGTTAGAGGCAGTCTTTTCCTGGCCTGATGAGCATTAAAAGAAGTCAAGGCTGTCAACTAAAATGCTTGTAGATATCTTCATCTAAACACATATAACGTAAAATCATATTCTTACTGATTCTGAAAAATAAGGACTTAAACCATTGGGCTTAATTATTTCCTAATTGACAATGCTATCAGCTTCCTTAAAAAGAGTAAAGTTACACAAATACACAGAAGAAACTAGACAAGCTGGGCTTCATATCACTACTGTTACATTGACCTAATCCCCTGATAATATGTGCCAACCACAGACTTTGAGATAAGAGGGGGGAAAAAAGCTAGGGGAGACAGGGATATTCTGAAAAGAAGAGGAATCCACTACATCAGTGCTTCTCAAAGTGGCGATCCGTGGACCAGTGCCAGTCCACGAGCCACCAGTCGCCGGTCCACAGCGAGTTGCCAGGAAAGAAAGAAATATATTTTCAGAAGCATAACACTGATATGTCATAGCGCCACAGTTTGTATGTTCCAACACTCCAGGTGATGTCACGTCGTGCGAGGTGAGGAAAGAGAAAGAAACAGCCGGATGCGCATTTGTGTAGCGCTGTTACACGCAGTTGCTGCCACTGGCTGAACCGGGCACTGGTCCCCGGCCCACCGGAAAAAAAAATTGCCGGTCTGCCACATCAGATAGTTTGAGAAGCACTGCACTACATAATGGAGCAAGATTCCACTCTGGGAAAACTCAACCCACTCTTCTTACCCCAAAGTGAGGATGTGCTTGGTCTCTAGCAGAAATTAAAAAGGAAAAGAGCACCTCCCTGCATATCTAGTTATTGAAAAGGTACCAAACTAAGGGGCTATTTGTCAACTTGTAGAGGCAGTTACAGTTAAGTGTGAAGTATGATATTATACTATATTCAGTAATAAAAAGTGCATTAAGCTGGAGTGAAAGTACAGAAGCCCTAACATTAACTTGAAGGATAAAAATAAAAGTAGAAACCCTCTGAAAACCACTACAGAATC
The DNA here is from genome assembly GCF_030867095.1 of Alligator mississippiensis. Lineage (NCBI taxonomy): Eukaryota > Metazoa > Chordata > Crocodylia > Alligatoridae > Alligator > Alligator mississippiensis. The sequence continues at coordinate 236,783,135 of NC_081825.1, read as the reverse complement.
TGACAAAACTTAAAGGTTAGTTAGCGCTTCAGAAAACTGTGTGTTGAAACAATGTACTCTTACGTTTTCACATCTCCCATGGCCCCAGTATATTATACGCTCCCTGGTTTTAACAGACCAAACTCATGTGCTGCATGAGGGGCCATATCATTTAGTGGGGGTATCCCCAGGGGTCCAGAAATTTGGTGGCAGGGAAGTAGTGGTAGCATTAATTGCATAGGATTCCAAAGCTGTTCTAGAAGCCATAGGAATTAACACTGCCACTACTCCCCTGCTGCCAAATCTCTGGACCCTGCACACGGTGGTCTATGTTTCTTTCATGAAATGCATGCCCCCAGTGTCCCCAAGCTGGTTGGGGGCAGTGCATGCTTTGTTTGAGAAAATATGGTATCTGGATTTCTTAAAATGTAAAAAGTAACTGTGATTGCCTTGTGTTTCTAGTAGCTGAAGTTATTTATTTTCAATACTTCTACTATTCTGAAAATTATTTTTACCCTTACCTTGCAGACATGTACTCTCAGGTTTAACCAAACTTAAAAGGAAATCAAAAGCTAAAGAACTTTTTCCTTTATATTTGTAGTATATAAGACATGCATTTGAAGATAAGAAGCAGGCCACTCTGTGGAGCCTGGACTGTGAGTTCCAGGGATCAGGTCGCTCTGAGCAACTCTGAACTGCTTCCCATTTGAGTGGTAGCACAAATGAATGTTAAATGTCTCAGCACAGTGCTACAAGAATATTTAGTGTCTACAGCTTCTCTCACTCTTGCTTGAATGCTGTTCTAGAAAAAATACAGAGAAGTGGATAACCTGGTGTAATTAGTCAAACTCTTTTTTGAAATATTTTGGACAAAAGTCTCAATAATTTTCTGACCTATTCTTCTGGCTGCTGCTATCACTACCAAGACAGCAGTTTTATCAGAAAAGCAAAACAGGGAACATAAAGCTAAGGATTCAAAAGGTGAGCCCATCAATCCTGCCAAATATATATGTGTGTGTGTGTGTGTGTGTGTGTGCGCGCGCGTGTGTGTACGTGTACGTACACAAAATATCGGGGTGGGGGAGGAAGGTGTCTTTTTTCTAGAACCACCTCATCTGAAATCTCTAGCTGTTGTCCTTAAGAGAATCTGGAACATATATTAATCACATGAGGTATAAATAAGGCGACTCAGGATACAGGCACAAAAACAAAGTAACCTATGGTGAGAACTTACTCCATATTAACTACCAGTTTGCATGCACTTATCCCCCAACAAATGCAAAGTAGCTTATCCCACTTTCATCAAGGGATACTGCATGCATACCAATAATAAAAGGTATGAAACATGTGGACAAACATTCAAAGCAGCACTTAATGATTTATATTTTTCCTTTACTTTATTTTATAGATGATATGGCAAGTGTTCATAGTGGCAGGGCACATCTCCATTACCACTGTCCCAGCTGCTGGATCCAGCTAGGCTCCAGCCCTGTGCCCCACCATCAGCACAGAAATCACACCTCTGTCACTGCCCCCAGTACTGCTGGGTACTGGCTCCTGTTGGGTTTCAGCCCTGTGTTGCACTGTTGGCACAGAAATACGGGTGACCTGGTGAGGGGACTCCAGGTCCTCGACCACCTGGGTGATAGCGATCATCACTTGCTGGAATTCACCATCCAGCACAGGGTGTCAAGGGCCTGCAGCAAGGCAATAACCCTTGACTTCAAGAAGGCCAACTTCAATGAGTTGAGATTAGTGGGAGAGGCACTGGGGTCCTAGAGAGTAGGGGAACTGGGTGCCCAAGATGAGTGGTCATTCCGTAAGGAGATGATACTCAGAGCCCAAGGAGTGACAATCCCAACGAGAAGCAAAGGGGGCAAGAGTGTCCAAAAGCCCCCCTGGCTTACCAAGGGCATTCAGGAATGCCTGATTGCCAAAAAGGAGGTGTATACCCAGTGGAAGGGAGGGGCTATCACCAAAGAGGAGTATACCTCCACTGCTTGGGTCTGTAGGGGGGCTATTAGGAAAGCTAAGGCGGATACGGAACTAGGGCTAGCATCAAGGATAACAAAAAAGTCCTTTTTTTAAATACATAGGGAGTATGAAGAAGGCACCAAGTAATGTGAGGCCCCTGCAGGATATGCTTGGCAATCTGGTGGGTGCCCCAGAGGAGAAAGCAGACCTCTTTAACAATTTCTTTGTCTCCATTTTCTCGTGCAGGGACCAGGACTCCCCCACTGAGATTCAGGACAGACTCAGGAGAAACTCCGCCAGACCTAGGGTCAGGGAAGACTGAGTTAGGGAACTTCTGGAGGAGCTGGATGTGTTCAGATTGGCAGGTCCCGATTCTCTCCACCCCAGGGTGTTGAGGGAATCGGCAGGGGTTATCATGGAGCCCCTGGCATGGCTTTACAAGCACTCGTGGTGCTCTGGCCAGGTGCCGGACGACTGGAAGAAGGCCAATGTGGTCCCCATCTTTAAAAAAGGAAAGAGGGAGGACCTGGACAACTACAGGCCCATTAGTCTTACTTCAGTCCTGGGGAAGCTCTTTGAGAAGATTATCAAGGAGCACATCTGTGATGGGCCAGCAGCAGGGATGATGCTCAAGGGCAACCAGTATGGTTTCATTAGGGGCAGGTCCTGTCAGACCAACCTGATTGCCTTCTACGATCAGGTCACAAAATCATTGGACACAGGTATCACAGTGGATGTAGTCTTTCTGGACTTCAGGAAGGCCTTCAACACTGTCCCCCACCCCATTCTCATTAAAAAGCAGGTGACTGTGGCATTGATGCCTACACAGTCAGATGGATTGCAAATTGGCTGAGTGATCGTACTCAGAGAATGGTGGTGGAAAGGTCATATTCAACCTGGAGGGAAGTGGACAGTGGAGTCCCCCAGGGCTCGGTCCTTGAGCCCGCACTGTTCAATTTCTTTATTAGCGACTTGGACGAGGGGGTGAAAAGCACCCTGTTTAAATTCACGGATGACACCAAGATTTGGGTAAGGTGGGCACGCTAGAAGGGAAGGACAGATTACAGCAGGACCTGGACAGGTTACAGGGGTGGGCAAATGAGAATAGGATAGGATTCAATACTGACAAGTGCAGGGTGCTGCACTTAGACAGTAGGAACCAGCAGCATACCTATAGGCTGGGGAACTCTCTTCTTGAAAGCACAGTGGCAGAAAGAGATCTTGGAGTCATTATTGACTCCAAGATGAACATGGGCCAACAATGCGAGGACAGAGTCAGTAGGGCTAACCGTACCTCCCCCCATCACGTCACCTATGCTTTCATTTGGTATTCCTACCTCTTGTGTAGTACTTGCTGCTCCAGGCTCATGTTTAGTACAAAATGGTCCAGCCTTCCATGCTTCTGTATCTCCACAGTCACAAAACCCTCCTCCAGTAGAAGTATGCATCTAGAAAATTAAAAGCTTTTTCAGCCAAATTTATTTCTATGCAAGAAACAATAACACAAGCCTGCATTTGTTCAAGCAATACATGCATTAAATACCATCAATGAAATAATGGAGGAGATATCACAGAGTTGGAAGCAACCTCAGAAGAGGTCATCTGGTCTACCCCCAAATGGTACCTAAGTAGGTATGGGTATTAGGTAACCCATCAGCTTTTATACTCAAACATTTCAATCTTATTCTGGACACTTCTGCTGTGGCACATTACAGTAATCTTGCAAGCTGTTCCACATGAGGAGACCCTGGAACGAAATGGAGCTTCTCTGTTTTCAATAAGCTATATGAGTGGGTTCAACGATACAGGCAGAGGGAACTTGCTGCAGATTTTGAAATGAAGTGTCCTAAGATGGAATGCACAGGAGACACCAGTAATTAAGCAGCACTCCCAGTATCTGTTTTATGTTTACATGGAAGTGACAAATAAGTAAAAATCTTTACAACTTCTCATGCCCTCAATTGCAAAATCAGAGCGTGTAGGCAGACAAGGGAACTGTTATACCTGGAAACTCTTATGAGAAGCTGTGAGGGGACCCCGAGCTGGTCAAAGCCACGCGAGTGTCAGCTCCCCTTGCAGTGTGATACTCAATTAAAGGGCAGCCAAATGTAGGAATAACAGACCAACTTTCAACATAAAACATCAAAACAAACAGTATAACCACAAAATTGTCACAGCAGTTCTATTAGGCTTTCCTGAAGGATGGAAGATAGTTTAGGAACGTGACTACTACCAGGACTTCCTGAAAAGTCTGAATGCCAGGCTCTGCTCCAGCAGAAAGTTAAGATGAAGTATAAAATATAATAATAGTAGTGACTGTACACAATTTCTCCCAATAGCTCAGTTGCAATCAAACTTCTAAGAATAGTTATTAGAAATAGGGAGCACACTCTCAAAGAGCAGATATTTTTCATCAATACAATTTTTTAAAAGAAAGCAGCAGCATTTAATTCTGTAGATTGTATCTACAAATGGGGAAACAAATTCAACCTGCTTACATTTGATCTTTCTGATCCAGATACCATTATTTCTGCCACATTCTAAATTACTGAAAAGGTAGGGCAAAAAGATTGGAAACTAGGCTTCTGGCTCATATACCTGACTGTTCCTGTAAACCTGTGGGCAAGGTGGATATATATATACACAAGTTACATATATTTTACTTCTATCGTTCTTGGGGTATTTTAAGGCTTACTTGTTAATGCACTCTGACATCACCAGATAAAGGAATCCACAGAACTGCAGAGTACTACGCTTTACCTAAGTTCTCAGTGTACCCTCTGCCTCTTTACTACTCTCAAGCACTTTCGAGGTTCTCAGCCTACACCAAAGCTGCCTGCCTATCCCACTATCAGCATTTTCTCTTAAAGATCAGTTGTGGCCATTTGGTACAGGAAAGAACAGCATCCAAAATGAACATAATTCTAACAAGCAATTAAGAGTAATGAGGGAAAATCTAGCCCATTTTTAAACGGTGCAGATTTACAATTAAACTGAATACATACTGGATTTAGAAATTCTTTAGTTTAATTTTTCAGCAAAGTTACATTGCTTTAAAGGCTTGTGATACTTCCAATCAGTGTAATGAAATGACTGGATGTTCCAATGACTCTTTAAAAGGAGGCGTTATCAGTGAAGATGGACAGAGAAAAAACACAGGAAAGAGGAGTGTAGGAGAATAGCCTAAGAAAATACTTAAAAAGATCGTTCTCCAAATAAGGCAGCAGCAGTTGGAACTTCTGACAGGTCACATGGATTTGCCTCTGAGAGCATCAAAAAGGTGGCAGAAAGAAAAGATCCAGTTCTACATAAATCTCTTGCATTTGACACTTGTTTTAATTTTCTCCATCCATGCTCCATGACCCAGTTAAAGGAGGTTTAAACAAACACATCTAAGCAAGGAAACACAACAAAAGTTTATGGATCTGTATTATGACTAGTGAAAAGACTATATGGTTGGTCCCTTTGGGTACAAGTTTATTTTATTTTAAATAACAAGTATGAGTCGAGAGACCTATTTACTAGGGTCAAATTGTAACCAAGTACCGTTTACATAACTTTGACAAGGGAGATTTTTAGTTGGGACTTTCAGCATCTCTACTGTCAGAACCCATTGTTCATATGCCTATAGTACAGTGGAGAATTCCATACTTTGATACAGAAGGCACAGTCTGCACCTAGAAAAAGTTCCCGCCAAATTGCAGCTTCTTTGCACGGTGGAGTTTTCTGCTGCAGAGGAGAACCCCGGGTGCAAAAGAGTTCCCGCCAATTCGTAGCTTTTTTGCAGGGTGCATTTCTGAGCTGCAGAGAGGAAATGCACGTTGCAGGCAGTTCCCGCCATTTGTATTTAAATTTGAGTCCTGCAATTGGCCAGTTCTAAATTATTCACACGTGGCGGCCAGCGATTGGCTTGCTAGCCGTATAAGAGGTTGAAGCAGTTTCCGCCCAAGTTGGAGAACTCCACACACACCTCGTGGAGAGCTCTGAGCACACTGTGGAGCCTAGCAAACTCCACGTGTGTCTTACAGAAGAACTTAGCGGCCTGATCAACCACTAAGGACTCCCCATCACCGACCCAAGGGGGCCTAGCACACCCCCACCCGAGACGTAAGACGACTGCTGGCTCGAACACCCCGAACACATTTGCAGACCGACAAATGAATTCTGTAATTTCTGCCCAACCTCTGTACCTGTTTGCAACTGTAATCAAAGCAAGCTTCTGACCTGCACTGTACGAGCAGTGTAAGTAAACAATCTTTTGTTCAAATCAATACACTTGAGTATCTGATTCCACTCCAAGCGTCACAAGTACCCGTTCGCCGACTAGGGCTCCTAAAGCCCCGAACCCTGCGCTGCGGCTCTCGGCAGCAACATCTACTAAGAATCCTTATGCATTAAGTACGCAATAATGTTTTAAAGATTTTAGCAACACTTATGTTCCTTAATCCTCTGAATACTCCCTTTCAGATTTGCTAAAATAACATTGGTTCACATTTGCTCAATAAGCACATAAAAACTGGTCCAAATGAAAGTTGTAAAAGAACACCTCCAAACTTCCACCCCATCCCTCATAATCAAACCTGCCACTCACCATGAACCTGATGACTAATTTTAGAATAAGGAGGACACCACAGAGCTTCAAATACACACATTCTATTTCTTTTTCAACTAAGAGCTAGAAACAAGGTGAGGTAAGAGCACCCCTGCCTATTTGCTAGCCCCAAATTTTCCTGAATCAAGGGCAAGATTCCCCATACAGATCTGATATTTGAAAGTGCCATGTCATTCCTCAGCACTGAAACTCTTGCCTTTGAAGCTAGCCAGACCCAGAACCTGGACATATTCTAGAAGCATTGTAAGACCTATTTGGGCCAGCATTTAGCAAGTCAGGCTAATCTGGGATACTGTTTGGTGAGGCAAATGTTTTATATTCTATTCTAATACCCTGGTACTTTATTCTCTTGTTTTAGAAAACTATTTCTGTAAGTTCCCTTGTTGGGAATGGCAGCATATAAATCTAATGAATGAATAAATAAAATATCTTGAATACAAGACCTGATCCTGCACATACATGACCACTACAGTAACAAAACTAAGATATGCAGTGCAGGTACTACATTCTCAGATCAAGAGAGTCTGCCTTTTATGTCCAACAGGAAGAGAACATGACTGAAAGAGACATCATTAGTCGCCGAGTCCAGTCACCTGTTACTGCAGGTAAGAGCTGCATTTAAAAGTCAATTCGAATTCTTTGTCCCTACTAACCATATCAAAAGGCAGTTCCAGAAATTTACTGCTCTGATATTAAAAACCTTCTAATTTCCAATCTAAATTTAGGCTTGGGCAGGGTTTATCCATTTGTTTTTATGCCAACATTGATCTTTATGTTAAAGATGTCCTGAAACACTCATCAAGAGCCATCATATCCCCTTAGCCTTCATCTTGCTAGATTAAACCAGTCAAGTTCTTCTAGTCTCTTCTCATACAACAAGTGCTCCATTCCCTGGTCATCCTACTTTCCCTTCTCCATACCTGTCCCAGTTTAAATTTACCCTTCTGGAACAGGTGACAAAAATTGTACAAAATATTCCAGGCAACCTCTTCCCCAGTCTTTGTACAACAGGAGGTATACTTCCCTACCTCTACTGGAAATATCTCCCCCAATATACACCCTCAATTACTTTGAAGAAATGTTATTAATAGGATGGTGGCTACTGTTTGTGCAACTGAGCCCCAATTTTTTCACCTGGTCATTCACTTTAACAAATTCATAAATTTTGGGTGGTAAGAATAAAATTTATTCATAATCTTTATGCATCTCTCTCTATAGACAGCTAGACAGATATAGGGCTTAGTCCGTCTGTGTGAATGTCCATAAGGCTCTTGGAGCACTCTGACTGGCTACTGAAACAACCAATCAGAGTGCAGAGTCCCACCATGACAGCAGGGAGGGAGGGAGGGAGGCCAGCCAGCCCTACTCTTTAGAGGCAGCAGCAGCACAGGGTGCTGGTGGAGGGAGATGGAGGGACAAGCTTCCGCCTCCTCTCCCGCTCCTGGGAGGCAGCAGCAGCATGGGGTGGTAGGTGGCAGTGCTCTGTCCCCGCCCACTCCCCGTCATTCTTGACAGGCAATTCGCTAGGGATATTATAACCCAGACAGAAATTTCTGTAAACATGTACAACTTTTCACAAAAGATTGTCATACCTTGTAACGGTGGTTCTTGTGAATGCTATTCTGGAAGCAGTCTATACATAGCACACAAGTTGGATCAATTGCACAGTCTCTGCAACAAAAATACTAATTAAATAATATTCTGAACTAAAAACATGGAGCATTCATATGCGAGCATCCCTGCCATTATAAGAATGGTGTGGATGACACCATACTCAGGTTCAGCATCAACTTACGAAATATTTGTTACTTTGAAACACCAAGGTTAAAAAATGCTTAAGCAAAGTTTTAGTAGCAGCATGCTTAATTACAGTTTCCCAACACTGTCGCTATGTCCAACCTTCTGCAATAAATGAAACAGGGTCCTAGAGACAACAGCTTGCCTTCCTTCACATCTCTGATTCATCACTCCATCCGGTAAAGGAGGAATATTGTGGACAAAACATTATGTGATCATTAATCAAAAGGATATGAGCAGGCATTATATCTCTAGCAGGAAAAATGACACTCCCACTAGAAACTGGAAACTTACAGGTGTTAGTGCAGTTTCTCCCTCAGGAAACAAGGAGAGAAAGACCTTGTTTTAACAGGGCAGCTCTCTCCTGCCTCTGCAGGATCTAATGCTTATGCATCTCCCTCACTTGACTCCTCCCAGAGACCAAGACAAGTCCACCACAGGGAAATGCTCCTTGGGCCTTCCCTAGATTGGGGTGACCCCAGTCTGGGGGATGAACAGGGAGGATTTCCCAGCAGTCTGACTCCTCCCAGAAATGTACAGGCATTTGAGCTTGCAGCTGCCCCTCTGCCCAGGTCCCTATACCTTCTTCATGCCAGGGTCATCCTGGTCAGGGAAGGCATGAGGAGCCTTTCCTCACTGCTCCACTCCCCCCAGAAACAGGGAGCAAGAGTGAAGCAGTGGCTACTATCCAAAACTTCCCCAAACTGGGAAGCAAAGGAGAGAGGGTGAAAGCATGCTTGAATACCTATATACTCCTTCTTGCAGGATGATTTCTACAGCTGCACATTTCCCAGAACTTTGCAGCAGCTGAAATAAATGCCTGTTCATGAATAAAGACTCCATCACAACAGAGGCAGCTTTGATTCTGACATTTCCTAATTCTTGGGGGTTTGACTTTGCTTCCTTATTAAAGTTATTTAGTACCATTTTTTGTGTGTAATTTCCTAGGTTTTTAACCCAGCAAACTGAAAAACACAATCCATCATGTGGTACTGTACCCAACCCACATGTATCACCAGGGCTTGATTGTTTACAATCACCACATACCTCTGCCACTTGTGTGAATGGTCAAGGAGAAGTAATAGGGTACACCTCTATAATCCAGTAAATGTATCCTCCTTCTCACTTAAAACTTATTCTTGACCTATAACTAACCAAGCTAAATTAAGTTTGGTATCTTTAAAAACAAAAAAAACCCCCAGTCACTTTAAATCTGAAAATTATTTTCATCTCTACAATTTGCAATGTGGCTTTAAAAAAGAGGAGGGACCGGTATGTTCCCACTGCTTCATGAGTAAGCAGCCACAGTGAGCTGTCACTTACTGTGGGGTTTGAGTCCACATGCAGTTACTGTAGAATAGCTGACAAGGTAAAAAAGCTCAGCCCACCTTTGCCTCCTAGTATCTTATTTGTGGGCCAATCCCCTCATTCTTCTTCACAGCCTTGATTCTGACATCTCTTAACTTTGGGGGAGAGGTTGACTTGGCAGCCTTAATAAAATTCTTTCAGCATAATCTTGTGCATGCACTTTCCTAGGTTTTTAATTTAAAATCAAAAAATGACTGAGCTGCATCTGAAACAACCACTTCCATGGACAGTTCATTTCTTTGCTTTCCACATGCACTGAAAACTGTGTTCAGTCTCAAGTGGATGTGATATTAAAGCCACTGTCACAACTCTTTATTCATAGACTCTAATGTTGCACAAACAGACTATGCAGCAGTAATACATCTAGCACCAAAAGTAATTTTATTAAATCTATTTTTTCTGCATTACCTAACAGGAGAATATTCACAATGATACTCCTAGTGCTCACCTGCAGGAATATGTTGTCTCTCCACTTTTGAACACCTTCCCACAGAGCTGAGAAGATCCACTTTGCCGCAGCTTCTCCAGGCAGATGTCTGGGTCTTCTCCAAACAAACACCTCTCCAAAGGATAAAATATTGTGACCTGGACCAATTCTTCCTGCTTTTCCAGCAAGGGATCCATTTCTGAAGAGTAAATGTTTGGCACATGCTTTGCCAAACATTGTAAAAAAGCAGCCTGGAAATCAACTCTTTCATCCCACCACTGCAAAAAAATTGGAGCACAAATAATATAAGTGGATAAATAAAATTAAGGAAAATAGTATAATTCAGGGGAAAAGACTTATGAAACCAGGGTCATTTTCTATCTCAACAGCTAGTTCTGTTCATCAGGCTTGGTTTTTTATTTTGACAACCATCAATCCTTCCAGATCATGGTGTATGCATGAGAGGTCACCCAGACCTTTGATGCATATACATAGGCAGGAGTTTTTGGAGGAGTAGAGGCTGCCCAGATTTTCCATCCCCCTTTTAGGCCACTGAGACAGAATCCAAAGGCCAGACTGAGTCCAGATGTTTGATGTCTCTATAGCTGTAGTTGTACAGATAGACATCAAGGAATTGAAGCCAGCTCTCCTGTATGGCAAGACAAGGATTCTACTACTAAACCACAGTGGGCTCCTGTGGATCAGGAAAAATGTATCTTCATATTTATAGTAGTAATTAATAAGTATTATTAATACTTAGTTTTAGAAATGTTGAGGCTTTTAAATTTTCCTTGAGCCATATCTCAGCTGTCATTTGTTACTACTATAGCACTTTAAACTTCCACCAGTCCTCTCCAGTTGCTCACCTTTTCTTCTTCAACTCTCAACTGCGCACCTGCAATCCCCACTAATTAGAAATTTCTCCCATTTAAAAAAAAATGAACAAGGGCAAACTAATTCCTCTGCCAGGAACTAGATGCATGCATTTTTTTTTCCTTACAAATATAAATTAACTTCAAACATGAGCTATCTAAAACAATTTCTCTCAGTTCCAGCAAACGGGTCAGGACAATAACAAAGCAAGAACATGGGAATTTGTAAGACATCTTACAGCTGGGCACCTTGTTAATATATAAAAATGAAGAACATTTAAATGAAAAAACAACCTTCACTTCTAATTTAAAAATAATACCTGGGTCAATAGTTGGAAGCAACCTCAAAGTTCAACTATTTGAACTTGCTGGATGGTTTAAGAATAGTGTATCTTGCATCCATGCCAGACAGGTACCTATCCAGCCTCTTGAAAATCTGAATCAGAGAATCCATCTACAACATCCATAGTCAACTTGTTCCATTGTCCTTCTGCTCTTACACTTAAACTTTTTTCCTAAAAAGATGTAATCTAAATCTGATTTGCTGGAGCTTGAAGCCATTATCCCCTTAATCCTCTTTTCTCCAGACTAAACATACCTTGCTCTCTAATCTCTCCTCATACAGCTTGCATTCCAACCCTTTATCATCTCTATCAACCATTTTTGGGTCCCCTCCTCAAAGTTAATATCCTAATATATTAGTGGAGATAGAAAGCTGTTACAGATACCCATTTTTACTATATAGACTGCAACACCTTCCCACTGATTATCACCAGACAGAAAAGACATTAATCTGGTGTCAAATTCTTACAACTTCAGTACTGCAGAAAGCACTATTGGCTGAAACTCAAACAGAGATAACCTCGTATTTGTTCCCCCAAGGTATCTACCATACTTCAACAGCATATTCAAGTCCAAAGAACTTTATCTACAAGAGAGAGAAGCTTCTTAACACCAAGGTGAGACAGCCTGGATTAACTATGCCACTCACTATACAAACTAGTTAGTAGATTTGCTGGACGTTACAGTCAAACCAGACAACCCCTTCTTTGCTTCCTGCACAAGCACAACAGCGAAGTTTTAAACATATTTTAACATTATCAGCTTCAGTTCAAGATTTCCACTGTATTCTAGACACCATCTTTAACCGGCATCAGCCTCACATACTGTCTTGATTCACATCAGCTAAAGTGCCTTGCAAGTACAAAGTCTTGGAAGAGTCATTTTTTAAACTTACCTAGTGGTTTACAGAGCAAGTATTAAATTAACAGTTAACTGAAAAGTAAATCCCCAATTTATTGGGCCCTCCAATGAGTGGATGTATAAAAAAAAGATAAGTGGAAGTAAATTTTCCCTGTAAAAGCAGATGCCACATCAGAATAAAGCTCATTTTGCTTGAATACATTTTGCTTAGTACCTTTTTACTTTTCTTTTTAATATGTATGTATTTAGCATAATGGCTTCAATTGTTCCTTCCAAATCTGGCTCGGTGTATTTGTTCAAATAAGAAAAAAGTGACCTTCATATGTTGCCACCTAAAGCATAAAGGATCATAATGTTTAGCTCTCTTACCACTGCAAAGATTAGCCAGCTCCGTTCCCAAGAAATTGTGCATGCTTAGCTTTCGTCAGAACACAACATGCAAAACTCTCAAGAAACATAAGGGTAGGCTTTATTGACCGTCTGCCAACAACTTAACATGAGTTCTCACAGTATCCAGATTTGCAAGCATTCAAACATACCCAAAGTTTTTAATTCTATTCCAAGTACTTAGAAGTTGCTCTGAGACTGGAAAAGAAGGAGAATGGACCATGGAGACGCATAAGAAGAGAAGACATGACACTCTTAAACAGCTGTCCTTTGCTTTAAATAAATTAATTCTCATAACTCCAATACTCAAGAAACAACTCCATATATTAGGAGAGGAAGAATAGTCCTGTGGTTACGACACTGGGCCAGGACTCAACAGCCAGCACTATTACAAACCTCCTTACATGTCCTTATTCCCATGTTCAAGTTCCTATCTGTAAAACAAGGATAGTATTTCACATCACAAGTGGGTTTTAAAAGGGTAAACATTTTTCAGACATGCTGATACTACAGTGATGAGGGTTACATAAACACTTAGTCAGTGGAGTCCATGCCTAGATTTAAACAGACTTCTCACAAAAATCAAATATTGGCTATCTATACTCAGTCCTCTGTAGCAGTGCCTGTGTTCAGGAACTAAATCCTTTGGAAGAGCTGTTTAAAAATAGAAATGCTTCCACAAACACTGTTCACACCATATTAGGTTCCTGTCAGTTAATTCCACTGTTACGAGCATCAAATTTAGTATCCTTGCTGTCAAAACAAGTTTCCTTTCCCTCAAAGAAAAAGTAGCAAATGAAAATAGCTATCCTTGCAATTCTCAATGGTTCCGTTTATTGGAAAGATGTATATGTATGCCCCACTGCCCCACATAATTATGGGCGCCTATACAACGTTATCTGACATGCTCTAATTAGAACACTTTGGAGCAGACTCAGTTAATTGGGTCTGCTCCCTGTTCTAATTAGAATGCTCTAGCATCACCAGTGTCACATGTATAAGCCCCCCACCCCAGGTTTAAAAATGGCCCCTGGGATGCTTTAACTAAAGCTCATCAAATGGCCCATGGCCATTTTTAAACATGTGTGGGTTTAATACATGTGATGCTGCTGCATTTTAATTAGGGTGGCTCTCTAAGAACCGCTCTAATTAAAAGGCCTCAACCCCACCCCAAGCATGTGTACAGGCACCCTAAAATACTGGTACATGGGAATAACTCTTACATTAATAAATCTGTATAAAAACTGAACTTTTTCCATCCCTAATATTGGGTTTAATGCATATTTTCTTCAGTGAGGATTTTTTGGTTCAGAAATGAATAATAGCCTATCTAGTAAGGCATAAACCATTAAGCAAAATACTGGCATGCACAGATAAAAAAATGAAAACATCCCATCCTGAATCTGAGTCTCTAGAAGAAAAGGTTTTTTACACAATGTCTTTCTCCCTAATGCAGACATGGAACTAATTTGCTATGTAAATAAACTGTATTAGATTGTTGCCAATCAAGAACTTGAAAGTAAGGACATGTCAGCAATAAGGCCCTCTGTGCAACATTTTGTCCCCCATTATGTATTTGCATTATGATACAGTCTTTAAAAAAAAAAAAAAAAGTAGATGGGGAATAAGACTATGCAAAGCTTCAGTAGCCAATTCGATTTGGAGGAGATTCGGCCTGATTCAGGGGCCGAATCTCCAAATCTGAATCGAATCAAGAGACCCATTAAAAGGTCCGAATCAAATCGGAAGCCTCCAAACTGATTTGGAGATTCAGGCAGTCCCCACTCACAGCTGCAGGGAGCTGGACCTGGGCTCTGTGCCAATAAGTAGGGAGCGGGTGGGGGGAGAGGGCTGAAGGAGTAGGGAGGAAACCATTAATCCTCGCAATCACCAGCTGCAACAGCAGCAATCAGGGCTTCTGAGGGCTTGTGGCAGAGCTCCCCTGTGCAGCACAGGGATCGCAGCTAAATCTCCAAATCCAAACTGGCCAAATCAAATCTGGACAGTGATTTGAATCACTGTCCCTCCAAATCCGAAGCCGAATCGAATACTTGCTGCTTTGCACAGGCCTAGTGGAGAAGTAATAGAAAACCTCCTGACTTATTCAGCGTACATATAGGCTTGATCTGACAGTAGATCAAGGTTGTGTGGTAGAAGGGGTTACGTTCTGCTGGATTCCTGCTCATTTGCTGCAGAAGTTGATATGGGTACAGGGAATGAAGCGCAGGGCTGCAGAACCTCACAGGACGTTCCCATGGTTAAGTTAGTTGAATACTGTCCTGGAAAATGTATTCTGTCCCTGCTTCTGCTGCAGAGTTCCTACATGATGCTAAAAAAAGAACTTCTCAGGCAGTCATTAATTGTGCATTCCTCATTTTCTGACAACCTGACTCAAGGCCCCAGGACTGATTTGAAGAAAGTCCAAGCATTTGGAATTGCAACATAAACTGCTTGAGGTTGCATTTGAGCTATATGAACTGATATGCAATGTCAAACACCCTGAAAAATCAGGTCCTGTATGTCTCAAAATCAGTGGAAATGTTTGATCTTAATCTCTCTGTGCCTTATCCCTCTTTTGCAGATGGAGAACTAAACACCAGCTCATTTCAAAGATCTATGGGGAGGGAAACATGGTTATATAGCACAAAATTATTATATTGATCAACATTACAGAAAAATTAATGAGGAAGTCAATAGTTCTTTGTTAATAGCAGATTTTGTATCCCACGCAATAAACATGTTGTAGGGCCCCGTTGACCAGAGTAGAAAAAAACCCAACTGATCATTTATTAAATTCCGTCAATCCTATGCCCCAAATGAGGTAGAGCACAGGTACAACCTGTTTCAGGTAGAGAAAATCTGACAGTGTTCTTCAATCTGGTTCATCAGTACAGCATTCAGCTGCCTTAACCAGTTATATTATTGCAATCTCCTACACCAGCAGTGCTTGGTCCCCAGTGCTATGTCATCCAGCCTGCAGGCCATGGCCCTGTGCACTAGATCGGGCATGCAGGGCAGCATGGGGCCTGGCCCCAAGCCATATTCTCTACATGTCTTCCAACTTTGGCAACAGATAAGCTATGGGTCCAACAGACAGTAGTGTCTCTTTCACTGCACAACCCCAATACATTCCCACAGGACTTCATAACCTGTACACTGAATAAGGAAGGGATCCCATAAAAAAGTTACATGGGATCATATAATTAAAGAACATATTAAAAGAACTCATAGTTTCATAGTAGTTTCATAGTAGCTAGGGTCAGGAGGGACCTGAACAGATCATCTAGCCTGACCTCTGCCACAGGCAGGAATGAATGCTGGGTTCACAAGACCCCAGACAGGTGATCGTCCAACCTTCTCTTGAATTTGCCCAAGCTAGGGGCGAGGACCACCTCCCTGGGAAGGAGGGTGAATTAATGGGGATGAATTAAAGTTGCATCATTAAAATACAAACATTTCCTAACTTTTGAGTGTTTTACTTAAGCATCCTTGGTAATGTTCTTTTAATGTAATTTTTTGTGCAATTTCCAGGGTTTTAAAAATGCAAACTGAAAAAACAGACAAGCCATTACATGGCATCAGACTGAGAGCAAAAGCAGGACTGGACCTTTTGGTTCTCAACCTTTTCAGATCCAAGGTACCCCTCCATAACTTCTATGAATGAAGTAGCACCAAATCTCAAACTAATTTACATATCACAGTGTTTACCTCCTTTCAGAGGGGCTTGAATGTGGGAGTAGGAGATAATTCAGGCAGGGGCAAGCCTAAGCCTAGGTTTATCTACTTAGCTTATCTCCTCACACCTGGAGGCAACCTTCAAAGAGTCTGGCCCCACCCCACCGCTGCCCTCTGTCATGGGAGCTCACAAAGATTCGTAGATTCATAGATTGTAGAGTCAGAAGAGACCACAATGGATCATTGTGTCCGACCCTCTGCCCCTGGCAGGAAAGAGGACTGAGGTCAGATGACCCCAGCCAGGTGACTGACTATCTAGCCTCCTCCTGAAGACCTCCAAGCTAGGTGATAGCACCACCTCTCTTGGAAGCCCATTCCAGCTCCTAGTCACCCTTAGTGTGAAAAATTTCTTCCTAATATCTAACCTAAATCCACTCTCAACTAGTTTACACCCGTTATTCCTAGTCACTCCCTGGGGCACCCTAGTAAACAGCGCATCCCCTATTCCCTGTTGACCTCCCCTAATAAATTTATAGGTGGCCACAAGATCTCCCCTCAGCCATCTCTTATGAAGGCTGAAGAGATTCAGCTCTCTCAACCTCCCCCTGTAGGGTCTATCACAAAGGCCACTAATCATGCAAGTGGCCCTCCTCTGGACCCTCTCCAGATTCTTCGCGTCCCTCTTGAAGTGCGGTGCCCAAAACCGGACACAGTACTCCAGCTGCGGCCTGACCAATGCCGCATAGAGGAGGAGCATCACCTCCTTCGATCTATTAGTAATGCACCTGCTAATGCACGACAAGGTGCGATTGGCCTTGTTGATGGCCTCGTTACACTCCCAGCTCATGTTCATCTTGGAGTCAATTATGACTCCAAGATCCCTCTCTACCTCCGAGCTGCTGAGAAGGACACTCCCCAACCTATAGGTGTGCTGGGGATTCCTCCTTCCCAGGTGGAGTACCTTACATTTATCTTTATTAAATTGCATCCTATTTCTCTCTGCCCATTGATCCAACCTGTCCAGGTCAGCCTGAATCTGCTCCCTGCCCTCCAGTGTACTAACTTTGCCCCATAACTTGGTATCATCAGCAAACTTGGAAAGGGTGCTCTCCACGCCCTCGTCCAAATCGCTGATGAAGATATTGAATAATATCAGTCCAAGGACCAAACCCTGCGGGACCCCACTGCCCACCTCCCTCCAGGCCGAGAAGGAACCATCCACCACCACACTCTGGGTGCGGTCCTTAAGCCAGCTGGCCACCCACCTGACCGTGTAGGCGTCCACTCCACAGTCTGCTAGCTTCCCAATGAGGATTGGGTGCAAGACTGTGTCGAAGGCCTTCCTAAAGTCCAGGAAGATGGCATCAGCCTCAGCTCCCGCATCCAGGCAATGCGTGACCTGGTCATAGAAGGCTACAAGGTTTGTCAGGCAGGATCTACTTGTGACAAACCCGTGCTGGTTTCCCCTCAGCATCGTTTCCCCTGCTGGGCCTGCACAAATGTGTTCTTTGATTATTTTCTCTAGCATTTTCCCAGGAATAGAGGTAAGACTGACTGGCCTAAAGTTACCCAGCTCATCCCTTCTCCCTTTCTTGAAAATGGGCACCACACTGGCCCTTCTCCAGTCCTCAGAGACCTGGCTGGAGCACCACAAGTGCTCAAACAGCTGTGCCAGCGGCTCAGCTATGACACTGGCCAATTCTTTCAGCAGCCTGGAGAGTAACTAAGGGTATTGCTTAAACCAGGGGTGGGCAAAATACAGCCCTCAGGCCAAATCTGGCCTGTGAGGCCATTCTATCTGGCCCGCAGGGCCCCTAAAAATTTAGAAAATTAATATTTACCTGCCCTTGGTTCCTGTCATAAATGACAGGAACCAGGGGCAGTAGGTGGGCTATAACAGCAGGGCCTGCCCGGCCCCGCCCCCCCCAGCCAGAAGCCCCAGCAGGTGCTTCTGGCCTGAGACCATGTGAATGCCCCGCACTGGAACCTCAAGTAAGGGGGGGAGGGGGGACATGGGGCGGGCGAGGGGCCGCTTACCCCACCCCGCGCTCAGCACCAGCTTGTAACCCAGCCCCACTACCAGCCTGGGCCCCGCACCGGCTCCAGGCTCGCCCATTGGGGGTGTGCGTGGCAACAGCAGCTGCAGCCTCCCCACTTGCTGCGCCAGGCAGTGTTTGCCACCACCGCTGGTGGGCTGCCCAGCACATGAGCTGCGGGCAGGCAGCAGCAACAAACACTGCCTGGTGTGGCAAGCGGGGGGGCCGCAGCTGCTACCACTGTGTGCCGCCCCAACAGGCGAGCCAGTGGGGCAGGTTACAAGCTGGTGCTGAGCATGGGGAAAAGTGGCCCCTCACCCAGCCCATGGCCTGTGCCCCACAATGTAGCTGCTCACAGCCCACATGGCGCTGCCTGTGCCTGCTCAGAACAGCCCCGCGTGGGCTGCAAGCGGCTGCAGCAGGGAGCACCAGCCATGGGGAGGGCAAGGGTTTGCTTTTCCCCCGCACTCAGCACCAGCTTCTTCCCTGCTGGTGAGCAGGGGGATGGGGCCATGCACTGTCCCTAGCCTGTACTGTGGAGCTGGGAGGGCACTGGGTGTGAGTGGACACAGGAGCCAGTGGGAACACGGGGCCCACACCCATGTCCTGGGGCCAGTGCCGGTGGAGCCCAGAGCAGGGTGGCAGGAACGCAGGGTCCCAGCTGGCAGGGGCTCTATGGAGCCAGGCCAGCTCCCCCTTCTCCCTGCTGGTGCAGCCCAGCCTGGCTCCACAGAACCCTGCCAGCCTGTGCCCCGCTTTGGACCCCACTGGTGCTGAACCTGGGACACTGATCCCAAGACATTGGGACATTGGTCCCAAGATGGTGACCAGGAGCCGGGGCCCCTGTCAAGGGGCCGGGCTCCCCATGCAGCCCTCGACAGCCTGCCAAAACTGGCCCTCTGCCCAAAATAATTGCCCATCCTTGGCCTACACTGAGCATGTATGCAGTATTGGGAAGACAAGCTTCTTTAAGTAAATCCAATATCTTTTATTAGACCAACTCAAATAGTTGGAAAAATTCTTCTTAGCAAGCTTTTGGGCACAAACGCCCTTCATCAGGCAGAGGAAGCATCTGCACATGGTCTGTGCTCTTCCTGGATGGAGTGGTGTTGGGAAGAGAAACCCAAACTATCACATTCAGGGTTATTTCTAGCATCTCTATATGGTCGCACTGCACTATAAAAATACACACAAATAATCTGTAGTGCTCTATAAAGATCAGCATTAGAGAATGAGATAAACACCTCTCCAACGGTTCCATAGATATCTGATAACAGAAAAGGAATGGTTACAGTTGGGAACCTGGGAGGAGTGTTTACTAGTGGACAGTTTCTAATACCCATTTCCCTTAAGTTTGACCTCTTCTACTCCATTCCCTCCAAACAGTACAAAGCATGTTTCTTACCCTCCCATAGTTCCTTGTCCCAGTCCCATTCCAGCTGTCTAATCTATCTTAAATTCCTTGCCCGGCCCATTTCAGTTTCCTCTTCCCAGTTCCTTGTCTGATCCCTCTAACAGCTCCCCATCTCCTTCCTGGACTCCTCATGCAATCTGCTTTGTCCAATTCTCTCTGCCTAGCCAGTCCCAGTTCTCCCAACTTCCTGCACTCAAACTCCTTGTCATATCTCTTTTCTTTCCTTGCCTAGTTCCTACTTACAATCTCCCCTGCCTTTCCCTAACTAGCTCCCAGTTCCACTCCAAGAACTTTCCAGAACATTTTAACTATTTTAGTGTGGTATCATAAACTTGATATTTAATCAACTGAAATAAAAAATAATCAACGTTTATAAAAATATAAATTGTTTCAGGTACTGAGCTGATCCCCAAATCCCAGCAATTTACAGTCATTCTTTTGTATTTTCAAGCCATACTTCCCTATAGCTGCTATGTGAAAAAAGGAAGCTGACTAACCCTGCAGGTATAACAGTGAAACTTACTGTACTCAAAGCCCTGTCAGACAGAAGTTATGGTAAATTTCTCTTCTAATCTCATTCATAAGGGAAGTTTAGACTACAAAAGATTGTCCTTTTGAATGCATGGGAGCTAATTCATTTTAATACAATTATAAAAACAGCTTTGTACCTAGCAAAGACGGAATGAGTTGTATTTAGCTGAAAGTTGTCAACTGCAGGAGGAAACCAGGGTCCAAATGAAATCTTTTATCTATGAAATTGTATGTCCTGAGATTTGCTACGGGCTTACCTGCCCGAAGAAGGAAAGGAAAAACCCCTGAAAATGCGGCACACTTACCATTTTCAGGAGTAACAGAGCCACACCAAGACAAACCGCCCGCGCAGTTCATCAGCTGCTTTTATTTCTGGCTGGGAATGGCGCCAGGTCAAGAATGACATGATCAAGAATCACCGCCCAGCTGATTTAAAAGAAGGCAACAGGGAGATGGAGCTGGGGGCAGCAACAACAGAGCCAGATGGCAAGGCTGCTCCCCAGGCTGCACCTGGGCTGTACCGGCAGCCCGGCAGGGGGCCAGACAGAGACCCACTGGAAGGGTCCCAGCGTCATTAAGAGGACCTAGCACCCAGCTCAGCAGGGAAGCCGAGCCAAAAGGATCAGCATCAAGG
Source organism: Alligator mississippiensis (assembly GCF_030867095.1). NCBI lineage: Eukaryota > Metazoa > Chordata > Crocodylia > Alligatoridae > Alligator > Alligator mississippiensis. The sequence continues at coordinate 236,762,226 of NC_081825.1, read as the reverse complement.
GACCTGGAGGGCCACATACGCTGAATCCATGAGTGGGGCGGGCTGAGACCCTGTGTCTCAATTATTCCTTTCTTTTCTCTTTTTTTTTTGTGTGGCGTTGTTGTGTTGGAGGTTGTACAGAGCCCAAGCCAGGGAGTGAGCTTCCGAGTGACCCTCCAGGTCAAGAGGGGAAAACCAAGGCAGCACAGAGGATTGCTACACCTCAAGCGGAGAGGCAACACGGTGATAAGGACAGTCCTGAGACCCATAGTCACACAGGGTGGAGGGACGGCGAAGATGAGCAGGGAGAGAAGACGGCACATGACAACACTGAGGGACTGGCCGGTGACTCATCTGGCTGTCCTAAAGGCTGACAAATGGCTGAGGTGTAGGGAAGGTGGAGCCCCAAGAACACTCGCCAAAGGCAGCACCCAGCCTGCAAGGAACCCCGGGGAGGAACCCCACCACTGAAGAAAAGAAGACCAAGTCATGGTAAGTGAGTGTCGGGGCCTCCCTCAGGGGTGAAACCAACCCCATATTCAGGCCTCAAAGACACATCCTGTGGCCAGCACTGGGTGTGCACTCTAAGATCGCTCAGGAACGCCTATACGAGGCCAGGTGGATGCACTCCTTATGAGGTACTTCCTTTCCTCAAGCCTCAGGGTTTGAGTTGTGACAACTCCTTTTGAATCCAGTGCCCTAAGTTTACACATAACTATCTTTGGGAGTTCTCATTTTGCAAGCTTTGTCAGAAGAGTCCAAGCAGATTCTGTCATTATTATGATATTTTGGTCTGTTCTCTGAAACAAAGCCATAACCAATCATTTTTACTCACTGTCCAACAGAATGTGGTTTCAGTTTATAAAAACTGCACCCTATGTTATATCATTTAACTAGAAACCCTTGGAAAAAGGAAATTCTCATCATGTAGTGAAACACTGCTCCATAAAAATAGGCAATGTTTTTCCCACGCGTAAGTACACTGCAGCTTATTAAGATCTTGATTGCTACCACATGAGCAGTTTTGCCCTGTAACTGAAAAAGGTGAATGCTTTGTGATTTTCCCAGTCTCTCTTAAAGGAACACTCTTGGAGAGCATCAGGGGATGAAGAATTAAATTTGTCTGAAAACAGAAATATCACTAGCCCAGTTCCATCTTAGAGATAAGTGTGATAGCCTCTCTACAAACTAGTGTGGTGGCTATAGGAAGAGGTACATATGGAAATAGTACGTAAAATAAGCAAGAGGGCTCTTATAGGACACATTAATCTGTAGAACAGACTCAAGTGAGACTTCCTACTGTTACCAGTTTAATGTTTTTATCAGCTGGAATATACTATGGGCTTGTTATTGCTTGTTATTAATCCATATAACAAGTCTAAATCCAGTAAATCCACTTCCATTATATTTTTTTATTTTATATTGAAAGGATATTTTTATCTGACTTTTCAATCCATTTCAAACTACTACTGTGCATTTTAGAAGGTATTTTTATAAACAGCATTGGCTATGGCCAATTTTTTAAATGCAATTTAGTAGCAGCAAACGTGTTTCAAGTCTGCACCTTTGCACAAACATACAAAATAACATTTTAGTTCAGAGGATAAAAGCAAGATCTGGACAGTTTTATGGAAGAATACTATATTACCCATTATGGGGGAACTGACCTCCACAATATCCCTAACTAAAACAGTACCTTGCCAGACATTCCAGTTTAAAGTAACATACAAACAAGTTTAGCCTGTGAGCGGTATAAATCTATCACTCATGAGATGGGAATTCCAGCCATCAACCAGAAGAGCTGGGAGAAGCAGACTGCTAAAGTGAATTGGTAAAATGCAACAGGATCAGACTGACTGCAAGCAGGTGCTATTCAAAAACCAGCCCCAAATTCCCAAGAAACTCCTTCAAGGATGAGTTTTTACTTTACAGCCCAGAACAGTTGTTGAAACAACCAGAAGAATAATGGAGTTCAGTCTGTAGCTCGGAAGACTCTAAGAATAGGATTCTGTTTAACTAAAAGAGACTTTAAAAATATGTGATAAGTAGACAAAACTGTTATTGTATATGTGCAAACTATTTAAAGCCTCTTTAAAGTAAACTAGACTATTATGCGTTAAAGAGGTTTTACAGGCCAATGCTTTCAGATAAGGTTTCATTTGAATTCTAGATCAATTTTTTTCCTCAATTTGATCTAAAGCTGTCCATTTTCTAGCATGTGATGAAAGAAAATAAGGTCCAATTGCATACTGGGACATTTCTATATTATTATAAGAAAAATAAGAAAGTGACGGAAAACATAGCTGGGCCCCAAAACACACCTTTTTCAAAGAAAAAATTCCGATAAGAGAATTAAGAAGTTAGTGAATACCTCGGGTCCTCCTCCACTTTCAATCTAAAATGTAACATTTTTTAACCATGTAAGGCACTACCCTTTGAAAAACAGGGCTCTCCCCCAACTTGAGCTTTATAGATTTAAAAGAACGATACAATGCTAGAGTTTGCTGTACCATAGAGAAACATTCAAACTTACAGGCTACTGATACAATATAAGTCTTTTTTGCCTATATATTATATTAAAATACTAACTCAAACTACAGTAACAAAATGGTCAAACATTTTACAATGAAAACTCTCAACATTCAGCATGCAAATGAAGAACACGCCAGTTAAGGTTTTCCAACAAACCTAACTGACATGCTGCTGCCATAAGTATGAGGTATTTCCAAAAAATACACCTGAAGGGCTGCTCAACACACTGTATTTACTTGAATCCAAGATGAGGTTTTTTTCCTCCACTCAACACAGAGAAATAAGTCCCTCATCTGGGATTCAAGTACAAGATAAAGGAGGCAGGCTGCTGCGGCTCTGACTCCAGACCCGACCAAAGATTGGGGTTAGAGTCGAAGCTGCAGCTGCTGCCCCCTCCCCCCCAGCCAGCCTCTGTCCCCACTGCCGCATCTGCTCCCAATCCCTCCAACTGCCACCACCGTTTAGGCTCAGTGGAATTTCAACCAGGGCAAAATATAAGTGTTGCAAATTGTGGCTTACCTTTCCACTAATACAATTTGGTACTATTTCATCTAAGTGAATGGTACAGCACCAAACGGCTGACACTGGGGCAAATGTTCAAGGCAAGCAACCTCTAGATAATCAATAGGTTCAATAATATAGTCTCAGATAGAGTTAATAAACTAAGAAGTTAAGAGTTCTATAAAACGTATTCTTAAATCCTTGAGTCATCCAGTTACTACTCTTTGCACTCCAAATTTTTCAGCCACAACAAGAAGGCAGCAAGATAATTCTGGTAATATTTGGTAAATATGAAAGCAGACAGAAACTATTTAATGACTGTTAGATGCCAATAAAAAACTGCAGAAAGGATAGTTTATTCAACAAAATGCATTAGTTCTTTTGAAATTATTAGAAAGCCAACAGCCATTTTTAATAAAAGATTACAAGCAACATAATTAGGGAATAGGAAATAAAGTTTACCTCTAAAAATTATGACTATTCTTTTGGCAGGCTCTAGGTTTCTACTTTTTGTTTCTAGTGAAGCTTAAGTCACAGTGTTACGCCTTTCCTAGTTTATTAAAAGACTAAGTTGTCTACAGGGAGTTATTTTGCACTAACATATTTTGTTTTGTTTTTTTTCCCCCAAAATAAAAAGGCCCTGAATCCATACAATACAGCTCTTCTCCCAAATTAACTGTCAATGAGTATGATTTAAATAATCCATTTTGAAAGTGGATTAAGTTAATTTTGGAATGAGTTATGGTAGAATCAGGTTTAGATGGATGGATCTGTATTTCACACTAATTAGGCAGCCCTGTGACTGTTTTATCAGAATAGGACCAACATGGCTGCTCACCTCAGGGTCTTCTACTGCAGTGGAATCATACTGACTAGTTGCACACCCATTTAGAGAGGAGGTGACATCTCATCAGAAGTACCACCTTTGCAATTACACACTGCTGGAGTTGTATACCTCTCTCAACATTACAGAGCTGTTATAGCAGCATGACAGCACCAAGCTTTATGGTGTAGACCTAAGCAAAGCTCATGGCTGTCTTCAGAATCTGGGGAGAGGAAACAGTCCAGTGACTTCAATGAGAGCCTCCAGAATGAGAATGCCAAGATTTGCAAGTGTACATTGAAACAAACAACAGAAAGAAGTCACAACCAGAATACTGCATACCCAAGAACGAAAAGGAGCTCCAACAGCACCAAATTATAGAGACATACAAAGCTTACTCTCAAACAGGATGATAGAACTTTTCATACAGAAAAAAAAATCCTCCTTTAAGTACATAACCTGTTGCAAACCCCCTTATAGGCACACTGCACTGTTGAAAAACAATGCTTGCAGGATTAGCACCAACAACTTAAAGCATGCTCTTGTTTGTAGCAATTAAATTAAACTGCTACAAATGTTGTGGAAAGGGCCTATTTTAATTTAATTTAAGGCAGGAACAGGATTAGAACCAAAAAAGTCACTGCTATACCAAATAAGTGTTCTCACACCAATTCGAATAAAACTATCAACTTTCATGCAGACATCCCCTTCCTTAAGACGCCTGATTACTGTAAAAGACACAGGCACAAAATCTGTCACACTCCCAGGGCAGTGACCTCTGTGAAAAACTAACACAATATCACTTGCATTTTGTCCTCTGGCCTTAAATATTTCCCTGCTCCCTAATGAGAAACGTTCCTCTAACTAGGCAGTACATTACTAAGCAGCAACAAAGAAACTTAACTCCACCTTCTTTATCTTTCATCACCCATTTATACTTTTAGAGAAAGTTTGAACAAGATTCTTTTCCTACAGAAATATTAACAGCAAAATACAGTTATAACACAAAACATTAAATTTCTAAGAATGACTTCCCATATTTAAAATAATTTAAATATCTAAGCCCTACTACCATCTCCTAAAAAAGGCAGAGAAAAAAGAAGATATTAGTCTAGAGCAGGCCTGTCCAACTTATTTAGCTCTTTGGGTCAGATCTGGGCTGTTTGCAGGCCAGACAAGTCACTTCTGGCAGCAAGGAGTGGGTTTGTCAGCATGGTTTCCAAAGCCATTGTACTGGCACGGCTCCAGAACCCAGGTGGCGAATGCTACTGCCACTCACCTGCTCTTTCCCTCCGTTGGTTTGAGCCACCAGCAGTCAACAAACACACCAAATTCAAACACAGGCAAGCAGTTTGAGCGCTGGGGTAGGGGGCGAGTGGCAATATCGATAAGCTCTGGGTTCTGGAACCGCATGGGCTGCAAACTGACCCCTCACAGGCTCCATGAAAAAGCCACAGATGCCAGTCAACTCAAAGAGATTCAGTTGTCTTTGAAGCTAGGCTGCAACTGACCCTACCTACTCTCAGCAACTCATCCAGGGTCTCTCTACATCACTCTACTATACTGAAGGAAAATCTGCAGCAGATAAAGGTAATAGGATTAGCATGGTGTCCCATGAGGAATTTCCCATTAGACCAGGGAAGAGTGATACCACAGATATTGGCCTTGCTTGACACCATTTCTAGCATTTAAAAAAATCACTGTATTTCAATCCAACAGACTCAAACCAGAGGGTCCATAGATACTTTTGGAAACACTAAAGGAAAAGGAACAGGCTGTAATGCTACTGATTCTCATTTAGCAGTATCCTCTCCAGAGACTCTGCTTTCATTAGGATTTGATTTTCCTCTGATCATATTTACAACTATAGCAGTGGCTTTCAACTTTGCTAGAACCAAAGCACCTCCAATTAGACTCAAGGTACCCCATAGCAGATGCCAGCTCTTAGTTGTCACTTGTTTTTTGACTACAGAAAAAATAATAGAGCAATGTTTCTATTGCAAACAACTCAGAAAGACTACAGTAGGTCAGCATGATCTTAACACCGAATTCATATTTGAAATCTCTAGATGCATCTCACCAATCATGTTTGCACACCTAACAGTGCTAATATTGCACGGCACCCTGCAGCACCCTTGAAGGGGCTCTCCAGGCCTCCTGGTTAAGAGTCAGTGGTTTATAGTTGCCAGAGCCTGCTATGTTTGCTAACCAAAGCTGATCATACATGCCTGACACGTTATTATTGGGCAGAGTCAGCCACCAGACAAGCCCTGCATTTTATTTCTTAGAAAGACAGACCCTGCTCTATCAGAGTAGATCTGGCACACGAGCATTTTGAAAATGAAATCAAAATATTTCAGATGAAAGGGGTGCATTTATTCGGTAAATAAGGAAGGGGGCAGCCTCATTTGCACGCTTCTCCTGACACTGCCATGTCCTTGCACCGGTCCGTGTCCACCCGGCCCCGGAGCAGCTGCAGAGTTTCACCAGCGCTGCGCGACCAGGGCAGGGCGGGGAAAGGCGCGGGGAGCCCGGCCCCGAGGGGCAGGGGGAGGCTGCCGAAGGACCCTGCGGAGCCGCCGGGACAAGCCCCGGCTCGGGGGTGGGGGTGGGGGCAGGGCGCCCCAGCGGCTTAACGGCCCACTCGAGGTCACCTGCCCACCCAGGGGCCAGGCCGCCCCGGGGTCCCCGCCAGAGTGCGGCGGGCCCGGGCCCGGCACCGTAGCCCGGGCCCGGATCACGTCGGCTCGGCTCGGCCGCCTCGCACAGACGCGCCCAGCGGGCTCCTCACCATCGCCGTCTTCAGGGGGCCGGAGCCGCGGCCGCCCGCCGCTGCCACTCCGTCGCCTCCGTCCGCCATTTTGAGTGGCGCCGCCGCCCGGAAGCGCGTTGCCGGGGGAGCCGGACCCCACAGCACGGGTGCTCGGACTGAGCATGCGCCAGAATATGCGCGGTGGCGCCCGCTGAAGCCGGTCCGGTCGCGCGCCGCCAGGGGCTGAGCTGGGCTCGAAACTGGCAGCGAGCAGAGCCTGCCGGGTCACCACCCTCTGCGCGCACCCTCGGGCGGGACCGCCCTGGCCTAGGCCGGCTGTAAATGCGTGTCTCAGAGCTTGGGTGTCCGAAACAATTGCACCAAAAAACTAAAACAGCCCTTTTGCTGCAAGATTTTCAAACACTGGTTTTCCAATAACAACAGCATAGCAATCGTGTGTTCTACTGCCATCTAGCTAGCTCCCAACGTAGCTTGTATCAGACAACTTCTGGTATGGAAAAAGATTATCTTGATCATGGGCTACTGATGTCTCTTGGGTCAGGCCCAGTGGTCAGTCATCGACAGATGGGGGAGTGCCTCTGCAGCCAATCCCACCAACCCACATGGCACTTCCAGGTGCACCACTGACACTTCTGGGAGAGAGAGCATTGCACTTCCAGATGAGCCCGGACTCCCCAGCTGGTTCTCTCAGGGGGCGCACCAGCATCTCTGGCCTGCCCCCCTGCCCAGGAACACTGGCTGACAGGGGGTGCACCAGCACTCTCAGGGGGTGCACGTGCCCCCCCATGCGTCGCCACTGATCTTGATTGTACTGCACTTTAACACACGCTGTTGCCCATGTCACGAGTTTTGCTTGTCCGCAGCTTGAGGTACAGTTTCCCTCAAACCCCTGCACGTATCTCCTTGAAATGTGGCAGGCTTTGTGGCCTCTGCAGGGGCTAGAATGCGTGCAGTTTTGGCCCCCCTGCAGTGTAACATACACAGGTTTTGCTATCAAAACTTTGGGGTGCAGTTTCCCCGAATCCCCTACACTTATCTCCTTGAAACGTGGCAGACTTCATGCCCCCGAAGGGACTACCATTCCTGCAGTTTCATCCAAATCAAGCCAGAAATGACAAAGGTATAGGCTGTTTTGTCCTTCCCCATTATATCCTATGGGCGAAACGTCGAAACAGTTTCACTGTTATGATCGTGTTTCGAGGGTACGGAACAGAACACCTGTTTTGAATCGAAACAAAATGCCGTTCCATCAAAACGTCAGAATGCTGCCGTTTCACACAGCCCTACTGCACAGTAGTAGCGGGCTACTCGGCAGTCAGCCTCTTGCGTAGACGCAACCTGGGAAAAGAAAGGATCCGTGATACCAGACTTCCCATAAGGCCTTCCTTGTAAGAGAGGATTGTGGCAAGATAGTAACATAGTGAAGAGGGCTTGCATGTGACAGGAGAGCTCAAACCATAGTCAGGCTCCCCCCAGATCATGAAATTAACCCCCGCCCCTGCCAAAACACATACTTTTAAAGACTTCTCTGCTTGCTGCCTGTGGCACACACATCACCAAGCTGCAATGGACTTCATCAACAAGGCAGCATCAAAGCAATCACAGAATTGCTTTGTCTAGCCGGGTCTTGAAAACCTCCAAGGACGGAGCGTCCACAACCTCTCTGGGTGACCTGTTCCAGCGCTTCCCCCTGCGCCCGCCCCGAGAGTCTTTCCTCCTATCCAGGGGGCAGGGGAGCAGGACCTCTGAGGAGCGGCTGCGGGAACCGGGCTGCAGCCGCGAGGGTCCAGGACTCCTGGGAAGACCTCGCCCTTTCTCCTAAAGGAGCAGCGGGCGGGGAGGGGCAGTCTGGTGCCCGGACTGGGACCCGCAGCAGCCGGGCGGGTTGGGGCAGCCGCGAGATCCTCCCAAGGACGATGCCGGCCACCCCGCCAGCACTGCCATAGAGAGGAGGCGGCGGCGGCCGGACAAGCCCCGGCACGCCCCCAGCCGACGCGGAAGCGGTGAAGCCAGCGGGACTGCCCGGCGAAGGGCAGAAGGATGCGGGCGAGGCTGGCGGCGGGGCTGCTGGTGGCAGGGCTGGCGGCGCTGCTCCTGGACTGCTACAGCCCCGGCAGGTCCGCACCGCCCCCCAGCGCCGCCCGCGTCCGCCGCCCCCCAGCGCCGGAGCCGGCCCCCGGGGCCGAGGCTGCCCGCCTCTTCTGGATCGCGCAGGTGGGCCGGGCCGAGGGAGCAGGAGCAGGAGCAGGACAGGCCTAGGCAGGCTGCGGGGTTGCCTCGCAACAGCAAGGCTACGCTCGCCCATTGGGTAGAGCAGGCAGACACCCACCCTCTTTGCCGTTCAGCCTTCGGAAGGCAGCACCCATCTGTGTAGGCCTCTTCGCCAGGTGTGCTCAACCCCATGAGTCTTTGGGGAGGCCTGTGGCCCATGGCCCCGTGCCCTAAACCGGGTGCACATGGTGACCCTGGCTTGCAGGGCTGGACAGAGGTGGCGTGACGCCCCAGAGCCTGATCCTGGTGTGTGAGGCCCGATTCCGTTGCACAGGGGCCAAACAAGGTCACCAGGACTTGATCCAGGAGTATGGATGGGGTCCTGGCATGCAAGGTCCAGTGTAGCCCACGATCCAGCCCTGCACTACTCATCCGGCCTAAGGGGCCAACAGGTTGAGCACCACTGCTTTAGATGAGTGGTTCCCAACCTCAGGTCATGTTCCAAATGAGGGTTGTGGGGGGCAATGCCAGCAGCGCTGCACACAAAGGATGAACCGCGCCGCGTGTGGGAGGTCTCCCACACCCGGACTGCCACCGCACTCTGGTCCCCGCAGTGGGTCGCGGCAAAAAAAGGTTGGGAGCCACTGGTCTAGATTGATCTGCACTCAGTGCCAACTGTTCACTTACTTGCAGAACACTTAAGTTGATGGTTTTCTGTATTACAGCTCCTCAGTTTTCCTTCTCTGTGGGTGCATCTATACATGCCATTAAGGCAACATGATAAACACCAGTGCAGTTTGCACCAGAATCAGCTGCTCCCATGTGCAGTATCTGCACATGCACCTGGGACTGCAGCAGTTTGAGCCCAGGTGGAGCAGCCCTGGGTTGGCAGCAAGCTTGGTGGGAGGGGCTGGCTGGGACACAAGAGCCCTGAAACTGCAGTCTGTGGCTGACCCCCAGAGCCTGCTGCTGCTCCCCAACTCAAACTACAGCAGTCCCAGTCACAGTCCACATGTGCATTTCTGCACAGTAAATGATTCTGCCATAAGATAGTACTGTCCCTGACAGTACTGTCTTATGGCAGAGTTGATTAATTTAGTGCGCCCTAATACCAGTGCACATGTAGATGGTGACACTTTACTGCAGTGCTAATTAGTCAACTCCTTAGTAAAGCACATGTGTAGATGTACCCTCTATTCTCTAGTTGGGGGTATTGGGATGATTCATCCAGTTATCTAGTTTTTGTGTTCATTAAGGTTCCTGTGTGTGTTAATGCTTCTTATTTCTTAGGAATATTTGGAGAGGGGTTTATCTCTACTATTTTTCTCATTTCAGTTTTGTTCTAAGAAACAGAGAGAGAATCTGCTCCTCTGCATGCTCAAAGAGTGTATTAGTTCAGGTGGAGATCTTTGTGCATTAATCAGGGCATTATACTCCTATTACCCAGGATTTACCACATTAGCATTCTTAAGTTTTCTTTAGGTCATTTAGATTTCATAGACGTTAGGGCTGGAAGGGACCTCGAAGATCATCAAGTCCAGCCCCCTGCCCCAGGAGCAGGAAGTCAGTTAGGGACAAAGGATCCCAGCAAGATAAGCATCTAAGCATTTCTTGAATGAGTCCAGAGTAGGTGCCTGCACCACTTCTGGAGAGAGTCTATTCCAGGTCTTGGGGGCTTGGACCATAAAGAAATTGTTTTCTTATGTCTAGCTTAAAACAGTCTTGTAGAAGTTTATGATCGTTGGTCCTTAATTTTCCTTGGGGCACTCTGGTGAACAGACATTCTCCCAGATCCTGATGTACATCCCTTATGTACTTATAAGCAGCCTGAGCCTGCGCTTTTCCAGACTGAAGAGTGCCATGGCTCTCAGCCTCTCTTCATAAGGCCTATTCTCTTGCCCTCTGATCATGCACGTGGCTCTCCTCTGGACTCTCTCAAGCTTCTCAACATCCTTCTTGAATTGCAGAGCCCAGAATTGGATGCGGCCTCACCAAGGCCAAGTACAGCGGGAGGATGACATCCTGAGATTTACTTGAGAAGCATCTATAGATGCAAGCCAGGGTTTTGTTTGATTTACCAGCTGTGACACCGCATTGGTGGCTCATATTCATCTTGTGGTCAATCATGACCCCCAAGTTTTTTTCAGCAGTGGTGCTAGCACTGGCGAGCCTATAAGTATGCCGCAGGTTTTTTCCCCCGAGGTGGAGTACCTTACATTTATCCGTACTGAACATCGTCAGGTATGTGTTCGCCCACTTACTAAGTTTATCCAAGTCAGCCTGGATCACTAGCCTGTCCTCAGGTGTGGACACTATGCCCCGAAGTTTAGCATCATCGGTGAATTTAGCCAGTGCGCTTCTGACACCAATGTCCACATCATTGACAAAGATGTTAAAGACAGATGTTAAAGGTCCAAGGACAGAGCCTTAGGGGACGCCACTGGTCACAGAGCGCCATAATGATTCACTGCTCTTAACTACTACTCTCTGAGTCTGACCTCTGAACAGATTTCCCAGCCATTGGACTGTGGTGTAGCTGAAGCCACAGTTGGCCAGTTTATCTATGAGGAAGTCATGGGATGCCAGATCAAAGGCTTTTTTTTAAAGTCCAGATATATGACATCAATCTCTTCTTCCTTTCTAGGTGATAATCACCTGGTCATAGAAGGAGATGAGATTGGTCAGGCAAGACCTGCCCACGAGAAACCCGCGCTGGCTATCCCTCAGGATGTTGCTCTCAGCCAGCTTATCCAGAAGGGTCTCCTTGATAATTTTCTCAAGAATCTTACCAGGGATTGAGGTCAAGCTGATTGGCTTGTAATTCCTGGGATCTACTTTCTGCCCTTTCTTGAAAGGTATCACATTGGCCTTCTTCCAGTCTTCAGGTACTTCACCTGAGCACCATGAGTTTTTGCATATTTTTTTCAATGGTTGGGCTATGACACCTGCCAGCTCCTTGAGTACTCTAGGGTGTAATCTGTCAGGACCAGCTGACTTGGAGGTCTCTAGCCTCAAGGTGATCCTTTATTAGATCGACACTGATGCTGGGTATAAATATGCCCTCACACTGGCCATTCCGCATCGTGCTAGACAGAGCAGTCCCATTGAACTGATGAAAGACCAATGTGAAGTACCCATTAAGCAGGTTGGCCTTTTCCTGGGTGTCAGTTATTAGCTGTCTTGTTTGGTTCAGCAGGGGTCCAATGTTACCCTTACTTTTTTCTGACTCCCTACATATCTGAAAAGGGACTTTTTGTTATCCTTGATATGTGAAGCCAGATGGAGCTTGGTTGCAGCCTTGGCTTTCCTGATCCACTCCCTGCAAGTACAGACCAGTGCTGAACACTTGTCTTTGCTGCACAATTAACTCAAGTGTTGTCACAACTTAAATTACATTCACACAGAAAATTTTCATTCAGTTTGGCTGGTTTGTCAGGGTATACCTTGAATTCAGGCTACACCTTGAATTGACACAACTTGTTATCTCTTGACACAGTCACTCCCTGCAGCTTGCTAGTTATTTAGCAGTGAGGCCACTGCTTGCGGTAGGCTAATCTAAGAGAGAACATAGATCACCAAAGAGCTGATCTAAAATGCGGCCTTTGTTTAATTTTGTGTTGTATTCTGTCTTTCAAACATAGCTTTAGCAGCTGTTTTATCATTAACCCAACTTGGTTAATTTCCAAGAGCTAAATATAAACTAGCATAACATCTTGTGGGAAACAGCTTCTGGCTGCTTTGTGATTCCGTAGGGAAGATTCCAGGTCAGTGTCTGGATAAAATCCAGATGATTAATATTCTGGCGGGGGGGGGGGTTTGGCCTCTGCCACTTCCTGCCTTGCTTTTTCCTCCTGTCCCACTGATATTCAGTGGCTCCTGTGACAGCTTTGCCATTTTCCTCTTAGTTGTTCGTTTGTTCATCATAACTATTACTTGCTAATTGTCTTGCATGTGTAGTGTTATCTTTCAAACTTAAGCCTTTTTCCTTACAGTTGATTCTCCAGTTCAGTTGGAAGTTTGACCCATACAGACTTTATTTTGTTCCCACCTCCGGTCATCTTCTGCATCCCCTGCAAAATTTAGGATTCTCTCTTATCACTTGTATCCTCAACACATCATGTCACAGCCATAATAATCCTGTCAGCTAAGGATTGCATCAAATCCTTGCCGGAGTCTGCTACTGTTACTATTTTGTGAGCAAAACACTTTTCTTGGCAGTATTGAAGACGTGCAACCCCAGAATAGTCAGTAGCCCAGTAATGAAGGGGTTTACCTGGGTAGAGGAGGCTGAACTTCAAGTCTCCATTTTAGACAAGGGTGGGATTTGAAACTGGGTCTCAAATTCCAGGTGAACCTTTATCACCCAGCTGTTAGCCATCTTGAGATTGTTGAGGGTTTCACTTCTGCAGACTCTGCTGATCCAATGTACAATGGAAAAATGTTCTTGAAAAAATGAAAGCATTTTGCAGAATAGGAACTTTTGTGTGCTTTTCTTACCACAAGGCAGTATTGCAGTATATAAATAAAGTAAAGAATGCATGCAGAAAAAGCCAGGCTCACCGTAGTCTGTTTTAAGAAAGGACTAACACTAATCACTATGCACCTTTAATTTTTCCAGTAAATTAGTTTCCATTTTACTGATAGCAGTTTTCTTACCACCTTTGCTGCTAGCAAGACTAGAGAGAGAGATAGAGAGAGAAAAGCTTTGTAGCATGACTTTAATTTCTGATCTAAATACACACAACCATCACAACACACAACCCTGCAATTTATTTTTAGCAGTTTTAAATCATGTTGTTTAGTTGTACAAATGGGTGAATTGCAAATCCAGTGTAATTTCTCCAGTGTTAGATAGCAGTTACTGAAACAGGGTCTAATAGATCTCATTTTAAATAGGGTTTCAATATTTGTCAGTGACTAAGTTATGCTTATGCATATCCTCATTGAGTAAACAAGGAGCATAGTAATTTACAGTGGGAGGTCCCTATCATTAATACAACTTATAAACAACACTACACAAATAAATTACACATTTCTGGTAGATCTGATATCTTTTATTAGACCAACTCAGATAGTTGGAAGAATTCTTCTTAGCAAGCTTTTCGGCACAAACACCCTTCATCAGGCTGAGAGAGTCTGTCTGCGCTCTTCTACAGACACTTCCTCAGCCTGACGAAGTACGTTTGTGCCTGAAAGCTTGCTAAGAAGAATTTTTCCAAGTATTTGAGTTGGTCTAATAAAAGATTTTGGATTTACCCAAAGAGCCTTGTCTGCGTATGTCCCTAGATCAATAGGGCTACAGCCTATACCCCTAAAACATTTATTTAGTATAGAGTTCAGTGGAAAAATGCCCTGAAGAATTCTTTTAATTGCAGTCTTCCATCAAATGGTCTAAAAGTCATGATTTAATCCTTTAGGCTGCTTTAGGAATTCTTAGGAAAAATGTATATTCTTCATAGGTACTGTGCAAACTTCTACATAAAGCTTTTGAATACTGATCATTTGCCCATACATTATGGGTAAATGACCACTAAGGGCCATTGTTTTTGTTTTTCTTGTGGTGGTATTTAGAAATTGAACCAAGGCCCCTTAACTTTTCAGCTTATGTTGTCATATGTTGTCTGATGTAAAGACATTATAAGGCCTTTGCTCAGACATCCTAAGCAGTTCAAGTTGCATTGTCTGGTCTTTTTTTTTCAGTTTGACCTATGTTAATTTTCTAATGTGGAACTGACTGTCTTGGACCAGCCACCAAACCACAACAAACACTACATAATACAAATTCTTATCTTCCATATGCAAGCAGTGTGCTACCTGGTCTTGGGCAGCCTTCACATCCACAAAGCCATGTGGAGCCAATCCCACACACTCTTTAGCTTTGTTAATAACTATGTTTGTTGTTGTGAAGATAAATGGAAAGCCGGGGTGTCGCAGGGCACCCCGGTACCCCTGCTCCTAGAGAAAAGAGACTGCCAGGGAGAGAGAGAGTGAGCTCTGGTGGGACAGAACGAGCCCAGCTGAGGGTTGCCAGGGTAACGAGCGCAGCTGCGGGTTGCCGGAGCAACTAAGGAGAGCCAGCTGCCTGTAGGGGGCAGGGCCTGGCCCTTATAAAGCCCAGGGCTGAGGCCAGGCTGGCAGTTCTCTGCTAGCAGCCGGAGAGGCAGGAGCGCCCTCAGCCAAGCTATGGGAAGAAGCCTGAGTTGCAAGTATAGCTCATGATAGCCCTGGAGGATTGAGCCATGATACTAAGTTATGGCCATGCGGCTTGTAGTTATGTTATAGCCTAGAGGCTTGTACTTTGAGTTTATGTTTGGCTCTGTTTATTACACCGGAGGCTTGGGTGAGGCTGTAGGGGTTGGAGGAGGCCTCATAAAGGGCCCCACAGGAGTGTGGGGGCCCCAGTGCCTGAGGAGGGTGCAGTGTTCTCATAGGGACCCCAGAGAGTATGGGGTGCTCTAGCGCCAAGAGGGCACGGTGTCCTCATATGGGAACCCCAGTAATATGCAGACCCCGGTGCCAGTGAGGGCGCAGCGCCAGTACAGGCACAGCTTACAGTAAGGAGCACAACCAGTGGGTTGCGGGTGGGGAACAAAGACCCCGGGTTGTGTGCGGGGTACGTAGACCCCAGCCCCAGAGCGGGGCAGCATTGAGAAGCCCAAGGTGGGCACGGCGAGCCCCGGAGAGGGGGAGCACCATATTAGGAAGCCCAGGACGGGCACAGCAGACACCAGCAAGGGCGTCACTTGCGGGGTGCATAGACCCCAGCCCTAGGGCGGGGCCATACTGAGGAGCCCTAGGGCGGGGCCATACTGAGGAGCCCTAGGGCGGGGCCATACTGAGGAGCCCTAGGGCGGGGCCATACTGAGGAGCCCTAGGGCGGGGCCATACTGAGGAGCCCGGTAACAGGCTAGCACTGCGGAAAACTCAGGACAGGGGAAGGGTGCTGCGGTGGACCCAGACAGAAAGGGTTAGCAGTACAGCATCCCAGAGAAGGGCAAGGTGCTGCGGTTGCCCCGAGAGGACGGGGAGTAGCAGCGTGGTGAGCCCGTATCAGAAAAGGTGGTAGTGCGGTGGGCCCAAAAGGCCAGTGGCCAGAGAGGACGTCCCAGAGGGGACTAGCCTAGTGTAGAGAAGGCCCAAGAGTGGGCTAGATTATAGAAGAAGGGCCCGGGAAGTGGGTGTGCAGACACACCAACATCTTTCACATCAGCGAGGCTTGGGGTGTGGTATTAGGGGTGGTAGGAGCCACGCGCAGCCCATAAGGCTAGGGTGCCTGGGGAGCACCCATTACACCGGGAGACCACAGGAGTCCAGAAGGACCGCGGGGACAGAGGTCCCGAGTAGCCGTGCCCAGGGAGTCATAGGCAGCCTCCCAACCTTATATTTACCAGCAAGACGTGGCGGGCAAGAATAAGAGGGTGCCTTGGGCCGGCCTTGACACAGAGCGAGGGACCTCGAGGAGATCACGGCCCTCCTAGAGGACTTCGCTGTGACACGGGGGTATGGGTCTGGTTATTTGTGTGTACATATTGGGGATGGGTTTTTTTATTGAGAGATCCTTTAGCTGACGAATATTCAATTTAAAACTAACTACTGTTAGTTTTTGGCTGTACTTGCTTGGTAGAACAATTCACAGCTATCAGTCAATTATCTCTCTCAATATGCTGCACATTACATCACTATATAACGAATCAAATATCTTCTCCCTACAGGTGTCTGATATTCATATCAGTAGGTTTCAGGATCCCAAGCGAGTTCTTGATTTTGAGAAGTTCTGTTCTGAAACAATTAATATAATTCAACCAGCACTTGTTCTAGTAACAGGTAAGCAGTCCAGAAATCAGACGTGTTGCCCCCTCCTTTGGCAGTTCTCTGAAAAAAGCTCTTTCTAGATTCAAACAAAGAAGCCAAAGCTTTAGGGCTTTGTAAGTAATAAGAGTGAAACTAGAGTAAAGGGGTATCTTGTTAGCCCCACAAAAAGATACAGTACTAGCCCCAGCAAAATCAGTATTAAATTGAACTGTATTTTGGAGGTAAAACTGGAAGGTTAGTGACAGTAAGTGCTCAGCACCATGTACTACAGCAAGGGGGTGCATCTGTATCATGTCTTTAAAAAATTCTTTAAAGTTATGTCAGTGTGCCTCAAACCTAATCAATGGCAACCCTTGCTATTCTGGTCCCTCCAGCTATGATTGCCAATCATGTTTTTTGTCTGAGATGTGGAATGCTTAGCTTGAAGTACAACTAATTTCACCTGTCACTTAAAGCAAGCTGCTCTTATCTCCAAACTGTCAGTTGTTTATAACCCCTATTCATTTATATAAAAGAAAACCTATGTAGCTGCAAGAACTAATCTTTATGAGATTTTGCTGCTCATGCTTTTTTTTTTTTTTTTTTTACCATATGTCATGTCAAGACAGATGACATAAGCTGTTTTCACTGTTCTGGTACAGCTATCAAAATGGATCAGAATTTACCAAATAATCTGAAGCAACCTTGTTGTAATTGCTGTATGCTGGACTCTAGATGGGAAGGGGGCAAGGTTCTCTGTAGTTGAGAACCTATCATTGACTGGAGTTCATGCTGTCATCTACTGAGCAAGCATGCTTCCTAAATGGCTTTTAGGTTAAATTTATAGTACCGTATTTACTCAATTCCAAGACAGGGTTTTTTCTCTCAATCAATGCAGAGGGAGAAAAAACCCCTCCTCTTAGATCTGAGTACCAGCCTGGGGCAGATGCCAGCTCAGCTTTGGATCTGAGTCAGGATTGAAGCCAGAGCTGAACTGCTACCTGCCTTAGGCTGGGGTAGGTTGTGTGGTGAGGGAAGAGGCTCATGATGCGGGGCACGCAAGGGAGACCCTACGGCGGGGGGGTGCGATACGCAGGGGAGATTGTGCACTGCACCTCCATTGCACAGAGGTGACCACATTGCTTTCCTACCCCCATCTGCCCTCCAGCCACTTACTAACTACCTCACCGCACCCCACTGCTTACCTTCAGCTCCATCTCTGGCCCCCACCCCCCCTCTCCCCTCCTGCTCCCGCCCCCTCCTAGCTCTGACCTGGCCAGGCCTGAAGCTGCTGCTGCTGTTTCTACCTTGCCAGGTACTTTGCCTGTGCTGAGCCCTGGGCTGCCACTGTTGTCTGCCCCAGAGCTAGAGCCAGAGCTGCCACAGAAGGCACAGGAATGGGGAGTGGGGGGAGCAAACAGGCAGGCATAGGGGGAAGGCTAGAGGCAGGGGGGTGAGGAGCAAGGGTCTGGTTCCTCACCCTCTGCCTCTGCTTTCCCTGCCACAGCAGTGGGGAGGACAATTTTTAAAACAACCCGCAGTAATTAGATTCTATACATGGAAAATTATAACTAATTTATAACTTTCCATGTATAGAATCTAAGTATTGGAGGTTATCTTAAATTTGAAATTGCCTTGGATTCAGGTAAATACAGTGATTCAGAAGCATCTTAATTTGTTTGTAGATAGTTAAACAATGTGCATCAGTAAATGAGTAAGCATTAAATTCCTAATGGACATAAAACTCAAATATTGGCAAGAAAAAAAAAGGAAAACTTAAATTATAATTAAAGCTGACATTACCAATGTCAGTTGAATGACTATCCTAGGAAATCTAGTACTGCAAGTAACAAGTTGACCCCTCGGTGTTTTCAAGGTATAATGGATACTTGTCAAAACTTTCTCTGCTTAAGCCATGTATATGGGATTAGCAATGTGCTGACATTATATTAACAGAAGATGGACTATAGTCCCGTAGACTACCTAAACTTTAACAGAGAGCCTTCAAGAGATTCCCAGAGGAAGCTCTTACAAATGGTGGATATTTCCACTATACATTCAGAGAAGGCCTGTGATCATTCAGAGCTGCAGAGAGAGTTTTTTCCACCTGCAGGCCAGAATGACCCAACTTGGGGCTGATGTGTGCTGCCACTAGGACCCAGCCACTACCACCATCACTTTTCCCTGCTGCAGTGTGGTGGAAGTCCCTCCATGACTGAAGTCCCTGGCAGCATCACAGCACAGCACAGGTGAAGTCCTCCACTACTGAACCCTCCCAGCTCTGGGCCAGATCTAGCCAACAGATGGAAAACCAGGTTGCCAACCCCTGATTTAGAGTATAAGGAATAACCTGTATGCATGCACTGTATATTATTTCTGTGCAAACTGCATAAAATGTAGTCTCTCATTCAGTCTTTGCTTCATGTGTTTACAGGTGACTTGACAGATGCCAAAACAAAGGACAAGTTGGGGTCTGAGCAGATTGAGGTAGAGTGGCATACTTACCAGTCAGTCTTGAAGAGGTCACGGGTCATGGAAAAAACCAAGTGGATTGATATTAAGGGGAATCATGGTAAGAACTGAGGAACTAATAGTTTAAATGAAGCAGCGTGTTACTTCCCTTAAGATCATGAAATTTCTATCTAGTCAAATTAAAGTGAAGGCTTTTTAGGATGCGAATACTCATTAATGCACTGGTGCAGGCTCTAACACAGAGGTGGGCAAAATAAGGCCCACGGGGGCCCCAAAAAAATTTAGGAAATTAATATTTCTCTGTCTTTGGTTCCTGTAACAAATAACAGGAACCAGGGGCAGTAGGACCCAAGGGAACCCAGTGGGCTCCTGCCTAGCCCTGCCTCCTCCCCCCCCCCCCCCCCCCCCGGAAGCCCCAGCAGGGGCTTCTGGCCTGAGACAATGTGGCTGCCCCGGCATGGGAACCTCGGGTAAGTGGGGGAGACATGGGGACCCTGGTAGGGAAGGAGCATGGGGGGAAAAGTGGCCCTTCCCCTGCCCTGTGGCTGGTGCTCCTTGCTGCAGCCTGAATGGGGCTGTTCTGAACAGGCACAGGCAGTCCCATGTGGGCTGCAAGTGACTGCAGTGCGGGGCACCAGCCATGAGGCAGGCAAAGGTCTGCCCTTTTTCCCCCCCCATGCTCAGCACCAGCTTGTAACCTGCCCCTGCTGCCAGCCTGGGCCCCGCGCCGGCTCCAGGCTCGCCCATTGGGGCTGTGCCGCAACAGCAGCAGCTGTGGCTGCCGCCCCCACCCACTTGCCACACTGGGCAGTGTTTGCTGCTGCTGCCTGCCTGGAGTTCACGCACTGGGCAGCCCAGAGGCAGTGGTGGCAAACACCGCCCAGCACAGCAAGCCGGGGGGGGGGAGGGGGGCTGCAGCTGCTGCTGCACACAGCCCCAGTGGGCAAGCCTGGAGCTGGCATGGGACCCAGGCTGCCAGTGGGGCTGGGTTACAAGCTGGTGCTGAGTGGGGGGGGGGGGGGAGCGGCCCCTCTCCTGCCCTGTGGCCAGCACCCCGCGCTGCAGCCACTTGCGCCCCGCCTGGGGCTGCCTGTGCCTGCTCAAAACAAAATGAGGGGAGGGGGGTACATGTCAGGGTGCCCTGCTTGTGCCCCTGCCCCCCAGCCCAGGCTCTGTAGCTATCAGCTACCCAGAACCTGGGCCAGCTGCAAACATCTGCTGCCTCTCTACCCCGGCTCCCGCCTGTGCCTGCTCAGGACAGCCCTGCTCAGGCTGCAAGTGGCTACAGCAGGGAGCACCTGTCATGAAAAAAATTCCGGAACCTATTGAGATTAGCGGAAGGACAGTACATCATACAATGTTTACCCAAAATCCTGTGCTTTAAAAAGGGCCCTTGTGAATGCAGTGATTAACTTGGGAATTTGCTTAGGGTAGCATAAAAAAGTAGGGGTTTACTGAAAAGATTTTCTTCATAGATTTCATAGACGTTGGGGCTGGAAGGGACCTAGGAAGATCATAGAGTCCAGCCCCTTGCCCAATGGGCAGGAAGTCAGCTGGAGTCATAGGATCCCAGCAAGATAAGCATCCAATTTACTCTTGAAGGTGTTCAGTGTAGGTGCTTGAACCACCTCCGGTGGCAGGCTATTCCAGACCTTGGGGGCTCGAACAGTAAAGAAATTCTTCCTTATGTTCAGCCTGAATTGGTCTTGCAGTAGTTTGTAACTGTTCGACCTTGTCGTTCCTCGGGGTGCTCTGGTAAACAAACATTCCCCCCAGATACTGGTGATCACCCCTGATGAACTTCTAGGTGGCCATCAGATCACCCCTGAGCCTGCACTTTTCCAGGCTAAAGAGCCCCTGGGCTCTCAGCCTGTCATCGAAAGGTCTGTTTTCCTGACTTCTGATCATGCGCGTGGCTCTTCTCTGGACTCTCTCAAGCTTCTCCACATCCTTTTTGAATTGTGGAGCCCAAAACTGGACTCGGTACTCCAGCTGCGGCCTCACTAAGGCCGAGTACAGGGGGAGAATGACATCCCGGGATTTGCTTGAGAAGCATCTATGGATGCAAGCCAGTGTTTTGGTCACTTTACTAGCCACAGCATCACATTGCAGGCTCATGTTCATCTTGTGGTCAATGATGACCCCCAAGTCTCTCTCCTCCGTAGTGCTAGCCAGCGTAGCCCTGCCGAGCCTATAAGGATGCTGCAGGTTTTTCCTCCCAAGGTGGAGAACCTTGCATTTTTCAGTGTTAAACACCATCAGGTTCTCGTCTGCCCATTTGCTGAGCCTGTCCAGGTCAGCCTGGATCGCCCCCCTGTCTTCTGGTGTGGATGCTTTGCCCCAGAGTTTGGTGTCATCAGCGAACTTGGCCAGTCCGCTTCTGACTCCAGTGTCCACATCATTAATGAAGATGTTGAACAGTATGGGTCCAAGGACAGAGCCTTGGGGGACCCCACTGGTCACAGGGCACCATGATGATTGACTTCTGTCAACCACCACCCTCTAGGTCCGACCATAGCACCAATTCCCCAGCCAGCGGATCATGGTGGACCCGAGGCTGCAGTTGGCCAGTTTTGCCAAGAGGTGATCATGGGATACCAGACTGAAGGCTTTTTGAGGTTAGGTTAGGAGTGGAGCTGAGTGAAGTGAGGGTGGATATAGGCTGCTCTCTATGGGCTTGGGCCTCTCTGCCCTGCTGTCTTTACCCTGGGAGCCACACACTGGCCATGCGCCCCTGCCTACCCAGCAGTGGGAGGTACAACTTGCTGCCTCTGCTGCCAGGTAGGCAGGGGACACACAGCCAGCATATAGTTTCTGGGGTAAAGGCAGCAGGGCAGAAGCCCTGAGCCCACAGCAGGCAGCCTGCATCTACCCCATACACAAATTTGGGGGGGGTATGTGCCCCATCATGCCTCCCCCAGGGGTGTGTGCAGCAGTGGGGAGCCACCCCCCCTTCTACATCCCCTGGATGAGCTGCCCACGGCTCTGTCCCACTCCCTGCCCTGGCCCTGAGGTCCCATTCACTGCCTGGGCTGGGCAGTACACCCAGCCCCTGCCTCACTACCTCCCTTATCGTGGGGGCCCCAATCTGCCCCCACCCCATGTCCCTTCCCTCCCCCACACCCCTTTCCCTCCAGACTTACCTGCAGTGCTGCTCTCCACACTGCCCAGCTGCATTCCTGGCCATGTCTATGTGTGTAGCTGCACGCATGCAGGTGGTGTCCAGGTACCCCTGCCAGAAAGCATATTATATTTATTGGTTAATATTATCAGCTACACCCGGCATAAACATTCAATAGCTGAAAATGTTAATTTTCCTGTTATCAGTGCTGATCTGATGTGGCACCTATATATTGGTGCTTCTCTCTTTTTTAAAGTAGTGTAGATGCACACTTTTGCTCTAATAAGAAAAAATACTGAAGAGCTTTCCCATGTAGGGAGTAAGTTCAGGGGACTGCTGAAACCTTCACTTACCTACTTTATCCTTAACACCTAGAGAAAGTGAGCTAAGCCAAAATCTTCAGTCCATCCTCCATGTGGCTTGGAGGAGGAGAGATCTATATAACTGGCAAAGAAGCAGATGCTCGTGGGTGTAGAAAGCTTCTTTGTGTGGCAGGGACTACCATTATGCTTGCATGCAAATTTAAAGGAGGGTTTGCTGATACACTAAACAGGATGTGAAGTCACATCTTTGCAATAGGTGAGTGCAAAGTTGCCTTATTATACAGCTTGATGGTTTATGAGTTTGTCAGAGGGGTATCTCCTGATATTTACATATGCACAGTTAAAAGCAGCCTATAGTTCTGATGAGTTCATATGTAAACAGCAAGATGCAAAGGTAATTGTTTATAGTATGTACAGCCTGCCATGGCTTGCAGAACCTGTCCTGTCCCAACCATGGACTAAAAGAAGACTTGGAACTCCAGATGGTTTATTTGGAATTTTAATTCATAATTTCCTTTTTTTCTCTTTCCCTGCAGATTCATTCAACATTCCACACCTAAAGAGCGCCCAAAATTACTACAGGTACTTTAGTATACCATGCTAAACTCAAAAGTCGAAAGTTAATTAAATGGTAGAACATTCTTTTCATAGCCTTTTTTCATGTGTACACCTTCTGGCTGACTTTTTTCCAGAGCTTAAAGCCATGTTGAGTTTAGTTTTCCAGTTGTCCTCTGTTGCTTGCTACTCTTGGAATGGGCTGATTCAGTGTGTGGAAAGTTTGTTGCCCCCTTAGTAATCTTCCACTTCCCTCTGGTTTGTAGCTGTGTCTATTGTAATTTTTCTTTTACTACACATGCTCAATGCATCATGTCTTTCTTCTCTCTTAAATAATACCAGTGACACGTTTCTAAAATGCCATGGTCTTAGAAGGATTCTTTTGTAATCTCATATTCTGAGGTTCCACTTTGCATCTTTTAGTAATACTTTATATCTACATGAGGAGACTGAGCTGAACTAATTTATCACCTCTGAATAAATTTTAGAAAATTAAAAAAGGGACTGGTAAGAAGTGAGCACAGAGGAGAGGGGCAGACAAATTCCTAAGGAAAAAAATCCTAAGGACTGAAGCAGAATGGATGAGGAATGCCTAACCCCCCTATAAAAGACAGATAAACCTCTTTCTCTATCCATATTTCATAGACATTAGGGCTGGAAGGGACCTCGGAAGATCATCGAGTCCAGCCCCCTGCCCAAAGGGCAGGAAGTCAGCTGGGTTCATAGGATCCCAGCAAGATGAGCATCCAGTTTGCCCTTGAAGGTGTTCAATGTGGGCACTTGAACCACCTTCGGTGGCAGGCTGTTCCAGACCTTGGGGGCTCGGACAGTAAAGAAATTCTTCCTTATGTCCAGCCTGAAATGGCCTTGTAGTAGTTCATGACCATTCAACCTAGTCGTCATCCCTTGGGGCGCTCTGGTGAACAAACGTTCCCCCAGATACTGGTGGTCACCCCTGATAAACTTCTAGGTGGCCATCAGATCACCCCTGAGCCTGCACTTTTCCAGGCTAAAGAGCCCCAGGGCTCTCAGCCTGTCATCGTAGGGTCTGCTTCCCTGACCTCTGATCATGCGCGTGGCTCTTCTCTGGACGCTCTCAAGCTTCTCCACATCCTTTTTGAATTGTGGAGCCCAAAACTGGACGCAGTACTCCAGCTGCGGCCTCACCAAGGCCGAGTACAAGGGGAGAATGACGTCTCGGGATTTGCTTGAGAAGCATCTATGGATGCAAGCCAGCATTTTGGTCGCTTTACTAGCCGCAGCATTGCACTGCAGGCTCATGTTCGTCTTGTGGTCAATGATGAACCCCAAGTCTCTTTCTTGCATAGTGTTGGCCAACATAGCACTGCCGAGCCTATAAGGATGCTGTGGGTTTTTCTTCCCAAAGTGGAGAACCTTGCGTTTATCAGCATTGAACACCATCAGATTCTCGTCCGCCCACTTGCTGAGCCTGTCCAGGTCAGCCTGGATCACCCCCCTGTCTTCTGGTGTGGATGCTTTTCCCCAAAGTTTGGTGTCATCAGCAAACTTGGCCAGTCCGCTTCTGACTCCAGTGTCAACATCATTAATGAAGATGTTGAACAGTATGGGTCCAAGGACAGAGCCTTGGGGGACCCCACTGGTCACAGGACACCATGATGAGTGACTTCCATCAATTACTACCCTCTGGGTCCGACCCCAGAGCCAGTTTTCCAGCCAGTGGATCGTGGAGGACCCAAGGCGACAATTGGCCAGTTTCTCTAAGAGGTGATTATGGGACACCAGGTCAAAGGCTTTTTTGAAGTCAAGATATATGACATCAATCTCTTCTCCCTTGTCCAGGTGATAGGTCACCTGGTCGTAGAAGGAAATGAGATTGGTCAAGCAAGACCTACCCGCAACAAACCCGTGCTGGCTATCCCTTAAGATGTTGGCATCGGCCAGTCCATTAAGGATGGCCTCCTTAATAAACTTTTCTAAGATCTTCCCCGGGACAGAAGTCAGGCTGATGGGCCTATAGTTAGCCGGATCCACTTTCCTCCCTTTCTTGAAGATAGGCACCACATTTTCCTTCTTCCAGTCTTCGGGCACTACACCAGAGCGCCAAGAGTTTTCAAAGATCCGTGCTAGAGGCTGGGCTATGATGCTCGCCAGCTCCTTGAGTACCCTGGGGTGAAGATTGTCAGGGCCGGCTGACTTGAAGGTATCCAGCTTCTCAAGATGTTCCTTCACGAAGTCGGCATCAATGGAGGGCAGGGGATCACCCTCACCCGGACTTCCCTGTCCCGTAGCAGGCATGGGCGTCCCATGGGACTGATGAAAGACCGACGCAAAGTACCTATTTAATAGGTTGGCTTTTTCCTGGGCGTCAGCTGTCAGTTGCCCCATCTGGTTCAGCAGGGGTCCAACATTGCCCCTGCTTTTTCCTCTGGCTCCCCACATATCTGAAAAAGGACCTTTTATTGTCCTTGATGCTCAAAGCTAGTTGGAGTTCAGTTGCAGCCTTGGCTTTCCTGGTCTGCTCCCTACAGGACTGGACCAGTGCAGAATAATCCTGCTTGGAGGCGACTCCCATCCTTTGTAGGCCTTTCTTTTTAGCCTCAGGAGGTCTGCTAGGTCCCTGGAGAGCCAGGGGGGCTGCTGTGCCCTCTTGCTGCCTTTCCTCCGAGATGGAATAGACTTAGTTTGAAGGATTACAACAAGCCATTGGTAGGCATGAGATGTGAAGGACATGTATGTTTGAGTACTAATTCAGCCAACCCTTTGTTTATGTCTTCACCACAGAATGTGCCTAAAGTGTTACCCCTAAATCCCTCCCCATACACCCTCATGCAAACACAAAAAACAACTTCCCCAAGTGTAATGGTGTTTTTCTATTTGTTTTCCATTTTGTGAGCCATCTGTCACAGTTTGACTGCAGAAGTGAAGGTTTTACTTAAGCGCAACTCGGCCACTTTGCAATGATGGCTGAATTATTCAAGTGCTGATGTCCTACAGTACTGCACTTGCCTTAAATTTGAGATGACTGCTTGTTTTATAAATCACTTTTTCATAGTCCAAATTATATTTGTTGGGATTTTGTCTATTTAGTGACAAGTTTAATATGGCAACATATAGCTAAAGCAAATCCTCCTATAACTTTAGCAGAGTTGAATCTGTTTGCACCAATGTTGATTTTGGTCCACATTCTGTATACCCTTCTGAATTCTTTATCATTAGACTAACACAGGGGATTTTTTTTTTTTCAATTTCAAGCGATCACTTGCTGAACATCATGTCTTCAGGTAAAAAATCTTCCACTTCTAAACTAAAATGACTCTTTTTTTTTTTTTATAAAAGTTTTGTAAATATTTTTTTTTTATTTATTTTCTTGCTGTTGTGGCAGGTCTTAAAACTGATGCAATAGGAGTCATGATATCTCTTGTATAAGACTGGAAAATTGCAGTAAAATCCCTTAAAAGCTGTTAAGCATTACAGAAAGGCAGAGTCTGTATTGTTGGCTCAAGTGTATTAATCAAATGTCCAAGTGAAGGATTTCCTGGATATTGCCTTAATATATTATTCTTCATGAGGATGGAAAACATTGGAGATAGCAGAGTAGAATGGATGGCTGTGGAGGCATTTTTTTTTTTCCAAGTCAGACTGGCAAAAGTACAATAGTTCTTTTGCCTGGGACAGGAGGAGACACTGTCATGCTCCTATACATTTCTTAGACAAAAGATATAATTCTTTGCCTCTGTTAGGGTATCATCACTTGTACAATGTAAGAGCATAGACAAGGGGAAAATGGCATAGATTTTTTTTCTTAACATTCCATGCTAGTTGTCATATGTTAATGCAGAAGGCAGGAATTGTACGTAAAATGCAGTTTCACAAAATGATGTGATATAATATTTTTATCTTTTAACTGAAGGACTGGGGTGACTGTTTTGTTTCTCTGCACTGTTAGACTCAAATCTGTTCACCATACTTTCAGTGGGAGTGAAAACAGCCTGCTTGGGATGGTGAAACTGAGCTTCCAGGGTCTGGTTTTTTGGGGGTTTTTTGGTGTGTGTGTGTGGTGTTTAGCGGGGAGGGGTTGCAATTCTTGAGGTGTTGCTTCATTAAAGGAACAACCATATGGCTCTGCTTAAGAAATTTTATGAAATGGTGTTTTTTTTGATGTGGTGTTGGAGAATGGGTATTCAGACTGGTGCTGATTCATGCTCAGTAATCTTATTTATAAGGTGGTATTTTTTTCTCTAACTTTGACAATTTATAGTTAAATTGGTAAATTCTTAATGATCGAAACTGTTTTAGATAGTTATAACTGAACAGATCAAATCACATTTCTTATTTGAATTGATTAACATTTTATGTTCTGTTTAGAAAATGCTCACATTAAAAACAAAAACCTCAGCTAATCTTAGGCAGACAAGGTTCCTTCGGTGAATCTGATATCTTTTATTACACCAACCCAAATGGTTGGAGAATAGTTATTAAGCAAGCTTTTGGGTTCAAAAACCCTTCATCAGGCTAAGGACGCTGCAGCAGTTACTGCGTGCTCTTCCTGGATGGAATGAAAAGTAAAGAAGCCAGGGGCTGGGCTGGGGAGTCAGTTGCCAGGCAGATTGTAATGTATCAAAAATCCAGTGTCTATGTTTAGTCCCTGATCTCTAGTATCCAGCAGGTTGAGGAAATGGAGCTCATAGGCTCGTCTTTGGGATGTGTTGTGTAAATTTCCCTTGAGGATCAGGACTGAGAGAGTGGCCCTCCTGTGAGAAATGTGCCCCCACCGGCAATTGGGTGTTTCTGTCTTTGATGGATTTCCGGTGTGTGTTCATTCTAGTGCGCAGTTGTTGTCTGGTCTCTCCTACGTATCTTCCATCAGGGCATTTGGTGCATTGGATGAGGTATACTACATTCCTGGAGGTGCAGCTGTAAGATCCTGGGATGCTGATAGCTCTGTTGTGGGGTGTAGTAATTGTGGGGGTGGTGGAGATGTGGGGGCAGGTTTTGCATTTCTTGTCATGGCACAGTCTGGATCCTTTTGGTGTGTTCTGGGGTTGAGGAAGTTTTTGCTTCTGGTGATGAGGTTGGCAAAGTTCAGTGCTTGTCTGAAGGCTAGGATGGGTGGCTCTGGGAAGACTTTTTTTTTTTTTTTTGTTAAGAATAGGGTCTTTTTCTAATATGGGTTGCAATTTTTTGAGGATTTTCCGTATAGGTTCAAGGGATGGGTGATGGGTCATAACCAGGGGTGTGCGATTTGTGGGTGTTTTTCTTCTGTACTGCAGCAGTTCTTCACGTGGTATCCAGGTGGCTCTTTCCAACGTGCGATCTACCTCTCTGGAGGAGTGTCCTTGCTGGGTGAAAGCCTTTTTAAGATTGGTGAGGTGGCAATCCCGGGTGTTCTCTTCAGTGCAAATGCAGTGGTATCTGAGGGCTTGGCTGTATGTCACAGTTCCCAAAACACACCAAAAAAGCTGTGACATACAGCCAAGCCCTCAGATACCACTGCATTTGCACTGAAGAGAACACCCGGGATTGCCACCTCACCAATCTTAAAAAGGCTTTCACCCAGCAAGGACACTCCTCCAGAGAGGTAGATCGCACGTTGGAAAGAGCCACCTGGATACCACGTGAAGAACTGCTGCAGTACAGAAGAAAAACACCCACAAATCGCACACCCCTGGTTATGACCCATCACCCATCCCTTGAACCTATACGGAAAATCCTCAAAAAATTGCAACCCATATTAGAAAAAGACCCTATTCTTAACAAAAAAAAAAAAAAAAGTCTTCCCAGAGCCACCCATCCTAGCCTTCAGACAAGCACTGAACTTTGCCAACCTCATCACCAGAAGCAAAAACTTCCTCAACCCCAGAACACACCAAGGATCCAGACTGTGCCATGACAAGAAATGCAAAACCTGCCCCCACATCTCCACCACCCCCACAATTACTACACCCCACAACAGAGCCATCAGCATCCCAGGATCTTACAGCTGCACCTCCAGGAATGTAATATACCTCATCCAATGCACCAAATGCCCTGATGGAAGATACGTAGGAGAGACCAGACAACAACTGCGCACTAGAATGAACACACACCGGAAATCCATCAAAGACAGAAACACCCAATTACTGGTGGGGGCACATTTCTCACAGGAGGGCCACTCTCTCAGTCCTGATCCTCAAGGGAAATTTACACAACACATCCCAGAGACGAGCCTATGAGCTCCATTTCCTCAACCTGCTGGATACTAGAGATCAGGGACTAAACATAGACACTGGATTTTTGATGCATTACAATCTGCCTGGCAACTGACTCCCCAGCCCAGCCCCTGGCTTCTTTACTTTTCATTCTATCCAGGAAGAGCACGCAGCAACTGCTGCAGCATCTTTAGCCTGACGAAGGGTTTTTGAACCCAAAAGCTTGCTTAATAACTATTCTCCAACCATTTGGGTTGGTGTAATAAAAGATATCAAATTCACCCAAGGAACCTTGTCTGCCTATATCCTTAGACCAACATGGCTACAACCTAAACCTCAGCTAATCTTAGTATTTTGCACAATCAATTTTACACTTCTGTTGAAATATGAAAAGTTTTTGTTTAGTTTCTTTTTTTTTTTTTTTTTTTTTTTAATACCATTGGTTGGAAGGTTCAATCCCTGTCTGTACAGGGAGTCTGCGCATAAAATCTGTTCTACGTGTAGAGTCTCCTTCAGGAAGAGTGTGAGGGGCAAGGATTTTTTTAGGGTGATATATTTTACTGAACCACCTGCATAGTTGGGATGGAGTTAGACAAGCTTTTGAATGCAAGATGTTCTACATCAGGTCTGAGCAGTAAAAGCCAAAAAGCACTGTAAAAAGCAGTTGTAAAAGGGTCCACCCAGTTTATGAATTTTTGTTCTGAAATTCACCTTTTTAAAGGATTTAAGTAGATTTCCCATGAGTGTGAGGATAGTAAGGTCAGAAAGGGAGTGGCTGTTCTGTGGGAAATATCTACTACTCCCCCCAGCTTGGTGTTACCTGCAAAGTTGCTGAAGGTGCACTCTGTGCCATCTTCCAGGTCACTGATGAAAATCTCGAACAAAACTGGCACCAGGACCAACCCCTGGGGCATTCCACTTGATACCAACTGCCAATTAGACGTTGAACCATTCACTACTACCTTCTGAGCCCAATGATCCAGCCAGTTTTCTGTCTACCTTGCAGTCCATTCATCCAATCTGTACTTCCTTAGCTTGCCTGCAAGACTGTTGTGGGAGACTGTATCAAAAGCCTTCCTAAGTTAAGGTATATCACATCCACTGGTCTCCCTACATCCACAGGGCCAGTCATCTCATCATAGAAGGCAATCACATTGGTCAGGCATGACTTGCCTTTGGTGAATCCATGCTGACTCTTCCTAATCATAATCACCTTCTTCTCCAAGTACTTAGAAATGGATTCCTTGAGAACCTGCTCCATGATTTTTTAGGGACTGAGGTAAGGCTGACCAGTCTGTAGTTCCCCAGATCCTCCTCCTTCCATTTCTTAAAGAAGGGCACTATATTTGCCCTTTTACAGTTGTCCAGGATCTCTCCCAATTGCCATGAGTTCTCAAAGGTGATTGCAGAACTTCTGACCATCATATCAGCCAACTCCCTCAGCACCCTTGAGTGCATCCCATCTGGCCCCATGGACTTGTACACATCCAGCTTTTCTAAATAGTCCCTAACCTGTTCTTTTGCTGCTGTTGGCTGCTCACCTCCTCTTCTGGTGTGTGTGTGTTGCTGTCCTTTTATTTTTTCTGTGAGTTCATTCTGGTGCTGTTTGGTTTCACCCAGAGTTGCCATGAAGCCATTTGGGGCACTGGATCAGGTATATCATTTTGAGAACGGCATGCATAGGATCCATGACTTCTGTTTGTTTTTGTTATGGGGTTGTTGATTGTAGTAAGAGGGGAAAAAAGAGTTTTTTACCAATCTTTTTATTCATTTTAGAGCTTGACAAAGTTCAGTGTTCAGGACATCTGTAATCCTAGGGGAAAAAAAAAAATCATTACCTTATTCCTTTATGTCAAAAGAAGGTATTACAAAGCTTAAGCAGGAATAACAGAACTAAACAATTTGTTTCCTTCATTTAAAAATCCGTCTTCAAAATACATTTATTTTAAAACAAAGTAATTGATATTGCAAAGGGACACCAGCTATGTTTGTTTCCTTAGCTTTCAAGAAGGCCTTAGAAGGTTAAAATTGCTGTTTTGTATCAGAAATTTGGGGTGTGGGGGATCCTTAGATTCTCGGTGAGTAAAGAACTTGAAGGATCATGATATCTCGGGTACCAAGAAAGTGAAATATAATTGCAAGAGGAAATCATATTTTGCATTACATGAAAGTTTTTATCTTAAAGTCCTTCACTATAGACTTAGTATCCTACCCTTTCATAGATTTAATAGATTTCTAGGGTTGAAAGGGACCGCAGAAGACCAAGTCTGACCCCCTGCCCCTGGGCAGGAAAGAATGCTCGTGTCAGATGACCCCAGTCAGGTGTTTGTCCAGTCTCCTCTTAAAAACCTCTAAGGTAGGGGAGAGCACCGCCTCCCTTGCAAGCCAATTCCAGATTCTGGTAACCCTTACCATAAAGAAATTCTTTCTAATGTCTAATCTGAATCTGCTGTCTGTCAGTTTGTGGCTGGTACTCCAAGGGGTGGCTTGGTAAACAGAGTATCTCCTATTCTTTACTGCCTCCACCCCTCCCTGATGAATCTGTAGATGGCTACCAAATCCCCTATCAGCCTTCTCTTACAAAGGCTGAAGAGATCCAGGTCCCTCAATCTCTCCTTGTAGGACCTCTCCTGCAGGGCTCTAACCATATGAGTGGCCCTCCTTTGGATCCTGTCAAGGTTATTCACATCCCTCTTGAAGTGCAGCACCCAAAACTGGACACAGTACTCCAGCTGCGACCTTACCAATGCTGCATAGAGGGGAAGTATCACCTCCTTAGACCTGTTTGTGATGCACCTGTTAATGCATGATGGAGTGCGGTTAGCTCTACTGATCACTTTGTCGCATTGTCAACTCCATGTTCATCTTTGAGTCAACTGTGACTCGGAGATCCCTTTCTTTTGCTGTGCTGCTTAGAAGGTCATCCCCCAATCTGTATGTCTGTTGGTGATTTCTTCTCCCTAGGTGCAGAACTCTGCACTTACCTTGTTGAACTGCATCCTATTTTGTTCTTCCCACCTTTCCAGCCTGTAAACCTTAATTCAGTTCAGTACCACGCCTAATTAGTTTGTCAGAGACCTTTAGCATAACAGGGACGAGAGGACTCAATATTCCTGACATTTTAGGAGAAGTAAGTGCGCGCAAAAAAAAAAAAATAATCCCATTTCAAGCTTCCTTTAAACATCAAAATTAAACCCAGGTCATAAGTCCATCTTTTATCTTTTGCAGGTCTCCTTTAATTAGGGTTTCAGGCAGTCCTGCTAACCCACTTGCCTTGTGTTGTCATGGTCCTGCTGTCATTTGTACCATTTTTGCACAGGAAGCATTACCTATTCTGACCTTTCTTGTAAACATTTTCATGTTAACATGGTTTGTCCTGATACATGATGTCCCACATACCAGGTGTGTCCCCTTAAAGTACAGACCTTTCAGTGCCCTTGCTTTTTTAAGAGTAGACCTTCAATAGAAAGGCAAAGATCAAATCTAGTGAAAAATTTTGCATTTGTTCTATATGCTTCACCTTTTGCCATTGTTTTTAACTTTTTCCTAACTCTGCAATATGTGTATCTTATTTTTGGCAGGAAGTATTCTGGCTGGCGTAAAGATGGCTCTTTCCATTATATCCACAGTACCCCTTTTGGGAACTATTCATTCATCTGTTTGGATGCCACCCTCAGCCCAGGTCCCAAGAGACCCTACAATTTCTTTGGGATCCTTAACACGGTACTGTCTTTGCATTCCAGTTTGCAGTCTGTGATATTTCTTGTAATACGTAGGTCTGTTTGTTTGCTTTTATCTGACAGGTGAGGTTTGTCTTTATAATTTTCAGACTGCTTTCTTTCTACAGAAGAGAGTCCTTGTATTTTAAAATTATGATTTATCTCAAGGAAAACAAATGTGGCTATTTCTCCTCCCTCATTAGAGACCAGTGTAGCTTGTGTGTGGTTTTTTTTTTTTTTTTTTTTTTTTTGTTCTCCCAAGAAATAATCCAGTATTCCAACATTAAAATGGCAGATTAAGACTCAAGCAGACATCTAGCAAATTCCTGCAGCCCTTGGGAATGGGGGCAGGCTATGCTGACAAGTAGAGATGGAGGGCAGGGGTGGAGGGGTGAAAAAGGGAAAGGTGGCAGGGCACAATCTTACCCACCGCTGATGCTGTTGCTCAGGTGGCAGCAGCCTCCTGGCACAGGCTCCCTAGGAGCCTCCCAGGGGTGTCCAATTCGATTTTTTTTTTTTTTTTTTCTCCCCCCCCCCCCCCCACAATATGCTATTGGGTGCAGGGCTGCTCCTAGTGTGGCAAAGATTTCTGAGGTAGGAGGAGTACCATTCTGCTCACCCTGCTTGCCCCCTGCCCCCCAGATACACTGCTAGGTATGGGCCTGTGCCTGCCTGGCTTCTGTAGCCAGACTGGGTGGATCTGCTCCCAGCATGGCAGACTCCAGGGGAGCAGGGCATTCTGGCATCCTCTCAATAGCTAGTGTCCAGGGCTGGTGGCCTGTTCTCCCCACCCTCAGTTACTAAAACTTTTTGATGGCAGTCGTGTATTTCAGTGTATGGTATCAGCCCCCTAGGAACTGTAAAATAATTTTAATTTTATTTCCTTCCTAATTCTGCCTTTTTCAGTGTGGCAGATGTATTCTTTGCATTTCAGATTAAGTCTTGATTAGTTAGGTCCTTTTCTTAGTGCACCAGCCGTATCAGTTATGTTTAACATGTGGGTACTGTTATACATAAGAAGAACAGACTTCTACCTTCAGCTTTTTCTATGCAAAAAAGAAGTTTATTTTCTACCTATGAGGACTTTTTACCATCTTTTAATTTTCCCTGAGCCTGAGGAAGGGCACATGTGCCTGAAAGCTTGCAGAAAAATAATTTTTTGTGATTTCTTTGTTAGTCTAATAAAATATATCGTCTCTGAACCAAGAGTTCTAGAGTTTTGCATTTTTGTTGTATGTAAGAGTTTTGTGAGGGATGGCAACATCTTAATCATTGTATAGCAATTTGAATCATTTACAAATGAGGTAAATGTGTGAGGTTCTTGTATCTTTAAAGATATTATGGCAATGTTTGAAAGAGTAGAAATGTTAATGCTTATGTTTAGGTCTCATTCCAGTTAGGAAAATGTAGTGCAATTATCCAAAACTTCCTTGGTATTTTCAATTGGATATTTTGTTTTTCATTTACTCTCCTAAAACGTTACGTACCATTGCCATGCCTTGGTAAACAGATGTCATGTTCTGCCCTTGAGAACTGCATTCAATGATAGAGAGAAAAGGAAAATTTTATTCAACTTGCCCTAAAGGAGTGCTAGGACTAAATCATGTTTTATAAAGCACTTTGAGGTATTTGTATGAAAGATGCTACAGAAGAACAAAATACAATACAATTGTTCTAATTGTTTACTCTGAGCAACGCTGGATGCAGTAGCTTGATGGGCAAAATGAATCGGTGAGTGGAGACAGTTTACTCCTGACTGTGGTCTCTCGTCCTTGGCTGCAGTAAATTAAGCATGTGTGCTTTTTAGGTGACGAATAAGAGTCTGGAAATTGTCATTTGCAAATGTTTGCACAAAACTGAGGTCTGGAGAAAAGAGGCAGTTCTGGGTCATGGATGTACATGCTTTGGTTATAGATTAAACTCTGTCAGGAGTTTTAAAAATGAATCTGTAATATTTATTGGTGATTCAACTGCACACACAACCTTTTTAATTATAATCTTACAGGGAAAATAGCCTAATTACACAAATCCCTGAAGACAAATGAAATATTAGTTAAAGCTACTAACGCACTGTTTTGTTAACCTGATTTGGCATCTAGATTTTAACCTCTTTTGTATAACACACGCCTTCCCTCTCCATTCATGTTACAACATTCTCCCTTTGTTTAAAAGGAAAAAGAATATCAAAGGAAGAAAAGAATGAATTCATGCCCATTTGTGACTTTGTTTTTTATGTCTGTTTCACATTAGAATTGAGGTCTTTTTTGATCCTGAAAGACTTGGGATACTGATGACTGGGGACTGTGAAATTATCTCATGAGAGCAAACTTGAAAGTTGAAAAACAGAATGAAAGGAATTTTGGTTAACTAACTAACTAACTAACTAAGGGTAATTAACTAACGTTTTGGGAAGAGGATCATTGTGTTAAGATTCAGCATCTCTGCCCCTTTTAATTATGATTAGAACACAAAGTACATATTCTCTGGGAATACACATCACAGCTATAATAAGTCCTCCAGCAAAATGGAAAATAGCCAGATTTGATGTTTGTATTTGACTGGTGTGCATCCAGTCTCCTTTTGAAGATCTCCAAGGTGTAAATGGCTGTGTGAAGGCAAGATAGGCAAAATAATCTTTTTTTTTTAATCATAGAAATAAATTAAAGGAAACCCTAAACAGATTTAAGAGAAACAACTTTATGTCAACCTAACACACCCTACAAAATTTTTAAAAAATCTCATATAGAATTTATTTACACAGTTCTTCCAATTATCCAACTAGAAGAAATATTTTGATTGCTATATAGCTTTATTTTTCCAACACTTGATTTTTCATTTTGTAAAGCTGAAGGAAGTTAGCAGCCATTCACTACATGTATGCATAGGCTTCTGAACCAGTCAAATTAAACAAGTGCTGTTCCTTGTTTAAATGCTGAAATTGCATTGTTTTCCTTTTGGATCCAAGTACCTTGTGTGCTAATAAGACCCCTTCTCAAATCCTCTGCTGTTTCAGAATCATATGGAAGAGTTGTCATCAATGGCTGCAGAAAGTCGTCATAGCAATCAAACTATCTGGTTTGGCCATTACCCAACTTCAACAATCATCTCCCCATCCCCAGGAATAAGAACTCTAATGAGGTGAGATGTCTCTTCTTTTCCTGCATATCACAGAATGAAATTCACCTTATCTTCATATAAGTGCCTATCAGTTTGCAGCTATCCTAAGGTGTTATTTCCTTCCCCATAAAGGGTAAGAGTACTATTAATTAATTATGATATTATTTTTACTAGTTCTGCTACAGCCTATTTATGTGGGCACCTCCATACATTGGGTGGGCTGATGCCAGTCCTACATAGTCGGCATCCTCATGGTACTCTGGAACTGGAGCTGGGAGACTGGATGGATAATAGGAGGCAAGTAAACCTCACAATTAAAACCTGGTAATATCTGTATATTCAGTTTAAGTGGTGACTCTCTTTCATCCCATCTGGAGAGATCAATAGGAGTGTTTAGTAACCGATGGAATGGGATTAATATTAAAAAATGTCTTTTGTTTATAATATTGGGAATTCTGCCTCCCTTGCAGTTGACATAAGTTATGAAGCCCTAAAGCAACATTTTTAATAATCTTATTTCCTTTATTCTGCATATTTAGAAACTGAGTACAGGAAATCTACATTTCTGAACGATGTGTATTCAGTAACTGAAAATTCTGCACAATTTATAATTAACGCATCACTGTTAGTAGTTTGAATTGACATTGCTTTGTACCAGGTCTATTGTGTTCACATGGTTTAGAAATAAAAATTAGTCTAACTGGAAAATGTAGCCTCAGTAGCACACTGAAAAGTGTCAGATGTTGCAAGGAATCAATGTAATCTAGTATGTTAGTATACTGGTCTTTAATCTGCTTAATTTTGCTGAAGCTATTTGTGTTTGTACAGAAGCTTAGTGCAGTAGAGTCTTGGGTCATCACTGGTGTACTGGAGCACCATTTCAAGTATTTAGGCATTAGAGTAGTATAAATAGTAGGGCTGTGTGAAACAGCACTGTTTCGTTTCATCTAGAGTTCCGAGGTTTTGATGGAACATCATTTTGTATCGAATTTCATTTTGACTTGAAACAGCTGTTCTGTTTTGCTTCATCGAAACAACAGTAAGGCTGTTTCGACTCTGTTTTGATGTTTCGCTAGATCAGTCAGGGACGGGGAGTCAGCCTAGCTGGACTGACTTCCCATCCCCAGCACTATGTTCGAAACATTTCGACTAGCCTTGTTTTGTTTCAAGGCTGTTTCGACGCCCTTTGTTTCGTTTAGATTTTGCTGTTTCAACCTTGAAAAAGTTGAAACGGAATGGCCAGTGAAATTTCGCACAGCCCTAACAAATAGTAATTGAATTCTTCGTACATAAAATGGTACATCTCTATTTCATGTGCAAAATTTAATTAATCCATGATTATGGAACTGTGATAGTTGCTTCTATAATTGGAACTGAAATTAATTTTTAAAGTCTTAGTTTAATACCTAGCAACCAGAGATAAAAGCTGTTTTAGTTGCTACTCATTTTACAAAAATAAAATAATTAGCTTGTATGAATCCTTTGTACATACAGTGCTTCATGCTAACAGTTTTGTCTTATTTTAATACCAGGTACCGGCTTCTTGCATTTGATCATGACCTTCTTAGCTTTGTAGATCTGCACTTTGAGGAATGGCCTGCAGTTCTCATCACCAATCCCAAGTCATTACTTTATAGCAGCCCTGCTCATGAAGCATTAACAAAAATCCTTCACTCCACCCACATCAGGTACTCTGGAGTCTCTTAAAACTTTCATGGGCTCTTTAATACTTGTTTGGTTCTCTATGATTAAATCAAGCTATATGTTTCTAAATATAACCATAACTATTCATAGATATAGGGTCAGAAGGAACCTTGCAGATCTTCCAGTCCGACCCCCTGCCCTGGGCAGGAGAGAGAACTGGGCTCAAATGACCCCAGCTAGGTAATCATCAAGCCTCCTCTTAAAGACCCCCAAGGTAGGAGCCAGCACTACTTCCCTTGGAAATTGGTTCCAGATCCTAGCCGCCCTGACTGTGAAGTAGCGCCTTCTAATGTCTAGTCTGAACCTACTCTCTAACAATTTATGGCCATTATTCCTTGTTACTCTGAGAGGCGCTTGGGGGAACAAGGTCTCTCCCGTTACCCGCTGGTCCCCCCTAGTAAGTTTTATAGATGGCCAACAGGTCCCCTCTCAGCCTTCTCTTGTGAAGGCTGAACAGGGTAAGGTCCTATAGCCTCTCCTTGTAGGGTCTGCCCTGCTGTCCCCGGATCATGCGAGTCACCTTCCTTTGGACCCTCTTAAGGATGTCCACATCCCTCCTAAAGTGTGGCACCCAGAAATGGATGCAGTACTCCAACTGCAGCCTGACCAGTGTTGCACAGAGGGGGAGGATCACCTCCTTGGCCCTGCTTGTGATGCATCTGTGGATGCATGACAAGGTGCGGTTAGCCTTACTGTCTGTGTCCTCACATTGGTGGCCCATGTTCATCTTGGAATCAATGATGACTCCAAAATCTCTTTCTGCCACTGTGCTTTTAAGAAGAGTTCCCCATCCTATAAGTATGCTGCTGGTTCTTGCTGCCCAAGTGTAGCACCCTGCACTTATCAGTATTGAATCCCATCCTATTCTCATTTGCCCACCCCTGTAACCTGTCCAGGTCCAGCTGTATCCTGTCCCTCCCTTCTAGCGTGCCCGCTTTGCCCCAAATCTTGGTGTCGTCCGTGAACTTAAACAGGGTGCTTTTCACCCCCTCATCCAAGTCACCTAATAAAGAAATTGAACAGTATGGGCCCAAAGACCAAGCCCTGGGGGACTCCACTGCTCACATACCTTCAGGTCAAATGTGACCCATCCACCACCACTCTGAGTGTGGCCCCTCAGCCAATTTGCTATCCATCTGACTGTGTAGGCATCAGTGCCACAGTCGCCTAGCTTTTTAATGAGAATGGGGTGAGAGATGGTGTCAAAGGCCTTCCTGAAGTCCAGAAAGGTGTCGCGGTGAATGTAGTCTGTGTCCAATGATTTTGTGACCTGATCGTAGAAAGTAATCGGGTTGGTCTGACAGGACCTGCCCCTAATGAAACCGTGCTGGTTGCCCCTGAGTGTCATCCCCACTGCTGGCCCTTCACAGATGTGCTCCTTGATAATCTTCTCGAAGAGCTTCCCCAGGATCAAAGTAAGACTAATGGGCCTATAATTGCCTGGGTCCTCCCTCCTCCCTTGTTTGAAGATGGGGACCACATTGACTCTCTTCCAGTCATCTGGCACCTGGCCAGAGCACCACGAGTGCTCATAAAGCTGTACCAGGGGCCCCACAATAACCCCTGCCAATTCCCTCAATGCCCTGGGGTGGAGAGCATCTGGACCTGCTGATTTGAACACATCCAGCCCCTCCAGAAGTTCTCTAACTCGGTCCTCCCTGACCTTAGGCCCGGCGGAGTCTCTCCTGAGTCCATCCCGAATCTCGGTCGGGGAGTCCAAGTCCCTGCACAAAAAAAATTTTCATTGCTCACAGAATCTGGTTTTCTCTAGATTAGAAGATTGCTTTTGGCAGTCTACTTGTTTATGTGCCTATGATAAAGGCTGGCTATTAGAAATAATCATAAGGATTGAAGGGAAGCTTGGTGACAGTGATCACAAATTGATCACTTTCTCTATCCCATCACAAAGCTGGTAAATCAGTCAGCAATGCAGAAATCTTCAACTTTTAGGAAAGATGACTTTCACAAGCTCAGGAGATTAGTTACTGAGGCCCTAAGAGACCATGATCTGACAGGGAGGGGAGTCCACAATGAGTGGTCGCTTCTTAAGGACATGATCCTAAAAGCACAAGGGAGGTCCACTCTGGCCTGTAGGAAAGGTAGCAAAAGGGCTTGGAGACCCCCTTGGTTCAATGGGGAACTCATGGACCTCCTGAATCTAAAAAGAAAAGCTTATAGGGGATGGAAGTCGGGAACTACCACTTATGAGGATTATGCAGCACTGGCCCGTACTTGTAGGGAGCAGACCAGAAAAGCCATGGCTGAAACCAAGCTCAAACTGGCTATGGGAATCAAGGACAATAAAAAGTCCTTCTTCAAATACATGGGAAGTCAGAAAAAAAAAAACCAAGGGAAATATCGGACTCTTGCTAAACCAAATGGGGCAGCTGACAACCAACACCCAGGAAAAAGCTGATCTCCTCAGTGATTACTTGGAGTTGGTTTTCCACCAGCTCAAAGGGATAACCCTGCCTGACAGGAGACAGGATTACCAGGGTAAGGGCAATTATGCCTATAATTGGTGAAGATCTTGTGAGGGAACAGCTTCAGAGGCTGGCCATCCGCAAGTCAGGTGGCCTGGATAGAATTCACCCAAGCGTGTTAAAAGAGTTGGCTGACATCATAGCACAACCAATGGCAAGGATATTTGAGAACTCATGGCGCTCAGAGGTTCCTAAAAATTGGAAGAGGGCCAGTGTGGTGCCTATCTCTCCGTCATTTCTGGCACCAGGACTCAACCAGGAGTCACCATGCCACTGCCCGTATCCACGCCATGCTCCGCACCTGCCCCATGCCGCCACCTCTGCTGCCCTGGGCCCAGCCCTGGCCCTGCTTAGCACCCTGGAGAGTGCCATGGGCCTGGGCGCCTTCCTGTCCTTCCTGGTCCCAGCTGGCTGGATCCTGGCCCACCTGGAGAGCTACAGGAAGCGTGACTGAGCTGGGGCTAGACCCTGCCTCCTCCCCCGGGCCAAGCCCTGCCTCTGCTCCACGCGCTGAGGGACCAAGGAGCCCCTCGCCCACATGGCTTCCCGCTGTTACAATAAACCCCTTCTCTGCTGTTCATCGTGAAGGCTTCGGCTTCCATGACCACAGTCCGTCCTTTGGTGAGAGAGGCAGTGAGCTGCTGGGAAGGGATGGCCTCCACCTCTCTCCACTGGGGAGACTCTTCTCAGCCAGAATGGCTAACCTGCTCCACCGGGCTTTAAACTAAGCCTGCCAGGGGATGAGGGAACTACTGCCACTGCTGGCCCGCTGAGCAACCCTTGCAAAGCCAACAGGCCAAGGCACTTAAGGGAGCCCACCCCTGCCCCAGCCCTGGAACGATCTGTAGGCAAGGCAAGGGCCCCCAAAGGGACACTTGCCTGCCTGTACACAAATGCCAGGAGCTTGGGGAATAAACACGAGGAACTTGTCCTCTTGCTTAACACACACAATTACCATGTCATCGGGATAATGGAGACCCGGTGGGACTCCACCCATGCCTGGGCCACAGGTATAGACGGCTATACCCTGTACAGGAGTGATCAAGTGGACAAAAGGGGTGGGGATGTAGCTCTCTCTGTCAAGGAAAGCTGCGCATCCCTGCATGCCAACATTGGCGCCCAGAGTGAACGACTAGAGACCCTCTTGGTTAAAATCCATGGGGAACATGGCACAGGGGACACAACGGTGGGAGTCTACTACAGACCTCCCACCCAGAGTCAAGAGCTTGACCAGGAGTTCGCCAGGGAATTGGCTGAGGCTGCACCCTTCCGGTGCATGGTTGTCATGGGAGATTCAATTACCCAGACATCTCATAGGAAGAGTGCTCGGCCAAATCCGAACGGTTGCAA
This sequence comes from Alligator mississippiensis, assembly GCF_030867095.1. Lineage (NCBI taxonomy): Eukaryota > Metazoa > Chordata > Crocodylia > Alligatoridae > Alligator > Alligator mississippiensis. The sequence goes on along the minus strand of NC_081825.1, from coordinate 236,720,602 downwards.
AGCTTTCTCGCGTGCGTGGATGAGCTCTATCTGACTCAAGAAGTCTACGGGCTGACAAGAGGTGAAGCACTGCTCAACCTGATCCTGGCAACGGGGGATGACCTAATCAGCGACCTAACGATTGAAGGAAAGCTGGGTGACAGTGACCACGAACTGATCACCTTCACCATCTGCCGTAAAGCTCGCAAGTCAGCCAGCCATACTGAAGTCCTCGACTTCAGGAAAACTGACTTTGACAAGCTCAGGAGGCTTGTCAGGAAGGCCCTAAGGGACCATGACCCAAAGGGGAGGGGAGCTCAGGATGAGCGGTTGCTTCTCAAGGGAGCGATCCTGGATGCACAAGCAAAGTCTATCCCATCTCAGAGGAAAGGCAGCAAAAGGGCACAGCAGCCCCCTTGGCTCTCCAGGGAACTAGTGGACCTCCTGCGTCTAAAAAGAAAGACCTACAAAGGATGGAGGACTGGATCCACCTCCAAGGGGGAATATTCTGCAAACCAGGAAAGCTGAGGCTGCAACTGAACTCCAACTAGCTACAAGTATCAAGGACAATAAAAAGTCCTTTTCTGGATATGTGGGGAGCTGGAAGAAAAGCAAGGGCAACATTGGACCCCTGTTAAACTAGATAGGACAACTGATACCCAGGAGAAGGCCAACTTGCTAAATGGGTACTTTTGCGTTGGTTTTTCACCAGTCCCAAGGGACGCCCCTGCCCATTACAGGACAGGAAGGCCTGGGTGTGGGCGATTCCTTACCCTCCAACAACGCTGACCTTGTGAAGGAACACCTTGAGAGGTTGGACACCTTCAAGTCAGCCGGCCCTGACCGTTTACACCCCAGGGTACTAAAGGAGCTGGCAGGCATCATAGCTCAGCTCCTGGCATGGATCTTCAAGAACTCCTAGAGCATAGGCAAAGTGCCCAAAGATTGGAAGAAGGCCAGTGTGGTGCCTATCTTCAAGAAAGGGAGGAAAATGGATCCGGCAAACTACAGGCCAATCAGCCTGGCCTATATCTTGGGGAAGGTCTTAGAAAAGATTATCAAAGAGATCATTCTTAACAGACTGGCCAATGGCAACATCCTGAAGGATAGCTAGTGTGGGTTTGTTGTGGGTAAATCTTGCTTGACCAATCTTATTTCCTTTTACGACCAGCTGACCTATCACCTGGACAAGAGAGATGAGATTGATGTCATATATCTTGACTTTAAAAAAGCCTTCGATCTGGTATCCCATGATCACCTCTTGGCAAAACTGGCCAACTGCGGCCTCGGCTTCACCACGATCTCTGGCTGGGGAATTGGCTCCTGTGGTCGGACCCAGAGGATGGTGGTTGACAGAAGTCAATTGTCGTGGTGCGCTGTGACCAGTGGGGTTCCTCAAGGCTCTGTCCTTGGGCCTATACTATTCAACATCTTCATTAATGATGTGGACATTGGAAACGGAAGCGGACTGGCCAAGTTCGCCGACGACACCAAACTTTGGGGTAAAGTGTCCACACCTGAGAACAGGAAGGTGATCCAGGCTGACTGACAGGCTCAGGAAATAGGCGGATGAAAATCTAATGGTGTTTAACACTGAAAAATACAAGGTTCTCCACCTTGGGAAGAAGAACCTGCAGCATGCTTATAGGTTCAGCAGTGCTATGCTGGCTAGCACTACAGACGAAAGGGACTTGGAGGTCATGATTGACCACAAGATGAATATGAGCAATCAATGTGATGCTGCAGCTAGTAAAGCAAGCAAAACACTGGCTTGCATCCAAAGATGCTTCTCAAGCAAATCTCAGGATGTCGTTCTCCCATTGTACTCGGCCTTAGTGAGGCTGCAGCTGGAGTGCTGTGTCCAATTTTTGGCTCAGTTAAAGTATGTGGAGAAGCTTGAGAGAGTCCAGAGGAGAACCACATGCATGATCAGAGGTCAGGAAAACAGACCTTTTGATGAGAGGCTGAGAGCTACGGGACTCTTCAGCCTGGAAAAGCACAGGCTCAGGGGTGATCACTAAGATCTGGGGGAACGTCTATTCACTAAAGCGCCCCAAAGGATGACAAGGTTGAACAGTCACAAACTCCTCCATGACCATTTCAGGCTGGACATAAGGAAGAACTTCTTTATTGTCCAAGCCCCCAAGGTCTGGAATAGACTGCCACCAGAGATGGTTCAAGTACCTACTTTGAATGCCTTCAAGAGACGTTTTGGATGTTTATCTTGCTGGGATCCTATGACCCCTGCTGACTTCCTGCCCCTGGGGTAGGGGGCTGGACTTGATGATCTTCTGAGGTCCCTTCCAGCCATAATGTCTATGACATCTATGGGAAAAAAAAGAAAGAAAGAAGATCCAGAGACCTACAGGTCAATCAGTTTGACCTCAATCTCTGGAAAGATCTTGGAAAAAATTATCAAAGAAACTATCAACAACAGGCTAACTGAAGATAGCGTTCTGAGAGAGAGAAACATGGCTTCATTGCGGGTAGGTCATGCCTGACCAACTTTATATTCTTCTATAACCAGGTGACACATCACCTGGACAAAGGAAAACCGGTTGATATCATATATGTAGATTTTTAAAAAGCCATTAACTTTGTTTCCCATGATGTCCTCATACTAAAACTGGGGAACTGCAGCCTTGACAACCTTATGGTCCAATTGCTAGGGAATTGGCTCTGTGTTTGGACCCAGAAAGTGATAGTTGATGGAACCGAGTCAACATGGTACACAGTGACCAGTGGCACCCCCGAGGTCTCAGTACTAGGACCAGTACTCATTAATAAATTATCTGGATTCAGGTGTCAGAAACAGACTGGTGGGAGGATGACTTCTTGGGTCTTGCTTGAGATGCATTGCTAGATGCAAGCCAGAGTTTTATTTGCTTTGTCAGCTGTAGCATCACATTAGTAGCTCATGTTCATCTTGTGGTCAGTCATGACCCCCAAGTCTCTTTCAGCCATGGTGCCTAGTGAGTGTAGCACTGCCGAGCCTATAAGTATGATATGGGTTTTTTTCTCCCAAGGTGGAGCACCTTGCATTTTTCATTGTAGAATGTCATCGGGTTTTGATCCGCCCACCTTGCGAGCCTGTCCAGGTTGGCTTGAATTGCCAGCCTATCCTCTAGTGTGACCATACTTCCCCATAATTTGGTGTCATCCACAAACTTAGCTTTAGCATGTTGGTGAGGCTGCAGCTGGAGTACTGCATCCATTTCTGGGCTCCACACTTTAGAAAGGATGTGGAAAAGTTTGAGAGAGTCCAGAGAAGAGCCACGCACATGATTAGAAGTCAAGAGAGCAGGCCTTATTAGGAAAGGCTGAGAGGCATGGGCCTCGTCAGTCTGGAGAAACAAAGGCTCAGGGGTGACTTGGTGGCAGCCTATAAGTATATAAGGGGTGTGCATCAAGAACTAGGAGAATGTTTGTTTGTTTGTTTGTTTGTTTGTTTGTTTGTTTGTTTGTTCACCAGGGCACCCCAAGTAAAGACAAAGTCTAATGGTCACAAACTGCTGGAAGACCATTTTAGACTGAACATAAGAAAAAAATCTCTTTAGCATCTGAGTCTCCAGAGTCTGGAACAGACTCCCCCCAGAAGTGGTGCAAGCGCCTACTCTGGATACCTTCAAGAAATGTTTGGATACTTATCTTGCTGGGGTGATCTGACTTCCTGCCCCTTGGGCAGGGGGCTAGACCTGATGATCTCCGAGGTCCCTTCCAGCCCTAATGTCTATGAAAAATACATCTTACATCCTCGCTTAAGATCCTTGATTGCAAATGTTTCCCATTAAATTGAGTTATATGGATTGAATTATGTCCTGGCTGGAAAAATTTAAAAAAAACAACAACCCTTAAATCAAAATCTCTACAAGAGGTGGGAAGCGTGCTCATAAAGGGATGTCCAAGCTTTCCTTGGGTACAGCAAAGACTGTTCCAGTTTTAGTTCTGGATCTATATTCTTAGGAGATATAGATATGGAGGAAGTTCATCTTACTCCTGTTGTAAATTATACTTAAGTCCTAGCATCTTAATTGCCTACAAAAACTCCAGTATTTTCATCTTTACTCCTGTTAATTGGTACGTATTTGGAAGCTTAACCTTGTAGTTTCTCTCCAAGGAGTAATTGCAACTCTTTCCGCAAGTCCTATCATGAACATGTTTATTTTCACTTAGAATTTTGGCCTTCTCTCCTGATTTCATCACTTTGGTCAAAGTCAGTATAGACGGAGTTCATTTGGGGGATGCCCATCATGTGTCTGGCCCTCTCTATGTACTGAAGTGGAATCCCCAGAATTACAGTGAAGGATTCCATCACATAGATGTGACAGTTCAGGTAAATTGTCACCAATTCATTATTTCAACCTGCGATGTCTTATTTGTCAACCTACTTCTTTGTAGATCTAGGAATTAACTTTATTTAAACACATGTCTTTAGCAGGAAAAACTAAAAGGTAGGGAGCAGAGGAGGAAATTGACAGACATTTAGTGAAAATAATCTGAAATACCTAGCACTAATGGATGTATAAATAATAGGATTTTGACTTCAAACTGAAAATATAATGATGTTAGATACAAAGAAAGACCTGTTAATTGATGAATAAAGCCTTTCAAGTAACAGTTGAGAGGTGCCATTTTCAGATTGCCTCAAAAAAGAGGCAGTTAAACATGGCAAACTGTGTTACCAGTATTTTGGATGGAGGAAAAATGTGTTTTCAAACAATGAAAAGGGAGGTAGTCTATAATGAGGGACAACGATTTTAAATTTTGACGGTCTTGCAGATGAGGAAGTTGTATAAGACTGTCTGATGTTGTTCTCAAGATTTGTCTAACCAGTAGCATGCTTTCTATTTCAGAGTGCCACACTTTCATTTACATGATGTTCTTGGCCAGGACATTGTGAGAAATGTTTTCCCTCTTGGCAGCATTCTATACATATGTGCATGGACATCACTAGTATTTAGAAACGATTTCTGCACCTCCATGTGTAACTTAGACAGGCAATATTCCTCTCTTTGTAACAGCAAGACAAGGACAGTAATAGCATGTTTGCAATGTTAGAGGACAACAATAGCATCACCTCAGTGAAGCTCAGCATGTCTGCTCTGAACACTATACCAGTAGTTCTCAACCTTTTTTGTACCAGGACCCATTTGTAAACATGGATGACCTGTCCTGACTCAGTGCCCCTCACTCCCAACCCACTGCCTCCCATCCCCAGGTGCTGGCCCCACAGTGTGTGGGGCGGGGGGTGGGTGGGTGTGTATGGGGCCAGCAGGGTGTGGGGCCCCAAGCTGCCCCTCGCAGGCTGGAACTCTGCCAGCTTGCAAGGGAAAGCCACGGTTTCCCACATTTTTCTCCATTAAAAGAAAATCAGTTTTTTATAGTTTGTTGATCCATTTTTAAAAGTTTGTTCACGACCCTTTCATATATTCTTGCAACCCAGTTTTGGGTTGCAACCCATGGGGGGCCCCAAGTGTGCTCCCCGGTGGACCCAGATTTGCCACCAAGCAGGTGGAGGCCCCCCCCCCCCCCCGCACTCCTATGGGATGCTCCATGTGCCCCTGAATCTCAGCGTTCACAAGCTGCACTGGTACCTCAAGGTATGTAGAAAACACACTTAAAGCTGTGTCTATGTCCGAATCGGCATTGAATCTTCAGATTTTGTTTCAGTCGAATCAAATCGGGGACAGTGATCCAAATCAACGAATCGAATCACTGTCCCTGATTCAGGCCGAATCCTAATCAAATAGGGCCCGCTTCGCACACCCCTACTGTGCAACTCTGCTAGTTCAGGTACATACCAGTTAGAGCTTTTCAGAGAAGTTGTCAGTGTTAGCTAGGACCCTTCACCAGATGTTTTAAGTAACTTATTTGAAAGATACTTCTTAGATAAATTGATCAACTTGCCAAATTGCTTCTCTGTTTTATTCACATCTAGGATGCTGCTGGAAAGAGTAGCACTCAAGGTCATATGTTTGCTATGGGAGAAAATCTGTCTCTCAAATTTGGCTTCTTGTCCTCTTTCATTCTCCTTACGGACCATTACATCTTGGTGAGTGCTTTCAGCCAAAATAGCTGTCGTACCTGTTTGCTTCCTCCAGTGAGTGTAGGAGCCATTTCTTTAACACTCAGTGGCTTTGAATATATTTTTTAATATTTGAGTTATTTAAGTGTTACCATGCTGTACACATAAGGTCCGTTTAAGAATTTTCATGGATACGTTCAAATTTTCTTTCCCAAGTTCCACTCATATATGTAAGTGCACAGATTGCGCACACAAATGAAAAAAAAATTTGTGTTCATAGCTAATTTTTGCACGAATGACATATGCATGTTTTGTGCATACAGTAGGCTTGTATTGTTTAAGCACAACAAATTATAGTGAAGCCACTGAAGTAGTCTGCACAAAAGGGAGGTTCAGACCAAAATGAAAGAAAACTAATGAAAACAGAATGCAAGAGCACTATACTTAGAGAAATAACTTCCATAGCAGCCATTGAGAGTGAGCCTACCTATAGCAGAGATGAAACATGAAACCCTGACCCGATTGACTTTTTGACTTCAACTGTTTCGGCATTTTATCCCTTATAAAAAGACCAGAACTACAGTAAATGAGAGGATGGCATTGTATAAGTAAAGTGCATTGATAGAGTCCTGTGAAAGAATTTTGCCTCATGTTAGGTGGCACTGTGACTGACGCTCAAGCCCTGCATTAGTTTCCTTAATTTGTAACTGATGTTTACCATAGTCATTTAAAACTAGTTTTCTTCAGCACAGCATTCTGAATGTATACAGTAAGAAAAATTTCTTTGTGAGACATTATTTTCAAGTACAGATTTTTTTTTTTAAAGTGCTTTATTGATGATCTTTCTCATAATGAAATGAAGATTTTGTGATTCCAGTAGCTTGGGAACCAAATGAAGTGGCCAGCACAATTCATTTTCCATTTTGCTTAGATACTGAAACGTAATGGTTGATTGTTTATTACACATGTATTAATATGCAGATTGTTATAAATGTAATAGCCCAGTAAATGGTGGTTTCATAGTGAAAGTGTTTCTCATTTGAAGAAGGCAGAACCTAGCTGATTTATTGGCTTGCTTTAGGTTACCCTTTTAATGCCATGGTTTAACATGAGGCATCAGGAAGCTCAGGACACTTTAATTTTATAAAGTCTTTACTTTTCTCACTTTTTTTGATATTTACATTCATCTGCCAGGAAGCGGCTGTCACTTTTTTTTAAGTTTTGTTTTATGAGAATAACAGTGTGTGCGCTTTCAGGCTCGATTACTTTTTGGAGTGACTGTTGCAGTTCAGATCTTCTTGCTCCTTGTTTTCAGATATCTTCAAAAGCCAACGCTGAAAGGTAGGAACCAGTGTTTTGTCTGGATTTGTTTTGGTTTTTAATCAATACTGACTTTTTTTTTTCCCCTTCATCCTTGTGCCAAGAAAATCATCATTAATAATTACATTGCAGTTCAGTATGAAAGCCTTGCACATAGTACCTCCCAGCTTGATTTGATCCCTTCTAGCTGCCAGTTTGTTTCTAAAACAGCCAAAGAATATCTAGTATGTTAGATTGATTCTGTACTCTTTGCTTAGACAAAATCCCATAGACAGAAGCCTTAAACTCAGTTTGCTTACAGGAACATTTTATTTACAGGAAAAGAGAGAGTCCAAACTATTTTGTGCCTGTTTAATTGTAGTTGATACAGAATGGTTTGTCATTACTGTCAATTGGAAAGAACCCCGCCCCCCTCCCCTCCACCCCCACCCCCAAAAAAAACAACCCAAAAAACTAAACAAATATTGGCTTCTGTCTCAGTTAGCTTTTCTTATGGGTTTGGGCACTCATCCAGCATGACTAGGCTTTCAATTTTCTGCAGGAATGGTATGGTTTCTGCTGCTTCCTTTATTGTAATTTAATATTTTGTGGAGTGGTAAATTTTGCTAAATGAGATTTGATAGACTAAAGCTGCTGAAGCATACCCTGTAAACATTGTTTAGAGCACATCTTAAAGAAGTGGTTACCACTTCCTTTTCCATTCATGCGTGCGTAGGCCCTCTCTTTATATTCATGGTCATGTAGCATCCTTGTGGTAACTACAGCAACTGCTTATGTAGGAGAATAATGTATTTTTAGCTATCTTCATAAAACGTAGCAGCTGGAAATGAGAGCTAGTACCTTCTGATCAGCCATGTCTTGGCAGACAACCAACAAACGTTATACAGATTGGTCTGATAACTGCTGATTTCATGAGGGCGGTCCTGCGCTCTAGGGCAGGGGCAGGCGATTATTTTAGGCAGAGGGCCGCTTAAGGAGGTTTGGTGAGCTTTCGAGGGCCACGTGGGTAGCCCCACCCTTTGATATTTGCCCTGGTCACCATCTTAGGACCGGAAGTCCCACCCCCTAACCTTTGCCACTGGAAGTCCCTCCCCTTGTCCCTTGGAAATACTCCTTCTGGGAGTGGAGCTTGCCATCTTAGAACTAGGAAAAAAAAAAACAAATCGTACACTAAAAGTCAAACACCTACCATGACATATTTTAATTGCAAAATATATTTTTGTCATGACTTCTATTTGCATACAGTATATAGAGGTGATTTGCATAATAACTCAAAAATAAACATGTAGTTTTATATATTGTGTGTATATGGGGGGATTTGTAAGGGGGTGTGGCTGTGTGGGGGGACATAGGGTATGTTGTGTACATGTGAGGTTTTGGGGGCAGGGTGTGGGTGTGAAGGAGTGTGGGTATGTAAGTGTGGGGACCCCCTGCACCCCCCCATGGCTCAGCAGCAGACAGGGGCACTCATGCCTAGCAGGATGCAGCTCCAGCCAGTGCTGCACATCATGGAGAGGAGCACGGCCCCTGCTGGGCAGTCTCTAGCTCCAGCGCTCTCCACCGTGAATGCACAGCCCCTGCATTTGTGCAGCACAGGAGAGAAGCCCCACATGCTGGAAATGCTGGAGCCAGCTGCCTTCCCTACCCATCAGGTTTTGCCATCAGATTCTAGCAAGTATGGACTAGAGTTTTAAATAAAAAGTAGGGTTGGCAAGCTGGTCAATTGACCAATTAATTGACCAGTCAAAGATTATAGCAGTTTTACAAAAAAAACTATTTTTTTTGTAGTTTTGATAGAAATATGAATTGTTTTTTATACACTTCTTAATAGTACACAGTAAAAGCACAGATTTTCTATTTGGAGCTTTTTGCAATTTTTTACAAATTTGACTGACATTAGATTGGTCAGTTGACCTCACTTTATTTGACTGGTCAAATACCCAATGCTAAAAAAAAAACCCAACATGTTTTGGCCTTTCCCCTGATTAATCTAGTCTATATTGACCCACTCTTAGGAGATATATATAATTTTTTTTTTTTTTTTTTTTTTTTTTTTTTTTTTACTA